>NC_083885.1:32941924-34191924 GCF_032452875.1 Bos javanicus | reverse complement strand
AGGCTTGTACGGGGTCCTAAAAGTACTCGTTGAAAATTGCTCACGTTCCACCCTCTCCCGTGAAACTTGTTTCCATGACTTAAACATTTCCAGCAACTTGCCATCTCTTGCTCTAACCTCAAGCGGCACTGGGCCTCATTGAAGAAGTGCCAGCGTGTCCAAGTGTGCTGGGGGCCGGGAAGTGTGGAGCGAGAGGGGGTGAGGGCCTGGGGTTGAAATGGATTGTTCTCTGGTCACAGACAGTGGTCGAACCATCTAGTTCTGCCCCCTCATCTTAGAGCCGAGAAAGCAGTCCAGAGAAAGTCACACAGCCATGCGACATGGGAGGGCTCCGGGCTGGCCTGTGTCCAGCCAGCCGCTTTACAGCCTCCCCTGGATGCCTGGAAACGCATCTTATTTGTGATGGAGCCACGTCTGTGCATGATGTAGAGGCTGTATCATAGGAGGCACACGGTGGGGCTAGCAGTGAGTGGGACCTGACTCTCTGCCTGAAGTTGGGGGCTTTCCCAGCTCAGTTTCCTGGTGTGTGATATTGGGAGCCTCTCGTCTGGGCCCTCCGTGCCCCACGTGAAGATCCTAACAGTTGTAACTGTACTAACATTTGTCATTTAATGAGTGCTTACTTACCTGATGCTGGGAAAGACTGAGAGCAGAAGGAGAAGGGGGTGACAGAGGGTGAGACGGTTGGATGGCATCACCGTCTCAATGGACACGAGTTTGAGCAAGCTCTGGGAGATGGTGAAGGACAGGGAGGCCTGGCGTGCTGCAGTCCATGGGGTTGCAAAGTGTCGGACACGACTGAGCGGCCGCACAGCAGAACGCTTCCTCTGCGCACTTCTTGCATTTCCTCCCGTTTGAGGCTCCAGCACTTTCAGGTGGATCCCATCACTGGCTCCACTCTGCAGATGAGGAAGCCAAGGCTTCGGCAGGTTAAGTCACTCAGCCAAGATGCGGAGTCACGTGCTGGACTTGGGTGTCCAGGGGCAGATGTTACCCTCTTACTGGCTACTCTGCTCTTTGCCCCCACGCTTGGGATGAAGGGTCAGCAGGGTTTCTGGATGGAGAAAGTGAAAAGGGCTGTGTTCACTATTAAAGCAGCAGGGTCCTGGTGGCCGTGGTTCAGAGTGGACTGGAGGCAGAAGTCCCCTTCTTGGGCGCCCCCCAGCAGGCTCCCCTTCTTCTCTCCTGGAGCCCTGAAGCCTCTGCAGCAGGGCCCCAGCCCCCCTTGCTTCCGGAGTTAACTCTGAGCATCCAGGCAGGAGACGCTGAGGCTCATGAGCAGCCCCTCCCCGTGTTCCCCCCTAGGCTGCTGGCTCTGCGCTTCATCCCCCACGATGGCCTGGCACGTTGGCCGCTCCAGGCTCTGCCAAGGCAAAATTAGAATGTGCAGCTCCTGTGGAGAGGGCGGATTTAACCAAGCCTCCTGCCAGGCCCTTCCAAGTGGCTGACAGGAGGTCGGGGAGAGAATCCGGGGCCTGTGCCCACGACATTCCCGGCGACAAGGACATCTCCGGGCTGGCTGCTGGTGGCTCAGATGCTGTCCTCCTGTGCTGGGAGTTGCCGAAGGACAGCAGACACTGGGCTCCTCGCCCCTTCTTGCCTGGCTCAGGCTGGGCTTGTCATAATGTTCCTGACTGAGGGAGCTGGGACTTCCAGAACATTCCTCCCTGGACTGGGGGCTTGCGGGCAGGGGGCTGTGTGGATTGCTCCGAGCCCACTAAATGGGCACAGCTTCCTGCTGGTGACAGCTGGTACTTTTCTGGTTTATTATGTTCAGTTTTTTTTTTTTTTTTTTTAAGTCCCTTTCCTGGGGCTGGGCATTTATCTATTATAGATATGATGAGGGAGATCAAGTTGGAGAAGGTTACATGACAGTAATTGGAGGGCTGTTTGGCCCCTCCTCAGAGCTGCTGTGTGATTTCTGCAGTGTATTCTGTTCTGAGGCACTTGAGGAAATAGCAGCTGAAGTGGTTTGCCGGTTTGCCAGGTAGCAAGGCCCAGGGGGTGGGATTCTGTGCCTGGGTGAGAAGGTGACACCTCTGGGTGGAACTCTAGAGGGTTGGTGGGGGGCAGGGCCCCTTTACCCAATGGGTCTCAGGCCAGGGATCTTGTCCTCGATACTCTGGCTCCAGACTGCTGAGCAGAAGTGGGCGGGGCACTCGCACTGGCCATGGGCTTGGGCCGGGCCATGTCCTGGCTGCAGGCTCCCCGCTGTGTTGGTGTGGGTGGCAAGCCTGGGCCCTCCCTGGCTCGGTCCTATAACTGCAGACTCTCTTGTCCTGCACCTCAGCACTGTCAGTTGCTCTCTCTCTCTCTGGCATGGCAGGTGGTAGGGGGTCTGGCCAGGTTCCACGAACTGCCGGCTCTGGGGACATCATGGACTTAGGACAGGCAGAGGGTAGGGTTCAAGGGCTTGGCACCAGAGGCAAAAGTGTGCAGCAAGTTGAAGGAAATGCAAGCCTAACAGATACCTGACTTTTATGCGTCTCCTGTCATGAGATGTTCATTCACTGGGAAACTGCACCAGAGGACCTTGAAGCAAGAGACTGTGTGTGCCCGGGATTGTCTTCTGTGGCCACATCACCTGGGCTTCTGCATGCTCTGGGTTTGGGTTCAGTTTGGCCAGGAGGAGGCAGCAGGGCTCGGCAGAAAGGAGCAGCCTCACATCTCTGAGTGCCCACTATGTGCCAGGCATTGTGCATATGCAAGTCCTTGGGCCCTCCTGAGGCCCTGTGGGGTGGGAACTGGTGCTGTTTCCATTTAACAGGTGAGAAAACCGTGCTTGCAAGAGCTTAAGAAATCTGTTTAAGGTGACGCTATTAGTAGGTAGGGGGCAAAGCTGGGATCTGGGCTCAGAATCATCTGCTGCCACGCTGCCCCCCACCCCCTTCCAGAAGTCAGGGCCGTCTCCCCGATGCTCCAGAGGCTGGTCAGTGAACGTTTAAGCTTCATCATGTTATTGCATCTCATGAGAACGCACAGCTGCAGAATTCAACCTAGCTGGTAGATAGGTCTCCTCGTATACACAGAATTCACAGTGGTGGGTCCTGGGAGCCAGAGCCTCAAGTTGACGACAGACAACGCCGGAGAGCCTGAAACCAGGGCAGCGAAACGCCTTTTAATAAGCACATCCTCAGAACCGCACGGCAAGTGCTGAGCCCTGCAGGAGCCGACCGGGCACAGAATTCAGATTAGCTGCTGTGCGTTTCCCCTTTTGTCACCTCTGCAGTGACAGCTCCTCTGGATTCTCCCCCTCAGGCTTCTGACAACTTCTGTCCTGCTCTCTGGGGTCCAGTAGGTCTCCGCTTGATCCTCCTTTCTGTCCAGAGGGGCAGGGATCTTCATCCCTGGGGAAACCAGAGCTCCAGGGGCATGGGTGCCTGTGGCTGCAGCTGGGACCGGCAGGGCCTCGTTGCTCCTGGCCCTCGCATTCCTTGTGTGGCAGGAAAGGATGCCTCATGCTGGAGACACGCCTTGAGCGAGGGCATCAGGCCCTCAGGAGCCCCAGTCAGGGGAGCAGGGCGCGTGTAAGGCCAGGTGACTAATCCTGCCGTTTCTCCAAGATCAGATGCACGTCTCATGGAAATATGCGTGCTTGATGGCAGCATCAGAGAGGAATCAATGGGTAGGGAGCCTGGATTAGAGGATATTAAGCCAGGATTTTGTAGTCTGTCTTTCTGTCAGGAGAGTCAACAGTGGGCCAGGTCGATTCATCTTCCTGAATAAACAAGTGGATGAGTCTTCAGAACTGCATCCGTGGCCCAGCTGTGAGTGTGTCTTGTGTTCTCATGCTGGGGAGTGTGTGTGCGTGCGTGTGAGGGTGAATGCATGCATGTGTGGGTCAATGTGCACATGTGTGTCTGTGTGCACATCTGTGCAAGGGTGAGAATGTGTGCCTTGGTCTGAATGTTTATGTGTGTTTGTGTTCTGGTGTCATTGTAAATGTGTGTGTGTATGTGCATGTGAGTGTTTCTGAACGTGTGTATGTGTGCGTGTGTGCATTCTGTGCGTGAGAATATGTTGTCTTCATGAGTGGGTATACAGCATATCTGTGCAGGTGGGTGTGTGTTAGTGTAAAGATGCATGCACTGGGATGTATATATGTATACGTATGTGTGCCTGTGTGTGCAGACGTGTGTGTGAGAGAGAGAAATGGTGGGTGTATGCAGCTGGGGTTCAGTTTCTTTACAAGGCTCTCTGAGAAAACATGTCTGGGGTGTTTAGAGACATCGTGGGATGCCCGGCCCATGGCCCTGACCACGGGTGGGTGGCTGTGCAGCTGAGCTCATACCCTGCACTGTAGCCCCAGCCTCCTGGCAGTCATGGGACCAGGGACTCTCGGGACCAGTGAGGGACAGTCTTTGAGCTCCTCAGGCCCTGGGTGCGGAGCCCAGCCCTGCCTCCTCTCTGCGGACCGTCTACAAACTACCAGCCTCCTCAGGCTTCTGTTTGCTGCTGTTTGCTGACCTATAAAATGGGGTAGTAACTCCCAGGAATTGATGAGAGACCCCGAGGGGACCTGGGCAGGTGAAGGCGCTGCAACCTTCGAGCACTGGGGACTGCCCATCCTCCCGCCCCACTCTGCCTGGGCTCCGGGCTGTCCTTGGAGGGTGGCTGTGTGCAGGGCTGTGTGTGAAGGCACCTGGGCACGTCACACCACAGGCCCCAGCCTGGGTTGCACGGGGCCCCAGTGTGTCCACACACATCCCTCAGAGCACGTTTCCACCAGGACAAGCCATCTAGAAACAGAATGCTCCTCAGACAGTCATCTCTGTGTGATTTCAGGGTGACCCTGGGAGCTGGGACAGGACCGGGGCCATCTCACCAGCCATGCAAAGCTGCATGGTCACCTTCTGGTGCTGGGGCAACAACAAGGGCTCCAGAGACACAGAAAGGGGGTTCAAATTTGGGGCTGGTCACTGCCCAGCTGTGTGACCTGGGGCCAGCTCCTTGACCTTTCTGGGTCTTGGTTCTTCTGCTGCAGATCCTAACCACCTAGCTGACTTGCCACCCCCCAGGGAACTGCTCTTGGGAGAGTCAGAACAAGGGGTAGGTATTAGTTTCCTCTTGCTGCTGTAACAAATCAGCACAGGCTCAGTGGCTGAAAACAACACAAGATGACTATTTTATTTTAGATCTGAAGTCCAGTGGGTGTCAGTGGGTTAAGGGCATTAAGGGTATGGTGTTGGCAGAGCTGTGTTCCTTCTGGTGGCTCCAGGGGAGGTGGGGTGGGGGGGCGATATGGGTAGATCTCTTTCCTTTTTCCAGCTTCTGGAAGACACCCACATCCCTTGGCTCAGGGCTGCCTCCTCCATCTTGAAAGCACATCAGTCTGCTTCTCTGTCATTATATCTGCCCTGACTCTGGTGATCCTGCTTCCCCTTTGTTGGGACCCCTATGACCATGCTGGACCCACCCAGTTAATCCAGGATAATCTCCCATCTCAAGTGCCTTCATTTGACTCACACCTGCAAAGCCCCTCCCTTTTGTCATGTGAGGTAACATACCACAGTCCTGGAGATCAGGATGTAGACATCTTTAGGGAGCCATTATTCAGCTTACCATGGTATCCACATGGCAGCATGGATGTGCCCTCGTGCCCCCTTGGAGAGACAAAACGTCCATTGTCCACTGTCTCCATCATCTTACAAACATTTATTAAGGGCCAACTGTAGGCCAGACTGACCCTTGCCCTCAGGGAGTTTATATTCTAGCTGGGCAGACCAATAACAAACAGTAAAATGTATGATGCAGCAGGTGGAGAAAAGTAAAGCGGAGGGGGGCCCGGGGTGCTGAGGGCTGCCCCCGCAGCCTCTCTGGCGAGGTGACATTGGAGCAGAGCCCGAGATGAAGCAAGAGAGTGAGTGAGCCACGTGGGTGCCAGAGGGAGGGATGTTCCTGGTTGTTGTGGGTTGAATCGTGTCCCCCACAAAAGGTACGTTCAAGACCCAACCCCTGGGGGCCTGTGAATGTGATCTTGTGGGAAACGGCCTTTGTAGACATAAATCAGGTGGGAGCTAAGATGACCGGATGGGCCCTACACCTGATCACTGATGAAGCTTGCATTGGGCTTCTTCTGTAGCGAGTTTACCTCCAGCTGGTGAACCGATCAGAGCACTAGCCTCTTCTCCTCCTTCTTGGTAAAAAGACGATAAATCACAGCAGCTGCTGTTTATTGTCTGTTCAGTGCCAGGCAAGTTGCCTCTTAATTGTCATCCCTGCCTCATCATCCCTCTTCTCACATGGCTCAGCCAGGCCATTATTGTTAGAGCCCCATTTCACAGATGAGAAAACTGAGGGTTGAGGACACTGAGCAATGGCATCTGCCTACACACACTCAGCTACTGAACTGGGGAGCTGCGGCTCAAGTGCAAGGATGCGCCGTTCCCCACAGCCCTACCGTGGGAGCAACTGGAGGGCAGGGCCTGTTCATTCTTTCCTCTGTTATCTCTCGCACAGAACAGCCAGTTAAAACATATTGATTTTCGCCTCTGTTAATGATCTCTTAAGTCTTGACAAGAGAGTTCAGTTCAGTCAGAACTTCTGACGAATCCCAAACCAGCTTTCCCTCCTATGTTATTCATTCTGTAAACATTTGCTGAGAGTCCCTGCATACCTGGGACATGCTGCAGGGTTATTTGCTCTGTTCCATCTTGAATAGACTCTAATTATATCTATAGTTTTGAAAAAGTAGTTTTTTTGTTGGTATTTGGGTAAAATCCTCTGAGTAGCCCCTGGGGTGACCTCCGAGGAGCCCAGAAGTCACAGCTGGAAACCTTGCCTCTCCAACGGGCGGCACAGCGCTGATTCCTGCTCCCCTGTGGCCTTTGGAGCCCTGGCTCTGCAGGACTTCCTGTCCACCTGTACCTCCCTGGTGATGCCTGCCCCTCCTGGGGGGACACACACCTCGTGGCCTCCCAGACACTCTGGTCCTGGTTCATCTCGTGCTTTGGTCCCAGAAGTATTTTCTTCCAACTACTTTGGAAAACTGTCTTCCTTCTTTTGACTCGTGCCACTGTCACTAGCCAATCCCAAGAGCAATCAGGATGGCAATGTTTTGGGCGTCTTGGGTGACCTGGGGCCCCTGGGAGCAGCTATTCTTAAGAGCCTCTCAGCTGATGGCTGGGATGCTGATGTTTTGTCTGTGCCAGGATGTGTGTGTGGGTAGAAAAGACATAGTTGGTGGTAGGAAGCCCTGAGAAATGGTAGAAGGGCTTCATGGAGGGAGGAACTGAAATAAGACTGTATCAACCAAGATGACAAGATATGGGCTACTGCTTATCCAGTTGCCCCTGATTCAAAACTGTTAACAACAATGAGATAACTACCTGAAAAAGCCCAGACTGCAGGATCTTGCCCCACCAAAGTGAATATAAATGGCACAGTTTCCCCACAGAGCAATTCAGCATCATGCATTAAGATTTAAACAAGCTCCTACCCTTGATGTAGCAATTGTTCTTCTAGGATGGAAGTTAGCTAAATCAACAGATGCAAAAAGATTTATGTATGAGGTTGTTTATCACTGGGTACAGTAGCAAAACTTTGGAAAGACCCTAAATGTCCAACCATAGGCAAGTGGTTAAATGACCTGTGTCCATCTGTCTGTCTATCTACTCAATGGAATGATATGCAACCATTTAAAATGATGCTTGTGGGTTTTTGGCTGCCATGGAAACATAATAATCATGGTAATAGTGTTTCAAATGGGCCAGTCACTGCTCTAAGCATAGTTTCAAGGAATAACCCAGTAACATGGTGACTCAGGGACAACGGCAGAGCGATGCCCATATGAGAGATGAGAAAGCGGCGGCCCAGGAAGGCGGAGAGCCAGAACTTACTAGCTCACGTGGCGTTTGAGGTCTTGAACCCCAACTGCTTCCTCCCATCTGCCACTCCGCCTCTCACCATGACCACAGAGGTGGAAAAATCAAGGACACAAAACTGCATGTCCCTCCTGATCCACTTTCACAGGGGAAGGTGTCTGCTACACACAGAAGAGAGTCTAGAAAGGAAAACATCTGTAATGGTGGGAGCCTCTGGGTGATGGGGTTAGGGGGAGTTCTCTTTTACCTATTTTGGATGTTCTAAGGAAACGGCAACCCACTCCAGTATTCTTGCCTGGAGAATCCCAGGGACAGAGGAGCCTGGCAGGGTACAGTTCGTAGGATCACGAGGAGTTGGACATGACTGAAGTGACTTAGCGCGCACACACACACACACACACACACACACACACAAATTCTTTACAACAATTTCTATATTACTTTTATTATAAAAATAGTGACAAAAGAGAGGCAGGGGACAGGGAGGTGTCTGGTTGGTTGCTGGGATCCTGGCCACCCTTCTCCTGGGGTGGAGGAGCCATGGATATGACCTCGTCTAGCTCTTGGCTATTTCTTGCCTCGTGGGAGGGAGGTGCGGGGAGGGTTTTGTGCCTCCAAAGAGAGAAAGAAACAGTGACCCCTGTGTCCTCTGACTCTGGTCACAGAATCCTGGGGTAGGAGTCCTTCTTGGAGACAAACTAGGGACATTTCTCCCTCAAGGCCTTCTTAGAACAAAGCATAAAGGCTGGAAAAAGGCCTGAGGATTATTTGGGGCATTGGTTTTTCATCATTTTTTTTTTTTTTCCTGGTGGCAGAACACTTCAAGCAAGTCTTACTCATGATGCAGGGCAAGAAGTGATTATCTTGCCCTCAAGGACCAAGTTTCTTTTAGAGAAGAGACTTTTGGAAAAATCCCTTGAGAGACTCCTTGGATGAGTGTGAAGTTCTAAGGGTATGAGCTAAAAGGAGACAGTAAAGCAAAAAGGACTTTTCTCTATAAGAAATGAACATGAATTTTGGCATGGAGCAGGGAGGAAGGAGGAGAGGAGGAGGAGCAGGGAGCAGAGAGGATTTGGGAACCAAAGCAGTTGGGACCAAAATACTTTGATTTCTGCTCCCTGATTGGACCTTAACTGATGTGGGGATGAGAGAAGGTTTAACTTTGACCTTTGTATTCACCTCTGGGTTGCTGAACAGACAAATGCTTATTAATTCAGTGTCATTTCTGGAATCTGTGGAATTGTGAGTCATCAATGATTGATCATGGAGATTATCATTATATCTAGTTTGCATAACAACTGGGTAATAATATGAGAATATATATCTTTTTTATGTATTCAGTTCAGTTTAGTCACTCAGTTGTATCCGACTCTTTGTGACCCTATGGACTGCAGCATGCCAGACTTCCCTGCCCATCACCAAGTCCTGGAGCTTACTCAAACTCATGTCCATTGAGTTGGTGATGCCATCCAACCATCTCATCCTCTGTTGTCCCCTTCTCCCACCTTCAATCTTTCTCAGCATCAGGGTCTTTACCAGTGAGTCAGTTCTTTGCATCAGGTGGCCAAAGTATTGGAGTTTCAGCTTCAGCTTCAGTCCTTCCATTGAATATTCAGGACTGATTTCCTTTAGGATGGACTGGTTGGATCTCCTTGTAAGAGTCCAAGGGACTCTCAAGAGTCTTCTCCAGCACCACAGTTCAAAAGCATCAGTTCTTTGGTGCTCAGCTTTCTTTATAGTCCAACTTTCACGTCCATACATGACTACTGGAAAAACCATAGCTTTGACTAGACAGACTTTTGTTGGCAAAGTAATGTCTCTGCTTTTTTAATATGCTATCTAGGTTGGTCATAGCTTTTCTTCTAAGGAACAAGGGTCTTTTAATTTCATGGCTGCAGTTACCATCTGCAGTAATTTTTGGAGCTTTCCAAAATAAATTCTCTCACTGTTTTCATTGATTCCCCATCTATTTGCCATGAAGTGATGGGACTGGATGCCATGATCTTAGTTTTCTGAATGTTGAGCTTTTAAGCCAGCTTTTTCACTCTCCTCTTTCACTTTCATCAAGAGGCTCTTTAGTTCTTCTTCGCTTTCTGCCATAAGGGTGGTGTCATCTGTGCACCTGAGGTTATTGATATTTCTCCTGGCAATCTTGATTCCAGCTTGTGCTTCATTCAGCTTGGCATTTCACATGATGTATGCTGCATATAAGTTAAATAAGCAAGGTGACAATATACAGCCTTAATTTACTCCTTTCTTGATTTGGAACCAGTCTGTTGTTTCATGTCCAGTTGTAACTGTTACTTCTTAACCTGCATACAGATTTCTCAGGAGGCAGGTCAGGTGGTCTGGCATGCCCATCTCTTTAAGAATTTCCCACAGTTTATTGTGATCCATACAGTGAAAGGCTTTGGCATAGTCAATAAAGCAGAAATGGATGTTTTTCTGGAACTCTCTTGCTTTTTTGATGATCCAGTGGATGTTGGCAATTTGATCTCTGGTTCCTCTGCCTTTTCTAAATCCAGCTTGAACATCTGGGAGGTCATGGTTCACATACTGTTGAAGCCTGGCTTGGATAATTTTGAGCATTACTTTGCTAGTGTCTGAGATGAATGCAATTGTGCAGTAGTTTGAACATTCTTTGGCATTGCCTTTCTTTGGGATTGGAATGAAAACTGACCTTCTCCAATCCTGTGGCCACTGCTGAGTTTTCCAAATTTGCTGGCATAGGGAGCGCAGCACTTTCACAGCACCATCTTTTAGGATTTGAAATGTATTTTCAAATTTGTGTGTATTTGTATATATGTATTAGTATCTAAACATTCACAATGAAATATAGGTAAACATTCCTTAGATAACTAGTGAGAACCTCCTATATAGCACAGGGAACTCTACTCAGTGCTCTGTGGTGACCTAAATGGGAAGGAAATCTTAAAAAGAGGAGATATATGTGTACTTATAACTGGTTCACTTGGCTGTACAGCACTAACTAACACAACAGTATAAAGCAACTTTAATAAAAAGTTTAAAATCTATATATAGGTAAGCATTCTTGGAGTAGATAAAGTCTGATCTTTTTGTTTACTTGTATTTAGAAATTTTATCAATTGTTGAAGTATAAATTATTGCAGGAGTACTGTAATAATTAATTTTGATTATGAAAGTTATTTTTGTTTGCTAAGTCATCTTAACATATTTTCAGCTGACAAACAAATAGGGAGATAGAGTAACAGTCAATACAAATATTGAGAGTATCAGCTAGATAACTTTAGGAAGAATATGATTTCCTTTCCAAGCCAACCAGTCTTTATAAAATTTAAATATTAATACAGAACAGAATAATAGAAATTAGATTATATCACAATTATAATATTTTAGAGTTATTATTGTAACTGCATGCATAACATTAAACAAAATAAAGTAATAACTGCATCCAATTTTTAGTCCTTTAATTCTGTCTAGGAAATCTATTTAGGTCATGAGAATTTGAAGAAAATATTTGGAAATTTTTCCATATCCTGGGAGGATGAATAAATACAATGTCACCTCTGTTACCTCGAAATAGAAGGAAGAATCCAAAATTATGTACCATGTTCATGATGAATCTGACTCACATGTAATTCAGAATATATATATATATAAAGAAATGTTGGAGAAAGATGAGGCAAGCCCCCAGGATCTCGCTTCTCCCATGACCTCAGTGAAGAGGGAGTGTTTATTTAATATCACAAATGTGAGCTCAGTGTCCACAGGGCCACCTGACCTCTGGCAGTTCTGAGGAATCACTATTCCTGCCCTAAGACATCGAATGCTCAGCATGTGAGTGCTAAAAACGTACATTATACAATTATAATAATAATGAAATCTAAAAAGATGCCAGAATTGTCCTTTGGTCTTAGAAGGAGGTTCCATGATGGTGTCATTTGGCCTCACTTAGGACTAAACGCTAATTTTGACAAAGCGTTTGGCCACAGTGTGCTTGCCTTGCACCAAGCGTGCAGTTGGTGATCACTGGTGTGCCCGTCTGCATCCGCACTGGACTGTGACACGCATGAGGCAGAGGCTGTGTTACCACTTCTCTGCTTCATCTCAACAGTGCAACTTCTGGCATGTGTAAGTCCTCTGTCAATTCTTGGTGAATGAACAGAGTACAGCAGGAGGCATCATCATTGTTATTACCTAGTGGGCAGCTGTGAGGCAGCTGCTGGGAAGTCAGGGCCCCCACGGAGGGTGCTCACCGTGCCCCCGCCCCCAACACATACACACTTATCAATCAGAATGCTTTTAGTTCCAGGTTGTGAGGAGTAGAAAAATCAATGTGAAATGGCTTAAGTAATATAGAGAATTAGGGGAATTTCTTGACTCACGTGTCTGCAGAGTCCACGGTCTTCGGGGCCATGTGCTTCACCAGTCCCTGAGGTTTGTGGTGCCGTCGTCCACAGCCTGCCTTTGTCTCAGCCTTTGGGGCTGGGACTGTTCATATCCTCCACCTTGGGACTCCCCGGAGAGAAGGGCGGCGGTGGCGGGGGGTGGGGTGGGGGGGGGTGGATTGCACTTTGATTGGGCCGATTGGGTCACATGCCCATCTTTCCGCCAATCACTGAGGCTAGAGAGGCTCTGATTCTGCTGATTGGTTTAGGCAAGTAGGGCCACCAAACAGGCTCTCGGTGACCCACTGGGCAGGGGTGGAGTGGGGTCTAGGATGTGCTGAGTTGGATGTATGTTTCCTATTTCTTCGAACAAATCATCACAAACTTAGTGGTTTAAAAGAATACACAATTTACTATTTCATGGTTTCCGTGGCTCATGAGTCTGAGAGTGGGTTAACTGGGGCTCTCGGGTCTCACCAAGCTGAGCTGTGACACCTCAGAGACCTCTTCCAAGCGTATTGGTGGTTGGCAGAATTTGTTTCCTTGAGCCATAGAGGTCCCTGTGTCCTTGTTGGTAGTGGCTGGGGACTTTTCTCAACTCTTAGCCCTCAGGTCCTTGTCACCTGGCTGCCTCCTCTCTGTGAGTAAAAAGCACAGCTGTTTACTTCACCCAGGCCAGTGAGATACGCCTCTCTGACTTCTGTCTCTGAACCTGTAAAAAGAGCTCCCCTGTGATTAACCAGAGTCACAACCTATTAGGGACCTTGATTCTATCAGTAACATCTCTTCAGCTTTGCCGTATCAAGTAACCTAATGAGGAGAGAGACACTCCAGTGTATTCACAGATTTCTGTCCATACGCAAGGGGAGGGGATTGTACACGGTGTGTACATCAGGGAGCGAGAATTCTGGGGACCATCTTAGACTCTGCCTGCCAGTTGGGTGAGCATCACCACGTTCCCCAGATTCCACTTTGGGTCTTGTCCAGATATCCCAACCCCAGTCCCAGCTGTGGCCACTGGGACAGCAGTCTCCAGAGAGAGATGTCTTTCTCCTTTCTGCCTCTGCAGGGTGCAGACCTCTGTCCTGGATGAAGTATCAGAGCCCCTCAGAGTGAGTTAGCAGCTGGATGTCAGAGTGCGGTGCTGGCCAGAACTGCCAGAGGCCTGGACTAAACATTTTTCAGACAAACATGTGAAGTCTTTATTTACCAGATGACTTTTTTTGGGTGCTTACTAGCTCCCTGGTGGCTCAGTTGGTAACGAATCTGCCTGCGATGCAGGTAGACTCAGATTTGACCCCTGGGTTGGAAAGATCCTCTGAAGAAGGAAATGGCTACCCACTCCAGTATTCTTGCCCAGAGAATCCCATGGAGAGAGGAGCCTGGTGGGGCTACAGTCCATGGGGTTGCAAAAGAGTCAGACAAGACTGAGCGAATGAACCATCACCGTCAGATACCAATTATTGCACTATGTATCTTTTCTCTATTATCTGATTGAATCATCCCAACAGCCCATGAGACTGCCATTAGTGGCATTTCCATTTTATTCCTATTTTAAAAAGAAAACAGGGCTCAGACAGGCTGGCGTTTGCCCCAGGTAGTATGGCCAGCAGGTGGCAGAGCTGGGACTTGAGCACAAGGTCCCGCAGACCACGTAGCACATGTACTTCACCACTCAGGTAAAGGCCTGCCCCCAGAAGGTTCCAGACCATGCAACCTAGCCCCACATTTTGCTGATGGAGGAAGGGTGAGTATAAGTTCAAGGTCGGGGCATTATTGGGTTTAATTTCAAATCTGAGCCTGGGGCTTGCAGACCAAATCCAAATGAGGGGACAATATCTGGTTTGTTCCTTCTCCATGCCTGGGAGCGCCATGTCTGGGATCTGTTGGAATAGATCTTGCAGGCTGGAGAGTGCCTTCCACAAGGGAGATCCTCCCAGAAAAACAGTCCTTTCAGCGCCAGCTGGAGAGGAAAATGCTGGTAGCTTTTTAATTTACCTTGTGAAATGGCTGCTGCTGGGCGTGAGTGACGGCCATCAGATCGCAGGCGAGAGCCAGGCACTTTGGCGCCGGGTCCCTACTCAGGAGGACATGGGGGTGAGGGAGGGGGTCTGAGAACACGGCTGGACGTTCCCTGCTGAAACAACACTGCAAAGCTCTGAGCATACTCAGAGGCTGGGCTCTTTGCTTCAAGGCATCTTAATTACTGAGAGAGCTGGCAGCAGGGGGAGAGGGCTGAGCGGAGGACAGCAGGGCTTGGCCAGAGAGAAATGGCCCAGATGTTGCCAGCTGAGCTCTGTGCGGATACGTCCGCAAACACTCCCAGGAGGTGCTGTCCAGTTGAAACAGAATATGACCCATGGATGCAATTTTAAATTTTCTAGTCATTACAGAGGAAATCAGTAAACTCTATTTTGATAATCTATTTTAATTAACTTGATATAGTAAAAATACTTCCAACATGTAATCAATATAAAGAGGAAAGTTTTATTATTTTTATTGTACAAAGTCTTGCAAATCCAGTGTGTATTTTATACCTATGGCACATCTTAACTGGGACTGATCACATTTCAAGGGCCCAGTAGCCACGGGCTGTATTGGTTTTGCGCTTAGTACAGCCTCCTCTGCTCAAAGACCTTCCATGGCTCCCTATTGTCCAATCTGTTGGAGCCAGCTATTATTATGGTAATTTGTGTTTCTGCCTGCCTCTCTCTTCAATGCTAAGAGTTTTTATGGGATCTAACAAGGCACTTATTATGCACCTACTGAGTCCTAGTGGGAAGTTCCCTGAGCTGCGTTAATTGTATTTTCTATCAGCTCTCGGCAATTCTTCCTGGGATACAGGAACGCATCAGCCATTGTGTTAAATGCTTTATGTAATTTTCTGATTTAATTCTCAGTACAACCCGTGAGGTAGGTATTTAATCTCCATTTTACAGATGGAGATTGAATCCAGATTTGTTGGTTTCCAAGTTGCTCTTTCAGCTACATTGTGCAGGGCCTGACACCTTATCTGGACTTATCTGTATTAGCTTCGCTGAAGTGAGACTCTGGTTTCTTGGCTCTTTCTTGGGGTGAGCATATGGAAGTGGCAGGAGGGACCAGGAATCTATTGGCTTGTGCATCCTCCTCAGTCATTGCGATGCTCTATCAGCTTGGGCCCCAGGAGTGCGGACAGTGGCCTCTGTTGGGGGCAGGGGTGAGCAGAGCCAGTGCTCCTGGCAGCCAGGCAGCAAATTGGAGCAGTGAGCACCCCCTCTGCCTCAGGCTGATAACTGGACTCAGCACCACGGACTTCTCGAGCCACCGCTCTGTGCCTGATGCATTATTCACGCTCGTTCATTGCCAGAGAGTGTGACGCTTAGCCTTGGTGCCTTATTGAGAGCACCATAAAAATAAAATGTCAATTAGGATTAGCCCCCCCCCCCAAAAAAAAAGAAGCCGATGTTATTGTACATCCTTTTAGTGAGTTCCCTCTAATTAGTCAAATAAATATGCAGTCCTCCCACTCGGGTGTGTGTTTATTTGCTTTAAAACATTGTAATTACATCCTCCGCTTTGGAAACTTCTGGGAACCGGAAACTCTGCACATGGACTTTGGCTGAGAGGACTGTGAGCCAGTGCTTTGCTGGGATGACTACCGCCAGTGGAAGTTGTGGGATAAGCTTTCAGAAGCAGACCATGCCTTGCCCTGTCCTCACTCTAACACTCTCAGTGGCTCCAAAGGGCTTACTGGCATCAGACCAACTCCACTGTATGCAGAGGAGAGGGAACTGGGCAGGAAGCCTGGAGAGGTGGGTTCTGCAGTACCCCAAGTGGTTCCCTAACCTCTCCACTCTTTGCTTCCTCTTCGAGGAGGCAGTTCTAGTTGCACCAGCCCTGAAGCAATGCTGGTTTCCAGAACCATCACTGGGCTCTCCCCTTCCAATCCTGCAGTTTCTCCTCATCCTGCAAAAAAACATTGACCTTCAGTTTATATTTAGGTTATATTTATTTCTTCTATTTCTGTATATGTTAGAATATACATGTGTGTATATATATATTCTTTACCAGCTTAGCCACCAGGGAACCCCATATATATATATATATATATATATATATATATACACACACACACACATATATATATGTATTTTGTGACCCTATGTACTGTAGCCCACCAGGTTCCTCTGTCCATGGGATTTTCCAGGCAGGAATACTGGGGTGGGTTGCCATGCCCTCCTCCAGGGGATCTTCCCGATCCAGGGATTGAACACATATCTCCTGTGTCTCCTGCATTGCAGGTGGATACTTTACCACTGAGCCACTGGGGAAGCCCCTATATGTATGTATATATGGTTGGTGATGTGTCCGGTCTGTAAAAACTTTTTACTAAAAATTCTGTGTGATTAAAAAAAAATAAGTGGAGATAGTTAGTGTGAAGAGGGAGGACCCTATAGGTGAAATAAATTGGAATCTGAAGACCTCCTTTAGGATCCTGGTCCTCCCTCTGACTCAGTGCATGGCTTTGGGCAGTACTTGACCTTCCTTGTCCGGAAATAATTCTGGTCTGGAGAGTTCATTATAAGGGAGGATCTTCTGAAGGCTGAGTTACATAGTGCATGCTAAACTGTTTGATAAGTTGCATCCCCTCTCTAATGAATGGGGTGAATACAATGGGGCAAATCCTTGCACCAGCAGCTCCGCTGGGTTTTATATACATTTTGGCTCAGGAAAAATAACAAAGCTCCAGAAGGTGGGGATTATTATGACCATGAAAGCTCAAGATTATTATGTCAGAGAGGAGGGGGTCTTGGTCAAGGTCACACAGCTAGTGTGTCTTCCTGTCTGGTTTTGAGTCTAAAACTCATGATCTTCCCATTGTGTCAGACTGTGATTTGATCTTCAGAGCTCACACAGTATCCTGTAAATCAATTTGACAATTTTCTTCGTGTCTCATTGCCAGCCTAGCATAGATTTGCTCATTTAAGATGCCATTGACCTTATCTAATAAAAAGAATCAGGATCCAAGGAGTCTGTTTAATTCATTATTAAAGATCATTTCCTGTTATTATCTTCCCTGTAGCAAAATTAGCTGTTAACTCTCCTGTTAGCATAACCCAGCCAGGATTACTAGGAAATTAAGCAAAAAATCAGTTCAGTGATATGTGAGCTGAGCTCAGGGAATTCCCCATCTTCAGTGCATATTAACATTATGCCTTAGAAGTCGAGGAAATATTCTGTTAAGTGGAAAAAGAGTTGCAGAAATTTTACTTTAAAAAGTCAAGTAAGAAGTTACTTTTTTTTTTCTCCAAGTAAAATTAATTTTTGTCTCAGGGCAAGAAAAAGTAAATTAAAAATCACACGCGCCACCTCCTCGCAGGCCCAGTTCCTTCTGGGTTTCCATCCCAGATGACTGGAGGTTTAGGTTTCTCTAGCCTAGTTTGGGCCTTGGAGGATGCTGGGCTGCAGGGTTTCTGCTCCGGGAGGCCCTGACTATGACAGGGTGGGGCAACCCGCCCCTCTTTCTCGCTGCCTACCCTTGCAGGTTTTCCCTTCCTCCTGGGCAGTTGTTTGGGGTGAGGAAGGGAGCAAGGACTGAGGTCCTGGTGCCCCAGGGAGGGCCTGTGTTTCATCATGGTCAGGGGGATGACACAGGGTTGCTGGGACTCTGATCACCCCCTCCCTCCCCACTGGGCGGCCAGTTGCCCATGTAGGCGGGCATAGAAGTGGGGAGCTTTGGACTAAAAGGATGGGGCAGTGAGCAGATGCTTCTCAGTAGTGAAAGGAGGTCGTGTCCGACTCTTTGACACCCTATTAGCTGTAGCTCACTAGGCTCCTCTACTCACGGAATTCTCCAGGCAAGAATACTGGAGTGGGTTGCCATTCCCTTCTCCAGGGGATCTTCCTGACCAAGGGTTTGAACCCGGGTCTCCTGCATTATAGGCAGTTTCTTTACCATCTGAGCCATTTCCTCCTCCAGGGGATCTTCCTAATCCAGGGACTGAACCACATCTCCTGTGTCTCCTGCATTAAGAATCTGCAGGCAGATTCTTTACCTGCTGAGCCATCAAGGAAGCTCTTGCTTCTCTGGTAGGAGGAGCCCAAATGCAGGAGAGGCCTGAGCTCACGGTCTGCAGCCCCCTGGGCCCACAGCTGGCTGTGTGTATGGGGGGCACATGGCAGCCTAATCTGGCCAAGGAGCCACTGGGCTTGGACTAGAGGATGTGGGGTGAACTCCTAGCTCTCTAGTCTGATCATGTTTCTTCACTTGGAAGATATTAATAGGAATTTAATAAGTTCTGAGGTTTTGGTGAGGATTTCAGGTGGCTCCAGCAGCACAGGACTCCCAAGGTCTCAGCACAGCCATAGGTGACCATGCCTGGCCAGGGACACAGGAAGGGACAACACCTTCCTGCTGTTTGCCGGAAGCTCTACTGGGCTCACGACATGTGAATTAGGGCTCCAGTTCTTGTGATCCAGTAACTCTCAAGAATACTAGAGTTAGAATAATCAGAATGTTGACACAGTCAGGGGTCCTGGGAGGCCTTATAGGGTGGTCAGCCTGTCTCGGTTTATCTAGAACTTTCCTGAATTTACCACTGAAGTCCCAGGCCTGGGGAACCCTCCTCTCATATTACCCACTATGGGCACATTTCTAGGCAGAAAGGGACATCTGGTCACTGTACAAATCTTTTTGGTCTAGAGACTTAGAAGCAAGATCATGGTTTGGCTCAAAATCATATGTCTGGGGGCAGCCGTGCCGTTTTTAACCTGAACCTATGATTTTGGGCAAAGATGGAATCCAGCCTGGCTCCTCCTGAGCAGGGATCATCCCACAGGATGGGCATCCGAGGTGATAAAGTTGCCGGGGGTTCCTCTTACCTGTTGGTATCTGACTCACAGTTATTCTCTGTTAACTCCATTAGCTTCCATTTGCAAGAGTTGCAGTCATCAGGAAACCTCTAGATGCTTTCTGTTTAATGAAACACAATTTGATTACATATCAACAGAGTCCCCTGGTGGGACAGACTTTTCTGGAGGCTTTCGGCCTGCCTGCCCACTCTAGCATGGTCTCTGCCCTTTGGAGGGGGCATCCAGTGGAGGCTGCCTAAGTCCCCTGCTGGGCAGGGGACCCCCAGCCCCCAGCTCACCCATTTGCTAGTGGCAGCTGTTGAAAACCTTCTCTCATGGACATGCAGGTGAGGGGTGTTTTGGTGGGTCGCTGGGCCCAGTATACCAGCAATGCTTTGTAGATTCAATCTGTGTGTAAAATTTACTCTTTGTTGCAACTGCCAGTAGTGTCATGGCCAATGTCAAGCAGACCAGGTCTGGGACTGGGGTGATTGAGTTGGTTCAAGGTAAAAAGTGAGAGGGGCTTCCCTGGTGGCTCAGCAATAAAGAGTCCACCTGCCAATGCAGGAGACGGGTTTGATCCCTGAGTCAGAAAGATCCTCTGGAGTAGGAAATGGCAACCCCCTCCAGTATTCTTGCCTGGAGAATTCCATGGACAGAGGAGCCTGGTGGGCTCCAGTCTATGGGGTTGTAGAGAGTCAGACACGACTGAGCAGACAAGCAAAAATAGGCAAGTTCTGTGCACCATTCTGATAAATGATTGAATCCAAGGAGGGGCTCATGGGAACCCCAACTTGTAGCCGGTTGGTGAGAAGTACAGGTGACAGTTGGCCTCTGAAGTGGGACCAGTTTTGTGGGTCAGATCACTTGGCTTGTGGGCTCTGATGTTAACCTTAGGTGGACTGTTGGAGCTGAACTGAATTGGAGGACATGTAGATGGCATCAGAGAATTGCTCGGCTTCTGGGACATCTACACATCTGGCATCAGAAGTAATGGGAGCGTGGCAGCAGTATGAACGGTAGAGGAGAAACACAGGAGTATTTTTCCATTTCCACTTGCACAGCAGTAAAATCAGGGTCCCTTCTGAGGGTAGAAGCAGGGTGAGGGGAGCACGTGGTTCACCCCATCCTGTCCCACAGTTTCTTAGAGTTGAAACTATTTTAATTGTTGGAAACATCCCAGATCTACACAAAATTGCTTGACAGTGGCTTTTTAAATTCTACTTGTATTTGGCAATGCAAAGACCAGAAAAATTTCCATCAAAATTGATAAGAGACACAAAAGCAAACAGCCAGGACTCAGCTGGAGAGGCCACCTCGGTCCTTCCATTGTCGGGTTCCTGGATGGTCCCACCCCGTTCTGCACAGGAGTGGCGTTTATTCATACAGACTCCTTTACTGCGTTGCCTCTCTGGCCTCCCAGTGTTCTTTCTATCCCTCACTGGTTCCACGCATCCAGCCATAGCTGTCTGTGGTTTCTCTCTTTCTGTGCTTGTTTGAAAACAGTGTCACAGCAAATTGCCCTTATCTCACTGTGAATCCCTCGGGGGCTCCTCTGGGTTCCAAGAGTCTCTCTCTCTGCTCTTCTTTCTCTTTTCCTACTTCCTGTGCTTACTCTCACTGGAGACTCGGATTTCCTGGGCAGTCACACGGAGGTGTCGCTTACTTTGCAGGGTTAGCTGTCATCCTCGCCTGGGAAGGTAGTGATGCTGAGGATGACCTCAGGGGCACCCGGCCACTTGTCTCATATCCCTCCCACCACATAGTTAAGAGATGCTGAGCTCATGGGGAAGAGAAGGAAGGAAAGGTTTGAGAGGAGGTGTTTCTTGATGTGGGGAAGGTTGTTGTTTTCAGTTGCCAAGTCATGTCTGACTCTTTGTGACCCCATGGACTACAGCACACCAGGCTTCCCTGTCCTTCAAGATCTCTCGGAGTTTGTCCAAATTCATGTCCATTGAATTGGTGATGCCATCCAACCATCTCATTCTCTGTTGCCCCCTTCTCCTGCTGCCCCCAATCTTTTCCATTTTCATACAGCCAGAGAATCAGAGAAACTGAATCCCATCCTCCCCCTTGCCTGCCAAGGGCTGTAGATAACCCCCTATTTCCCTATATGCAAAATTAAGGCAACCAGATAAGTGAATTATGAAGTCCATTTCAAGCTCTCAAAGCAGAGGAAGCAGGACCGGCCCATAAGGCCTTACTTGGGGCTGAGCCCTGCCCCAGGTCCCCTCCATTTCTCCTTCTAGGAAGGAGTTCTCATCCTTGTTTTACACATGGGGCAACCAAGGTTCTGAGGGATTACGCCTGTCCTGTGAAAACATTTCTAAAGCCAGAGACCAGATCCAGATTTTTCTAACACTGGAGCCTGTTTCCCTAACTCCAGAGATTTTTCTAGCTCTATCCTTTTAAAAAACATGACACTGTGATGTTCCTCTCAGGAAAGTTTATTTTTCTACCCCCATTTGTACAGTGTGTTCCATGTCATAGAGAACTTTTCTTTAAAAAAATTTGCAAGGGACAAGGGATGTGTTATGTCTTCAGCTTTTGGCAACTTTGCACAGTAACCTCAACCGCCTTTTGGCTCCCAGCTTGCAGGGATGGCATTTCAGGCATGCGTGGTTGTGTAGAGCCTGTGGTTTAAAATTTTAATGGAGGACCCTTACTCCCATCTGTCTGTTCTGGCTCTCGCCCTGTCCCTGAGTTCCGTTTGGTCACCGACTCTGCAGGGCCCCCCACCTCCCATTCCTGTCCTCTTGCAGTTGAGACAGGCTGTGTCCCCCCCCACCCTCAGCCACAGGCCTGGGTTTTATCAGCACAGTCGACAGGCTCCACTGGGCCTTTCAAGCTTGATGGCAATTTGGATGTCAGTTTCTGGGAAGATCAAGATTAATATTTGATGACATTACAAAGTCAACCTGTTCTCTTTTCATCCCAGATAGAATTAAAAAAGCAGAGTCCTCACCAGGACACTCCCCAAAGGAAGTGGGAGACAGTTGGTCTGGGAGCCATAGTGGGTTGGTGAGGGTGGCCTGGGCCAGGAGTTGGCAAGCTTGGGTACTGGTCTTGGCTTGGAAACCTGTTAGCTGTTGACCTCATGCTAGGCTCACCGTCTCTGAACTCTCACTTTCCTCCTGCACAAGTAAATAATCGCTCAGGCTAGCAGAACTTTCATTTAGAAATGATGCTGTCTTAAAAAGAGGATCAGCTTGTAGAGATGTTTCTATACTCCATGCAGACTTTAGGAGGGTCTGGGCTTTTTGAGGGGAGGGGTCAGAAGAGCAAGGAGGGGCCCTGGAGAGCAGGTGAAGAAGTCTGGGCGGAGGAACCAGCTCTGTTGCTAGGACCTACGAAAGGTTCAGGATGCCTGCTCACTGTGCTTGGGCTCCAGGGGATGTGGAGGGCAAACAGGTGTTCGTTATGTGGGTGAGTCCAAACTTCTGGGAGTCTCGTTTGATGCTTGAGAGAGGCTCTGGGCTCCACTACTACCAGACTCTCACCTGTCCTGCGCCTTGGCTTCCCCAGCATCTGCACGCAGTACATGTGTCGTAAGAGTCTGCGGAACAAGTCAATTGGGCAGAAGTCTGTTTCCAAATGAGGGTGTCTCTTCATGCACCTCCAGGATGGCTTCTTCGGCTTGGAGTCTGTACTGGCTGGAAGGAGAAGGCAGGACTGATGGAGGCATGGGCTGGAGCAGATGTGATGTCAGGCCACCAGCTGCCATGCTGGGCAGAGGGTGGGCGTCTGTGTCCAGAGTTATATTTGAAGACTGAGCTGAATCAAACAGTCTTGTAGGGTTTGGTGACACTGGAGAGGAATGGAATCCCTAGAAAGAAGGAAACACGTCCAAATACCCACAAAAGAAACCTCGTTTCACTCCCTACAGTCGTTCCCTAGAGAAAGCCTCCATGTTGGTAATAATTTCAGGCAATTATTACCAGATGGAAGTTTTCAGGGAGACCCTAGCTGACATGGCAGTTACTGGTGTGATAGAAAGAGATCCTCCCTAATCTTAGAAGAATTTTTGCAACAGCTTGGAAATAAACAAGACTAATGTCACCAGGACCTTTGTATGTAGAGGCACTTAATTCCACTGGAGCTTGGAATCCTATATTATGGCATCTCATAGGAAACAGTCCCTCAGATGGGAAGCTCGATTGTGGATCATCCTTGAAAAGAGAGGTGTCTTGTCAGCTTTCTGTACGGTGATCTTTGCATGCAGGAAGAGCCATGTTAAATCATGATTTTCTTTGAATATTTTTCCACTGAATGATTTTTGACCTGGATCAGTACTTTGAGGATGGCATACTGAAGAAACAATGAAAGATGTTTTCCTTATAAGGGTGTCTAAAATAATGCAAAACTCAGGAGCCACAAAATAATAAATTCAATTCCATTAAAATGGACTTAGCTAAGTGAATGATAAATAAAATCAAAAGACAAACATCAAATTTGCAAGATGTTTGCAGGCTATGTCACAGAGGAAGGGCTGGCTTCTCTAATATATAAAGAGATCCTACAGATCAATAACCAAGGACCATGAACTTCATAGAAAAATGGGCAAAGGGTATGAAGAGAGTGCATGGCATAGGAAACAAAACTTCTTCTTAAGCATATGAAAAGTTGCTTAGTCTCACTAATAAGAAATGAAAACTACATTCAGAAAATCCATTTCATTTTTCAGATGGGAAAGGATCAGAAAGTTTGACAACGACAAGATAGTAAGGAGTGTGTATGTATGAATGTGATGCTGCTGATAATATAAATCATTATCACTTTTATGGGAGAGCAATTTGGTGACATAGTTTTCACCCGTGAGTCCAAGTTGTGAATGTTATATCTACAAATGACAATGGTTTTCCACATACACTGAAGTTTCCCAATCAGTGTTTCATGGAATAGTTTCTCCTAACACAATGCGGAAGAGTTTCAGGGACACAGTCTGAGCAACACTGAGATGTATGATGCATTACGTAGTTAGAATGTATCTGGGAACCACAAACACCATCCAGGTCTAGCTGTAGTCATGTTCACTGGCCCTCTGTAGAAAGAGAAAACCTCTCTGAAACCTCAACCTTCGCTTTCTGCTCTTTGAAATGCATTTCAGCCAGAAGTATGAATGCCAGGGCCTTGAAAATGGTTCAGAAACCCAGGGGAACTGCCTGGGGACAGACTCTGCTCTCTGTGGCTGGGACAAGGAGATGGCAGGGACTTTCTTTCTGCAGGAACCTCCCTGGTGTGAGATGAGAGGCCAGAGACTGCGCTCGCAGCATTAATTAGGAGAGAGCAACATTTGGAGACAATCTGTTCAGGAAACCCTGCCCGGGACACGTTTGCACCCTGGGCTCCCGGCTGCTCTGTGCCAGCAGCCTGGCTCCTCGAGTCTTGATGGCATTCTCTGGCATTCTTCTCCAGCAAGTGTGGGCAAATCTCCCTCTTCAGGTTCTCCTCCTTAGCTTCAAGGTGAAACAGGTGATTTCCTTCATCTCTTCTCTGGAGCCAGCGAGCAGTAATGATGCGCTCAGGGCTGAGCTAGCACCCAGCGGAGCTGCCACAGAGCCTCCAGCCCGTTCCCGAAGCAGACAGGTGAGGAAATACAGACAGGCGAGTGGAAAGCAGGCGTCGTGCCCACAGATGGGGTCCACGGACCAGCTTTGTGCCCCGTCCTCTGCTGACCTCGGACCCCTGGGGGCAGGACGGCTCAGGGCTGGATGGAGTTCCCTGTCCTCTGCTGTCTGGCGACTTGTTTCCATTTTGCCTGCCAGGGAAGGGTGTGTCTTCCACCTGTGACATTGACCCTGGCTGCCCATGACAGTCACTGGGGAAAGCTTAAGAAGTGATCACTGCCTGGATCCCACACCCTCCCTCCTGCCATATAGATTTTTATTTAATCGAGATGTTTATGAAGCTCCCCAGGTGATCCAAATGTGTAGGCAAGGTTGAGAACCACAGATCTGGGATGACCCACCATATATATGAGGATATTTTTGAGTGTGAGTAGCAAGTTGACCATGATTCTGATGTTTGGGGCTGTCCTAGGCAATCTAGAATGCACGGTCTCCCTGATTTCACCTGGAGAGACCCCAAAAATTGTTTTCTAAGAGTACCTGATTATAGTTTGTTGTTGTTTTTAAAATTTCTAAGTGGATGCAAACCTTGGTAATTTTACAGTATTGTAGAGGATTATAGGAGAGTGTCAGGAATCTGATTTTGAGTCCTGTTAAAAATCTGCCTGCAATGTAGGAGACCCAGTTTCGATCTCTAGGTTGGGAAGATCCCCTGGAGAAGGAAATGGCAACCCACTCCAGTATTCTTGCCTGGGAAATCCTATGGACAGAGGAACCTGGAGAGCTACAGTTCATAGGGTCGCAGAGTTGGACACGATTGAGCGACTAACATCTTCATCTTCACATGTTTTCAATGTCCCAGTTTCCTACTGCATGTACCTCCCCTCTGAGAACCGGAGGGGAAGCAAGGTCTAGTAATTTCAGCCCTTTGCGCTTCCTCTTGTAGCACTGGGGAGTCTGACACTTGCTCGACCTGTAACCAACTGTACAGGTCTCTGTAACCAACTCTGTAACCAACTCTCTCTCCTGCAGCGTCTCGGGCAGTGGTGGGTGTAGAGCTCTGCATCTGGACTCAGCAAACCTCTCTGAGCTTCAGTTTCCTCATCAGTAAAGTGGGAAGGGCACTCCCAGTCTCAAAATGCTGTGGGAAAGATTACATGAGTCCCTTTTATACCACTGGGGGGCCCAACAGAGAGCAGAGTACAGGCCTCTTCCATGGGCCATGGTTTTCTTTGCAAAGAGCCATGTTCTTATTGGGTGACAATCTCTCGATCCTCTTAGAAGTGACAGAGGATAATTCCTGCAGTGTTTAGGAAGAATGGGTGACCATTTCACACTGACATGATACTGGGAATTAGTGAAGTCTGTTATAAATATATATTTTTTATACATACTTGATCTTTGAACAGTGAAGTGAGAAGCTTTGAGCATGCCTGCCTATTCTGCAGATGGAAAGATTGAGGTGCTTTGTGATCTAAAATCTCACAGTAGCTAACTCTGCAAGGAAGAGAGGAGCGTGGCATTTATTGAGAATCTTGGGTGCTAGGTACTTCTACTTACTTTATCTGATTACAACCTTTCGACAACCCTCTGGAGGAATTCTGATTATCTTTCTGTCTAGGCTGAGGAAAGTAAGACTCAGAGAGGTTGTGTAACTTGCCCAAGACCACACAGCAAGGTGGGCAACTGGGTTGTGATTCTGATTCTGCCTGACTCCAAAATGCAAGCCCAGATCCCAGTGGAGGGAGCCATGCCTTTTAGGCCATGAGTGTAATATTGAAATCTCTGGAAAATGCCTGGTTGTTTGGGCTTATCTTTTTATTTTTAAAAAGATATTGTTTATTTAGCTAGCTAGCTACCTCCCTAGCTGTGCTGGGTCTTGGCTGCGGCATGTGAAGTCTTAATTGCAGCACGTGGGTTTTAGTTCCCCAAGCAGCGATTGACCCTGGGTTCCCTGCATTGGGAGCAGAATCTTAGCCACTGGACCACCAGGGGAGTTCCTGGGCTTATCTTTTTACACCCCCATCCCAGTGGGGTTCTCCTGGTAAGGAGATATTGGGGCCAAAACGTGGACACCTGGGTCCATGGCTCCGTGAGGCGATGGCTTCCATTTTTGCCCTTGCCTCCCTTCCACCAGCAGTGGTAGCACACCAGCTCCTGTGCCACCCTGGGGATACAGCGTGGAGTCTGTGACACGACCCCTGTCCTCAGAGAGCGTCCGCTTCAGCAAGAGAGAGAGCCATCTGGGAGGCAGAATGAAGGAGGTGCCAAGGAGGGGTGGGCAGAAGGACAGGTTTGGAGACTCAGAGGTCCACAGCAGGGACTGCTCAACATCACACTGCAAGTCAAGGAAGACTGCATGGAGGAGGTGCCTTTGGAATCTCATTTTGGAGCAAGGTTGAGGTAGATAAGGAGATGGAGAGCAGAGGGAACACAGGCAAGAGCATGGAAGCACAGAAAGAGGCCAGATGTTTGAGAAAAGAGGCAAGTCACCCCGGGCAGGGCCACAAGCAGTGAGGCTGAAGGGCAGCTGGGGGGCAGCGCCTGTGCCTCCGGGACAGCACGTGGTCTGTGAGGGATGCAGACCCTCAGGGATGCAGACGTCAGTTCTCCTGCTGCAGTTTGCAGTCAGTAGGCAAGGCTGGAGCCGGTTCCCATGGCCTCGTCTCTTCAAATTAGGCTGAAGAGGTGAAATGACTTCATCGCTGCTGTTTTGCCAGTTGCCTCTTCTCTCAGGACTCCCCCCTGTTAGATCCAAGGACGATGGCATTCACACCCGCCCACGGGCGTCTTGGATCATTCCCAAGGCCATTCAGTAGAGACTCCACCTCACTGCAGTTGTCAGGAGACCTCTGCTATTTTCTAATCCTGTTCTTATAAAAAAAAATTCGCACATTGAAAAGGCCATGTTTGGAAAAATATTATATATATATATTTCTTGGTAAAAACAGGCCATAGTTAAATCATTATGCTGTTGTCACAAGCTGAATTTTATTAGCATTTCACCTGTGGTTTGGTGACAGACACTGGCTGGCTTGAAAACCATTGAAAAGGAATTCTTGGTTGATTAATTTGTTCTTGCTCCTCACAGTTCTGACACCTAGGAAATACTTAAATTGTTATTTTACCACTTTGTGCAAAACCAGTCTGAGTGTCGGAGACCTGTGTGGGCAGAATGTGGATGTTTTTGACCTCAGTGGTGGGAGTCAAATTTGAAATTCGCAGAGTCCAGCGCACCTGGAATTGGAGGGACTTCAGTGATTGAGAAGTCCAGGGCTTTAGTTGAGAGCTGCTGGTACCCGGCTGCTGACGTGCATACGGTAGATCAATATCTGCTTGTATACCTCCAGTGACAGGGAACTCACTACCTTTACATCAGCTCTGAGATGTTGCTAGTGGGCGCATTTATTTATTTTGAAGTATTTATTTATTTGGCTGCACAGGGTCTTAATTGTGGCATGCCGGATCTTTAGTTGAAGCACGCGAACTCTTAGTTGTGGCATGTGGGATCTAGCTCCCTGACCAGGGATTGAACCTGGGCCCCCTGCATTGGGAGTGCAGAGTCTTAGCCATTGGACTACCAGCGAAGTCCCAGGACATGTTTAATGACGTCACACAGGAAGTAGCACAGCCTCCACGTGTTTCAGTTTTAGCTCCAGGGTTAAGCTGGAACAGCCTTGGGCCTTCGGACCCAGGAAGCTGTTGACTGCACCAAGAGGACAGAGATTCAGGTGCAGATGAATGTGGGCTGCCCCCTGCCAGTGACTGGGAGGTCCCTGGAGTCTGCCCTCAGCAATAGTTGTGTAGACTCAGGGTCTGGGGATCCAGGAGGAAGAAACAGACACCCCAGTGCCAGGTGTGGCAGAGGAACAAGGTGGTTTGTGCAGAATCTTGCAGACCAGATGAGCTTGGAGGGTATCTCCTCCCCTGTCCTGGTTAAGGTCCTTGCCAGTCCTCAGAGGGAAAAGCTGGAGCTCAGAAATCACCGAGTACCTGTATCATTCATTCAACAAGTATTTGCCTGTATGTTTCAAATCATGTATTACAGCAAAGTGATTCCTACGGAGTGTGGCTTTGATCATGCTCACCAAACCTTTTTGCTGTTGTCTTAAAGTCAGGTGTGAAAGCTGCCCTTGGAAGGATGATAGACAGATGGTATTACAGATGCATTTCTGGACCAAGGTTGACTAGGAATTTGGCTGGGGTCTGGAGCCCTGGGTCCTGACCTTTAGACTCCAAGGTCTGGGCAGCCACTGGGCCCCAGGACTCCAAGATGGTGGGGAGGGGGAGAGAAGGTGTAAGAGAGAAAGAACTGCTTTCTCATCAGGCTCCCCCAGAGCCACCGGGGGCACTTATTCACCAAGCAGAGATGCAGAAGGTCTGAGGTGGGTCTGGCCTCTGCAGTTTGAGCAGGCTCCCCAGGAGATGCTTGTTTGAGAAAGGTTGCCCTTCAGAGCACCATCGTAACCAGGCATGGCTGTCCTAGGTGTGCTGCGTGTCACAGAAAAGTGTTTCTGTGAAAGATGATAAATGTTGCACCAATTTGCATCCTGTAAATTGATTGTGTTGCATCCTCCTGCCCTCTGTGCCATCTCTGGTCTACAGAGAACTCCAGTGTCTGAGAATCTTTTTCTAAAGGGGCTTGACACACTGGCAGGAGTCACCAGAAACAAATACTTCACTCCTTCCCACGTTGTCCTGCTTGACGCCTGGAGAAATCTCTCGTCTTACCCGCTGGACCTTGGCAACAGATGCTGGTCCACAGCTTGCACCTAACAACCCGGTCTGGCCATTTTCTCCATGGTTCAGTCTGTACCTGCTCCCAGCTGTGGGTCAGAGAGCTGAGACCGCCAGTGTGCAGGACAGCTGTCAGAGCCTTGGTTAGCAAGAAGCAGGCCCTGCTTCCCCGGAGCCCAGAGATGGTGTGAGCAAAGTGGGCTCTGAAGATCCTACTGGTGAGAGGTGCCTTTCTCACTTCAGCTTTTAACACGTCTTGTGAGGAAGAGCAGGGCAGAGCCCCCAGCTGCGTAGGAGCTGTAGACACTGGCATGTGGGCCCATGTCCCCTGCAGTGGCAGCGGGGGAAGGTCTTGTCACAGGGAGTCCCCCTGGGGTTCTGCACCCAGCCACGCTTCCAGCCTGCTTTTCCCCCTTGACCTCCAGGGAACCCGAGCTCCACATCCCACTGAACGTTTAAGACTTTCTGCCTGCCTTGCATCATGACCCTGGCCTAGGCTGGGTGTTACAGACTGAATGTTTGTGTCCTCCCCAAATTCATATGCTGAAATTCTAACCCCAGTGTGATGGTACTAGGAGGCGGGGCCTGTGGGAGGTGATTAGGTCATAAGGGTGGAGCTCTTATAAATGGGATGAGTACAACTATAAGAGACTCCAGAGGGGTCCCTTGCCTTTTCCGCCATGTGAGGACACAAAAGACGGAAACCTGTGAACCAGGATGCAGGCTCTCCCCACACACGGGATCTGCTGGCACCTTGACACCGGACTTCCCAGCCTCCAGAAATGGAGAAATACATTTCTTTTCTTAGAAGCCTCCCCGTCTGTGATACACTGTGAAAGCTGCCCAAACAGACTAAGACTGGAGCGAAACAGACTGAACTTGAGCAGATGGCGCCACTCGCTGAGACTCAGTGCCCGCATGCACATGGCGAGGCTGCCCGCCTCCCACGGCATTTGTGGAGGAGCGTCATTGGGTTCCCTCTTTCTTGCCTTGCAACAATTTATGCCATCTTATTTTCTGCCTGTGAGGACAGCACAAGCTTTTATTCATATCTGGGGTTCTTCATTGCACCTAGCTCAGAGCCTGTCATTACATGAGAAACCAGTGGTCAGAGGGGAGATCGAAAACCCTCAAAGACTCTGGCTTCCCCTCCAGGTGGGGAGCGAGACCAGGCCTGTGCTTACATCTGTGTGACCTGACTCTGTACTGGATCCATCTGTCTCATGTCAAAAATGAAGCTCAGTTTCCTTCCCAGTTCTCAGTCTCTGAGAGTATCCTCTGCGCCGGGCACAGAGGGGTCCCTGCACGCTGTGCCCTCCCCCTGCCCTCCATCTTGGAGTCCTGGGGCCCAGTGGCTACCTGGACCTTGGAGTCTAAAGGTCATTTTCATCATGAGGTCTTGGTTTTTTCCAGCTTTGAGCAAATAAAATTAAAACTGACTGGGTAATAGTACAACAATGACCGGGGCCTTCAGAAGCATTTGGGGACCTGATTTAGTGTTTTTACCAGTATTCTTATTTTTTGTAATGAGCCTAACCTGCTGTTTAGATTAAAATGCTATTTTCTCATGTGGCATAAATGCAGTATGTATGCAATTGAGCCCAAATAAAATTCCCGTTTACGTTTTCATCAAATGGGGAATAAGCTGATGAGGACAGTTGAAATGCAATTCATGATTATGTAAATTAGCTACCTTCAGGACACTAATATGTAGATAAATGAGGCTTTCATTATTGTGAATCAAGATACCATTAACCTTGAAAAGTATATACAACTGTCACGAACATTTCTTAAAAAGTAAAAAAAAAGAAATCGACAATCTCGTTTTGTGGTTCTTTTTTTCCTTAAAAAAACTATTGTCCTAATTTTATTTTCTTATTAGCTTTTTAAGATATAGTTAACAAGTAACATTGTGTAAGTTTAAAATGTATAATGTAAGGATTTAATACACATATATTGTGAAATGATTATTAGAGGAGGGTTGTTAATACCTCTATAACTTGACATAATTCCCATTCTTTTTTTGTGTGTGTGGTGAGAAAAATCCCCACTCCAGTACTCTTGCCTGGAAAATCCCACAGACACAGGAGCCTGGTGGGCTGCAGTCCATGGGGTCGCTAAGAGTCAGACACGACTGAGTGACTTCACTTTCACTTTTCACTTTCATGCATTGGAGAAGGAAATGGCAACCCACTCCAGTGTTCTTGCCTCGAGAATCCCAGGGACGGGGAAGCCTGGTGGGCTGCCGTCTATGAGGTCGCACAGAGATGGACACGAATGAAGCGACTTAGCAGCAGCAGCAGCAGGTGAGAAAAATCTTAAATATATTTAAAATTTACTCTCTTAGCAACTTTCTAGTGTATAATACAGTGTTTACTGTGATCGCCATGCTGTACATTAGATCCCCAGACCTTATTCATGTTATCAAAGAGGGAAGTTTGTACCCTTCTACTGACATCTCCTCATTTCCTCAACCCCCCAGCCCCTGGCCATCACTGTGCTAGGGCGTCTGAAAATTTCTGAGGCGTTCTATGGATATGCCTGCTCCACTCTTCTTCCTCCTTCTTGTGGCAGAATTCTTACCCTTGTGTGCTTTCTCTTGATCCTGCAACACATCAGGCAGGGTGCTGGCATCCTCCCTTTTATTTTCCCAGAGGTAGAGCTGACTCTCAAGCTTGCGGTGTCCCTGTGGACTGAAGATTTGGCTGGCCTTCCGTGCGAGCTCACAACCGTCTGCCAGAGCTCATTTTCGTGGCCATCGGGGGTGCACACAGAGCGCCAGCCCTAGGTTGGGGTTGCGTGTGGTGAGGCAGGTGGAGTACTGGTGTGCCCCTGGACCAGGTGGGTGGATCCTCATCCCAGGTGGTCCCAGTGGCTCGTGGAGAGGCTCCTTGATGGAGTCCAGAGTCCTTGCTCCTTTAATACCTTCTGAGGTTTGATCTGCTGTTTCACCACGCTCTTCTTGTCCTCCCATCGCACAGCTCATGACTGTACTCTGCAGGGAGCGAGAGAAACAGGCTTCTTTGGCGATGTCCTGCACAGTGGGGGAAATCGTTTGATTTCCCCACTCACTCACTCACTCACACATTCTCATTTTCCCCTGTGGGACAAATCACGGTCCAGAAGGATCTCTCTTGGTACTGAGCTGTGTCACCTTGGGGGAACCCTCTCCACTGCATCCAGACTTGTATTTTTTTCTGCTGTGACAGTGGGCTAGAACTTCTCTGCTGGAAACCTGAACTTACACGATGGATCTGTCCTCTGTGACAGATTGTTCCTAAACGGTGTTCTCTAGGGGCTCCTGGGCTGCAGCCAACAGGGGCTGGAACCAGTTTGTGGTCCGCTGCAGAGTCAGCAGGCAGGGCCCAGGTTTGTCTGCCCATTACCTAGCACACAGGTGGGCAGACTCTTTCCGTCCTATGCTGTATGGTGCTGGATCCCACAGCTCCCACACAGGCACTTTTGTCCATCAGTGGGCACCAAATTGTGGCTCTTGGGGGATACAAATAAAGGACATCTTATTCAGCCATGTTGTTGGTATCTTGCAGTTCCCTCTGTGGGTCCTTAGGCCAGGCTGCCTGAAGATTCAGCTCTGAATACAGCAGGTCTCAGGCTCAAAATCACAGTCAGTGCCTTTGTAATGACTTCTTAGGGCTCTGTATTGAACTCAAACAAATGAGGATGGTGCCTTCTGGGTCCCTTCATACGTTTATTTTTCCTTGGAGAAATTAATTCCCCAACACTCCACTCCCAAGTGTCTGTTGTTGAGAGTAGTACATATTGAGGAGGAAGGAGACCTGATTAGCGTTCTGATTCGGTTACTAAGTGGATAGATAACCATACATCTTCTTGGGTCTCAGCTCTGTCATCTGTAAAGTGGGGATGATAAGACATCTTGTGTATCAATTAGGATTCTTTGGCTGTAAGCAGCAGATTCTGAATGTAGCTAACTTGAGCTGGAAAGGACTTTGTTGGGAGGATATGGGTGGGGAATTTAGAAAAACAAAGGAAAACTGAAGAAACTTCAATGAAAGAATAGAAATCATGGCACCCTTGGGGACTTAGTCAGCAGATTTCAGGCTGCCTCTGCTGAGATGAATGGACAGAACAGTTTGTTTTAAATCATTGTTAAACAGTTTGTTTAAATCACTCTGCTCATGATATACGTGTGTGGGAGGGTGAGTCAGGTTGGCCTCATTTGGGCCAGGTGTCCACCTCCCGCCTGGAGGAGGGGACTTGTTGACCTCTAGTCCCACCAAGATGGTGTGTGGTAGGTGAGGGGAAAGCAACAGCTGCCTGCAGCGTTTCCTTATCTGTTACTGAGTGTCTGTGGCAAGGGGCAGAGCCAGAAGGTGAATCCAGACCTTCTGACCCCACCCTCTGGCTCCTACCATCTGCTTTCAGTGGCCACTCCAGATGGAAGCAGACAGTGTGGGGGTCCAGCGATCAGAGCTGGGGGCAGCGTAGGGGCTGAGAGTCAGCATCCCAACAGACCAGAAAAAGGAGCTGGCCTGAGAACACCCAGAACCCTGGTTGCTTCCTGGTCTGTTGACCTTGGAGGGACTTGGATGACCTCCGTCAGAGCCAGGGTGGGTGGGGCCTGGCTGCTGTGTGAGCTAAGCGGATCTAGTTGTGTTGGGGTGTGGTGGTGGGGGTGCATAACCTCAGGGTGCCCCCCAGCTCAGCACTTGGATCGGTACTGCTCAACTTTGTCTATGCACGAGTGTCACCCAGGGAGCTTTTAAGTCCCTCATGCCTTGGCTACATATCAGAACCTGAGTATCTGGTGGAGGTCGGTGTTTAAAAGCTCCCAGGTGATTCTTTGGTGCAACTGGGGCTGGGAGTTCTGTTTCTGGGCTGCAGTCATGCAGCTGTGAATGTTGGCTGAGAATCTCCTGTGGCTCAGGGTTTGCTGTCTGGGTGGCTGACAGAGTCCCTGCATCTTAACTTGATCTGTGGCGCATGGGCGTAGCGTGGAGAAATCTCAGATGTGGGGAGCTGGCTGGAGGCAGAACGCAGGCCTCCTTGGCCCTGTTCCCAAATCTCTGAGGACCTCTTTTTAACTCTCTCAAACTCTAGTCTTTGGCTTTGGAGTTAAGAGCCAGTACCACCCATCTGAATGCAGGGAGTAAAGGGGAAAACTGTAGGATGAAAATAAAAACCCACGTCTCCAAGAGCTGTTCTGACACATGAGATTCTAGATAGAAGTTAAAGGGACCAGAATGTCTTCTATCAATGTGGGCCAGTCTCGACCTGTGACATCTTGCCATCCTAGGTAAGGGGACCTCAGTTAGGCTCTTGGGGCAGGACAGTGAAGAGGTGAGGTGGCATGGGGCAGGGGTGAGAGAGAGTGGAGGGAGGGGTCACAGTGCTTACCCTCCCACTGGGCAGTGTTGGCATTTCCATTTGGTTGCAGAGGCAAGTGTCCACATAATGTGTGGGGCCCAGTACAAAGGAAATGGGAGAACACTTATAAAAAATTACAGAGAATCACAAGATGGTGATTTGTTGTTTAGTCTCTAAGTCGTCTGACTCTTTAGCGACCCCATGAACTTTAGCCCGCCACGCTCCTCTTTGCCTGGGTTTCTCAGGCAAGACTACTGGAGTGGGTTGTCATGCCCTCCTTGAGGGGATCTTCCGAACCACAAAATGGGGCTTCCCAGGTGGTTCAGTGGTAGACAATCCACTTGCCAATGCAGGAGACAGGGGTTTGATCCCTGAATTGGTAAGATCCCCTGGAGAAGGGAATGGCTACCCACTCCAGTATTCTTGCCTGGAGAATCCCATGGGCAGAGAGGAGCTAGGGGGCTGTAGTCCATGGGGTTGCAGAAGAGATGGACATGACTGAGTGACTAAATAGGAAGATGGTGATTGCAGAGCATAAACAAAGTGTGGGGCCCTGTGAGATGGCACAGGTCGGCCCCACGCCCGTGAAGCTGGTCCTGCCTATTACTCTGGAGTTTCATAGGCCCTCAGGACTTAGGAGGGAGAGAGAGCACGTCCAGATGGGGTTGAGACTGGGGAAGCACCCTAGCAGTAAGCTCATTCCTGGGAGGAACCCTTGACCAGGTCCTGCCCAAGGAGGAGGGTTGAGTGGGTGTGGGGGCGAGCCGCAGGATATTTCAGACCACGTCCACAGGGTCAGTGCTATAGAAGGAAGCTCTGACCAGGATGAGGAGTGAGAGCTGTAGAGAGATGGTGGGGCGTGTGTGTGGTGATTCACATCACTGCCCACCCCCAGCCGTAGGCAGCCTTAGTGATCAAGTGCTGCTTGATCTTCCCAGACGGGCTTCTTCCACCAGTGCCTTTCACATCCCCCGGGGATCTTGTTAGAAAGCAGAGTCTGTCTTTGTAGGTCAAGAAGAGACCTCAAAATTCTTCATTGGCACCAAACCTCAGGTGGTGTTGTTGCTGTGGGTCTGTAGACTACATTTCAGGTGTGGAATTCCTGCTGGATCCTTCCTTTCAATCCCCAGTTCCTGCCGTTGTCTTACTGGCTTTCCTGGGAACATTTCCTACAAAATCAATTTGTTCCAAATCCTCATCTTAGAGTCTGCTTAGAACTTTTCCTACGACATTCATGAATTCATGAGGTGGGTAATGCCATCACCAGTTTGCAGATCAGAAAACTGAAATCCTGAGAAGACAAGTCACTGGTACAAGGTCCTGCAGCCAGTAAGGGGCAGAGAGGGGCCTTCATTCAGGTCTGCTGGACACCCAGGCCCACTCTCCTCTCCCCACACCATTCGTCAGGCGATTCTCCCCCTGGTGCTCAGCCCCCTTGGCCATGCCCAGCATTTTGCCTCATTGTGTTCAGGTTCGAAACCAGTTGGGAGTAGTTACAGGCCACCCCTGCTCCCCCTTCTCAGTCAAGCCTCCAGACTTGGAACCCTTTGTGCCCTGAAAATGCACCGAGATCTAATTGCAGCGCCAGCCCCAGGATTCCAGTCCTCCACTTGACATGAAGCACCTCTCAGGGCTCCATTTTTCTCTTATTTCGGCCATAAGACAGTTAAGCAGCAGGTTCTCCGGAGCCATTAAATACGGCAGAATGTCGGGATCAATGGAAAGCTCTTCTGTCCTTTCATCCACGCGGAGACAGAGCGGAGGTCAGGTGTTGTGTTCTCAAAGGGCTCCCTCAGCCCTGCCACCCAACGGTTGGGAGGCGGTACGGACTGCGTGACATCCTGTCACCCCGAAACAGCTCGTTCTGTTCCCTGATGAGATACTCAGGGCAGATGAAACGGCATCGACCTGCTTGTAATGGTAAACACCACCCCAGCTGCCTCATAACTGCGACTGCCTCCAAGATGCAAAGAAAAGGGACAAATATTTACTTTCTGGTTTGGAGGAAGCACGCCCATTTCCTAAAAGCTCATTTTAACCTCGGACCCTGAAAAGCAAAGCGTTTGTGGGGTGCCTGGCTGCCCCTCCCAGCCAGACTTCAGTGCAAGATGTCTTAAAGTCGGCTTCTCCCGCCGGGGTCCTTCCGCAGGGTAGGGGGCGTTGTGGAGTTAATGCTTCACAGAAAATGAACAAGTATTTTGGTGGAAATAATGAATATGACTGCGAGTGGGTGCAGCAGTGGGAGGGGAAGGGGGCCAGGGTACTAACGAGAAGTGGGAGGAGGCCTGGGTGCCCCGGCCTCCTTACCCAGGCAGACCTCAGTTTATTGCCTCATTTTAATGTGCTTTGAAGATAGGGCGGGGTTTTTTTTTCTTACAAATTGAAAGTTTGTGGCAACCCTGCGTAGAGCAGGTCTGTCAGCACCATTTTCCCAAAGTGTTTGTTCACTTGACTGTCACGTTTTGGAAATTCTTGCAATTTTCACACTTTTTCATTGTTATTAATATTTGCCGTGGTTATTTGTTGGTCAGTGATCTTTGTGTGGCTATTCAAAAAAAATGATGACTCGCTGAAGGTTCAGATGATGGTTAGCGTTTTTTAGCCAGATAGTATTTTAAAATTAAGGTATGTATATTGTTTTTTTAGACTTGATGCTGTTGCACACTTAATAGACTATAGTATAAGCATAACTTTTATGTGCACTGGGAAACCAAAGCATTTGTGTGACTTATTATTTTTTTTTTCAATATTTGCTTTACTGCAGTGGTTTGAAACTGAACCCCCAAATCTCCAAGGTCTGTCTTACAAAGAACCACACTGCACAGAAGTGTCGCTCACTCCCCTCTCTGTCTGAGGGTCACTTCTTATTGTTGTTCAGTTGCTCAGTCGTGTCAGACTCTTTGCGACCCCATGGACTGCAGCACACCAGGCTCCTCTGTCTTTCACCACCTCCTGGAGTTTCACTTCTTGGTCACCTTCTTTTAAGTGAGGAGCAGGGGCTCCAGGAAGAAATGACTTTCCTTTAAATCTCAGGTCTGCCCCTGCATGCAAAGTGACCTGAGCACGTCCCCTCCTCTCCCCACTGGTTGTCTCTTCATCTGCGCGGGGCTCATGCAGCTGTGCGCAGATCACTTTGGACAGAAGAGTGAGTCCTGACTCGGTATGTGATATGCTTGCAATCAGTTCATAGCTGTCAATCTGTAGTTTCCAACGCAGGAGAGCCTTCAGGGAAGGGGTGGTCAGCCGAGCTAGGTCAGGATGGTGGGTCAGAGTTACCCAGTGAGTGAGGATGGGGGCTGTTCTCTATAAAGTGCATGAGTCCATCATCCGGCACCTGGCCCTCCACCCCATTTGTATTTTTAGTTTATATTTTACTTAAGGAGCCAACAGCGCTCTGGATCAAATGGCAGCTCAGGCTGTTGGCTCCTTCCTTGAACCCAATCTGTGACATGCCAGCAGAAGAAGGTGGAGGCTGATGGATCCTAGAAGTGCTCTCAGCTACTGATATGAAGCCTGTGAGACCCTTCGATAAGCAGAAGAGGGTTGGGTCCTAGCATGGGATGACCTGGTGCCTTAGAGTAGGAACAAGAGGTGGAAGGAGCGATGGGTCCTTTCTGTATCACCCCAGTAACCCCCACTGGGGGAATCTGGGTTTTCCATCACTGCAGCTTAAGGCTCTTCTGGAGCTCAGGTCCTGGTTCGCATGGGCACAGGAAGGGATCCTGTGAAGGCCTGGTCATGTTCAGCCTCTCATGCGGGTACACTAGCAACTCAAGAGAGGAGTTGTAATGCTGGTAGGAGAATAACAGGGAGGGCGTGTTGCTGCTCCATGATGGGTGCAGGAGAGGTATGTCTGGGATGCAGCAGGCACACTGGGGTACCAAGTGAACAAGTAATAATAGGTGTGGTACCCAGGGAGGGCATGGTACCCAGAAGTCTCATACCTTTTGAAATGAAGGAGTGGCAGGAGCCCAAACCAGTAGAAGAGCTGGCCAAGGGTGTGTGAGAAAAGAGCTAGGGGAGTATGTTAGCTTCCTGTGTGCTCAGCTGCTCAGTCACGTCTGACTCTGTGACCCCATGGACTGGTAGCCCACCAGGTTCCTCTGTTCATGGAAATTTTCCAGGCAAGAAAACTAGAGTGGGTTGCCATTTCCTACTCTAGGGGATCTTTATGACCCAGGGATCAAACCCACATCTCTTGTGTCCCCTACATTGGCAGGTGGATTCTTTACGACTGCGCCACCTGGGAAGCCCTATAGTAGCTTCCTGCTGCTGCTAAATCGCTTCAGTCGTGTCCGACTCTGTGCAACCCTATGGATGGCAGCCCACTAGGCTCCTCTGTCCCTGGGATTCTCCAGGCAAGAATACTGGAGTGGGTTGCCATTTCCTTTTCCAATGGATGAAAGTGAAAAGTGAAAGTGAAGTTGCTCAGTCGTGCCCGACTCTTCGCAACCCCATGGACTGCAACCTACCAGGCTCCTCAGTCCATGGGATTTTCCAGGCAAGAGTACTGGAGAGGGGTGCCATTGCCTTCTCCAAGTAGCTTCCTAGGCCTTAACAAATTACCATAGACTGAGTAGCTTATGCAATAGAAATGTATTGTCTCACAGTCCTGAAACATAAAAGTTCCAGATGAAGGTATCAGCTGGGTTCTTTTGAGAGCTTGTGGATGGCCTTCTTCTATCTTCACATGGTCTTTCTTCTGTATCCGTCTATGTCCAAATTTCCTTTTCCTTTAAGGACCCTGGATTGGATTGGGGTTCTCTCTAATGACTTCATTTTACCTTACTTACCCTTTTAAAGGCTCTGCTGCTACAAACGGTCACATTCTGAGGTACTAGAGGTTTGGATTTCATCACATGAATTATTTGGAGACAGAATCTATCCCATAACAAGGCGGTTCATGATGAGTATCAAAACCTCAGGACCAACGGCCCCAGTAGGATCTGTGACCTATCCCACTACATCCGTCTATTGTTTGTTTGTTTATTTATAAAAGAAACTGTGACCAGTCACTGTTACCAACCTGGATTCTTGGACGTTTTAATCAATAGAAATTGATAAGAGGCCAGACGAGAAATTCAAGCAAGGCTTTGCTGAGATTTGTGCTGCAGCCCAAGGAAGTGAGAACAAGTAGCAGACGCCCTTGCTGGCTCCCCAAGGTCAGGGGTTTGGAGCAGGTTCCTTAAATGGGCTGAGGGTAGGGGCAGATTGGTGGGTCAGGCTGGAGGGCTGTCGTAGGTGGTCTGCTCACCCTGTTGGTGGTGCTGTGTGCAGGCATCATGTGAAGTACCCTGCTTTTGCTCCCAGCGCCTCAGAAATGGCAGTTGGGTTTTGGCCTTTTTTGGTATCTTTTTGTTCATACTTGACCCAACTGTGCATGCGTGCAGGTTATTTTTAATCCCTTATAGTTTCTTTGTATTCTGTTGTTCATGTTTGGAGGTGCAAGTACTCTGAGAAAGGGTCCCAGGTCCAAGCTCGTTTCATCACCACCTTGAAAAAATCAGTGACAGAACAGAATGGGCTTGACATGGAGCAGAACCTGGGGTCTGAGCAGTACCTGGGGTGGACTGGACGCTCAGAGCCCTGCCTGTGTTCCCTGGGCACTCACTGTTCTCGGGCACATGGGCGGCTGCCCACTGCAAGCACCTGTGATACCCTCCCAAGGGCTTCCTCTGCTATCTCTGCTTGTGTCCAGGACAGGCAGGAAGTGCTGGGAGTGATGCCCCCAGGGTGGGCCCTGAACTGGTGAAGGAGGAGTTGAAGGTTAGATAAACTCGCTTCTTCATCCTTCATCCAGGATGGAGGCAGGGACCCTAACGAGTGTGCTATGATTTTTCCCAGAGGTCATTAGTGGGTGGAGCCCCAGTAACCCACAATGTAACTTGCTTATTCATGTATCCTGTATTGGCTTGCTTGCTCCCCTTCCTGTCTCACTTCCCTGCTCTCTTACTGTACTTTTTGGGATCGCTTCCCAAACAAATTACTTGCGTTTATATTCTGTGCCAAGATTTGCTTCTGGGGGAACCTCCGTGAAGACGGGAAGAGGAATGGAACCCCATTTGAGTGCCTGCTGTGGGCTGGGAATTGTGCCAGGCTGTTCACATCCTCATTTCTTTTAATCCCATGAGGCTGAATTTATCATTCCTGTTTTAACACATGAGGAAACTAAGACTAGACAATTTCCTGAGGTCCCAGCACCCCGTCCTAAAGTGGTGGAGCCAGGGTTATTTCCGATGATGTGCCCATCCCAGTTCCAAAGGTCAGGGTGCTGATTGTCCTGGGCCAGTCCTGGGCCTAGGAGTCAGGAGCCCTGGGTTCAAGTTTCAAGCATAGCGTTACTTGGACCAGTAACTTTCCTGCTCTGGGCCTCAGTTTCCCTATTTGTGAAATAAAAGAATAGGGTCAGAATATTTCTGAAAGCCCGTTTGGCTCTTGAAATCTAGGCTGGGAGTCAATCAGCCCCATCCTACCCAGGTCTCACCTGTGACTTGTAAGGCGAGATCTTGGAGGCTGTTCTGGAGGGTTTAACCTCTTAACTGATCTCTTACTGAGGTTTATTGACAGGTGGATGTTTAAGGATTATATGGATTATCTCCCTGCAATAAGACAGAAAACATAATTCTCCTAATGTCTTTTGACTCTAGGAAAAGCAAATTTCTTGCCTGCTTTGAAATGTCATGGGGGGAATGTTGTTGGAATTCATTGATAAAACTGTAATCTTTCCCCATGTATTTCCCACGAATGTCATAGAAGTCTTTCTACCAGACAGTTTCTATAGACTTAATGAAGAGAATGGAGCAGGGTAGGATGCTGGATGACAGCAGATTAATGGTTGCTTAAAAGATTATGCATGGATGGCAGCTGATGATGGATGGGAAGTTGGCACATAAATGCTCAGGGCTTTCTGTGCACCAGCACCACACTAGACATGAAACATGCAGGACTTGGATGAATCATCTCATTTCTGAGATAATTCTGAGAACTATTTCCATTTTTGAGATGAGAGAATTTAGGTTCAGAGAGGCTAAGTGGTCCGAAAAAGGTCACACAGCCAATTGGTGGCAGAGTTGTAAGTTAGACTCAAACCTGGTCTTGAAGAGTGAAGGCTTTGGAACAGGAAAGTGGCTTGGATTTGAATCTTTCACCCACTGGCTCATCATCATGTAATCCTCAGCAGGTCACCTGGCCTCTTTGAGTCTCAATTTCTTCATCTCAAAAGTGAGAATAACACCATTAACGGGATACTGGGTATGCTGTTAACACAGTTCTAGGTGTATGCAAAGTGCTTAGTGTATCACTGTGACATTACTCTGCTCCTTCCCCACAGGGTTTCTCTGCTCTCAACCTTCTCACCCCACTCCTCTGCCCACCAGTAAGGTGATTCTGGCTGCCTGGTATTTCCCCGTGGGTCATTGGCACCTGGAGGCAAGACCTTTGTCTTACCCCTGCTGGTGTCTCCTGCCTCTGTGTCATTTGCAACCAGAATGGTGTGCGGACAGTTACCTGCACTGGATTCTGTTTTTTTCTTGATGACTTTTTTTTCTTTTTTTTTTTTTTTTACTATTTTTCCATCTTCAGGGCATCTTTGTCCTGTTCTGAAATGGTCAGTGATGTCTGCTGGTCTCAGTAATTTAGGATCCTGTAACTATTCATTGCCACCCAAGCCATCCATCCACTGACTGCTCCCAGCACACAGTCTCTACTCTCTCTCTACTGAAGTCATTGCCCAGAACATATCACCTCTGCCCCTTGCTTAGAAACCTGGCTCTAGTTCATGACTGTCAGGAGCTTATTGGCAAACATTTCTTCATCCACCTGCCATGGTGCCTAAGACCCCACCATTAGAAAGTTATTTGTTTGGTTAAAGGTAAGGTGTCTGCTGTTAAAATGCAACTATCTGTTCAGTTCAGTCAGTTCAGTTGCTCAGTCGTGTCCGACTCTTTGCGACCCCATGAATTGCAGCACCCCAGGCCTCCCTGTCCATCACCAACTCCCGGAGTTCACCCAGACTCATGTCCATCAAGTCAGTGATGCCATCCAGCCATCTCATCCTCTGTCATCCCCTTCTCCTCCTGCCCCCAATCCCTCCCAGCATCAGAGTCTTTTCCAATGAGTCAACTCTTCGCATGAGGTGGCCAAAGTACTGGAGTTTCAGCTTTAGCATCATTCCTTCCAAAGAAATCCCAGGGCTGATCTCCTTCAGAATGGACTGGTTGGATCTCCTTGCAGTCCAAGGGACTCTCAAGAGTCTTCTCCAATACCACAGTTCAAAAGCATCAATTCTTCAATGCTCAGCTTTCTTCACAGTCCAACTCTCATGTCTATAGAATATGCAAACCAAGTTCTATTACTCATCCACACCTTAGCAAGGAATGCCTTTAAGGAAAGGGCCCCAGAGTTGGTCAGACACTGGTGTTTCCGAAGTTCTCCCTGGTGAGTGAGGAAATCTCAGTTGAGTTCACAGCCTCACCCCTGACCCTTCGGTACAGTTGCCAGGCAAATCTGGGAACTCAGAGCAGTATCAGAGACCAGATGTACAGAGGGTGCAGTTAAAGAGGGAGAAATAAAACCAAACATAGCCCCAAACTCAGAAGACTCTGGGCCTCATCCCACCTCCCACCCAGTATTTACTGCAGAGCTTGACAGGCAAGTATGAGAACATCTTTGAAATCGACAGATGCTCTGTTCAGAGAGAAACAGTGCAAGGGAAGCAACAGGGAGCAGATTGCTACCCATGGGGGCTCTAAAAACCAAGCAACCAGGCCTCCCTTCCAGGGTAGGGCCCGCACTCATGAGAAACTGCTGATTGTGGGATCAGAACCGAGCAAGAGAGGGGCAGCAGAGATGCAGGGAGATGAAGTCCAGGTAAAAGTGGGAGGAGGGACAGGGCCACGAAGTCTCAGAGAGCAAGCCACGTACTTTTGAACACTACACACAACAGTAGATGAAGGATCCCTAGGAAGTTAATATTTCTAGCTTCTGAACAATGCCTCCTAAAAGTTCAGGAAAATTATTTTCACCTAAAAAGAGCCATAGAAAAGAATCAAGATGAAATCCGAGACGAAGTTGTTATGAGAAAGCAAGAGAATAAGGAGCAGAATAACATTTCCTGGGCTTCCTTGGTGGCTCAGTGATAAAGAATCCTCCTGCTGATATAGGAGATGCTGGTTTGATCCCTGATCTGGGGAGATCCCGTGGGCCACGGAACAATTAAGTCTGTGGGCCACGGAACAATTAAGTTGGTGCACCACAACTGTTGCGCCTGTGCTCTGGAGCCTGGGGACTGCAACTACCAAAGCCCGCATGCCCCAGAGCCCGTGCTTTGCAATGAGAAGCCACCACAAGTGAGAAGCCCGGGCACCGCAACAAAGATTGGCCCCCACTCACAGCAACTAGAGAAATGCCTGTGCAGCACAGAAGACCCGAAAATAAATAAATAAAAATTTATTTTTTTAAAAAAGAAGAGTAACATTTCCTCAGGCAAAGGGACATGCCATAAAGCAGAACAAAAGTGTATTACTAACTTTCTATTTCAAGTGAATAAAAGACATTATGATACAAAATATGATTAGAAAAATAGACACAAAGTGAGAGAACTCAGGAAAGAATTAGAAATAAAAAGAAATAAAGACTAAATGGTAAAAGAATATAAACATCTTAATAGAAATAGAAGGTGACAGAAGAAAAAAAAAATCAAAGGGAAAGGAAAAGGATTCAGGAGAGATAAGTATTGAAGATAAGCAGAGACAATCCAACACGGGAACAATAAAGAAGAAAACCAACATGAAATACTCAGCCATAAGCAGAAGTGAAATAGTGCCATTTTTCAGAGACGTGGATGGACCTGGAGACTGTCATATAGTGCTAAGTAAGTCAGAAGGAGGAAAACAGATATCGTATAATATTGCTTATATGTGGAATATAGAAAAATGTGATATGGATGAACTTATTTGCAAAGTGGAAATAAGTCACATGTGTAGAGAACAAATTTATGGTTACCAAGGAGAGGAGAGGGGGTGGGATGAATTGGGAGATTGGGATTGACATATATACACTATTATGGATGAAATAGAGAGCTAATGAGAACCTAAAAAAAATGTGATGCTTAAAAAAAAAAAAAAAAGAAAACCAAGGCTAAAGCACAGAAAAAACCTCCAAAACCATAATTCAAGAAAACTTTACTGAAAAAAATATGATTTAAAATTAAATATTGAAAATATGCTTCAAAAATTTTCTGTCCCTGGGAATATTGAAGTAAATCAGTGAATTCCAAGACATATTCTAGTAAAATTACTGGACAATAAATAAAAGAAAAATCTGTGGGTATCCACACCCAGAGACCTAGTGATTTCAAGGGAAATGAAATTAGATCATCATCAGAATTTTAAAAATTGATACTTCATTTTTCAGGAGAAAATGGATTAACATACTTATTGTACTTGAGGAAGGAATGTATGAGCCAAGGAGTTTGTGTTTACCAACTCTGACATTCAAGTGAAAAAGGGAACAAACTATTATCTGTATGCAAGAACTCAGGAAATTTAATTACTCTGAGACTTTAAAGAGGACTCTACTAGCCACTGAACTTCAGACTGCCCAGTTAACTAGAAAGACATTAATGTAAGGAATTAATTAAGTAAGCTCTAAGTATAGGATTACTTGCAGAACTAACAAAAAATAAAAATAAAAGATTAACGAGAGAGAGACTAGTCTGTGCTAAATGCTAAATGCTCTGACAGTGTAAATAGATTGTAGTTCTAAAAGTGGTAGGAGAATAAGAAGGTACAATTTTAAAAAATTACCTTATTGCTTTTAGAAAACTTTTATTGAAGTCAAGTTGACTTACCATGTTGTGTTAATTTCTTTTGTATAGCAAAGTGACTCAATTATGCATATGTATATCCTTTTTCATATTGTTTTCCATTATGCTTGTCACAGGGCATTGAATGTAGTTTCCTGTGCTATACAGGAAGGCCACGTTGTTTATCCGTCCTGTATGTAATCGTTTGCCTCTGCCGAACCCAAGCTCCTATTCCTTCTCTCCCCTACCTCCCCTTCCACTTGGCAGCCACAAGTCTTCCTATCTGTGACTCTGATTTTGTTTCATAGACATGTTGATTTGTATTGTATTTCAGATTCTATATATAAGTGATACCATATGGTATTTGTCTTTCTTTTTCCGACTTCCTTTGCTTAGTATGGTAATGTCTAGGGCCATCCACTTTGCTGCAAATAGCAGTATTCTTTCTGATGACTGAGTAATATTCCATTGTATATATGGACCACATCTTTATCCACTCATCTGTTTATGGACAGGTGGGTGGTTTCCATGTCTTGGCTATTGTGAATAGTCCTGCTGTGAATACAGAGATACATATATCTTTTCTAGTTATGCTTTTGTCTGGATGTAGGTGGAGGAGTTGGATTTCTGGGTCACATAGCAACTCTATTTTTAGTATTTTGAGGAACCTCTGTACTGTTTTCCATAGTGGCTGCACTGAAAAAAAATTCTTTTTTAACTTTCAGTAACCATATTGGTGATGATAGTATTAATATTATTACTCTGAAATTATTATGTATGTAGTATGTGGTAAAACAAAAAAAAAAATCATAAGGTTAAAATTCTATCATCTCCTGAGTCTTGAGAATCATTATTTGTTAGAAGAAGACACAGTTGTAATGTAAAAGTGGTTGTGTGCAAACCCCACAGTCTTGAATTCAAATAGGAAGTGCCACTCAGTATATATCCATGTTTTGAACATCAGTTCATATCACTTTTAGTAGTTAGGATGAGACCTAACTCATCCTTTCTCTTGGCTGAAGAATATTCCATTATATAGTTTTACCATAAAGTATTTGAATATATATAAATATATATATATATATATATATATTTCTTCTCCAAATTTTACTATTACAAATCATGTGGCAGTATATCTCCATGATATGAAAGAATATTTTTGAATGAAAAATTACTAGAAATAGAGTGCAAGGTCAAGGACTATGATCTTTGAAGTGTATTATATAACTGCCTTCTAAGAAAGGTGTATCAATTTTAATTTCTACTAAGAATGGATGAGAATACTGTTTTCTCACAATCTCATTAACCTGTTTTCAGTCTAATGGGGAAAATGTTGCTTTGATGTATTTATTTGATCATAAAGTGATTTGATCAATAATGAAAACTCTTTTTACAAGTTTATCGCCCATTTCTCTTTCTTATTTTGTAAATTGCCTGCTTAAAATTTGGCTCATTTAAAGTTAAATCCTCTTTATTGTTTATTTGTAGGCACTTTCAACATATTCTGGGTCTTTATACTGTTTCAGTTGTACATTTTGTAATTATTTTTTCTTAACCTGGCACTTATTTTAATACGAGAGACTTAAAGTTTTTATGTAGCCTGACTTGCCATCCCTCCTTTAGTGACTCCTGAATTTTCTGGAACATTTTTTAAAAAGGTCTACTTTACCTTCAAGTCATAATAATTTTCTTATATTTTCTTCTAGTGGTTTTACATTCCTTTATTTAACATTTAGGTTTTTAATCACTGAAATTTTGTTATGTGTGGAGTGAAACAGGAATGTATGTATCCTATCTGTAAATCACCTATCAGTCATCAGTCTGCCCAACAGACAGGCAATTTTCCTTTAGAAAATAGTATTTTCCTTGTTGACTTGAGAAGCCACATTCTACTCACTACTGTTGCTGCTAAGTCACTTCAGTCGTGTCCGACTCTGTGCGACCCCATAGACGGCAGCCCACCAGGCTCCCCGTCCCTGGGATTCTCCAGGCAAGAACACTGGAGTGGGTTGCCATTTCCTTCTCCAATGCATGAAAGTGAAAAGTGAAAGTGAAGTCGCTCAGTCGTGTCCGACTCCTAGCGACTCCATGGACTGCAGCCTACCAGGCTCCTCTATCTATGGGATTTTCCAGGCAAGAGTACTGGAGTGGGGTGCCGTTGCCTTCTCCCTTCTAAGTTATATATAATAAGTGTTCTTTGTCCTTCATTCTGTTACACTGGTCAATGCCTATTTCTTTGCTGGTACCATACTCTTTTTTTTTTTCCCCTTAAGGATGTGGGACAAGAAGAGTTTGTGGATTTTTTCTGTTCACATACGTAAATGGACCAAGACAACATAGACCTTGTTATACCAACAGTCTGCTCTATAGATCTTAGGGTCCTCTTTCAACTTATCCCTCTGACTTTTCGGGTCCCTTTCTTGGCTTCCTGGGTCCTCTTATTCTCAGGGTCTTAGTTACCTGCTAAGGGCCATTTCAAGTATTTCTATACCCTGACAAAATCTGTACCAAACCGAATTATTTTAGATAATATAAATTTCAACGTTTGGAACTGGCTTTCAAGTTCCCTGCAGTTTTATTCTTTCACATGTGTCTTCACTCTTCTTTCACATTTGCTTCCCACGTGACCTTAATGATCAATTTGTTAAATTAAAATAACAACTAGGATTCTGATTGAAGTTGCACTACATTAATACATTATTTTGGAGAAGAGGAAAGAAATATACAGAAATATGTGTGTGTCTTCACATCCAAGGGTATCATCTCTCACTCTAGGTCTTTTGAAAATGCCTTTTAGTATATTTTCATAGACAGTGCTTGTATTTTTCTTGTTAAATGTATTTTTAGATGCAATATAATTGCTGTGGATATTTTGAATGTGGTTCTGCTTTCCACTGTATTTTTCAGTATATTTTACAACTGATATCTGCTTACATAAAGTTAAGCTTCCACATTTAAAAATATTTCCCCCCAGAAAGCAAGAGGGAGAGTCTGTTCTTGTGGAGATCTTAAGGGACAGGACAGCTGGGCTGGGACTGGGAGAGTCATATGTGATTTTGTTCTCTTCTTCCACATTTGAGGGCTGGCTCTGTTATAAGGTGAGCCTCATTCCTGGGTGGATTTTTCCATTGCTTGAGCCCTGGATATCACTGAGTCAGCACATCAGCTCAATCAGTGACCTTCCAGGATGTCCAGACACCTGTGAGATTTATAACAAAATGCTACTTCTCCCTTTCCCAAGCCTCCCCTCCTGTGCTCAGAGATGAGGATTCGTGGTGGGCCAGAATGGTATCTATTTGCATCACAGAACTCAGCATTTTATGTGGACTATGTAGTCTCCCTTGATAAAACTTCTAAATAAATTTTATGGCAGGAAAATTTAGACATTTCCTGTAATATTAGATATTTTCAGGAGTTCTGGGGTAGAGAATATACCAGCTTATTATATCCCATGTTGCTAATTCCCTGTGGAAATTGGTACAAAATTGCACTGACATGTGCAGGACCAGACCTTAGGCAGTGCGTGAAGCCGCTGGGGTCTGTGTTTTTCAAGCCTGTGTATGCATATACTTATATGAGGCTGGCTTTTGGGTAGGCTCCCTGGATTTGGGTTAGGCTTCCTGGCTTTAGGGCAGTCTTAGCACTCAGCAGGACTGAAATCACGTGCAAAGCCTTCAAATTAATATTGAAAACTGTCTAACTAGTTGTACAATTTGATTTAATAGGATGTCTGATGAGTGACACATGGTTGTTTGTCGACTAAAAATATCTTGAAGACCTTTGAGCAAACCAGGGGAGAGCAAACCAGGGGAGCAAACCACTCTCTCGTGTCGCATCTCAAGAACAGCTGCGCCCTGCCCTGGGTGCACATAATTGCTGAAACTGACTGGGGAGAGCTGGAAGTGTTGATGCTGTCATATTAATTTGCTCTATAAATCAACACATGAACTTGACAGCCCTTTAAAATCTTTATCATCATGCATCTATCTTTTGTATTCCAAAGGAGCCTTATCTGACTTCGACCCAAAGCAACTTATATTCATTAAACAAATATGTATTGAGCATTGACAGGAGATGAAGATGGGTACTGGCAGGGTCTGGGACCCGTCTTCAAGGATCTCACTGTCTCATGGGGAAATAGACATATAAGCAAGACATTGCAACTTAGTGTGATCAGGGCAGTGATAGAATTAGGCATCCAGGTTGTGTTGCCACAAAGATTCATTCATTTTTCATTCATTCATTTATTCATGTCACAAAGATCTACCAAGATATAGGGGTGGCCTCTGCAGACATAGGACACAATGGTTATTTCAGGGAGCTCAGTCGGGAAGCAGGAAACAGGCATATAAACAGATCATAAGTAAATACAAGCTATGGCAATCTGTAGAGGGTATGGTGGGGCAGGCCATAACACGGAGAGGTCAACTCATGTAGGAGAATCAAGGAAGGCTTGTAGGTGAAGTGGTGCTTGAGCTAATTCTTGAAAGATGGTCAGGTGTTTATATCCCAGGCAGTTAAAGAAGAACAGTCAATGATGGGAATGACATGTGCAAAAAGGCCCTTGTTTGGGGGTGGGGGGGCAGGCGGTGCAGAGAGAACCGATTGTTCAGGACCAGGAAGTAGTGTGGCATGTACTGAACATGGTGGGAGTGGGCTGTGGTGAGGGGCTGACCTGAGAATCAGGTGAAGGTCAGTCACATCACGAGTGGTCTTAAATGCCCAGTCAGGGAGCCGAATGTTTTCCCCACACCTCATAGACTGTCAAGTCCCAGCCTGGCTCTTCCTCAGCTTCCTCCCTTTAGAAATGTCAGCTTTAATTGTTGCCATGATATAAAACACAGTGCAAAGTCTCAGGCTTGAGAATGCCATGCACATGAAATAGTAAGCTTTGAATTAAGTTTGATCCCCTGTTTATGAGTTTTCTGGCTTGATTATCTGTTCACTTTTTTTTTTTTTTTTTAATCAGGCCTCACCTTAGAACTAGGGAAGCAAGCTGCATAATCACAAGATACTCCATCCTCTCTGCACTGGGTGATTCCATTCTGGATAAAGTATGAGGAGTATGAGGATAAAGTATGAGGATAAAGTACGACCTGGCCCTAAAAGAGCCAGGTCAGTCTGACTTCAAAATTCCTCCTCTTTTTGAGACTATGTATTGCTCTGATTTTGGTTATCTACTGGGTTTATTCCCAAATATTGTGAACAGTTTTGACCAGGGATAATGGATCTGTCCTCAGAGGGTGCATATGGTGTGCTGCTGCTGCTGCTGCTCCTAAGTCACTTCAGTCGTGTCCGACTCTGTGCGACCCCATAGACGGCAGCCCACCAGGCTCCCCCGTCCCTGGGATTCTCCAGGCAAGAACACTGGAGTGGGTTGCCATTTCCTCCTCCAATGCATGAAAGTGAAAAGTGACAGTGAAGTCGCTCAGTCTTGTCCGACCCTCAGCGACCCCATGGACTTCAGCCTTCCAGGCTCCTCCGTCCATGGGATTTTCCAGGCAAAAGTACTGGAGTGGGGTGCCATTGCCTTCTCCAAACATATGGTGTGAGTTTGGGTTTAATATGCTGATATGCTTTATATCAGGGCGTCCCTGATAGCTAAGTTGGTAAAGAATGTACCTGCAATACAGGAGACCCCGGTTTGATTCCTGGGTCAGGAAGATCAACTGGAGAAGGGATAGGCTACCCATTCCAGTATTCTTGGGCTTCCCTTGTGGCTCAGCTGGTAAAAAATCTGCCTGCAATGCAGGAGACCAGGGTTTGACCCCTGGGCAGGGAAGATCCCCTGGAAAAGGGCAAGGCTACCCACTCCAGTATTCTGGCCTGGAGAATTCCATGGACTGTATATTCCATTGGGTTGCAAAGAGTTGGACATAACTGAGTGACTTTCACTTGACTGGATGAAGCACAAGCTGGAATCAAGATTTCCAGGAAAAATATCAATAACCTCAGATATGCAGATGACACCACACTTATGGCAGAAAATGAAGAACTAGAGAGCCTCTTGATGAAAGTGAAAGAGGAGAGTGAAAAAATTGACGTAAAATTAACATTCACAAAACTAAGATCATGGCATCGTTCTCATCACTTCATGACAAAGAGATGGGGAAACAATGGAAACAGTGAGAGACTTTATTTTTGGGGGCTCTAAAATCACTGCAGATGGTGATTGCAGCCATGAAATTAAAAGACGCTTGTCCCTTGGAAGAAAAGTTATGACCAACCTAGACAGCATATTAAAAAGCAGAGACATTACTTTGCCTACAAAGGTCCATCTAGTCAGAGCTATGATTTTTACAGTAGTCATGTATGGATGTGAGAATTGGACTATAAAGAAAGCTGAGTCCCGAAGAACTGATGCTTTTGAACTGTGGTGTTGGAGAAGACTCTTGAGAGTCCCTTGGACTGTGAGGAGATCCAACCAGTCCATCCTAAAGGAAATCAGTCCTGAGTATTCATTGGAGGAACTGATGCTGAAGCTGAAACTCCAATACTTTGGCCACCTGATGCAAAGAACTAACTCATTTGAAAAGACCCTGATGTTGGCAAAGATTGAAGGCGGGAGGAGAAGGGGATAACAGAAGATGAGATGGTTGGATGGCCTCACCAACTCAATGGACGTGAGTTTGAGTAAACTCTGGGAGTTGGTGATGGACAGGAAGACCTGGTGTGCTGCGGTCCATGGGCTTGCAAAGAGTCAGACACGACTGAGCAACTGAACTGAACTGAACTGATGCTTTGTAAGTGATCAGGATGGAGAACATGGCAAATGGGCCCCCAAACTTATAAGACTACAAAAAAGTCTGCATGGAAAATAGAATAGAAAATTCTTCATTCTAACATATATTCAAGTGGTCTCTTATGAAAAAAAATTCTGATATTATAAAGAAATCCAATCTTATCAAGCTCATTTATTGGGCAGTGTTTGCTGGCATTGCAAAGTATTTTCTTCTTTAACTGCATAGTGTGCTTACTCATTCATTCACCGATTCATTCATTCCACAAACATTTGTTGCCTGTGCTGTGTCCTGGAAACAGAGGAGTAATACATGGTCAGTGTCCTCAAGGAGTTCATGATCTAGAAGAAGAGAGAAATACAACACTGATTACAGCCCAAAGTCATATATGATAAATTATAGCCCTTTGGTGACACAAACTTTTCTGCTGGTCTCAATTTTAAGCATTTTGTGTAATGTTTAGACCGTGTATCATGTGAGTGTCTCAAAAATTTGTCAAACTGTGTACTGCCACCTTAGTCATATTCTAGTTATCAACAAAGTACTTGAGGGTAGGGGAGTGGTACAGACAAAGGTGAAACTGTTCACCTCAGATTGGAATTTGAATCCATGTGCTGGGACTCAAACCCAGCCATAATCCCGTTGGGGATTCTAACCCATGTGGCCAGGACTCAAACCTGGCCAAAATCCAGTTTGTGGCTTGAATCCACATGGCTGGGATGCAAACCCAGCCAAAACCCACAGTTTTTCAACTGAGATCACACACCTGGTTTCAGATTCTTGATGTCTCATTACAGAAAGAATTCAGTGAGAGCCAAAGTGATAGGTAAGAAGTGGATTTATTTAGAAAGAAACAGACTCCACAGACAGCGTGTGGGCCATCACAGAAGGCTAGAGCAGCCCGGAAATGTGGTGTGGTTGGCTTTTATGGGCTGAGTAATTTCATAGGCTAATGAGTGGGAGGATTATTCCAACTGTTTTGGGGAAGAGGTGGAGATTTCCAGGAACTGGGCTGCCGCCTCCTCTTGGTCTTTGGTGGCTGGCTTTGGAGCCGTCACGGTGCCTGTGGGCGTGTCATTTAGTTTGCTAACGTGTTGTTACAAGCGTACGTGTGGGTGCTCCGTTGCTCAGTCCTGTCCGACTCTTTGCGACCCCATGGACTGTGGCCTTCCAGGCTCCTTTGTCTGTGGAATTTTCCAGACAAGAATGTGCATACTGAAGCTCAGGTCTAGTGGAAGTTGGATTTGTCTGCTGTCTTGCATCCATTGGTTCTTATCAGTTTATGTCCATGGGCTATGTGTCATTCTTGTAAAGTCTGTGCCCTGCCTCCTTCCCTCCTGTTTCCCTTTGACCTCCATCACTCTATTTCCCCCTCCTCTAGCCCCTGGCAACCACCACTTGATTTTCTGTTTCTATGAAATAATATTTTTTGGCTGTGCCGTGTGGCATGTGGGATTTTAGTTTTCTGACCAGGAATTGAACCTGGGCCCCCTGAAGCAGAAGCAGAGAGTCTTAACCACTGGATTACAAGGGAAATCCCTGAAATAATTTTTGTGTGTGTATGTGTGTATTTTTTTTGAAGATTCCCATATAAATGATACCATACAGTATTTGTCTTTCTGATGGCTTATTTCACTTAGCACAGTGGTCTCTAGATATATCCATGTTGCAAATGGCAGGATTTCCTTCTTTTTTATGGCTGAATAATATTCCATTGTGTGTGTCTATGGATTTATAGCACATTTTCTTTATTCACCCCTAGGTCAAAAAGTACAAATTTTCAGTTATAAGAAGAATAAATTATCAGGATCTCATGTACAGCATGCCAACTATAGTTAATAATGCAGTATTGTGTACTTGGAAGTTGTTTAGAACATGTATTAATATTTCCCTGCCACACACACACACACACACAAAGAGTTAATTATGTTAGTTATGTGAGGTGATGGATATGTTAATAATCTTGATCTTGTTAAACATCCTATAATGTATATGTATATCACACCATCACATTTTTTACACTTTGTAAATGTATACAGTTGTATCTCAGAGAAGGCAATGGCACCCCACTTCAGTACTCTTGCCTGGAAAATCCCATGAATGGAGGAGCCTGGTGGGCTGCAGTCCAAGGGGTCGCTAAGAGTCGGACACGACTGAGCGACTTCACTTTCACTTTTCACTTTCATGCACTGGAGAAGGAAATGGCAACCCACTCCAGTGTTCTTGCCTGGAGAATCCCAGGGACGGGGGAGCCTGGTGGGCTGCTGTCTATGGGGTCGCACAGAGTCGGACATGACTGAAGTGACTTAGCAGCAGCAGCAGCAATTGTATCTGTCAATTATTTCTCAGAAAAGTTAAAAAAAGAGAGAAATACTTCTCTGAGGCTGACACATGAGCTGACTTCTGGAAGGAAGACTGCTGGAAGCAAGTGCAAAGGCCCTGGGGCACAATGGAAACTAGTTTTTCCTCCAGCTGAAAGCTAGTGCAGCTGGAAGAACGTGGGCCACCTTGGAAGCTAGCTGTCCTTACTCAGTGTTTGTAGAAATACTGAACTCCCTCTCAGACTTGTGGACAGCAGAGATGTGGCAGAATAGGATGAGACCTGGCCCAGGAGACCACTTACCAGTTTTTTAACCACAGACGCTGACTTCAGTTTCCCCATCTACCCCAACGGGGATTCTTACCCACTCCCACCCCAACCTGCTTATCTGTAAGACACTGTGGATGAGAAAGTGCTCAGGAGCAGTACAAACTCCATTGTTATGGATTGTATTATTATGAAGTCCTTGCCTTGCTTCTTCTTACCTCAGGAATACATCTGTGAGGCGAAGTGAGGTAAAGCGGTTATGCTCTCCACTTTCATGTTGAAAGATGGTCGTTAATTAAAAAGACTTAAGTTTTTCTTCTTAAGCACACAGTAGTGTTGGGGAAAGCAGCTGACTGTCCCCAGCTGCCTGTAGACACCCGACCGGAAGCAGCAGACAAAGAGCTGATTATGACAGAAAGGCGCCGGGGCTGTTAGTGCTATGGAGCTGACAGATGCCATTAGCAAGTGGGAATGAAAGGGAAATCGGCCAGTTGCCAGGAAAGACGCCTCTCTGTGCTTCTTAGAAATCCGGTTGGGCAGAACAATAGGGATGGTGCTTGATGGGGTGAGGGTCAGGGCTGGGAACAGGGGTATCTTAACCATAGATCCAGACCATCGCCAGCACTGCAAGGACTTGAGGACATAATTATTCTCACATTGGGAGTAGGTGGGGGCCAGGAGCAGGCAGTAAAGAAATCTGAGTTGAACTTTGAGGGTTAACAGTTTGAGGTACATGATGGGTTGAATGATGTCCCTCCTCCTTCCCCCATCCCAAAGTTACGCTGAAGTCCTAACTCCTAGTACTTTAGAACGTGACCTTGTTTGGAAATATGGTCTTTACAGAGGTAATCAAGATGTGATCCTTAGTGTGTGTGTGTTAGCCACTCAGTCGTGTCCGACTCTTTGTGAGTCCATGGACTGTGGCCCACCTTGAGATTCTCTAGGCCAGGATCCTAGAGATTGCCTCTAGGGGATTGGGGTTGCCTCTCCCTTCTCCAGGGGATCTTCCCGACTCAGGGGTCGAACATGTGTCTCTTGCGTCTCTTGCATTGGCAGGTGGATTCTTCACTACTAGTGCCTCCTGGGAAGCCCCAGAGGCTTTACGGACCTTATCTAAGATGCCTCTTGGCATTCTACATGACCAACTCTCCGATTATAATTGATGTAGTTAAGACATGATTTTTTTTATTAATTCTTACCTTGTTCTTAAACATTTATTTTTAACTCCACTACAAGACTTCAGTGCGTGGATGTGTTAATCACTCAGTCGTGTCCAACTCTTTGCAATCCCATGGACTATAGCCCGCCAGGTTCCTCTGTCCATGGAATTCTCCAGGCAAGAATACTGGAGTGGGTAGCTACTTCCTTCTCCAGGGTATCTTTTCAATCCAGGGATCAAACCTGGGTCTCCTGCATTGCAGGCAGATTATTTACCATCTGAGCCACCAGGGAAGCCTGAGGTCCTTTGGGTGGGTCTAATCCGATATGTCTGAGCTCCCTATAAAAAGGGGAAAATTTGGACCCAGCGCCAGACATACACAGAGGGAAGATGGTGTGAAGACTCCCAGGAAGAAGTTGGCTGTGTAACTGGAGTGCTGCCTCTTCAAGTCAAGGGATGTCAAGGATTTCTGGCCAACGCCAGAAGCTGGAAGGGACAAGGAAGGATTTTCCACTAAAGTTGTCAGAGAGAGCACGGCCCTGCAACACTGTGATTTAGGACTTCCAGCCTCCAGAACCGTGAGACCATGTTTCTGTTGTTTTAAGACATCCAGTTTTTAGTGCTTTGTTAGAGCAGCCCTGGGAAACTAACATGAGGCACTCTCCTCAAGGGTCATTTCACTTCTCCCTTAAGACCAAGGTATAATATTTTTGGTACAGATGGGAGGGAAACAATCATTTTCTCAGGGCCACTGCCAATTCATTCAGATACTTATATCCCGACAGTGCCAGCCTGCATGTGTGTCTACTCTGTCCAGGTACCGTGAAAGTGGAACATCTCAGTGGTGAGTAGAAGTAGATGCTTCACAAAAAAGTGGACTTGGACCAAATATCAGCTCTGCTGCTCACAAGCTGCATGGCCCAGGGCATGCTACTTTCCCAAGTCTCAGTTCTCATGTCTGTGAGAGGAGGACTATACCACCACCCTCCTGGGATGCTGGGGAGATTCTCTGGGAATATGTAAATGAGCTATTCAGCCCTGACCAAGCCGAGGAAGTGTAGATGGATTATGATTAAAGTGATCCTGTCCAGCAGCTGTTTTCCTCAGCTGCAGGCATTTGCTAGCTTGATGATTGTAGACTGTGGGAGGAGTTCAGTGGCACCAAGTCTGACCCCCATGACTGACACCCTAGAGCATGGGGCATGGACACAGCCGTTGGCACCCTCCCATCTCCCTGAGGTCTGGCTCAAGGGCCTGGCTGTTGGTTCCTGACTCCAGGGTTCCCCAATCTCCACTCTGAATGCTCCTGCTATGCCGAGGATCTCTTATAAATCTCTTTCTCCTCTGTCCCATGGAAGCTCACAGTCCTTCATGATGGTTAATCTAAACAGGATGCCTTCACTGATTAAAAAACTTTATACAAATCATAATTGTTTCTACTCCTTGGGGGTTTTACCATTTAAAAAAAAGTAGAATTTGTTAATGTCAGAGAAGTTCTGATTGATGGAGTAGATTTGGCAAATATATTTTTGTTCTGGATTTGGGGAATGATACCTCTATAGACTTGTCTCTCCCCACCCCCCACCTATTCAAGTCCATATATTGAAACCTAATCCCCAATCTAATGGTCTTTGGAGGTGGGGCCTTTGGAGGTGATCAAAAGCCCTCATGAATGGGGTTGGTGCCCTTATGATAGAGACCCCAGAGAGCTCCTTTACAGCTGCTGCGAAAGACACAGCAAAAAGACATCCCTCTATGAACTAGGAAATGGGTCCTCACCAGACACTGAATCCGCTGGCATCTTGATCTTGGATTTCCTGGCCTCTTGAATTGTGAGAAATAGATTTCTGCTGTTTATAAGCCACCAAGTTGGTTTTGTTACAGCGATGCACATGGACTAAGACGGTATGAACCCGAGAATAAAAGATCATATGTCAGCAATGGAACATGTTATTTGGAAAGGCTGCCACTGTGGTCTCTCCCATGACAAGCCACTGGCTTGGCATCAGTTTCCACCTCCTTTTTAGCCTAGGAGGCCTGAATCTGGGGAGGTCATACTCCTTTGTCCTGCTTCTATCAGAGATTCCAGGCTTGTTCACCTGCTCCCACTTCCTGATCTGGGTCTGGAACTGCTCGCATATCTGTGGCTTCCCGTCTCCTCTCTGCCTTGCTCTCCCAGCTGGATCTGATTTTCTCTGGATGGATGTAGGCTGGACCTCCCAGCTTGTTGGATACTTTGGCGTGGCAGCATCAGAGGAACTGAGGACCCTGGGGGACGTCCCTACTCACGTAGGGCTTCAGAAAGAGCACGGGCTCAGAGCTGTATGACCTGCCCTCAGTGGTTGGGATGTTTGGAATGTGTTGCTACTAAGCTGGCGACAGCTTTTAGACAGACACCCCCGTGTGGTCTTCTGTGGGTGTTCTTGCTCTCTTTTGTCTAAGATGAGTTGTGATTGAGACTGGAGAGGAGCCTATTGTCTGGAAAGAGAGCTGGCCCCCAACAGGTTTTTATTTTTGTTGTTGTTTGTTTGTTTTTAATAAAATCTGTGGTTCTTAAAGGAGAGAGCTCTGTCGATTTTGAGGTCCTGAAGATCTACTTTATACAAAACCTATGTCTGCCTTTGTCTGAAGGGCAAGGTGGCAGGTGGTCTTTTCCCCAAGACTGAACTATATTTGGAGGCAACCCCCACCCTCCCTGTATTAAAGGCATCCAAAGAAAGCCTCAGGCTAGATTAATTTGACTCCTTAAACTTGGGAGATTTTTAAATTCTTATTAGGGAGACTGAGATAACTTATTAGATAAAATAATCCTTGCAAAGTTGGCGATCTTTGGCCAGCCCATCACTTCCCCTGCCTGGGTCTCCGTTTTCTTATCAATGCAATTGTTAGACTGATAGTGTCATACTTCATGAAGCTCTGCAGATCAAATAAGTTCACATAAATTATAAAATGTTAAACAAATGCTGAGGTTTGATGGTCATTATTATGAGCATAGCATCAACCATCCATCTCAGAACAGAGGAAATCTGCAAAGTGACCTGGAGAATTAATGGGACCAGTGACATTTATCCTTCAACATCCATCTCTTCCCAGTTGTTGGCTTCTGTCTCCGGGACTCGACATGGAAGGGGGTGGGCAGGTAGTAGAATTGCAGTGAGTTTCTCTTTTTGGTTTTAGCATTTCTGGCTGGGGGCATATGTGTGTGTTGCTAAGGGATACTGTTAGAATATAAAACCCTAGGTCACGTGAGGAGAGAACTGCTAGCATTCAAGCTCTTTCAGTGTCTGTCTGGTGGGTCCTCACCTCCACTTTCCACTTTTATAATCGCTTTTTTGTCTTCTCTAGACTTAGCTCTCTGCTACATTGAGGGAGGCCTCATCCTGGCAAGGACCCATCTAGGGATGGGACCTGGCAAGGTCTCTTCATCAGACTGGGATCACACTTTTCCTTTTTCAGGGAGTGAGGAGTTGTGCCAAGTCTGATATTTTATCACAGCCAGAGGACCCCGGAGAAGGCAATGGCACCTCACTCCAGTACTCTTGCCTGGAAAATCCCATGGACGGAGGAGCCTGGTGGGCTGAAGTCCACGGGGTCTCAAAGAGTCGGACACGACTGATCGACTTCACTTTCACTTTTCACTTTCATGCACTGGAGAAGGAAATGGCAACCCACTCCAGTGTTCTTGCCTGGAGAATCCCAGGGACGGGGAAGCCTGGTGGGCTGCCGTCTATGGGATCGCACAGAGTCGGACACAACTGAAGCGACTTAGCAGCAGCAGTAGCAGCAGAGGACCCAGGAATTCCTGAATCCTTATCTCTATCCAGTCTCCCTTCTATGATGTCCAGGAGGGAAAGCTCTTCCCAGATAAGGGGAAGAAGAAGAAGGAAGGGGAAGACTAAGAGGAAGAGGAAGGGGGAGGGAAGGAGTTTGTTACATTGTTTAAGGCATGTTTAACCCTAAGAACTAGATCCATTTCTGCTGTGAAGAACTCCTTTTGAAAATCTAAGTGGACTCTAGAGACATCAGAGTAGCTCTCTCTGTCTATGTGCCTTTTAAGAACAGACCTTGCTGAGAGAAAAAAATTCACTCAGAGACCCTTGCAGAGAAGTTTTGAGAGTATCAGAACAGGAGAGTCCCCGTTTCTGGGGTGGCTTGTTTATCCCTGGCTTGTTGGTCTTGGGTGGCCCTTGAGTCTGGAGTCCTGATAGAGTGGAGAGAACAGGCAAAAGGGATGGAAAACCATGTCCCTGCCACAGGTCTTTCCACCCTGACTGCATGGAAGGAAGAGATAGAAAAGAAGAAGCCGTATACATACAGATTTGATGCTACCTCCAGCCCAGAAGGACTTTCTGCTCACCTCCTCATCTTGTTCCTTATTGTTTTGAAAGTAAATTTTTTATTTAGAACAAGAAGAGATATAACAAATCACTCATTTAAAAAAGACCCTGACAAATGCAACAAGCATGATAGAAACTTAAAAAAGATAATTTTATTATTTTCTTGCCACGTCTCTGATATTTTTCTCCTATAATCTTTGGCTGTTTATTATCATTGTCTCTTCATATGGCAACAAATTTATAGTAATTTTCTACAGACATAAGATGGGATAATTCAATCTTTCCTCTAGCATGACTGATGGAAATATATGTATTATTGGTGTTTTATTGCAGTTTTTTTCCAGCTTCACTGCTCTTTATTGGTAATAGTGTATATATTTTTAGGGATTTAGTCAAAGTTGGGAATGCATCTATCAAGTTTCCTATACTTAAAATCTCTTATAATTTCAAGGCAGATTTTTAATTCAGTTGATCATTTTTTTTTGGCTTCATGGCATATGGGATCTTAGTTCTCCAGCCAGGGGTTGAACCCATATCCCCGGCGTTGGAAGCACAACTAAGTGTGCTTACTTCCTATTAGAAGTAAGAGTCCAGTCTTAACCACTGGACTTCCAGGGAAGTCCCTGAAGTTGCTAATTGTAAATGAAATATTTTTTTATTGAGATATAATTCATACAAAATAAAATCCATCCATTTGAAGAGTATAATTGACCAAGTTGTACACCCATCATCACTATCAAATTCCAGACCATTTGCATCACCTCCTAAGCAAGCCGGATGCCCACTAGCAGTCACTGCCCATTCCTCTGTCCTCCCCAGGCCTGGCAGCCACTGTTGTACTTTCTGTCTCTGTGGACTTGTCTATTCTGAACATTCCCTATAAATGGAACTGTACAGTATGTGGCACCTTTTGTCCGACTTTTTCCACGCAACTTAATGATGCCAAGGTTCATCCATGTAGCGTGTATCACTGCTTAATTTTTTATGTGGTTGAATAATATTCCACTGTGTGGATATGCTGCATTTTGTTCATCCATTCATAAGTTGATGGGTGTTTGGATTGCTTCGATATTTTGGCTGTTAGTAGTACTGCTATGACTGCTATGACATGCACAGTTCTTTTTGAAGACTTATGTTTTCATTTCATTTCTCTCAGGTATATGTAGAGGAGTGGGCTTCCCAGGTGGTGCTAGTGGTAAAGAACCCACCTGCCAATGCTGGAGATGCAGGTTCAATCCCTGGGTTAGGAAGATCCCCTGGAGAAGGGCACGGCAACCCACTCCAGTATTCTTGCCTGGAAAATCCCATGGACAGAGGAGCCTGGCAGGCTACAGTAATGGGGTCACAAAGAGTCGGACACAACTGAACGACTTCACTTTTCTTTCTTTACCATATGGCCAGCAATCGCACTCCTCTACATATGCACGTGTGTATGCTAAGTTGCTTCAGTCATGCCTGACTCTGCCATCCCATGGACTGTAGCCCGGTAGGCTCCTCTATCCATGGGATTTTCCAGGCAAGAATACTGGAGTGGGTTGCCCTTTCCTTCTCCAGGAGATCTTCCCAATCCAGGGATTGAACCTGGGTCTCCTGCATTGTAGGCAGACGCTTTACCGTCTGAGCCACCAGGGAAGTCCTGGCCATATGGTAACTTTGTATTTAATTTTTGATCTGGAGACTTTCTTAAACATGATGTGCAATGATACCTCTTGACCTTGAAGGCAGGTTAAGGTTGGGTGGTGGTGTGGTGGGCCTGGGGAAGGGGGACTGTAGAGCCCCCAGCGGAGGTCTTCTAATGCTCCCTTCTCTCTGTTTTGATTGCCCAGAACAATGTGTCCAGTGGCAGGGGCACCACAGGAAAAATAAACACATTTATGGGTTGCATTTCTAAAAGGTAGAAAATGAGAGTAATTGCATTTAGTCCCATGACAGAAAATGCATTCTTGCCCTTTAATTACTTAACACAGGGCTAAAGAGTGGGCTGTAGACCTGGGCTACATGGGTTGGCTTCCTAGCTCTTCTACTAACTAGCTGTGGACCTTGATTCAGCTACTGAAACTCTCAGCGCCTTGCTGTCATCATCCATAAAATGGGGAGGTACTAACATTGATCCCTTCTTTGTGGATCTGTTGTCCTCACATGATAATACATGTAACACATGAAACAGGGTCCCTGGCAAATGCTCAGCCTATTTTAAATATTAGTAATTTTATTGATCTTCATAGGAAAGGAGACATGTCAGTGAGGACCTGTGCCTAGTCTCTGGCTGCTAAAATGGTAATTTTGGGGGGCATGTTTGAGAAGTAGCTGGCAAGAAATGGCACATGAATGTATGAGCCCAACTCAGTTTGCAGCCCTGACTCCAGCACAGAGCCTGGCCAGGGCTTGGTGGGCAGCAAGCGTGGCTTGACCTGAATCTCAATAAATATTTGAGGACTCTTAATCGATTTGTCCCTGAAATGCAGTATGTGGAGTGGGAGGGACTTTTCTAAAGATACGCCGGCTTCAACTGTGAAATCCTCTTGTGTGTCTGGAAGCCCAGGTCTGGCTTCTTCTGAGATTTTCTGTCTTCTGGAGCTTCCCTGCAGGCTGAGACTTGTCAAAGTAGGTTTCACTCAAAGGAAAAAAAAACTGGGTCAGCGATTCGTGCCCCATGTCTTTTGCCCCTTTTTCCTTTCTAGAAAGTTGAATGTATGAATCATTTGGAGCTTAGAGGAGGAATAGCGAAATCCTAGGAAATCCATGTTATCTGTTCTATTCTGTTCTAGCCTTGCCTCGCCTAGCCTGTCCTATTCTTAGTTTAGCTATCTATCCCGATATCTAGCTATCCAATCTTTATCTTTTTTCCACCTTTGGTTCAGTTCAGTCGCTCAGTGGCTCAGTCATGTCTGACTCTGCGACCCCATGGACTGCAGCACCTTTTTCTACCTTAGCTGTGCCTTTTCTGTTTGCTATTCATTTGTTCAACTATCCAGCTCACCCATCCACCCACCAGTGTTTACCCACATTGGTGATGGATAAGAGATAAGTAGGGAACACATGGGAGGGCACATAATTGCAACAGAATGTGTGGTGTGAGAAGTACAGAACTGGAGCTCTGAAGAACGTAGCAGAGAAGCTGGAAGTGAGGTGACACTGGAGTTTGAACGATCAACAGGAAGTTAACGGTAGAAAAGATGGAGAGAGTGGTACCGGGGCGGCAGGGGGGCGGGGATGTTGGTTTTCAGAGATGGAGAGGTGTCCGTGGGGAGGCTGGGACAGAGGGTGCGAGGCAGGGGTTTCTGGGGGATGAGATTCGACTGGCAGGGTCTTCAACTCTGTGCTCAGACATTTGGATTTTCACCCTGTAGCTCTGATGTATTAGAGAAGTAGTTCAAGCAGGTGAGTGACTACAGTTTCAAAACGTCTCTCTGAGAGTGGGTGTGGAGAATAAGTAGGCAAGGATGGTGGAGGAAGGAGATGGGGATAATGGTTAAAAGACTCTTTTAATCATTCAGTCTGTAATCAATAAGCAATTTGCTGGTGTTTCATGAGCCTTTAATCAGATAATTTGGGACCGTGATCCAGCTTTAATGCTATGTGAAACATACGGAATGCATTTTTACTTTTTTTTTTAATGTTTTATTTCATTTTGATTATTCATGCTGTCTGGTGGACTTTATTGTATTTTCTTCATAGTGCAATCAAAGACCTGGGTAATTGATTTTTTTTCTAGGACCCCCTCTCCCTATCATACACACATTATAACACTTGAAACATGTCACAGAGACAGCCTGTTAAGACATGACTAGATTTTATGGGCTTCAAATACAGAACACAGTCATCTCAGGTTTTACATGAGCCCTACAATCACTCTGTGCCTGTGGCTAGAAGGTCTCTGAGGTGGACACACCTTGTTGACCTCCTGGCCCTTCCATTGCATGGAAAGGAGGGCTGCTTAGAGGAAGGGGGTTGACCTTAGAGGTAGAGCAGAATCCGCCTCTGGGGGTGAAGCACGTGGTCCTCCATCAGTGGCCCTGGCCCTCTCCTGGCCATCAGGGGTATTTGCACACTAGAAAGTGGGTGTATTCACGAGGCTTATGCACAGAGGGATCCAGTATCTTCCAAGAGCAGCCATTATCCTCTCTTCAGATTCTACACACAGCCTGGTGGCCGCAGATTGGATTTCCGTGGTCCTTTGATAGCAGGACCAAAGCTCTCTGGGCATAGGTGTGAGTGTTCCACTGGTGGGGACGATCCATCCTCCTGTGGGAATCAGTGCTATGTGCTCTGGGTCAGTGTGAAGAGCTTCACGTGATCTGGTCACCTTGGGGCAACTCGAGTGTCCAGTCCTGCACAGCTCCAAATTTCTCTGCAGCTCTTTCCCTGAACCCGGGTCCACAGCCATCAGTTTATTTGTCTGCCTGGGCTGGTATTTCTGACCCCAGGTGAAAGGACATTTAGCTTTCAGCTGAAAGCATCACTAGGAGTCTTTAGTAAAACCAAAGCCAAGTTTGTTTGTTCCATCCTGGTAAAGAGATAAAATGGGCTTCTCTATGCTTGTTTTTTCCTCATATAATCATTGATCTTACCTAGAGCTTTTTAAAAAATTAGCTAACATTCACAGTTGAGTTAATGAACAGAGTTGAAAACCTCCAAATTGATGATGCAGGTACCTTCTGCTGGCGGGGCCAGGAATGGTGGACATGGCCCAGTGTGGGGCTCTTGGCTCATTGTGCAAGGCAGGGACTCTCTTTTCTAGAAATCTACATCTCCTACAGCCATCCATTTTTCAGTTTTTCAGTTCAGAATCTTGGCCCTTGGATACAATCATTGTAGGTTCCTTGAATGAATGACTCTCCCAACACTCAGGGCATGTAACCTTAGTTGTCAAGGTTTTTACCTGGCCACATGTCCCTCCTGAAGGCCACAGCTGCAGAAGCATCCTGGAAGGAGGAAGTCCACCCCTTGGGTGAGCCACCAATAGGGGAGTTGCTTAAGATGCTTAAATGCTTAGAGCACCTCGGCTACAGGAAGAGATGAATGTGCATTGTTCACCATGGAGGGAGATAAATCTTCCCAGGGGTGCCTATTGATTTCTCTCTGTAGGCTGGAAGATTTGCGTGCCTTCCAAGAATTCAACAGTGTTGTGAGCCTAGCAGGAACTTAGCTTTCTCCTGAGTTTGGGGAGGTCATGGGCATCCACTCCACAGTTAGATGCCCGCGGGTGACAAACTGGTTCCTCTATGTGAGCATTGCGCTTAAACAACAGCATTAGTAGTTTTGTTGAAGAGACTAGCCTTGTTCTGATCCCTTTATATGCCCTAGGATACAAATGGTGTTATTGTCCTCATTTTACAGATAAGGAAAATGGAGATCTAAAGATAAGCCACTTACCCAGTAATAACAAACACTGAAAGAACTCTTTCTATTAGACTCTCACTCTCCTGCGCCAGGTTCTTCATATTACCCTCATTAAATCTTCCATGATATACGTACTATTACTATTTACATTTTTGTTTACAAGGATGGTCAAGTGCAAAAAAATCAAGTAACTTATTCAGGGTCATGGAGATGATGTCAAGTCAGGCTTGGGCAGTACCTTGGCCAGGGTTGTTTCAGTTTTCAACCGTCACACCATCCTGCTTCTCAGGAGATATTTAACTAGAATAACTTAGTTATTTGTGAGCTTAACTATGCTGTTGGATTTTCCTCTTCAAGGAATAATGAATTGTCTAAATGATTATTATGCGATGTTCATAACTTATTTTCATTTTTGAAGCCAGTCTGCAGAAACTTAAAATATATCAGACTGAACACTAAATGGGATTTCTACAACATTTTTGTGAAAAGTAATCATCAGTATCCGTTAAAACAAATAACTCACTTATCTTTTGTTATTCACTGTTCCCTCTTTGGGAAATTCTCCTATAGAAACAAAAGCACCAGGGAGATTAGGTATATGATGAAGGCATTTTTTGCAGCATTGTTTGTAATATCAAAAACTGGGATGAGCCTGACAGCCCATTATTGGTGTGGAGAGAGTGAAGATTCATGAGTAGGTGGATAAATCATGGCTTGTCCATAGAATGGGATGTTGCGTAGCTATTACCTGAGGTATGGTTAGATGATAGGAGCAAGCAGCGGAAGACACATGCATTGCTCAGCCACCCAGTCGTGTCCAGCTCTTTGTGACCTTGTGGACTGCAGCATGCCAGGCCTCTCTGTCCCTCACCATCTCCCAAAGTTTGCCCAAGTTCATGTCCAGTCCATTGGTGATGCCGTCCACCCATCTCATCCTCTGATGCCCTGCTGCTGCTGCTGCTAACTCGCTTTAGTTGTGTCCGACTCTGTGCAACCCCATAGACTGAAGCCCACTAGGCTCCACCACCCCTGGGATTCTCCAGGCAAGAACACTGGAGTGGGTTGCCATTTCCTTCTCCAATGCATGAAAGTGAAAAGTGAAAGTGAAGTCGCTCAGTTGTGTCCGACTCTTTGTGACCCCATGGACTGCAGCCTACCAGGCTCCTCTGTCTATGGGATTTTCCAGGCAAGAGTACTGGAGTGGGTTGCCAGTGCCTTCTCCGTCTGACGCCCTAGGAAAGTCATATTAAAAACCAAATGAACTGATGTCTCACCCGTTCCTACACGCATGTACATTTGACTGTTTGAGTCTTAGAAGCATGGAGAGGGGTGTGGAAGGACACCCTTGCTGTTAGCATTCATTACATGAGAGGTGGCCCATGCAAGGGGAAAAATGAAGTTGGGGTGTCCTCTTAATATCCTGTGTTATTTCACAGGAAGTGTTGAGCATTTGCTTTTGAAGCTTTAAAAAATACTTTAAAAAAATGGAAGTGTAATTTGCATAGAGAATGCTTCATTTGGTGCGGGCATGCACAGTGATATCTTAACTGTGCAGCTCCATCAGGTTTGACAAATGCTTCCACCCATGTAACCCAGACCCTTCTCACGTCATAGGACGCCTCCATCGCGCCAGGGAGCCGCTGTGTGCCCCCACCCCACTGCCATTCCCTGCTTAGCCCCTCTACCAGAAGCAACCGCTGTTTCAATTTCTTTCACCATAGATTAGCTTCTCCTGTTCTATGACTCTCTGTGAATGGAATTTAGCATTGCAAATTCTTTTTGTGTGTGCATGGCTTTTACTCAGCACAGTGTTTTTGAGACTCATCTACTTTGCTGCATGTATCAATAGTTGGCTTCTTTTTATTACTGAGTACCTTTCCACTGTATGGATATAACACAGTTTGTTTATCCATTCTCCTGTTGATGAACATTTGGGTTGACTCTTATGAATAAGTTGTTATGAATGTTCTTGTATAAGTGTCTTTTTTCCCCCACTGTGGACATAAGTTTGCGTTTCTCTTGGATAAATAAATACCTGGAATTAGAATTGCCAGGTCAAAGGGTAGGTGTATAGGCATATACTTAATTTTATAAGAAACTGACAAAGAGTTTTCCAAACTGTTTGTAACATTTTACACTCCTATCAGCAGTGTATGAGAGGTCAGATTGCTTTACATCCTTTCCTGGAAGTTTGATATTGTTAGTTTTGTATTAGTCTGTTGAGTATATAGCAGTATCTCCTTATAGTTTTAATTTATCTTTTTCTAATGAATCATCATGTTGAGTACTTTTTCATGTTCTTAAATGCAGACTGCCTGGTTCTAGCTATGTATATCAATACCACATTTTCTTGATTAATATAGCTCTATAGTAAGTTTTGAAACCAGGTAGTGTAAGTCCTTCAACTGTTTTCTTTTTCAAAATTGTTTTGTTCTGGCTCTCATCAAAGTTTTGGGTACAGTTCTTACATATATTTGGTTAAATTTATTCTTATGTATTTCATAATACATAATCCTCATAAGGATATTTCATCCTTATGTTTTTTTTGATGCTCTTATAAACACTACTTTAAAAATTATAATTTCAAATTGTTTTTGCTAGATTATGGAAATTCAATTGATTATTTTATGTTGAGGCTGTATTCTGCAGCTTTGCCAAACTCACTTTTTAGTTCTGTTTTTTTTTTTTCGTCAGCTTCCTTAGGATTTTCTACACATGTAACTATATTACCTACACATAAACAGTTTTATTCCTTCTTTTCCAGTCTATATACCCCTCCCCCACCTTTCCCTGCTTTGATGCAGTGATTCAGACATCCAAAAAAATGTTGAAGCGGTGAGAGTAGACATCCTTGCCTTGTTCTCTACCTTAGGGAGAAAGTATTCAGTCTTTCACCATTAAGGATGACATTAACTGCAAGGTTACTGTGGGAAACCTTTTGTCAGATTGAGGCAGCTTCATTGTTATTCCAAGTTTGCTGAGCACGTTTATGAGGAATAAGTATTGGATATTGTCAAGTACCTTTTCTGCTTCTATTAAGATACTTATATGCAGTTTCTCCTTAGGCTGTTAATATGCCACATCACATTGATTGATATTTGAATGTTAAATCAATCTTGTCATCTTCAGATAAACCTATTTGATCATGATGTATTAATATATATACACACACAGACATATATATGGGGCTTCCCAGGTGGCACTGATGGTAAAGAACCTGCGTGCCAATGCAGAAGTAAGAAATGTGGATTCGATCCCTGGGCTGGGAAGATCCCCTGGAGAAGGGAATGGCAACCCACCTTAGTATTCCTTCCTGGAGAATCCCATGGACGAAGGAGCCTGGTGAGCTGCAGTCCATAGGGTCACAAAGAGTCGGACATGCCTAAAGCAACTTAGCACAGCATATATATATATATATATATATATATATATATATATATATATTTCAATTTGCTTTCAATTTGCTTACATTTTGTTAAGGATTTTTGTATCTGTGTTCATGAGGGATGTTGGTTTGTGGTTTTCTTATACTTCTCCTTTAGAATGGTTTTAGTATCACAGCCATGTTGGTCTTACAAATGAGTTTGTTAGTGTTTTATTCCCCTGTTTTCTAGAAGAGTTTATATAGAATTGCTATATAGAAGAGTTTACATATAATTACATAAAATTATTCTTTCTTAAGTGTTTTTATATGATTCATCAGTGAAGCATTTTGCATCCGGGGTTTTCTATGTGGGAAGGTTTTGATAATAAATTCAATTTCTTTAGTAGCCATTGGGCTAGTTTTATTTTGTGTTTCCTCTTGTGTCAGTTTTGGTCATTTCTGTTTTATAAGAAATTTGTTAATTTCATTAAATCATCAAATTTAGAGGCATAAATTGTTTAGTATATTCCCTTCTTTTTTCTGTTGCAGTGTAGATGGTGATGTCTTCTATTTCATTTCTGATATTGATAAATTTGTGTCATTGCATGGTATATATTTTTTCATCTTTTTACTTGTCATTTCTTTTTTCATATTTAAAGTAAATCTCTTATAAAGAGTTGTAATTGCATTTTGCCTAATAAAAATCTAATCTGAAAATCTCACCCTTTACATTTAACATGATTATTTGTAATGTATTTGTTACCATCTTTCCAGTTGTTTTCTGTTTGTCTTAGTTATTCTTTTCCTTCTTTCCTGTTTTTTTTTTGGATTAATTGGGCATTTTTGTTTGTTTTTTTTTTTGCCACACTGCGGGATGTGGGATCTTAGTTCCTCAACCAAGGATTGAACCAGTGAACCCTGCCATGGAAGCAGTGAGTCTTACTGGACTGCCAGGGAAGTCCTTATTTGGGCATTTTTTGATATTACATTTTATCTTTTATAGTGAATTTTTATCTATACTTATTTGCTAATACTATATCACTTATAAATAACCACTTATTGAATAATAAAACCTTGCAGTAGTGTACATCTATCCTATTCTTTATGCTACTGTTTTCATATATTTTATTTTTCCATTATACATTGTTGAAATACGTTGTTGGTTTTGTAACACTTTTGAATTTTAGAGAGATTTTCTCTCAGCCTGAATAACTTTCTAAAGAAAAAAAAAGGATTTGTTTTGGCATTCAAGTCTACTGGTGATAAAATTTTTAAGTTTTTGTTTATTTAAAAATGTTTTTTGTATTTTCATTTTAAAGCTGTTTCCACTGATTTAGAATTATAGTTAACAGTTTTTTTTCCACTTTAAAGATGCTCCATTATTTTCTGCTTTGCATTGTTGCAGATGAGGAGTCAGTGATAAATCATGTAATTGCCTTCTCTGTAATGTGACCCACCCCACCTTTGGCTCTTTTTAAAGATTTTCTCTCTCTTTGGTTTTCAGGATGTGCTTAGATTTGGTTTTCATTACGTTTATCCTGGGGGCTTCCCTGATAGCTCAGTTGGTAAAGAATCTGCCCAGAATGTGGGAGACCTGGGTTCAATCCCTGGGGTGGGAAGAGCCCCTGGAAAAGGAAAAGGCCACCCACTCCAGTATTCTGGCCTGGAGAATTCCATGAACTGTATAGTCCATGGGGTCGCAAAGAGTTGGACACGACTGAACGACTTTCCTCTACTTCACTTCACTTCAGGTGTATCCTACTTGGGTTTTGTTGACCATCTTGAATCTGTGGATTGACATTTTTCATCAGTTTTGAACAGTCTTTGGCTTTATTACTTCTTTAATTTTTGTTGTTTGTTTTTGTTTTGTTATTTGTTTGTTTTTGTTTTTGTAAACCCTAATCTCTCTCTCCTCTTCTTTTGACTTCTGATTTATTCCAGAGGCCGTGGAAGTCTTGTTTATTTAAACAAATTAATAGGCTTTTCTTGAGAGGGAACAGTTTTAGGTTTAAAGAAAAGTTGAGTGAAAAGTACAGAGAGTTCTCATCCACTCCCTTATTAACACCTTAAAGTTTCTGCTCTTGGTAACATCTTATATTTGAATGATTTATTTACTGCAAATGATAAACCAACATTGGTGTGTCGTTATCATCCACAGTCTGTAGTCTTATGTTAGGGTTTACTGTTTGTGTTGTACATTCTATGGATTTTGACAGATGTACATGTATCTACCACTATTATATCATACAGAATAGTTTCTTCATCCTATAATTTCCTTGTGCTCCAGCTACTCGTCTCTCCCTCCCACCTCCTAAACTCTTGGCAAACACTGATCTTTTTATTGTCTCCATAGTTTTGCCTTTTCCAGAATGTCATATGGTTAAAATCATATAGAATGAAGACTTTCCAGATTGACTTCTTTCACTTAGCAATATGCATTTGTTTCTTCCATTTTTTTTTTTAAATAGAATTTAACTTATATGCAGAGTACATCATGAGAAACACTGGGCTAGAAGAAGCACAAGCTGGAATCAAGATTGCCAGGAGCAATATCAATAACCTCAGATATGCAGATGACACCACCCTTATGGCAGAAAGTGAAGAGGAACTAAAAAGCCTCTTGATGAAAGTGAAAGAGGAGATTGAAAAAGTTTTCTTAAAGCTCAACATTCAGAAAATGAAGGTCATGGCATCTGGTCCCATCACTTCATGGGAAATAGATGGGGAAACAGTGTCAGACTTTATTTTTGGGCTCCAAAATCACTGCAGATGGTGATTGCAGCCATGAAATTAAAAGACACTTACTCCTTGGAAGGAAAGTTATGACCAACCTAGATAGCATATTCAAAAGCAGAGACATTACTTTGCCAACAAAGGTCCATCTAGTCAAGGCTATGGTTTTTCCTGTGGTCATGTATGGATGTGAGAGTTGGACTGTGAAGAAGGCTGAGCGCCGAAGAATTGATGCTTTTGAACTGTGGTGTTGGAGAAAACTCTTGAGAGTCCCTTGGGCTGCAAGGAGATCCAACCGGTCCATTCTAAAGGAGATCAGCCCTGGGATTTCTTTGGAAGGAATGATGCTAAAGCTGAAACTCCAGTACTTTGGCCACCTCATGCGAAGAGGTGACTCATTGGAAAAGACTTTGATGCTGGGAGGGATTGGGGGCAGGAGGAGAAGGGGACGACAGAGGATGAGATGGCTGGATGGCATCACTGACTTGATGGACATGAGTCTGAGTGAACTCTGGGAGCTGGTGATGGACAGGGAGGCCTGGCGTGCTGCGATTCATGGGGTCGCAAAGAGTCGGACACGACTGAGTGACTGAACTGAACTGAATGACATTTGATGTTGCACATCTTTTCATATGTTTATTCATCATCTGCATATCTTCTTTTGTAAATTGTCCAGATCTTTATAAAAATTGGGTTGTTTGTTTTCTTATTTTGAGTTCTTTGTATATTTTAGATACCATTCTTTTATTAGATATGTGTTTTCAGTGATTTTATTCCAGTCTGTGGCTTGTATTTCTTCTCTTAATAGTGTTTTGGTTTTTGTTTGTGCTGGCAGAAGTTTTAAATTGTGATGAAGTTCAATTTAGCGATTTCCCCCCCCTTAATCGTGCTGTTGGTGCTGTCTCTGAAAAGTCATTGCTAAACCCAAGGTCACCTAGATTTTCTCCTATTACCTTCCAGGAGTTTTATTTTGAAATTATGTATTTTATTATTTATTTATGGCTACTTGCAGGCTTCCTCTAGTTGCAGCGAGTGGGGCTGCATTCTCTTCATTGCAGTGTGTGGGTTTCTCACTGTGGTGGCTTCTCTTGCTGTGAAGCACGGGTTCTAGATACACACAGGCTTCAGTAGTTCTGGCACGCAGGCTGGTTGCTCTGCCACATGTGGAATCTTCCCAGATCAGGGACCGAACCCACGTACCCAGGGTTGGCAGATACATTCTTTTTTTGTTTGTTTGTTTTTTGGCAGATGCATTCTGAACCACTAGACCACCAGTAAAGTCCATCTTCCAGGAGTTTTATAGTTTTGAGTTAATTTTTGTGAAAGATGTTGGTCTGTCTTTAGATTCAGGGTTTTTTTTTTTTTGCATGTAGATATCCAGTTGTTTCAGCAGCTTTTGTTGACAAAGCTCCTTTTTCCACTGAATTGCCTGTGCTCCTCTGTCAAAGATCAGTTGATGCTACGTGTCTGCTGTTTTCTTTTTTCCTTAAATCTCTGTATTTCAGTTTGGATATATCGTTTCTATTAGCCCATCTAAGTTCTCTGATGTTTTTCTGCTACAGTGTCCAATCTGCTTTTATGCCCATCCGTTGAATTTTTCAATTCATATATTTTAATTTGAAGTTCTCAAATTTCTCTTTGATTCTTTTTAAGAGTTTCTGTATCTCTACTAAAATTCTGAATCTATTCCCTAATTACTTTAAATCTTTGAACGTATTTCTGATAGCTGTTTCAAAACACTTGTCAGCTAATTTCAACCTCTCGATTATTCTTGGTCTGTTTCCTTAGACGTATTTTTCTCTTGATTATGGGTCACATGTTACTTATTCTTCACATGACTAGTAATTTTTGGTATATTGGAAATTATGGATGGCGCATTGTATTCTGTGATTTTCCTTTAAGGAGTGTAGGTTTTTTTCTGGTAGTTAATTGTAATGTAAAAAAAACCCAAAACACCTCAGCTTAATTTTTTTAAGCTTTATAAAAATCTTTCTTAGGATTGTTTTAGAATAGTCCTTAGAAAAGACCCTGATGCTGGGAAAGATTGAAGGCAGGAGGAGAAGGGGATGATAGAGGATGAGATAGTTGGATGGCATCACCAACTCAATAGACATGAGTTTAAGCAAACTCTGGGAGATGGTGAAGGACAGGGAAGCCTGTCCATGGGGTCACAAAGAGTTGGGCATGACTTAGAGACTCAACAGCAAAAGAATAGTCCACTTGGTGAGAGTGGTCAGATGTGTTCTCTCTAAAGTCTCTGAATGGCCAGGATTTTCAGGGACTTAATGCTGGGTGGGTGGAACTGCTGTGTTTCCCAGAACTGTGGGATCTCCGTTCAGACCACTATTCCTCAGTAAGTTGTTCTTAGTCAAGCCTTTTGGCATCTTGTCCTGTGTAAGTGCAGCTTAATATTTGAGCAAAGATTTAAGAAAACCTTTATGTGTGTGTTTCAAGTTCCTTTTTTTATACCACGCCCTCCTCTCCAGTATTTCACCCCTCAGATTCCAGCTGGCTCAGCAGAACTCCAGTCTTCGTGTCCTCAGCTTGCTGAGATGTCCGTGGTCTGCTTGGGCTCCATCTCTTTGCAGGGTCTAGACTCCAAGTTCACACAGACAGCCAGGGCAGCATGAGGCCCCTACTGCCCTCCTTCGTTTCCCTCCTTCTGTTATCCAATATCTGAAAACAGTTGGCTCATATATTTTGTACAGTTTTCTAGTCATTGACAGCAAGAGGGCTAGGGGCTAGTCTGATATCAGTTACTTTGTTACAGTTGGCAGGAGTGCAATCACTTTTTGAAGAGCAATTTAATAAAATAATGTTTTTGTAGAAGAGAAATGAATTGCAAAGTATTATCTAGCCAGAAGCATCTAGGGTCATCGAATGGGATGAGAGAAATAGTAGAACATTTTGGTTTGGGTAACATTTAGGAAAAATGCCTTCTTTCTCATACCCTCCTGGCTCCCCTTCTCCAGGCCATGAACATTTAGAGGGCTGATATCTGAGTTGGCGGGTGGGGAGAGTCGAGGGGAAAGGGGAAAAGTAACCACGCCTGTTGCCTCTAACTTAATTAAAGGCTTCCGTCCTAATGACCCAGTCTGGTTCATTAGGAGCCGGCAGGAAATGTGGGGCAGATACACAGCACCTGTTTGTTATCTCTGACCACTGAGCTCACATCCCCATCAGGGCGCTGTGGTGAGGTGGGTGGTGGCTGTGACCTAGAAGATTCAGAGGTCAGGTTCCCAGAACCTCACCATCCCACACAGTCTCCTTTGGCCCACAGAGAAAGATAAAAAAAGCCAGAGGATCAGGGCCTGATAGATGAGGAGACAGGAGAGGTAAGGGGCAAAGATAGGAGCTGAAGGCTGGGGGCCCAAGGCTCTGCTGAGAATGCGGCTGGAACTCTGACACTTACTTGCAGTTGGTTGAGCACTTCCATGGTGCCCAGGCCTACGAGAGGCTGACTTTCTACTTGGGGACAGGATACTATATTGAACTCTCCCAACTAGTATAGAAAATCAGGTTTATTCAAGACAAAGCTTCCTGGGACAGTCTGTGGAAATACCAGAGGATTCTCTCTGGGGCGAGGACCCCCACGTAGCTGAGTGCCCAGCTTTACTTACCCTGAGAGAAGTCTCTGTCCTGGTGGGCGGGCTGGTGGAAAAGGGCCTCTCCAGTGTCAGAAAAGGCTTGATCTAGGCTCTGAGCCACATCCCATGGGGCTGTCAGTGGGAGTCTTGGGATTCCTTTGGGAAGGGGACTCTTTGAACTTGAGCCATCTCTCCTGCCTTCCAAGTTTCTGGGCTCCCACTCCTCTAGAGGACTGACCCACTCCTCTAGAGGGCTGACCCCTCCCACTAGGCCAAGGAAGATCTTTGTCTGAGAAACTCCTCCGAAACTGATTTGCTTGCCTGCCTCTCAGGCACAGCTCTGAAGTTCCTGGCAAATTATTTTTAGAAAGCAAAAAAGCAGGCAGATGGAACCCACCAAGTTGATCATCGGGTATGGCGTCTCCAAATTTCTTAATTAAAAAATTTAGGTGATTAAATTAGAAACAGCTCATAGAGATTTTTCTACCTTGGGAAATCTGAATTTTTAATGATGCTGGTGGTAAATGCAAGCCTTGAATCCAGGCTGCTAGGTTGGTTCAGCAGAACAGTTTCTACCACAGTAGACTGCTTCTTGGTATAAAGTTGAAAAGGAAAAAAAAAAAAGACCCCAGAATGGCCTCTCTCAAAAACAGCAGTTCTGTGTGGAGAACCCAGGGTGCAGGGATGAAGGTGGATTGCAGCCCAGCAACTTCATGCTGCAGAAATAGAACAGGAGAGCCATAATCAGAGACGTTCCCACCCACCCAGCTCTGCAGCGTGCGATGGTGGGTTTTGCCAGACAAAGAAGTCTTAAATAGGGGTTTTTAGGAACATCCAAACTAGAGTTTCTCACCATGACATTTCGTTGCTTGGAGAGGTTGCTGGGGTGGTTTGGTAAGTTTTCAAGATAAAGCAACACTTGGATTATCACATTCCCAAATCATGACTAAGAAGATCCAGGCTGTCTAAATAAAGGGAAACAATCCTATTTAGTGGCCTCCAAATGTAATTAAACTGTCAAGTCAGTAATTTTCTAAATGCGGACACCTCATGCGTGACTAACACCTTCGTTCCCCAATCAAAACACACTAAAGGAAGGAAGAAAACAAAACAAAACAACAGAGAGATTGTAAAATGCCCTCCTAAGAATTCAGCCTTGAACTCTGCATGTGTGGGACAGGTTTCTAGCCAAGTTAGTCGTTGTTGAGAAAGTCTCTCTTCTTTTCACGAAGCTGGCTGAATGCTGATCAGAATCTTGACCCAGGCAGCAGGTGGGGCTCCCCCATGAAGGAAAATGAAAAAGTAGCTACAGCCCAAGCATCGAAGCTGAGAAGCAGAGGTACGAGGATTGACCTTGGGTGTCTGCCTCTGCGGCCTGCCATACCCCAGGCTTATTGCCAGTAGCAAGAGCTTTCGCCACATGGACATTTGGTGGTTACTGGTTTTCCTGCAGCACAGAGGCCTGCAGGCCCTGAACTAGGGAGTAGCATGTGCCTGTTCCCTTGTGGGTCAGGTCAGAGAGATGGGGAGAGAAGGACAGGCAGGAGAAATTCCAGATCTGTAGCCCTAGCTCTGAGATAACTTGGGAAACAGCAGAGTGTGGTGAGAGGCAGCGTCCAGTCCCTCTGTGCTTAGAGGGGGCTGTGTCCAGTACTGACCTCCCTGCAAGAGACAGCCAAGCTGTGGGGAGGGGTCCATTTCAGCAGGAGGCTAAAGAAAGGGCCAGGCTGTTTACTGGGCTCGTCTCATGAAAGGAGTTGGAAATTGGCAGAAATTTCAAATTCTGACTGCGGGACTGAGCTATTTCTGTTGAAAACATTTGAATGACTTTCTCCCCACCCCCACCCCCTTCTTCCACAATGTCAGATGGGCACACTTCCAGGCCTGCCTCCGCACCCAGCCAGCCTCCCAAAAGCCGCCTGGTGCTCTCTCTGCTGAAACCGTGAGGAGCCCGGCTGAATAAATGGCCCGGCAGAGCTCCGTGAGCGCTCAAGTTTAATATGCACTTGACCTCTTTGTCTTTCAGAAATGAAATTTATTGAGTTTGGATTCCAGCGCCCCCGGGCCCCCACTAACATCTAATTAACCAGACCACACTTTGACTTCAAAAGTGCAGGGAAATGAGGAGATGTATTTGCTGCAGGAACCTCGAGGGAGGGGCTGGGGAGCTGAGCCAGGGATCTTTTGAAGTGTCTGTGTTGGTGGTCTGCCATCCTGCCAGAGTGCCAGATAAGCAGGTTGGCCTTCCTTTTTGCTGTCTTCCCCTCACCCCCCAATAAAGAGCGATTATCTTTCCTTTTGTTGCCATTGACCCTTCTTGGCCTAAATTTCCCAGGCTCTGAATCTGAGCTCCTTTGATGCACCAGCAGATGAGGGGGCAGCCAAACATATCCCCTGCCTCAAATTGTCTCCTACTGCCTTGCCACTGTACTCGAATCCCCACCACAAAACTGCTTCTTTATCATCAGGGCGATGTGTCTAGGAAACACCATGAAAATACATCATCAGAGACAAGATAATGCATTAATCCCTGAGAAGGAGAATCATGACTTATTGGACTGCAGTTTGAGAACTACTGATTCAGTCCAATTCCCTATTTGCAGGCTGCGAAGGTAGGAGAAGAGAGGCAAGGGAGGCAAAATTTGGCATTTGTCTGAAGTAACTAAGAATAACGGCCTCTGGGGATCCTAACCTGGGAGGATGCTGAGCATGGCTCACCCTTGAGAGACGGGCTGCTCCTCACTGGAGTGGACCAGCGGGGCCTCCTGGGGGTGTGGAGGGTGTGTTGGGACCTTGACTACAGATCATGGAGCCAGGTCAGGGCAAACACAGCCCTGCTCACCTAGGTAGAGGACTAGGTAGTTGGCCAAATGCAAAGCGCAGAGGGTTGTGGGCACTTGAGTTAGGTCATGGTGCTTTCCAAGGAGGTCCCATCCCATCAGGCAGGTGGGATGAAGCAGGAACAAGGTTGGGAACACAAGCATGAGGTCACGGTTGTTTGGCAGATAAATGAGATAGTAATCATAAGTCCCTTAACCCAGGGGTGAGTATACAGTATATGCTTAACAAATGGTCTCATTCATCACAATTACTATATTCAGATACTGCACGTGAGGGGAAAGGAGACATTTCAGAGCCTGGGTGAGAGGGACAGAGAGACGGAGGGATGGAGGTGAAGACCAAGGACAGGGCAGAAGTCAGGGACTCAGAGAAGGTAGAGGTGAGTCCTGGTGAACCGCCAGGGACAGGTTTTGGAAGCTCCAGTCTACCCTGGGAAGAGGAGGGAAGAGGCACGGGGACAGGTGGCCTGCTCTTTGCCTCCAACAAGTGTCACGTGGTCAGGGACCGTTTCTCACTTGTTGGTGAGTGTAGCTACAGCATGTAGCAGGTTCTCACTGCATAGAAGTAGACACTGAAACCCTGCCCTTATCTCCTAATGCTTATTGTTTAAAGGTCACTTGGCCTGCTTCCCAGCTGCCAGTTTCTACATTTCTTTGCCTAAAGACTTTCTGAGTTTGCTGAAGCCTACCTTGTCCCACTGAATGGAAGACCAGAAGTGGGAAAATTAACACCACAAGAAAAGCAGCCATCAGTCAATGGCTGAGTGTGTAAAATACCCCATACCCTAGCTTCTTCCCCTCTTTGGAGGGATAAGTCAAGTCTAAGGCACAGGCTATACAGTGAGTTTCTGAGGTCACCATAGGGGGAACTTGATAACTCATCCCTTCTTGGCCACCTTCCTTTTCTTCACTAACTTTTGTGGTCCTGTCCGGATGTTTACTTCACTTCCCAAACAGATGGCTAGCACTTGAATTCTTATCTGAGGGTCTGCTTCTGGGAGAATCCATACTAAGCCAGGTCCCAGTAGCTGCTTACTGGATAATGGATAAGTATGTGCGCTGGGACCCAGCCAGAGTCACTGCCGCTTTGCCCTTACTGCTGCTGGCATTCCTGAAATGTCCTGGGCACAGGCAGCAAATGGGGTGTCCACAGATTCAGAAACACACCTCCCAGTGTACCAGGAACTCCAGGCTTTGTTCCCAGGCTTTTCCCTGTGTCTTTATCTTACTGCTCTTTCTGGCCCAGTCAAGACGAGAAGATGCTCTCTGCTGTATCTCTCGGCCCATCCTTGGCTGTTCTGCTTGGTGATCCCTCTCGTATCAAGAAAGAAACTTCCCTCATCACTTATTTCAGAGGCTGCCTCCTCTCCATCTCTCATCCTTAATGATTCTTTAAGGGAATTAGTCAAGAAGTCCATCATGTCTTTGTGGTTTAATCTCCAATAAAGGATGGGAAGATGGGATAACTGTGCCTGTTGTGCAAAACAAAAAGACCTGCATTTTGGAGAGATGACTCAAACAAAGAGATGGAGTCGGGGCATCTAGGGAATCCAGGCTGCCACTGGGCCCTTCCTCTGAGAAATTTGTTAACCAGTCTCCAAGTCTTGCACAATTAGATGACAACATTTATTTGCAAACAGGAAGGGTGATGGTGACAGCACCATAATTTATGTCTCAGTAAGTAGCTCAAGCCCAGCATCAGAATGGATCCATTGCCACTTAATCTTCTGCCTGGTTTTCACATTTTTGCATTTATATTGGGGATGTAAGTGACAAAATAGAGCATGTGACAGGCCAGGTTGTTGTCAGCTTCATTCTCCGATTGCCGATTGCTCTGGTTTTTGATAAGATAATTGCTCTACTTTGTGTGTGTTTCTTGCTTCTTGTGTGGCAAATTGGGTGATGTCGGGGCTGTCCCTGGAGCATGTCGCCTCATGAATTTGCAGACGGGAGGAGTAGATAGTGATTGCTTTGTTATATGAGGTTGGAAGCTTCCCAGTTAGGCAAAGAACATTCCAGAAACTCCAGGCGGTCAGGTCCTCTTGTTTGTCTTATAATCATAGGTCAGATTGCCTCACTAGCATCACCATAACCTATCACCCCCTCTATTAGAGGGAGAATATAATTCATTGTCCAAACTAAAACCCTTTTGAGGATGAAAGGGGGCACCATGACTGATTATCCTGGGATGACAGCTATAAATTGGCAAGTAGGGACCTACAGTCGCACTCTCTTCTGTGCTTCTACAGCCACTGTGATGGGGAGCTTCTTTAAACCGACAAAGTATATATGTAAAAATCTGTTTTTTTTTTAAACCCATACTTAATAAATAAATATACATTTATTGTAAAGTTGAGAAGATAACAAGGATGTCTTTTTAACCTTTTCTTTTCACTATTATATTGGCAGGCTAAACCAGTATAGTAAAAGAAGAATATGATACAGAAGGCATAAGGATTAGAAAAAAGAAACAAGACTACCATTTTTATGGACAGTCGTGATTATCTATAAAGGAAACCCAAGAGTCTTTAAAGATCATAGCTAGAGTTAATGAGAATTCATTAAGTTTGTTGGATATAAGATCAATATCCCAAAATCAATTGTATCCTGTCCATTAGCAAGAAGCCATTAAAACACTACTTACAATAGCAGCACAGAAGTGACGTGTGTAGGAGTAAATGTAGTGGAAGCTGTATTAGATCTAGGAAAGAAAATAACACTGAAAGAAAACCTAAATGGCCAGAGAGCTATACCATGTTCAAGGATAACATGAACTCTATATTGAAAAGATGTTGGTTCTTCCCAAATTAGCTTATAAATTTAGTAACAGTTCCAATAAAACTCCTAACAAGGTATTTGTGGAACTCCTTGGGCTTATTCTAAATTGGATATGGGATAACAAAGGGCAAAGAACAGCTTTTGGACACTTGGAGAAGAATAAGGTGAATATTCACTCTGTCAGACACCAAGGCTTGTTATAAAGCTATAGTAATTAAGAAAGTATAATATTCTTATGGGGCCAGATAAATAAGCAGAACAGAAGAGAGCACACAGACAAGCACCTGCACAAACCAACTAGTGTCAGAGATGGCCCAGCAGACCAATGAATGACGTGGGGGTGATTAATTATTCATACCAAACAATCAGATTAGCAACTCATACAAAAAAATAGATTCCAGGTGAATTAAACACCTAAGAAACAAAACTTAAAAAGCCGTTAGTGATGATTTAGAAGGATATCTTCATGAGCTCAGTGTAGGAAATAACTTTTTTTAATTTGAGTGCACAAAATTGGATTAATCATAATCCTTGGTTTATCATTCTTGTTCTGGTTTGCTTTTACTTTGCTACCTTCAGCTATTATTAATAATGCAGTAAGCGCCTATGAAACCACCACCTGAAACAAAAACCAGGGCCTTGAGATAATAGCCTACACCTGAAAGGGTGCCCCCTGCGTCCCATCCCCTCGTCTCTGTTTCCCAAGGAAACTGTCATTCTGAACCACATGCCCGTTATTCTGTTTATTTTCTCTTTATATAGTTTTATTCCAATCAGTTTTCCTAAAAGTGTATGTTTTTATCTAATTGTTTTTAACTTTCTAAAAAGGTATCATGCTGTTTTCAATCTTCTGGGAATTACTTTATTTTATATTATATTGCTAAGATTTTTCCATATAATTATGTTGCACAGTAGTTAGATTGTTTTATAATATTTCATGTGTGAATATCTCCCATTTTATTTGCTCTCCCAGTGATAGGCATTTGGTTGTTTTTAGGATGTTTGCTTTTATGAATGATGCTGTGATAAGCATTTTTGTACTGTCTCCTGTTGTACCTATGCAATAGTTTACCTTGGGTATCCTTAGGGGTAGAAAAGATTTCTCAACAAGATACAAAATGCACTGAGTATTAAAAAAGGATTGGTAACGTGACTTTATTAAAACTGCGAACTTTGGTTTTTCAACAGACATCTTAAAGCAAATGACAAGAGAAGTTATAAACTGGGGGAAGATATTTGCAGTATGCACAGCCTAAAAAGATTTAGTATCAAGAATATGAAATAGAGCTTATAAATCAAAAAGGAAACTACAAACTACCAAATTAAAATGGGTAATAAAGGACATGAACTAACCTTCTTCATATAAGACTACATAGAAGGCCCATATATACGTGGAGATATTTCACCTTTCTTTAACATCAGTGATCTGGGAAATGCAAATTAAAGTTGCAATGAGATTAATTTTGTCCACTTAATTGGCAAAATTAAAAGTGTGAAAATATCTAGTATCAGAGTGGATCTTGGGCCTTAAGATCTCTGGGACATTGCCCTGTTGGGATAATAATTTTAGAAAACATTTTGTCTTTGTTTCCTTAAGTTAAACATGCATACAGGCGAACCTCATTTTATCGTGCATTAGCTTTGCAGATGTTGTGTTTTTTACAATGAAGATTTGGGGCAACCCTGTGCTGAGCAAGTCTATTGGCACCGTTTATCCAACAGCATTTGCTTATTTTGTGTCTGTCACATTTTGATAATTCTCACAATATTTCAAATGTTTTCATTATTATTTATATTTGTTGTCTTGTTTGTCATCTTTGATGTTATTTTGGAAAAAGATTATGATTTGATGATGGCTCAGTTAACTTTTTTTTTTTTTTTAGCAATAAAGCATTTTTAAATTAAGGAATGTATATATATACATTTTCAGACATAATACTATTGCACACGTAATAGACTATAGTATAGTGTAAACATAACTTTTAGGTACACTGGAAGACCAAAATATTTGTGTGACTCACTTTATTGTGATATTCACTTTATTGAGGTGGTCTGGAACCAAACCTACAGTATTTATTGTAGGAAGATTATTTACCACTGAGCCACCAGGGAAGCCCCTGTGTGTGTGTATATATATACATACATATATATATATATAAATGTACGCATATACACAAGCACATATATATATATATATACACACACACACATACACACTCACACACACACACATACATATATATACATAGACACATACACACACACATATGCTTATGCTACAAGGCACAAAAGCCCAAGCCATAAAAAAGGTCAAAAGTTTTTATTAACAAATATTTATTTTAAACCTCTATTATTAAAAGACACCTTTGAAAGTGAGCAGCCAACTGCTTAGGAGGAGATGCTTGCAATAATATTACGAATAAAGGACAGGAGAATGTGGAAAGAACTGCTGTAAATCAGCTAGAAAACAGACACCATTGTGGAAAAGTGGGCCAAAGGCACGAATGGGCAAACTAGGGAAGAGCACAAACAGCTGATAAGCAAATACAGTTCAAGCTCACAAGTCATCAGGAAAAAAATGCAAATGAAAACTGCAATAAGATGCTCTTTCATACCCATCAGATGAATGACGACAGCAGTGTGCCCCAGTACCAAATGTTGTGGAGAATTTGGTGCCACAGAATTGTTTTACATCGCTGCTGGGAGTATAAATTAGTAAAAGCAATTAGGAGAAAAAAAATTGTGAATTTTCAGAAAAGTGTAACATGCATAAACCCTTAGGCCTAGTTATTCCATCCTTAGATGGAAACTGGAAAAACTCTCATGTGAGTTCACAAATGTGTGCAAGACAATTCCTGACCACAGTGTACAATAGCATCGAATTGAAACACCCTGAGTCTCCAACCATAAAACAATGAATAAATTAGCTGAGTAATTGTCATAATGGAATGCTCTGCAGAAGGGGTCAGCAAACCTTTTCTGTAAAGGGCCGGATAGAAGATGTGTTAGGCTTTGAAGGGCATGCAGTCTCTATCATAGCTATTCAACCCTGCTGTTGTAGTGGGAAGCATTTATAGACAATACTTATATGAACAGCGTGATGTGTTCGATAATGTATGAAAACATGGCTAGCGGATTTGACACATGGGCCAACTTCTCTAAGGAAATGAGAGTGACTCCATTACAGTGACATCTGTCAACATGGATGAGTTCCACCAACATGAGGTTGAGTGAAGAAGTAAGTTGAAGAACTTGTCTGTATGAGATGGGTTCTTTACCATTGCGCCACCTGGGAAGTAGCAGACTGAATAAAGAAGCGTGCTCACCAGAGTGGGTGGCATCATCTAATCCACTGAGGGCCAGAAGAGAATAAAAAGGTGGAGGAAAGGAGAGTTTACTCTGTCTGCTTGAGCTGGGACATCCGTCTTCTCCTGTCCTTGACATCAGTGTTTCTGGTTCTCAGGCTGTCAAACTTGGACTGAGGGGTACTGTTGTCTCTCCTGGTTCTCAGGCCTTCTGGTTTGGATCAGCACTACCCTGATGGCTTTCCAGGGCCTCCTGCTTACAGATGGCAGATGGAGGGACTTGTCACTCTCCATATTTCTAACAGTCAATCCTTCAAAATAAATCTCTTTTTTATATATCTGTATTTATCCTATTGGGGCACAAGTGTATATAGTAAAGTATGAAGAAGTGCATGTGATGATAGACACCAAGTTCAGGAGAGCAGTTCATTTGGGGGTGGAGGTAAGGTTAGAGTGATGAACGGGGGGCAGGGGCAGGGGACATCAGCTATACTAATAAAGTTTGATTTCTTAAGTAGGATAATAGATACCTGAGTGACTGGGTAGTATTTCTTACACCTTTTTGTGTATCTTAAACATATCATGTATAGATGTTAGAGTTGGACTATAAAGGAAGCTGAGTGCTGAAGAATTGATGCTTTTGAACTGTGGTGTTGGAGAAGACTCTTGAGAGTCCCTTGGACTGCAAGGAGATCCAACCAGTCCATCCTAAAGGAGATCAGTCCTGGGTGTTCATTGGAAGGACTGATGTTGAAGCTGAAGCTCCAATACTTTGGCCACCTGATGCAAAGAGCTGACTCATTGGAAAAGACCCTGATGCTGGGAAAGATTGAGGGCAGGAGGAGGAGGGGGCGACAGAGGAGGAGATGGTTGGATGGCATCACAGACTCAATGGACACGAGTTGGCTAAACTCCAGGAGTTGGTGATGGACAGGGATGCCAGGCGTGCTACAGTCCATGGGGTCGCAGAGTTGGACAGGACTGAGCAACTGAACTGGACTGAACTGAAGCATATCATAATATACTTAAAAACAACACAAGAGACTCCTAAAGAAGAAATGGCTTCCTTATTGTGATTCCATATTACTTTATGATGTGTCCCTGTGTCTGCCTAAAACTGCTTCTTTGTCCACATCCATGAAGCCCTGCTCAAGGTCTCCAGGAGTGAGGGCCTCTTTATCAAATGGTCCTTCTTTCCTTGTCTCTTTTGCTTCCAGAAGACCGGGAAGCAGAGACAGAACTTTTTGTGGATGTTTTCTGTTATGATTTCCTGGCACCAGATGCTCTAGTTTGTCTATACCAGTGCCAGCGGGGTTGAATGGTTTGGGAAGCCAGGGCAGATTGGAGGGTGGCTGAGTGTGAGTGGTCTCTGGCTTCTCTCAGATGAAGGGGCCTCACCCTTGGAGGCTGTCTCTAGCTCTCTGGTCTCTCCTTAGCATCTCTGTGGAGCCCAGTAGGTAATCACTGGGGAGTCAAGGCTTTTGGACTTTAGGCAAGTGGTTTGACTTCTCTGCGTTTGTTTCCTCAGTTGAAAATGAGGAATCATAAACCTGTGCCCCATGTTGCTTTCTGTAACCATGAAAAGGGACACTTTGTGCAAAGAAGATGGCAGCCATTCCCGCCCAAGTTTCTAAAGAGAGAAGGGTGCGCTGTACATTTCTTGAAAGCACATACCCTCCAATAGCGAGCTGCAGAGGGGACTGAGTCTCCCCCTCCTTTTAGATAATTGCGATACGGAGCCATGTTATATTTTCTGTTTGCCTCTTTGGGTTCCCTACCCACGTTCCACCCATTGGCTCTATGGATTTCACTATTTTAAATATCCCATGTGAGTGGAATCAGGCAGTATTTGTCTTTCTGTGATTGACTTCTTTCATTTAGCATAATGTTTTTAAGTTTCATGCATGTTGTCCCAGATGGCAGTATTCCCTTCTTTTTAAAGGATGCATAATATTCTTGTGTATGTGTGTGTGTGTGTGTATGTGAACATATATATTCAGACAGACAGAGGAATGTCACTGTGTGACATTGGACATCAATGTCCAATCTGTCATTGGATGTTTAGTCTGTTTCTGCATCTTGCCTATTTCAGCCGAGCTAAATGAATAAGCTCTAAAGATCTGCTGTATGTCATTGAACCTGTAGTCAACAATACATTGTACAGTTAAAATTTTTTAAGAGGGTAGGTCTCACATTAAGTATTCTTTCCACACACATGCAAAGCCACTGAAGGAAAAGGGGTGGAGCAGGAAGCACAGAATTTAATCATGTTTCTTTCAGAGCTTTCTGTCTTGAAAAGATTTATTTCTGCCATGATTACAGTTCTTTCCTTTTCTCTTCACTGTAAATGAGATCTTTTTCTTCTCTTCCAAATTTTTACACTTTGTCAGGAGGTGTTGTCATTATGATTGGTTTTTTAAAGTCTGGTAAATCTAGCATTATATTATAGAATCACAGCATTAGAGAAATCTTTAGAGGGCATTTCATGCATGCAGAGGGAATCTTTACTGTAGCTGTTCTGGGAGGTGAGCCTTGGTTTTTGATTGCGTCTAGTAATGGAGAACTCACTGTCTGTAGAGGAAGCAGGTCTTTGAATTCCTTTTCACATTGCTGGGGAGTCAGGAGACCTGTGTTCTAGTATGAGCTCCATCACCAATTGGCTGAGCAACATTGGGCAAAATGCTCTTTTCTGTGCCTTAGTTTTCTCATCCATCTGCAAAATGGGATCATTTCAGTTGAAAGATAGTTGCAAACTGAGCACCAGATGACAAAACTCAGTCAGTCACAAACTGAACATCAGATCTTCCTCTGAGACCAGGCAGGGCTGGGAGCTTTCTGTGGGGAAAAACTGAATTTTTTATTTTATTTAAAATTCTTTTTTTTTTCTGGTTATAGAAATAAATGTGTTCATTGTAAAAAAAAAAATTAGGAAAAAAAAATTAGGAAATCACCTAAGAGCATTAGGCAGAAACTGAAAATTGTCCTAAGTCCTACAAACAAGGGAAGGTTCCTGTTTATAAACTAAGCTGTAAAAGACCTATCATCTTAATAAGAGTGATTAAAGCAGGATAATAATAGTACTAAACAATGCTACAAGGAAGCATGAATAGCAGCAGAAACCAAGGCTTTCTCTAAACATTTTACATATTTTAATCTCATTTAATTCTCACAATGGAGACCATTATCTCCATTTTATAGATGAGGGGATTCTTGCTCAAGGTCACACAGTAGGTGGCAGAGTTTGTGCTCTTAACCACTAGGTCAAATTTAATATGGAATTTTGAACCTGTCCTTTCAAAACATCATGCCCTGTACATTTTGCCTTATGAAACGGATGTCGGTGAGTAAGGTGTAACAGCCTCTTGGATTCTGCAACAGGCAAGGTGGATGGGTATGCGTATGGTTGCCCTGCTACGTGAGCTCAGCCACCTTCCAATGAGTGCCTGCACCAGTGGTGTGCTTTTTTTCTTTTTGACTGTGCAGCACAGTTGCTGCTGCTGCTGCTAAGTCGCTTCAGTCGTGTCCAACTCTGTACAACACCACAGACGGCAGCCCACCAGGCTCCTCCGTCCCTGGGATTCTCCAGGCAAGAATACTGGAGTGGGTTTCCATTTCCTTCTCCAGCAGCACAGCTTGCAGGATATTATAAAAATTGTGTTTTAAAACCATTTAAAATAAAATTGAAACTGCTGCTGCTGCTGTTGCTAAGTTGCTTTAGTTGTGTCCGACTCTTCGCGACCCCATAGATGGCAGCCCACCAGCCTCCTCCGTCCACGGGATTTTCCAGGCAAGAGTTCTGGAGTGGGTTGCCATTTCCTTCTCCAAAATGGAAACTAATATTCATAATATAAAAACAGGCAAATTTAGATCTTTCTCTAATTTGTGACAAATGATGTTTTACAAAGCAAAAAAGCTTGATTTGTTAGCAACTAGATTAAAAATTGACATTTGATATCATGTTTAGATTTGGGACCTAATTGCATATTTAATAGGATCCAAAATTGAACAATACATTGCAACATTAGAAATAGGCATACACTGATTTTAAGACCTGACATTTAACATGCCTGAAATTTCTCTTAAAATTGTTCTTAAAAGTAAATTGTGTCCTGTTTCCAAAACACGATAAGAGAGAGGGTTTGCAAGCCTGCCTCTACTAAATAAGACACTTTGGGCCGTAGATGTTTTTTATTTCTAATAAGTATAAAAAGTCAGTTGGACAGAACAGTTACTCTCTTTCCTCTTTAGAAAATGACTTTTGAAGTTGTGGAGACTTCTTGATAAGTTCCTTTAGAATTTTGTTCAGATGAACACAGTTTCTAGATCTGGCTGAGGTGGTCTGAAGGTGCATTTTCCAGGATTGCCTCCCTTTACGTTGCTCTCACGTTTCCACGTCCCAGGGTGAGAGGGCCTGGTGTTTGACCTCTGCCTGGTGTTTGACCTCATGTCCAGTTGGCCTCTGCTGACCTCTGCACAGGACTCCCTGGCCAGCCTAAAGGCTCTTGAAGCATTCTGCTTTAAAGAAAAAAAACTCCCACATTTGACTGAAAAATTTTTTAATTAATTTCTTTTTCTTTTGCTGCACCACATAGCATATTGGATCTTAGTTCCCCAAACAGGGATTGGACCCACACCCCTTGAATTGGCAGCGTGGAGTCTTAACCACTGGACCACCAGGGAAGTCCCTTGACTGATAATTTTGATTGTTGCTTTTTAAGGGATAAAATCGAAACCGACAGTTTTATTATTATAATGACAGAAAATCCTGGAATCCATTTGTGAACCCTGGGTGGAGATCGAACCCTTGATTGGAAGATGGTCATTTGGATAAATGTCCCCTCTAGCCCTTTGCTGGGTATTCTGTGTTTCCCTTTGGACATAGCATGCTGTAGATGAGGTCTAATTTATTTCAACATCCCCATTCAGAAACTTTTCAGGAGTAGGAAGTAGCAGGGTTTGGGGGGGTCGAAGACCCTAGATCTCTTCAACCATAGCTATTTTCTCTCTCTCTCTGTCTCAGTTTCCTCATCTGCACAATAAATGCATAGAACGACTTGACCTTGACTCGTGTTCGGGAATGGATTCTCTCACAAGAGAATGGACACTCTCACAAGACAAGCACCAAGTTCCTTGTCCACCCATCTCACGGCAGCATAATTTTAGACAGCCATCAGTTTCCTTGAAAAAACCCCATGGAGATGACACCGTTCACCTCAGATTGGGACTTGAACCCATGGGACAAAACCCATGGTCCTCCAACTGAGATTACATACCTGGTTTCACAACCTAACAAAGCTCAGGTTCTTGATATCTTATCTCGGAAAGAATTCAGTGAGAGACAAAGTGATAGGTAAGAAGTGGATTTATTTAGAGAGAAACATACTCCATCTCAGAAAGTGAGAGTGGCCTCAAAATGTGGTGTGGTTAGCTTTTATGGGCTGGGTGATTTCATAGGCTGATGAGTGGGTGGATTATTCCAACTATTGTGGGGTGTGCTCAGTGGCTTCAGTTGTGTCTGAATCTTTGCAACCCCCATGGACCGTAGCCCCCCAGGCTCTCTGTCCATGGGGTTCTCCAGGCAAGAATACTGGAGTGGGTGGCCATTCCCCTCTCCGGGGGATCTTTCCAACCCAGGGACTGAAACCACATCTCTTACATCTGTCTTCTGCACTGGCAGGCAGGTTCTTTACCACTAGCACCCCTGGGGGTAGGGGCGGAGAGTTCTAGGAACCGGAAGTTCCACTACCCACTCTTTGGTCTTTGATGGTTGTCCTTGGAGCTGTCATGGCACCTGTGACAAGTCTCATTTAGCTTGCCGGCGTGTTACACTGAGCCTCCACGAGGCCCAAAGTCTAGTGGAAGTTGACTCGTCCGCCGTCTTGGACCCATTTGGTTCTCATCAATTGATGTTGTGTCCTCAGGCTATGTCATTCTTTCAAAGGTTGTGCCCTGCCCCCTTCCCTCCTGTTTCAGAGAGGCTTCTATATGGGCAGCCAACTTTGCTTGAAGAAAGTTTCAGAGAGAGGCTAAGCTGCCATTTCTACTCTCATTCTCCCTGATGAACGGTGAGCTGCCTTGAGGCTGTGATTTTAGGGACACCAAGACCCCAGGAAATCCCCGTTATCTTCTCGCTGATTTGAAGCTGTCTTTAATGAACCATCTTTTTTCTCCATGGGGAGGAGAGAGGCAGAGACAGAGTGAAATTTGTGTCTTTTCAGCAGGATGAATTGATAGAGAAAGCAAGAATCAAAATGAAACTCACAGTTTGGGTTCTGCTTCCTTAGGAACCAGAGTTGGGTCAGTCTTCTGGGGTGAAGGATTCTTCTTGGAATCTTCCAGACTCTGGTCAACCTGGAAGCCTTCTCCTTTGGTTTCACACCTGCAACTCCAGTTCTGCCCTCTAGAGGGTGTGGGACCCAAACTCCAGGGCCCTGGACCAGAAGCCCGTTCTGGAATTCTTGAATGATCTTGTGGGAGAAGGTCCTGGGAGCTGGAATTATGTCGCTTGCCTGAGTTCACAGCTGGGGAAAACAAGGCCTAGAGAAGGGAACTCATTCAGGGTCTCACACGCTTAAAGGCAGAGCCAGGGCAGGAGCTCAAGTCCACTGGCCCTGAGTTCAGGCCTCTGCAAACCCTGATGATGGGGAAGTAAGGCCCTACGGAGGAGGTGTCCCCAACCTGTCACCTGTCCACCCCGTTCCTCAGCCACTTTGTTCATTGTGAAGGTTTTGGTCTTGGAGTCATCTGAAATAACTAAGTAAATTCCCTTAAGCTAGAAGCTCCCAAGACCGAGACCTAGGCTCTCAGGCCTGCAGGAAACTTGGGAGCACTCTTGATTTGAAAAATCTGGGGAGCACAGGAGATGCAGGGTCTTCTGCTCCAGATGAACTTCTCATTCAGGGAAGGATTCCCAGAGGAGGTGGCACTTGAACCTGGAGCAGGTGGGTGGTGGAAATGTGGGGACCAGACATGGAAGGTGGTCCTGCCACGGTGGGCACAGCACCTCGTGCCAAAGAGGAGGTGCTTTTCCATACAGGCCACCAGGAGCCACAGAACAGCACAGCTTAGAAAGGTTAACTCCCTCCATGTCTGCCCCAAAGGACTGTCCTTGCAGGCATTTGAGAAGCAATGGGTTAACAGCATGAGCGCTGCCTCTCCACCCTCACAAAATGTCTCTGCCACACATTGGGCCATCATTCTCTCTAATAAAATAATATGAAGCTCAATTATGCTCCTGTTCCCATGTTCCTGGACTTCATTAAGCACAGAGGGATTAAAAACTTGTATAAATTAATCAATGTACCATAATCCTAAAAATTAGAAGATGAGTCCTTGAGGAAGTAATGTAATACAGGGCTTTTTAATTAGCAGGGCCCCCGAGATTCAGTGCTCTCTCCCCTGCATGTCTCGTGTTTATGAATTGCTTTATCATCTGCAGGGGAAGGGCCCCGCAGACTCCCGGCCTGTTCTAAGGAAACGCTAGAAGCCGTGTTAATTCCCCTGGCTCCTCCCCTCCTCAGAGCTGGAGCAGAATGACAGAGCTGGCCTGGCGTTTCTCTCTTCCTTTTCTGCCCCCAAAAAGACTTTCAAAAGGAAACTCAGAAAAACGATCCAGAGGGGACACTAAGCTATCCTTCTTCCGGGGGGGAGGGTGTGTGTGTGTGGAATTCAGAGCACAGATTCCAGGTCTGGGTTTGGATTCTCTAGCTCTGCACCGTGGGCAGGTGACCTGCCCTTGGAAAGCCTTTGTTTGCTCCAGTTCCTCCTCTGTCCCAGGCCTTGGTGAGGAATGCCTCCTTACAGTAAACAAGAGCTTCTGGGCTCTCTCAGCCACACCATCTCTCCTCCTTTACGACACAGGCCAGATAGCATCTTCTTCCTGCTGGGGCTTGGCCATCTTTTCCTTTTGTGACCTTTCTCTCTTCTTAACTTGCTATCCTTCTCAGCAACCGTGAACCATGCCAACTCTTTCCATCCTAACAAAACCCACCCATGATTCCTCCTTGACCCCACTTGCTCTCCAGCTCAGGCCCCTTGCCTCTCCTCCCATCTCGCACTCAGTCCACTAGAGCTGGACCTGTCCTCAGCACAGCACTGACATTCTTTTCATTAGGGTCTCCAGTGACCCTAATAAAGACCCCAGCGTCTTTATCTTACTTACTTCTTTGCACTCGTGGACTCAGATGATCCTTCCCTCCTCCTAGAGCCCTCTCGGGTTTCTTCTTGGCTTTTCAGACATTCCTTCTCAGACTTTTCCCTCCCTCTTCTATCCCAGGAGCATTGGTGTTTCTCAGATTTGTTATCTATGTTCTCCCAGGGATGCTCACCCACTGCAGAGCCTCTTCACCACCTATACTCAGGGCTGTCACAGGCCTCTGTGGCTCTGTCCTCTCTTCTCTGCTCAGACCCGAACCTGCTTGGTCATTCTGCTTGAGCATCTTACAGGCTCTTTAAACTCAGTGTGTCCATGACAAAACCCAACTCCTTCCTTTCTCAAGAGGGTAGGTCTTCTTTAGCGTCCCAGTCCAGAAAATGGCACCAATATCCACCCAATGATGTAGAAACCTGCTTCTCCAACACAGGGGCCAGGACTGAGATACTATATCCCCCAGGCCTGGCACAGAATCTCGAAAATACCCAGACCTTTGGTAAATGGATTTCATGAATGAATGGAGGGCTCCATTTACTTTCTTTTCCATGAAGATTTGCTGGCTCACTTGATGAATGAGAACATGTTTTCTGTGAGTCCATCTTTCCTAATGGTTTCACTAGGACTGAGGCTGACACTGACCTTGATGCAAATCAGGACTCCTGGGTGGGAAAGAGTCCTCAGCTCCAAGCAGGAAGCCTCCATTTACTTGTTTCTCTAGCCTCTCATTTATCAAAGGGCCTCTGGATTAGAAATAGAAAAGGCCCCTGGAGGATGTCTACACAGTGCCTGGAGGAGTAGAGATTCCATTCTGTGTAGGGAGCTGCAGGGTCGCAGCTGTGCTGCCCCATGCGGGGCCCAGTGGGGACTGGTTTCTTTGGTGACCGAGGGCATGGTGCCTGTCTGGCACCCACCTGCTCTGCTGCCTGGAGGCGCTTCCCCAGCGTCAGAGGCTGGGCTGTGGCAGTTCTGGCCCTTCCCCCTGACCAGTCTTCTCCTGGGGAAGCATTTGCTCTGTCTTCTGAAGAATGACTGGATAACGTGGGACAGTCACTCACACCTGCACGCGAGGCAGTGCCACTCTTATTTCATTCATTTCAGAATCTATTTTTATCCTGGCATGTTTACCCTGTGTATTTTGGGAAACAAAGATATGCACACACACACACACACACACACACACACACCAGCAGTGCTGCCAAAATTCACATTCACACTCCTCTCCCACACAAGACTTTCCCTTGAACGTGGGGGCTCCTGCGGAGCCCGAGCCTGCCCCTGGATGGGGCCGAGGACCTGGCCAGGAATCGGGGTGCAGGGCTCTTTGCCAAGTAGTCCGGGCAGTGCTGGGTTCAAGACATCGTGGCAGGAAGTCCCATCTGGCTCCTGCATCTCCCTGGGGTGAGCCCCTTTCTTTAGCGCCTCTTCTGTCTCTTGTGGGAGTCTGGCTGCTCTCTGGTCAACAGGAGCCTGAGCTGGAGAGGCAGAATCCCTCTGCCCCCTTGAAGAAGGCATGTTAAGTGAGTCAGTCGTGTCTGACTCTTTGTGACCCCATGGTCTATAGCCCACCAGGCTCCTCTGTCCATGGAATTCTCCAGTCAAGAATACTGGAGGAGGTAGCCATTCCCTTCTCCAGGAGATCTTCCTGACCCAGGGATCAAACCCCGGTCTCCTGCATCGTGGGCAGACTCTTTACCATCTCAGCCACCAGGGAGGTCCCTTGGATCCCCTCAGATGCATCCTTGCCCCCTCACCACACTGTCAGCTAATGAGGTGTGACGGGGGCAGACAGGGCCCTGGGTCAGGAGCTGGGAGGAGTCAAGTCTCTACGCAAAGGAACTCTTGCTTTTGTTTCCCGCCAGCTCTCATTGACACAGGGTCTTCCGTGCCCTGGGGCTCAGGGAACCTCTCGATAATTTTCTAGGTGGCTCCAGTTCTGCCTTGTGGGCCTCAAGGACAATGGGCAGGAGACCCTCCTCATTCTTTCCCAGACCAGGACTGGCTCCGTGAATTGGGGAGGATTTCTGGCACTCTGAGAGAATTCAGGGAACAACTTGGGGACACACAGGGAGAACGTTCAAGTAGATGCTCCTAAAGTATGGACTCCCTACCACCACTGCACACACAGTGAGTGTGCATGTGTGCACATGCGTGTACACACACACACACACACATGCACACACACGGGTTAGCACTGTCTTCCAGAGAAGTTAAGCCACAATTGCCAAGGGCAGGCATTTTGCACACAGATCATTGTGTGACTGTGAATCAGCCTGCAGAGCCCAGGCCTGAGTTTGGGACAGTCTGCAGAGACTGGTCTATGGCCCAGCTTTCATAATTTTTAAAAATAATAATAATGAAGAAAAAAACAATACAATCACAAAACCCTAATGCTCAAGGGACAGTAAAACCAGAGTGGCTCATTGTTTTCCTTTGGAAATCTAAAACTTGGATTTCCTAACTTTTTTTTAAGGTAGTAGCATTTAGTTTTGAAACAAAAATCCCCATGCAGACATATTCAGTAAAATGCAGAAAATCAAGGTGAGCGGTGGAAGGGGGCTGGGGTCTGTCAGCTCTTGCCTCCCGCTACTTCCCTCTCTTCAGCCTGTCTGGGGTGGTGAAGGGGGGACTTTCAGGAATCTTTAGAGCAGTTTGAAAACCACTGACCTCAGAGAACAAGGCCAGCCCACTTTTTCCCGGGGGTCCAGTGAGATCCTGGGTGCTGAACCCAGATAGCTTTTCAGTATCACAGCAGTTGATGGAAAAGTGACTCAGCCTTGTCTCTGATGGAAAGAGAAGAGGAGGCCTGGGCCGCATCCCTGAGTGGCCCTCTCTAATGGGGATCTGGGTGCCTGGGGGAGCTGTGGCCTGCAGATTCCCACTCACACAGAAATATAACAGCTCCGCGAAGCACCTGCTGGAGAGTAGGACCTGACATCTGGGCAGACCCATGCCCCACTGCCCCACGCCCCAACCCTGTGGTCTCCAGGTCAGACCCAGACCTGTCTCCTTTCCCTGCAGAGCCACCACCTCTTGCAGTAAATGCCTGCAGCCCAACTGGTCTCAGAAGCTTCGCAGCCACAGAACAAGGCTCCTGTAATTTTCCTCACATCTATTAATACAAGGACACCTCTGAGAATTTTAGTATTTGCTTTATCTATTGACACTCATGAAAGAGAGTCATTATGGACCCCACATGTGTTTCAGTGCCCTTTTCTAGTGAGACAGTGGCTTCTGTGGTCCTTGAGTTAAATGCAGAGGAAAGGGGCCTAGAGAGCGGGGGGGTGCTCTCACAGCCTTAGGAGAGCGGTTATCTCAGAATGTTGACAGCAGTGTGAAAGATGAGTTGTTGATGTCTCACTAAAGTTTATCTAAGAAACCTCTTCACCCACTGCCGCACTTTATTCCCTCATCCCGTTTCTGACCTTTGTGTCACCAGGGCAACCCACAGTGCTTGCTGGGGTGGGGCTGGCTTATAACTGTCACTGACCCGTCATTCTCTGGTGCTGGGCCTCAGAAGTTTCCTCCTGGGATGAACTGTCATTTGAAGAGCCCCTTGAAAGCATCGAGGCTTTGCCTAAAATCTTAGCAAAGGGTTATTTCTTGGGAATTTCTCCATATCCAGGATCAATAAGTCAGAGACATTTCTGAACTATGGAGACCTACGTGCTGAGCAGGGATTGTGTTCTAAGGCACCATGGGAGTGCTGTCTTCACTGAGTCTTGCTGCTAGAGAAATCAGCATGTGTGTTTTGACAGAGAGGTGAGGCCTCACCTGGTGGGAGAGGATGGATGGAGAAGAAGTGTTAATTAGAGCAACCCGATGCTCAGCTTCTAGGACTTATTATTTATGCAGGAGCCCTGAACAGCTTTCCCTGGTCCAGCAACAGTCACCCTCCACAGATAACTGGGGATATTAAGGAGAGGGAACGTCTTCCCAGTTCATGGGAGGGTGCTATGTGATCCAAGGTGCCAAGAACCTACAGGAAAAGGTCAGATCACCAGGTGGGCCCTCGGAGGGTGAGGGTGGGTGCTGGCTGAGGAGGCTGCACATCTGTGTGTTTCCTTCTCGCATTGCTCCTCCTGACGCTCTCCCCCCTTGCTCCCATTGCTCCTTGAACCTTACCAGGGGATGTGAGTTGCAATGGTGATAGGAGAGGAGCTAATCTCAGAGAAACCCTGGGGAGGGTTAAAGTCACGAGAGAGAGAGGATTCTGATATAATGTCAGCCATCGTCCCAACTTCCCCCAGAGCTGAGCTTCAGGCAGTGTGCCGCCTTTCCCTGCTTGACAGGTGGGCAGGCGGGACCAAGAAAACCTGCCGCCTGCTGAGACTCAGCCTTGTCTTCGTCTCATCCCATTACCCTGGTGACCTCGGGGGTCACAGATGCTGAAGGGAAGGCGCTGTCATGGTAATATTGGGCCCTGGTCTCCATGCCTTCGAGATGGGGCCCTGTGAGTGTGGAAGGGTTATTTTGCTGAGCACAGAGGTAGCTGGTTGTGAGCTGCACTCACTTCCAGGGGCTCCCCTCTGTCTCCTCTTTGCTTTTAAAGGGGCAGGAGGGGCCTCCTCCAAGGTTTTAACGTCTCTCCTTATACACAGACAACCTCCCTGTGAACACTGCAGAGACCCTGGCCTTCACCAGTGACCTTCCTCTTGGGAGAGAGGCATCAGGAGGGTCCTTGAGCATCTCCTGGATGCTGGAGAGCAAGCTCAGCAGTGATTAAGATTTCCTACTGGAATGTTGACAAGGAGATAAAAGAAGCAGTTCATATGTTGTTGTTTTTTTCCTTTAAATTACAAATATTCATCATTTGAATGCATCCTTCCCTCCTTTCCTTCCTTCTTTTGCTTTCCTCTCCCCCTGCCCCCTCAATCTGCTGAGCACCAAGGCTCCATAACAAGTCTTGAGGATGCAACAAAGAGTAAGTCTGGGGCCCTGTAGGAAGTAGTCTGTGACCCGTATTTGAGGAGATAGAGGTTAGACATCTCAACTGATGCTGACTTCTGTAGCGGAGGCTGCATGTGGTGTGTGGGTGCAGAAGAGAGGACAGATAACTGGATCTGGAGGAGTCATGAGAGCGTCTCAAGGAAGTGACCCTTGAGCTCCATCTTGAAGGAAGAGATTTCTATATGGGGTGGGGGTGTGATGTGCCTGGCAGAGGGGACACACTGGGTGAATCTGACCGTTGTTTTCTGTGTTGGTCACCAAGGCCAGCCATGATGGCAGATTTGGGGCACCCCCGTCATCCTCCTTTTCCTCCTCCGAGGTGTTGCCCTCTTATGGTGCAGCTCTAACCTGCCTCCAGGAGCAGTGCCTTCCACTGTGGGTCATCCATCCAGAAGGTCCCCATGCCTCACATCTCAGGCCTGGCCAAGACCAACTCTCTCACTGCTAGTTCTGGGACCTGTGTTCAAGATCTAGAGCCGAGAGATCCCCGAGTTTGTAGGGAGTGATACCAGGTAGTAGCAGACATTCTCAAACAAAGATTCCGTGGCTGGGGTGCAGCATTAAAAAAATCTCAAGTATTAATGTTAAAAAGAACTTGAGGGTGGGGATGCATAATTTTCTCTGAGTTCTTTTTACCTCTCCAGGAGCTGATATCACTTGAAGTGGGAGGGATCATCTTTCCTAGCCAATCTTAGAGACCTCCTAAGAAAGCTGGCCTCATGCTTTGGAGTTGTGAAGTCTAGGGAGCAGAGGTCAAGATGGGATTACAGGCAAAGTAAGCCTGTTGGACTTTGCATGGGGGAGTCCAGAATTTGGGATTTTTGAGGTTTGTTTCAGGCTTCAGAAAGTCTGGCTACGGGCTGTGTGGAATGTCAAGGGATGAGATAAGAATGGGTCCAAGCAAGGGCAAGACTGCCTCCTCTGAAAAGGTTTGCCTAAGCCTTCTCTCCAGAAACAGGGAGTTGGGTTGGGAGGCAGATGGGCCTCTGGGAAGCACTTGGGAAGTTGTTATATTGTTGCTCCTGACGTTTTCTTTCCTGGGGTCAGGTTTGAACCAGGGAATTAGTGACCCGGCTCCTGCAGGGTGAGTCACACCCCTTAGTGTTGTCTCCTAACGGCTTCTATCTGAATCCACATCCTCCCAGAATCGCAGGGGCAGGGCCCGGACAGCGCGGGTCCTGTCTACTGTCACTCTCCACTGCCAGGTCCCAGGGCACCCAGGCTAGGATCGTGCTTGTACCAAACCCCCCTCTCACTGTGGCTTACTGCTTCTGCCCAGCAGTGCTCCTCACACCCTCGGCTGTAGGGCCACGCCCTTCTGCGGTGCACGGCCTCACAGGCCCCTACCGCGCATGCGCACAAGCTACTCCTTTGGCTACGACTGCTTTGCTCCCTCGCCGCCTGCTACATGCACTCAGAGTCCCCGGTGCACCAGCTCAGATGTTGCCTCCCTGAGAGGGCTCTCCCTCTCTCCTGGGCTAGCGCCCCTGAGTGGTCCTATGTGTTTCTACTGCTGGAACCTGCTCTGTGCATTCATGATGGAGAATGAGGGAGAGGGTGGCTAAATGCCAGCTTGGTGGCTGTGCGTCTGTCCTCACTGTTCCTGTGGCAGCTCCAGGTGGTCCATGCGACCGTTCTTGGATTTGAGGAATAAAAGCTCTGTTTTCAGCTTTCATCTTGGTTTCTGTTTTTCCTTAGAAATAAGAGAGCTGTTAGGCAAGCCACTGGTGTGTCTGGGGTGGAAGCTCAGAGTGTGAGCTCTGCACAAGCTCTGCCCTTGTGCAGCCAGACGGCCACAAGGGAGCACCTGTGATGGGGCTGCCTCTCTAGTATCCCAGGCTTGTGCTGGAGCAGGATGAACGCTGGAGCATGAGTGCCACCTAGAGACCGGGTGTGGGCTGGTGGGTGGGGGATCCTCCTCTGATGCTGCCCCACAGACCATGCTCCTTCAGGAGCAACGAGGGGCATGCAGAGGGTGGAATAGTGCCCCTCCCGCCAAATTTATGTCCACACATAACCTCAGAATGTGACCCAATTTGAAATTAGGATCTTTACAAATGTAATTGGGCTTCCCAGGTGGCACTAGTGGTAAAGACCCTGCCTGCCAGTGCAGGAGACTAAAAGATGTGGGTTCAATCCCTGGGTCAGGGAGATCCCCTGGAGGAGGGCATCGGCAACCCACTCCAGTATTGTTGCCTGGAGAATCTCGTGGACAGAGGAGCCTGGTGGGCTACAGTCCATGGGGTCGCGAAGAGTCAGACACGACTGAAGTGACTTAGCACACACACACGTATAATTAGTTAAGAATCTCAAGATGAAGGCATCCTAGATTTAGGGTGTGCACTAACCCCAATTCCCGGTGTCCTTATAATCAGAGGAGAGGACCCATAGAGACCCAGGAAGAAGGCCTTGGGAAGATGGAGGCAGACTGGTATAGTTACAAGCTGAGGGAGGCCAAGGTGGCTGAGAACCCTTGGAGGCTAGGAAGGACCCTGGAGGGGGTCCTACCTCAGTGTCCCCAAAAGGACCGCATCCTGCTGATACCTGGCTGTGGCCCTCTGGCCTCCAGACCTGTGTAGGAACACAGCTGTATTGTATGAAACCACCAGGTCTGTGCTGATTTGTTAACAGTGGCCCTAGGAATTTTGTGCAGGGTTGAGTTTGGGGCGGGGGGGTGTCTCTCGCTTTGCTTCTCCTCTTCCCATGGCCCTCAGGCTTCCCCATACAGCATCTTCTCTGATATGCGTATGTTCCAAAAGGTTGATGTCACACGGATGAAAAAAACTGGGGCACAGACTGTGGGTGCTAGGGGGTTAGGACACCCAACTAAGGCTGTCATGTTCCCGCCCTCCACACTAACCCCCTGATAGATCTCAGCCTGCGTTCTCCCCTCTGATAGATCTCGGCCTGCCTTCTCTGTCTGTGAGCTTTTCTTCCTTTCAAAATTAGATCCAACAGGGGAGGAGGTAGCAAAGAGACAAACAAAAGGTTATTGGCCAAATTAGGAGTTCAGAAACATCCTTGGTTTAACAGCCTCATTCTGGCAGGTCCTGGGAAATCAGGACTGTTCCTGCCTCTGCCCATGTGTCCTGTGGTTCTAGGAACCAGATAAGCAATGTGTCAGTTAGCTTTCACTGGGTAACAAGCCACCCCCCAATCTGGTGCTTTAAAAAACCAACATTTATTTAGGTCACGATTCTCTGGGTCTGCATTTTAGGGGCAGTTGTGCAGTTCTAGTCTCGGTTGGACTCATGCATTTGTCTGTGGTCAGGGGCCAGGTTGACTGGAGGTGGACTGGTCCATAGTGGACTCCCCAGTGGTGGTTGGATGGTTGTCGCTTAGGTCATGGGGGAGACTGGGACACGTGCCTCGAATCCTGCAGCAGGCCAGCGGGGCTGTCACATGATGATGGCAAGGTTCAGGGAAAGAGAGCAGAAGCCACAAACCTCTTGAGGCCTAGGCTCAGCCCATCACTTTCTCTGCATTCTGTTAATCAAAGTGAGTCACAGAAGCAGCCCAGATTCAAAAATGGGGAAATAGCCACTGTCTCAAGTTCAGAGGAACTGCTAAATCACATTGCAAAGGACATAGTCACAGGATGGGGAGAGAACTGGGCCATTTTTGCTAACAGTCCTCGCTGGGCAGCCCTTTCTTGGCCTGGGTGCAAGCTCACTCAGCCTGAGTTCTCGGCCACCCTTTGCTGTCCTCTCTGGCTTCCCCGGTGCCTCAGATAGTAAAGAATCTGCCTGCAGTGCAGAAGACCCGAGTTTGATCCCTGGGTCGGGAAGACCCCCCTAGAGAAGGGAATGGCTACCCACTCCAGTATTCTTGCCTGGAGAATTCCATGGACAGAGGAGCCTGGTGGGCTACAGTCCATGGGGTTGCAAAGAGTCAAGACATGATTGAGTGACTAACATGCACACACTGACACGGAGGAGTCCTGTAGTGAGAGGTGAGAATAGAAGCCAGTTTTTAGTATCTATAAGGCCAGGCTGGACCTGTAGTATGTCATTCCAGAAACCTTTCCTTCATCAAACATTTATTCGAGCACCACCGCAAGGCCAGGTATAGAGACCACACAGGCAGGTAGGAGATCCTCATGGTAAAAAGCTGGGACTTTGGAGTGGGTCAGGTCTGGCTTTGGATCTCTGCTCCTACAGGCTGGGGCAAATCACTGTCTTTTTCATCAGCTTGTTTCATTATCAATAAAATGGGGGTGATAATGTCTGTGTTGCAGGGAAGCCTGAATTAGATGCCCAAGGTAAAGTGCTTCGCACAGCACCTGGTCCACAATGAAAGCCTGCTAATGGTGCGATGATTATTAATAATAAATATGGGCTCAGGGAATGCATACATGAACGAAGGTCTGGGCAACTTTCAGCCAAATGTGCATAATTCAGGCCTGCTTCCTCCCCCACCCAGCGCAAATGAAATATACAAAGGATCTAAGGGACTCCATTAGCCACTGCGAACTTTCTTTCATAGCAGGAAACCTGTCACAGCTGTGGCCAGGGCTTCTTTGTGACTGGGGCACGGGGATGGGTTAATAACACCCCACGCCACTTCCAGGCTCCAGGCAAGCGGCACCCCCTCCCCGCGCCCACAAACGCCCCTTCCTCTTGCGCTGTGTGTGCCCTGTGGAAAACCAAGCCGCACCGCACCAGTGGCAACCAGGAGGCATTTCCCCCTCGGTTGCCTGGACGATTTTTGTCTCCACACCTGCAAACAACCTTGGCTTTCCCTTTCTCTCCAAATCAAAGCATGTCTTTGCTTTCCATGCCGCCAGCCTCCCAAGTGGAGTCTGTGGGGAGGGCCAGGAGAAAGCTAAGGATTATAGATGCTCAGCCCGGCCCCTCTCCGAGGCTGGAGCTGTTTTTAGCTCTGCCTGTCCTGCAGGCGGGCCTGGCCTTGGGGTCTGGGGCCAACCTGGCAAATTAATAACAGGACAAGATTATCAGGGCCCTAATACAGACAGGAGAGGGGAGGAAAGCCCCCTCTTGAGCCCCCCTGGGTTGGAGGTACTTCCTTACTTTTTCTTTTATTCTGTTGGAAATGACAGTTTCCCCCTTAAATGTGCCTCTGTCCACATGCTCTTTGTCAAGCGAGGTGTAATTAAAGACAACAATAAACTCCCCCCTGCACCCCCCACATATTTTTAGTGGAAAATACAAACGCATTTTCTGATCGGAAACTGCATGCCGGCCTGAGAAATGAAGAGGATGTGGACGCTGCGGGTTTTAGGGGTGGAGGAGGGAGCCTGAAGCTGCCTGGAGGAGAGAAAAGGTTTTCTTAAAAGGCATTTGTAAGTTGAGGCCGCTCCCAGGAGCCTGGGCTGGGTGGGAGTTGGGGTGGTTGGTGCGCCAGCCAGCGGGTAAGTTTTGCTTTTTAAGCAAGAGGGTTAGATTCTGGAGGAAAATGGGCTCCAGTCTGATACAATCTGTTGGCGAAAATAACTCTGGATTTGGATCTAACAAAGACTATAAAAGAGAGGCTCAGAGACTTGTTTTCCAGCCTGGTGGGAGTCAGGGTGGTTTTAAATGAAGGGCAGATGTAGCCTGAAGCCAAAATCTGCCTCCCCTGCCGCCCCCCACCCCAGTCCGGCTGTAACCTTATTAAAAGGATAAAAAGAAAGGCAGTGCTTTTATGGTCAGAAAGAAACGGTGTGACAAGGCGGTTTTCCCCGCAGAGAGAGGGGTTCTGGGGATTCTGGTGAAGAGGTGGGCTCTTGCTTCTCTGCAGGGGGAGAGGAGGAAGGGAGGTGGGGGCCTGGGGCCGGTGCAGGGGTCTCTGACCTGACAGTCAAGGTCAGGGTGGGGGAGGAAGGGCAGGAGGCGGTCCCCAGCTGCCTGGCCTCACAGGTCAGGTCAGCCCCCTCCCCACAGCTCTGCTAGCCCCCAGGATCAGGCATTGTGACTCCAGAGGAAAGGGCCCTGAAGCGGAAGCCCTGTCAGGGAGCACAGTGCGTGGCACCTGGGACAAGCTCAGCCCCTTAAACCGGTGACAAAAAACAACGCTCCATGCAGTAGGGACTTCTTACCCTTAAGCACTCTCAGGAGGGGGTGCTTGCTACAGCTCAGGTTTGGGATGCTAGAGGGACCAAGTTTGGGACCGAGTGAGAACTGTCCCTATACCCGTGACCATCTGAGCAGCTGCCCTCTCCTGTCTGCCCCTGGGTTCAGGCATCAGGACCACCAGGTGTGGGGCTAGGGGTCCGTGACAGGCTCTCATACTCCTCAGGACCGGAGTCCCGGCAGGGAAACTGAGGCAGGGCCCCACCACTAGAATGGCAACCCGAGGGGCCTGGAACAGAGAGGCCCACTGCCCAGTGGACCCAGAGTCAGCCTGGGGCTGCTGGGAGGGGGGCTATGACCAAGAGGAAGGGGCCAGCGAGGCCTCCATCAGGTGTGGAGGGCGGGCAGTGGGGGGCTGTTTCATCTGGCTTCAATTCTCCCAGCACGTCCCCTTCTCCTCTGCCTGGTTCCATGGCTCCAGGCTTTCCGGCTGGAATGTGTTTTCCAGAAGGTAGCCAGAGAGGTCTATGTAAATCACATATCTGAACACTTGCTGCTTTCTCCCTCAAATCCTGCCTGTGGCTCCCTGTTACTTCCGGGATGAAGTTCAGACTCCATGATGTGTTAAACAAAACTTCCTGCATCATTCTCTCATCGTTCTCTCTAGCCCGGTCACCCTGGGGTCTGATGGACAGAGCTGGGGATTCCCTGATTGGACCCCTCACTCACCGCTTGTCTGTGTCTCTCCCAGCCCTGCCCTGTTCCCTCCGTCTGTCCCCAGGGCACCTGCCCCCGGGATGGACAGTCCCGCATCTCAGTTGGCTCTGGACCTCAATAATTTGGGTGTCTCTGCTTGAGGACTTTCTCTGGTCTGAGGAGGACACTCGGCCTGCTGTCTGGGTAGGATAGCGATGGGGGGGTGAGGTGGGGGTGACCAGAACTCTGCCACAGGGATCACCTGCAGTCCATGAGGAGTGGGAATTGGAGACTAAATATCCAGCCTGCCAGGGCCTTGAGAGTGCAGTTCCAAGCTGTGCTCTAACGAGTTCTCAGAGGGCCCTGGAAGGGGGGCTTGTGTCCTGGCTGCCTCCACAGGGACCCGCCTGTTGATACTTCCCTCTCTTCTCTGGTGTTTTGTACTGAATGCTTGTGCCCCCACCCCCAGATTCATATGGTGAAACCCTGCTCCCCAGTGTGATGGGATGAGGAGGTAGAGCCTTGGGGAGGTGATGAGGTTGTGAGGATGCACCCCCATGAAGGGATTAGTGCCCTTATAAGAGTCTTGAGAGTCCCTTGGACAGCAAGGAGATCAAACCAATCAATCTTAAAGGAAATCAACCCTAAATATTACTTGGAAGGACTGATGCTGAAGCTGAAGCTCCAACACTGGCTACCTGATATGAAGAACCGACTCATTAGAAAAGACCCTGATGCTGGGAACGGTTGAAGGCAGGAGGAGAAGGGGACGACAGAGGATGAGATGGTTGAATAATAGCATCACTGACTCAATGGACATGAGTTTGAGCAAGCTCCAGGAGATAGTGAAGGACAGGGAAGCCTGGTGTGCTTCAATCTGTGAGGCCGAAAAGAGTCAGACTTGACTAAGCAACTGAACGACAACAGGAGTCCCAAGAGAACCTGCTTACTCCCTCTGCTTTCTGCCACGTGAGGGTACAGAGAGAGGTCAGCACTCTGACCCCGAGGCAGGTTCTTGCCCGGATCCAGTGGTGCTGGCACTCTCATATCAGACCTCCAGCTTCCAGAAATGTGAGAAATCAGTTTCTGTTGTTCGTAAGTCATTGAGACTAAGGTGATTTGTTGTAGCCGCCGGAGCTAAGACATCTGTCTTCCCTGCTCTCTCACTGGCTTCCTTGGATCACCCCAGTACATCCCATCACACCCAGTTTTAATCTCTGGATCTACTTTGTGGGGGAGCCCAAGCCATGACACAGCTGCTATTCCTTTTGTCTGGAATGCTAACTTCTCTTATCTGTTGGTTAGCAGATTGGGCATTCCTGGGTAGGCTTTCCTGAAGTTAGCTGCCCTGCCCTGTGCTCCTGGGCATGTGGTCTGCCCTGTGGCTAGCTTGCTGGTTGGCAGAGCATGTCAGCTGGTCTGTGTGGCCCAGGGCATGGGGCCCTCAGCATCAGGGGCTGTGCATTCACGTCTGTGTAGCCAGTGACCTGAGAGCAGGGGTTCAATAGGTGTGTGTTCAGGGTGCTGACACGAGGGACACTTGTGGTGTTAGCTCTCTTCACTTGGAAGCAGCAGCAAATATTGTTTCCCGTGCTTCACAGAGTCCTCCTCCCTTGGCCAAATACATAAAATATCTTGCATCTGTCTAGAGTGAGGGCTTCTTCAAGTGCTTTTCTGTGAGGCTGGGTCTCACCTAAACTCTGTGATGAGCAGACAGCATCACTCCATTTTACAGATTAGGCTAACTGAAGCCTAGGCTGATTGGCCAGCCCAAGACAATAACCAAATAAAGGAGGAGATTGCAGTCCAGAGAGGTTAGGTAAACATCCCAGAGGCACACAGCACAGAGCCAATAGGAGAGAATAGGAGAGACAGGCCTGTCTGCCTCTGGAATCCACGTTCTTGCTCCTGGTCAGCTCGACAGAGTGGGTGCCTCCTGCTGTCCTGCTCCTTGTGGGGGGCCCACTCCTCCATTCCTCATTTCGTTCTTAAAACCATCTGCTGAGCTGGAGAGCATAGCTCGGCTTCTCAGAGGAGGATACTGAGGTTCTGAGAGGTTCCAAGCTCTGCCCCCCGTACATCTCTGCAGCCAGTGTTCTTTCTCTGCAGTCAGCCCATTCCTTTCCCCCTCAACTGTCCCACATTTTATGCCCCAAGGCAGCCAGCTCAGGGAGAGGATTATTTCAAAGATGTGTCTGGCGAAGATTTAATGGCAGGCACTGCTCATAAACTTTGGGCAATTGTGTCTGCGGGACCCAGAGTTCCAGGCAGAGATGCAAACGGTGGGCTGGACCAGCAGTGCTGAGGCAGCTGTTTGGGGCTGGCCAGGCCCCCATGAATGTCTGTGCCCTGGATTTATGAGGGTTTGTTGCAGAGTGAGGAGGAGGGAGAGAAGATGGGGAAGGAGAGAGGTGGCAGAGGAGGGAACTGCTTCCCTCAGATGGAGATCTCTCCCTTCTCCTGCCAGCCTGCACCAGACCAGTCCCTCGGGGTTTTCTAGAAACAGCCTCATGTATCTTCTTCCTCCTTTGGAGAGGTGGGAGGTCATGTGGAGAAGGCCAGACGTGTGCCAAGTGGAGAAGGGCTGCTCATCATCTAAAGCTCAGTCGGCCTTGGCACCTCCCTTCTCCCGCACCTCACATCCCACCAGTCACCAAGGCATCAATTTTCCCTCTTAAATAGACTCTGTCTCTTGGCTCCTTTCCGCATTGCTCGCCTGGACAACTGGAGGAGCCTCCTTGCTTCCACTCCTGTCCAAAAACTGTCCCTCCCACGCTGGCCCTGGAGTGACCCCTTTACAGACGCACACCTGACCGTGTCGTCCGCCTGCTTAAATGCTTTTGCAGTGTACTGTGATGATAGAGTTCACATACACACAGTCACGTGTTGGTAAACCGGCTGAAAAAGGAAAGCCCTGATTTACAGTGTGTGCCGATTGCCTTGGTATAAGGACTGCCACTATTTCAAGTTGTAAAATCCCAGCTGGCAGCATGCAGTGGCTTTCCTTTAGTGGCAGGCCATGGCCCTAGCACATCCCTGCATAGCACTGACGAGGCGCCGGGCACTGCTTTAGGGTTTGTACCCCTCTGGGTCCTTCCCCTGCCTGGCAGGGCCCTCTCCGCCTGTCTGTGCTTGTCCAGATTCTCTGCACTCCTCCGGCCCACTTCCATTGTTGCTTGCTCCAGGATGCCTCCCCTGACCCACCCCCACTGCTGGAATAGTTGGGAGTACTCTCACAACACCACAGTTGCCATGTCTTCCTAGCAGAATCCCGGGCCCTCTCCTTTGGGGAGGATGGTTTCTTTCAGAGCCCCAGCCGCCATGTGTGCATTCTGGGTGTAATGAAGCCTTGTGAGTCATCAGGCCATTCCAGGGAGCTGATACAGCACCAACAATGTGGTCAGGTTCAGCGTAGCTGTGGGTGGGGGAGACAGAAGAGCCCTACCCTTGGGGACCAGAGAGCTGGCTTTGGGCTTCCTGAGCATCAGGGCATAGGAGCCACGGGTCAGCAGCTCTGGCGCTGTGTGCTAATGAGTAACGGCTGTTAATCCTGTGCCTGAACCTGAGGCACCTCCTGGTTGCGCTTTCCCCATCACCGCAGTGGGTGGAGGCCATTCACTGCGATGCCCTGATGGTGTGCCTGTGAATGGGAAGTCAGCAGTGCTGAAGGGGACTTTTCAAGGTCAGGATGTACCTTTTCTATTGCGAGTTCAGTTCTGTACCGAAGGAAAGAATGCTGTTGGTGACTTCTGCCCACTCCCTTAAGGGGTAGAGGGTGCTCCCCAGTCCTGCTTGGAACTTGCTGTTCCCACCCCACAGCTTCCCACCATGAAAAGACTATTGTCTAGATAAAATAAACATTTACATTCAAGGAACCCATAAAATTTATGTAAGTGCTAGCATAAGTGTATTAAAAATGTGGATTTTTTCTTTTTGGTAAGAGCAAAAAATTGGAAATAACCTAAACATTCATCAGGATGGGATTGCTTAAACCAAGAGCAATACACTTATGAAACACAACGAGATTTTCCATTTTAAAAACTGTGGTAGACCTCAAGATTTGGATGATGGCCCAGGTTCTAAGTGGAATAAGTGGGGTAATCTGCAGTTTGGTAAGTGGGGCAGGGCAAGCTGCAGAATGTTTCTGATGGCCCACCGGCGGGAGAGGGGGACGTGTCTCTTATTTACAGTTATCCTCAAACCTGGTACAGAACCTGGCCTCAGGAAGGGCTCTGTAAATATGGCTATTATCACTATTGTCAGCAGGCCATACATAAATGATGAACAAATCCTACTTTGTATAATCCTATGTAGAGGCATTGAGAAACCTGGAAGGAACCTCATGAAAACATTAATAGAGCTTACCCCTGTTTGGAGTAAAATTGGCCAGGAGGGGATAAGACACTCACTTAAAATGTAAATATTACCTGATTAAACTTAAAAGCTTTTGGACAGAAAAGGAAACTATAAGCAAGGTGAAAAGACAACGCTCAGAATGGGAGAAAATAATAGCAAATGAAACAACCGACAAAGGATTAATTCCCAACATATACAAGCAGCTCATACAACTCAATACCAGGAAAACAAACAACCCAATCAAAAAGTGGGAAAGAGACCTAAACAGACATTTCTCCAAAGAAGACATACAGATGGCTAACAAATACATGAAAAGATCCTCAACATCGCTCATTATTAGAAAAATGCAAATCAAGACCACAGTGAGATATCACCTCACACTGGTCAGAATGGCCCTCATCAAGAAGTCTACAAACAATAAATGCTGGAGAGGGTGTGGAGAAAAGGGAATGCTCTTACACTGTTGGTGGGAATGTAAATTGATACAGCCACTATGGAAGACGGTATGGAGATTCCTTAAAAAACTAGGAGTAAAACCACCATATGACCCAGCAATCCCACTCCTAGCCATACACCCCGAGGAAACCAGGGCTGAAAAAGACACACGTATCCCATTGTTCATTGCAGCACTATTTACAATAGCTAGAACGTGGAAGCAACCTAGATGCCCATCAACAGATGAATGGATAAAGAAGTTGTAGTACATAATGGAATTCCAATGTGTGATACACGATGGACTATTACTTAGCCATAAAAAGGCATTTGAGTCAGTTCTGATGAGGTAGATGAACCTAGAACCTATTATACAGAGTGAAGTGAGTTAGAAAGAGAAAGATAAATACCGTATTCTAATGCACATATACAGAATCTAGAAGATTTACATATTTTACCATATGTAAAATAGAGAGCCAATGGGAATTTGCTGTATGGCTCAGGAAGCTCAAACAGGGGCTCTGTATCAACCTAGAGGGGTGGGATGGGGAGGGAAATGGGAGGGAGGTTCAAAAGGGAGGGGATATGTGTATACCTATGGTGGATTCATGTTGAGGTTTGACAGAAAACAACAAAATTCTGTAAAGCAATTATCCTTCAATAAAACAATAAATTAAAAAAATATAAATATTGTTAGAATTTAGTATGAGCTTGTATTATTTTTGCAATTAGAATAAAAACCAAAAGAAGTGGGGAAAAGATCCCCTAAAAGTCTTTCTCCTATAGGCAAACACACTCAGCTATCCACATACATACTTGGGTCTTTGCAGGCCTGGGGGTAAGTCCTGCTCTTTTGATTTCTGCCTGGTAAACTGTGGATAGTAAGAGCTCTTCTCTCACAGGCACTAGAGAGAACCACATGCAGTAACGAGGGCCATGTGCTCAGTACAGCTGCTCCTAACAGAGCAGTGGCTTGTAACCATTGATTGCCTTCAGCCTTCCCATGGAGTTTCATCCACTGACTCACCCTTGTACCTTTTTCCACCCCTGGGCCTTTGCTTGAGGTCATCAGAGTATTATTAGTATCGTTAGTTTCGTGATCAGGGATGAAATTCTCAGGAAGATACAGCCTAACTCTGTCATTTTGTGGCAACCATGACCTGGAGAGGTTACGTAACTTGCCTAAAGTCACACAGCTCCCAAGTGGTAGAGATGGTATTGGCACTAAGCTCCACGGTCCGTGTTTTCCTTGTACTCCACTGCCTGGCGCTTACTTAATGGTTTGTCTTCCCAAGACTCCTAGAGGCAGAGATGCTGTACCAAGAGGAAAGGATCACCAGTGGGGCCCTTTAACAATTTGGCAGAGTCCGCCCTGCCTAGTGCCCACTCCCTCTTGAGTAAGAAATAGCGAGGCTGGGGTGGAGAAGCACACCCACATGTCTATGGACTCAGGGCCCCCCTCCTACCCCCACCCTCTGGCCAGACCTCTGTAATTACATACCTGCCTGGGCTGACTTCCCATGAAGAGGCTTTCCTTGGTTGTCACGAGCCTCAGAGCCAGTCAGATTTCTGGGTTTAAAACTCTGCTGTCATTAACTGTGTGCCTCGAATGACTTAGCTGCAAAATGGGGAAAGAGACCTGCCTGCCAGGCACATGTTGAGAATTAGGGCAGATGGCGGTTACACCTGCCTGGTGTGGGGTCTGGTGCACCACGGGCAGTGGTTGGATGAGAGACAAATCCAAATCCTTGTGATTAAAGGAAGGCACTTTGTTCCTGGACCTGGGGACCACCTGCCTCTGACTTGATCTGGGCCAGTGAGTCACTTATGGGTCACTCTGGGCAGGAGTTTTAAGGGCTCGAGTCCCTTTTGTGGGGTGAATTATGGGAGAGTGGGGGCACTTGTTGCAGCAGCATGCCTCGGCCTCTCCTGACTGACACACGCACACACCTCTCCTGAGCTGATGCCAGCATAATGAGACCGCGGGTGAGAGACGGCCTTCTGCTTTGCTGTGAGGAGGGAAAAGAGAGAGATGAGTTTCTGCACTCCCTCACATGGAAAGTTTTTTTTTCCCAGTGGAGTGTTCAAGCTAACAGGCCCAGCATCCTCCTTGCTCTCCCTGGGGGAATTGGGATGCATGTGGCAGGCTGATCAGATGCACAACGAGATCGCAGCTGGGCATTTCCTCTTCGGCCCTGTGCCTGAACTTGCCCCACCTATTTCTCCACGATAAGCGGGCTATTTGTGCTTCAGGATCACTGCTCACAAGGATTTAAAAATTGTGCTCCTGTGAGGCAGCCCTGGTGAAACTCCCCGGCGCTTGCTCCCTGCCAGATCCATGAGTGGGCTTCCTGGGCAGGGCCACCAGAACAGGCCTTGCCTGAAATATCACCCCTCTGGGGGGGCCCTCTGAATCTCTGTGTCAGGGGTCATAGAAGAAGGTGGTTGAAAACCCAGGTCCTCATGGAGAGCTAATGTTTTAACTCACACTCAGTGGAGATTTTATTTTCTTGGGCTCCAAAATCACTGTGCATGGTGACTGTAGCCATGAAATTCAAAGATGCTTGGTCCTTGGAAGAAAAGCTATGACAAACCCAGACAGTGTATTAGAAAGCAGAGACATCACTTTGCCGACAAAGGTCCATATGGTCAAAGCTGTGGTTTTTCCAGTAGTCATGTACGGATGTGAGAGCTGGACCATAAAGAAGGCTGAGCACCGAAGAATTGAGGCTTTTGAATTGTGATGCTGGAATAGACTCTTGAGAGTCCCTTGGACTGCACTGATATCAAAGCAGTCAATCCTAAAGGAAATCAACCCTGAATATTCATTGGAAGGACTGATGCTGAAGCTGAAGCTTCAATAGTTTGATCACCTGATGTGAAGAGTCGACTCATTGGAAAAGACCCTGATGCTGGGAAAGATTGAGGGCAGGAGGAGAAGGGGGAGACAGAGAATGAGCTGGCTGATGGCATCACTGACTTAATGGGCATAAACTTGGGCAAACTCCAGGAGATGTCGAGGGACAGGGAAACGTGCTGGAGTGCATGGGGTCACCAAGAGTCAGACATGACTTGGCAACTGAACAGCAACAGTTACAAATGGATGTAAAGTTATTCAACCTAGACTATTTCAGTGGAGGCGAGCAAAAAGAGACCAATTCCTGAAAGTCAGGAGATAGAAATGAAAGGAGTTAAAGGTCATTGAAAGGGAAGATTGGGGCTAGGCTGGGCACCCAGGCGGACTCCCTCTGGGAGATAATGCAGGGTCTCTGAGGTCAGGCGACATGGGTTCAAAACCTGCTCCTGCCGTTTGGCCCCTGTGTGATCTTCCGGGGAAAAGGTGGATGGTTCTGAGGTCAGGCGAATACAGTTGGCTCTGTTCTTGAGACATGCAGATGCCTGTGCTGGGTGGTCCGTGGGGCATTCAGAACGTCACTCTCTCCCCACCACATCTGAATGCCTTCTCCTGTATGCCTTAAAATGTATTGGCACCAAAACCAAGAGCCGTCTTTTCTTTGTTTCACTGCAGGGATGCAATTAAATGAGCTCAGTTAAATTTTACAGTTGACCATTGAGCAAGGAGGGGATTCGGGTGCTGGCCGTCTGTGTAGCTGAAGATCCATGTATGACTGATAATCAGCCATCTTTGTGCATGGTACTCAGCATCTGCAGGTTCAACCAGTGGGGGATTGTGTAGTCTTATGGTATTATAGCGAGACAAATCCATATATAAGTGAAAGTGTTAGCCACTCAGTCGTGTCCGACTCTTTGCAACCCCATGAACTGTAGCCCACCAAGCTCCTCTGTCCATGGGATTCTCCAGGTAAGAATACTGAAGTGGGTAGCCATTCCCTTCTTCAGGGGATCTTCCTGACCCAGGGGCCCCTGTGCAGTTCAAACCCATGTCATTCAAGGGTCAACTGCATTGAGTTCTCACTCTGGGCAAGCCCTGGGCTGGGTATTGTGGAGAGAGAATGTCGAGAGAAGGATGCTGCTGCTCAAGACACCGATAGACTTGGTCTGGGTAAGGTCATTTCCCCTTCTCCGGGACTCAGGCGCCATATGTCACACAGGGAGAGACCAATGGCATCTCCTCTGACCCATCCTGGGAGGGCTAAATGAGATGGGGTGTGTGAAAGCCATTTTCAATAAGCAAAGTCTATGCAAGTGTAGTGTTTCCATTCTTATTGAATCCTTTGGTGTCTACTCGGAGTTCACCCCTGATTGTGTCCCCGAGGCCCCGGGATAGCTTGCTGGGGTTTTCCATGGGGTGACTTGATCAGAGACTTTCAGCTGGACACGGTTTTATCCGAGGGGCCCCAGGCAGCTCCCCATGTTCAGTCTGGGAGGAGAAGGGCTGTGTGTCTTCGTCCATCAGTGGGTTCCCAGCCGAGAACCAGATCCCTGCATTCCTGTTGTGAGGAAAGACTAGGACTGTACTCAGCGTCTGGTCTGCATGGCCATCTGCCAGAGAAGCGTCTTCAGCGTTGGCATAGCAGAGATTCAGAGCAAGGCTGCGGAGATGCATTGTAATGTCTGCGAGGATATCATATGCAAATAGCAGGGTATCAGCCAACCTCTGTGAGCCCCTTGAGAATCAGGAAAGTAGTCTCATTTTTAAGGTATCACTGACTTTTATGATTACTGAGCCCAGAGGCCCCGAATAGAGCTTCCTGATGGTTTCTTCTCTGAGTTTTTAAGCTTTTAAAAATAAAATTGTTATTGTCATAGTTTCAAAGTTGACCACAAGCTTCCTGGCTTCCCCCCATGGGCCTAGGGCTTCTGGGTTGGCCTGGGCAGGGCTTTGGGTGTGTCAGGGCATGGGTTTTCCCTCTGGGAAGGTGGCTCAAGAGTGCAAGCCACATAAGCTGGCTACTTTCATACAAAACTCTTGAACTGAGGCCTACTTCGAGTTAAGCTTGGTGCTGGGTGATGGAGGAACAAAGGCATGGCTGTTAGCTGGTCTCCAAAGGGGTGGGGAAGGAGGCACATGGAGTCAGTTGCAAAGGAATGTAAAGGAAATGTCCCCAGATAGCTTGAGAGTGTGGCTGGCCAAGGAGAGGCTTTTGAGCAGATGTATAAAAGCGTTTTGGAATCCCCAGGTATAGAAAAGGTTCATGAACATTTCAACAGATGGGTCAGTGTGGTTGAGGAGTAAGAGGTTAGGAGTTCAAGTGTGAGAGAAGATGCTGGTGGGAAAGTGGTGTGCTAAGATGGGGGTGGGGGCAGGGCAGACGGGAAAGGCCTGAAATCCCAAGGAGGAAGTTGATATCATCAAGTGGTTTGGAAAGATCTTCTGTTTGAATGGCTTCCCTGGTGGCTCAGATGGTGAAGAATCCACCTGCAATGCAGGAGACCTGGGTTCAATCCCTGGGTCAGGAAGATCCCCTGGAGAAGGAAATGGCAACCCACTCTTTGGCAACAAATTCTTTTCCAGAATTCTTGCCTGGAAAGAATTCTGTCCATGGACAGAGGAGACTGATGGGCTACAGTCCATGGTCACAAAGAACCAGACATGACTGAGCAGCAGACCCTTTCACTTTATGTTTGAACACTTCTTGTGAGGGGAAAGTCACACCTCATCAGCAGTGACTCATAAAAAGTACTTCCTGAGAGCAGGCCAGTGCCTATTGGCCTCAGAGGGGTCTGAAGGACCACCCTAGGCCATTCTTGGTCCTTCCATCCTTGTTTTTGTCTTTATTAGACTGATGGGCCTTTGGCTTTAGATAAGCATGATAACTTCCTTTTACCATGACCATCACAAAGTTTAAACAGGTGCCCAGAACTTCCAGAACTTTCTGTTAATGAAATGTTACTGAGCTTGGCCTACTCTAAGGAATTCACCTGAATTCATCTCTTCAGTTTTCTCGGTGGCTCAGGACTTGGGGGATTTGAGGTTCAACAGTCCTGCTTCTGAATCCCATCTCAGCTGCTTTGTAGCTTTCTGACCTTGAACTTGTGGCTTTCCTCTCCAAGTTCAGCTTCCTTTGCCTGTCACAGGGCTTGCTGTAAATGCAGCTCCTTCCTTTCTGGTTAAGAGGCATCTCTCTTCCCAGGCTGTTGAGGTAGAGTTTTGGAAGGTCACTGGTCAGTACTGTCATTGAGATGCTTCCAGAGCCCCTGACGCTGTTTTTATTACCTTAGTCCCCCTGGGAATTGATTTATGTGTTTTCTGGATAAAACAGGCCTCTGGAGGAAGACTTTCTCCTGTTTCTGTAAACGTGTCTGTTTTAGGGCTGCACCCTTCGTTCCGGTTCTGTCTGTTTGGGATGGACGTGCAATCTGCATTTTGCACTCTGCCTTGGTCTGTTTTCAGACAAAATATTTTGACAGTGCATTCTTCATCTTGCCTCTCTAACTGTCTTTGGGAGGCCCTGGGATTTTGCTTTTCCTGAGCCTTTGGCTCTGTAATCCTCTAAATCTTGAGTGTCCAGTGGGGTCAGCCAGCCTGGCTGCAGGCCTGACTAGGAATGTGAAACTACCCAGTATTAGAGAAGGCAGGCTCCCAGGGGCTCACCCAGGTCACCCGCTGCTGTCTCAGACTGGAGATGGAATCCCAGAGAGTAGGCTTCGGGGAACTGTCTGGAGTCACAGGGCAAACTAATGGCTGAGAGGCGTCCCTCCCCTCCCTCGACTCCACATCCTGCTCTCAGCTGGGGCCCCAGAGCCCCATGAAGTCGCCTGAGTGTTCCAGACGTCTGTTCATTGGTGCTGTGCGCATTTCCCAGGCCTGCTCATCTTTCTGTGGGTTACCACCCCCATCACTGCCCAGTTCCATATTCAACCTTATTCATGATCAGGATGCTTGATGTGCAAACCCCAAAACTCAAAGCCAATCAAATGGACACTTCCTGAAGTCCATCCAGTTCCTGGCTGAGGGGGATGTTGTGCTGTGGGAAGGTTCAGGAAGCCTCCCGGGCAAGTGGTGGATTCCAGCAGCTGTGATTCAGGCAACTAGAGCTGTAACTATTCCCACCTCCCCCCAACACACACCCACCCCTGTTTCCACTAACAAACTGGCCCCACCCTGGGCCTTGGGAACATCAACTTGTGTCACAGTTTTTCTAAGAGTGAAATGATGCTCACTCTTCATTTTTATGTCGCTACCACAACAAATGACCACAGACACGATGGCTTCAAACAACACAAATTTTTTCTTGGTTCTATAAGTCAGGAGCTCAGACAGAGTCGTTGGGGCTGAGAATCAACATGCTCTGTGGCTACTTCCTTCTGGAGGCTCAAGGAGAGAATCCATTTCCTCATCTCTTCCTGTATTCTTTGGTTTGTGGCCTTTTTCTCCAAAGCCAGACACTTAGCATCTTCTTTCTCTGAATCTTGTGTCCTCACTCGCCCTGCTTTTCCGTGTCAAATCCCCCTTTGCTGCGGTGTTTGTGATGACATCTAGAACTCACTTGGATAATCCAGCTCATCTCCCCATCTCATGATGTTTTATTCAATCATATCTGCGCAGTCCCTTTTGCTTGCCTTGGGAGCGGATAGTCACTGGGTCCAGAGACTGGGCCAGGGGAGGTTGTTGGAGACCACCCTTCAGGCTTCCACAGTCAGTCCATGTCCCGCCCATTTCACAGGCTTGGAAGCTGAGGTCTAGAAAGGTTAAGGAGTACAGGGAATTCAGATCTCTGATACCTGCTCCTTAATCCTAGGACTAAGGCTTGTTGAGAGCCTTTGGGCTCTGTAGGTTGCTCTTTAAAGGTGAATAGTCTGACACTTTCTCACATTGGTTGGTCATTTTCTGGGGGTGGGGGTCACTTCATTATTCCTTCAAAATCTCAGATAATACTCCATCCCCTTTCTCCCCCCACCCCACCATTTTCTGCATCAATAAACTGAAGCGAGTAACACTTAGACTTGGTTGGGTTTTAGGGAAGATTGCAATAAGAGAATTGTTGTGGCCTCTACAAAGCTGCCCTGGTGATCACTGAATGCACCCTTGCTTCCTTCTTTCCCCCGGTCCTCCCTTCCTTTCTTCTGCTGTAACTGGGGATCATCCCAGCGGCCATGAGTGTTGGGTGCTGATGACTCACAGCTGCCCCCTTCTCTGCAGACTTGCCCTCCACTAAACAGGGGCTGCTTGACAAGTTGGTGCCCTGCACTGCCCTCTTCCCGCCCCAGCTGTGGCTCCAGGCACCGACTAACTGAGGCACACAGGGCTGGTTTCCTTCTGCCAGGTGGGACCACCTTTGGTGCAGTTCATGCCCTAGGGCTCCCCATGGGATTAGGCATGGCCTCTGCTCAAGGTCACATCCTTCTTAGCTCCTCCTCTGTGCTGCTTCCCTCATTCTGCCTATCCTAAGAGCCCTCCGCCTCCACTCAGGGCACCCCGATCCTGCCATGGGCTCCACTTCTAAGGGACCCACCCTAAGTCACTTTCCCTTCTGCCTTTTCTTTTTTTCTTCTCTCTCTTCTTTGTTAGGAAATCAGGAGAGCACGATGTCATGGAAACCAAGTCAGGAGAGTTTCAATCAGAGGAGAAGCCACCCCCATCAGACGAGGGAAGCAGTCACAGAATCAGGACCTACGCTCATCAGCCTTGGCCTTGAGAATGTTTATTGGTGCCCTCCTGTCTAATTGATCATCAGGTACAGTTAAATGTCACCTTCCTTCTTCTGTGCTGGGTCTTTTGTTGTTCAGTCGCTCAGTCGTGTCTGACTCTTTGAGATTCCATGGACTGCAGCATGCCAGGCTTTTTTCCCTTGTCTTTCGCCATTTCCCAGAGCTTGCTCAAACCCCTGTCCATTGAGTCGGTAATGCCATCCAACCATTTCATCCTCTGTCATCCCCTTCTCCTCCTGCCTTCGATATTTCCCAGCATCAGAGTCTTTTCTAATGAGTTGGCTCTTCGCATCAGGTGGCCAAAGTATTAGAGCTTCAGCATCAATCCTTCCAGTGAATATTCAGGATTGATTTCCTTTAGGATTGACTAGTTTGATCTCCTTGCAGTTCAAGGGACTCTCAAGAGTCTTCTCCAGCACTACAGTTCAAAAGCATCAATTCTTCAGCGCTCAGCCTTCTTTATGGTCCAACTCTCACATCCATACATGACTACTAGAAAAACCATAGCTTTGACTATATAAAAACAAACTTTAATGGTGGAAAAATGTCAGGGAAGTCAGTTCTCCTGCCTTAGCTTCAATTTGCATACCTGCAAAAGAGCTGAATGATCCATCCAAAATTTTCTGATTCTAAGAAGGTATCCTCATGTGATCTTCTGCAAATAAGAAGAGTACCAACAGTCCTACTTCCCAAGCCTGTGATAAGTGTCCTTCACAGGTGCTGAGCAGAGGATGGGTAGCATCTGCTTCAATTCTCCAGCCACCCTGTGAGAAACAAAGTGTCTGTCTTATCCCCCTTTTATTGTTTCATCAACTTGTTTATGTGCCAAGGCCTCCTGGATTCGCGTCTCCAGCCTGTACCTCACTCCTTAAATCAGCTGGCTTTGGTGTGTTTCTTCTAACTCTGTCTTAGTTCAGGCCTGCCACCACAAAAAATACTATAGAGTGGCTGGCTTAAATCACAGGAATTTATTTCTCCCAGTTCTGGAAGTCTGAGGTCAGCATGATGCTGAAGGCTGTCTTCCTGGCTTGCAGTTGGTCACTTCCTTACAAGTTGGGGAGGGAGGGGAAGCGGGAGGGTAGGCAAAAGTGCTCTCTCTGATGTCTCTTCTTATCAGGACTCTAACCCCATTGTGAGGCCCCCACCCTCATGATTTTATCTGAACCTAATCACTTCCCAAAGGTCCTCATCTCTAAATACCATCACACTGGGGCTAGGACTTTGACATATGAATTTGAGGGGTTGGGTGGGGAACACAACTCAGTCCATAGCAACCCTTGACCAAGAGTACATTAAACAATCACAGTGGGGCTCAGCCCAGGGCAGGAACTCTGGTAGATATTGTAGAACATGCCTCAAGGTTATCCATCCAAAACAGTGAGGGAGTGGGTTATTCATCCACTGATTCCCATCAGCCATGGATTGAGGACTATTTCCAAGAGGTACTGACCCCCGGCCCCTCTGGTCTGCCTGTGTGAGCTGAGTACTCTCCAGGGACCAGGAAAGGCCCTCGGGCAGGGCCAGGCGCCTGCAGTTGAAGCTGTTGGGGCTGCAAGCTCAGGCGTGGTCCATGCAGAGAAGGGGGTGCCCTGGTGACTTTGGGAGGGGCAGTTTCTATGGAATTGTGGGTGCAGAAGTCCCAGGGCAGTCGGTTGTCTCTGAGCGGGTGGTGAAGGGGCAGAGCTGGATTGAGGACGTCTCCTGAGTGAAGACGATGGGGGCGTGGAGTCAGGAGTGTTCTCAGGCATTCCCTGGTGGTCTAGTGGTTAGGATTCAGCACTTTCCCTGGGTTCAACCCCTGGTCAGGGAACCAAGATCCCACAAGCCATGGGGTGTGGCCAAAAAAAAAAAGGAGAATAAAACAGAGAGTTCTTGTTTCAAGATGGGAGGCTCAGGTACATGCTTTTCCATGGATGGGGATGTTGAGGGTTGGGGGTGAGGGAATGGTGGGTGATGCAGGATGCAGGGAGGGAGGTCTGGACATTGAAGATTTGAAGGCAGGTCAGAGGCTTGAGGGAGTGAGGTCCTGACACAAGTAAAGTGACTGGTCGGTGGGAAGGACAGAGCCTCTTTTGAGCTGTGAGCAGAAGGAAGAAGGGAAAGTGGGGACCCGCTGAAAGTGGATTTAGTAAGGTACCATGAAGAGAGTTGATTGATGATGCCTTCTGTTTTACTGGTGAGGTCAAAACAAACAAATGAAGAGAAAGAGGTAGGGAGGGCATGGTATTGTTGCCCCATTTCTTTTCTCTTATTTTGGAGTGGAGCAAGAAAGATAGCTTATTTCTTTTTATACAGAAACACTTCTCATAGCTATCAAAATAATTGCATTTTCTCTCATTGAAAATAAACACACATCAAATGCTTCCATGCATTTAGTAAGTTTCTCAGGCTCTTTGAAATTATGTATTGGTTTCGCTTGTGAGCATTGCATGCATGTGTAATATAAAATGTAGTCGTATTTTTGAAGGGGAATTTGGAATCATTAGTAGTCTTAACAATACATGTAGATTTTGACCTGTCAATTTCATGAAATTTGACAACTTTCAAGTTTGAAAAGCCAATGGAGAAGATATCAAAGGCAGATTAAGAGCCAGGAGAAAAGGATTCCTTGGGTATTAGGAAGAGAGAAACAACTAACATTTATTGAATGATTACTGTGATCCAGGACCTGTTAGCTAGGGTTTTCTAGTCACTGACTTCCACAGTTCTATGAAGGAGATATTATCGCTATCCTGGTTTTAGAAACGGGAAAAACAGAAGCATAGCCAGGTATTAAGTAACTTGCGACAAGTTATAGACCCAGTAAGTGGCAGGACCAGGAGAAGTTTTCCTAGTTCCAGTGCTTATGTTGGTACCACGTATCTTAGCCCTGTCATCTGAGACTCATCTCCATCTGCTTATCTCTTTTTCTGGGTCTGTTAAGATAAAATTGACATCAGTCAGTTCAGTTCAGTTTAGTCGCTCAGTCGTGTCCGACTCTTTATGACCCCATGAATCGCAGCACGCCAGGCTTCCCTGTCCATCACCAACTCCCAGAGTTCACTCAGACTCATGTCCGTCGAGTCGGTGATGCCATCCAGCCATCTCATCGTGCGTCGTCCCCTTTTCCTCCTGCCCCCAATCCCTCCCAGCATCAGAGTCTTTTCCAGTGAGTCAACTCTTTGAATGAGGTGGCCAAAGTACTGGAGTTTCAGCATTAGCATCATTCCTTCCAAAGAACACCTAGGACTGCTATCCTTTAGAATGGACTGTCTGGATCTCCTTGCAGTCCAAGGGACTCTCAGGAGTCTTCTCCAACACCACAGTTAAAAAGCATCAATTCTTCAGTGCTCAGCTTTCTTCACAGTCTAACTCTCACATCCATACATGGCCGCTGGAAAAACCATAGCCTTGACTAGATGGACCTTTGTTGGCAAAGTAATGTCTCTGCTTTTGAATATGTTATCTAGGTTGGTCATAACTTTCCTTCCAAGGAGTAAGCGTCTTTTAATTTCATGGCTGCAGTCACCATCTGCAGTGATTTTGGAGCCCATAACACTGTGTAATTTTAAGGTGTGGGATGTTACGATTTGATACATGTGTATATTGTAAAAGGATGACCACAGTAAGACCAGTTAATATCTCCATCACCTCATATAAATGCCATTTCTTTTTTGTGTGTGTGATGAGAACATTTAAGGTCCACCCTTTGAGCTACTTTCAGTTTATAATACAGTACTGTTAACTATTGTCATCATCCTGTACATAGATCCCCAGAACTTATTCATTCATCTTATAACTGGGGGGTTTGTACCCTCTGGCCAGCATCTCCCAGTTCCCCCAGCCCCTAGTAACCACTGTTCTCCTCTCTGTTTCTCGGAGTTTGATCTCATATGGTGAGATCATACAGTCTTTGTCTTTCTCTGTGTGGCTTATTTCATGATTGCCCCATTTCTTTGGTCCTGGGGCACCATCAAGGCTCAAATCCAGAAAACCCACATGGTGTCAAGAACTCTAGTGGGCTGATACATTTTTTGCAAATTCCATGACAAATAAAAAGTCCCATTAGTGTATTAGTCATGAACAGACTAATACACATTTATGGAGCTGATCACCAAATTACAATGATGAAAGGGATAATTCTTCAGACTTTAGGAAGTGATTTCTAGTGATAAACATCTACTTTTTTTTTTTTTCTCTCCTACAGTCTAACTGGGGGAAAAAAAAAGGGCAAGACTTGTTGCATGTAACATGTAATATTCTTCATTTGCTGCTGTGATCTTCACAAATGGGATTCTGAACAAGAAATTCAGCTTGAGTTCAGTGTCCTTTTGTGCTAAAATGGTAGGTACAGGAACAAATAAAATTACATATTTTTGTTGTCTTTGATATAAGATACTCAGACTCTCTAACATGACAGGAGACAACTTAATTTTCTTGACAAGAAACAAAAAGAAGCCTGAACGGTGTGATCATTAATGTTATGAGCCGTGGTTAGACATCATGACAGTAAACTCGGAAGGAGATGATAACTTTCAGTGCTCCCAACGTAGATCCTGTGCCTGCCATCACGTGCACTTCTGCATGGTTTATAGTTTTAATATTGTTCTGCGGGTTTGTCCAAATCACGTTATGGTGAAATCCCTCTCGAAGATGCAGCCGAGTAATGAAGAACAGTGTTCGCATTCAGCTTCATGATGAATTCCTTTGCTGCGGTCTCTTACACCCTTGTGTTTCATTAGGTAGGAATATAGTCAGGAGGAACAATTTGTAACTTTGTAAATTTCTACTCATGCATTGGACACAAAGGGAAATTCTGGGTACTCCATTCTGGAGTACAGATTACCAAGGACATCAAAGATTTTAGTCCAGAGGGGCTTAGAGATGTGCTGTCCACAGTCACATGTGTGAATATCTCGTCTGCAATTTCTGATTTTTTTTTTTTTTAATCACACACATGGGACTGAATTCTCAAGAGTTCCTGGGAATTCTGCACAGTTTATTTAGGATATTGAATCCCAGGATGATACATTGGGGCCGGGAAGTAAGCAAACTCAAATGTTGAGTGCATTGTGGTTTGGTGAAAATGATCAAGTGGCCAAGAGCATAAGCCCTGATACTGAGTCATGTGTGGGTGGAGGCAGTTTTATTCCCTGAAAAAGGAAAACCGAAGAGCTAGCATGGGACTGTCTCCGAGGCTCATCTCACATAGGCTAGGATTCTACCACCCTAGATCTGACCTCCGTTTCTTCCTGCAATTGGCTCTATCACCTGGGAATTTTCAAAAAGTGGGCAGGGTAATCTTAATGGGAAACCTATTTCCACGTGTCAGTGAGATCCCTGCTGCTGCTGCTGCTAAGTCGCTTCAGTCGTGTCCGACTCTGTGCGACCCCATAGACGGCAGCCCACCAGGCTCCCCTGTCCCTGGGATTCTCCAAGCAAGAACACTGGAGTGGGTTGCCATTTCCTTCTCCAATGCATGAAAGGAAAAGTGAAAGTGAAGTCGCTCAGTCATGTCTGACTCTTCTCGACCCCATGGACTGTAGCCTACCAGGCTCCTCCACCCATGGGATTTTCCAGGCAAGAGTACTGGAGTGGGGTGCCATCGCCTTCTCCAAGTGAGACCCACAGACAAGGTGAAAGGGTCAGGGGACAGAGGGAAATGAGAGGCCTGCTTGATTTTTATCACCATGGGTGATTCAGGTGGGAGAAAGGCCTTTTTCTTGAAAGACAGGTTATTTGTGATGGAAAAAAAATACAGGTCAGTTTCTAGCTGATCTGACCACTGGCCAAATATGTAGGGGCGGGTAGTGTCATAAGGAATGTTTTCTACATCTTAAAAGACTGTTGCCTTCTTGAATTGCACCGTGATAGCATCATGATAATGTGAAGCGAGCAGTTGTAAAGAAATTATTAAAAATTAGCAATGGGCTACAAAATGCAAGGTGGCAGATTGGTGCCAAGGTGCTGGGGAAAGAATAATTTACAACTTCCACGTGAAGTCTCAGGTTGTTTGTTCTTTGTTTCTGGAAGCAGAACACATTTGCAGTCTGTTTTCGGGAAGTTAACCTCTTGTTAATTTTGGAAGCTGTTGTTAGCCTTCAGCCCCACCTCCCTTTCTCGGCTTCAGGGACGAGGCACAGGGAACAGCATCATTTCAGTGTATAAGCTCGCTCATGAGCCCCCAGAGGGATCCTGCTGTGCTGCCTGCTGGCCTGGGAGCCCCGGGAGAACCGGGACTGTGTTTTATATGGCTGGTGTCTGGCACGTAGTAGGTGCTCACGGAGGGTCTGTTGACCCTGCAGCTCCTGGGAGCAACTTTGGCACAAAGAGCAGATGAGATTAGGAGGAGATGAAGGGGCATGGGACTGGGGCATTCTTCACCCGCATTTCCCTGCAGCCGACTCCTTCCAGGAAGCAGAGGATAGCCAAGCCCATCTTTGGAGCCCAGCCTCTCTTTGTTCTTCTCATCTGCTCTCAGTGCTGAAGGGCGGCTGGCTGAAGAGCAGGATGGTCAGAAATACATTTTTCTGCAGCTCCTGCATTCAGCAGCCAGGGTAAACATGCCAGTAGCAGCTCCTAGACTGGACTTCTTCAAGGCCCATCCAAGGGCACCATGGAGTGAGAGGAGCTGCTGTCCCATGGATGTGGCTTCCTGGAGGAGGGCCGAGAATGCCTGTGCTCTGCTGTTTGGATGAGAAGTATCTTGAGTTTCTACGCTCACATTCTCACATGGACATTATTCAGCTTTTGCTAATTGGCTTTACGATTTTCCCAGTAGTTAATATTCATCTGTCAAAGATGGAAGCATAAATAAATAACTTTGGTCGGAGCGCACCTTCTTATTAGGCCATACATCATGTTAGAAAGTTCGCATTCTTTAACCAGGAAGATGAAATTAGAAACATCTTGAAAAAGCCTTCTTGTTATCAATCATGTCATCTTGAACATGTTTCGAAGCTTGCTGCTGGCATCCAGAATAGATGTTTTATTCAAAAGAATGTATTTAAAGAAAATGACAGCACTTTTCGATTTCAGCTTTTTTAAAAACAGGAAATCTTTCACGCCCTCCTGACTCAGAGCATTCCAGCACCTTGGCGGAGAAGCGGCGTGGCTGGAGCCTTTTCCGGATGTCCCCGCAAGGGTGGAGAATTTTCTGACCTTTTGGAAAGGGAGTGAGACAGAAAGATACATGGATCACCACTCAGCAGAATGTCCTGGGTCTTGTGTGGCTTAAAAAAAAAAAAAAAATCGTTCTTTCTGGTATCCAGTCTATTCATTTATGAAATGAAAAGGTTGTATAAGATTAGCGTCTTAGCTTGGACTGCTAAAACAAATTACCGCAGTCTTGGGGGCTTAGGTAACAAACATGGATTTCTCTCAGTTCTCGGGAAGCCCAAGGTCAAGGCACTGGTAGATTTGGCATCCACGGTGGGCATTCTTCCTGGCTTCTAGAGGTGCGTCTTCTTGTATCCTCCCAGGTGGAAAAGTGGGATCCTTCGTCATAAGGGCAGTATAATCCCATAGTGCGCTCATGGGTGTGTGCGATGTTGCTTCAGTCATGTCTGACTCTTTGCGACCCTGTGGACTGTAGCCCCCCAGGCTCTTCTGTTGGTGGGATTCTCCAGGCAAGAATATTGGAGTGGGTTGCCATTTCCTCCTCCAGGGGGTCTTCCCGACCCAGGGGATCAAGCCCAATTCTCTCTGGACTCCTGCATTGCAGGCAGTGTCTTTACCTCAGAGCCACTGGGAAGCCCAATCCCGTAGTAATCCTATCACAAAGGCCCCACCCTTATGACCTCGTGTAACCCTATTACTTCCCAAAGGCCTGACCTCCAAATACTATCCCATCAGTACTTTCCTGGCCTGGGACCACTGCCTGCTTCTCCTGGGGTTGGGGACCATAGCATTAGACGTTCTCTGAGGCCCCTCCAGCTCTGACCTGCTTGACCCCAGGAGGGATGAGATGAGGGGTTCAAGTGGCTCCCCACTTCCAGGAGGGTTCCCCAGCCCAGCCCTGCCTGCGTTAAGTTCCACAGCACAGGGCACATAGGAAGACAGTCCCTGCAGCAGGAGAACAGGATCTTTGCCTCCACTCTGCCCTGTTGGCCTTTACGGCCTTGGACGAGTCACTGCCCCTCCCTGCGCCTCACTTTCCCCATTTGTGAAATAAGGTAGTTGGATGGGCTCCAGTCTAGGAGTTAGTAATTCCTCTGGGAGTTAAAAGATAGTTAAAGTCTGGATATATTTCTGCAAAACAAATTGAACCGGATCTATTTCCCTAAAGCCCAGACTTGATGCTTTCAAACTGTGGTGCTAGAGAAGACTCTTGAGAGTCCCTTGGACTGCAGGGAGATCAAACCAGTGAATTCTAAAGGCAATCAGTCCTGGATATTCATTGGAAGGACTGATGCTGAAGCTCCAATACTTTGGCCACCTGATATGAAGAGCTGACTCATTGGAAGAGATCCTGATGCTGGGAGTGACTGAAGGCAGAAGGAGAAGGGGACGACAGGATGAGATGGTTGGATGACATCACTGACTCATGGACATGAGTTTGAGCAAGCTCCAGGAGATGGTGAAGGACAGGGAAACTTGGTATGCTGCAGTTCATGGAGTCACAAAGAGTTGGACACGACTCAGCAACTGAACAGCAACAACAAATCTTATGGGGAAGCATCTTCCTTATTGCAAAGACATTTTGGAATCTATTTGTCCACAAATGAATTGAGAAAACAAAGGGACTTCAGGTTCAGGCCTCTGGTCAGCAACAGAGGTCATTCTAGGGGCAAGAACCTTTAGAACTTTCTCAATCCCGGTTGGTCCCACAGAGCAAATCCCAGAATCAACAAATTCCATTGAGTTGGCATCCAACGAGTCCTGGGATGTTGGGCCTAGAAAAAGAGTCAGACATCTTCCAGTCCAATCTCCTCACCTGACAGTTGAGAAAATAGATGTCTGGAAAAGGACCTGACTTCTCCAGGTCATAGCCCACGTGGTGCAGAGATGAGCCAGGGCTCCGGGGCCCTGCTGCAGGACTCTCATTATGACCCTCAGTTTGCTTTTTGTTTTAAAAGCATTAACACAGCTCCTCAAAATGCACAGCTTGATTTTGAATTCTTTCCCTTCTTTAAGCATAAATCTTAAGTCGTGGTTTGTAAAAACACACAGACACAACCTACACTCGAAGCCAAATGCGGGTAACCACACCCATCTGCTGCCCTGGATTTCCAACAGGAGCGGCTGTCAAAAATCTCATCAGGGACAGTTTGCCAAACACTTCACAGCCGAACCTCGTGGAGAATTAATAATGTTAAGTGTGTCTGTGACATCTCATAGGCGTCAGAGGGGTTGATTTATGACAAACATGTGTTCCTCCCAACCCCCACTTAAAAACGGAAGGTGTTAGATCGAATTACTGAAGGCAGCAGGCCAGGACAGACACAATTAGGACAAATCCCAGCTCCTAGGAGCCCACAGTCCGTTAGGACAGATATGCCTCGTAAGCAGGATGGGCTATCAGAACGACTGAGGTAATTGACACAGTGCTACGGGCCCCGGTGGAGATGGGGACCACTCTGGCAGGAAGATCATGGCAGAGAAGCGTCTGGACCAGGCTCCAGAAGTGGGGGAGGATGCGGCACGTGCAGATTGTGCCCTGAGGCTCCAAGGTGAGAGTACACGATGCACATTCAAGGAGTAGTGGATGTCAAAAACGTGAATCAATGAAGCTAAAATACTCCCTCACACCATACACAAAAATAAACTCAATGTAAGACATGACACCAGAAAACTCCTAGGAGAGAACATAGGCAAAAAATCCTCTGGCATAAACTGTAGCAGTATTTTCTTGGATCAGTCTCCCAAGGCAAAAGAAATCAAAGCAAAAATGAACAAGTGGAACCTAATCAAACTTATAAGTTTTTGCACAGCAAAGGAAACCATCAACAAAAGAAAAAGACAGCATGTGGACTGGGAGAAAATATTTGCAGACATGTGACCTACAAGGGTTAACTTCCAAGGTGTACAAACAGCTCATACAACTCAATATTAAAAAAAAAAAACAAAACACAAAACTGACAAACAACCCAGTCAAAAATGGACAGAAGACCTAAATAGACATTTCTCCAAAGAAGACCTACAAATGGGCAGCAGGCACATGAAAAGATGTTCAACATTGCTAGTTACTAGAGACGTACAGATCAAAACGACAGTGAGGTACCACCTCACACCAATCAGAATGGCCATCATCAAAAAGTCTAAAGATAATAAATGCTGGAGAGGGTGTGGAGAGAAGGCAGCCCGCCTACACTGTTGGTGGGAATGTAAGCTGGTACAGCCACTATGGAGAACAGTATGGAGGTTCCTCAGAAAAGTAAAAACAGAGTTACCATATGATCCAGCAATAAAATGTTTTAAAATTAAGGTACATACATTGTTTTTATAGACACCAGGCCATTGTACATTTAATAGACTATAGTACAGTGTAAACACAGCTTTCCTGTGCACTGGGAGACCATAAAATTCATGTGACTCGGCTTTATTGTGATATTTGTTTCTGAAACTGAACTCACAATATCTCCAAGGTCTGCCTGTAATGAAAGCTAGCATTTGCTGGTAGGTTATGCACTGGGTTAAGCTTTACCTAACCTGTATCACTGAATCTCTGATATAACTTTCTGGGGTAGATACTGCTGTTATTCCCATTTAATAGATTAGGACCGTTGTGGTCTCAGGCACGGGCCCCACCTTTACAGTGTCCAGCAAGAGGGCGTCTCACCTCTGCTCTGATGTCGCAGTGTCACAAATGGCCCAGTATCAGCGCTCACTGCTCATGTAGTCTTATGAGCAGTCAGGCACATGCTATGAGTCAGCCCGTCACTTATAAAGGAGTGAGCTGACTCTTTTAATCTTTGCAGCAGCCCTACGAGATTGGTGTATCACTCCTCCCATCCTAGGGTTGGTGAAGCCGGTGCCTGTTCCCATGACAGCTGACATCAGGAGAGCCAGGGTCTGGTTGATTTATCTGCACTGCGTCGCATGCCCAAAGATTTCAATTTAATTGCCTGGGGTGGAGTCAGATATTGGCATTTGAAAAAGCTACCTGGGTGATCCTGCTTCGTAACTGTGCTGAGACTCTGCTGGCCTGGTGGCAAAGCTCATATTCTTAACCAAGATTTAAAAAAAAAAAAAAAAAAAAAATCCATGTACTTCTCTATTCATGATGTTCATGGTTTCCAAAACCTAGATCTTTGTTCAGTAAACAGGCTGGCTTCAAATAAAATAAAGTTTGAATCATACTGCTACTACTATTGTTTAAAAAGAAAAGGCAGGGGGAAAGAAGCTTTTTCAAAAATTTAGATATACTGGTACATTAATAGGAGTGCCCAGGGCAAAAATAGCTTTTACTTACCTGTCAAGTTTCTGTCATCACCTGCCATCACAACAAACTTTATTTTCTAAAGATACTGAAAAGCATATGAACCACAGGGTTCTTGAATGGTGGGAAGTGTGGGTTTTAGCAGGCAAGCACAAAACAAGTTTTCATCTTCATTTTTCTCCTCTTGAGAAAAGAACCGCTGTCCCAGGGCTCCTGGAGAAGCTGGGAAAGGAAATTTGACTTTCAGGACTTTAGAACTAAGGAGATGAGTGTGGAAGACAGTTTATAATATGGAAATCTGCCTAGCTGCTTGCTTCTGTTTCTTGGGGCCAGTGCTCTTCTGAGTTCAGACAGGACCCTGGTCTCAGCGTGGTCTCCAGCCCTCTTTGGGGCCTGCATGTCATGCCAGTTAATAGATGACCTGCTTTCCTGAGCTCTCACAGCTTCTCTGCCTCTGGTAGCTGTGGACACATTCTTTACCACGTGAATAGACTTGTCCCTGCTTCCCGAAAGGGTTGTGTGGGCTCGGTGTCAGTGCCTTCAAGGAGGGGAGAGGGTCACAGGCTGCCTCCAGGACCAGGCATGAAAGTGAAGTGAAAGTGTCAAGTGCTCAGTTGTGTCTGACTCTTTGCGACCTCATGAACAGTAGCTCACCGGGCTCCTCTGTCCATGGAATTCTCCAAGCAAGAATACTGGAGTGGGTAGCCATTCCCTTCTCCAGGGCATCTTCCCGACCCAGGGATCGAACCCAGGTCTCCTGCATTGCAGGCAGATTCTTTACTGTCTGACCACCAGGGAGGTTGTGATTTCAAAAAGTGGATGGATTGCTTGGATGTGTCACATGAATTAGGATTCCTAGCAGATCTGACTTTGGCAGTAAGGTCCGGCCATGCTTCTCTGGGGCCTGTTTAGAGGTCATGTCTGTTATTGCCAAAGGGGCTTCGCAGGGGAGGGGTGACCTCCACTTGCTTGTGAAGGAGGGACTCACCTCAGTGTGGACATTTAAGTGACCATGAGAAAAAAATGGTCTTCTTATTTTTTTTTGCTAAAAGTTAATGATAACTATAATGATAGTAATAATATAAATAATAATAACTACACCTAGTTGTGATTGCCAGCACTGTGCTTAACACATCACGAATACTGAGTGTTCTATTTCTCACCATAATCCCCCTGTGGTAGGTTTACTTTTAGCCCCATTTTACAGATGAGACAACTGAGGCTTAGGAATTCAAGAAGACGGTCTTCAGAGGTGGCAGAGCCATTTTATTTTACCTGGTCTTTTTATTTCTAAGGCTCATGCCCTTTTGTCTATCAGGAGTACAGATCTAGAAGGTTATTTATAAATTCAATTGAAACATACCTGTTGGAAAGTTCCTATGATTAGTTCGGATCCGATTTCTGAAGGAAGAGTAGGCATGTGTGGCCTCTTGCACGTGACCTTCTTTCAAAGGGGTGTAAGCTATTGTGATGTCACCCCTTCCACTCCAAGCTTCCCGGCCACAAAACCGGGTGATACCTACTCCTTCAACTGTTTCCTGCTGGGCCCTTCCCTCTCCTGTCATGTCGTCCACTTGATCCATGTTTATCTGGAAATGTTCCCCATTCCAAATATAAAACTGAAAATACGATCCCACTGGGGGCATTTTTTTTTTAAAGGAAGGAACTGTGAGATGTGGAGTTTTAGAACTACAAGGGATCTCAGAGACAATGTAGCCCAACTTTGTACATGAGAAAGCTGAGGCCCAGAAGGGAGAGAGAAAGCTGCCCAAGGTCACTGGACCGTCAGTGATGGGTCTACACGCCCATGGTTTACTCATCTCTTGCATGAGGCGCACAGCACGGCTAGGGGGATGAATTAGGGTTACATTTGTGACATACTTGGTTTCCTATTTACTTGGTACACAGAGGTGGCCAGCTGTATCTTGGGGAGAGATGATGAAAGCTGGCATCCATGTGGTGGGGATGGAGGGGGAGGGAAAGGATTTGGGCTGTGAGAAGAATGAGACCTGGTGATGGGCTGTGAGATGGAGGAATTCTCAGAGATGGATGACGCCTAGGTTTCCTCAAACGGGTTTCAAAGGATGAATAGGAGTTTACTCAGAGTAGGGGAGGGATGGCCCTTCTCACAGAATGAATGACCTTGTGAAGGCAGAGGGGTTGGTGGATTTGCTGAAGCTCGCGATAGGCATCTTTTGTTAGACTTATGTTACCCCAGAGCACAGACAACAATGAAACTGGCATCTTAGCAGCTCAGCAGCAATAATAGCCACAAAAACAGCAGGGAGAAAGTGAAAATCAATGCTTGAAACAATGTTTGAAAGACATTTTAATGCCTCTGTTGACTGATATCTCATGAGCGCCATCCAGAAGCTCGAGTTAATGAAATCTAATCAACTAGCCTCCCTCCTTACATGGCTTATCCCTGATGTCACCTGAGCTGTGGACCTGATGACTTCACAGAGACATCCCAGGCCCACAGCAGCTGCTTCTTTCATGGTTGTTATCTGACCCCAGATCACAACTGGGGGTAGTGGGCAGCGGCAGGACTCATCCCTGTAGCCACCAGAGCAGTTCCAACGTCTCCTTCATTCCTCCCCTAAAATTATATCTTAATCAGACCTCACAGACATGTTGGTTTCTGACCAAATTGCTGAAGCATGCAAAAGTGCCATTTATTTTGGAATGCTAAACCAAAGCCTATTTTCTTCTGTTTTGTTCTTATATTTGAATTTTTATCTGTTCCATTTCCAGAGCTGATCCTAGGTCTTGAGATCTCAGGGCTGGGAACTTCCTTCTGAAAAGGATGTGTATGCGTGTGTGTGCGTGCATGCATGCACTCATGAGTGCACGTGTGCATATGCATACACATGACTCTGTACAAACTGCTCAGCTCCTGAGAAGCAAAGCTGAGTGGGTGACCTGAACCACCCCTGCCTGAAGCCTCCCCACTTACTGGGCATGTCTGACTTACAGGCCCCATATCCCCAGCAGGGATGCCCCAGATAAACAGCTCTGGGCACATCAGTCCTGCCTGGTCAGCTCCGCATCATGGTCTTCCCCACTGTTACAGCAGCCTGTGGGCACATTCAAAGCCACAGGGCACTTAACCCAGAATGCTGGGCTCCCAGACTCCTTGGACCAGAGAGTTTGCCATAGTAAAGTCTAAGGAGCCCATTGAACAGCATGTTTCCTCCATGTTGCTCTGAGCTTGCCCAGGTGGAGAATTTGTCACCAAACAGGCACAAATGCTGACCTGAGCTCAGCATTTGCATCATCATCTCACTTCATGCTTTCTGCAACCTCGGTGGCCAAGAGAGGTTCAGGAACATGCCCACAATCACACAGCTGATGAGGGATGGAGCAGAACCGAGAACTGGGACAGTCCTGGGACAAAGGTGGTTGGTGAGCTTAACCATGGTGCGGCTACTGTCCCCACCGTGTGGCTGTGACATGTCTACACTGTATCAGTTACAGAGGGATTAAGAATCATTTCCCCAGGTACCTGCTAGTTGGAGAAAGAGTGAACGAGTCACCCTGAAAGGCTGGGCCTCTCTGGAAGAGGGATGAGGGCATCGGGGAATGCCAGAGGAAAGGATCCATGGTGGGGAGGGGCCCCAATAGCCAGGCTTTGGAAGGAAACTCAAATGACTTGGAAACTCAAATGAAGGAAACTCAAACTCCTCTACTAGCCTAGAGGAGGGGGTTGTAGAGAAATGTCTGAAGCTCTTTGAAGAACCCAAAAGGAATTAACTAATGCCCCATGTCCGCAGTATGTAGTTTCTCCATAGCATCGAAGTCTGTTTTGATGAAGGACCTTTAAATGTTCGTGACACCCAAATATGGGAGGACCTGACTCATATGGTAGTGAGTGCCCCGTCCCTGGAAGGATTCTATCAAAACAGGAACCATTTGCCTTACTTGATGAGAATTTCAGTCTTCATTAAATGCACTGGGGGTAGGTAGCAAAGACAGCCTTTTAAGTCTAACATAAAACTGAGCCAAATTTTTAATTAATTTTCCACATTTCCAGGAAACATTAGCAACAGACATAAAGTGTCATGTGGAGAGATGTTCTTTTCAGCATTATTTGTCATGTGAAACATTAGGAACAACCGAAATGTCCCCAAATTGGGTATTAGGGAGGCAAAATGCAGTATTACTTTATAATTCAGTATTAGTTTGTCACTATGCTGAGGTTTTATAAACAACGTGTAAGTCCTAAGTCACAAGAGCAACTCACCACATAATGTAAGTGACAAAGGAGGGTGCAAAGTTATATAAATACATGTATGTAAAAGTATGTGAATATATGCATATGTATTCAGGTATGCAAATCTATGAATAGGAGTGAGTACACGGACCATAAGAAAATGCAAACAGTGTTAATGGTCTTTTGGTGAGCTATTTAGGGCAAAATTTCTATTTGTATGCTGCCAAGTTTTTCCACCAGGGGCTGTATTCCTTTTATAATCAAACTACAAGTTCTTAAAATGTTTTTGAAGCCTGGAATGACATGGGGAAATACAATATCATGTTAAGTGAAAATTGCAGAATGCAAAAATGTGCATATATTATGACCCTAATTATGTACATAAATTTAGTTATTTATTCCCCATTTGTTTCATGGAACATATTGGTAACAACTTGGATGACACACCTGCAACGTCCCCCCTACCCCCAACAGCCCCCACCAGGGGAAGCCTAAAGCGAATATCTGAAAATGCTGATGACTTTCTCTAAGCATTATGGGTAATTTTGTTTTTCAACTGTATTTTCTTCAGTATTTTCCAAAATATTTTTTGTGTTTTTCTTTTCCTATTAATGTTTCTATAGTCAAGAACCCCCCAAAAGCCAAAAATCAATTCTTGCACCCTATTAGAAATCCAGTGATGGTCAGTTTCCCTCCCTGTTGGCTCCTGTGTGTGAAAGCGCTCAGTCGTGTCTGACTCTTTGCAACCCCATGGACTATACAGTCCATGGAATTCTCCAGGCCAGAATACTGGAGTGGGTAGCCGTTCCCTTCTCCAGGGAATCTTCCCAACCCAGGGATCGAACCCAGGTCTCCTGCATTGTAGGGGGATCCTTTACCAGCTGAGCCACCAGGGAAGCTCCTGTTCCTTCTTTTTGTCCCCAGTGAATGGGCAGGCGGATGAACCAAGACCTTCCAGACAGCAAAGGTCTGCTGGGCTATGTACTCTGCAGGAGGGGTGTCCGTGGGCCCTACTCACCTGATCATGTTCCTCTAGGGCAGAAGGCCAAGCCCATCCCCAGGTTCAGCCAAGTTTCTTGCCTGGTGTGACCCTAAGAAGTGCTTGGTTGTCACTCTGGAAATTGGCTCTGGAAATCCCAGGTCTCAAAACGCCTTGTTAAACAAAGCAAATTCTGTCCTTGTTAAACAAGGATGAATCCCATCCGAATTCATCAGCTTGAGCCCAGCCTTGCTGTAATTCCTAGAATCACAGTGGATAGTAAACAGGAGGTGGTGACACCCCTGGAGCACACCTCCAGTTTACTTACACTTTTATAAAGAGGTAATCTTCAAAAGTGCAGTTAATCCCACCATGCTTTATCATTTAAATGTGGCCAGAGATGATTGCTGACATACAGCTGCTTAACAGCAGCCCTTAGTACCACATTAATCAGTATCTAATCCAGAGTTTGTATTAAGATGGAATGAGATTTAAAAAGAAAGAATACAAGCCTCTCACAAGCCCCTCCACTGTTATTTCAATAGAATGCCCAGCTTTTCCCAGCAGTTTGGGAGTTTGACTGAAAAAGCTTTGTTTGAATACTTTTCTTACATGAAAAAGACACATAAATGGTAAACTGTCAAAACATAAATGTGATTTTTTTTCTTTTGGAGGAATTGAATTATCTCCACTTCATTTAATACCTTTGTGGGGAACTGTCAATCATTCTACCCAAAATTGGGGGAAGGGAGCAAAACCACTCGTAATCTTCCAGCATTCTAGAAAGATAAGCCGCCAGTTGGCACTCAGGAGCCACTTAGTTCCTGTCCTTCCCAAGGCGTTATACATTATTGGTTTTGCTCCTGATTCTGTGAGTGACCTTGCAGCTGTCTGCTGCTGCTGCTGCTGCATCGCTTCAGTCGTGTCTGACTGTGTGACCCCACAGATGGCAGCCCACTAGGCTCCTCTGTCCCTGGGATTCTCCAGGCAAGAACACTGGAGTGGGTTGCCATTTCCTTCTCCAATGCATGAAAGTGAAAAGTGAAAGTGAAGTTGCTCAGTCGTGCCCGACTTTTAGGGACCCCATGGACTGCAGCCTACCAGGCTCCTCCGTCCATGGGGTTTTCCAGGCAATAGTACTGGAGTGGGTTGCCATTGCCTTCTCCTGTAACTGTCTAGTAAATCCCTTTTTAAAAAAAGTTAGTTGGTTTTTGTTTTTATAGTTTACACACACACACACACACACACACACAAACACACACATACACACACACACACCTGGTACAAATGTGCTGAAGAATAATTTTAAAATATTGAGGTTTTAAAAAGTTCTTTTAAGAAAGCACAGAAATTAAGTAGTTAAAAGGACTCTTCTCCCCAGTATTCCTACTAAAAATAAACATGATATTTTCAAGGCAAACAGGTGCTGAAAGGGTGGCATTCAGGAGATTTCCTCGTGGGTCAGCTGCCCTCTAGCAGTTTTCTGCTCTCTGCATCTAAGGCTCTTAAATGTTATACTTCAGTGCATCCTGATGCTAAAAGAGCCCTGGGTCTGGACAGTGAGTGTGGGCCCTAAAGCAGATATTTTCCCTCTTTTTACTGAAGGTGTCTTCTTACCAGCCCTGCTTGCCCCCGTTGGCACCTATTTCTGTAGGAGGAATCTCAGGAGTGCCAGGAGAGGGGGAGATTCCCACTTCTTGCCTGAGAGAAACCACAAGTTGGTGTGTGTGAGCTCTCTGGCAGGGTCCCCTTTCTTACTCCTCTGTCAGTGCCTGGCTAGTCATATCTAACGACCTTACTCTCTTTTTTTTAAATGCATTTTCAAAGATTTTGGTCCATGAAACACACATTCTCTCTCTCTCCATGAACTCAGTTTTGGCTTTGTAAAGTTGAAAGCAATGGCCTGTAGGTGGGAAAGTAAGATCTCTTAAAATGAGTAATTACATCATGCATTCAGTGCTTATTACCTACATGTATCAAAAGTGGAACTTGGCCTTATTTTAGTCATTTTCCTTCCTGTTCACCTCCCCTAGCCCCTCTGTTCTTGAAGAGGCAGTTTCCCTCTGGAGACACCTGACGTCTAGGGGGTCTCAAAGGTGGCCACCTGCACCCAGAGACACTATTACCTAGAGTGGTGGTTTTCAGACTTTTTGGTTGTCTTTCTAAAAGCAGCAGAACCTTAATTTCACATGATGTATGAAACTGGAGCTCCAATACTTTGGCCACTTAATGTGAACAGCTGACTCACTGGAAAAGACCCTGATGCTGGGAAAGATTGAAGGCAGAAGGAGAAGAGGGTGACAGAGGATGAAATGGTTGGATGGCATCACTGACTCAATGGACATGAACTTGGGCAAACTCCGGGAGATGGTGAGGGACAGGGAAGCCTGGTGTGCTTCAGTCCATGGGGTCAAGGAGAGTTGGACACGACTTGGTGACTGAACAACAACAATAACAAAGATAATGCAGGCCTGAGCCTGTGTACAGAAGCCTCAGGCCTGAGGAAAACCAGGGCAAACCTAACACTGACTTCTGCAGGCTTAAGGTTAGTTGGTCTGGACATCTGCATATCTGTGAGTAATATTCTAGTTATTTATTACTGGCACAAGGGAAGGTGAAATGTTTATGCCGTGCTGTTCTGCCTTGATAGAGTTCTTGATTTTGTCTGTCAAGGTAGGGGGTCATCTGTGACTCAGTTAAACTCATCGATGCAAAGGTAATATGTTGGGATCATGAGAGAGACCTGGACCCAGGCTTCTCTGTCCACCTGCCTTCACTACCACTGAATCTCACAGAAGTCCCTGGCAGAGTGATGATTATGTTCAGGTGGAGTAGCATGCTTGCTGTGTGCCAGAGGCTGTGCCCATGGTCACACGCCTGTCAGCTCTTTCAGTGCCCACAGCAGTCCTAGAAAGTAGGTGCCATTTTACCGATAAGCAAACTCAAGTTCAGAGATGTTGAGGACCTCACACATGGTCACAGCACAGTAACTAGAGGGCACACCAGGATCTGTACCCTGGGACAAGACTCCAGAGCCCACGGTTCTGTCTGAAGTTGGCTCTGCAAATTCTAGCTTGATCCAGCAGTGGCGGATCCTGCTTCCCTTTTCTGCTGCCATTGCTCTCTGCTCGCCCCTTGCCATCTCAGCTCTCTATTTCTCTCCTGGTCCCTTGCCTGGAGACAGCCCGTTCCATGTCTTCATCTCACTGGGTACCCAGCGGCTGCTGACACCTACTCTCACCCTGACTTAAATGTGGACCTCACTAGGGCCAGCTCCTGGAATCTACTTTAGGAAAGATAAAGGGGGAAAGTTTTGCCTCCACAGGCAAATGTAAAGGGAATGTAATTTGTGATGTGTGATTTCAAACACTAAGCTCTTCCTGGGCTGAAAGTTCTGTCCTGCCACTGGTCGCTGCTGGCTGGTTCTCCACACCAACCCCCAACTCGCCAGCTGTGTCACATGTGCCTGATTGAGGAAAATCCATCCATCCTTTTAAGGAGAACAGAGATGACAAATGCTCCTTCCCAGTGTCCTGCAGGCTGAGATGCTGGATTCCTGCCAACATCAGGCCAAGATGGAAGCCATGTGGGCAAATAGTCTGGGGGTTTGGATATGAGAAAACTGAGAGCTGAGGATGATGAACTTACCTGAGAGGATTCCATGTGATCCAAGTGAACAGGGTCCCAGGCTGAGATTGTTGAAGTTGGAGCTAGAGGAGAAGGCTATGCAGACGCAGCTTCCAGCCAAGGTGAGGACCAGAGTGAAAGAGGCGGGGAGGGCCTTGTGCAGAATGCAAGGAGGCCTCCTTCTCAGGACCTTTCTATACAAGTGTGTCTGTTTGTATAGAGACAACTACCCAAATCATCTGTTTGGCCTTCAGACCTGCTTCCCCCATGGCTGCTTTCACAGGCCTCCCCTCTGCATCGCATCTCATCTAGTCACAGATGAGGGGAGGCCCAGAAGACAGGAAACGGGCTCTTGCATCTCTTCCTTTCAACCGAGAGAAGGTGGGCAGGGCCCTGGGGCTCGGTAGAAGCCCAGGTCTGCAGCTGAGGCTGGGGGCCGCGGGCATCCTGGTGGAATCTTTAGCTTAGTCCAGGAGGTCACAGGCCATCTGCAGCAGTCCTGCAGTTCTGAGCAGGTAGGGGAAGAGACTGTGAGGGGACAGAATGTGGGATCTACAGGCAGAGTCCTTGAGAGCATTCCAGTTTACTCTCATAAGAGAGTGAGCTCTAGACTTTTGTCTCCTGGTTCTCAGCACCCTCCACCTCTTCATCCTTCCCATGGCCTTCCTGGTCACTCAGAGTGAAGGACAGCGTCCCTCTGCTCAGATGACATCTGACTCTTCCAGCGTTCCAGCCAGGCCCATCTGCTTCCTCAGCTGAGACTTGTGCATTTTTCTGTGTTCTCCCTCTTTCCTGCTCAGCTCACCCTAGGTCGTTAAGCCCCCTAATGGTGGGGCCTGGGCACCAAGCTTGTAGGAGCTCCACCCGGCAGCTCTGGAGATCCTGAGGGAGATGGGACCTGGAGGAAGGGGCCCTGACCCTGCAGCATTGGAGAGAGCCCAGGGCCAGTGGCCAGAGGTGAGGGACAGAGGGTTGAGGCAAGTCACAAAGCAGAATCAGATGTGGGGGAGGGAGGGTGGGCACAGCAAGGTTTCATAATTAACCAGGATTCTCCAGTGGCAAGCGACAGAAACCCAACTTTCTGGTTAAAGGGATAGAAGGCATTTATTGGAAAGCACTGGAGTAGCCACAGATTGGAAGAAAGTTTCTCCCCATACATCTTTCCTCCCATGGATATATTTGCATAGGAAGGTCCTGAGAAGGAGGCCTCCTTGCATTTCACACAAGGCCCCCCACTCTTTCACTCTGGTCCTGGCCTTGACTGGGTGTTCATCTTCACAGTCTTCTCCTCTAGCTCCAACTTCAATAGTCTCGGCCTGGGACCTTATTGGCTTGGATCACACAGACATCTCGGGTCAGACCCTCATCCTTGGGTATCAGTTTTCTCATATCTTAAATGAATAGGTGGGACTAAATGTCTGAAGATTCATGAGGTTGTCGTGTCCTTTCACTGTCTATCTCTTAATGGTCTGTGGGAGGTGGCCCTCGTAGCACATGGCACGCACCACACAGCATGTCTCCTTACATGTGTGAGAACGCATCTGTCTCTTCCCCAACATCCATTACAGCCCGGATCCACTGAGAACTGAATTCCATGGCATTTCTCAGGATCCTTGAGGCCTGGGCCAAGCCCTGCATTGGGAAAGACTTTTTTATGATGCAGACAAGGTTGGGGAGATTTTTCTCCAAAGGTGTGGCAGCTTGGGAATAGTTGAATGTGTTGGATGGCCTGGGGAGGGCATTCCCCTGCATCTCAGCTCTGCCTTGCACAGAGAGAGGAGGGGCAGGCGCCCAGAGAGCTGCTGATGGATGAGATGAGGCCCCAGGAAGAAACTCAGGGCTCCAGCCTGCCTTCTTCTGCCAGGGTGGAGGCTGCGGGTCCACAGCGATGTTCTGTGTAAACCGTTTACTCCAGGCTGCCCATGAGCTCCAGTCTCTGATGCTGAGAGAAACCAGATGGCCAGGTCAGTTGGAAGTGAAGGGTTGGGGGAGCTGGGAAAATGAGCTATTCTCTTCTCTCAGCCCCACTTTCTCTTCAGGAGTCTGAGAAGGACTAATAAGAAAATTTCGCCATCAGAAAGAATAATGGATTCACAATGTGGGCATCTGAAATTGAATCCCAGTTCTGCTACCCACCCTTGGACAAGCTGACGAGCCTCTTTGAGCCCCAGTTTTACCATCTGTAAGATGGGCCTGACAGTATAACCTACATTACGAAGTTGTGTCTGAATGTTAGCTGTGCAAATACTGTTTAAGTTATTCTCTCATTTTTGAATGAGCCCATTGCTTGGTGAAGAGTTACAGGCGTGCCTTGTTGTATTGCCTTTTGCCTGATTGCTCTTTGCGGATACTGTGTTTTTCCCAAATTGAAGGTTGTGGCAACCCTGCACTGAGCAAGCCTGCTGGTGGCATTTTTCTAACAGCCTTCACTCACTTCATGTCTCTCTGTCACCTTGTGGTAATTCTTAAAATATTCCCAACTTTCTCCTTATGTTTTTTACAGTGATTGGTGATTGGTGATCAGTGATCTTTGATGTTACTATTTTAGTAGTTTTGGGGTACCTCAGATTGTGCCCCTACAAGATGATAACTTAATCTATTGTTGAAATGACAACAAAGGATTCATATATTACATAAACTCAGTGGATAAAGCAGGCATAGTGTTTGAGAGGATTGGCTCCAATTTTGAAACAAATTCTACTGTGGGTAAAATGCTGTGAAACAGTACCACGTGGTACAGAGAAATGGTTCATGAAAGGAAGAGTAGTTGATGTGGCAAACTTCATTGTTGTCTTATTTTAAGAAATTGCCACGGCCACCCCAACATTAGCAACTACCACCCTAATCAGTCAATAGTCATCAGCCTTGAGGTAAGACCCTCCACCAGCATAAAGCATGACTCCATGAAGGCTCAGATGATGCTTAGCATTTTTTAGCAATAGAGTATTTTTAAATTAAAGTATGTACAGTGTTTAAAAAGATATAATGCTATCTGTTGTTGTTCAATCGCTAAGTCGTGTCTGACTCTTTGCGACCCCATGGACTGCAGCATGCCAGGCTTCCCTGTCCATCACCATCTCCCAGAGCTCGCTCAAACTCATGTCTATTGACTCAGTGATGCCATCCAACCATTTCATCCTGTCATCCCCTTCTCCTGCCTTCAATCTTTCCCAGCATCAGGGTCTTTACCAATGAATTGGCTCTTCACATCAGGTGGCCAAAGTATTGGAGCTTCAGCTTCAGCATCAGTCCTTCCAATGAATATTCAGGGTTGATTTCCGTTAAGATTGACTGGTTTGACCTCCTTGCTGTACAAGGGACTCTCAAGAGTCTTCTCCAGAATCATATTTTGAAAGTATCAATTCTTTGGTGCTCAGCCTTCTTTATGGTCCAATTCTCATATCTGTACGTGGCTACTGGAAAAACCATAACTTTGACCATATGAACCTTTGTCAGCAAAGTGATGTCACTGCTTTTTAATATGTTGTCTAGGTTTGTCATAGCTCTTCTTCCAAGGAGCAAGCATCTTTGAATTTCATGGCTGCAATCACTGTCCACAGTGATTTTGAAGCCCAAGAAAATAATGTTATTGTACATTTAGTAGACTATAACATAACTTTTATGTGCATTTGGAAGCCAAAAAATTCATGTGACTCACTTTATTGTGATATTTGCTTTATTGCAATGGTCTGGAACTGAACCCATAGTATCTCCAAGGTCTGCCTGTATATCCTAAATTCAAGGTTTCTAAGTTGAGTGTGGAAAGCTCTGGATCCTAAGTGATGGCTGGGTTAGGGGTATGGGGCGGGCAGGGCTTTGGTATGAGGCTGAACTCTATCTTCCGATTTCAACCAGGGAGGTTCCACTCACATGGGTTTTCTGTGTCAGGGATCCTTAGCCTGTTGAATGTCACAGGAGGACTTGCTGGACTAAAGCATTCCAGCAGCTGCTGGCAGAGTGGAATGCACCCTGCATTGGCCAGGTCAGGTGATTTACCAGCTATTCAGATGTGCTGGGTTGTGCTGAGGACCAAGGATGCCCACGCGGTCCCAGCACCTATGATAGGTGCTGTCCTGTGTCAGCATGGACATACATGGACACTCTGGGAGGTGGAGAAGGTCTCTGGAGCTCAGCTAGGGTCCCACGACAGTAAGCGGACAATCTGATCTGAGACTAGGTTTGGGAAGCCCCTGCTTTCTGGGACACGTGTCACTGAGCAGCCTCTCGTGCCCTCCCTGACCATCTGCTTGGAATGGCTTTCCTTTTAGTTGACAGAGAAGCACTGCACCGTGTTGACATTGGGAACGGCTCTTGCCTGCTCTGGTTCTTCCATATTCTGCCTCTAGCCTGAGTCTGCTTCAGAAGATGCTGGGGTTTTCATGAGCTCTGAGCTTGACACTTGTGTGCACGTTCTTTTGTGGGTTTTTGGTCTCCATGTCTGGCTGTTCCATGGCTAAACAAGTCTCCTCCAGGTTGTGTCATGTGCCCTTGTTCATTGCTGAGCCCCACTTGGTGCAGAAGCTGGTGGTTCTCTGGTGACCAGTCCATAGCAACTTGGGGTCCTGACATCAGGAATCAAAGATATTGCATGTTCAAACACATTGGTCTTTCTTAATTGACTCATTTTGTGGAATACACATGAATATCCATCAAAAGGTAGAAGAGCCTCACATTGTAAATTTTGATTTGTTTAGAAGAAAATTACATTTTCTTTCCCTTTCTCCCCGGTGCCATCATGGCCATGTGTCTATCATCCTGCATTAGGGCAGCACCTGCATAAAATGTAAATGAGTGGAAAAGGAGGAAGGGACACGTGAGCAGAGCCTTTAGCTACTTTACCAAAATATAGACATCAGTGCCTCTGTGTTAAAAGCTGAGTCTTTACACGCAAGGGGAACTCAATAAGTAACCACAGAGATTGCCCAGGAGGGAAGGAAAACACCAGACTTTCACTCTTCTCTAGGGTGCACATGCTCAGTCTGTTACTGAGTTTCCAGCTTGGGTGTAATGAGTTTTGGGTAGCTTGTGAGTTTTATGTACACCTTTCCCCAAAGTGTTTTGAAATGGAGCAAAAGAGTGCGTTCAGAATTCTACCCCTGGAGCGTCTAGAGGTTTGTCCTAACCTCAGTCAAGCCCGGTGAGACTCGAATTCTGTATCTGAAGGGTGGGTTATGCAAAGGGAGCGTTTCTGGACTTGGATGTTTCCTGTGAGACCAAATAGGGTTGGTGAGGACTGAGCGCCTGAACTGGGCTGAACTGAAGCTGCTTTGCCTACCTCTCAGGGGTACCAAGGAAGTCACAGGTATGGTGGATGTGACAGCGCGCTGAAGTGATGAAGAAATCTGTGCAGAACTGTATGTTGTTGTAAGTTCTTGTGGCTGATGCTCTGTGATCCCTCCAGTTGGCTGAGGAGTGACGGAGAGGTGCTGCTTCAGGGGACTTGGCCCTGGGCTGGACAAAGACTGACTCAGAGCCTCCATTCATTCCCACTACCCAGGGTGCAAATGTCCTGGGAGTTCTGTTTTGGCCTCACATGTCTAGTGATCACGTGTCTTGGCCCCTTACTGTCTTTGTCCGACTGGGACCTAGGCAAGGCTGCTTCTAAATTCTGTGAACTCAGGTTTTATCCAACATCTTGATGCAATAGAGAGGAGACTCCCACCCGCAAAGGCCTTTCTCCCAGTTTCCTACCCCTGACCCTACTCCTGGGTCCCTGTAGGAGTTCTGTAGCTCCTCCATACGTTCAGGAAACTCAGCTAAAACAAAGAAGAGATTTTTCTTTTTTAATAATCTGAGGGACAAAATCTCATACAGAAGGAGTGATGGTTGTGAAAAGTCCAGGCTAAAGGTCAAAGTGGGGCTGAGTGTTTCATTCACATGACTGTGTAATTTGTACATCTGTGTGTGTGTTGGGGTGGGGAGGCTGGACCATCAACACCCAAACAGCATATCTAAATGAGACATTCCAGGAAAATGAGACACACTAGGCTTTCTCCTTTAATATCTGAAATGGAAAAAAACAGTCCTTCCAGCAACCACAAGAATGTCTGTTGCCACGAGGGCTCCAGCCTCCAGTGATCAGGCACTGATTCAGAGGATTAGACTGAAACTCTGGTATTGGCAGGGAGGACAGGAAGAAAGGGGGCCCCATTTGGGGTCTGATCTGTAAAGCAGACCACTTAACAGTCCAAAGTGGAGGCTGTGTTAGACACAGCTGTGAGGAGAACTCTCTCAGAGGACCCAGCCATCCTCAGTGGAGCTCAGAGGAAGCACCAGGAATCACGTCTCCACCCTGGTCTGGGCGGAATAGGGAAACTGAGGCCTGATGTGTAAGTGGTTTTGCCTTCTACCTCCAGCTCATCAGCCTTGTGGCCTTGAACTCGGACACTGCCTGCTGTCTCCAAGTCCAGGGCTCTCTTGGGGCCCTCAGAGAATTCAATCAGTCTCTGCTACTCCTCGCTTTCTGGATGCTCAAGACAAGGCCTGCTTGAGCGTCCAGGAGGCCCTGCTGGGCAAGGCCTGCCATCCACCCCCACCCCCACCTCTTCTAGGAGGCTGCCTTCAGCTCCCCCCAGCTCCGCCTGAAGCCTCTGGACCTGCCACTCTCCTCCTCTATTTACAGACACTAATCATTTCCCATGCAATTGAACAACTTAAGCTGTGAAAATTTGATAAGACAATTTAATTGTCAGCTTCTACGTATCTGCTCAATATAGCTGGGTTTCTCAAGAAGGTGAGTTGGCAGTGTAAGCACAGACACTTAATTAGAGAACTAAGACAATGGAGCTAGATTAGGGGGCCCCCAGCACCTACCAAGCCCAGACAGATTTCTCTGCACTCTGCTTTACAGATGGAGCCCTTTTTGGAAACTTTGTTGGTGCTGTCCTCGGGATGGTATTAACAACAACATAAAGATGCAGGTCGCAGACACTCAGTGTGCAGAGGGGAGTTGGCTTTGCATGGGGCAGCTCTAACCTCTTAGGAGGGAGCTTGATTTTCAAGGGAGAAGTGGGTGGGTTTGATGGGAAGGCATAATTCGGCTTGTGTGGTCACAGCTCAAGGTGATTTTATCAAACAGCCTCCCCATTGGTGGAGAAGGATGGGGACTGGTACTTACAAGAGTATTTACAAATCTTTGTGAGTTACTCATTGCTGTTCAGTGGATTTTTGTCTTTTCCTGGGTCTTCATGAGTGTTTTTATGGCAATTTGCACAATGCCATGTCATGGGGGATTGGTCCTGATTTTAGACCACATCCTCATTTTATTGAATCGAATCTTTGTGATAAAGACAATTCTTTAAGGGAAGGATAAGAATGTTTATTCCTATTTCAGAGGCAGATCCTGAGACTCAGGGAAGTTAAGCAGCTTGCCTGAAGCAACACAGCTAGAGAGAAGGATCAGGATTCAGGTAGATTGTAGTGGACACTGTTGGGGCTCTGCCCACATCCCCTGACCAATTCTGTGTACCCATTTCAGCTCCACGTTCCTGTCTCTGACCCTCCCAGGACGTCTTCTCCTTGATCTACTGGCAATCCCACTGCTATCTGAGCAGCCTGCAGTCAATGAACAACCAGTGCTGGAGTACAAAAGGCCAGCTGCCTGCTAGGAGGCAGGGCAGAGCCTGAGGTGTAATTTATGCTCCAGAGTACCCCACTAGATCAGGCGGAAGCTGGGAGCTGGCCTCACATCACACCTTTGCTGCACTTCTTCCCTTTCCTGGCTCTTCATCCTCCCACTCGTCTGTTTCATTTCCTTCTTCCTCAATATATCTCCTACCCACAAATTCTCATCTCAGAGTTTGCTTTTCAACCTGACCTAAGTCATGGATGTCTGTTTGACTCCTGCCTGTCCTTTTCTGGGTTATTCCTTTAATGGCTCAGACAGTAAAAAATCCACCCACAATGCAGGAGACCCGAGTTCGATCCCTGGAGTGGAACATCCCCTGGAGAAGGGAATGGCTACCCACTCCAGTATTCTTGCCTGGAGAATTCCATGGACAGAGAAACCTGGCCATGGGGTCGCAAAGAGTCAGACACGACTGAGCGACTGACACTTTTACTGCCCTTTTCTGGAGGCCCTGCAGCCTTGGCCCTCGTTCCGTGGTCAGTGTATCTCCCCATCTGGACTGTGAGTGTGGAACACACCCAGCTTGGAATTTCTGCCTGGTCCCTGATTCATAGTAAAATGGAAGACAAGCCAGACGATTTGGGGTGAAATTCCTTAGCTTCTCTTGTGCCCAGCTTCCTCATCTGTGCAGTGGGAGTAATAACAGTGTTGCCAGTGAAGGACTGTCGTGAGGAGTAAATGAATTTGCATCTGGAAAACACTTGACCCGAGGCTGTCCTGAATGCTCACTACACGTTTGTAATTATCATTGGAATTCAAGGCGCTGACATCCTAGTTGGGGTTCAAAAACGAGGTCATCATGCCTGGAGTTCTTGTAGGGCAGGAACCAAGCCAAGCGTTCAATACACTCTAAGCACTTACTAAAGATAAATTTGGGGGAGGTAGAAGATTTTTAAAGGCTGTTGTTGAATAGACAGAGTATTTGCCTGCCACTGTCAGGAAGTGTCTTATAATTTTGCTGTGATGTGTCACGTTAACCTTTCTGTCCTCTCTCAATCTCCCTTCACTTGTGGGACAAGTTTGCCAAGCATTTCACAAGCACTGTCAAGGGGACAGAGAGAGAGGAAGGCGGGAGATGGGCCGAGTGAACAGAAGGAACCGATAGCGGCACGGCATTCCCCAGGCGCCCGCATTTAGGGCCTGATTAACTGAAAATATTTCCCAGCTTCTGAAGCATTTGATTAAAGTCAATTGGCGAGAAAGAAGAGAAGCTCTTACAAGGGCTAATTTGAGGCTCAGAAAACTTGAATCTGCCTAAACCTCACATGGTCGGGTTTGGAGCGCTGGTGGTTGTGGGTCCGTGTGGAGAGCGTTTTGCCATTCAGGGAGTGGGTGGTTGGCACCCGCTGCTGCTGGCTCTCAGGCCCCCACACTCTCTCTTTGTGGCTGTCTGGCTGCGGGAACTTGCATTCTCTTTTCTTCCCCTTGTGAGGGCTTAGGCGCTTTTCCTTTCTGAAGGCACAGAAATAGACGGCTTTGGATTCAGAACACAGCCTCTGTTGCCTTCTTCTTCCCCGAGATGCCTGCAAAAATCAAAGTGGGGCCTTTGCGGCGCAGTTCCCCTGCGTCCTCTTGATGTGTTAGTGGGTCACGCTTGCTGCACTGCCTCCCTGCTGGCGGGACACTGTTATACCGGCAGATCCGCTCTCCCTGTCCCCTCGGATCAGGTGGCACAGAGCCAGGCGGGGAGGTTCTCCTGCCGTGAACCACGCTGGGCTAACTTTTGATCTTAGACATGGAATTTCCTGTAAAGTTGCAGACAGAGAGAGGGGATCTAATCCTGGCTGCCCTGCTTATTAGCACAGCGAGGCCTGGGGCAGGAGGCACATTTTGTTGCCCTCAGATGGTGTATTCATTTTCCATGGCTTGTAGTGGCTTAAAACAGCACACTTTTTTTTTTTTAAGCTCACGTTCTATAGGTCAGGAGTCTGGCATCATGCAGCTGGTTCTCTGCTCAGGACATTAGGAGGCTAATTCCAAGGGGAGGACTGGGCTGAGCCATATCCTAGGAGCTATGGGGGAGGAATCTGCTTTCAGGCACCTTTAGGGGATTGGCTGAAAGGAATAATTCAGTTCCTTTTGGGTGAAGGACTGGGGTCCCATTTCCTTAGTGGCCATCAGTTGGGGGTCTCTCTGAGGAGTTTAGGGTGTCAGGCGTTCCTTCCTGTGTGATCACCTCCAACCTAAAGGCACATCAAATCCCCCTTGTGCTTTGACTCTCTCTGACTTCCTCTGCTGATGCCAGCCAGAGAAAGTTCTCCATTTTAAAAGGTGCAGCTGTTTGGGCCAGGACCACCTGGATAATCTTTTTTTTTTTAAGGTCACTTGACATGAGACTATAATTGCATCTGAAAACCCCTCTCAGCAGTACCTAGGTTAGTGTTTGGTTGAGTAGCCAGAGGATGGAATATCAGGGGCTGGGGGGGATTCTGCCTATGACTATGATGTGGTTGTGATCAGAGACCTGCAGAGCCTTGACCCAGAGAAGGCAATGGCACCCCACTCCAGTACTCTTGCCTGGAAAATCCCATGGAAGGAGGAGCCTGGTGGGCTGCAGTCCATTGGGTTGCTAAGAATCAGACACGACTGAGCGACTTCACTTTCACTTTTCACTTTTATGCATTGGAGAAGGAAATGGCAACCCACTCCAGTGTTCTTGCCTAGAGAATCCCAGGGACGGGGAGCCTGGTGGGCTGCTGTCTCTGGGGTCGCACAGAGTCGGACACGACTGAAGCGACTTAGCAGCAGCAGCAGCAGAGCCTTGACCAATCTCCTCCATCCCTGTAACATCCCCGAAGGAAGGAGGAAGTCTCCCAGGGAAGCTTGAAAAATGGCAACCCAGTTACCAGCTTCTTATTCTCAGCAGGGCCTCCTGGTAGCCCTCAGGAAGACCTCTAGAAACCAGGTGAGGTGACCAGGTCTGAGATCACAGGCTGAGGAGTCTTTCCCCAGTTCCTTAGCAACCACGTCCCCTCTTTCTTTCTTCCATGGCTTCCCACGACCAAGTAGGAGCTCTCAACAGCACTCACAGAGAAAACTGTTGCTACTTCTTCTAAAACTTAATATTACAAGATGTCAGTTATTTTATATTTCCTATATTTGTTCACTGAAACAAATCATTGGTGACTCCTAATCCCAAGGGGAATCCAATTCTCACTCAGTTATCTTCTAAGTTCCTTTAAAAAGGCATCTGAAGGAACAGAGGGAGCAAAATGGTACACCTCCATCAGACACCCAAGACTGGCAGCCCACCAGCTCAGGCATCTGGGGGCAGTTTCCAAAGAGGGCAAGTGAAGATTTCTGCTGGAGGCCAAGCATGGGCTACCATTCTAATGGGAGTGAATCGATGAGCTCAATGGAAGGAGGGTAGGCCTGGGGTCTTTCCCTCTCTACAGCATTCTTGAGACAGAGGGCCAGGTCTGACCCAAAACCTGGACGTCTACCTGTGGTTTAAGTGGTAGTTCTGTATCGACGGCCTCAGAGCACAGTTCTTCTTGCTTCTCTCTCTCAACTATGACCCCAGAACTTCCCCGTGGAGGCTGCCTGGGACCTGATAGAGGGACTCACTGCCCAGGCAAGTGTGGCCCAGGATTACAGGCTACAGTGCAGTGGATGGTGGAGGAGCCAGACAGAGCCCTGGCGTAGTGCATTTTGGGAACTGTAGTTTTTAATGAGCTCCTTTGTTTCAGGGAACTAGGCATTCAGGGTCCAAGTCTTTGCTTAGTTCTTCCATGTCAGCATAGGTAGTGCACTTAGCACGGGATGGATTCTTAAACAAGCACACCAGCCAACATGCGTGGTCTTCTTGCTATTCAAATGAGATGGCTCTCTATTTTGGTTCAGAATTAGAATATTCTGAAAAAGGAGGAACAAGGGGATCCTTACCTTCAGGTTATTGAAAGGCATATGAAACTAGTAATTAAAATAGTTTGTCACTGTTGTAAGAATCAACTGACAGATAAGTGGAATAGAATAGATGGTCCTGTGTTAAATAGAATTTGAAACAGATTAAAAAGGCTTCAGAAAGGAAATAATAAGGGCAAATGGTTCAACAAAGTGTCTTGAGAAAACTGGCCATTTGCAAGGAGTATCAAGTTAGATAGATCCTGATCTTTTACCAAATATTTTACCCTAAATCTCCCCAGTTATTAAGAAAAATTCAACCCACCCCCATTTGATATACTCTACAATTAAATGGCCAACAACAAGCTAGGTAAACTTCAACAAATATTTGACAGACAAAAGATCAAAATCTGTGCAAGACAAAGAGATCTTTGGCACAACATGGGGAAAAGTAGCAAAGAACATGAACTCACAAGTCAAGTCAAAGAAACCATCTTTAAGAAATAGTCAGGAGAACTAATACATGTTTACAAGTGTGTTCACTGCAGTGCCACTTATAACAAACATTGCAAAAAAGAAAAATCCGTGAATGTTTGACAATTGAAGAGTGGTTAAACAGATGATAGTATGTTCATGTGATGTAATTTTGGGCAGTCATTCTAATTGTGCTTGAGAGAGTATCTGCTTGCTTTCGCGGGACCAAATGTGAAGTTTCGTTTTTAAACAGTGGAAAACTCAATATGCTGTAGGAGAATGCCACCCGCCCTCCACCCCGGCCACACACACACCTGCATATGCCCTGCTCGCACAAGAGCCGGTTAACAATGGATCTCTATGTGTGATGCAATTATATGGGATTATTTACTTGCCTCTGTATTTTCTTTTACATTTTATGTATCTGTTTTCCAAATTTCTATAATGAGCTTTTTGCAGGCAAGTTATATGCTATTTTACTAAATCAATAGCTGTTAAGCTTGTGAATGAAAACCTGCAAACACTATGGGAACAAGTAGATATAGGTTGTGCTTATTAGTAGAAAATCACAATATTGTAAAGATGTAAGTTCTCTTTAATCTCTTTATTAATAAATTAATCTATAAGCCTAATGAATCCCAATTAAGACACGAAGAGGATTTTACTTTCAAAATTTGACAAAAGGATTGGAAAGTCACCTGGGGGGAAAATGTGGAAAAATAGGACAATTCTGTAAAAAATAGTAATAGAGAGAGGGTGGTAGCCGGAGATCTCATAATGTATCATGAAGCTATTGTACGGTAATCAGAATGTTTGGTTTCAGGAAAATGAACAGAATGGAACCACTCTCTCCCCCATCCTCAAATATACTAAATACCCAAAAGCACTTCCAATTAAATCTTGGGGAGGGAAGGATGGATTATTTAATGAACGGGATAACTGACCAGCCGTTTTTGAGAAAGACAATTAAAGCTAGGTTTCCAGTTCTTTGTTTCTTTCTCTAGATGAGTCCGAAGGTGGCTTTTTAAAACACTGAAGTGAGATGGTGCCACTCCCTGGTTTGGAGCCCCTCCTCGGCTGCCTGTTGCCTTTAGAAGAGCTCCCCCATGCTGTATGGCGGAGGCCCTGCAGGGAGCCCTCCTTTCCCGGGTTTCTTCTCTTGAGGATGCACGCATCTCCTCTATGTGCTCTGGGCTGCGCAAGCTCCTTCCTGCGCGGAAGCTGTTACCCTGAATACATGCTCTTCCTCAGTTCTTTCCAAGGCGTTCTCCTTGTCATGAGACCCGGCCACCCCCACCGTCTTTCATAGTCTCCTGCTTTATTTCCTCCATAGTTCTTGGCATCTTCTAAAATCATTTCCTCCTCCATTCACATTTTGTGCTGGGTCTATCATCCCAGTGCTGGGGTTGGTGCCCTTAGTGGACGGCTGTCTTGCCTGATCCTGTTTGTGGCAGTAACCCGGTGCCTGTAACACCTGCTTGGAACACAATAAATATGAGTTCTGCCTGGAACAGAATAAATATGAGTCTCAAGGAATGATTTTAAGCCTGAAAATGAAAGGAGAGATGCCGAGGAAAAGTGAAGAGCTTTGTGGGAAGAGGAGGATAAAACTGACTAGACTAAATGAATCAGTGGCGAGGACTCACATTGTTTCAGGCACTGATGGAGGCATTGGGGGTGCAATGGTGCACAAGACCTGAGAAGGCCCTGGCCTTATGGAGCTTATATTTGGGATGGGAAAGCAAGAGGAAGCAATTAAGTATCTGTATGTTGTGATAAATGTGACTAGGAAAGCAGACAAGAAGCTGAGAAAGAAAATAGAAGAGGAGGGCGTGCCGTTTGTTGGGGGATCATGTGAGTCTGCGAGAGAGGTGACATTTAAAGTTGTGGCCTTGGAGAATGGGAGGAGGAAAGAACATTTCAGAAGGAGAGGAAGCAAGGAATAAAGAACTGACATAGGAAAGAGCCCAGATATGCTTGGAGTGAAGGGGAGGATGTATTGAGGCTGGAGAATAGGTAGCATCTACAGCAGGAAGGTCAAGGCAAAACTGTGGAATTTATTCTAAGAATGATGAAAAACAACAGCTTTTAAGCAAAGAAGCAATGTGATCTGTCTTCAGTTTTAAAAAGATCACATTTGTGGCAATTGTAGAATTGGGAGAATCAGTTAAGAGGTTATTTTATACATTAAAAAAATCCATGGCAAAAAACGTGATGAAGAAATAAAAAGTAACAATATATCAGGAAAAGGAAAGTTTATACCATTTCACCTAAGGCTGCTTTTCTGAATTTATAAGAGGGTTATATAAAGTGATATGAAAAATAAAAGTTTAAAAATTGAACAAGGGCTATATAAACAGGCAGTTAATAAGGAAACTCCTGCCTCATCTCTCTCTCTCTCACTCTTTCACACAAGTACACGTGTACACACAGCCCTTCTAAAGAAAACAACACTGCACAATAATTGCCAATCAGCATATGAAAAGACATTCACTGTTAGTCATAATAAAAGAGAATACAGATCAAAATAGTAACAAGATTCCATTTTTCACTTATCAGACTGGAAAATATTAAGAAGCTTTCTCTTTTCCAGGGTTGACTAGAGCTTCGGCAAAGGGACAATTCTATGTCCAGTTAAAATGGGAGAAGAGTGTGTGAAGGGCTTACTAGTGTGACCTCTCTGAACTACAGTTTAATTCATCTTTCAAGACTTTAAATGCACGTGGCATCTGAGCAGCAGTTTCAGGGCTGAGAACATACACTCTCAGGCGTATGGGGTGCTCTGTTGGAATCCTCCACAAAACCGCAAATGACCAGCAACAGGGGTCTGGTTAAATCATCTCTGGTTTACCCATTAATAGAACAGTCTTTCCTCCTTATAAAAGGAACAAGTTGAATCTCTATATACTTCTGTGTAACCTTGTCCAAGGTGTACTGTTACATGTTTAAAAAAAAAGCAAGGTGGAAAACACACACACAAACACATGCATAATGTTATATGCAGAAATCATTTTCTGGAAGGGTCTATCAGACTTTTATATAAACCAGGGCTGCTATGGGGGCATTTTTACTTTTCATTTTACACTCTATGGTGTTTTAATTTTTCAAATCTACTTGATGAAGTATAATAAAAATTTGTTAAATGTTAAGTTGAGCAGACTTGTATTAAAAACAGGACTCAGGTTAGCTGTCATCATTCCAGGCACAACAAAAAATAACTCCTAATAATAAGTAATAAAGATCATGAATAACCCCCTGCATTTGGAGGATTATATACCATTTAACGTGATGTCTTCCAACATGACCTCATTTAATTCTCTGGGACAGTTGCAGTGATCCCCATGTTACTGATCAGACACTGAGGCTGTTGTGGGAAGCTCAGAGTCCCTATCTGGTTCTCTAATTCCCTGGCCAGGGCTTTTTGGAAGCCATCAGTTGAAAAGGCAAATGTTCTTTTCCCCTGCCCATGCCAATTTGGGCAAACGTTGTGCATTGTGAATTTCTCAGCTGACCCATCATTTGTAGTATGACCTTGGGCGAGTCGCTTCCCCTCTGTGGACGAGCTCTGATGCATCTCCACGCTGTAGATATCTTTGATTTATGCTGAATGTCTTGCTGAGGTAATTGGATTTTCAGGGTGGTGTGTCATAACTCATTCCTAAAAGTTTGAAACACAAGTTCATGGGCAACATTTAAAGAATTGGGGTCCTGAGCAGCCCTGTAAATCACTCACCCTACGGTAGAGCGCATTTGTCGCACCCTTGGAATGACTGTTTGGGGGAGATGTGCAGATGCTGGCCCAGCTTACTCTAGTTCCAGCTCAGGCCATGCACTTTCATGCAGGTGTTCACTTACTTCCTTCCCTCCAAACGCCACATGGCCCTTGTCTGGCTCCAGCACCAGCTCTAGCACTGCTCTGACTCCATCTCCTTATATGCATGCATGTGTGCTAAGTCATTTCAGTCGTGTCTGACTCTTTACAACCCATGGACTGTAGCCTGCCAGGCTCCTCTGTCCATGGGATTCTCCAGGCAAGAATACTGGAGTGGCTTGCCATGCCCTCCTCCAGGGGATCTTCCCGATGCAGGGATCAAACCCACATCTCCTGCATTGGCAGATGGGTTCTTTACCACTAGCGCCCCCTGGGAAGCCCATCTCCTTATACATGTTAGTATTAATCCATCTTCTCAGAGTAGTATTCCTCACCATGTGGCCTTTGAGCCCAGAGCAGAATCTGAAATGTCCTGTATACTGGAGAAGTGCCTGGGAAACAGATCATAAGCTGCTGCTGCTGCTAAGTCGCTTCAGTCGTGTCCGACTCTGTGCTACCCCAGAGACGGCAGCCCACCAGGCTCCCCCATCTCTGGGGTTCTCCAGGAGTGGGTTGCCATTTCCTTCTCCAATGCACGAAAGTGAAAAGTGAAAGTGAAGTCACTCAGTCGTGTCCAACTCTTCATGACCCCATGGACTGCAGCCTACCAGGCTCCTCCATCCATGGGATTTTCCGGGCAAGAGTACTGGAGTGGGATACCATTGCCTTCTCCGGATCATAAGCTAACCTTGGCTAATTAACTCAGCTTGTCCTGCTGTTTAAGACTTTGTGTCTTTGAGTTGTAGATTTTGTAGTTGAAAACTTCCAGAATCTTAGAATCGGGCTATGTAATTTGGGGAAATGATAGAGTCTTAGAAACAGACACCCTTGATTTGAACCCCAGCTGGATCCCAGTCTCCTGGCCAGTGCAGCCTGCACGGTAAGGGCCCCTCAAGGCTCACCAAGACAGTTCAGTGTGTTCTCATCCCATGGGCAGTACTTGTATCTCCACGCCCAAGGGGTCCACCCTAGACACTTGTAATTAATATACTGTCGAACCACATGAAATTGTCATTTCTGTTGGTCAAACATGATTGGATAGTGGCAGCTCTTTTTTTTTTTTTTTGTAGGCAGTGATTTCTTTTCTCTCTTTTTAAAAAAGATATTTATTTATCTGCATTGGGCCTTGGTTGTGTCCTGTGGGATCTTTCATTACAGTGCACAGATTCTCTAGCTGTGGTGCACGGCCTCCAGAGTGCATAGACTTCAGTAGTTGTGGCACTCGGGCTCTCTAGTTGTGATACACAGGCTCCATCGAGCATTCATGGACTTCAGTAGGTGTGGTGCGTGGGGTTAGTTGCTCCACAGCAGGCATGTGGGATCTTAGTTCCCCAAGCAGGGATCGAACCTGCATCCCCTGCATTGCAAGGTGGATTCTTAACCAGTGTACCACCAGGGAAATCCCAGATAGTGGCAGTTTTGTTGGATGAAGGTTGATGCTTTTGAACTGTGGTGTTGGAGAAGACTCTTGAGAATCCCTTGGACTGCAAGGAGATCAAACCAGTCAATCCTAAAGGAAATCAACCCTGAATATTCATTGGAAGGACTGATGTTGAGGCTGAAGCACCAATACTTTGTCCACCTGATGGGAAGAGCTGACTCATTGGAAAGGACCCTGATGCTGGGAAAGATTGAGGGCAGGAGGAGAAGGGGATGGCAGAGGATGAGGTGGTTGGATGGCATCATTGACTCAATGGGCATGAATTTGAGCAAGCTCCAGGAGATAGTGAAGGACAGGCAAACCTGGTGTGCTGCAGTCCATGGTGTCACAAAGAGTCAAATATGACTGAGCGACTAAAGAACAATAACAAAGTTCTGTAGCTCCCTTATCCCTTGGGTTGGGTTTTTGGTAGGAGCAGAAGGCTTACTCAATAGAATTTCCCTGTTGAATCCACCCAGTCAGCACTGTGTAACTGGTTTAATAGTACACCATTTATCACCTGTGCCCCTTTCTTATATTACTTCCTCACTTCCCTACTGATATTTCCTAGGATCACCTCTCCAATCAGCTACATGCGTTTCAATTTTGCCTCATGATCTGCCTCTGGGGTAACCCCAATCAAACCTGCTCAGGGCTTCCTTTTGGAGTATGGCTTCATTGTTGAGATCAAATGAGATCATGCACGTGAGGCATGGAATGCACAGCAAGTGGGAATCAGTAGCAGCTGCTACTGCTTTCACATCTAACCTGTTCCTTTGAGAGGCATGGTAACTGAAGTCTGGAGAGGAGAGGGGGCTTTTTCAGTGCTGCTTCATGGCTCAGCATGGGCTCGCTTTTGGCTACACCCAGGGTAGGTGATGCCAGAGGCAGACAGAGCACTGGCTGGCTCCCTTCTCGCTTTCCTCAAGCTGTTGCAGTATAGGGTGTGATGGGGCCACTATTCAGGACTCTCCTTTGTCCACATGGGCAGGGATGCCCCCAGGTGCTCACAGCTTGTGCACAAATCTGGACTGTCCAATGGAGAGGGTGGCATTGGCACATTGGTAGCGTGGGGTTGCCCAGATCAGACCAGAGGGAGGACTGGGCAGGGCATCAGGAGTAAGGGCCCCGTGCTGCCAAGACTACCTTGGCTGGACTGCTTGGTCCAAATGGCAGGAATCTTGGGTGGAAGCCTTGTCAAAATGTCAGCTCCAAACAGACTGAGGGATAAGACAGATGAGCTTTTGGAGCGACTTCTGATTCAGCTGAAAGTTGGACTGGCATCTAGAGTGGAAAAAACACTCCCCCCCTGCTCAACTTTGGTTTAGGTGGGGCAGGTGGGAAATGGTGACAGATGGTGACCTCCTGAGAAACTCCTTGGAAAGAAGTTGCCTTACTGTGTTGGACACAATTCTGGGTTTGGATTCTGGCCCTGGCTGTGTTCCTAAGTCAGTGGCAAAACCCTAACACATCAAGCCAGTTTCCTCCTCTGTCAGGTGGGAATTCTAATGCGTCCCTCAGAACAGTCCTACAACCGTCTTTCAGGAAAGATGGCTCAGGCTGGTAGGAACTAAATTCATCCTATCAACACATCTTCATCCTATCAACACCTCTCACACATCTTTATTGCTGGGCAATGGCCAGGGCCATAATTCAAGTTCCAGGGGATAGTACAAGCTTGGATGTGGTCTGGACCAGGGCTATTGTCTAAGAGATAATATTTCCCAAAGTTTGTTCTAGAGAGCAACATTTTTGTGAACCATATTCCTCACTAAAATGGTTCTATGGTGATTAGGTTATTTGGCACACCAGAAACATTAACTTACTTTTATGTCAGTATAAAATAATAATGTATGCTCTGTTGTATCTGACTCCTTGGTGACCCCATGGACTGTAGTCCACCAGGTTCCTCTGTCCATGGGATTTCCCAGGCAAGAATACTGGAGTGGGTTGCCATTTCCTCCTCCAGGGGATCTTTCCAATCCAGGGATCAAACCTACGTCTCTTGCATCTCCTGTACTAGCAGACAGGTTCTTTACCACTAGTGCCACCATTAAAGCCAATGTTAATTCATGAAGCATTTATCATACCAAAGCCCAGTGTGAGGCACATAGGTGCAGAAGGGAACGATGCACGAGCCTGGTCAGGATGGGCTCAACATCATTTAGGGAGACAGGCTGGTGAGGTCATTATTACCGTAAATGTGCTAAGGATTAGAGCACAGGTGTATATGGGGAATGGGGCTAGAATGGGGAAGAAGTGATTTAGTGTGGATGGGAGTGGTCAGATGGTCTCACCCATGTCTGTTTTTCTAAGGTTGGATACATTTGTCTGGTGGCAAGATGACTCACAAGATTTTCCCAGAAATCACAACACCATATATAAGTCACCAAGGCTTAAAGAAGCAGGGGGTGTTTGAGAAGCTGTATGACATTTGACAAGTTTAAATGAATGGATAGTTCCTGAGAGAAGGGGCATATCCCCTCATATGGCTCCACAGCCCCATCCTCTCCGCATTTTATTTTGAAAAATAGAAACTGGGTGTGTGGCTCTGTTGACCCTTTGGAAACACCGTAATCAAATGTAGACAGCTACTCAGATTGTCTGTGTCACCAATGAGAAGATGCTACAGAAATGTGGCAGCTAGGAGACAGCCAGGCTGATGGAGGTGACAGGCACGGGGAATGCTGACAGTGATGAGTCTCCACTCATCACCTCAGTGCTGTGATGCTGGCAGGGATGGATTCACAAAGTGAACCCTCCGGAGCAGTGCCTTGCAAGTTTGACTCTGCATATGTTATCACCTGGGAGGCTCGTGGAATCCTGAGGTTCTGCATGTCTAACAAGCTCCTGGGTACTGTCCATGGTGCTGATCCCCAGACCTCACTCTGAGTAAGGAATCTCTAGAGAAGGGGTTGGCAAACTAGGGCCTGCTACTTATTTTTGTGAGTTAAGTTTTGTTGGAGCACAGACATAACCATCTATTTATGTATGTCTATGGCATGTTCACACTATGTGGGCAGAATTGAGTAATTGTGACAGACACCATAAGACCTGAAAAGCCTAAAAGAATTACTATTTGGCCCTTTACAGAAAAGTTTGCCTATGTCTGCTCTAGAATAATGGTTCTTGGACTTGGCCATATGGTAGAAATACCTGGGGAAACTTTAAATATCCCAATGCTCGGGATGCACCAAAACAAATTAAGCCATACTCTCTGGAGGTGGTCTTCAGGTGTTGGTATTTTTAAATCTCCAGGTGATTCTAATATGTAACCAAGATTAAGATTCTAATATGCAACCAAGATTAAGAAACAATGCTGGAGAGGTTGCCATGGTCTGATTTGCATTTGCCTGCAATTAAAAAACACATCATTAGGAGGCAGCGGCACTAGCTAGGGTATGCACAAGAGGCAGAACTATTAGGCACAGCTACCTGGATAACTCCAACTGGCTCTTGTCACCAAGATCTCCTAGTATAATTGGAACTTGAAGTAAAAGCTGAGAAACCACTCGTAGGTGATCAGCTGATAACCTGTCTTACTCAGCTAAGGCAAGCCTGTGGATGAATGGGCCTCAGAACTTGGCACAGATTAACTGCTTTCAGACTTTAACAGATGACCCTGATAGAAATTGCTTTTTGCCTGGACCTTACCTTTTCCAGTCTTGGCTGTTCTCATCTGAATTTTGTCCTGGGTCCTTTGTCAGGAATTCCATTCCTTATGTGGTATATCCTATGACTTAAATCATACTAATCGTTTGTATAACTGGGCTTCTGTAGTGGCTTGGATGATAAAGAATCTGCCTACAGTGTGGGAGACCTGGGTTCAGTTCCTGGGTTGGGAAGATCTGCTGGAGAAGGGAAAGGCAACCCACTCCAGTATTCTTGTCTGGAGAATTCCATGGGCAGAGGAGCCTGGTAGGCTACAGTCCATGGGGTCGCAAAGAGTTGGACACAACTGAGTCACTAACACTTTCACTTTTCAAGTATAAATGGCATCTGCATGGCTCTCAACAACTTATAAAGGACTTTCACATCTATTATTTCATTTGAATCTTCACAAGACCCTTTGTGTGGGGTTTATTTCCAATTTATAGGTGAGGACACTGAAGTTCCTAGAGTGGAAATGAGTCTTATAGAACTCATTTTATAGAACCAGTGAGTATAGAGGTGGGACTCTTACCCAAATCCATCCCTGAACCAGTGGTGGCAAGGGTTAACACACTCCTAACAGGAGAAAGTGCTCCCTTTTGGCCAACATTGCCTCTTACTGCCCCCCTTCTCTCCATGATGCAGCTCAGTTTTTCCTGCCTCACTTCCTGTGTCTCTCTTCCAACTCCTTTCAAATGAATAAAAGATTTTACAGCTTCTTTATAAATACTCTGCAGGTTTCAATCCAGCCTTTTTGTAGATTCAAACAAAATCCCCAAAGGGGTTTGGTTCCCTCTTCTTTTTCCTTTCTGCTCAATACGTTTGAACCATATTAAATCTAATGCATCAGAACCTGCATTGAACGCAGGCACCCAGTAATTGACTCACAGGTGTGAGTTTGACCTTTGGCACTTGTGCTGTCACTTGAGACCACCAAGGGTCACAGGGAAGACAAATAACCTCCAAGTTGAATTCAATTTCATTTCCTCTGCCCCAGTGAAACTTTTTCACCTGTCAGCCTCACAGTCCTTGAGAACAAAGAACCAACCTCCTTGACTCTGACCTGGGTGGGCTGCAGCATTTGGAAGCTACTGAGAGATGGATGTTGGGCTACTTCAGACTGGCCCTTTGCCCTGGGACATGGTTGTTGATTGGATTCCAGCATCCCAATTGGTTTTCTGTCTTAAAGTCCTTACCTTTCACTTTGGGGAATGAAGTGTCCAAACTGCAAAGGCAAAGGGAGAGGAGAGGTCCAAATGCTTATAGTTGAATTTGTGCTTCATCTCCTACCTTATACTATCAGGGAATCAATTTCTGATGTGCTCCTCTGAACAGAGAAAATGCTTAACAAAGCAATACGTGTTTAAATGTCCAATGGGAAACATCAATTTTGGAATGGACAATAAATATAAGTGAAGAATATTCAATGTTTATCAACCTTTGGAGATTTACTACACTCAAGTGGGTGGGTCAACCAGGATGATGGAGGTTCTGAAATATCCCAAATGTCCTGGGACAGAACGGATTTTATGTCATTTTAGACTTGAGAAGAGTTGCTTCATTAAATGTACTACAGTGAAACTTGATTTCATTTTTATGTTTTGTCTTTAGAGATTGACATACTTCAAACCATAAGGAAACAAAATAATTTGTTAGTGGTGGGTTGGGGAAATGTGGGTAATTAGAGAACTCTAATGGGCCGTGCTAAAGTGAAAATCAGTCAGTGGTCACATTAAATCAGGGGGTTTGGTCACAAATCATGGATACCATGGACACGCTTGAACTAGTTTAAGTGAAAAATAGTCTTTATTGGAAGGCTATTTAGGATAGGTCATAGAATTAAAAGAGAAGATGAGAAATCAGGCCATGGAAAACAGGCAAGTCCATGAATGAGAAATGGATCTTCAGATGCCACCAAGACTATCCCTCTATATCTCATTTCTGTCTTCAACTCTGTTCTTTCCTTGTAAATTCCCTTCATACCTGCAGGGTCACCTGCAGCTTCCAGACTCACATCTCAAAACTTCACCGGTGAGAGGATAAGGGATCTTCTCTCCTGTATCAGTTAATGTTTTCTGAGGAAAGGCATCTGATTGGTTAGATTAGGGTCACATGTCCAAGTCCTGGACCAATCATTATGGCAAAGAGGTAGGGCTGGGAAGATAATAGCTCCTACTCAGAATAGAAGGCAGGGCTGTAGGGAAGAGAGTGACTCCTAGAAGGTTTGGCCTTGGGAGAAGTCATTGAGAAGCTCTAATTTCTCTCTGTACATTTATGACTTGGGAAGAGAATACAGAAAACTATAGGGACCATTTATGGTGACTTATATGTGTGATAATGAGGGTCTGGCAACCCACTCCAGTATTCTTTTTTTAATTTTATTTTATTTTTAAACTTTACATAATTGTATTAGTTTTGCCAAATATCAAAATGAATCCATCACAGGTATACATGTGCTCCCCATCCTGAACCCTCCTCCCTCCCCATACCATCCCTCTGGGTCGTCCCAGTGCACTAGCCCCAAGCATCCAGTATTGTGCATTGAACCTGGACTGGCATCTCGTTTCATACATGATATTTTACATGTTTCAATGCCATTCTCCCAAATCTTCCCACCCTCTCCCTCTCCCACAGATTCAAAAATATGGAACGCTTCACGAATTTGCGTGTCATCCTTGCGCAGGGGCCATGCTAATCTTCTCTGTATCGTTCCAATTTTAGTATATGTGCTGCCGAAGCGAGCACCACTCCAGTATTCTTACCTGGAGAATCCCATGGACAGAGGAGCCTGGCGGGCTATAGTCCATAGGTTGCAAAAAGTTGGACGCTACTGAAGCGACTTAACATGCATGCATATATGTGATAGGATCCCACCCAACTGAGGTTTTTTTAGTTAAAAAATATGGATATTAACCATCATATTGGTTAAAACCTTGGTAGAGTCACTTATCTGCTCTCAGTTTCCATTTCTGTGTTTATTACATGATATCAATAAAACCTCTTAAGCTTGATTCTTTGCCTCGGGGTTGGCTTCTGCTTCATTTGAACCCAAACTAAAGACCCTTTGGGAAGAGGACAAGATATATTCTGGTCAACTCAGCTTCCTCTGATTAATGGGGGGGGGCCCTCTGGGGGAGCCATATAAGTGACATTTCGTTTTGTATGATGAGTAACAAACTTCATCAGATGAGGTAATGAGAAAGGGAAACTTCGTCCAGCAACTGATGCTGTTGGGTTAAAGATGGATGACTTTGAAAATTAGTTTTGAGTTTGAGGGGCCTGAGGAAGATGGAGGCAGACTGGATTTGCTGTGTCCCTTATTTGGTGAAATCCATAGGCTTTGCTCTCCCCTGATGGAGTAAACAGAAGCTGCTCTGTTCATCTTTCAAGGGCAGGAAGCATATCTTCCACTTCTTTTTTAATCCCCTCATTGGAAAACTGCATCTTTTCAGGTTTGTAATTGTTGAGATTCTGGAGGAAGAAAAGTGCCCTGATTCTTTTAAGAACAAAGAGGGCCCTTCAATGAGGAACACTTTCTCTGGTTGGAAAAGTACACAGGGAAATCAGAAGGCGTGTGATTAAGAGTCTTTTGTCTTCGGTTTGTGACTTTGGGAGGAAGGGAAGCAGAGAGCCTCCTGGGATGCGGGCAAGGGTTTAACACTTTTCTTGAAGTTCCTGGGGAGCGGGTGCTGAGAGGTCTTCAATAGGGAATCAGCACTGATTCCATCGTTCATCTGCCCTTTGCTCCTCTCATTCCTCCTCCCCAACCAGGGCCAAGATCAAGTTCTAAACCTGGGCATCGGGTAGGTCCTTGTGACCTTTTCCCAGGCTTTCCCCCGTGGCACTTCATGGCTGGCCTACCCTCTGCCATTCTTCATGCTGTTCCCTGTGCCTGGGATGCCCTTTCTCACTTTGCTTCCTTGGCTAAGTCCTACATACTCAGCACACCAGAATGCAGATGTTTTCCGGACACACCCTGGTGTATATAAACCCTCTCTCACACCCCTTCTTGGACAGGTTCTCTGTGCACCTCTCTTACTCCCTGTCACTGTGCACAATGATTTGTTTAATCACCCAGCTCCATTGTCGGGTTGTGACTCGCTGTGGGGGTCACCATGTCAGACTCATTCTGATCCAGCAGAGGGGCCACAGTGCCTGGCCCATGGCGGACACCTAGCGTAGGTTTGGGAAAAATAATTGGATGTCCTTCAACTTTACTTTTTCATGTTCACATGTTCCATCTCTTCACCTCAACCTTAAATACCTAGGGGGTAGGTGTGATTTATTTCAGGTTCTCTTTCTAATCATTGTTGCTCTCCAACTCTCAAAGCATCGCTGCCAGCCTGGGCAGGCTCTTGTGTGTGATAAGTGGCCATTGGATAAGAGAAGGGATGACATTCACTCTTCCAGCTTCAGAACTCAGCGTGGTGTCTTCTATCTCACATGGAGACGCTGTCAGAGGCTATTTTTATCATCCTGTCATGCTTAGAAAGCTGGGTCCTTGATCCAGGTCATTTCTGAGTCAGAAGGGATATAGTCTTCAGATCCCTGTACTCAGAGTAAATCCTTGGCAGAGCCTCCTGCTTCAGGAGATGTGACAGGTGCTCCTGCGGCACACCCCACATACCTGTGGGTGACAAAAGGCAATCTAACACCTGTCCAGGCCTCCACTGGGGCTCTCCAAGTGGGCTGATGGGATGTCAGGTCCTGTGTTAAGAGAAGGGCTGGAGCCACCCATGTTATAGCATCAAAGCTCCTCCAGCAATGGGCCCTGCCCACTCCTTGGTTGCTATTCACAGGGCAGCTCCTGCTGGTCTGTTCGAAGTCAGATTCCTCTGGAAAAAACACACCTTCTCTGTCATCCCTTGTGGGCTGCATGGTGTAGGGCAATGCTCGAGGGCATGGGGGCAGGGAACTGCTTTCTGAGTCTGTCCGTGGTGAGCACTGGAATCCGAGGTGCAACTGTCAGTATGGTCTCCCAGATCTTGGCATCTAAGTTGTACAGGGGTACCTGAGATTTTGTGAAGCTTGCAAAATGATTCACTGAGAAAGACAACCCGAAGTATGAACTACATTGGATTTACCAAATAGTACTGCCATGGCTCTTCTACTTTTAAGTAAAGTATCATACAGTATGGATATGATGTTAACCTCTTATCTCTTTCCTTCTGGGAAGTGGTCAGACTCCTCTGAGCTAGACCAGACAGAGCTTTCAGTATTTCAGCACTGGGGATGGAGGCCTGGAAATACAGGACAGTGGAGTGGCATCTTGTGCTTTGTTAACTAATGCAAATTCAAAGAGACCGAGAGAAAGAAAAAAGAAAGATCAGGACAGGGATAGAGATGAGGGAGGGAGGGAGGGAGAGGGGAAGGAATCAGTAGTTTGCCTGGTCTAGTGGTTATGCCTGCCATTCTCAATGAGCCCTTGTCCAGGCAGAAATGAGTCATGACCCTGAGTCTAGTCTGCTGTTGGTCTGGTACCTGTGAGCCTCTTCCAGGTTGAGCCCCTGGCTGTGATCTCACTTTCTACAGAGGTGTGCTTCTTACATCCAGCTCTCTTTATTACCTGATGCCCATTACTGAATCCATTATACTGAGAAACATCTTTTACTGAGCAGGGCTGTATGTACCAAATGAGGCAAACTGTAGTTCATGGACAATTTAAGTGAGTCTCTGGGGACAGTTTTAACAGAATTTTTTGCTTTACGTGCTGAACTAAGGACCCCAATTTCTGGGTCAGATGTAACTCCACTAAAAGGATAACAGTAATGATGAGTACAACATAAACAATCATAACAGCCATCCTTCACTGTACTTACTCAGCCCAGCCATGAGGATAGGTACTTTCCACGGACTGTCTTCATTTTATCTTGACAACAATCCTGTGCATCAGATATGATGGTGTTTTGATGCAACCTTTTTAATTGAGGTATACATTTCCTAGAGTATGTTTTGGTGACTTTTTTACATGTACACATTCATGTTACCACCACCCTAATCAAGATGGAGCATTCCCATCCAATTGCAAGTTCTCTCATGCCCCATGGGCCCTGATGAGATGGTCATTATACTGGCTTCTAAGACCATAGCTTATGACCTCAAGTGCTAGGACTTCATATAAATGGATAAATACAGTGTATACTTTTTAGTATTTGGTTTCTTTCTTGCAACATAATGTTTTTGACATTCATATATATACACACACACACACACACACACACACACATACACACACACACATATGCTTATATAAACATATGTGGGGTTACATCCTGATAAACCCACATCATAAGCTGAGATTATTGTAAGTTGAAAATGCATTGAATACACCTAACCTACCAAATGTCATAGCTTAGCCTAGCCTATCTTACCTCAGATGTACTCACAGCACTTACACTAGCCTACAGTGGGGCAAATCATCTAACACAAAGCCTATTGTATAATAAGTGTTGAAAAGCTCATGTAATTTATTGAATACTGTACTGGAAGTGAAAAACAGAATGGCTGGCTGAGTGCAGAATTTTTATAAGTGTGTGGGTTGTTTTCTCTCATGATTGCATGGCTGACTACGGGCTGGGGGCTCGCTGCCACGGCCCACCATCTCTAGAGAGTATCATATTACATATATCTAACCCAAGAAAAGATCAAAATTCAAAATTCTAAGTACAGTTTCCACTGATTGCATATTGCTTTCATGCCATGTAAAGTCAAAAAAATCTTATGTGGAACCACGTAAGTTGGGGACCATCTGTATATAGACATGGTGGTCTGGAGGGCAAGGTAAGTTAAATAAGGTCACATAGCTGGCCAGTGGCACAGCGTGGATTTGAGCCGAGCTCCATCCTACCCCAAAGGCTCTTAGCCTCTGCCTCTGTGTGGGGAGGGTCATGGCCGCTCCAGTTTTCTGGTCCCGGGATGAAGCCTACACAGAAGCAGATGAACATGTACAAACTGACTACAAGCAGGAAGATACAGGATGCGATAAATATACCGGTACCACCAAGAGCCCCTTTCCGGCCAGTCATCTGCAAATGGATCAGACCTTGGAGATTCAGGCATTTTCCAGCACAGGAGGCTAGGCTGTCACTAAAGCCAGAATCTCCATCCCTTTATTCTGAGTCTTGATTCCTGAATTTAACAGAAGAGGTGTTACTTTGATGTTCGAATCATGCCTTTGATCAAAAGCTTGCCGGCTCCCTCGTGTCTCTTAGAACAAGACAGTGGTTCTATTGTGCTGGCGCGTGTTGTAACATTTTGGACAGCAGAAATGACATTTACATGAAACAGCCATCCTTGGAATGCACGAGATAAGACACTTTCAACAGCTCCTGGAAGGAGAGTCTCCAGCGTTGACTTTAAATCAAACAGAAGTAATATCGTGTCATCCTGCTCCTCCATCTCTACCTAGTGTTAATTAAAATCCTGATAACAAGACTCAGAAAACATCCAGATGAGGGAGACCAAAGTACCACTTAAAAATATTCAGATGAAAGTACAGTTCAGCAGGATTAAAGACAAAAATACCCTCCCTCCCTCCCAACAGTCTTCATTCTTCTGTGGCTTCTACTGGATGAGATGATTAACAAGCAAAGGTGATTTCTAAGGCTCCCCTGAACCCTGCTCACCACCCCCTTGGAGTTTTCAAACGGAACCATTTGAAATAATTGAACAATTACTTTATGCAATGTTATCAAAGTTTATTAAATTGTTCCCATTCGCTTTGTCCAATTACCAAATTTGGCTGATTGGCGTATTGCAATGCAGAGTGGTGAAGGTGTTCCTGGGGTGGAACCTCATTACTTTTGAGCAGAGAAAGGTTGCAAATTTCCTGTAGTTCAAATCCTTTCCTCTTAGAGATTAGGAAACGGAGGCTCAGAGAAGTGAACTGAGCTGGCTAAGCTTCATGGAAGCTAGAGACAGGGCAGGGCCGGGCCCCTTGCTCCTCAGAAACCCCATCTATCTGCAGAGCTCTAAATGGGCAAACCGTGTGTTGTCCCCACCATGGCCAGGGCATGCTTCCACATTCCTGCACGTCTCAATTAGTTCCAATTTAGACATGACATCAAGCATGCACTTAAAATGCAAATCCATTCGGACAGGACAGGAAATAATAAAGGTGGATTATTCCAGTGCAATTCAGTAGCTCCAGGGTCTTGGAATTGTGAAGGGACAGACTATGCTATGCTATGCTAAGTCACTTCAGTTGTATCCAACTCTGTGCGACCCCATAGTTGGCAGCCCAACAGGCTCCCCCGTCCCTGGGATTGTCCAGGCAAGAACACTGGAGTGGGTTGCCATTTCCTTCTCCAATGCATGAAAGTGAAAAGTGAAAGTGAAGTCGCTCAGTTCTGTCCGACTCCTAGCGACCCCATGGACTGCAGCCTTCCAGGCTCCTCCATCCATGGGATTTTCCAGGCAAGAGTACTGGAGTGGGGTGCCATTGCCTTCTCCGTGGGACAGACTAAATGGTCCTAAATGAAACATTGTTCTTTCTTGGGGGCTAAATATCTAACTTCCAACACTTTGCATCTCTATCCCTGTCTCAGATTCTTCTTCCTAGACCTCATTTGGACCTTGCTTTTATGTTTAAACTTTTATTATGGAAAGTTACCAACACATGCAAAAGTGAGAGAGTTGTATACAGCAGACCACTTCAACAGTGACCCACATATGACTCATCCTGGTCTGGCTCTGTTGTCTCCTGCGTCCCCACTCCCTGCACAATTTTCAAGCAAATCACAGGCATTGCAACATTTTGTCTGTACATTCTTCATTTGGTCGTTCAGTGTGGACCTTGCTTTATTATTTTTTTTAAAGTCACTATATTTTATGTCAGTGAAATATGTACTCTATGAAAATTTAAACTAATGAAATGTTATACAGCCATTATAATAATATTTCTAGATGGGAAATTATCCTTCATAGTTTAAGATAATTAAAATCCCAATGAAATGAATGTTCCATTCTGTAACACACACACACACACACACACACACACACAGTCAGAAAGGATGTATATCAGATTAGACTGTAGTTTCTTTTTTTTTGCTTATTTCGCCCCTGGTTTTTTTTTCTTTCTTTCAAGAAACACATCATTTGTGCAACAAAAAAGAGCCTGAGGGGTTAAAGTCAGTTTCATAAAGACAGTGTGAGAGACTGGAAAAGGCATGCTGGGTTCTAGTACTTGACTGTAGGACGATGTACCAGGGAAGATGAAGTGACCCTTGATATGTGTGTGTGTGTGTGTGTGTGTGTGTGTGTGTGTGTGTGTGTGTGTGTGTGTGTGTGTGTGTCTGTGTTGGTAGGGGGGCTCCTTAGTCAAACTCAGTTAATAACATGAGTGAAGGTGATTAAGATTTTTCAATTCAATTCATGTTTTATGAAATACTTACTCTGGCCCACACATTGTGTTACTTGTTGGGATCACAATTATGAAACTAGAAAAGGAACGAACATATTGTAGACTCTTATTACTCCAAGCCTGGTCCAGGGATCAGCATCACCTGGGAGCTTGTTGGAGATTCAGATTCTCAGGCCCCTGCCCCAGACTTACTGAATCAGAATCTGTTTGTAATAAACTTCCATGCGGGATCCGGATGCACATGAAAGTCTAAGAAGCGCGGGGCTGTCGCAGGGCATCCTTGACTGTGGGACTGTGTCTCATGGGTTTCTGCCTCAGCCTCACTCAGAGCCTGCTGAGAGGAGGGGATGGTGGGGATGGTCAGGGCTGTAACCTGGCGTTTGTGGGTTCCTGATGTATCTGTGTTGACCAGGTGAATGAGTGATCATCCTTACACACTGTTTCTGTTCCTACCCCACAGTCTTTCTGACTCACCACTGCCAAGGAAGATCGTCAGACACCTTGGCCAGGCGTTTGAGGCCCAGGACAGAAAAGCTCTTTGCAATCAATTTCTTTATTCTTGAACTTCCATCCATCCTCTCAACACTGTGCTTAGGAACTCAGACAACACTGGTTTATGTTTAAAGCTCAGATGCCATGCCATCTCCTCCAGGAGGCCTTCCTGGGATACACTGCCAGCAGGATCTCTTCCTTCTCCATACTTTGGCAGGGCTTACCATCAGTGCCGATCATTGGTCCTTTATGAACGTGCTGCTGTAAATAACCTTAAATTCCCAAAGCCTCAGTCTCCTCACCTGTAAAATGGAAATCATAGTTTCTTCCTTACGGGGAGCCTTGAGGATAAATTGAGAAGTATCTATACAGCACTTAAGATGATGTCTACCTAGTATGTTCTAGGAATTCAGTTCATAAGTATCAGAAAAACATTGAACTTCATGGTAATTCTATGAGGCAAGTATCAATACTGTTACTTTCCTTACTTTACAGATGAGGAGACAGAGACAGAGAGAGGTCGATTGGCTTGCCTGAGGTCACCACAGCAAGTGAAGAGAGAAACAGAGGTAAGCTTAGGTGTCTAGGTGTCTACCTAACTCAGACGTACATACTCTTGTTATTTTGTGTGTGTGATAAGAACACAACTTACCGCACTAGTGAGATCTACTAGTATCCTAGGGGTGTAGTACAGTCTCGTTAAGTACAGAAACAATGTTGTGTGGCAGATCTCTAGAAGTTATTTGTCTTCTTAACTGAAGCCTTATACCTGTTGAATGGCAGCTCCCCGTTCCTCTCTCCCCCAGCCTCTGGAAACCTCGAATCTGCTCTCTGCTTCTCTGGTTTGACTCCTGTAGATGCCTCATATAAGTGGAATTGTACAGTATTTGTCCTTCTGTGGCTGACTTACTTCACTTAGCACAACCTCAAGTTTTGTTCATATTGTTTCATATGGTAGGATCTCCTCATTTTTGAAGGCTGAATAGTATTCCATCATGTTCATTTAGAAATTGGAACACTGGTTGTTGGGAATGTAAAATGGTGCAGCTGCTATGAAAAACAGTATGGAGGTCCTTCAAAAAATTAAAAATAGAACTCTATGTGATCCAGCAAGCCCACTTCTGGGTCTTTGTCCAAAAGAATAGAAATCAGGATCTCATAGATACAGTTGCACTCCTAAGTTAATTGCAGTGTTGTTCACAACAGCTGAGATGTAGAAACAGTCTAACTTTCTATCAGTGAATGAAGGAGTGAATACATTCTTAAATGCCTGCTTTTGGTGGCTACCCAGCAGAAGGGCAGTACTTCTGTCCCTCTGTCCCCGCCTCCCAGTGTCTATCCGCAGTATACAGTTGCATATATTGATGCATGTTGGTTGCATATTTCTCCTATCAGCAAGCTCACCTTTAGGAGCTACAGTCTGGCTGGAAAAGGTACCCTCTCCATCCCCACTGACCAGCTCAGATGTCTTGGGACAAAGACATCCAGATATTCTTGTGAGGTGATGTGGCCTTCTTCATGGCCTTTTCCAGCAGCAGGCAGATGGTCTCCATATCTGACTGCCCACCCATAGCATGAGTGGTTCTTTCTAGTCATCAGACTGAGTTAGCTGATAGAAGTCAGGAAAGAGCCCTGGATTTGAAGTTAGGAGACCTGGGTTAGAGGTCCTTGATTTAGATGTTGTGTGAATGTCATTAACGCTCTGTGAGCCTTGTTACTTTGTCTATAAGATGGTACCATGATATCAACATCACCAGGCTATTCTGAGAGTTGTACAAGAGCATGGAGAAAAGGACTCTTTAGACGTCTGGTGTTCAAAGCATAACCCAATAGAAGGGCATAGGGCGAGGACATTGACTGACTGCACAGTCTGTAGGCGGTTGTTCAAGGCAGCATTGTGTGATCGATCTTTTGCTGGAAATTAGACCCCAAATAGAGTTTTAATTACTAATCTCCATAGTTATTTTAAGTAATTACATAATATTCTCGAGCTGATGTATCCCAATCACCTGGACCATTTCTATTAGACCATTTCTATTAGTTTTATATATTGAACTTCCTTAAGTATCTCTGTTTTTTTTTTCACTTATAACTTAGGATAAATTCCTAGGAGAGTGATTAGTGGGGAGTGGGCAGGCGGGATGTTATGTTCATTATTCTGATTCTTTGAGTGTATTTTCACATTGCTCGCGTATAACATAAATCTTACCATGACTTCACTAGTGTTGGGTTTTTACTGTATTTTCTAAAATAAAAAAATGCCTATCTTTGTGTTTTTTTTTTTTTTTTAACAAAAACCCAGTGCGGTTGTCACCCATTCATCTGAGTATCTTTCACAAACTCATAGTATTACACTTATCACATCAAATGGTAAACGACTTATTTTTCAATCTTTCTCCCAGCCTCCCACCCCACCCAGATGTGAGCCACAGGAAGTCAATCTATACTCCCCTTACACAGCTGGAACACAGTAGGTTTACAGTCATTGTTGAAATGCCTGTAAATCTCTTCCATCTTGCTGAACACCTAAGTCATCTTATAATGTGTTGAAATAAAACCTAAGATTAGCTTTGCCCTGGGACAGTGAGTGTTGAAATAGAACCAAGACTCTGTTGGACTTTGAAGTTCTAGGAAATGGAATCTCAGGTTTATTGAAAACATAGCTGCCTTCCTAGGAGAGGGTGGGCAAAGCCTCTCAGTCTGATGTTTTGCAGAGGAAATTTGGGTCCATAACCCAGTAAACTGATTATAGATAAGATAGTTCCCGGCAAAGGCTGATGCAGGCTGGGAGGTCTCGGCAATACACACACCACGTGATTTAATCAGATGCAGTCCCTGGTCTAAAGAGACAATGGATGAGAAGACAACCTGGATATTATTGCAATGAGGGATGCTGTTTCAAAGGAGGGTTTTTAGAAACTTATTTTAAGCTGAAAGCCAGCCAGAGATAAGAGCTGGGCTGATGAGGAGGCTGTGTGTAAAGAGTGTTTGTGCTGTGGTTTCTGGAGGGACGATGGGGGCGCTTGGGAAGCTGGTGGGAGGATGAGTGATGCTAGTCAGGGGTCTGCTGGACGATGCTTTGAAATAACAAAGAAGAGATGCTCTCTACAGTATAGGAAAAGAAAAGAAAACAAAGCTAGGGAAGGCTGCCAGGTACTGGGAAGCATGAGGGGAGTGGAAGGAAGGAGGGCACATGTGGGGCATCTTCTGTGGGCTTGGGAAGTGGGGTACAGCCCTCTGCTCAAGACATCACCTCTGAGGTCACACTGAGGGGTGTACAGCGGGGACAGGCAGCCTGCAGGAGGCACCGTCCATCTGTCTCAGCTTCTCACCCTCCACCCTGGCCTGTCCAGCCCTTGAAGCCTTAGACCCTCTGTGTGCCAGCCTGACTTTGGCCAAAATCTCTTCCGTGGTTGCCTCACCTCCTTCTCTCTTTCCAACCCTCCATCTTTCTAGCTGCTGCCCAGAGTGAGTGACCTTTCAAAGGAGTTCACCATTTCTCCGCTGAGACATGTCAAATCCTTCCCCGTCACTTCCACAGAATCTCTTGAGTGTGAGCTTCCAGGCCTCCCAGGGCTCTTCCACAGGGACCTTCATTTTCTCATTTCTGTCATGGCACACCCCACCCCAGGCTTCCTCCCCTTCAGGTTCCTGGGAGGGTTTTCTGTTCTCGGATCTATGTGCTTTTGTATAAGTGACCCTGTTACCCTGGAATTCCCGCCCTTGCTTGTCTACTTGGAAAATGTCCACTCATCGTCCAAGGCCCAGTTCAAACCTGCCCGGCACCTCCCCTCAACCCCACCTGGCTTTACAGACATTTCCTTGTCTCCATTTTAACATGAACAGAAATAGTTATGGTAAAGGAATGAAGATCTCACTACCCAATGGGATAAAAGGTGGAAAGAAAAAGACAGGGAGAAAAAAAAAGGACACAGACATCGAGTGCCTGTTTTGTGCTGGGCAGCTCACTGAGCTGGTCGTATTTGGGCATTTCCAAGACACTAAGAAGAAAGACACTAAGAAGAAACTGTGGGTCCAGGTAGTGAAATGACTCACTTGAGGTCACCCAGCTGGCATGAGGCTGGACTCCAAGGCCCGTGGACACTGGGCAGTGTCCTCAGCAGCCCTGAAATTGTGGTCTGGAGGCCCTGCTTTCTCCCCCAGGGAGGATGGCAGTGGGGAAAAGAAGCCTAGACCTCAGTTCCAGATTCTGATACTCACCTGGTCCTTTCAACCTCAGTCTCCTCTTCTGGAAAATGGGCATTTGGGCAAATGACACTTAAGTCTTTTCCCCCTCACGTCTATAGTTGATGATCAGAGTGGAAGGATGTGGTTAAAAATGGCCTAAATAGTATTGGAGGTCTGGCCCTCTCTCCTAGTTCCTTTTCATGTGACTTTCTGACTTCCTATTGCCCATCTTACAATAGGGATGGAGGAGCCTGCCATGCTACCATCCATGGGGTCACAAAGAGTCGGACACGACTGCATGACTAAACAACAACATCTTACAACAGGGCACTCAGTTGAGATGTCCGTCAGGGTACCTTTTTTTTTTTTTTTTTAACCAAATATATGGGGTTTCCAGGCAACCAAAGGCCTCAGAAATCCTTGAGCTCACCCACCTGGTTTCTTCAAGTTGACATAAAAGCAGTTGGGATGGTCAGTTATTTCCTTCCTCAGTTAGTCTTTTCTACTTGGAAATATGGGTAGACAGCTTAGTGTGGAAACATATACCCTACCACGGGGATTAACGGGCTTTTGTTTCTGTCCTGACTCTACTGCAAGCTCTGTGTGACCGTGGGTTAACTATGGGTTAACTACCTTCCCTCTCTGAGCCTTAGTTCCATTTCCACTGAAGAGGAAGTAGATAGTTTCAGCAAAAGCAAAACCATTATTGGATTTTGAATGGCAGGTAGTACTTGTCCTGCTGCACAACCAAACACAAATAAGCCTTGTAATGAAGAGAGACCCAGGAGGGTCTGGGCTCCAGGAGTCATTTGGGGTCTGCCCACACGTGGTTCTATCACAGCATCTGAGGGAGCTTTTCTCCTCAGACTTAGTGCAGGCTTGACATGATGTGTTGAGGGTGCCTGGGCCCACACAGGTGTGAGAACTGGGTATAAACTTGGATACAGAGATCCCCTTCCTCCTCCCCAAGGATTCAAGAGGCCATACATGTGCGCCTGGGGTAGAGAGAGGAGCAATCACTCAGGCAACATTCCTCTTCTTTCTTTTTTTATTTTGACTGCACTTTGCAGCCTGTGGAATCTTAGTTCCTCATCCAGGAATTGAACCCATGGCCCCTGCAGTGGAAGCATAGAGTCTTAACCACCGGACTGCCAGGGAAGTCCCCATTCCTCTTCTTTCAAGTTCTACAGGTTCTCTTCTTTATGCTCAACACAATTCTTGCCACTCATCCTGCAAATATTTATTCAGCTCATGTTATGCCTCCTGAGCTCTGTTTTAGGTTGAGGAACTGCAGCAGAGAACAGAACAGACGGAGATCCCTGCCGTGTGGAGCTTAGTTGCTGGTGGGGGAGACAGAAGAGAAGCCAGCAGATGGATCTAGAAGGCTGTGGGTGGTGAGAAGCACTGTGGAAAACAGCCTTATCAGGAGAGGGCAGCAGAGGTAACCATGGACGCTCTTCTGAGAGGTGGCTGGGCAGGTGGGGTGAGGAGAGTGAAGTGAGGAAGCGAGCTGGCAGGTATCTGGGAGGAAAGTCTATCTTTCTCTGCTTCTGAGCTGCAGGTATCTTGTCCCACATGTTCAAGAAGATTTTAGGTTTGGAGGCTGTGTCTTCTGTCACTCCAATATTCTCTCTAGTAGCTAAATGCAACATGGTGGGGTGAGTGAGGTGAGGGGAATGAAGTGAGGGAGTGAGGCTGTCTTGTATCTCTCTCTCCAGTCTGATCCCTCAGTTTCTGTTTCTTTGAGGACTGTGGTCTGCCTGAGAGACAGATGTTCTCAGTTTGCTTGAGGCAGCGGCCATGTCAGTCTGGGCTGAAGCGGATTCTCCTTTGAGCAGGAACATGGACGCCTTGACACCTACTGGGTGACACCATCTTACTTCCCCTGGAAACAGTGTTGCAGAACTTGATGGCTGATCTTTTCATGCTCCTTGTCATGAGAGCTTCAGAGTGACTTGCAGCGTTAGCTCATTAATGATCATTAAATGTTTGTGGAGAGTCAGTGCCTGACAAGGGCTTTCCTGGGGGCTCAGATGGTAAAGAATCTGCCTGCAGTGCAGGAGACCAAGATTCAATCTCTGGTTCAGGAAGATCCCCTGAAGAAAGAAATGGCCACCCACTCCAGTATTCTTGCCTGAAGAATCCCCATGGATGGAGGAGCCTGGCAGGCTAGAGTCCGATGGGTTGCAGAGTTGGACATGACTGAATGACTAACACCAGCAATCTAGCAATGCCTGACAAAATGAGCAGGGTGGAATGACAAGTACGAGGCTCTGACACATGGACTTCTCATCTGCACTCCTGTTTGCTGGTGGGGGGACACCCCACCTCAAGACAGGAATGCTCATCAGGAGAGAAGGCAATTCAAGTGGCACGTATTTGGTCCTCATGTTTGTCAGTGATTCATGAAGTGATTATCAACATTCAGAACCACTTCATGAATCAACCAGGAGCTGGGAAGAGATTTAGCCATAATGAGCTCATTTCCATAGAAATAGGACCAGACCCACTGGTGGGTCAAATAGTTGCACTGCCTTGGACTTCATAGCCTCCCGTCCTGCCACCTCCTCATTTCTGACAGGCTCATTTCAGGCCTCATTATGCTTTGTCGCTTTGTGCTCTAACCAAGAGCTGCCACATCCAGGAACCTCACAGATGGTGGATTCAGAGTCCTTTGTTCATCTGGGAAGTGGGCATCTCTTGGGGCCGGTTGGGAGCTGAACTGTGTCCCCTCCCATACAACAGCCATGAGTCGAAGTCCTAACCCCTGGTACCTGAGACCATGACAGTGTTTGGAGATAGGGCCTTTAAAGAGGGGGTTAAGGTAAAACAGGGTCATATGGGTGGGCCCTAATCCAATAGGCTGATACTTTGGCCTCTTGATGAGAAGAGCCAACTCATTGGAAAAAACCCTGATTCTGGGAAAGATTGAGGGCAGGAGGAGAAGAGGGTGACAGAAGATGAGATGGTTGGATGGCATCACTGACTCAATGGACATGAGTTTGCACAAACTCCAGGAGATAGTGAAGGATAGGGAAACCTAGCGTGCTGCAGTCCATGGGGTCCCAAAGAGTCAGATGTGACTGAGCGACTAACAAACAAACAAAGTCTGATGGGACTGCTGTCCTTAAAAGAAGAGGAGATTAGGACACAACACATGAGGAAGGAAGGTCATATGAAGACACAGGAAGAAAATGGCCATCTTCATGCCAAACAGAGCTTTCAGAAGAATCCATCTCTACCAACAACCAGTTGATTTCATATTTCTAGCCTCCAGAACTGTGGGGAAATACATTTCTGTCGTTTGAGCTGCCCTGTCTGCAGTACTTTATTATAGTGTCCCTAGCTGACTAATCGGAGAAGACAATGGCACCCCACTCCAGTACTCTTGTCTGGAAAATCCCATGGACAGAGGAGCCTGGTAGGCTGCAGTCCATGGGGTCGCTAAGAGTCAGACACGACTGAGCGACTTCACTTTCACTTTTCACTTTCATGCCTTGGAGAAGGAAATGGCAACCCACTCCAGTATGCTTGCCTAGAGAATCCCAGGGATGGGGGAGCCTGGTGGGCTGCCATCTATGGGGCCGTACAGACTCGGACATGACTGAAGCGACTTAGCAGCAGCAGCAGCTGACTAATACTGGGTTCTTGAGTGCAAATTCTCTTGGGAACCTTTGGGGCATTCAGACTTAATTGACAGGGTTGCATTAGCAAGGCACCTTCTCTGGAGGCTTTTTAATTCCTTCTCTCAGAGGCTCACCACCTTTCTTCCCACATCCCTGGAACTGGCTGTCCTTTGATACTGATACTTAAGAGGAAAGCCCATTTGAACACCTCAGGCCACTGGGGGCTTTCTTACTACCGGGCCTGTTACCCCATTGTCTTAGCTTGGTTCTACCTAAAAGCGGATCCTAAGAAAGAAATGGGTACACGAAGCTTACCTGTGATGTGATCCCAACAAGCATTGTGAGGGAGTGGGGAGGCCAGACAGGAAAGAGAGAAAGCCAATAATCGGAGTGTTACTGCTGGTAATTGGGTTCATTCTCACTGGGAGCCCTCTGGAGAGTGTGTGGAGCAACACCTAGGATTGTCTCATCAAGGAGCAAGGGAGCTGAAGCATTTATCTTGCACCAGTAAGGTATCAGCTCTCGCTCCTCATTGGCTGAGGGTCTTGTCTGTAACCCTCCAGCACTCTGGCTTATTTTTCACATGGGCTGAGTGTGCTCCTCCAACCAGCAAAACCTGACGCAGGGAGATGTTGCCATGGGTAGCAATGTTGGCAGTGACAGCTAGTGGGGGCAGAGGGGCTCTGGAGCAGCCTGCAGGGCCACACCAAGCCCCTTCTCCCTCTCCAGACCTCCCCTTCTGTGGGCGCCGGCATGTTCTGCACCTCGCCCACCCAGATGCAAAGCAGCATCTCTGGCTGAACTTTAAGCTCCTTTCCAAGAGGTATTTGCTAGATTAACACCCAGAATGTGTTTCCATGGTGGCACTTCAATAGAGTTCTCCCGGACTCCCCACTCACCTCGATGAAAGGCAGGGTCTTGCAGAAACCAGAATGAAAGGATTCCTTGGCCAGCTTCCCTTTCTGTTGAAAGGATGGCTCCATCTCCCAGATCTTTGCTCCCATTGCTTCAGAAAATTCCGGGTGTGCCAGCACTCACTTGGCAGTGGGGTGGCGAAGTATTTCTGGAGCGATCGCTAGTGTTTCTCATGTGGCTTCATTTGAAAGTGGCAACTTTCTAGGTTCTCTTCTGCTGACCCTTTTAAAGGAAACTGTGATGTAATTTCAAGATGGTTCGATAAGCGTTTAGATATGACCAGGCTTGAGGGCTGGAGGGGAAGTGTCCCACATGCCATTTGTGGAGGTCTGGAGGGTGTGACAAGTGGAGAAGGAAGGGAACTGGGTGGTGGGGTGAGGTGGGGAGCTTGATGAACCACAGTGAGATGACCAGGTGGATGTAGGGTACAATTCATGGAGCTGGAGAAGTCAGGGAGAGGGGCTGCTCTGGGGTGAGGACGAGGAGTTCAACTTTGACCCAGCTGAGTGTGGGTGTCAGGAAGAGGCAGGCTCGATGGATGGGATCCTGCCTCAGGAAGAGGACTCGATGGACGGGATGCCTGTCTTCCTTGTGCCCTGCCTGCCTGGGCCCTGCCTGAATTTCCTTTCTTTGCATTATGGCTTCACTTCCTTCTGATTCTGGCATCGAATCCAGCGTCTTGCCTTGCCCTGATGGTTCTCTCTGGTTCCCCGTGAGGCTGGATGATACTGTGAAAGGGACATCTCATCTGAAATGAGGCAAAGCTGGACTTAAAGCTCCGCGTAATCACTGAAGCGTTCTCGAGCCCGCAACAGCCACTGGCCTCCAGTTTCCTCTTCTCTCCAGGGCTGTCTGCTCGGCAGTCACCCCTGCAGAGAGGTGTGCCCTGACACCCCACCTAAAACAGGACCTGTCCCATCGTTCTCCGACTCTTACCTTGCTTGTTTTTCTTCAGGCCTGTTACTGCCACCTGATGTTTAAACGTTTGTGTTTACTTGTTTATTGTGTGTATGTGTCTCCTGAGGTTGTCGGCTCGACGATGATAGAAACACATGTAAACATCGTCAAGCACTGTCCCTTGCTGTATCGCTCAGTGTACAGAGCTGCCTGGCACGTAGTAAGCTCTCAAGCAGTGTTTGTTGAACAAGTGAGTAAAAGAAATCGACCTCTCAAGACTGTCGATGTGAAAGGCCAAATGTGTGTCAGAAATAACAGATGACAGACTTCCCTGGTGGTATAGCGACTGGGACTCCGCCCTCCCCATGCAGGATGCCCAGGTTCAATTCCTGGTCAGGAAACTAGCTCCCACATGCTTCAAGGATGAGTTCACATGCCACAACCAAAGATTCCACGTGATGCAATGAAGATTGAGGATCCCATGTGCTGCAACTAAGACCTGATGCAGATAAATAAATAAACAATAATGTCTTAAAAAATTACAGAAGAATTACACAACTCTAGGGCTCAAGGAGCCATCTCACCAGGAAAAAAATAAAACAGATCCCCTTCTAGCTCTTGTTTGGAACAGAAAAGGCCTGTGTGAAACACATACCAAGCGTTCATTTGATCTGTTGGACTTACTGTCCCGGCGTGTCGAAGGTAATATTTCATTGGATTTCACTGTGTGTTTGAAAGCAAAACAATTCACATTTGAAAATCTCATTACTAGCATCTTCCCTCCAAATCCATTAACGGCGTGAGTGTTTCTGGCAACTGAGATCACCTCGGATTATAGTATGAAATGCAGCTCTGGGGAAAACTGTATGTTTCAAGATGTTTGTACCATTCAATTGTCAAATATTCACACGGTTATGATTCTCAAAGAAAGCACACAATGTAGGGAAATTGGTAACAAAATAAAAGCTCCGGGATGTATTGAGAGAAGGCGGCCAAAGGATTCCTCCCTGACATAGCTAATCCCAGGGACGGGAAATTAAAAACCACGCCAGAATATCAATGCCTTGCCCTGAGGATGGCTGGCTTTCTTTGAGCGAGATTCCAGGTCTCAGCCCACATAGCAATTTCGGACTTCTTCACTGCAGCTTTGGGTCTCCTGCACTGCCCTTTCCCCATCCGGGAGACAAGAGACTCCTTTCCTCTCACCCGGACTCGCTTCATCAGCTAAATCTGAGAAGTTGGGTGACATCATTAGATGACATCATTGGATGACACCAGTAGAGCTGGAAAGGTTCTGTAAGATTGAAAATGAAGGGTCTTCCCTGGGGGTCCAGTGGCTAAAACTCTGTGATCCCAGTGCAGGGGGTCCAGGTTCAATCTCTGGTCAGGGAACTAGATCCTGCATGTCATAACTAGTAGATCCTGAATGCTGCAGTGAAGATGGAAGACCTGAGTGCTGTGCCAAAGACCCAGTGGAGCTAAACAAATATTTTTAAAAAAGATTGAAAATGGAAAAATTGAAGGTTGGGGTTCTGTCGTCAAACAAATTTGGAAGTTACAGCATTTGATACCTTCTTCTTGGAGCTTCCCAATTCACCCAGGCATGTTCAAACCTCTGAGATGTCCCATGGTCAGATACCTGCTTGTGTTTATTTAACTTAGCATTGTCCCAAATTAACTGGCTCTTCAGGCTTTAATTTGACCACATGAAGCAGTCACATTCTATGGAAAACTAGTGGGCAAGTTGAAACAGCCCCTACCTTCAACAGATGAGGCAACAAACTACAGGAAAGCTATCAAAGTGCCTGATCACTTGGCTGGTCAATGGCAGAGGTAGGAAGGACTGGTCACTGGGGACCATGACACCCAGTTCAGGGCTCCTCTTCTGCCCTTCTTTAATTCACTTCACCAGAATTCCTCTTGTTCCCATCCCACCCTGTCTCAACCCATCCCATTCACTCTGTGAATGTTTCTTGAGCACCTGTCATGGCCAGGTGCTGTTCTAGGTGCTGGAATACACTGGTGAATGAGACAGACATAAGACTGGGTCGTCCAGAAACCCACTTTGCCCTCAGGGAGTTAAGTCTAATTTGGAGCTTCTCATCATTTTCTTCCCATCTTTTCTCCTTCTTTTCTCTCTCTCCCTCCCCTCTTTCCTCCCTGTCTCCCTCATTCCAGATCATGCTTCATTCTTAACAAGATAAATGGCTCTGAAACTCCACTTAAATTACATCGCTCCCTGGGTGAGGACCTTAATTGATTCCTTTTTGTCTCTCAGAACAGGTTTAGCCTGTGGGCCCCAGAGCTCCATGGAAGCAGGGTCTGTGCTAGTCTCTCTCTCTCTGCTGAGCAGAAACCCTGCATCATAGTAGGTGCTCAGTTCATACCTGTCGCAGGACTGATGGCTGAGCACTTGTCAGCTCTGCAAGACATCCTGGGACCTTGTACTCTTAACTCACTTGCTCAGCCCGAAACCCTCCATCCATGGCAAGTTGTGGCCCTGATGGGGTTTCCACACAACCCTAGATTCCTTTCTTTGTGATTCTCCTTGAATTGATTCTCCAGAAAACAGAAGCAAGCATTCAGTCCCTCCTAGTTGATTCAAATCCCACACCCAGCTCAGTTTCTTACCTCTTTCATGAAGACTTCACTGAAGTCCTTCCTTTCTTCCTTTCTCCCTCTCTTCCTCTCTTCTTCCCTTTCCTACTCTTTATCAGGCATTATGCTTAGTCCTATGAATACAAATAGGAATCATCAGTTACTTATGTCTTTGAGAATTTCATGGTCAGTGGAGAAGACAGACAAGTGACTAATTATAATGCAGCATAATTTTGCCATGACGGAGGCACTCACAAGCTGCCAGAGGGGTCTCTAAGTGGGGAGTACATTCATGTGGGGTCAGGAAAGGCCTGTAGAAGAAGGAGATGTACATGCTGATCCTTGAAGCAAAATATGAAATAAGACAGGAGGAAAATTCCTGGGCTTGGTGGAGAGGAAGAGAGTATCAGGTGTAAGAGCTGCAAATCAGGGATATGACGCCTAAATTTGCCAGCAGAGGCTGCGGACCCAATCATCTCTAAATGTTATTTGGGGTCAAACCTCAAATCACATCCCAGTTTTGTGATTAGCTCTTCTTAGACAAATTATTTAGTTTTGGTTCATCATTTATGAGATCAGACTCTTCTTAGCACAGAGATGGACACATAGTAGGTGCTCAATAAATATATGTTGAACAAGTGAATGAGTATTTCCCAAGCAGTCTTTATTGCTGAAAGTATTTGAAGTGATGAAATTGCCAGTCATGTCTTAGTTATCTTTCTCTCTAATTTTTTCCCCGAGGGATGTACGGAGAGGACAGGACATACTCAAAGACTTGAGAGAAGCTGTTCCTTCCAAAGAACATTCTTCAACTTCCATTAGCTCCAGCCTTGACCTTTCTATTTAAATATAGATGATAAGCTAAATGGAGCCTATTGTTCACCTCCTCCACCCCTACATTTTTCTGAGTAAAAGGTACTCCATGTAGCCACAAAAGTGTTGGCAGTGACCCTTTTAAAAATTGCCAGGTGATCAGATTTTTACTAAATCTGACTTTTTCTTTCTTCATTCTCCTGACCTCTTGCCCTGCATTAAAACACAATCTTTCTGTGTCTCCATCCCCTGTCAGTGTCTGGCGGCTCCCTGCTCTGCTATCATTTTCTCCTCTAATGAGTTGTTCCATTGAGCTTGGCTGCCCCTGCCACCCCTGAAGAAGATCATATTTTAGGGGTTCCCTTTGCCTCAGCAGAAATTGGAGGAGGGCACAGGTGGCAGAGGAACAATTGGCATTGATCAAGTAAATAGCTGTGCCAATCACTGCATCTGGGGCCTCTTATTCCGCATCCCATTTAATCCTTACAGTGACTGTGGTGGTTGTAGGGATTCAGAGTTCAGGCTTCGCCCCAACCCATTAAATCAGAATCTCAGGGATAGGGTCCAGACATTGGTATTTTTGAAAAGTGCTCCAGGCCATTCTGATCTGCAGGCAAAGTTTAAATTACTGCCTTACACCAGGCTGCTTCTCAGAAAGCATGTTTTGGAGACTTGTAGGAGCCATCAATATAAATACCAGTTTGAGGATGAAAGGGTACTTGGAGTGAGGCCATTGGTTGTGGTCATAACTTTGTTCTCAGGCAAGAACAAATAGGTTCTTTGGGGAATAATCTAGTCAATCAAAAATACTCTTTCAGCCTTTTTTCCCGTCCCTCAAACATAAGGGAACCTGAAGTGCTAACAGTGATAATACCCAGGGGACATTTCACAAAGTAACACAGGAAGGAAGTCTAGCTTGAATAGCTTTCCCATATAATGAATGGAGTATTCATATCACACACAGCCTAAGAGTTGTGTTCGTGGTGCCAAAATCTTAAGATCTGCTCTTAAGATCCACCACTGCAGAGGATCACAAACAGAAAATTCAATCCAGGAAGATAAGGTGTGTATTTTGCAGATTCCACACTAAAAAGTTTAATAATTTCCTGTATTGAGATGAACAGATCTTCTCACAAGAGGTAATTGGTCGATTGTGTATTCTTTTGCATGTGAGACCTGGACAATGTTGATATTGTTTCAGAATAATTTCCCTAAGCTACATGTGCCTGAAAGTTCCACTGAGTCCTTGCTGGGAGCACTTGGTACTAGAAATGTACAGCAGAGATGTTGGCTATTAGTTGTAGTCTGTTTGATGCGTATTTGTTAACATAAATCAGATACTAAGCTACTTTAATGCTTTCCATATTATGGATTCAGTCACTTCCTGTCATTATGTTATTAGTAAAGGAATCCCTCCAGATTTGTAAAGATGTGTATTGAAGACTAGTAAGCTTAGTTGAACGCATGTCCAAGTTCTCTAACCCTGGATGGGAAGAGTAGGCAAGCAGTGTCATTTTACAGAATATAGGAGAAATATATTTAGATTCTTTTGGGGAGAACACCTAAAATAAGTGTACCCCAATCCTGTACCCCATGATCAAATCACAGTAGAATTAACTATAGACATACAAACACAAAAATAGAGATTCAAATTATCCTTGTTGTGATTTAGTCACTAAGCCATATCTGATTCTTTGCCACCCCATGGACTGACTGTAGCCCATCAGGCTCCTCTGTCCATGGGATTTCCCAGGCAAGAATACTAGAGTGGGTTGCCATTTCCTTCTTTGTGACCCAGGGATCGAACCCACATCTCTTGCATTGGCAGGCAGAGTCTTTGCTGCTGAGTCAAAAAGGAAGCCCAAAGATACAAATGGACCCTAGAAAAATGCAAAAAAAAAAAAAAATTCCTGTATTTATTCTTGGAATCATTTCAACTGTATAATAGAGTCATTAAGAGCATGGACACTGAAGCTAGGCTTCAAGGGTTTAAATCCGAGCTCTGCCACTTATTACTGTGTGACCTTGGGCAAGTCACTTAATTTCTCTGTGCCCCATATTTCTCTTCCTTGAAATGACAATGACAACAGTACCTACAATGAGAAAGCTGCCATAAAGATTAAATCTGTTAATGTTTATAAAACATGTAGAGAGAATAAGATGGTGGAGGAGTAGGTGGAGGTGGAGTACATCTCTTTCCATTGATACTTTAGTAATACACCTTCAGACACAGAAGTGCATGCCGAACACCAGCTGAGAGCAGAGAGGAATACCTGACCAGAGGAAAAGAAAATATAGAACCACGCAAAACTCGGTAGGAGGAAGGAACTAGGGGAAAAAACAGGGGTGTTAGTAAGACTGGACCTTCCTTTGGTGGGTGGGGGAACTGAAGCAGGGGTCTGATCCCCACATTGGGGTACTTGTCTGAGTCAGAGGAGAAACATTTAAGACTGAGAGTGAAACAGCTGATCTGTGGCAGCCTAAATGGAATGAAAATAAGACAGTCCTTGCTGCAGCCATACATACCCCAGACAGGGATGTGGGTTCCCTGGAAGGCACAGCAGCTGGGAGCTGGAGTTTGGGGAGTGTGGAGTGATCCCAGGTTGAGGGCTGCTGTTGACTGTGGAGAGACAGATCAGGGGGAGGTGAGGGAGGAGATCATGGTGGGAAATGCCTGTGGAGGAAAGCCAGGCATCCATGGAAGCAAGGAAATATTACTGAGTCATGTGTAGAGGGTGGGGCCATCACCATAGCCTCTCTCTCCCCACAGGCCAGCATCGGCAGCTGAACAATAGAGAGGCTGGCCCATCAAATGCCTGATGCACTGAACTACAGAGCAGGACCCCACCCAGGGTGCCCCTTTAAGTGCCTGACTCTCCGATCTACAGAGAAGGACCCCAGGCAAGGGAACCCTCTAAGTGCCTGAATTGGCAGAGCTACAGAGAAAGACTGGCGAGAGAGGGCTTCTGATCGCCACAGACAAGAGGCTTGAAAAAAGACTCTGATAGGGCCATAACTCCTGCATGGAGGCAGTCCATGTCCCTGCACACTTGGTGCCACCAGGGTCCCCACAAGCCAACCAGCTGTGCCACCTTCATGCTCAACTCTCATTGGGTCAGAGCTGCCACAGGCCAAAAGAATCTTGTGTCTATGCATGCAGGGTCGCTTTGGTAGTGTCTGACTCTTTGCAACTCTGTATACTGTGGCCTGCCAGGCTTCTCTGTCAGGGAGCGGGGTTCTCCAGGCCAGAATACTGGAGCATATTGGCCAATATTAGTTGTCATACCCTTCTAGAACACTATATTTCCTGCTGCCCTAGCTGCCCACTCCCCTGAGTACCTGGTGCTGCCAGAACCCCTACAACCCAAGCATCTGCACCACCTCTACACCTGGCCCTCACAGAATCAAACCCAAGTCCACCAGGGCAGTCTCAGGAGCAAACCCCAGTGGACGACCCACATGCAGGGGTGGAAATAAAACCACAATTGAAACCCAGGGGGCAGTGTGGCTAAGGAAGAAGACCCAAAGCCTTCCTACCAGCTGTACAAGCTGCAGATTCCACACACACAATCAACTTGGCAGGTGCTGTGTCTACGGAATATATAAAAGGACTTGGAGAGCGCTCACAAAAGAAAATGCACTACTTCTGATAGCCGTGGACATTGCAGGCGAGAACACCCAGGAGCAGGACCAGATTAGAATCTGAGCTGCCCCCACAGCAGGTCCAGAGATCAGCACAGTGTTGGAGGGCTTCCTAGGGAGGTGAGGTGGACTGTGGCTCCCAGCAAGGGAAAGGACTCTGACAGCAGCGACTCAAGAAAAACATTTATTATTCTTATTTTTTGACTTGTTCTGTAGATTCTTTTTTTCTTTTTCTTTTTTCTCAGTCACATTTTTTATTGTTGTTACAAACCTCTGCCTCTACATTGGGCTTTTGCAGTTCTGTGGAGTTTTCCTTTTTTTTTTTTTTTGTTCTCTCTTTTTTTTTTTAAGTTTAATTTTTTAAACCTATTATTATTTTGTCTATATTTATTCCTTTGTTTGCTTTTCCTACTGTTCTTTTCCCCTTGCATTTACTCTTTCAGTTCAGTTTAGTTCAGTTCAGTCGTTCAGTCATGTCCGACTTTTGCGACCCCATGAACCACAGCATGCCAGACCTCCCTGTCCATCACCAACTGCTGGAGTCCACCCAAACCCATGTCCATTGTGTCGGTGATGCCATCCAACCATCTCATCCTCTGTCGTCCCCTTCTCCTCCTGCCCTCAGTCTTTCCCAGCATCAGGGTCTTTTCAAATGAGTCAGCTCTTTGCATCAGGTGGCCAAAGTATTGGAGTTTCAGCTTCAACATCAGTCCTTCCAATGAACACCCAGGACTGATCTTCTTTAGGATGGACTGGTTGGATCTCCTTGCAGTCCAAGGGACTCTCAAGAGTCTTCTCCAACACCACAGTTCAAAAGTATCAATTCTTCTGCGCTCAGCTTTCTTTATAGTCCAACTTTCACATCCATACATGACTACTGGAAAAACCATAGGTTTGACTAGACAGATCTTTGCTGGCAAAGTAATGTCTCTGCTTTTTAATATGCTGTCTGCTAACTGCTAAGTCACTTCAGTCATGTCCGACTCTGTGCGACCCCATAGATGGCAGCCCACCAGGCTCCCCTGTCCCTGAGATTCTCCAGGCAAGAACACTGGAGTGGGTTGCCATTTCCTTCTCCAATGCATGAAAGTGAAAAGTGAAAGTGAAGTCTATCTAGGTTGGTCATAACTTTCCTTTCAAGGAGTAAGCATCTTTTAATTTCATGGCTTCAATCACCATCTGCAGTGATTTTGGAGCCCAAGTTAATCTTTAGTGTATAGAAATCTTCTTTATTTACCTCTATGTAACTTTGCATATCTGTTCTTTCTTTCTTTTCTTTCCTTTCCTCTCAACATATTTGTTAGTTTTATTTTCATTGCTTTATTCCCCAATTGGCACCTTGCTTTGGTTTTGTTTTGCAGTTTGTGCGTTAGTTAGTTTTGCTCTGGTAGATGTAATTTTTGGTTTCCTTTGTTCACCAGGTCAATCTACTGTACTTTATTTTTGTTGGACTGTTTTCACTTTGCTCATGCGTGTGTATGTATATGTGTATATTCTATTATTTTATTTATTATTTGCCTGATTTTGTAACTGCCATTTGCTGGGATTCATATTTGGCTTCTTGTTTTTGGATGTTTGTTTTAATCTCACTAAATGCCATAACAAACCACTTGTGGAATCTTCATTCCTGAACAGAGACCAAGCCCTGAGCCTTTGGAGTGGGAGCACTGACTCCAAGACCCAAGACTACCAGAAAACTCAGCACAAATCTCACTCTATACAAACCTTATACAAACCACTGGACCAACCTTAGGAGGGCAGAAACCAAAAGGAAGAAAGAATTCAACCTTGAAGCCTTATTCAACCTTAACACAATAAGTTAAAAAAAATAATGAAAAGGCAGAGAAATACTACACAAATGAAGGAAAAAAATAGAAGCACAGAAGTCCAAATTGATGAAGAGGAAATAGGCAAACTGCCTGAAAAAGAATTCAGAATAATGATAATAAAGATGATCAGAAACCTTGAAAACAAAATGGAGAAAATGCAAGAATCAATTAACAAAGACCTATAAGAATTAAAGAATAAACATACAGAGACAAACATCACAATTACTGAATTAAAAATACTCTAGAAGGGATCAATAGCAGAATATCTGAAGCAGAAAAACAAATCAGTGAGCTGGAAGATAAAATGGTGGAAGTAAGTTCTGAAGAGCAGAATAAAGTAAAAAGAATGAAAAGAACTGAGGATAGTCTGAGACCTCTGGGACAATATCAAATGCACCAACATTCAAATTATAGGGGTCCCAGAAGAAGAGAAAAAGAAAGAGTATGAGAAAATTTTTGAAGAGATTATCGTTGAAAATTTCCCCAATATGGAAAAGGAAATAGTCAATCAAGTCCAAGAGGCACAAAGAGTCCCATACAGGATAAACCCAAGGAGAAACACGCCAAGACACATAATAATCAAACTAACAAAGACTAAACACAAAGAAAGAATATTGAAAGCAGCAAGGGAGAAGCAACAAGTAACATACAAGGGAAACCCCATATGCTTAACAGATGATCTTTCAGCAGAAACTCTGCAGGCCAGAAAGGAATGGTAGGATATATTTAAAGTATTGAAAGGAAAAAATCTGCAACCAAGATTACAGTACTTGGCAAGGATCTCATTCAAAATTGATGGAGAAATAAAAAGCTTTTCAGACAAGCAAAAGTTAAAAGAATTCAGTACCACCAAACCAGCTTTACAACAAATGTTAAAGGGACTTATATAGTCAAGACATATGAGAGAAGTAAAAAGATCTACAAAATCAATCCCAAACAATTAAGAAAATGGCAATAGGAACATATATATCAATAATTACTTTAAATGTAAATGGATTAAATGCTCCACCCAAAAGACAGAGACTAGCCAAATGGTTACAAAAACAATGGTTACAAAAACCCATATATATGCTGTCTATAAGAAACCTACTTCAGACCTAAAGACACATATAGACTGATGAAAATGAGAGGATGGAAAAATATATTCCATGCAAATGGGAAGCAAAAGAAAGCTGGAGTAGCAATCCTCATATCAGACAAAATAGACCTTAAAATAAAGAAGATTACAAGAGATAAGGAAGGACACTACATAATGATCAAGGGATCAATCCAAGAGGAGGACTAACAATTGTAAATATCTATGCATCCAACATAGGAGCACCTCAATACATAAGACAAACACTAACAGACCTAAAAGGAGAAATTGATGGTAACACAAAAATGGTAGGAGACTTTAACACCCCACTCACACCAATTGACAGATCATCAAAACAGAAAATTAATAAGGAAACACAAGTCTTAAATGATACATTAGACGAGATGGATCTCATTGATATCTTAAGGACATTCCATCCAAATGCAGAAGAATACACCTTCTTCTCAAGTGCACATGGAACATTCTCCAGGATAGACCATATCTTGGGTCACAAATAAAACCTCAGTAAATTTAAGAAAATTGAAATCATATCAAGCATCTTCTCCAACCACAATGCCATGAGACTAGATATCAATTACAAGAAAAAAACTGTAAAAAACACAAGCACATGGAGATTAAACAACACGTTTCTAAATAACCAACAGGTTACTGAAGAAATCAAAAGGAAATAAAAAAATTTCTAGAAACAAATGACAATGAAAACACAACTCAAAACGTAATGGATGCAGCAAAAGCAGTTCTAAGAGGGAAATTTATAGCAATACAATCCCACCTCAAGGAACAAGAAAAACATCGAATAGACAACCTAACTTTACACCTAAAACTACTGAAAAAAGAAGAACAAAAAAACCCAAAATTAGTAGAAGGAAAGAAATCCATAAAGATCCAAGAAGAAATAAATGAAAAAGAAATGAAAGAAACAGTAGTAGAGATTAATAAAACTAAAACCTGGTTCTTTGAGAAGATAAACAAAATTGAGAAGCCTTTAGCCAGACTCATCAAGAAAAAGAAGAATCAAATCAACAAAACTAGAAATGAAAAAGGAGAAGTTACAAAAGACAATGCGGAAATACAAAGGATTATAAGAGACTATTATGAACACCTATGTGGCAATAAAAGGGACAACCTGGAAGAAATGGACAGATTCTCAGAGAAGTTCAATCTTCCAAGACTGAACCAGGAAGAAAGAGAAATTATGAACAACCCAATTACAAGCATTGAAATTGAAGCTGTGATAAAAAATCTCCCCCAAAACAAAAGCCCAGCACCAGATGGCTTCCCAGGAGAATTCTCTCAAACATTTAGGGAACAAAGAGCCCCATGATGAAAGTGAAAGAGGAGAGTGAAAAAGTTGGCTTAAAAGCTCAACATTCAGAAAACTAAGATCATGGCATCCGATCCCATCACTTCATGGCAAAGAGATGGGGAAACAGTGAAAACAGTGGCTAACTTTATTTTTTTTTGGGTTCCAAAATCATTGCAGATGGTGATTTCAGCCATGAAATTAAAAGACACTTACTCCCTGGAAGGAAAGTTATGAGCAACCTAGACAGCATATTAAGAAGCAGAGACATTACTTTGCCATGGGATTTCTTTGGAAGGAATGATGCTAAAGCTGAAACTCCAGTACTTTGGTCACCTCATGCAAAGAGTTGACTCATTGGAAAAGACTCTGATGCTGGGAGGGATTGGGGGCAGGAGGAGAAGAGGACGACAGAGGATGAGATGGCTGGATGGCATCACTGACTTGATGGACGTGAGTCTGGGTGAACTCTGGGAGTTGGTGATGGACAGGGAGGCCTGGAATGCTGTGATTCATGGGGTTGCAAAGAGTCGGACATGACTGAGTGACTGAACTGAACTGAACTGAGTCAAGGCTATGGTTTTTCCAGTGGTCATGTATGGATGTGAGACTTGGACTATAAATAAAGCTGAGCACTGAAGAATTGATGCTTTTGAACTGTGGTGTTGGAGACAACTCTTGAGAGCCCCTTGGAGTGCAAGAAGACTCAACCAGTTCATCCTAAAGGAAATCAGTCCTGAATATTCCTTGAAGGCACTGATGTTGAAGCTGAAACTCCAATACTTTGGCCACCTGATGTGAAGAACTGACTTATTTGAAAAGACCCTAATGCTGGAAAAGATTGAAGGCAGAAGGAGAAGGGGATGACAGAGGATGAGATGGTTGGATGGCATCACCGACTCAACGGACATGAGTTTGATTAAATTCTGGTAGTTGTTGATGGACAGGGAGGCCTGGCGTGCTGTGGTCCATGGGGTCACAAAGAGTCGAACACAACTGAGTGACTGAACTGAATGCCTGTATTTCTAAAACTCTTTTAAAAAAGTACAGAGGAAGGAACACTTCCAAAGTCATTCTACTGGTCCACCATCACTCTGATACCAAAACCAGACAAATAAAACACAGAAAAAGAAAACTACAGGCCAGTATCACTGATGAACAAAGATGAAAAAATCCTCATAAAAATTTTAGCAAACAGAATTTAGCAACACACCATAAAGCTCATACACCATTATCAAGTTGGGTTTATTCCAGGAATGCAAGGATTCTTCAATATATGCAAATCAATCAATGTGATACACTATATTAAAAAATTGAAAAATAAAAACCATATGATAATCTCAGTAGATGCAGAAAAATCCTATGACAAAATTTAGCACTCATTTATGATTCAGTTCAGTTCAGTTCAGTCGCTCAGTCGTGTCTGACTCTTTGCGACCCCATGAACCGCAACACACCAGGCCTCCCTGTCCATCACCAGCTCCCAGAGTTTATCCTGTCCATGTGTTGGTGATGCCATCCAACCATCTCATCCTCTGTCATCCCCTTCTCCTCCTGCCCGCAATCTTTCCCAGCATCATGGTCTTTTCAAATGAGTTAGCTCTTCACATCAGGTGGCCAAAGTATTGGAGTTTCAGCTTCAGCATCAGTCCTTCCAAAGAACACCCAGGACTGATCTCCTTTAGGATGGACTGGTTGGATCTCCTTGCAGCCCAAGGGACTCTTGGAGTCTTCTTCAAGACTCTAGAGTCTTCTCCAACACCACAGTTCAAAAGCATCAGTTCTTTGGCACTCAGCTTTCTTTATAGTCCAACTCTCACATCCATATGTGACCACTGGAAGAGCCATAGCCTTGAGTAGATGGACCTTTGTTGGCAAAGTAATGTCTCTGCTTTTTAATATGCTGTCTAGGTTGGTCATAACTTTCCTTCCAAGGAGTAAGCGTCTTTTAATTTCATGGCTGCAGTCACCATCTGCAGTGATTTTGGAACACCCCCCAAAAATAAAGTCAGCCACTGTTTTCACTGTTTCCCCATCTATTTGCCATGAAGTGATGGGACTGGATGCCATGATCTTAGTTTTCTTAATGTTGAGCCTTAAGCCAACTTTTTCACTCTCCTCTTTTACCTTCATCAAGAAGCTCTTTAGTTCCTCTTCACTTTCTGCCATAATGGTGGTGTTATCTGAATATCTGAGGTTATTGATATTTCTCCCAGCGATCTTGATTCCAGCTTGTACATCTTCCAGCCCAGCATTTGTCATGATGTACTCTGCATATAAGTTAAATAAGCAGGGTAACAATAAAACTCTTCAAAAAATGGGCATGAAAGAACCTACCTCAACATGGTAAAGGCCATATACGATAAGCCTACAGGAAACATTATTCTCAGTGGTGAAAAACTGAAAGTATTCTCCCTAAGATCAGGAACAAGACAAGGGTGTCCATTTTCACCACTATTATTCAGCATAGTTCTGGAAGTCCTAGCTACAGCAATCAGAGAAGAAAAAGAAATAAAAGGAATACAGATTAGAAAAGAAGTAAAGCTCTCACTGTTTGCAGATGACATGATACTGTACATAGAAAACCCTAAAGATAGTATCAGAAGATTACTAGAGCTAGTCAGTGAATTTAGCAAAGGCGCAGGATACAAAATCAATACACAGAAATCACTTGTATTTCTATATACTAACTATGAAAAATCTGGAAGAGAAATTAAGGAATCAATCCCATTCACCATTGCAACAAAAAGAATTAAATATGTAGGAATAAACTTACCCAAGGAGACAAAAGAGCTGTATACAGAAAAGTATAAGACACTAATGAAAGAGATCAAAGATGACATAAACAGATGGAGAGATATTCCATGTTCCTGGGTAGGAAGAATCAATATTGTGAAAATGACTATACTACCAAATACAGTCTACAGATTCAGTGCAATCCCTATCAAATTGCCAATGGCATTTTTCACAGAACTAGAACTAAATATTTCACAATTCGTATGGAAACACAAAAGACTCCAAACAGCCAAAGCAGTCTTGAGAAAGAAGAATGGAGCTGGAGGAATCAAGCTACCTGTCTTCAGGTTATAGTACAGAGTTACAGTCATCAAGATAGTATGGCAGTGGCACAAAAACAGAAATATAGACAATGGAACAAGATAGAAAGCCCAGAAATAAAGCCACACACTTAAGGGTACCTTATTTTTGACAAAGGCAAGAATAACAATGGGGCAAAGACAGCCTCTTCAATAAATAGTGCTGGGAAAACTGGACAGCTACATGTAAAAGAATGAAACTAGAACACTTTCTAACACCATAGACTCAGATAAACTCAAAATGGATTAAAGACCTAAATGTAAGACCAGAAACTATAAAACTCTTAGAGGAAAACATAGGCAGAGCACTCGATGACATAAATCAAAGAAAGATCTTCTATGACCCACCTCCTAGAGTAATGGAAATAAAAACAAAAGTGAGAAAGTGGGACCTGATTAAACTTAAAAGCTTTTGCACAGCAAAGGAAACACTAAGCAAGGTGAAAAGACAGCCCTCAGAATGGGAGAAAAAAATAGCAAAGGAAACAACTGACAAAGGATTAATTTCTAGCATATACAAGCAGCTCATACAACTCAATACCAAAAAAACAGACAACCCAATCAAAAAGTGGGAAAAAGACCTAAACAGACATTTCTCCAAAGAAGATATACAGATGGCTAACAAACGCATGAAAAGATGCTCAACATCGCTCATTATTAGAGAAATGCAAATCAAAACCACAATGAGATATCACCTCACACTGGTCAGAATGGCCATCATCAAAAAGTCTACAAACAATAAATGCTGGAGAGGGTGTGGAGAAAAGGGAATGCTCTTGCACTGTTGGCGGGAATGTAAATTGATACAGCCACTATGGAAGACGGTATGGAGATTCCTTAAAAAACTAGGAATAAAACCACCATATAACCCAGCAATCCCACTCCTAGCCATATACCCTGAGGAAACCAAAATTGAAAAAGACACATGTATCCCATTGTTCATTGCAGCACTATTTACAATAGCTAGAACATGGAAGCAACCTAGATGTCCATCGACAGATGAATGGGTAAAGAAATTGTGGTACATATGCACAATAGAATATTACTCGGTCATAAAAAGGGATGCATTTGAATCAGTTCTGATGAGGTGGATGAACCTAGAATCTATTATACAGAGTGAAGTGAATTAGAAAAAGAAAGATAAATATCATATTCTAACACATATATATGGAATCTAGAAAAATGGTACTGAAGAATTTATTTGCAGGGAAGCAATGGAGAAATAGACATAAAGAATAGACTTATGGATATTGGGAGAGGGGAGGAGAGGGTGAAATGTATGGAAAGAGTAACATGGAAACTTATATTACCATATGTAAAATAGATAACCAACGGGAATTTGTTATATGGCTTTGAAACTCAAACAGAGGCTCTGTATCAATCTAGAGGGATGGGATGGGGCAGGAGATGGGACGGAGCTTCAAAAGGGAGGGGATATATGTATACTTTCAGAAAAGGCAATGGCACCCCTACTCCAGTACTCTTGCCTGGAAAATCCCATGGATGGAGGGGCATGGTGGGCTGCAGTCCATGGGGTCGCTAGGAGTCAGACACGACTGAGCGACTTGACTTTCACTTTTCACTTTCATGCATTGGAGAAGGAAATGGCAACCCACTCCAGTGTTCTTGCCTGGAGAATCCCAGGGACGGGGCAGCCTGGTGGGCTGCCGTCTATGGGGTTGCGCAGAGTCGGACACGACTGAAGTGACTTAGCAGCAGCAGCAGCAGCATATGTATACCTTTGGCTGATTCATGTTGCAGTTTGACTGAAAACAACAACATTCTGTAAAGTAATTATCTTTCAATAAATAAATTGAGAAAATAAAAATAAAACATGTAGAACAGTGCCTGGCACAAAATAAAAAGTATATATATGTTTGTTAAATAAAAAGCGATGAACTCCCAGCAGCATTTCTCAAATTTCTATGTGTACATGAATCACATGGGGATTCTGCAGAAATACAGATTCTGATTCAGCAGGTCTGGGGTGGGGCCTGAGGTTCTATATTTCTTGCAAGTTTCCGGGTAACATTGACGCTACTGGCTCATGGCCACACTTGGCCTAGAGAGGGGTCTACATGCTCCTGCTTGATGGAGAAGGGAAGGGTTTGGGTATGACGCATCTCCTCTATTTAACTTGCCTCTGTTCCCCAACAGCTGTTGAAGGTAAACTCTTGGAATCAACTTCTTCTAGTTTCTAGGAGAAAATTTCTCCTTATGCCCACTAATGCTCTTGCTTGTTACCCTAGGACCCAGTCACTTCTAATCAGCAGTGCCATTCAGTCATCTGGCTTCACTTTGAATAAGAGAGCAGTGAGGGGTGGAGATTCAAATCTCACTGATGATGCAGCATCTTAGGGACCAGTCAGTGTCTCCCCTTGTGCATGTGGGCTTCTCCATGTAAGTGTCTCAGAGGTTAACATGCAAAAATGGTTTGTCTCATCTTGGATTTGAGCCACCTCAGCAATCACTCTTTTTGTGATCCTCTAGGTTTATGGAAGAGGGATGGGGAAAAGATGAGACCACCCCCACACTACTGAGGAAAATGGCTTTTTCCCAGCAGTCACACTAACATTTTGGAGATTTGTTTTTTGAATATGTGTTCTATGTGCGTGTGTGCGTGCGTGCTAAGTTGCTTCAGTTGTGTCCAACTTTTTACCACCCTATGGACTGTAGCCCACCAGGCTCTTCTGTCCATGGGATTTTCCAGGGAAGAATACTAGAGTGGGTTGCCATGCCCTTCTCCAGGGAATCTTCTCAACCCAGGGATTGAACCAGGGTCTTCTGTATTGCAGGCAGACTCTTTCCTGTGCCCTGATATTTTCTCAGGCTCTTGTTTTAATATATGCTTTCCCCCCATATCTTCTTCTTTAAAAGAATGTTAGCTCCTTATTGTTTAATTGACATATAATTAATAGTCAGTGAAATGCACAGATCTTCATAGCACAGTGTAATGAGTTTTTGCAAATGAATGTTGCCATGTAACCCACATCTCTGTCAAGACACAGAACATTTCCCTCCCCTAAAAAAAAAAAAAAAAAAAACATTCTAACTCCTCCTTCCAGTCCATCTTTCCCCCTGGCTCTCAGGAAAACACTGCTCTGATTTCTTTCAACAGAGATTAATTTTGCCTGTTCTGGAACTCCATATAAATCTAATTGTGCAGGATGTATTCTTTTGTATCTGGCTTTTTTCAGCATCATGTCTTTGAGGCTCATTTGCGTTGTTGCATGTATCAGTAATTCATTCCTCTTTATTGCTGGGTTAACTTCTGTAGTATGATTATAACTCCATTGTTTATCCCCTCACTTGTTGAAGGACATTTGGGTTGTTTCTAGTTTTGGGCTATTATGAACAAAGCTGATGTGGATATTCTTGTTCAACTCTTATTGTGCACATTTTCATTTCTCTTGAGTAAATACAGGCAGACCTCATTTTATTGCACTTAGCTCAATTGTGCTTCACAGACACTGGGTTTTTTTTTTTAACAAATAGGTTTGTGACAACCCTTTATCAAGCAAGTCTATTTGGCACCATTTTCCCAAAGCATCTGATCACTTTATGTCTCTGTATCACCTTTCTGAAATTCTTGCAATATTTTAAACTTTTTCATAATTATTATTTTTGCTAGGTTGTGCTGTGATCAGTGATCTTTAATGTTACTGTTGCAAAAAGAAGATGGATGTTCTGAAGCACTTTTTAGCAATAAAGTATTTTAAAATTAAGGTAGGGACATTATTTTTTTAGACATAAATGGTGCTATGTGCTTAGTCGCTCAGTTGTACCCGACTCTTTGTGACCCCATGGACTGTAGCCCTGCAGGCTCCTCTATACATGGAACTTTCCAGGCAAGAATACTGGAGTGGGTTGCCATTTCCTTCTCCAGAGGATCGATTTCCCAGTCCAGGGATTGAACTCCGGTCTCCTGTATTGCAGGCAGATTCTTTACTGTCTGAGCCACCAGGGATACTTAATAGACTACAGTATCCTGTAAACCAAATTTTTTCGTGGGCCACTTTAAAAATGTTTATTGTTTCCATTTGGTCCACTGCGTGAGTAAGGGCTCCAGCATGGTTAAAAAGCTGCCTAGTGGCTGCAGAGAGAACCTTCAGGCAGAAGTCTTGACACCGGGAGGATGCCAGAGGGGCTCAAAGGCTGCTGGGTCTTGGGAGGCTTCTAGTTGTGCTGAAAGGGCGAGCATTTGGAAGAGATATTGATGCAGCCCAGCCTGGGGACCAGGCAACCTGCGGAGGTCAGTTACGTGGTCACGCACCTTTTTGATGAGTTTCACCTGCTCCTCCAGGAAGCGGCTCTCCCGGAAGTCACAGAGCTGGGGGTCTGCCGGGGCAGAACCTAGGGCATGCAGATCTGGAAGGCCTGGTTCAGGTACTTCTCCAGGACCGCGAAGGCTTCCTTGGCGTCCTGGATTTTACCCCACTCATCTTGGGATGGTCTGGGCATGCCAGAAGAGGGCGTGGCCACCACAGTGGTTTTGCATTTTTGAGAGACGTTGGGATCTCTGGAGTTTCTCCTCAGACAATTTGCGGAAAAATTTGGCTCACACCCTCCGGAGCCACATCGTTGCCCCGGAGAAGCCCAGAGAGAGGTAGGTGCGGGAGGCCCGCAGATGCCTGTTGACCAGATGATTGACAACGTCTCCACTGGGGTGGCATAGTTCTACTAAATCTGGGAGCTCAACCAATGTTGATAGGTAATAAGGAGCTAAGCTCAAAAAAACAAAACAAAACAAAAAAACGATGTGGCTGGTCCCGGAGGCTGAGGATAGCTGAGTGGTTGTTTCCAAAGGCGCAGCTTGAGAAAAAGGTTGGAGGGTGGTCAGAGGCTGGAGGAGGGGGCGTCCCTGGGTCTGTTCTGACCAAATCCTGCTGAAGCAAGAGACAGATTGGTGAACCACTGAGTGAACCACCTTACTTGCTCCGGGGAAACCGAAATGTTTGCATGACTTGCTCTGCTGAGGTACTGGCTTTTTTATGGTGGTCTGGAACTGAACCACGGTAACTCTGAGGTAGACTGTACACAAGTGGAGTTGCTGGGTCCTAAGGGTGGCGAATGCTTAACTGTATATGAAATTACTAGACGGATTGCTAAAGTGGCCATCTTCCTGACGTTGTTGTGCTCCACATCCTCATCAGAATTTGATGTTGCCAGTCTTTTGAATGTCAGCCATCATAGTGTGTGCATAATTGTATATCATCTTTGTTTTAATTTGCATATTCTTGATGACTCATGCTATTGAGCCACTCTCACGTATATTCATTTGTGAATTGCCTGTTCAAGTCTTTTTACTCATTTCAAAAATTGGGTTGTCTTTTTATGATTGAGGTTTGAGAAGTTCTTTGTATGTTTTAGATCCAGAGGCTTATTAGATATGTGTTTTGTGAATACGTTTGTGAGTTTTCACCCGATCTGTGCCTAACATGTTCTACTTATTTATTCATGGTTGCACCGGGCCTTTGTTGCTGTGTCTGGACTTTCTCTACTTGGGGTGAGCAGGGGCTACTGTCTGTTCTCTGCAGGGGCTTCTCATTGCAGTGGAACAGGGGCTCCAGGCACTCAAGCGTCAGTAGTTGGGGCACGTGGACAACGTAGTTGTGGTACTCGGGCTTAGTTGCTCTGAGGCACGTGGAATCTTTTCAGACCAAGTGATTCGACCCATGTCCCTGGCCTTGGCAGGCAAATTCTCATCCACTGTGCCACCAGGGAAGTCCAGTTATTCTTAATAATGTCTTTTCATAAGTTAAAAAAAAAAGTTTCCCCTTTATGATGAATGCTTTTTCATTCCTATGTGAGAAATCCATGTCTGCTTTAAAGTTGCAAAGGTATTCTCTTGTGGTTTCTTTTGGCAGTTTTATAATTCTAAGTTTTAGTGCATTATTTATTGGTTGGGTTATTTTTTATTGTAGAAGATGCAGAGATGAGATATATAATGATCCATCTTGAATTAACTTTTGTGTATGGCATGAGGCAAGAGTTGAAGTTGTTTTACTCCTTATAGATAGCTACTTGTTGCAGTACTATTTGTTGGGGAAAAAACCCTGTCTTTTCCCTCATTGAATTGCTTAGATTCCTTTACCCCCAAATCAACTGATTATATAAGCATGGATCTTTCTGGACTCTGTTCTGCTAATTTATGTGTCTTTCATTACCAACATCACAGTGTCTTGATTACCATGGCTTTATAGTAAATCTTGAAATCTGGCAGTATAAGTCCTTATCTTACTCTTTTTCAAGATTGTTTAGCTCTTCTAGGTTCTCAAGATGATTTTAAAGTCACCAGTTTCTACAAATAAAAGTTAAAGATTTTGTAAAATTAAGGTTTAAATACAGTGAAATGTACAGATCTTACAAGTATGTAAGCCACACTCTTATCAAGATATTTCAACAACCCCAGAAAGCTCCACGGTGCCCTTTCCTAGTTATTCTGCTTTCTCAGAAATAACTGCTATCCTGATTTCTCTTACCAAAGATTAGTTTTACCTTTTCTAGAACTTTCTCTGAAGGAAATCAGGCAATATATATGTTTGTGTGAAAACTTCTCTCTTAGTGTAATACTTTTGCTTTGTCTATCAGCGATTTGTTCATCATCATTGCTGAGTATTATTTCATTGAATGAATACGCCACAATTTCTTCATTCTTTCACCTCTTGATGAACAGCTGGGCTGCTGCTAGTTTTTGGCTGTTGTGAATAAAGCTGCCACAGTTAAGTTTTGTAGAAGACTTTTTTGTGGAGAGGTGCTTTCATTTTTCTTACATAAATACCTTACAGTGAAATTGCTGGTTATAGACTAAATGTATGTTTAACACTGTAAGAGACTACCAGAACCCTTTTCAGAATGGTTGTAATATTTTGCAATCCGTGAGCAACATACGGGCCTTCTGAGCATCCACATCTTCACAAAATTTGGGGTTCATTTTAGCTAATATATAGGTATGTCATAATATTACAGCTTTAATTTGCTATTCTCTGGTGACTAAAGATGTTGAATAAATTTTTATATGCATATGTCTTTTTGTGAAGTGTCTGTTCAAACTTTGAAGTGAAGTGAAAGTTGCTCAGTCATGTCTGACTCTTTGCAACCCCATGGACTATACAGTCCATGGAATTCTCCAGGCCAGAATACTGAAGTGGGTAGCCTTTGCCTTCTCCAGGGGATCTTCCCAATCCAGGGATCGAACCCAGGTTTCCCTCATTGCAGGCAGATTCTTTACCACCTGAGCCACAAGGGAAGCCCAAGAATACTAGAGTGGGTAGCTTATCCCTTCTCCAGCGGATCTTCCCGACCCAGGAATCAAGCCGGGGTCTCCTGCATTGGAGGAGGATTCTTTACCAACTGAGCTACCAGGGAAGACCCTGCATTGTTTATTAGGTAAGTTGTTTTTCATTGTAGAAGATAAGTATAGAGATAGAGGTATAAAATATATATCCCTATATATCCTTTGTCAGATTTTTGAGTTTTTTCTCATTTTTTGACTTGTTTAATCATTATAAATGTCTTTTGACGAGCAAATTGTTTTAAATTGCATTTTAATAAAGTCCAACTTTTCAATTTTTACAGTAATTGTTTTAAATTTTATTTTTAATGGAGGATAATTGCTTTGCAATATTGTGTTGGTTTAGCCATACAACAATGTGAGTCAGCCATAAGTATACACATATACCTTCCCTCTTGAACCCCATCCCACCCCTCTTGATCATCATAGAGCACCGGGCTGAGCTCCCTGTGCTACATAGCAGCTTCCCATGAGCTATCTGTTTTACATATGGTAATGTATATATTTCAGTGCTACTCTCTCAGTTCATCCCACTCTCGCCTTCTTGCATCAGTTTTTTAGTGGCTCCTGAATTCTGTATCTTAGCTATATGAAAGTGTATCTAGCCCAAGTTCACAAAAATAGTTTTCTATTTTTTCCTAGACATCTAAATTCACTTAGTTCTATAATTTTTTTGTTTTTGATTCCTTAGTATTTTCTATGTGCACCATTATGTAGTCTGCAAATAAAGGCAGCTTTACTTTAAATTGCTTTTATACACCTTTCATTCTTTTTTCTTGTTACACTGACTAGAACCTCTATTCAAAACGGTACTAGAAGTGGTGACAGTGGACATTTCAGCCTTTTTACTGATCTCAGTGAGGAAGCATAAATCCAATCTTAGTTATAGAGTATATATTCTAATACATATATTCCAATAGATAATACCAGGTTTAAGGATATTTCCTCTGTTTCTAGCTTGAAAGTTTTCTTCTCTAAATTGTCAAAAGATTTTTCAGCACATGCTGAGATTATTAGAGTCACCACCCACCTTATTCTATTAACATGCAAATTTAACAGTTGGCATTTGACTGTTAACCAACCTTACATTCCTGTGATAAATCTTATGTGGTCATGTTGTGTTGTATTTTGTAGTATTTAGTGGGATTTGATTTGAATAATATTGTGTTAAGGATTTTTCATGAAAATTTCATGAGGTATATTAACCTGCTGTTTTCTTTTCTTGTGATTTTTTTTTCTGGTTGTGACATCAGATTTGTGCTAGCCTCATACAATGAGACTGAAATTATGTTCTCCTCAAGGTTTGTGAATGTGTTTGTTTAGAATTGACATTATTTCTTTCTTAAATGTCTGATAAAACTACCAGGAAAATCTCCTAGACCTGGAGTTTTATTTGTGGGAAGATATATAAAAGTTCACTTTCTTTAATAAGTATATGGATATTTAGATTTTCTACTCCTTGAGTCAGCTTTGGTAATGTGTTCTAAGAATTTGTCCATTTAGCCCAAGTTTTCAGATTATGAGAATGAAGTTAATAATATTTTCTTATTATTTTAACATATGTAGGATCTGTAGAGATATGTTCTCTTTAATTCCCGATATTGAGTATTTGTGTTTCAGTCTACTTCATCAGCCTAGCTGGGGTTTTATCAATTTTTAAAAAATTTCCATTTTTCCTCATATTTTGATTATTTCCTCTTATATCATGTTCCATTCTTTATTATTATCTTTTTCCTTTCTGCATACTTTGAGTATTATTTCCTCATTTTGAAATAATTTCAGGTTGAAGCTTAGGTAATATTTATTTTTCTTTTCTAATATAAACCTTCAGAGCTACAAGTTTACTTTTAAGCATTGTATTAGCTGCATCCCACAACATCCCAACATTTTGGTATGTTGTGTTTTTATTTTTCTCATTTAAATATCTTCTAATTCCTTTTATAATTTCTTCTTTAATTTATGGGTTATTTAGAAGTATAGTGTTTAATTTCCAATATTTATAGATGTTTCTGGAATCTTATCATTAATTTATAAATTTTATTTTGTCAGAAAACAAACTCTGTAGTATATGAATCCTTTTAAGTTTGAGACTTGTTTTATGGTCAACAAGTTTTAAGGTCTATCTTGGTGAATATTCTTTGTGTACTTGGATAGACTATCAACTAGGTTGAGTTGATTGTATTGACATTTTGTATATTCTTTATTATTATTATTATTTTTTTGTTTACTTGATGCTATAGAATGTGAGCCCTGCTCCCTCCACGCCCCCCACCCCCCACACCAATTCATATGTTGAAATTCTCTCAATATAATGGTGTTAGGAGGTGGGGCCTTTGGTAGGTAATCAGGTCATGAGGATGGAGACCTCATGAATGGGATTCATGCCTTTATAAAGGAGACCTCAGAGACTTCCTTGCCCCTTCTACCATTTGAAGACACAGCAAAAAGACAGATGATTGTAAACCAGGAAGTGAGTCCTTAGCAAACACCGAATCTGTTGGTTCCTTCGTCTTGGATTTTCCAGCCTCTAGAACTATAAAAAATTTCTGTTGTGTTTAAGTCACTCAGTTTATGGTCTTCTGTTCTAGCAGCACACTGGGCTAATATATTTTATCGATTCATAACTGTGATAAGTACAGCTGACAGGTTTGAACTATCACTTGTACAGGCATATTTTTCAATAGTAAATACTATAGTACTATATGTTACATGATTCAGTGGATCCACAGATGCAGAAGAACCTAGGATATGGAGGGCCAACTATAGATTATCCTTGGATTCACTCTTGTGTTGTTCAAGGGTCAATTGTATTGAAATCTGCAACTCTAATTGTAAATTTATGATTTTTCCCATTCTGTCAATTTTTGCTTCAGTTATATAGAAATATGATTGTTATAGCTTCTTGATGAATTGACATTTTTGCCCTTATTGAATGTTTCTCTTTATATCTGGTAATGGGGCTTCCCTGGTAGCTCAGTTAGTAAAGAATCCCCCTGCAATGCAGGGGACCCCAGTTCGATTCCTGGGTTGGGAAGATCCACTGGAGAAGGGAAAGGCTACCCACTCCAGTATTCTCGGGCTTCCCTAGTGGCTCAACTGGTAAAGAATCTGCCTGCAGTGCGGGAGACCTGGGTTCCATCCCTGGGTTGGGAAGATCCCCTAGAGAAGGCAAAGGCTATCCACTTCAGTATTCTGGCCTGGAGAATTCCATGGACTGTATATAGTCCATGGGGTCTCAAAGAGTTGGATATCTGGTAATACTTATCTTGAAGGAAGTCTACATTGTTTAATACTAATATAGTTATTCCAACTTTCTTGTAGTCGGTGTTTTCATGGGTCTTTTCATCTTTTGACTTCTACCCTATTTGTGCACTTTTGTATGTGACGTAGTTAGTGCCTGATATTTTTTAAAAATCCAACCTAATGAATATTATCTTTTAATTTGAGTGTTTAGTTCTTTTGCATTTAATTAAATTATGTGGTTGGGTTTCTATATATATATTTTCTTTTCTTGTTTCCTTTTGAATTAATTGAACATATTCCAGTGATTTATATCTCCTTGATTGGGTTGGTAGCTATAACTCTATGTTTTATATTTTTAGTGATTGCTCTGGGTATACAATATATACCCTTAACTTATAACAGTGTAGCTTTTAATAGTTTACTACTTCACATTTAATATAAGAACCATACAGCAGTATAAGGATATTTTCTCATTCTTTTGTGCTATTGTATTTTCACTTCATTTTACTTCTGCTGCTGCTGCTAAGTCGCTTCAGTTGTGTCTGCCTCTGTGTGACCCCATAGACGGCAGCCCACCAGGCTCCCTGGTCCCTGGGATTCTCCAGGCAAGAACACTGGAGTTGGTTGCCATTTTCTTCTCCAATGCATGAAAGTGAAAAGTGAAAATGAAGTCGCTCAGTCGTGTCCGACTCTTCGAGACCCCATGGACTGCAGCCCACCAGGCTCCTCCACCCATGGGATTTTCCAGGCAAGAGTACTGGAGTAGGGTGCCATTGCTTTCTCCAATCATTTTACTTCTACACATTATAAACCCCAAATACATTGTTACTATTTGGATTTAAATGATTTTTTAAACCCCAAATACATTTGGGGTTTAAATACTGTTTGTATTTAAATCCAAAATACTATTTGGATTTAAATGATTTTTAAAAAAATCAAGAAATGAGAGGAAAATATTTAATAGTTACTCACATATTTTCTATTTGTTGTGCTCTTCATTTCTTTGTATAAATATAAATTTTCATCTGGTATTATTTTCCTTCTTCCTGAACAACTTCCTTCAACGTTTCTCATAGTAAAGATTTTCTAGCTATTGATTTTTTCAGTTTTTTCCTATCTTATAATTTATCTTGCCATAATTTTTAAAGGCATTTACTCTGGATATAGAATTATAGATAGATAATGTTTTTGTTTCATCCCCTAAAGACATTATTTTCTGAGTTGCATTATTTCTGGTGAAAAGTTGATGGAAACTGTTCTTTTTTTCTCCTATATATTATGTTTCTACATTCTGGCTGCTTTCAAGATTTTAATCTTTGGTTTATCTCAGTTTGATTGGGAGTTATTTTCTTCAATCTCTGAGTTAATATTTGTCATCAAATTTGGAAAATTTCCAGCTGCTGTTTCTTCAAATATTTTCTCTAACCCAATCTTTCTCCTCTCCTTTGGGACTATAACTTCAAGTGTATTAGGCTACTTGATATGGTCTCATGGTTGAGATTCTGTTCATTTTATTTAGCCTTTTCAACTCTAGTGCTTCATTTCAGATACTCTGTATAGCTTCCTCTACAAGTTTACCGATCTCTGCTTCTGCAGGGGTGTGATTTCCATTCCTCCATTCAGTAGGTTTAACAATTTCAGATACTGTGCTTTTCAGTTTTAGAATTAGCATTTGTTTTCTTTTTAATTAATAGATTTTATTTTTTAGAGCAGTTTAGGTTTACAGAAAAATTATGCGGAAAGTATGGTGATTTCTCATATACTGCTGCCTCCCCACACATAATCTTTTTTGTTAACGCCTAGCATTAGTGTGGTAAAGTTGTTAGGACTGAGGAATCAGCACTGATACATTATTATTAGCTAAGTCCCAGTTTACATTAGGGTTCAGTCTTTGTGTTGCACATTCCTACAGGTTTTGATGAATGTATAATGGCCTGTATCTACCATGATTGTATCATATACAAGTTTTACCACCCTAAAATCCCCTGTGCCCCACGTTTTCATCCCTTTCTCCAAAGCCCTGGAAACCACTGATCTTTTTGCCGTCTCCATAGTTCTAGCTCTTCCAGAAGGTAATATAGTTGGAATCATACGGTATGTAACCTTTTCAGACTAGTTCTTTCACTTAGAGATGTGCATTTAGCATTCCTCCATGCCCTTTTGTGGGCTTCCCAGGTGGCGTTAGTGGTAAAGAACCCACCTCCTGATGTAGGAGACATAAGAGACTGGGGTTGGATCCCTGGGTTGGGAAGATCCTCTGGAGGAGGGAAGGGCAACCTACTCCAGTGTTCTTGCCTGGAGAATCCAATGGGCAGAGGAGCCTGGCGGGCTACAATCTATAGGGTTGCTAAGTGTCGGACACGACTGAAGCAACTCAGCAGCAGCAGCATGCCTTTTTGTGATCTGATGGCTGTTTTATTCTTGTTGCTAAATGATATTCCATTGTATGGAGGTACCACAGCTTGTTTATCCATCCATCTGTTGAAGGACATCTTGGTTGCTTCCAAGTGTTGGCAATTATGGATAAGGCTTCTATAGACATTCATATCTACTTCCCTAGTAGCTCAGCTGGTAAGGAATCTGCCTGCAATGTGGGAAACCCTGGTTTGATTCCTGGGTCGGGAAGATCTCCTGGAGACGGGACAGGCTATCCACTGTAGTGTTCTTAGGCTTCCCTGGTGGCTCATTTGGTAAAGAATCAGCCTGCAATGTGGGAGACCTGGGTTCCATCCCTGAGTTGGCAAGATCCCCTGGAGGAGGGCATGGTAACCCACTCTTGCCTGGAGAATCCCCAGGGACAGAGGAGTCTGGCAGGCTCCAGTTCATGGAGTTGCACAGAGTTGGACATGACTGAGTGACTGAGCGCAGCACACAGACATTCATACACAGGTTTTGGTTTAGACATACATTTTCAGCCGTTTTCCGAAGTGGCTGTATGATTTTGCATTCCCAGCAGCAACAGCTGAGAGTTCCTGCTGCTCTGCATCCTCATCAACATTTGTTGTCAGTGTTGTGACTTTCTGCCATCCCGATAGGTGTGTGGTGTTCTCTTGTTTATGACGTTCATTATTCAACTGAGACTTTCTTTTGTTCTCTTTATATATATATTTTTTAAATTTTATTTTATTTTTAAACTTTACATAATTGTATTAGTTTTGCCAAATATCAAAATGAATCCATCACAGGTATACATGTGCTCCCCATCCTGAACCCTCCTCCCTCCTCCCTCCCCATACCATCCCTCTGGGTCGTCCCAGTGCACTAGCCCCATGCATCAAGTATCGTGTATCAAACCTGAACTGGCATCTCGTTTCATACATGATATTTTACATGTTTCAATGCCATTCTCCCAAATCTTCCCACCCTCTCCCTCTCCCACAGAGTCCATAAGACTGTTCCATACATCAGTGTCTCTTTTGCTGTCTCGTACACAGGGTTATTGTTATCATCTTTCTAAATTCCATATATATGCGTTAGTATACTGTATTGGTGTTTTTCCTTCTGGCTTACTTCACTCTGTATAATAGGCTCCAGTTTCATCCACCTCATTAGAACTGATTCAAATGAATTCTTTTTAATGGCTGAGTAATACTCCATTGTGTATATGTACCACAGCTTTCTTATCTCCTTGAATTTAAGAGCCACTTAAAATTTTTTTTTCCTGCTCATTCTATCCTCTCTGTCTTTTCTGAGTTTGTTTCTACTGACTGGCTTTTCTTCTGTGCATCTTACTTTCTCCTGCTTTGCATGTCTCGATTGTCTTTTTGACTTTTCATTTTGTATTGGCCTATAACTGATTAACAAACAATTTTGTAATAGTTTCAGAGGAACAGTGAAGACACTCAGCCGTACATACATATGTATCCATTCTCCCCCAAACTCCCTTCCTATCCAGGCGGCCACATAGCATTGAGCAGAGTTCCATGTGCTATACTGTAGGTCTTTGTTTGGTTATCCATTTTAAATATGTGTGTGTGTGTGTGTGTTAGTCACTCAGTCGTGTTTGACTCTTTTCGATCCCATGGACTGTAGCCTGCCAGGCTTCTCTGTCCATGGAATTCTCCAGGCAAGAATACTGGAGTGGGTAGCCATTGTCTTCTCGGGGGGACCTTCCCGACCCAGGGACCGAACTTGGGTCTTCTGTATTGCAGGGAGATTCTTTACTGTGTGAGCCACCAGGGAAGCCCATTTTAAACACAGATTGTGTTTATTGTATACTCTACTTTATGGATGCTAAGTTCTTGGATGTCTAGATTTTGATGTCTGTTTGACAGTGCTGTGTGTGTGTGTGTGTGTGTGTGTGTTTTCCCCCAGCAGAAAGTGAATTGACTTGAGGAGCTCTTAACTTACCCAAGACTTTAAAAAAGCTTTGGGTGGACAGGGGAGCCTGGTGGGCTGCCGTCTATGGGGTCGCACAGAGTCAGACACGACTGAAGCGACTTAGCAGCAGCAGCAGCAGGGTTAGATTAACCCTATTTGTAAGGTGTGGCCCTTTTAGTCTCTCTACTGAATGCCCTTGGTGTTTAACAAAGTCTCTCTGCCCTCAGTGGTTGGAACTCCTGGCCCTGTGTGACCCTGGGGAATTCCACTCAGAGTTTTTCAGAAGCTCTTTCCTCTCATCAGTGTTGAGTTGGCATTCTGGAGTCTTGCTCTGTGCATTCAGTATTTAGTATTTAGCCAAAGATTCAAGAGGACTCCTATGCAAAATTTTGGAGTTTCTCTCCTTCGATAATTTCTGTTCAGTACCTGCCCTAAAGCTTCCAGCCATCTCAGTCACCTTCAACTCTCACCCCCCTGATGCATCATCTTCCCCTTCGATTTCCTCTCCTGGTCCTATGCTCCTGTCCCTGTGCCCTGAGGCATCACCCAGGCAGAAGGCTGGGCCTCACCTCACGTGTTTTCCATCCCTCAAGCCTAGCATCCTGCTCCGCCTGTTACTCACATCTGAAATCAGTTATTTAGTGTGTCCTGTCCAGTTTTCTAGTTATTTGCAATGGAAGCAAAATCTGGTATCAGTTATCCCTTCATGGCTAGAAATAAAACATTCCACTCATTCTTTTCATGTGTGGGTTTAATATTCTTTCCATGACTTTTGTGTTTCACAGCATCAGTCTTACCTGGCATCTGAGGCCCTTGCTTTTTCTCTTTCTAGAAGGCAAATCTAATACTATCTTGATACTTACTAATCCTTTAGTTTGAACATAAAGACTAGCATTTTTTAAAGTAGCATTAACTAGCACACACCCAGGGTGCTCTGGAGTTTTTAACCCCACATTGTGCTGTAGGCATGACCATGATCTCACTCTTGCAAGTGAGCAAAGGGAGGCTGAGATTGGAGGAGTGATTACCTAACCCCTTTGAACTGGTTGGTGATGGCTGTCTGACTCAAAGCTCTGTTGTTGTTGTTGTTTAACCACTAAGTTGTGCTGATTCTTTGCAACCCCATCGACTGCAGCCCTCCAGGCTCCTCTATCCATGGGATTTCCCAGGCAAGAATACGAGAGTGGGTTGCATTTCCTCCTCCAGGGGATCTTCCTAACCCAGGGATTGAACCCAGGTCTCCTGCATTGCAGGCAGACTCTTTATTGTCTAAGCCACCAGGGAAAAGCCCTCGTGTAAAACATCTTCAAAGAACCTCTGCAGCAAATAAAAAAAACATATCTGTGGGAAACTATTGTGCCACACTGGATATTATGTCAGTCCTTTAAAAAAAAAAGTGATTTCCTCTGTGACGGAAGGAAACCATTAAGAGAGTGAGTGGAAGAAAATCCCCTTTGTAGCTTTCGGCTTCTCTCTGTGTAATGTTGCAGGGAGCATGTAGGTTCTTTCATTTGAATCCTGATTCTGCCTCAGATGCTTTCTTCAGTGTTTTGTTTGTTTTCAGTAAAGGAATCTGAAAAGTCTGGCCCTGAATGACTGGCAGTCTCTAAGATGGTCCCTAGTAATCCCTAAGTTCTGCCGGTGGTGCTCGTCTATGATCCTCTCGTCTTGAACATGGGCCAGACTTAGTGATTTGCTTCTAATGAAAAGAATATAACAGAAATGATGGGATGTCATTTCCAAGGTGAGGTCACAAAAAGGCTGTGCCTTCCATCTTGGGCACCTTGTTAAGCTCTCTCCCTCGCTGGCTCTGACGGAGGCCAGCTGCCATGTTATGAGCTGTCCCAAGATGAGGCCCATGTGGCAAGAAACCGACGCCTCCAGCAGACAGCCAGTGAGCGCTGGAAGCCTGCCAGCGGCCGTAGAGGTGAACTTGGAAAAAGCTCTTTCCCCCATGGAGCCTTCCTGTGACGGCAGATACTGGATTGTAGCCTGTAGGGGACCCTGAGCCAGAGGTACCCGGCGGAACCGGAAAAATAAATGTGATTAAGCTGCTGGATTTCAGGATAATTTGTTATTAGTGATGGATAACAAATGCAGTGTCTGGCACAAAGCCGATACTCTTGTTATTAATTGTTTTCTTTCTCCCTGGCTTTCTTCTTTTTGCATCTCAGGCGAATGGTGACTTTTGTGGTGGCCTGACTCTGCTCATCTGCACGAATGGTGCTCACACTGGACTCTGAGCTAATTGGAAGCGGAATTCCCCAATGTGAGCTCTCCCCATTCTCCCTTGTTTGTTTGTTTCGATATTTCATTTGGGTGTGGTGAGAGGTGAAATTTGACATCCTGATTGTTTCCAGAGCTCAGAGTTCTAATGTACTGCAAGCATTTGGACAGAAATTGTGGTTTGTGTTTGTAGCATCCCTTTTACAAACATTCAAGCTGTTCAGTTAAGTTCAGTTCAGTCGCTCAGTTGTGTCCGACTTTGCGACCCTATGAATCACAGCATGCCAGGCCTCCCTGTCCATCACCAACTCCCGGAGTTTACTCAAACTCATGTCCATCGAGTCGGTGATGCCATCCAGCCATCTCATCCCCTGTCGTCCCCTTATCCTCCTGCCCCCAATCCCTCCCAGCATCAGTCTTTTCCAATGAGCCAACTCTTCGTGTGAGGTGGCCAAAGTACTGGAGTTTCAGCAATAGACACAGTGCGGTTCCACCACGGAAAGACAGTCCTGCATCACTTCCTGTGGAAGCACATTAGGGGTATGTGTTTTTTTGTGAGGTTGTTTTTTTTTTAAATCCCCCTTTTCCTTCTTTCTTACATTCTCTGGCTGACTGTAAAATTAAGTCTTTCCTCATGGGATCACTTTGAACTTTTATCTCTTCTCAGATATAGGATCTCAGCTTTCAGGCCCCCCTCCTCCACCCTTTTCCAAGTTCCGAATCGACAGATTGCAAACTGAGATGCCTGAAATCTTCAGGGTATTGTTCACTTGATAAAATGTCCATCTTTGGCAGTGCAGACACTTGTGGAATTTCTGGCTCTCGCCTGCCAAAATGAATTGCATTCGATCTCCCTGAGAATTGAAGAGAGCCAAAGTCTTAGATCTAAAGAGAGATGACTGAGGACTGGTCCCCTACTTTTTTTTTTTTAACCTTAAAATTTCTGAGATGTATGGTTTTTCCCTTGTGAAATCTCAAATTGGAGGAGAAAAATATCCGCTAAATATTTGCTGGTCCCTAGCATCTGTTCCAGATGATTGAGGAACAGTTTTACTCCTTTAAAAAAAAATGTTCTTATTACAACACAATCAAGGTTCAAGAATCTGCTACATTCTGGTGGGGAATTGCTTAAAGGATCTGGTCCCTTCACCCATTGCTAAGTCAGCACTTAGAACCCTGTGGGGGCACGCAGGCTTGTGCAAGGCAGTAGGGAGAGGAGCAGGTTTCTAATATGCCTCATGTGGTCTGTCTGTCTGTCTGTGTCATTGTGTATGTATGCAGACAGCTATTTGTGCGTACTAGGATTCTGAAATCTGAGGCTATAAGCCACACCTAGCCCAGTGACCGATCTCTAGTATCTCACACCCAGTGTCATAAGATCTCTGAAAGCTACACATCTGAAATGTGACATTTATACTCTTCCCCCATGTCCCTACCCACCAGTTTGAATACTTTTACTGGATCTTTGGTTTGATAGCATTTAATGGTACCACCACCAGCCCTCATGGGAGCAGGGCCAATGCCTCTCTTGTTCTTCAATGAGCTCCTGATCCTTCAAACAGTGTCTGGCTCATAGTAGGCACTCAATAGATATCTGTTAACTGTTGAATAAATATTGCTGAATGTGTTGCGTAAAGAAGGAAGGGCCTGGTGAGAATTTTCAGAGGACTGACTCTAAAATGTTACTGATGATCATGTTCATTCCATACCATGGTGTCCTCTGAAGAAGGACCCTGGGGAGAAGGAACTTTCTTGTTTTCAGTTCAGTTCAGTTTAGTCGCTCAGTTGTGTCCAACTCTATGGACTGCAGCATTGCAGGCTTCCCTGTCCATCAGCAACTCCTGGAGCTTGTTCAAACTCATGTCCATCGAGTCAGTGATGCCATCCAACCATTTCATCCTCTGTCATCTCCTTCTCCTCCTGTCTTCAGTCTTTCCCAGCATCAGGGTCTTTTTTAAGCAGCATCAGGTTCTTCTTATTTTAGGAAGGGAAATACTTCTGCCTCTCATGGGGGAAAAAAAAAATCACATAGCTTCAGTTGTGTGGACATAGATTTCCTCTTCAGGCTGGCTGCTAGGAAACTCAAAGTGTCTGTTGATTGACCCCTTGTGACAACACAAGATTTTATGGAATGCATTGTTCTATTAGGGTCAGTTCTTCGGTATTTTCTCTCTAAGCAAACGTTTCTCACTGACCCCTAGTATTTTGTGATTGTGCTATATGTGTCTTTGTAAATAGTCTTCAGTTCTGGCGAGTGAATGTGCTAAGTTGCTTCAGTCATGTCTGACTCTTCATGACCCCATGGACTGTAGCCCGCCAGGCTTCTCTGTCCATGGGAATTTCCAGGCAAGAATACTGGAGTGGGTTGCCATATCCTCCTTCAGGGTGAATACATAAGGATAATGCTGTGGAAAGGGAGTGGGAAATAAAGGAACATTGGCAGAACAGCATGGTGTGGTGTGGGAAACAAAAGGGGTCCCCAGAAAAGGAGGGAAACAATAGTGGAGGAGGAACATGGGGCTTAGAGGGTGAGAATCAGGGTTGGCCCCCTCTCCTATACCTGCAGGACATCCTGGGAGCTGGTCTGTGAGGGCTGATAGAGTTGGACAATGGGCAGACATCTGGCTGGCATCTCTGGGTAAACTTGTGGCCTGGAACCCTCTCAGAGTGGGGAGTGGACACACACACAACCAGGAGTGTGTCCTTGGAGTCAGGTTTATATTTCTACTTTGGCCACTATCAGTGGCCACTTGGCTTCCCTGAGCCTCCGTTTCTTATCTGTGAAATGGGGTAATAACAGTGCATCATGCTTGGGTTCTCTTCCGGGTTCAATGAGGCAAAGAACAGGAAGCGTCTGAAAACACCCAGTGCTTCTGTATTAGTCAGTGTCAGCACTGCACTGAGCCCGCCGTGGATTCCTCTCATCAAGTCATCTCACAGCCAGGGTGGAGTGGCACTGGAGAGAGAGGGGGCTGTGGCCTCAGTCAATTTCTGTACATTTGTTAGTAGTCCTTTGTTATAAACTTTTTTTCCCCCTTAACCCAAATGTAACGGACCTTCCTCAGATTGTTCCTGTATTCCATCAGCACCTTCTGACTGTAGGCAAATCTCACAGAACTTGGCATCAGTAAAAAATACATTCTGAAAGTTTTGAAAAATATGCCGATTCTTTTTTAACCAAAGCTTTTTTAGAGGGGCCAAGGGAATACATTCCTGCACATTCCACAGTGAAACTCTAAAAATCCATCTTAATGTCTCACTTTCCAGTTCCTCTTCAGGGCAGCTGTTGAATTCCCCCGACCCCTACTTCCTTCCCTCTCTCTCCATCAGCTTTCTTTTCTTTCTTCTCCCCTCTCAGGCTGTGATCCTCTGGTTTTCCTTCTCTCTCCTGGGCTCTTAGATTTCTGCATTATTTAAAGAAAGGATCATCAAATCTTTCTGTGAAGGGCCAGGTAGCAAATATTTTAGGTTTTTGAGGCTATATGTTCTTTTTCACAATGGCTCAGCTCTGTCTTGTAACTTGAAGGCAGCCAGAGGAAGTGAATGGGCATAGCTGTTTCCATAAAACTTTGTAAAAATAGGAAGTGGGCTTGGTTTGGTCCATGGGCTGTAATTTTTGACCTCCTGATTTCAAAGAAATTCAGGAATTTTTAAATCTTCACCTGTTGATATTTCTTTCGTTCTTCACCACATGCAGCAAAACTGAAGATTCTGTTATGGATGTGTCATGGATTATTGTGAATATCCATTTCAATTTTCTATTTTCTCCCTTTTATGTTGATTGCTGCTGCTACTGCTGCTGCTAAGTCGCTTCAGTCGTGTCCGACTCTGTGCGACCCCATAGACGGCAGCCCAACAGGCTCCCCTGTCCCTGGGATTCTCCAGGCAAGAACACTGGAGTGGGTTGCCATTTCCTTCTCCAATGCAGGAAAATGAAAAGTGAAAGTGAAGTCGTTCAGTCGTGTCCGACTCTTAGCGACCCCATGGACTGCAGCCTACCAGGCTCCTCCGTCCATGGGGTTTTCCAGGCAAGAGCACTGGAGTGGGGTGCCATCTTTCCCACACTGCCTGTAAGACACATGTATTTGGTACCACTGAGCCCTGAAGTTAGTGTGACTGGTTTCTCAGGTTCCTAGGTGAAAGGTGTGTGTGTGTGTGTGATGTTTGGACAAGAGTTCTCTTAGCCAACGATGGGAAAAATTAAGGTCCTTTTTTTTTAGCCTCTCTCACTTTCTCATTTGTTCTGGGAAGATATTCACCTCAGACTGCAATGTAAAAAGTCCTGGGCTAGAGCCGCGGGATCTGATGTTGTTGTTGCTGTGTCACTACTGTTGTGTTGGACCTTAGCAAGTCCGTTCACTCCCTGGTTTGGGTCTTTCGGGTGTTGAACTAGAATCTTTGATCACAAGTCTTTCAGCAGTTGACTCTTATTCAGATGAAATCTTCCCCGGAGTCCGGATGTTCACGGAATGAATGGGGGCATCAGAGCCCTGTCGAGAGCCCTTTTGTCCCATCCCTCAGTCTCCTCCTAACCTAAGGAGACCCAGGAACATCACCTGGAACCCAGGGCTTGAGGCAGCATAGATGAAAGTTTACTAAACTGCGATACTCCGGCTTCTGTCTGAACTTCTGTCATCTCCCAGTGTTCCAAACATCTTGAACATTGTGTATTCTCCTCTGAAATGGCAGAGACTTGTTATAAATTTGTTCTTATACACTTACTTATCTATTTTCCTGGCTGGCTTTTTACTCCTTAGAATTTTTAAGCCTACCACTCGGACTCCTTACTTATCCTCTATGGCTCAACTCCAAAAACCCACTTCTAAGGTTCATCTAAGTAACTGACTTCTTATAGAAAACTTTTGGAAGATCCGCTGAGTCTAGAAGAATCTCAAGTCACAGCTTTCAGATAGCCTTGTTTATATGGACCTTTCCTCCCTATTGGAGAAGGCAATGGCACCCCACTCCAGTACTCTTGCCTGGAAAATCCTGTGGACGGAGGAGCCTGGTAGGCTGCAGTCCATGGGGTCACGAAGAGTCGGACACGACTGAGCGACTTCACTTTCACTTTTCACTTTCATGCATCGGAGAAGGAAATGGCAACCCACTCCAGTGTTCTTGCCTGGAGAATCCCAGGGACGGGGGAGCCTGGTGGGCTGCCGCCTATGGGGTCTCAAGGGGTCGGACACGACTGAAGCGACTTAGCAGCAGCAGCAGCCTCCCTATACCTAAGAACTTAGAAGGATGCAAATTCCTACCAGCAAGAGTTGACATGGTTCCAGTGGGACAATGCTTCTGTCCCCAGTTCAGGAACATGCCTGGGACCTGGTGAATCACTGAATTCATCTTTAAGAGGAGACCAAGTGTTACTGAACTGATTTTATTTAGATTTCCTCTCCTCTGTTGACATTCCCCCCTAGTTATCAAAAAATAAGGATGATTGCTGCTGCTAAGTCACTTCAGTCGTGTCCGACTCTGTGCGACCCCATAGACGGCAGCCCACCAGGCTCCACCATCCCTGGGATTCTCCAGGCAAGAACACTGGAGTGGGTTGCCATTTCCTTCTCCAATGCATGAAAGTGAAAAGTGAAAGTGAAGTCTCTCAGTCGTGTCCAACCCTCAGCGACCCCATGGACTGCAGCCTTCCAGGCTCCTCCATCCATGGGATTTTCCAGGCAAGAGTACTGGAGTGGGGTGCCATTGTCTTCTCCGAAGGATGATTGGGGCAAGAAAATAGAATTCTGGCTGTTAGTGGAAGGGAGCGTGGGGATTGAATGACCTGCAGGTTGAAAAGTTTTCTTGTGAGAAATCCGTGGAGAGAATGTTGGAAAGTGACACTTCCTAACGTTGGACGTGAATATCCTACATCCTGGCCACGTCAGAGCTCGTTCTGCTCAGTTCTGTATCAAAGGGCTCTTTCTCCATCTGAATAGGTGACAGATTTTGTCATCTAGTTCTGTCCAGATCCTGCTGCTCTACTGTCCACTGGGACCCTTCTGGCTTCAGAGGAGGCTGGGATGGGGCTGAGACTGGGCCAAACCTGACATAAATGGAAACAGGGATTCAAAGGCAAAAAAGAAAATGATTTAGAAAAGGAAACCCAAAGAAATTACAATTAGCCGCAGGTAGCTGAATCTCCATTAGCCTCCCACTGTGCTGTTGTTCCATAGCCAACTTAGATTCTCCAAAGACAATGTTTAAAAGCTATTCTAGCTAAATTAGCAATCATGTAAAACCTTCACTCAGAATATATGTTTATCTGCACTTTCCTCTGAACAATTTCTGTCAAGGAATCACATGAACAATCGCGGTCAGAAAAGACTGATAAAGAGGAAAGATGTCTTGAGCAAGGCATCGAACATTTGACATTAGCTCTGCGTGACTGAATGATTGTTTTCCCTAACTAGGGTGGCTGTCTTGGTTTTTACCTGTGGTCATGGCATCATGGTTAGTAACATCCCCCTCGACTCTTTTCTTCTGAAGAGTTCCTTGGACTCTTTTTTTTTTTTTTTTTAAAGCATGTATGTATTTATTTTTGGCTGTGCTGGTCTTCACTGCTGTGCGGGCTTTTCCCTCATTGCAGCACGTGGGAGCTACCCTCTAGTTGCAGTAGGTAGGTGTCTCATTGTGGTGGCTTCTCTTGTTGCAGAACACAGGCTCTAGGGTGCTCAGGCTTCCATAGCTGTGGTGCGTGGGCTCAGTAGTTGTGGCTCCTGAGCTCTAGAGCACATGCTCAGTAGCTGTGATACACAGGCTTAGTTGTTCCACAGCCTGTGGAACAGGCGGGATCTTCCTTGATCAGGGATCAAACCAGTGTCTTCTGCATTGGCAGGAGGATTCTTTACCACTGAGCCACCAAGGAAGCTCCCCACCTGCCCCAACCACTGACTTCTTAAAAGTCTCAAATCTTTTGAAACAGTAAATCAAATGGTCCCTCTGTATACGTATGTGGTGAAAGCTCCAGTCTCTCAGAAGGTGTCGAAGGTGATGTAGTAGCCTAATCCTTTTCATACATGATGGTCCAAAACTTAGACCTCAAAATCTTGAACCATGAAACAACACCTTGTTGGCAGATGGCATTTATCACAATTTATACATCTTAATATAGCATACTAGAACCTTAAATTCATTATTACAGTGTGAGATGTATTGTAGACCAAGAATTTTTCATTTTTAAGAATCACAACCTGGATTGATATTTGTTGTCGAGTCAGTGGTCTATTTGCTGTAGTGTAAATAAGACCTAAGGAAGAAACTGATTGGCTGGTTTGGTTCATGTGCCTACCCCTTGGATCAAGCCTTTGTGATCAGGGGAAGAGCATTCTGATTGGCTAGGCTTGGATTAGACATATGCTCCTGTGGCCAGAGGAGCTGGTTCGGTAACTGACAACCCCAGAAGAAATACCTGGAATGAGCCAATGAGGTGTACTTCTCAGTGGAAGGAGTTGGCCATCATCATCGTCATCATCAGGAGAAAGGGGAGGAGCAGGAGATGGAAGGAGTAGGGGAAGTTATGCTAGACAGATGAGACCAATACATAAGCCCATCCACCCATATCCTTCATGCTCACAGAACCCCTCATTACTGCTGCAGACTCTTTAATAAAGGAACAGAAGGGATGATCACTCCCTAGCATCTTAGATAAAATATGCGTTCGACTGTTTTTCCCCTAGCAAGGAGGTCAAATGCTACAGCAAAGAAAATGTAGGCTATGGAGTTGGACAGATCCAAGTTCAAATCTCAGCCTCAAAACATGCTTGCTATGTGATCTTGGGCAACTTGCTTGAATTCCATAAGCTCTGTTTCATCATTTGCAAAGGAAGCAGCAAGACCCAACACATAATATGTGCTGAGGATTAAATGAGAAAAATATAGGAAAGGCTTGGCATACATTGTCCAACACAAAGACATCAATAAACATTTGCTCAAGGCATGAATTAATTAATTTGAACTTCACAGTTCAGAGGGGACTTGGCTGACTTTGTCCTACCTCGATCACTCAAGAGCGGAATGAGTTTTTCTTTTCTCATAAAACCTGATGCTATAACTGTCCCCATTTATAGATGAAGAAACTAAAGCTCACAAGACAAGAAACATAATCCTCTAAAATAAAATCAAGAGTACTCTGACCCAAAGGAAGGGAGGTAATATTAGAACAAGGGCCTGTTTTAAACCATGGTTAAGCTGCCAGGAATTGGCTAATTACTGTTTTCCATGTATCAACAGTATGACAACACCGCCTTTCATCTGTGAGGAGAGTATACCTCCTCCAGACCTCACTTGATCTGAGACTCACCTTAGCACTCTACAAGGAGAAGACAGCCTCTGTTAGGTGCTTAATAGATGTAGCAATAAGCTGGAAGTTTTAAGTCATTCAGTCATGGTAACATAGCTATCAAAAATCACAGCCATCCCCACTTTTCTTATTCTTTGAATTTTGTCTGTTATTTATAAGTGACTAATACAACATGCTCCCTAGCGTACGTTGCAGCAACCCGGGATCTGGGAAGTGATCTCCTTTACCTGTGAGCGACCGGCTGGCAGGTGGGCAGGGGGGTAAGAATGGACCATGTTCCTGGTCATGTGTTGTGTGAGTGTGTTCTCCCGAAGGATGAGTCATTTACTCATTTGTTCCCTTTGGTTTGATGCACTCGAATAGCTCCTGTGCACCTGCCGTGGTCTGGGGACCTTGCAGGTGCTGGAGGCCTGGTGGCGCCCAGCAGCCCTGCTCCCTGCCCTCAGGGGACTCACAGTCCAGAGCCTTCTTTTCCCTGGAACCTTCGCCACCCTCCTCTCAGCAGCAGGCTGTGTTGGCTGTTTAGAATCTACTAACTTGGGGAGCTAAATTATTTACAGATTTTCTTTAGGAGAACATCCAAAGGCTTCAAGGCAGGTTCTGTTTCTGAGGCCTGGGGTCAGAGATCCTTTGAGAAACACTGCCCTTCTCTTATTTCTCTCTCTCCTTTGCCCCCAGCATACCACAGATTCAGAGCAGATCTCTTGCAGGAATCATTCCTAGGGGAATGTCTGAGCCCGTTTGAATATGTCCCTCTCTGTTCCCTTGAATTAAACTCACTTGTGGGCCCTGATGGGCCTGGAGGAAGAAAGTGACACCTCCTAATGAGAGCAGAGGGGCCCAGAGCCTGGCGACTGTGTCTGCTCCCCCTGTCCAACCCAGTTCTTCTGCCAGACCCCACCCACACTGGGGCTCCTCCTCTGGCACTCTCCCCACCCCTGCTGCAGGCCCTTCCTGCTCCCCTGGTCCTCATGGCACCAGGTCGAGCCTGTCTGTAGGATCTTTCTTAAATGAATGTGTTCCTTTGGGTGCCCCCAGTGCCCAGAACTGTGCTTCAGGAAGAGGACTGGGAAGAGAGCACAGGAGACCTGGGCCTGGGGACACTGGGTAGGGGTGGTTAGATTTTTAATTCAGGCGGAGATCAGCAGAACTGAACTGGGGAAGGGGTGGGGAGAAGGATTTGGAAACTTAAGGGAACACAATAGGGAAGAAGGTCTGCATAGAGGCACATAACTGGTTGGTGCTGGAGCTGGCCTCAGAGGCTGGGTCCTCCTGACTCTGGCTAGTGACCACATGACCATTTATTTAGTCATCTCCCAGGCATAGACCTCATCTCAATTGCTGCTTGCCTAAGGAAGGCACTTCCACCGTACCAGCTTAGGAGAGGTTCCCTGTGATAGGTTCTCACAAGGTCGTATGATCTTCACCAAACACAATCACCGCCCCCCCACCCCGCCCCGCCCCCGTGAGTGCTTGAGTGCTAACCTGCCCAACGCCTGCCTTCCTCCTGGGGGTCATGCTGGTCTTGTTCCTCCCAGAAGCCCCAGTAAAACATCTGGAACATATTAGGCTCTCAAAAAATGTTTGTGGAATGACTGAAGGAATAAATGCTTGAGCTGTAGATTTCTGATCTTCTTTACAAGCTTTTGGGCTGAGATATTCATCTACCTCCGTCAAGACTTCCTGGCAAAGAGAGAGATTGACTGTATAATCATTGCAATTCACATACATTTTATCTCCAGCCAGTTTCATTTTACTCCACACAAACATACAAATAAAAAATATTTATGTGAACTTCCAGAAAGATACATGGGAAATGAAGAAGCCACTTAAAGCCAAGGTGAGGGATAGTGTATTTGCCGTCAGAAGCCAATTTAATCAGCTCCAGTCCTCTGAGGGATGAGGAAGGCAGGGACCTAGGATCTCAGAGAAAAGCCTCCTAGCTCCACGCTCTGAGGCTCTGTGACCCCTCTCCCTGTAGTTCCCACATCACGTAGCTGCTTCAGTTTCCACCATGAAGAGTTATTGACACTTTGAATTTTCGGATTCCAATTAAATTTCAGGACTTTGCATGGGTTTTGTTCCAAACTGTTGGGAGGGCCTGAGATGGTGAGACAAGGAAACAGATGAGGAGTGAGTGAGGCAGTTATAAGAAAGCAGAGCCCCTAAAGAGGGGTAAGGAGAGAGAGAGAAAGAGGGCAGAGTTGTGCTCTCAACACCAGCATTGGCCTCTTCTTGAAAATCTCCTCCTATTAATTGAAGGAGCCCAGGCTGGGAGATAGAGGACTTATTAAATGATGCTTGACCGAGTTCCTGTTACATTCCAGGTACTGGGCTGGGCCCAGGAGAAACAACACAGGGTCCCTTTTTAAAACTTTATTTGTTTTTTAATTGAAGGGTAGTTACTTTATAAAAGTTTGTTGTTTACTGCCAAATATCAACATGAATCAGACGTAGGTATACATATGTCCCCTCCCTCTTGAACTTCCAATAATCATACCAAACTCCTTGTATTTCTGTACTAATCAAATGCATGTGTGTGTGCTAAGCTGCTTCAGTCATGTCTGACTCTGTGCCACCCTAAGAACTCTAGCCAGCCAGGCTCTTCTGTCCATGGGATTCTATGGGCAAAAATACTGGAGTGGGTTGTTGTGCCCTCTTCCAGAGGATATTCTCAATCCAGGGATTGAACCTATGTCTCTTACATCTCCTTTGCTGGCAGGTGGGTTCTTTACCACTAGCGCCAGCTGGGAAGCCCAGGATGTCTCTTTTCATGTTGATAAATGTGCAGAGACAGGAGTCGGTGGAGGTCGTGGGGGCCCTTTACACTGAATAACCAGGAACAAGCTCTTTGGAAATGTACCTGTTAAGCCGAGAGCTGAAAAATAAGCTGTGCAGAGAAGGAAAAAGCACTTCTGACAGAAGGCACTGCAGGTGCAAAGGTCCTGAGGCAGAAATGAGCTCTGTGAGCTGGAGGGACTGGAGGGCAGTGGCGTGGGTGGAGCAGAGTGAGTAGGGGTTATTGGCGCCTGGCGAGGGTGAGCAGCTGGGCGGGGACATTTGTGCTGGGGTGAGCAGGCATGGTAGAAGGTTGGACAGGAGGGATGGTGAGGAGTTTTGAGCTGTGATATGCCCTGGTTTCAGTTTTACAGACGTCACCTCAGCTGCTCTGGTGGGGTGAGGATGATGAGAATGGAGGATGTGGAGGAAATGAGAGGAGGCTGCCAAGGCAAACTGTTGAATAAGGATGAAGGCACTGGAGAAGCAAAGGGACCAGTTTGGAAGCTTCCAGGTTTTATCTCTGGTCTTTTGACTGGTCCTAGGATCTCATCCACAGTTTCCCCATCTGCTAAACAAGAGCTCCTCTCGAATGTTTTCTCCTAGCTCTGGGTATCTTGGAGGGTCTGTTCACTCTGTCCCCGGGAGCTTTTCCAAGGTCTGTGTCTGTTTGCTTTTTCTCTCTCAAAGCTGCAAAACCCTCACTGGAAAGAATTTTGATTTGTGGTTTAAAGATAAATCTAACTTTCTAAAGTCTGTTCCTATGCTAAGCACGTGAGTACCCTGCTTCTTGGTGGGAGGTGGTGAGTGAGGGTGCTACATTATTAATAAAATACGAGTACATTAAAAACATGCATCTTCATGTAACTTATGTAGGAAACGTGATTGTCGGCGGAGCTTTTTGGCAAGTGGTTGGAAGTGTGTGTTTGCCTCTAACCTTTGAAAGCTCTTGATCAGGCTGGGGTCTTTGTTTCCAGCAAAGCCCTTGACCCCTCGTGGTTTCAGTTCTGTTTACTCTTGGCAAGCGTTTCTGGTTCAAAGGGAGAATCTTTAAAAGCTGGATTGGGAAAGTCTATAAAATCTTAACGCATCTTTGACATCAAATAGCTCTTTCAAAGCAGTGATTTGATGAAGTAAATAGGAGCGCGGCAGCATGAGCCATATGGAACGCATTTTCCATAACTGCTCTGCACTTGAATAACAAAGGAGAAAAGTTCTTGGCACGGGGAGTTTGGGATTTTAATGACCCTTAAATATTTGGCTTAGTTGCCAGATGTGTTTTACCAGGCTGAAAACCCCAAGGATAAGCCCTGCCTTTCTCTTTGGCAAAACATAAGCTAACATGATGTTGCTGTTCATGAAAAGATGTTTGTGCCTCATTGCAGAAAGCTTAATTCACCATGATTTCCTTAATTATCCACCCCCCTCCCCCACACTGGCGTCACTCCCAACAGGCCTCTGAGCGTGGTTTCTGATTTGAGACGCTGAGCTGTTTGACGATGCCGCAGATACGCCTTAATTATTCAAAATTGGGATCAAAGGGTTGAAATGTTTTTCAGAGCGAGTGTGGTGCATGAGACTGGGGCGGGGCAGGGGGCTTTGGCATCCTGGCGTGGCTCTGCCCTAAGTGACCGAGGAGCTGCACAACTCACTTGATGCTTTAAGCTGAACTGGAGCAGCATCGCCTTCCAGCTGTTACTCTCAGGTTCTGGTTACGATTATGAATGAACCGACCTCTGCTAAAGGCACAGACATACATGTTTGCTACCTCTTTAGGTTGTCGTCTTGAAAGTCCTGGTTTCTCTCAATGTCCGTTTACTTCTTGGACCATCCATGTGTGGAAATGCAAAGTGGTTCTCATTTCAAGACAGCCTCAAAACTCGTTTATCCAGTTTTTGTGCACTGATCAGTGGATAGTGGATTCCTAGCAACCTTCCCCAAGGGAGATGTACGTTTGCAAGTTCAGACGGAAGGGTCTTCATTGAGATTGAGCCAGGCATCCCCATTTCATAGACGAGGAAACTAAGACTGGGGTAGAAGTGACTTGCCCAAGGCCAGGTGACTTGTCAGTGTCAGAACCACAGTCACAATCTCCCAAATTCATCAGCAGTTTGGCCCACAGTGACTTCTATTTACAAAAGTAAGATGTTTCTTCATGAAGATGCTGCTTTCCCGACACAGAAGGTTTCTAAGAGTGTGCCCTTCGGGAACGGAGGAGCTGTAGCAGTGGTGTAAGTCGCTCAGTCATGTTGGCCTCTTTGTGACCATGTGGACTGTAGCCCGCCAGGCTCCTCTGTCCGTGGGATTCTCCAGGCAGGAATATGGGAGTGGGTAGCCATTCCTTCTCTAGAGGATCTTCCAGACCCAGGGATTGAACCCAGGTCTCCTGCATTGCAGGCAGATTCTTTACCATCTGAGCCACCAGGGAGGGAGGGGCAGATGAAAGGGAGCAAACCATGCACCCCGCTCTGAGCTAGAGACTTCCTTCCAGTGCTGCTTAGTCTTCCATTAAAAAAAAAAGTCCAAAACATTTTATGGAAAAAGACGCTGAGTTAGAGACAGTAAGTGACTGTGATGTCGCAGAGCCAGGTGTAGCTCCAGAGCCCGTGCCCTTCCTGGGATGGGACAGTCAGGCCCTGCCTGTGGCTGCACAAGGTCTGGAGACCTGGAGCTGGACAGCTGGGGCTCTGCCTCTCTGCTGGGCCCAGTGGATGGATCATTGCCTTTCTCAGTTTCTGTCACCCTGGAGGAGACTCTGCATGCCCCTCTCAGCTGGCAGAGCCCCAGGAATGAATCCACTTCCCATCCTTGCTCATAGACGGATATAGAAAAAGCCCAGGTCCCCCTGTAAAATTGGGAGAAGGTTCAGAGAGGCCCAGACCAAAGTAGCAGATATTGGAGTATACTTAAAAAATTAAGCACATTCTGCACACTCATTGAATCAAAGTTCTTTGCCTCACAGTGCTCAGAGCTGTGGGCGGCCTGGGACGGTCACCAGAAGGGACAGATGGACCACTGCCCCCTCCCTTCACCCCGCCCCGCCCCTCACCTGGCCAGCTCCTGTAGGAGTTCCTCCTGGCTAACTGACTGCCTCGCTCCCCTCCATCAGTTATACTCCTGGGATGGGCAGTGGAGAGTGTGACAGTGCATTAAAGAACAAACATCATCAAGGGGTAAAGAGATCCTACCAAGGGGATGCAGGGAGCCCAGGCTGAGAACCAGGGAGTGAGGCGAGAGAAGAAGGGTCAGGAGTGCCCGGGACGGGTCTCAGCCACCCCTGGGGAGGCTCTGGTGTTCCTGCCCCTCACTGCATCCTCATCTCTGCACCCAGACGAGCAGGAGACTGCTCAGCCCTGACGTGGGTTGTGCCAGTTCCTGAACATAGTTTCCAGGTGCAGAGGCTGCAAGCATTGAGGACTGTTAGCCGCCTGGGCTTAGAGTGTGTGAGGGGAGTCGCTCTGGGGGTCTTCACTGGGTTGGCTCCCTGGCAGAGCCAACTCCCCAGCCATTGGGCAGAGTGAGCGGTATGAGGATGAGCAAGAACTGGGTTGAAACCAGGCGGCTTTGTGTACTTTCAGGCATGTTAATTAAATATGGGCATTATATACCCCAAATCTTCACAGGAAGTCGATTTATCGTACCTCATTACCGGATTTTACACACTCCACTTGGGTGAGACTGATGTTCTATATTATAAAAGAATGCTGGATTTTATGGTCCCAAACCTTCAGATATTAAGAGAGAAGCATTTAGAAATGACAATGATGAGAAGCGAGGTGGTGCTTGTCAGCCCCTGATGAGATGCTGAAGCCGAATGGAATTCACGTGGGCCCCTATACTCTCTGGGTGCACCGCAGGCAAGAGGGGTCACTGTGAGTTCAGGTTGAACTTGACCCAGCTTCTGTCCTGTCAGTGCCCGTGGGCTTCATTCTCCACTTCTCAGATTGCCCTGTGATGTTCACAGGCTCTTAATGGGTGTAAGAGGTGTGTGTAGGGCTCTGTGTGTGCGTGTGTGTGCAGGGGTGAGGGGTGTGTGTAGGGGTGAGGGGGTGTGTGTGTAGGGGTCAAGGATGTGTGTGTAGGGGTCAAGGATGTGTGTGTGTAGGGGTGAGATTTGTGTGTATGTAGGGGTAAGGGGTATATGTGTGTGTGGGTGGATAGAAGTGTCTGTGTAAAACTTAAATATGAATATTTTAACTCTGTCACAGGAATAGATTAAAATGTCAGATCTACTAGACTCTTAGTAAAAAAAAACAGCAGGTCTCCAACCAGTTCCTTCTCACCTGCTTCCTGTTCCCTGGAGGCAGCACTTTCAGCTCTTAGCTGCTTCTGTCTGTGTTCACCTTTACATTTCTAAAGACCACTCCTGTGCTTTATTTTTCATGTGTGCCATATTAGGTGTGATCTGGGGGCTTCCTCGGAGAAGGCAATGGCACCCCACTCCTGTACTCTTGCCTGGAAAATCCCATGGACGGAGGAGCATGGTGGGCTGCAGTCCATGGGGTCGCTAAGAGTTGGATACGACTGAGTGACTTCACTTTCACTTTTCACTTTCATGCATTGGAGAAGGAAATGGCAACCCACTCCAGTGTTCTTGCTTGGAGAATTCCAGGGACAGAGGAGCCTAGTGGGCTGCCGTCTATGGGGTCGCACTGAGTCGGACACGACTGAAGCAACTTAGCAGCAGCAGCAGCAGGGGGCTTCCTGCCATGGAAGATGAGGGTTCAGCCCTCTTCTGCCTTCTCCCACTATCCCACACCCTTCCACATGCATATTCCCCTCCTCCAATTCTCCTAACATAATTATTGTCCATTTTGGTTCAATAAACTGTTTTTGTGATCATGGAAATATTATTCACATTGGGCCATGTGCTGTCTTTTGATCCTGTTGGCCTTCCTCTGCAGCTGTGTGTTTTGTCCAGATTGTATGTGCACTTGCCTGGCTCCTGTGCATCCCAGGCTGGCTGTGCCTTCTGGAAGGTGAGCCTGCTGGGTACGCTCTCCTCGGCTCTAGAGCCTGCCACACCCATCTCAGGCTGGGAGGACCTCTGCTTCTCCTCTCCATTTCCTGTGCCCCATCTTCTGCTTCTTGGATCCCTCCTCTCCAGTTTTGATCACTTCCTCGCTGGATAGGTGACTTCCTCTCAAAGTGCATGATGATTAATTTTGAAGACTGCGCAGGTCTCGTTGTTGTCCTCACTCAGCCGTTTCTGACTCTTTGCCACCCCGTGGACTGCAGCACACCAGGCTTCCCTGTCCTTCACTGTCTCCAGGAGTTTGCTCAAATTCATGTCCATTGAATTGGTGATGCCACCCAACCATCTCATCTCTGTCACCCCCTTCTTTTCCTGACTCAATCTTTGCCAGCATCAGGGTCTTTTCTAATGAGTTGGCTCTTCGCATTACCTGGCCAAAATATTGGAGCTTCAGCTTCAGGATCAGTCCTTCCAATGAATATTCATTCAGAACTGATTTCCTTTAGGATTGACTGATTTGATCTTCTTGCTGTCCAAAGGACTCTCAAGAGTCTTCTCCAGCACCACAGTTGAAAAGCATCAGTTCTTCAGTGCTCAGCCTTCCTGATGGTCCAACTCATATATCTGTACACGACTACTGGAAAAACAGTAGCTTTGACTATATGGACCTTTGTTGGCAAACTGACGTCTCTGCTTTTTAATACACTGTCTAGATTTGTCATAGCTTTTCTTCCAAGGAGCAAGTGTCTTTTAATTTCATGGCTACAGTCACCATCTGCAGTGATTTTGGAACACTATAGAAAATAAAATTTTGGAACCCAAGAAAATAAAATCTGTCACTCAGGAAGACCTATTTTCCTTCCTGAGCACTAGATTGCTCATTAGCTGGGTATAGTGTCCTAGGTTGCAAGTATCTAGTTTTGTTCCCAGTTTTGAATTATCTTCTGGGTTCCAATATTGCTGTTGATGACATAGACAGTAGATTTGTCTGTGACCTGCTGTATCTTTCTGGAAACTTTCAGTATTTTCTCTCTCTCCCAGTAGTGTTGGGGTATTTCACAATGATGTTCCTTTGTACTGATCTCTGTGCTGTCACTGAGCTCAGCTTTCCAAGGATCCTTTCAATCTGGAAATACATGTCCTTTGGGGACATTCTTTTGTTTCTTTGATACTTTTCTGTTTTTCTTTTCTTTCTAGAATGCCTAGCACTCAAATATTGTTTCTGTGGATTGATTGTCTAGCATTTTTTTACTTTTCCTCTTCCAGTTTTGGTTGTATTTGACAAGTTTTATTTATTCTTGTTATTATTTTTTAAACAAAGTACAATTGCTATTTTATGGATGTAGTATTTTCTTATCTCTCGAAGGATATTACAACTGTGATTGTTTTTCCTTCTTGTATCTCTTTGTTCACTTATTTATTATTTGTGAGCAGAGACTTCCCTCAAATGCTTGGCAATTCTTGGTTGTCTATACTTGTTTGAGGGAAAGGTCAGACGACTGGTCAGGAAGGTAAATGTGCGGGGCCAGGCGTGTCAGCTGGGGCTTGGCTGTCTAGACATGGAGCTTAGACCTGTGGGGGACCAGGCGTGTCAGCCAGGGCTTGGCTGTCTAGACATGGAGCTTAGACCTGGAAATGCCTTTGTTTCTCCCCCTGTCCTACACCCTACCCGCTGTCACTCATTCCCGAGGAGCCCAAATGTCAGTGCTATGGGTCTCATCTCTTAGACTGGTTGCTTTGCTCAGGGAAGAATTTTCTCCTGGGGAGTCAGGCTGGGCTGGGTGGTCCTGGTCTCCCTGCTCTGGATGTCAACTTCTTCTCAGTCTTCCTGTTTTCAGAGTATGCCTGTCCTCATCCCCAAGTTGTCCCTGTCGACTAAGTCCTGAGCCCCTGTGACTCATTATCTCCAGTAAGCAGTACTAGCAGAGCCTTCAGCTGGACGGTGGAGAGGGCAACCAGCTGACTGCATGGGGAGGGGCTGGGGCCATGGCCGCCCCTCGTACACATTTTCAGTGAATTGTCCTGTTTTATTCTCATCTGCACACTCCATCTTTAGAGCTTCCCTGTGATTCCTACTCTTGAGACTGTTGAGGCTTCTGTAGTCTTATCAGATGTAGCTGCTGATAGCATGCTTCCTCAAATTCTCATGATCTCACCTGCCTCCTGGATCCTTGGCCACTGGCTGGGCCTCAGTTATGGTGGCAATGACCTTTGCCCCCCTGGTCCTGGGCATCTGGCTGCCAGAGGCCCAGCTATGTCTCCTCCCTTCTCCTCTTTCTTCCCCCCTTAAAAGGGGTTCTGGTATCCCCAGCCAGCCCCAGAAGGGACCCAGCCAGGAGAAAGAAATGGGCTTCAACACACACAAAATTACACCAACTTCTTCCTGAGTTCATTGGCCGGGTTGTCTGAGAACAAAATAAGTGAATCCATCGCAGAACGTCAAGTGGCTGGGAACTGGAGGAGGCCTGCTGACGTGTGCAGACTTGGCTCTGGGTCCATCCTTCTTCCAGATTTGTGAAAAGCCTTCTCATCGTCATTCTTTCACCTGACATCATCGCAGACATTGGAGACTTAAGGATGATTGATTTCTTTTTATTTTGCAAGAAATCATAAGAAAACTTGGAGGAGCCAGAGAGAAAATGTTCTGGGCATCACTCTTGTTTTGAGAGTCGAAAACCGTCTGGTTCAGCAGTGTAGCTGAACCAGTGTAGCACGTGCTCTGGTGTGTGCTCAGTCGTGTCCCGACTCTTTTGCGACCCTTGCGCTGTAGCCCACCAGGCTCCTCTGTCCATGGAATTTTCCGGGCAAGAATACTGGAGTGGGCTGCCATTTCCTCCTCCAGGGGCTCTTTCTAACCCAGGAATTGAACTCTTGTCTCTTGCGTCTCCTGCGTTGGAAGACAAATCCTTTACTACTGCACCATCTGGGAGTTTCCCTGAACTACATTTTCAGGTCTCACTGTGACAGCCTGTCTCCCCTGTAGGCACCTCCTCCTCTACATATTGCTTTCCCACTAGGTGTGCTGAAGGGCCAACACTTTTCTTGCTTATCTCATAGCTACAGCACTCAGAAGGATGCTCGGGGTGGTTTCGGTGTCAAAAATACCCTTGGCATTGGAGACTGGAAGTCCCTCAGTCATTCCCTTGAGGTCTTGCATAGCTGGGGGCACTGACCTTTGAAGCAGGTAGTACAGAGGGTCTGTGGGAACAGACGGGGCTCACACATCTGATATAGGCCATCCAGCTGCAAACAGGCCTTGGCTGCCAGGAGGAGAGATTCCATTGTTTTCTTCTCAAAGATGGTGCAGCATCTCTGGAATGAATGAAAACTTAACTTTAGACATTGCTTCCAGCCCAGAAAAAATTCTTCCTTCTTAACCTCGCATCTTTGGCAACATCTGTTTGTCTTGGCAAGATCCACTTGGTATGCTGGCCCTTCCGGCTGCGCTGTCAGTCCTGGGAACAGCATCTTTATCTCCTCCCAGAGCGAGTCTGGGTCTTGCATGCAGAAACCAGACACATGTCAGTCCTGAGTGAGTTGGCCTTGCCATTCAATCCAGACCATTTCTTAGCTTCAAAAATAAATATGTTAAGTATAAAAATTGTGAAATGTAATAATGAATATCTGTGAATCCAAAATTTGATGTAAAAAAACCATGCAAGACCAACAGCACTGATGCTCGGCCTCCCTCTCACAAACATAAGCTCTTTGCTGGGTCTTGTATGTGTCATGCTCCTGCCTTTCTTTAGATGGTTACCATGCATGTATATACTCCGGAACAATATATTACCATGCCTTATTTTTTGGTTTAAGTCTATAAAAATTCTATCATGCCGTTAGATATCCTTATGCAACTTGCTTTTTCTCTCTTGCCATTAGATCTGTGTACAGATCCTTTGTTAATTTTCACTGTTGTTTTCTAGCCCCTCGTGGAACCATACCACAATTTATTTCTCCATTTTCCTTTTAATGAATGTGGTGTTTCTCATCTTTTCTAGAAAAACAAGTGCTCTAAACAGTCTTGTAACCATATCTGGGTGCACATGCAGTATATACCTAAGAATAAAATTACCAGGCCATATGTAAAACTCAAACTAAACTGTACTAGCTGACGCCAAATTGCTTTCTAAAGTGTTTGAGTTAAATCTTATACACTAGAGAGAGAGGATTAAGTCCCATTAATGTATATCTTCTCTGGCACTTTATATTGTCAGATTCTTTAATTGGGTGTGAAAATACTTTCCATCTTGTTTTCAACTTAAATTTTCTTGATTACATAATGAGGTATCTTTTCAAAAGTTCATTAGCTATTCTAGTTCCCTTTTTTGAAGATATCCATTCAAGTCTTTACCATAGTTTTAAGTTGGATGGTATGTTTCTTTCTCATTGATTTTTTAGGACTTAAATACATCAATATATTCTGGATTCTAATTATTTGACCTCATATATATCTGGCAGATGTCTTTCCCTGCTTGAGCTATTGTCTTACCTTCTTTCGAGTGTCTTTTGACACCTGAAGTTTTTAATTTTAGTGTAAAGTGATCACTCTATTCTTTTTTTCTTGAATGGTTTATTTTACATGTGGATAATCAATTCAGCTGTCCTAGCACCAATGAAAGAGTCCTGCTGTCTCCTACTTACTTGAAAAATCAGCTTCTTAAAAACAGTTATGTGTATAGATAATGGATCTATTTTTTGACTCTCTGTTTTGCTCCTTTCGTCACTGCACCAATACCACCTTATCCATTTAATAATTCTTGGTGACTGATGAGGCAGTTTCCCCTCCCTTTGGCTTCTGTGGTACCTTGACTATTTTTGTCCCTGTTTGCCTATTTAAGAACTCATTAAAATATGCATAAAATATGATCTAAAAGTGGATGTCCTCATGTACCCTGTTAACAAAGCTGATTTCCCAAACTCTTCCATATTTTTGAAAACTGTTTGAATCAAGTTTGGGTAAAGTCCATTCCAAGAGTTTGTCATGGTCAGGGCTTTGCTGTTATAGTACCTCAGTGTCATTTGAGATGTTGCCTCTGTTGCATGTGTTTCTTGAAAATAGAAAAGAGACTTGATCAGATTCAAGTTCATTTTGGGGAGGGGGAGAGGCCAGACTACTTGATAGGTTTTAGAAAGTATGCACTTCCAGCAGGGGATGTGCAGTATATAATTGTTTCTGTCTTGTGCTAATAGTGACCATGGATCATCATGCTTAAACCCATTAGTTCGCTAGGGATTACAAAATGGCAGCATTCGAATTCTATCATTCCTTCCTCCTTATCACGCTGGAATTATTTTATAGAGATAATTTCCTCTAACTGTTAATTACTTGGAGGTACATTTTATGAAGGAAAATGGGACAAGTTAGGCAAGAATCAGTTATCCACACTGAGCAATGTCAGTTAATTCTCTCTTCACCAGTTTTTGAAATGGCTTCCTCCAAAGGTAACAAATACATTTTAAAAAGTATTACAAGTTCTTGGGTTAGAAACTGTCACAACATTGTTAATCTACTATACCCAAATACAAAATAAAAAGTTTGGAAAAACATATTCTTGGGTTAAATGTTCATGCTTTTTCCCTTATAGTTATTATTCTCACTGATGTCCAAATTGCCCCATCTGTGGCCATGGGAGCTGCTTCAAGTTGGATCCTGCAATTTGTTTTTTACCTAACCCAGTTATTTTGTTTGCTTTTCTGAAATCAGAAATTACAAAATATTCCAGGCTCATCTTGGACATTTTCAACTCCAGACCTAGAATTAGCCATTTGTCCAAAAGTCCTGGTTTATATTAGTGCAAAATGCTATTCAGAAAAACTAGTCTCTGCATTAGGAGGCTTTGTTGCTAGTAACTTAGTCATTGTTTCTGGACTGTTAGAGTGGACAGAGATAGGGAATATGCACTTATGTAACAGACAGACAGACATGTGTGTGAACCGTACAACATGGGTTCTCAGGTTGGTGATTGCATGGTCCCTATTTAACTCTATCAATCTTACTTCTGTAAGATTTCCCCCTGTGGTATTAATATCATTTTGAGTTCTCACCAAGTGTATGGAAGTATTTTTTTTCGGAAAAATGTTGGGTGAGAGTTGGTATCTCCATGTAGTTTTAATTTACATTTGTCTTCTTTTGAGCAAGTTGAAAATTATGTGAGTTTTGAGGTAGGTGCATATGTGTTTATTCATTTATTTATAAATCAACTTGTCAAGTTGCACTAAAAACCTTGTTGGGAATATTTATTAGAATCGCATAGAATCCATAGGCCAATTCTTCTGAACTTGATATTTTTATGATATTGAATTTTTCTGCCCATGAACTCTGTCTATTTCTTTATGTGTTTAGGTATTCTTCAATGTCTTTCAATAAATCTTTTTAATCTCTCCCACAGAGGTCTTGAGTATCTTTTGTTAGAGGTGCCTAAGTCCTTTATGTGTTTTGTTGCTATTATAAATGGAATCTTATAAAATTTCATTTATATGTACTTGATAGTAGAGTAAATATAATTTATTTTTGTCTATTGCTCTTAGGTCCAATGATTTTGCTAGTTTTCTTAGTTTTCTATTAATTCTAATAATTATAGATTCTTTCAGGTTTTCCATGAAGATCATCATCTAGGGATACTGATGACTTTGTGTTTCTATTCCAGTCCTTCTGTGTTTGATTTATTTTTCATGTCTTGTCTGCTGCTGAATTTATTCAGGATGACATTGGATCACATAAACATCTTAGGTTATCTGTTTTGAGCACCGTCAGGGGTAGTGCTGGTGGTAAAGAACCTGCCCGCCAGTGCAGGAGATGTAAGAGACACAGGTTCAGTTCCTGAATCGGGAAAATCCCCTGGAGGAGGGCATGGCAACCTACTCCAGTATTCTTGCCTGGAGAATCCTCTGGACAGAGAAGCCTGGCAGGCTACAGTCCATAGGGTCGCAGAGTTAGATACGACTGAAGTGACTTGGCATGCACCTACTCACATGCTAAGCACTGTGAGGTGTCCCCCATCTGGCCAGAGAGAAAAACCTGACAAGCTTTCCTCTTCTTTCCTTGCCCACACCCAGTCTCTTTTAGGATATGACTTCTTTGCAGTGAGATGTCAGCCAAAGTTTTGCCAGTTGACTTGCGGCAGTGAAGCCTCCTACAGCTTTGCTTAGTCAGCCTGGCAGAGGGTGATGTGTTTTCTTAGACCGCACATCATTGCAAGCAGGATGGGCTGGGCTGAGACCCCAGAGAGTCAGGAAAACCCTGGGATAGGGATCCCTGAATGAGAGCTAGGTCACATGGGTGGGGTGAGACTGAGAAGCAGAGAGCCTTGTGTCCTGAAGATCCCAGGGGTCAGATATGAGAAGCCATTCCGTTGGCGTCAAGGCACAGGAGGAAGTAGACCATAGGGTGAAGCATAAGTATTGGGAGGTCAGTAGGCTCTAGACCATGGTGAGGAGCAGAAACAAGTGCCCAAATCCAGACTGTCTTGCCTGGATGTTATTTCATCAACCTTAGGTCTTGTGTGTACCCGTGGGTCAGTGTGGTTAGACTCAAGTTCAGCGCTGTGAGGACTGAATGCGATTATACATGCAAAGCCCCAGCTCGTGTCCTGGCATGCTGTAGGGGCTTAATCGACAGCAGTTCTTGGCAGGTGGAGCATCTCTGTAGACATTAAGTGCTGTATCTGCCAAGGGCTGCTGTCGATTGAACCCTGTTGCATGCCAACACACCAGCTAGGGGCTTTGCTGTCTGTTAGCTGTGGGTTCTCCTGCCAACTGGGTCATCCCCCCATGTGCCATGGCCCCGATGTGTTCACTGCAGGCCCATCATAGCACCCATTCTGGCAAATGCTCCCCTGGAGCACACTCATGTTTCCCCGGTCTGCAGATTCTCAGCATGGTATCCTGCCTTTGATACTTGGCCTGTTGACACGTCCCAGAGTCTTTGGTTTCTGGGCAGGGCTCAGGCTGCAAGCCTGGTGGACAGATTAGTCTCCGGCCCCCATAGGGTTCGGGGGCCTCTGTGTATCCTTGGCACATTGTTTCAGTGGTGGGCTTATTTAATATAGACTGGTCTTTATCCTAATCACTCAGGAAACAAATGAGCAATGCAAATGCCTAAGGCTCAACTCATCCAGGCCACAGAGAATTATGGTGGCTCCAGATTGGAGTCTGCTGTTTGCCTGAAACAAGCCTCTTCTGGTCATGGCCCTCAGCTCTCTCAGCTCAACTGTCCAGGGTTCTCTGACCAGACACTGGGTGTCCCCTCCATGGTTTCTCTGCTCAGGCCATGCTCCTGACTCCAGGCAGTATCTTTCTGCAGTAAAGCTCAGCTGGGGGAGGGGTGGAAAATTCACTGCTCTCATATCCCTTGCACTATTATCCTGACCAATCTCCTCTCACACATTTTATTCTTCACTTTATGATAGCTATTAAAGACTGTTAGGAGCTCTCTCAGTTCCTTGAGGAATATTTATGCCTTTTATAGGACTCTCGTGAAGGAGAGGCACCCTTATTAGGAGCAGGCAGGGAGAGTCTGTATTGAGGGGCATTCGGTGGCCTCCTCGCCCAGAGGATCATGGTACTGAGGCTCCCTGTTCAGCTCGCTAGTTTATGCAGCTGTCTGAACTGTTTTCTTTGGGGCGGGGGGAGGTTAAGGGATCTCTGAGAATTTCAGACAGCATGGAGAGACTGCATTTTCGCTGAGATCTTGCTGCTGTTTGCACTGTCATCTGCTCCAGTGGGAAGGGTGGGAGGAAAGGGGCCTGCACGAGCGGTTCTGATTTTGCAGCCTCTCCCCCAACGCCTGACTTCACTTGTCCACTAAGGAGCTGGCACCTGGCCAGCAGCCTGGGTTTCCTCCTGCTGTGTCCCCAGTGGCTTTAGTCCCCACCCCATTTCACCACTCTGCCTTCCTAGCACATCCCGTGTTTCATGGAACTGGAGGCAATCTCCAGCTTTTTTTTCCCCCCTCTTTGAGTGTTTTCAGTTCATAGCACAACCAAGTGGAAAGTACAGAGGTTTCCCATGTACCTCCCGCCTTGACATATGTGCAACGTGCACCCCCGACTATCAGCATCCCCCACAGAGAGGTCCGTTTGTTAACAGTCGATGAACCTATTTTGACACACTATCCCCCAAAGTCCAGTTCCGTTACAGTTTGCTCTTAGTGTTGTATATTCTGTGGATTTTGACAACTGTATAATGACATGTATCCACCCTTTCAGTTAAGAGACAGAATCATTTTACTGCCCTAAACATCCTCTGTGCTCTGCCTGTTCATCTTTCCCTTCCCACCCAACCCATTACAAACACTGATCTTTCTAGTGTCCCCATAGTTTTGTCTTTTCCAGAATGTCATGTAGTTGGAATCACAGAGTCTCTAGTCTTTTCATATTGACTTCCTTTATTTGGCAGTATGCATTTAAGGTTCCCTGGCAATATGCATTTCCGTCGCTCATTTCTCTGTTCAGCACTGAATCTATTTCATCATCTGGACGTACCACAGCTTGTTGATCCGTTCACCTACTGAAGGATGTCTTGGTCGCATCCACGTTTTGTCCGTCGTGAATCACACTGCCATAAGTATCCATGTGCAGGTTTTTGTGTAGACATGCTTTTCAGCTCCTTGGGTAAATACCGAGGAGCACGATTGCTGGCTTGTATGGTAAGAATATATTTATTTTTGTTAAAAACTGCCAGAGTGGTCCAGCCCTGTTTTAAGTCATATCTAGCCCTCCTGGGAAGTATCCACCAGAGGGATTTTGAGGACCATTCCCTTTCTCTCTCTCCCACCACCCACACTGTCCAAGTTCTGTTAATTCCCCCTCTTCAGCCTATCTCCAAAAGGCCTCATCTTTTCCAGAGGGACTACTGCAAGGGTCTTCTCACTGTGAGTGTCCAGGCTTCCTGCAGCCATGGGGAGAAATGAATGATGCCCATGGCTGTTACCATGGTGACCAGAGGCAGGATAAAGGATAAATGACTACCATGAACTCTGTCATCTAGTCTTCGCTTTTCAAAGTGTGATCCCGGACCACCTGCAGCAGAGTTTAGGGATGGTTTAGACAGGTGGATTCCCAGCTGCTCCACAGATGGAATGAATCAGACCCTCAGGAAGTGGCTCCAGGACTTTACGTGCATCACTTCTCACTTTATTTCCTCAAAGCTGATTCTGAGCTTCACTGTGTTTTGAGAACTGCTGACCCATGTGCTGGGTCTGCCTCTCACCAGTCCCTGGGCCTAGAAAAGGACATGTCTCAGGGCCCCAGAATTCCCCTCCGGCCCGAGGGCGTCTCCTTGGACTGGGGCTCTTCTGCCCTGCTCCCCAGCAAACCTGCCTCCTCCCGCCCTCCTTTTCCCCACTCGGGCCTGCTGTCTTCCTCCATTTCTCTGTGCCTTTTCCTCCATCTCATTTTAATTGATTCCGAAGTGTTAAGGCACTTAGTATGAATTTGTGTTTCGCTGAAATCAATCTCTTTCTGCAAGCTTGCTTCCCCCTTCTTTCAAGTCAGCTAAATCTTGCCTCCCCAAAATTAAATGGCTCCGGGCGGAACCAGCCTTGAGTTGATTACCTAATGCCGTAACAGCTCCAGTGCTGCTGATCTGGCCTGACCTAATTTGACCCAGCAATGCCACCCGGTCACAAGCAGAATCCACATTGTGCTGTGCCCTGTGTGTTACCCAGGGGATGGCAGGGAGGAGAGAGATGCTTGGTGGGGAGGCGGAACCTGTCTATATGGTCGTGGGAATGTATTGGGGAGGGGATGGTCCTGGCCTCTGAAATATGGGGTGACCCCAGAGAAGATAAGCAAATGCTTTCCTTCCTCAATGACTATTCCTTATCCTCACTGTGGGCCTGGAAGCCTGGAGTCCCTGCGTTGTGAGAAGACAGGAGGTGTCCTGGAAACAGATTGGGTGTCTTGGGGTGACTGTGTGACTGTGAACCTATTTCTTCATCCCAGAGCAGTGACTATCCTGTTAGGCCCCCACCAGAGGATGGATCTGCTGTTACTATCAAGGCTCCGATTAGCCTGCTCATTGTCCAGGTGGCGAAGCTGATACTCGGTGTCCCCCAGTGGCTCATCTGAAGTCACATATCTGTTCTGCACAGTAAATGGCAGAGCAGGACTCGAGCCCAGCACTGCTGGCTGATGTCCTTGGGCCTCCCCTCCCACAAGGCCTTTCTGAAGTGCCCTGCTTTGGAGCCCAGAAGGAAGGGTCCTGGCGGGCTGGGGTCTTCACTCCCTGACTTCCCCCTTTCCATGAAGGATGGGTGTGGCTTCCTCTGGCTCTCCTGCTCACTGATCATGGTTTGAGCCCTTCCTTCCTTGGGTCTGAGAAAGTTCAGACTGGCGAAGGGGCCCCTACCACCCCACTGTGGATGCCCTCAGGCTGCTGGGCTGAGAGTAGAGGCCTATCTGTGAACATTAGTCACCCCACGAGAGGCAGATCAAAGTGGGAGGTTCACGTGTGCTTAGTAACAAAGTCTTGAGTGGTCTCGACCTCCAGGGACTGGGTTTTGGTCTAGAATCTCACTCCCATGCCATCTTTCACCTTGGTTCCCTCAACTGTCAAATGGGAGAGAGTTATCACGTGTCTGTCCCCACTCTGGTCTGATGGGGTTGTCATAAAGAATGGACAAGTTAATGGATGTGAGTGTTCTTAGCACATTCCTTGGCACACAGTAAGTGCTCAGAAATGTTTTATTTGTACCTATGAAAGTGTGAAAGTGTTAGTTGCTCAGTCATGTCTCTTTGTGACCCTATGGACTGTAGCCTGCCACACTCCTCTGTCCATGGGATTCTCTAGGCAAGCATACTGGAGTGGGTTGCCATTTCCTTCTCCAGGGGATCTTCCTGACCTAGGGGTTGAACCCCAGGTCTCCCACATTGCAGGCAGATTCTTTACTGTTTGAGCTACCCATGGAGATACAATAAAAATAATACAGTAAAAATATGTTAAAAAGGAAAAGAAAACCTTAAAATATCTGAGAGTGATGTATCGGTCGGCAGTCATAGACAGGACAGATTTCAGCAAGTCTGCCTGCCAAGGGCATGCCTTTGGCCCTGCAGCCCAAGGGACAGGACGCGATTCCACATCATAAAGATACCTGTCTTAGTTAAAAAAAATATACAGAGGGTGATTAGGGGCTGTGCTGATTACACGCACATGAGAAAGTGCAGGCTCTGTTGATGAGGTCAGCGGTTCTTCTTCCTGGTTGCACATCACCCCAGGTGTCTCCCATTATCTCCAGAAGGGTCAGGAACCACTCAAGATGTTATTAATTTTAATCCATTCTAATTAAATATATAAATGGGCCATGTACCACTTTGTAGAAGGAGAAAAGGGGGAAGACAATATCTTAAAATCGAATCTGTAATTCTTAAGCGTGGTGGCCTATGTCTTGCGGGCTGAGAGTGATTTTTTTTTTTCCCCCTGATTTCCTTTCTTGCTCCTCCTCTCTTCTCTCATTATGTGCCCTGCTGGGTCCTCTGACTGATACGGGTAAAGAATGGTGCTGTATGGAGAGCCGGCTGGGCTATAGGATAAGTGAGGCTGGTAGGGTAGGGGGGCGGGTCCTGAGCCCTGGGTTCTTGTCTTGTTTGCCTCTCATGCTGTGTGACTTTGGCTGAATCCATTCTGGCTGAGTCTCTTATGGGGCTCATTATCCCGTTCTTTCAAGGTGAGCTTCAAGGCAGCGGTGAACGGGCCAGCGCACAGGTCTGCCTGCATTCCTCAACCGCGTTTATTAAGCGCATTCACCGTCTTGTGCCAGGCCCTGGGCCACACGTGGGGGAACAGCCATGAGCAAAAGAGGGCGGCTCCGTGCTCTGGGGCAGCTCATAGCAGAAAGGGGTCAGCTGGGCTCTGGGCACCGCATGGGAGATGTGGCCCACCAGGGAGAGCTGCTGCTGTTGCTTTGGCACCGGGACACTCCTGGCCCCTCCAAGACTGTTTCCAGGGTCAGTAAGGACATGGTCCCACCCCACTGTGAGGACTGAAGGGGGAGGGACTATCCCCAGACTCCAGCCTTTCCCTACAACAGTTCCAGAGGAGGTGATGCACTCAGCCTTCTCTCTGTCTCTCAGTGCTGTGGGATGGGTGAGAGACAGAGGAAGGCTCCCAGCTCAGCATAGGGTGGGGTGGGGGGTGGACAGAGCCTGCCCACTGGCCCAACTCTGAGTGAGGAGAAAGGTGTGCAGGGCTGGGGAGGTGCTCAGTCACATGGAGAGGGCCAGGCGGCTGGGGAGAGGACGTGCCCTGGATACTGAAAGCTTTCCATATGACCCTGAACATCATATCTTCCAAGGGCTCCCTGCAAGGTGTCTTCCCCATAGTGAGGCCTGGGGTGAACCTGTGGCATTCTAGGGTAAGGGGAGTAAGTAAGGAGTAGTGTTAGTCACTCAGTCATGTCCGACTCCTTGCGACCTCATGGACTGTAGCCCACCAGGCTCCTCTGTCCATGGAATTTTCCAGGCAAGAATACTGGAGTGGGTTGCCATGCCCTCCTCTGGGAGTCAAACCCAGCTCTCCTGCGTTGCAGGTGGATTCATTACTGTCTGAGCCACCAGGGAAGCCATTTATGGAGCCTCTTACTCAGGAACTCAAGAGACCCCGGAGGCACTGGGTGAGCAGAGCCAGGGGCTGTAGGAAGTGGAATCTGGCGGCTGCCAAATGCTGAGCAGTGGCCCACGGGGAGACCTGAAAGCGTCTCTGAGGCACCCTGTCCTTCTGGTCACTGAACGTGCTGCTCGGCCACCACCTTTATGAATGTCTTTCTTCCCCTGTGTCTTCTGCATCTGGTGAATGCTGGCTCGCCCTTCAGATCTCAGATCTCCTTTCCTCCAGGAAGCACTGCTGACCTCCCTGGGCTGTGCACTGTGCTGTCCCCATAGGGATTCACAGTACACCCCCACCCCAGCCCCCCACTTGATTCCTTCGTGTCAAGAGTCTCAACCCCTTGAATCCAAATGGCCTGTTTTTACATCTTTGGCTGCATTAGACCGTGTGCTGCAGCTCCGGGCACTGAGTAGGTGTTCAGCAAATGCTTCTGGAATGAATGATGTTGGGGTTACTGGCACAGAGCCAACACCGGGATGTGGGCAGTTCCGGGCCACCTCAGCAGGAAGTAGATGTCACCGCCGCTGTCAGGGCCCGGGGTTAGGTGTCCCTAGCTGGGATCACAGATGGTCTGGAGGGTTCTGGGTTTCCCCCTTTCTGCTCCCTCTTCCCCAGGTTGTTCACTCCTGGTGCTTGAGCTGCAGCTACATCCCCAATTCTTTAAACGTCTTGGGTGGTTTCTCAAACATTTTACCTCTAACGTGCTTTGCATACTGCCTCACGTTTGAAAACCGACATATAATTTAAGGAACATCTAATCAATAGAGTCTTGATTCATTTTTCTCTTAAATCATCAGTATTATTGTTGTGAAGAGCCTATTTGAAGTTCAGGAAGGTTCTTAAGCATTTTTAATAACCATTTTCTTCCCTTGCGTCCTGTTTTTTGTAAAACTATCTTTTTTTAAAGATACTTTTTCCAGTGGATGAACAAGCTCAAAATGCCAGATTCCCAATCGCTTAAATTGTGTATGATATGCAGTTCTGTCAGTAAATGGACTTCTCCAGAATACTTTCACATAGATATATAGATACACATTTTTAACCAGAGCAGGTTTTGCTGGCGGTTATCTGAGGGTTATTAGGTAAGAGTTCTTAGCTCCCAGTTGTGACTTGCGACTGGAGCCAGAGTAAGGGGGTCTGATCTTCTCCAGTAATGGCTCACGTTTCACACTTGGAGGTGTCAAACAGTTTTTAAAAATTTTGTGGCCGTGCCCCGTGGCATGAGGGATCTTAGTTCCCTGACCAGGGATTGAACCCACACCCCTTACTTTGGAACTGCAGAGTCGTAACCACTGGACCACCAGGAAAGTCCCTGGGTCACATCTTTTAAGCACTAGATACACATGTGGGTAGGCAGTTTTCTTCATTTCACTGGATCTGATGTGCTCCTCTGTCCCTGCTGTGTTTTGCCAGTTACATCATACTTGTACAGAGTACTTAGTGCATGCCAGCTGTCATGTTACACTCTTACCTGCATCTTCTCATGAAGCTGCTATCCCATTTTACAGACAAGAGCACTGGGGGGGGGGGGGCTTGTGTATGAGTTTCCTGTGGCCACTGTCACAAATGACCGCAAACTTGGTGGGTGAAAACAACAGAAGTCTAAGCTCTCACAGTTCTGGAGGCCTGAAGTCTGAAATCAGGGTGTTCATAGGGCTGGACTTTTGAGAGAATTCCTTCCTGGCCTCTTCAAGCTTCTGGCGGCCCCAGCATTCCTTGGCTTGTGGCCGTTTCACTCTGATCTCTCCCCTGTGGCCACATTGCTCCCTCCTCTTCCTGGGTGGCATCTCCTCCTCTCTGCGTCTGTCTCCTGGAAGGATGCTTGCCACTGGGTTTAGGATGCTGTGGATAATCCAGGATAGGTTCCTCTGAGGATCCAAATTTTTTTCATGCAAGGTGTGGTAGTCACAGCTTCTGGGAGTTAAGACACGGTTGTATCTCTTGGAAGCCACCATCCAACCCACTACAGCTTGTGAGGAGCGCAACCAGGACCCAGACCCAGGCGGTGTGGCTGCAGGGGTGGGGCTTATCCACAATGCTGTGGGCCTCCTGCTCTCTGGCTAATGTGCCAGGACATTAGTGATAGCGACTGCGTAAGTTGTCAGGCTCAGTTAGCTTTTTTGGAGTTTTACTTGGTCTTTCCCCGTAAGAGTACTCCTATCCTGTCTTAGTCTGTGTGGGTTGCTGTAGCAAAATACACTGACTGGGTGATTTTAAACAGCAGAAATTTCTTGCTCACAGTTCTGAAGGCTGGGAAGTCCAAGATCAAGGTGCCAAGGTGGTCACTTTCTAGTGAGGGTCATCTTCTGTTTCAAAGCCAACACCTCTGTGCTGTGTCCCTGGGGGTGGAAGGGGCTAAGGATCTCTCTAAAACCTCTTTGATAAGGGCACTAATCCTGTTCAGGGCTTCCCGGTGGTGCTAGTGGTAAAGAACCCAACTGCCAATGCAGGAGACATAAGAGACACGGGTTCAGTCCCTGGGTTGGGAGATCCCATGGAGGAAGGCATGTCAACCCACTCCAGTATTCTTGCCTGGAGAATCCCATGGACAGAGGAGCCTGGTGGGCTACAGTCCATGGGGTCGCAAAGAGTTGGATATGACTGAGTGACTTAGAAGAACCCCATTCATGAGGGCTCCATCTTCATGACCTAAGAACCTCTCAAAGGCCCCACCTCCTAATACTGTCTTCTATGGGGGTTAGGATTTTAGCATACGAATTTGGGGGGCGATTTAAGGATTCATATTTGGAGAAGGAAATGACAGCCCACTCTGGTATTCTTGCCTGGGAAATCCCATGGACTGGGGAGCCTGGTGGGCTGCAGTCCGTGGGGTCGCAAGAGTCAAACATGACTTAGTGACTAAAACAGCAACAACAACAAGGATTCATAATACAGCATGTCCTTTCTGTTTCCTTGTTTTTGTATTTTCTTTTTCTATCATCTTGACAAAATATTTGGGTCCTTTCACTTCAGCACATGAACTCTAAGTTTATGTGGCTAGTGTTCTGTGCTGAGGACCATGGCCTAACATTGTGGACAGTTACGGGTCTGCCACTCTACCCTGACATAGCGGTGAATACTGACTGGGATGTGTGGTTCTTATATTACATTAATAGGTAGCAATACATGTTAATATACCTCTGTTATCAGATTGGGCTTCCCTGGTGGCTCAGATGGTAAAGATTCTGCCTGCAGTGCAGGAGACCTGGGTTCCCTTCCTGGGTTGGGAAGATCCCCTGGAGGAGGGCATGGCAACCCACTCCAGTATTCTTGCCCAGACAATCCCATGGACAGAGGATCCTGGTGGCCTACAGTCCATGGGGTAGAAAGTGTCATATTTTTTGGCCAGAAAACATCAAATATGAGCGATTTCATCTGACTCAGCCTCATGTTTATTTAAAATCTATCACCCATCAGCATTCTCATCTCTTCCCACAGCTTGTCTTCCTCTTTTCTGTGTCTTCCAAAGGCCAGCTGAACATGCCAGTCTCCTGCATGTGTCTGGGATTTCAGCTCGTGACTGGTCTGACCCATCTCCATTCTTCAGTTGTTTAGACACATGTCAGGCAGGTTTGGTGCTTTGTCATGCCCCAAATCCCATCCTAATTTTGACTGTCTCCAAAGAAGCCACAAAGCAGCCAGCCCATCTTGAAGTCATCAGCTTGCCTTAAGGGTTTGGGAGCGTCTGTTTGAAACCAGCCTGTTATTTTCCTGCTTTGTGCACTGTGGCTGCTAGCGTGAAGTACTTACGGGTAGTGTCGGGTTGGGTCCAAGTCTAAAAATACCCACTTCCCTTCAGCATCTGGTCTTTTCTGGAGAGTGCCCTGACTCACAACCGGAACTTCACCACACTCTAAACATTTACACATTTAATGCATCCTGAAATATTAACCTATATTATGCACAAGCAGCAGTGTAAATGTTTCCTTTCCTGGCAAGGACTGTGTTATATTGGAAATCATTTATTGAGATTTATTTCTTAACAGGGAAAACGGGCTGTTTGTATTGTTAAGGTTCCCAAAAGCCAAGGTGGAAATTCTAGGGTGGTGTTTACATGGAGATTTGGAGTCCCTAGGAATGGCCCTCCCAGGACTGAGCCGTCAATCAGTCTGTGTACATTTTTCAAGCATGCATGATCTGTGTGCCTACGAGATAAAACAGTGTGTGACCTTGGGAAAATTATTCCACCTCTCTGAACCCTCATTCCTATAGTCCCATCTGAAGATGGGGGTGATAATAATGGAACATGCTTTGTAGGGTAGCCAGAAGAGCCCATAAACTTGGCCCAGAGTCAAACCTACCTCCTTCTAATTCCAGATAAAGAAGAGTATTTTGTAGAAAGTGAGTTCTCTGTTGCTGAAAGTGTCTTGGCAGAGATGGAGAGGTTAATCAGCAAGGCTCTTGCTAAGGGGATCTTACTGCTGCATGAAAGAAGGGGACTTACTAGCCCCTAGACTCTCTAGCCCTGAGAGTCTAGGATTATGTGCCGTCTGGATCTGGAAAGAAAGATGTGTGTCCTGGAAGGAGAGAAGCAGGAGAGATTATCAGAGACCTAGGAATCTGGTTCCCAGCACAGAGGTAACAGTTCAGTCAGTTTAGTTGCTGAATAGGCACTCAATAATGCATATCTGCTGAGTACTAGCTGTGATGCCAACACAGTACCAGGTCCTAAGGAGGTACCACAGCATCGGTCCTAAAGGAGCTTTGCCTGAGAACATCTGATCCCATCTTAAAGGATCTGGGGGGGAACAGTACAGAGAAGAGAAAGGGAGAGAGCTAACATTTGTCAGAGGCCTGCTGTGTAGAAAGCATGGGGTATATTATCTCTCTAAAACTTTGTGAGTGATACACTATTATCTGCACTTAACAGGTGCAGAAATGAAGTCTCAAGGAGACTGATTTAATCAGTGCTTCTGTATCAGTCAGGATGAGCTAGGTTATGCTGTAACAACAAACAGCCCCTGACTCTTTGTGACTGAAAAACAGAGATTTATTTCTTGCTCACTCTACATATCCATCGTGGGACAGCTATGGGGTCCCTTGCTGTTCTTCTCATTTAGGAACCCAGCCTGATGGAGCAACCACCATCTAGAACCTTGTCAGAGGGTGGGGGGAAATATAGTGAAGCAGGCACTGGCTCTTAAAGTTCTGATTTCATTGGCCACAGCAAGTTGTATGGCAACACCCAACTTCCAGGAGGCGAGAAGATCGATCTTACCACCTGTCTGAAACGAGGGTGCCAGGAGGCTGGTGCATAGCCCCATTGATGACCAATCTCCCGGCAAGTGGCAGGGCCAGAAGTCAAGTCCCTGTCATATCTGCTTTATCCTGTCGTTCTAGCGTCTGGTGACTCTCTGACCTCTGCATTGAGAAATGGCCCCACCTTGGTGACAGGGACAGCGCTGTGACCAGCCTCTCCTGAAGCCCTCTAGCCCTAAGCACCCTTGGTCCCACTTATCATCCAGGCTCTTCATGAGGACTCTGCCCACTGATGCCATGAGCAGTGTGAGAGGCTTGAGAAAGGCTGCAGAGTGCCTCCTCCCCTTGGCTCCAGGAATAGGGAAGGCCCTCATGGCAGGCAGAGACCAGGTACCAGTGAGAGCCTCATCAGCAGGATGGAGCCAGAGAAGCTGGCGGTGATCTGAAGAGAACAAGAGGATGTGAGGGGTGTACAAAAACCCAGATGGCCAAAGGAGAGCCATCCTTGAAAGTAGCTTAGGGTCTGCTCATGCTGCCATCACAGGATCTGCCACCTCAGTGGCTTAACCCAGAGAAACTTATTTTCTGACAGTTCCGGAGGCTGGATGTCCAGCATCAAGGTGCCACAGGGTTGATGCCTGATGTGGCCTGCAGATGGTCCCCTTCTCGCTGTGTACTCACACGTTCTTTCCTCTGTGTGCAAACCTGGAGGGAGAGACAGACACAGAGATGGCCAGCTCTGGTGTCCTACAAGAGTAAGGTCTTGCCCCCGCCACCCCCCACCCCCCAAAAAAATTCTACACTGGAGTGATGGAGAAGGCAGGGAAAGCGGGACTGAGGCCCGGTTGGAGCAGTCCGCTCTCTGTCATCCTCGTTGCCTTGAGGGCTTGGCTGCTCTGTCCACAGAGTCAGGGTGTGCCAAGTTCCTGGCTTGGGATAGGGAGAAAGCACACAGCCCTTCCTGTCGCCCCTCTGACCCACTCTTTCTTGGTTGGCACAATGGAGATGGCCACTCTCACCTCGCACAGTTGTCCTGACAATCAGTGGAGTGAGGGTTTGTGATCATCTTAAGGAACTGGAGTTGCCTCGGAGCGCCCGTCCCCTCGGGGTGCCTGTCCCCTACCTTGTGTCCACACAGCGGTCAGGACATAGTAAATATGGGTGGGTTGAATGTGGGGCCAGGAAGTCACAGGAGGATGACCAACGTGTGTGGGGAGCTGGAGGCCCTCTGCCCATCCTGGGCCAGAGCACATTAGCTTCTGCCTCAGGGGGCATGCGTGATGAGAGCAGCCAGCCAGCGTGGAGCCGAGGAAAGGCCGACCATGAGCTTTGGGGTGGATCCATGGGTTCAAATCCCAGCCTCCCCCCTTCCCAACGTTTCCTGGACATATGATGTAGGGCCAGTTATTAGGGCCAACCTATGACCCAGTGACTCAGTCTCTCTAAGATGGGAGTACCGGCCCCTTCCTTGGTGGAGATGAGGACCAAAGTCCAACATGTCTAACATGTGGGAGGGACTCAGTTCGCAGTAGCTAGTGCTGCTGAGATATGGATCAGCTGCTGGGGCCAGTGGACATTTAGACCATTGGAGAATTAATAACTCTGTCCTCTTTCACTGCCTTTTTCTGGGGTGGGGTTGTAATGTGGTGGCCCCCTGATGATGGCTCCGTGGCCGTCCCTGTCACAGTCCCTCCCTAAATCCCACACCTCGCCTGAGCCTCTCCATCAATGAGCTCCCCTTGTCGTTTCCTCTTGGGCTGGTGCTTAAGCTGCGGATGATGGAGAATCACAGTCCTTCATCCCCAACTGGTCTCCTGATGGGAGGGTGTTTAAGTTTGACCAATGGCTTAATATTTTGTCCTCAAGAGGAGGCAGCCTCTCTGAGTGTCCCACCCCCCCAGCTGTGCATCATCGTAATGGCCCCTCTTGGAAGCACCTGGATGTCATCTGGAGAAAAACAGCCCCTTCTTCCAACCTTGGTCTTTTCTGCCAGTGTCATCAGTTTCTGACAAGCCCTTCTGATTTCTGCTTTCCTCCAGCCCTGCTGGAGGTGTGCAGGGCTCCCCACGGCCCTGGTAAATCCCTGATGGCTTCTCTGTTATTCCATTGTCCTCCCTTGATGACTCTTCCTCCCTCCTCATTATTCTTGCAGGACCACGGCTGTGGGTGCATGAACTCCTCTGGGCTGAGGCCCAGAGATGCGGCTGGATTTATGGATGTTCTTAATGGCACTCACAGTCAGATTCCCCTGGGCATTGTGAGGATGCCTTCAGCCACTTGGGGGTCCAGACTGGGCCTTTTAGTTGTATTCAAACTGAGTTTTATTGAGCACCCACCGCTGGCTGTAGCTGTTCTGGGCAGGGGGTCTGCCTTTCACAGCTTACCAAGTCTACCCTTCGTCATCTGCATAGTAAGCATCCCGCATTCATTCACTCGTGCATCCTCCAGGCATCTGTTCCACACAGTGATGGAGCATCTCTTCCACAGAACGGACTGCACAAGGGCTCTGTGCTTCTGGTGTTAGTACAGTATAAACAGTCCCTGACTCCTACAGGCTTATGGGGAAAAGGAGACAGACACATTACCTCATTCCTGGAATGAGAAAGGAAGGCATTTTGGGAGCTCAGGAGGAGAGTCCAGCAGGGCAGGGATTGGGAGGGTGAGGAGGGGAGATCAGATAGGCTTCCTAGAGGAGGTACTTCCTAGCTTGAGTCGTGAAGGATCCATAGGACCGGGACCAGCAAAGGATGGTGCAGGGAGGAAGGGTGAGCAGGCAGAGGTGACAGCACGGACCCCACCCTTACAAAGGTAAGAGCAGGACTGGTGGCTGCCATGGTCCTTAACATAGGATCTGGCCCAAAGTCCTCATTTTATTTATTCCAACTGTTAGGAGGACAGCTAATGTTTAAGGAACTGCTTGAATCCATAAGCCTCAGTTTCCGTATCTGTAAAGTTACAAAAGTGAACTTGTTCATTTCTGCTCTTCTCATGAGTTTGGACCTGTTTGGTGACTTTGCATTCCAGTAGCTGAGCTCAGCTTTGACATTTATTATGAGTTTTCTTCCCAAGCACGTGCTTGATCTGGCTTGGCTGCTGAAGGCTGGAGTTAGTGGGACTCCTTGGCTTCAGGGGCCAACGTTTGGTGGAGAGAAGCATCTTTCTCCATCCCAGGCCACCACAGCCCCATGTGAAGCATATAAATGCTGATGGAGTTCACGTCTTGTCAATCAGTGTTGCCAAGGAAACCAGGGTGTTGCTATGAAAGCCTCTGCCAGGCTGCTCTGGAGAGAGAGGGCTGGGGTGGCCTTTCTCTCTAGCCCAGGAGAATCATGCCCACCAAGGAATTCCCTGCTGTTAAAGGACCCAGTCTGTGTATTTGTAAAAACCTTTCCAATCACTGCCTTTTCTTTTCTCTTCTTTCTTGTTTTAGAACTTCTCTCAAGGAAAGCCTGAGGACTGAAGTGGGTTAAAACCAAGGTGTGAAAGCCTCAGTGACTCAGGCTGGAGGAGGTTTTCAGAGAGATCCAGGCAGAGTCTGGTCAGGCTGGCTGCCCAGCGCCTGGCCTTCCTCTGAGCCCTGACCTGAGGTTTGCAGGATCTTCCCTGGACTTGGGCTCCATCCCTGCATTTGGTGAGTCATTGGCCAAAGCAAGCCAATTAGCTCGAAGTGCTTGTGGTGCTGTGGCCCTTCCTGCCCAGCGGGGCCCACTCCTCAGTCCTCCTCCTCGTTAGCCTTGTCGGCTCTCCGGTGAAGTGCTTTGTGCTGTGACACTTCCCTCCAGCCACAGGTCCTGGGATCACTGAACCTGACCGCTTTCCTTCTTTTCCAGTGGCCAAGGCATGGGCTGCTCCCTTCTCTCCAGTGCATTTTCCACTGTGGCCCCTTGTTCTCTATTTAGCCCTGAGCACACTGTTCTGGCATAGTGCAGACAGACTCCAACCCACCCCATCGTGTCTGTCCTCCTTTCCTGCAGGGCCAACAGGGTGGCGAGCGGTGACTGAAAGGGCTGATTCCTTATGAGTGTTGTTTTTCAGTTGCTAAGTCATGTCCTACTCAGGCTTCCCTATCCTTCACTATCTCCCAGAGTTGGCTCAAATTCATGTTCATTGAGTCAGTGATGCCATCCAGCCATCTCATCCTTTGTCGTCCCCTTCTCCTCCTGCCCTCACATCAGGGTCTTTTCCAGTGAGTTGGCTCTTGGCATCAGGTAGCCAAAGTATTGGAGCTTAAGCATCAGTCCTTCCAATGAATATTCAGGTTTGATTTCCTTTAGGGTTGACTGGTTTGATGTCCTTAGTGTCTTATGAGTGTAGTAGTACTTATGTGTATAGTAGATTGACTAGTTCTGAGTCTTCACTTCCTCCCTGTGATAGGATTATACACCCACACCCCTTGCCCTGGGAGTGTCTTTCTGTAGAGAAGGTGGTGTGCTTATCTCTGCCTCATTGACTCTGGGTGTGGTCATGGGGTGTTAGCCAGTAAAATGCATGTAGATGCACAAAAGCAGGGTCTCTCACCGTACTTGTGTGATTTCCCTCAGACTTGCACTTCTGCCATTTGTTAGAAGAAGGGGATGCCCAGATGAACTGCTGGTCCTAGAGACAGATGTGGAGACTGGAATTCAACTCTCAGCCAGCAAAGCCAGATGTAGAGCTTCCCCTGAAGTCTGCAGACATTAGAGCAACTAACATTGCTATACCACTGGGAGCTGGGAGTTGTCTGTTACACACAGCAGCTCTGCAGAAAACCATCTGATTGTCATAGGAAAAACTCAATGCAGGGGCTGCGTCATTCTCCGGCTCCATCAGACCCTACGTAAGAACACGGTAGGAAAGCCTCAGAGAGTTTTCTGAATGGAGACAGAGCGTGGGAAGCTGAACTGTGGTTCTTCACTCACTGTGCTTGGTTGATACTCTGCTCCCAAGTCTGGGTCTGATGGAATCTACTGCTGTATTATAGCCCAGATTTGTATGTGGAATCTCTCAATTTTAAAGTATTGAATCAAGTTCATATGCCACTCTGCAGGCAAGACAGAAACACTTCTGACCAGCCCGTGGATTGCCAGTTTACAGCTTCTGTTTCATCTACCCTGGAGGTACCCCTCCTTGGAGTTAGCTTCCATTCTCATGGAAGGACCTGGGAATGCAGAACAGCCTAGTGCTCCAGCCTGTTCCCTGGATGGTGTGCCTTTGGTGCTGCTGAGACAGTCCAGGTATTCAGGAGGAAGAGCACAGGGCTGAGTACCCAGAGATTGGAGTTTGAGTTGGAATCCCTCTGCTAGTTCGACTTGCTGTATGACCTTGAGCGAGTCACTTTCCCTCTCTGGGCCTCAGTTTTCTGATCTGTGTAATGACTTTACTACTTACAAGCTGAGAAGCTGGGAACAAATTACTTAACCTCTCTATATGTTAGCATCCTTATCTGTGAAATGGGTTTACTGCTGCCCACCTGACCGAGTTAAACAGGAACTGAGTCGGACATTAACAGAGGCTGTGAGCACACTGCCTGGCACCCACAGTCCACTGGAAATTCACTGTGGCTCCTGCTGCTGCTGCTCGTTATTAACAGCAATAATAAATGAAAACCATGGCCTGGGATTCTCTACCAGGAGCTGGGGACAAAAGTTGGCACATATAATTCTGGGGTAGCTGTCCTCATTCTAGGTACTGTTAAGAAAGGTACTGTTCTTATTTTCTCTTGTCTGGTCTAGGGTCCTGCTACATCATCTCATTCCCTGCCTGAACCCCTTGCTGCCCTGTTAGATGTTCCCATTACTCTCAGTTTCTTTACTCACAGCCACTTTGCAGCCCCATCCCCCACACCCAGGCCAGAGCACCCACCTTCCACAGACAGGCTCTCCTGGGCCTCCTCCCTGAAAGAGGGCTCTGCAAGGGGTTTCATGCTGAGATGTGGGACCCTTCCCGACTGCCAGCCTGCTGCTCACCGAAGTTTCTAAACCCTATAGCACCCAGGTCTCTTTCCCCAAGCCTGGACCAATATGGATCAGAACCCTGGCCCAGCTGCCAGAAAGCTGGGGCGACAAGGTGAAGGTGGTGTAACATTTGATTCAAAGCAGTGTCACAAATTAGCAGACCCTCTCTGGAATCAGGGGACAGGAACTTGCTTCAAACTATCTTGAAAGAAAAAATAACTGATTCATATAACTTGGAAAGTCAGGGATTGAGCCAGGGTCTCTCAGACATTGTCACCTGTCTCTCCCATCTCCGCCATGCCCTCATGCCTTCTTGGTGGTGCTGGGTAAGTGTTCTCCGGCTCTTTAGAGAATGTGTCTGGTGGAAACCCAAATAGAAACAGGACTGCCCTTTACTTCCAAGGAAGGGTTCTGATTGGCTTGCCTTGGACCAATCACTGTCCCTGGGGGATAAAGAAGCAAGTTTGTCTGAGCCTGGCTATAAGCCTATTCACTGCAGCAAGTGTGTGTGAGGTGCACTGTCTCCAACATTGCCCCTAGAATCCCAAGCAGGGTGGGGTGTGGCTCTCCATAGGAGATGTGCTGGGCTGCCAATGAATACTTTGCCTGTCCTGTCCAGGATGTTGTACAGAAGCCTCAAGTCTCTTTTCTAGGTTCTTTATAGATGTCATGTAACAACTCTGGGTGGGGCAAAGTGCCAGTTGACTCTTGACTGTAAGAAGGTCTCCTGCTCACTGTAAAGGGGAAAGGGGAACCGGTTAGACTCACTGCTCCAGAGACATCAGGGATGATGAAAGAAGCACAGGTGGGTTTGCATAAAAGCAAGGATTGTCTGACAGGTACTGTGGAAAGCAGAGGCTGGGTGTTGTATGGCATCGTGGGCCCACCTGTGTCTAGGTGGCAGGGAAAGTGTTCCTGCTCCCACGTGGGAGGTGTCAGCCTGCAGCTCATCGCTTGTGCCTGGTCTGGCTCCCCACCCCAGCCCTCCCCGACTCCTCCAGTTTAGGCCTCCTCTTCACTCATCTGGTCTCATCTTTTCTCTTCACTCTCCCACTTCCCTGTGTCCTCCTGTCTACACCCCACGGAGCTGTGGGTGCAGGTCTTAACTGTCCTCCCTGGCTGCAAACCTTCAACAGAATGAAGTCTCATTCTATTCGCATGAGACTTCATTCTACTGAAGTCTCGGCACCTTTGTTACATGTTTGCTTCAGACTGAAAAAGCACAGGTCAGAATTCAGTTGGCCTAGATTTGAATCTTGTTGCTGCCCTCTAATACCCATGAGACTATGGACTTGGCAGTCACCTTCTCTGGGACTCAGCCTCCTGTAAAATGGAGCTGAGATCCTTCTGTCCTTCTCCATCCCTCCTGCTTCTGTCTCTCCCTCCTTCCTGCTTTTTCTTTCTCTCCCTCTCTCTGTCCCTCCATTTCTGAGCCTTCATCCCACTCCTGTTTTCTGTCACTTCTCTGTCCCCTGCACACACTTGCAGTGCGCACGGAGCACGCAGCGCAGCACAGATACGGAGCGCGTCCTCGGTGTCCGGTGTCCGCCCTTTGCTTTGTGTTCTCCGCCTGCATGTACCTTTGTTGTATGACGGAGAATTGGTTCCATTTTACCCTGGGTTGCTGGCTTAGAGCCTCTGAAACCCTTGGGATTTCCCAAGTGATGGGAGTATGTTTGTAATTCATGAGCTCCTTGAACTAAACCTAAGTTATGCTAATGCGATGCGATGACTCAAGATGCAGACAGGTCCCCAGAAAGACCAGCTGTCTGATTAGAGGGCTGGAGCTTTGAATGAGCCTTACGTCTGGGCTGTGGGGAGGGGCTGGGGATTGAGTTATCAATCATCCCTCTGTAATGAAACCCCAATAAAAACGCTGGACACTGAAGCTCAGTGGAGCTTCCTGGTTGGGGAGCCTGTCAATGTGCCTGGAGGGTGATGCATTCTGATTCTACCAGGAGAGTTCCACATAGGAGCTTGGCATTCGGGTCCCTCCCATCCCAGACTGGCCTGCTGTGTCTCTTCATTCGGCTGGTCATAATCTGTATTTTTAATAATAAAACTGTAATAATGAGTCGAGCACTTCCCTGAGTGCTGTGAGCCATTCTAGTGAATCATCAACCCTGAGGGGGACATGGGAACACTCCTCTCCCCCAATTTGAAACCGGCTGGGCAGAAACATGGATGGCCTGGGGACCCCACTTGCAGTTGGGGGTCTGAAGTGAGAGCATCTCTCGTCAGGAGGACTGCTTATCTTGGGGGCTTGGCACTAACTGGGTGGGTAGCACCAGCATCGAATTAGAGTTCACTGGTTAAAGTTGAGACAGAACTATCATCTACTGGGCTGTTCCTCTCTGTGGGCTCTTCTCCTGTAATATGTGTTTCTACCTGGATTGTTCCTCTGTTTCTAACCGAATCAGAAACTCCTATTCATCCTGTAAAACTCAGGAGATGCTCAATTCTCAGAGGCTTTCTCCTCAACTTAGGGAAAATTCCAAATACAGGCAATTAGAGAAAGTATTACAAGCAACTCACATACTTATCACCTGCTTCAACGGGCACCCACTTGCTGCTCTTCTTGCTTTCTCTCTTACCACCCCTTCCCCTCAACTTTCAGAGGCTCTTCATGGTCTCTGCAGAGAGGACCAAGGGGCCTGTTGAGGTCAAGGAACTGAAGACGTGTTTGGGGACATACTCCGGGGAGTGCAGCAGACCTGGGGTGTAGCTGCCCCGCATCAGTGCCTTGTATGCAGAGGAAAATGAAACGAGATACACACTTACATAAAAGCTGAATTGGCACGACAAGCAAATTTACAGAAAGAACTGCCTGTCATTTGAAATAATAAGACTAGCATTGTTTGCAAGGCAGCAGATGGGAAAGAGCGTGTCTCCTCAACTAGGATTCGGGTTTATCTACCAGCCCCATGTTGGTTCAGTTAACCAAATATTTTCCCAGGAGCAGTAGGGTGGCCTGGATGGGATCTAGGACATGGTCATGTGTCGGAGAGGGAGGGAGCGTGGGTGGGGAGGAAGGTGTTCTGTGACTTTCCGACATTCTCGCTTCTCTTAAAGACTTTTACTCCATCCTTTCTCCTTTCCTCCCTCCCCCATTCTTTCCTTTCTAAACTGCCTATGGGGCTCTAGAATTGTATCAAAGGCTGGGCTTGTGGTGGTGATGCTGATGGTAAAGATAGCAAGAATATTTAATAACAAGCACTTATACAGGACTTATCACACAGCAGGTAGAGTTGCCAGAGTTTTACACGCATTCATTTAGTGAATTACACCAACCTATGAAGGTCAATTACTATCTGTTTAACAGATGGTGAAACTGAAAAACAGAGAAGTCAGGTCACTTGTCCAAAGTCACAAAGCTGCTAGATGTGCAGAAGTGTGGTTGCCAGTTTTCATGGACTCTCTTGTGTATAATTTTTGAGCATCACACAGAATGATGCAGTATTCATGAGTTCATGGTTGATAGTATCCAGGAGAGATAGGAGCCAGGGAGGAGAGGAGAGAAGAGAGGAGAAGAGAGAAACACTTTATAGAAGAATGACAACGGTCAGGGTAGAAGAAACGAGAAAATTAACAATTTGCAATCTTCAGTGCAAGAAACCACAAGAGATGCTGAGATTATTGGGTGAAAGGCATTGGGGAGCAGGATATTAATATGATTCCAAAGAACAACCCCACAGATTAGCTACAGATGACAGGGGGGGAATGGGCCTTTCCATGGAGATACCTGGTAGTCACCGCATTATCTGACGATCAAGCCTAGGGTCGCCAAGAGCAGGGAATCCTTTTGGTACAGACTTCCTGATGTGATACAGTGAGAAGTTGATGGCATCCTCTACATAGTATTCTTGCCAGGAAGGTTTACTCTGAATGGAATCATGAGGGGACAAGCAGACAAGCGCACAATGTGGAGTCTTTCCACAAGGCCACTGGCCTGGACCTTTCAAACAAAAAAGGAAGCCACTGCCCAAGAGCAACAAAAGCCCTAGATGCATGTGTATATTTGTGTGTATATGTATGTTTGTGTGCGGTTGCATGTGTATGGGTACGTACACGTGTGCCTGAGGGTCTGTATATGTGTGACTGTGTATATGAATGCGTGTATGCATGTATTTTGGAGAAGGCAATGGCACCCCACTCCAGTACTCTTGCCTGGAGAAGCCCATGGATGGAGGATCCTGGTAGGCTGCAGTCCATGGGGTCGCTAAGAGTCGGACACGACTGAGCGACTTCACTTTCACTTTTCACTTTCATGCATTGGAGAAGGAAATGGCAACCCACTCCAGTGTTCTTGCCTGGAGAATCCCAGGGACAGGGGAGCCTGGTGGGCTGCCGTCTCTGGGGTCGCACAGAGTCGGACACGACTGAAGCGACTTAGCAGCAGCAGCAGCAGCATGCATGTATTTAGATGTGCATGTATACCTGTGTATAGACGTATGTGCGTGTGCATGTATGTATGTTTGTCCTATGTCTCTCTGGGCTGTGCTTTCCAAACTTCAGCGTGTACAAACCTTGTACATGCAGACTACCTGTCAGTCTTATTAAAAGGCAAATTTTGATTCAGAAGGTGGGGGGTTGGGCCTGAGCCTCTGCGTTGCTAACAATACCTGAGGTGTTGGTCTCATAATTGCAGTTTGAGTAACAGAAGTCTAGATTAAAGGAGGCCAAGGAGCAGGACCTCTTGACACAATGTGTGAAACTTCATTGGTTTTAGATTCAAAGAAAGAAACACAACTACAAAGGACAGTCCATCTTCCCCAGGAGCAACTCGGGAGATTTAGCCTGGGCTATGCATTAGGCGAATTATAAGCTTATCGTTAATTTTATTACACGATTTTATAGGAGAATGTCCTCATTTTTAGGGGTTACTTTCAAATGGTTTATACTCTATACACTGAGTCTACACACACACACACACACACACACACACACACACAGAAAGTGTGTAAAATAATAATTAGTCATCAGATGAAGGGGGTATGGGAGTGCATAGTACTTTCCTTTAATTTTCCTGTAGGATTGAACATTTTCAAAGAAAAAAACTTGGGGAAAATGAGGTTGGGCGTAAGAAATGACCTTGTAGGGCTCTGGAGGGAAATGGGAGGGCGGTTCAAGAGAGGGGACATATGTAGACCTGTGGTTGATTCATGTTGATGTATGGCAGGAACCAACTAAATTCCGTAAAGCGATTATCCTTCAATTAAAAAATAATAAAAAAAAATGACCCTGTGGGCTGCTGCGAGGTCAGAGCAGGTGTGTCTTAAGCTCAGATGGTGACCCTGGGGCTGGGGCCTGCTTGGAATACAACTCCCCTTCCCTGCTTTATCCCACAAGCCAAGGGAGTACAAGTGAAGGGCTCCAGCACTTCTGGGTGCCAGGCCTTTCAGGGTCTCCCATCATGTAAATGGGTTTGGTTCCCTGCATGCCTAGGCATCCATCTCCTGGGGTCTAAGTCTGGTACTTCTCATCTACTTGTCTTCTGAGTCTTGTAACTTTTGTTCTTGTCTCCTTGCTCATGCTCTTCTTGTCTGATGGTTTATTTTGTTTAATTAAAAACTTTATTTTTAGGGCAACTTTAGAGTCATAGCAAAATAAAGAGAAAGGTGCAGAGCTTTCCTGTATACCCTCCCCCTCACACACAAAGTCTCCCTCATCATCATCACCCCTCACCAAAGCGGTTGGCATGTTATGACTGATGCGCCTCCCATAACACATCACCACCCTCAGTTCATAATTTATATCGGGGTTTATTCTTGATATTGTACTTTTATTTTCAAAATCCATTTGGTATTCTTTCCATGGGTTTTTGTAAGGGAGAAAAAGTAAATCTGGATGTAAAACTCATCTTCATTCCTAGAAGTCACTGCCTTTTTCAATTAAAAAAATTCTGGCTCTGTTAGAGCCTCACTTGTGTAGGAAAGTCTTGCTTTTGTGGGGCATTTGGAGGCTCAGGGAAGTTGCAGGCAGCACCTGGGCTTCCTCTGGATCCTAGGAACGGCATTGATGGCTGCCCCAGGTGCGGAGTGAGGTCAGCCCCTACCCCGCTTCTGGGCTCACAAGGTCGCTTCCTCTCTCCCGAAGCCCGCATCATGGTTTCCTTGTCCCACTGGAATGGATTGCACATTTGTGAGTTACATTTCTGTGTTGAAATTAACTGGCTGGAGCCAAGGGGAGAAAACAGAACACAAGTGAGAAGTGCATGCTCCGGGGCTGGCTCCCGCTTTGGTGAGGAAATGCCAGTTTCTCTGTGGCCACTGCAAAGGCTTTCCTCCTTTGAAGAGAGCTTTCTGCTTTCCCAGTGGCTCAGTAGGTTGAAAATCTGCCTGCAGTACAGGAGACACAGGAGGCACGGGTTCAATCCCTGGGTCAGGAAGATCCCCTGGAGGAGGGCAGGGCAACCCACTCCAGTACTCTTGCCTGGAGAATTCCATGGACAGAGGAGCCTGGCGGGCTACAGTCCTCGATGTCTCAAAGAGTCGGACACAACTGAGCGACTAACACTTTCTTTCACTTTCTGCTCCATGAAACATTTTGCAGGCATGTTGCAGACAAGGCTGGCGATGCCTCTGAATCTTTTGGCCTCCCTTCTGAAGTGCACTGCCCCCTGTTCTGTAATAAAGAGCCAGATGCGCTGGAAATGCTGGCTGGTGCTTTGGAGGCCCTGGTGAGGTGGGTTCTCTCCTCTTGGTCAGATGGGCGCTGACCTTTCCAGAACCCACTACCTAGCGCGGTGCTGCCCCTGCTTGCGAGCATCCACGCCATCTTTGTAGAAGCTGCCTCTGGGTTCATGGTCTCTAGGATGAAAAGTTCCTGCCTGCTGTCTGCCCTCGGTCTGCCTGACTTTGTTCCTTCACCCTCACAGGGCAGAACAGAGAGGGTCCCTGTGACGTGATCTTTCCATTTACTGCTTTACCCACTCCCTGTGACTATTTCTTACCTAGCTGATTCTGAAATACATATAGCCGTCCCTTCCTATTTGTCCTGTAAGTTACTTCATGTTGTTTCTTAACTACTTCCTCTTCAAAGGCGTGTGATTCCCTGTCTTCCCTGCCCTTCCCCATCCAGGCTTCATAGCTCAGAACCCTCTTTCTCAAACAAATTCAGCTGACCCACTTCCTAGCTCACAGTCAATCCTACACTGATTCTACCGTGACAATGAGACTGAAGTTCGCCTTCGCCCTCACTTGGTGATCAGAAGACCTTGGCTCACTCTGCACATCACGTCACATCCACTGCCTGCCTCTTGGGGTTCGTGGCCTGTGACTCCCTGACCCAGGCTGCACATTGAAAGTGCTGGCTTCCTTCCCCACTTTCTCCTGCTGTCTCATCCCTCTGTTCAGGCAGCTGGTATGTTTTGGGTGTCTGCTGTGTGCCAAGTATTTTTCTAGATTAGTGCTATCCAGTGGGAAGATAAGGCAAGCCACATAGGTAATTTTACTTTAATTTTATCACTACTTTTGAAACGTTTATTTATTTGGCTGCACTGGGTCTTAGTTGAGTCATGTGGGATCTTCAGTCTTCACAGTGGCATGTAGGATCTAGTTTCACTGCACCACCAGGGAAGTCTCCACATGTGTAATCTTAGATGTTGCAGTAGGTACATTAAAAAAGGTGAAAAGGAAAAGATGAAATCAATTTTGATAATATTATATATATTATTTATATATATAAATATATTATATATATTATTTATATATATATTTATATATATTATTATATTATATATAGTATATATATATATATATAATATATAATATATTATATTATTTATTTATTATTTATTATTATTTATTATTTAATTATTTATTATTATATATATTATTATATTATATATATATTTTGATAATATTTGATATATTTTGATAATATTATATATTTTGATAATATTATATATATTTGATATATTTTGATAATATATATATCATTTATATATATATAAATATATATAGTATATATAGTATATATTATATTATTATATATATATATATATATTATATATATTATTATATTATATTATATTATATATTATAATATATTATATATAATATATATATTATTATTATATTATATTATATTATTTATTATTTATTATTATTTATTATTATATATATTATATATATTATATATATATAATATATATATTATATATATAGAGTATATTATATATATATTATTTATATATATAAATATATTATATATATTATTTAACCTCATGAAAGTGTATTTGCTCGGTCATGTCCGACTCTTTGCAACCCCATGGACTGGAGCCCGCCAGGCTCCTCTATCCATGGAATTCTCCAGTTTAACCTCATAGGTCTAAGATATTATCAACTTCAACATGTAATCAATACAAAGATATCAGTATGATGTTTTCTGTTCTTTTTATGGTTTGAAATTTGGTGTGTGTGTGACACACGCAGCACATCTCACTGCAGGGGCATTCCTGCCCCTGATACATTCCTCGTTAGAGAAAGAATCAGTAAGCAAGAAAGCAAGGTGGACTCTAATCTTAGGCAGGCATGCTTTCTGTGTCACTTGTCTGTCTCTCACTAAGTTAGAAGCTCCTTGAGTGCTGCCTGTGTTCAAGGTAGTGGTTAAGACTATGGGATAAAGGATTGAATCTCGTCTGTGATAGGCAGAATCAGAGCCCTGGTGGTGTCCATGCCCTAATCTCTGGGATCTGTGTGTATGTCACCTTCAGTGGCAAAAGAAATGTTGCAGGGGTCATTAAAGTTAGGGGTCTTGGGATGGGGAAGATGCTTCTGAATCATCTTGGAGTGTGGGGGAGGACGACGGACGATCTCATCACATGTGTACTTAAAACACTTGTCTGGCTGCGGAGAACTAGAGAGATGACATCATGAGAAGGGCACAGCCTGTATTGCTAGCTTTTGTGATGGAGGAAGGTAGTTTTAAGCCAAGAAATGCGGTGGCCTCTGGAAGCTGGAAAAGGTAAGGAAACAGATTTTCCCATAAAGCTGCCAGAAAAGAACGCAGCCGGCTGGCACCTCCATCTCAGCCTGTTGAGACCCATGTTGGACTTCTGACTTAGAGGATTATGAAATTATAAATGAGTGGTGTTTTAAGCCACTAAATTGTGATAATTTGTTACGGCAGCAATAGAAAATGAATACGGTTGCTTTGGGATTGAATGATGAATAATTCACCTTTCTGAGATTCAGAAATTAGTTATATATACCTCGTGGGAGTTTTCAGTAGATAAAAATGAGCTAACGGCTATAAAGCACTCAGTACAGTGTCTAGCCCATCGTAAACGTGCACTTACTGTCAGCTCATGCTACATGGATCACTGCGGCTTCTCAGCAGGGCTGGCCCAGAGCAGGGACTGTGTCAATGCTGGTTGAATGAACACTGAGTGACTGGCCTATCACCGTCTTCCAAGACACGGTCGTCAGCTTCTTAGAGATCGTCAGCTCCGTGATTTTCCAGAGTATGGAACCCAAGGGGATTCTCATGGCACACAGTCAAACATGTTTCATTTGAGTCGTTATGCATTTTAATGTGTGTTGGGGGAAAAATATGGCTGGCGTATCAAATCTATTATTCACAGATAAAGGACAACAAAATGAACCCATTTTTAAATAAGTGTTGTGTAAACACTGGCTCCCATGTTGAGGGTGATAGGTGACTGGCTAAAAGCCTGATCTAGCCAGCTCTCTCATTCTAGAGATGGGGGTTGGAGGCTGAGGGATTGAGGGTGACGTGTGGGCTGCGTGTGGCCGTGAAGCCGCCTCATCTCTCAGCTCCCTGCTCCTGCTCGTATACTGAGCTAGTTTGAGTTGGGACCAGCCCTTTAGATTCCTTACAAACCAACAGTCAGTCTTCAGGAATGGAAAGCTTTTCAAGTGAATCTCCCTCGTGTTGTGGACTTAAGGGACATCCTTAGTTCAGTCTGATCCCCATGTCACTTATTAACATCTACAACCAAGGACTAGGAAATGTACACACAGGACCTTTATTTTAGTTCCAACACTTTATGGTTGTTCAAGAATAAAGTACGGCTAGAGCCAGCTTGGGCAGAGAGATATTTATTGACTCATGGACAAGTAGGGTTGAACAACCAAAACTCATAGGGAAGATGAAGACACAGCTGGGCTTTGGGCACTTCCCACGTCAGGGGCTTGGCCATCACTCAGTTCCCCTCTTGTCTCCACTTTCCCCGGTGAATGTCTGCCTACTGCTCCTGGCTTTCATGTCTCAGCCTTGCATCTGCTGCTGCCACGTATCAGTGAAGATATGGGTTTGATTTCTGGTTCCAGTGCGAAGAATCCCAGAGACAAAATCTCTGATTGGCTGGATATGGCACTGAATATCCATATCTTGACCAATCAGATTGATTGGACTCTGGACCAATCAGATTAGCCCAGCTTCAGTTGCATGTCAAACCCAGGACCAATCAGCTGTGTTCAGTGAGGAAGTGGAGGGGGCAAGGCCAAGGAAGAACACGGCTCTTTCTCTCAAGCTGCAGGATGCTGGTTTGTAAACAGGTGGCGGTGAAACAGTGGTGGTCTGACCTAGGCAAGAAGCAACCTCCAGACCAGCCTGTGGACCCACAGAGGTTACTTGTATGGCTCAGATCTCTGCTTCTGCACTTACTAGTCTTTTTACCCTGAAAACATTTCCAATTTCTTTAAGCCTCAGGTCCCACATCTATAAAAGTGGAAATTTGATACTTATTTTGTAAGATGTTATGAGGATTGTAGGAAATAACAAGTGAAAATATCTAGTGCACAGTAGGGGATCAAGAAACTTTTGCTTCCTTCTTTCCCAAGTGACCAATTTTTCTTCTGGATTTTTGCTTAGGAAGCAGATTTCTCAGCTCATGATTGAAACTCTTCTCTTATTATTTCCTCCTGTTGATTGGAAAAAAGCAAAACTAGTTCCCTGCTATAATTACTTCTTCTAAGACTGGTTTTTAAAACATACCGGGTTAATGATAATTGGAGAACATACCTAGGACATCAAAAAAATATGTAGGTCACACTAATAGTGATTGCTGGAGTTCCTGAAATAAACATGATGGGAACTGTCTAGAGAAATGAACATTATGTAAAATGCTAAAAGGGTTGGGGTGGAGGGGGAGGGAGGAATCTGCTTCCGCTGGGGAAGGTGCCTCAGGAGGTTGGCATCAGACTATGGGTCACATGCTCAGACATGGTCCAGAGTGGACCTCTGTCTTCAAATGGGTCTCAGGTCTGGGTGATAGCCGCAGATGTGTCACGAACTCCTGAGGACTGGCTCAGCTGTGTGATAAGGAGATGAAGAAAGTCCTTTCAATAGTGGAAGAAACTCATCTCTCCAGGAGATGAGAAGAGCCTGGCAAACCTCTGGATCATGTAGACACGCTGCCTGCTGGCGCAACCAATCCGATCCTGTCTTTAGAGTAGGAGAGAAGAAAAGTAAAGGATGATGGCTTTGGGGTGGTGAGGCAGAGGTCATGAAGGAAGAGGAAAGGAAGGGAAACACTAAGGGGAGACCCCACACCTTCACCCAGCCCCCTTATTCCTCTGTCACTCCATCTGTCAGCCATCATTGCTCTGCCCTCTTGTCGGTCCACCTCACTGCATACATAATTCACTTCTTTTCGTGGTCTAAGATGGGGGCAATGTGAGTAAGTCAGTGCTGGAGCAATGGAAATGAATTGGACAAGTCCTTTCCTACCTCACTGAGTTCACGATTGTGTATTTTGCACACTGCACAGTAGAAGAAAGGACTGTACATGTAAAAATAAGAAAAGAAAAATCAGAGCATACACTACAAAGTCTGATCCATCAACTCAATTATTCCATCAACTCAATTAATCCATCAACACAATTACTCAATTACTTTTTTTTTTTCCCCCTGAGCTTTGTTCTATGAACAGCATTCTCTTTCCTCTGGGGAAATTTGTCAGATCAACTTGAATCGGGGTGCTCAGAACAATTATTCTCTCTGAAGTACTGCTTCCCTACTTCCTTCACCTTCAAAAAATATTGCGTCCTGACCTGCTGGAAAAGGCCAAGGCCCAGTCAGCTTGGCTCTGAGTCTGCATTTGTGAGAGATGATGTGGATGTGTGGAAAGGACACCTGCCTGGGAGTTTGGAGTCTGAGTGTCTAGTCTCTGAGCAAGTCTCTTCCTCTCTCTTGAAAGTGAAAGTGTTAGTCATTCAGTTGTGTCCAACTCTTGACGATCCCATGGACCGAAGCACACCAGGCTCCTCTGTCCATGAAATTCTCTAGGCAAGAATACTGGAGTGGGTAGCCCCTCACTTGTCCAGGAGATCTTCTCAACCCAGGAATTGAACCCAAGTCTCCTGCATTGCAGGCAGATTCTTTACCTTCTGAGCTACCAGGGGAGCCCCCACCCCCACCCTTTCGTGGTAGGGCTGTATAACTCTCGGTTTGCCCAGCTCTGACATTCCAAAGCCCTCAGGTTCTTCCACTTCCATCTCTGCATGCCTTGGCCTCAGTGTTGATATGGATGGGACATCAGTATCCTCCCCCCTCCCTCCAGGAGAGGAAATGTTGCACCACAGACCAATCAGCAAAATGTTTTAATGAGATGCTTTATGCCATTTCCTTAAAAAAAAAAAAAAAGTCCCTTTGTTGCCCACATAAAAGACCAACAATGTCCAGGATACTCAGAGGACACCAAAGCTAGCTGAGAATATAAGGCAAAGCTCTCTGGCCTTTTGGAAGCATCTCAGTGCCCCTCGAGTATGCCAAGCTCCGCATGAAGCCCTGGACCCCACTCACTAGCTGAGAACTGGTCCTGCCCTTGAGGAACACACATTTTCCTGGGGAGCTGGGCAGGGTGCAAACACTGATGCCATGAAAAAGGTGCCATGCACAGGCATCCGGGTGCAGAGGATGGAGTAGGGAAGGGTGCCCAGCTGAGAGGGTATTAAGCCAGAGTCTTGAGGCATGAGTGGTAGCAAGATGGGGACAAGGAAATCAGGATGAGAGAGACCCTCATGAGGGAAGATGTGAAGCTGTGTAACTGAGTGATTTTTTAAAAAATTTAAATTTTTTATTTTGTATTGGGGTACCCACTCCAGTACTCTTGCCTGGAAAATTCCATGGACAGAGGAGCCTTGTAGGCTACAGTCCATGGGGTTGCAAAGAGTCGGATACGACTGAGTGACTTCACATTATAGCTGATTAACAGTGTTGTGATGGTTTGGGTGAACAGTGAAAGGACTCAGCCATACATATATTACATGTATCCATTCTCCCTGAAACTCCTCTCCCATCCAGGCTGCCCCATAACATTGAGCAGAGTACCCTGTGCCATACAGTAAGACCTTGTTGGTTATCCATTTTATATATAGCAGAGTGTGCATGTCCATCCCAAACTCCCTAGTCGTTCCCCCTGCCAACCATAAGTTCACTCTGTGAGTCTGAGTGATGGTTTCATTTTATTTTTTAAACTATCTGTCTGTCTTTCTGTGTCAGGTCTTAGTTGCTGTATGTGGGATGTTTGATCTTTGTTGGAGCCTGCAACGTCTTTGTGTGGCATGTAGGGTTTAATTCCCTGACCAGGGCTTGAACCCAGGAACCCTGCCTTGAGAGTGAGGAGTCTTAGACACTGGACCACCAGGGAAGTCCCCGAGTGATGGTTTTAATTGTAGGTGCACAGGTGCTGCTGGCATCTGAGGTTCAAATGAGGAGTAATGTCCTTAAAGGCCTTCAACACGAAGCTAAGGAACTTTACATTTATCCTAAAAAGGAAGAGATTTTAAAGGGTTTAAAACAGAATGAGATGCTATCTTAGTTTGGGTTCCCCTGAAACCAGAGCCTGAGATGAGAACCTGGATGCAGTTCAGTTCAATTCAGTCGCTCAGTCGTGTCCGACTCTTTGTGACCCTATGAACTGCAGCACACCAGGCCTCCTTGTCCATCACCGAGTCCCGGAGTTCACCCAAACCCATGTCCATCGAGTCGGTGATGCCATCCAGCCATCTCATCCTCTGTCGTCCCCTTCTCCTCCTGCCTTCAATCTTTCCCAGCAGCAGGGTCTTTTCAAATGAGTCAGCTCTTCTCATCAGGTGGCCAAAGTATTGGAGTTTAGCTTCAGCATCAGTCCTTCCAATGAACAGCCAGGACTGATTTCCCTTAGGATGGACTGGTTGGATCTCCTTGCAGTCCAAGGGACTCTCAAGAGTCTTCTCCAACACCACAGTTCAAAAGCATCAATTCTTCTGCGCTCAAGTTTCTTCACAGTCCAACTCTCACATCCATACATGACCACTGGAAAAACCATAGCCTTGACTAGACGGACCTTTGTTGGCAAAGTAATGTCTCTGCTTTTGAATATGCTGTCTAGGTTGGTCATAACTTTCCTTCCAAGGATTAAGCATCTTTTAATTTCATGGCTGCAGTCACCATCTGCAGTGATTTTGGAGCCCAGAAAAATAAAGTCTGACACTGTTCCCACTGTTTCCCTATCTATTTGCCATGAAGTGGTGGGACCGGATGCCATGATCTTAGTTTTCTGAATGTTGAGTTTTAAGCCAACTTTTTCACTCTCCTCTTTCACTTTCATCAAGAGGCTCTTTAGTTCTTCTTCACTTTCTGCCATAAGGGTGGTGTCATCTGCATATTTGAAGTTATTGATATTTCCCTCGGCAATCTTGATTCCAGCTTGTGCTTCTTCCAGCCCAGCGTTTTTCATAATGTACTCTGCATAGAAGTTAAATAAGCAGAGTGACAATATACAGCCTTGATGTACTGCTTTTCCTATTTGGAACCAGTCTGTTGTTCCATGTCCAGTTCTAACTGTTGCTTCCTGACCTGCATACAGGTTTCTCAAGAGGCAGGTCAGGTGGTCTGGTATTCCCATCTCTTTCAGAATTTTCCACAGTTTATTATTGTGATCCAAACAGTCAAAGGCTTTGGCATAGTCAATAAAGCAGAAATAGATGTTTTTCTGGAACTCTCTTGCTTTTTCGATGATCCAGCGGATGTTGATAATTTGATCTCTGGTTCCTCTGCCTTTTTGAAAACCAGCTTGAACATCAGAAAGTTCATGGTTCATGTACTGCTGAAGCCTGGCTTGGAGAATTTTAAGCATTCCTTTACTAGTGTGTGAGATGAGTGCAATTGTGTGGTAGTTTGAGCATTCTTTGGCATTGCCTTTCTTTGGGATTGGAATGAAAACTGACCTTTTCCAGTCCTGTGGCCACTGCTGAGTTTTCCAAATTTGCTGGCATATTGAGTGCAGCACTTTCACAGCATTATCTTTCAGGATTTGAAATAGCTCAACTGGAATTCCATCACCTCCACTAGCTTTGTTCGTAGTGATGCTTCCTAAGGCCCACTTGACTTCACATTCCATGATGTCTGGCTCTAGGTTAGTGATCACACCATCATGATTATCTGGGTTGTGAAGATCTCTTTTGTACAGTTCTTCTGTGTATTCTTGCCACCTCTTCTTAATATCTTCTGCTTCTCTTAGGTCCCTACCATTTCTGTCCTTTATTGTGCCCATCTTTGCATGGAATGTTCCCTTGGTATCTCTAATTTTCTAGAAGAGATCTCTAGTCTTTCCCATTCTATTGTTTTCCTCTATTTCTTTGCATTGACTGTTGAGGAAGGCTTTCTTATCTCTCCTTGCTATTCTTTGGAACTCTGCATTCAAATGGGTATATCTTTCCCTTTCTCCTGGCTTCATGTGGCTTAAATAGAGGATGATTCCAGGAAATGGAAGAGGTATGGAAAAATGATCCAGGGAAGAAAGAACAGTGGAGACTGTGTGTGTTGTTGAACTGGTACCAGCTATGACCAGGAAAATCTCAGTCGTGTTGGGGACCTTTAATGAAGTGTGTAGAACATGCCCTGGAGTTGTCTCACTGAAGAATGGGAGGTGGAGCCATTTATCCCCTGACCTTCATCCTTCATTAATTGGAGGTTGCTCTCAGAGGCCATAATTCCTTGCACGTATGGGCTGTTTGCATGTAACTAATGCCCAAATGCACTGCAAGCCCTGCCCTCACTGCCTCTCTCAGACCACTGCACACATGCAGACATGGAGAATAAATTACCATAGATGCCAAAGGACCCTGCCTCACCTTCTTCCCTCTGCCTGACCTCTTCCTTGTGTGATGGTAATTTTCACAGTCAAAGGAATTTTAATCAATCATGGGTTTCAGCTGGGCTGTGTGACTCTAGAGAACACCCAGAGTTAGAAAAAACAAAGCAATATCTCAGTGTACACTTGAGATGGGATACTGGGTGTGTGCAGTGGACTGTCCTTTACTCCAGTGGGCTCAGGGATGTGGAGCACCATCCACACACACGATTGGATTTGCCTTTTACAACTTCACCTGGATCTTAGTAAGGAGTACGGACTGGAGCGGGCAAGGCTGACAGCAGCAGACATATTTTATGGGGGAAATTCTCCAGTAATTATCTCGAGCCCAGTCAAAGCCAAGTGATTTGAATGTTCTCAGTGGCAAGTTTGGTGCTTCTTTAAGAAAAATCCAGAGCAATAATGGAAGTGGCTCTCTGTAAGGACACTGAGGGTGAAAAGCCCATGTTATCCTGGTCTATATTAAAGGATATTTTTCTCCCAACTCATTGGGTCTTGAGACTTACTCTTGGAGGTGTTCAGCAGCAAGATAAGTGGGGTCAGGTACCAAGGAGGCAATTGAAGTTTTGACCATTCCCCTTTCCCAGAACCTCTAGAAGGTGAGTAAATATTTATGAACGCAGAGCAACAGCTAGTCATAGAATTGGAACTTCTGTCTTATTGCAGTGGTTCAATTCAGGCATTCACCTTGTTGGGGAGAAATTAAAGATTAAATCAGAGCTTTCAAATATCCTGTGGGGTATATTGCTCTAAACGTGGAGCATCCATATCAGATGCCTTTGGTCCAGAGAAAGAATGGTTGCATTAATTTTTTTTTCTTATGGAGAAATAACATTTAGACCCAGAGCTTGTCCTCTGCATTTTCAGTGTCTACCGTGTAATTGGAGTAATTCTTCTCTTTCTTTTATATCTGCTACCTGTGGGTGAGAGGAAATAGCTCTTCATTGCTTTGAAAAACATCTTTCTCTAGACTCTATGGCAAAGAAATCCCTTGCCACTCCCTGGGAAACTCAGGACAGAGCAGGGTCTGCAGAGCAATGACTAAATGTTAACACTTTTCGCTGGGAGGGTTGGACCTTGGCTGTGGAGTTGGCCTTGGTAGGAACTGGATGGAGTCTGGTCTTATTTCCCACAGCTAGGTTGTAAAGGTGTCTGTGACTACAGGTCTGTTCTCTGAGCTGTTGTTTCCATGTAAATGGTGCCTGTCTGCCCTTCAAGCCCTGCCCCCACTCCCTCTGTCAGAGCACTGCACACATGCAGACATGCAGCCGAGGTGACCACTGACACCAAAGGGCTCTGCCTCACCTCTTCTCTCTGCCAGACCTCTCCCTTAGGTGGCCGTCAGTTTTAGAATCAGATGGGGTTTAGTCAATCTTTTCTCCATGGACAGCCAGTTTAATCTTCCTAGAGCAATAATTCTAGCAAATTTGTCTGTGTTCATGGAATAAAGGGGGCAAGGAAGGCCAATGATATTTTCACGGGATTCTGTGATTTGCATATAGTGTGTGGGTGTGTAAGTCACTTCAGTCATGTCTAACTCTGTGTGACCCCACAGATTGTAGCCCACCAGGCTCTTCTGTCCATGGAATTCTCCAGGCAAGAATAATGGAGTGGGTTGCCATGCCCTCCTCCAGGGGGTCTTCCTGACCCAGGGATTGAACCAATGTCTCTTAAGTCTAACCTGCGTTGGCAAGTGGGTTCTTATACCACTAGCGCCAGGTGCTCAATAAACATTTGTTGGATGAACAAAGGATTGAATGAATGGCATAAAGCAAGATGCTAGGCACGAAAAGGATGGTATTGAAATACCAGCGGTGATTAGGACCAGCGACATAATTTGTGCGGCCCAGTGTAAAATGAAAATGCATGGTCCCTTGTTCAAAAATGAAAATTCAATACAGCACACACGAGAGCATGAAGCCAAGCACAGGGCCCTTCTACACACAGAGCCCTTTGTGCCTGCGCAGGTGGGATGTCTGGGTACCAGGCTTTGAGGGCGACTGTCTCTGGGGACTGGAATCATGCAGTGAGCACTTTCCTTATTTTGAGCCTTCTCTATAGTAAACATGAATACTTTTAATAATCAGGAAAAAGTTATTCTAAAACAAAACCTATAGAATAAGAGCAGCTGTATGTACTTTGGACCACAAATCACGAGATCTGGCTTCTAACCTTGATTTTCTTGTGACCTGACCTTTGACGAGCCTTGCCCACTCTGTTTTTGATTTCCTTCCTGGGATGGCAAGAAGAGGTCCTGGGCCTCCTCCTGTCTGGTGATTCTTGGATGCTAAGATTATCACCAACATACCCAGAGAGTATCTTGGACACAGAGGTTAGAAAACCATGGAAGGGCAGGTTTGCCAGCATCTTCTCTGAATAGCCCTTGGAAATGTTCCTGGCCAGGCTGTCATGAACATTATCCTCCCCATGAAAATGTCCTCCTGCGAGAAGCTACTGGTCTTGGGGGAATGGATGCTTTGTGTGGTCCTAAATCAGCAAAGTGGACGAGGACAGAGGGGCCAGGCAGCCACCACCTGTCATTCTCACTCAACGCTGTGGCCCAGGCGGGGGCAGGCAGGGAGGGGGCGATGTATGGCACGCAGCCCCCTGTTTTCTTACAGTGATTGCATGAAGACTACAAATATTTGAGCTGATTGTACTCGCTTACATGCAGCAATGAATCATCTTGTGATGAGAGGCCTGAAATATGCCAGGATGAAATTAACATCAATTGAAACAGAAAATGGATTCTAGCTCCCACCACAATGAGTTTTAGAAGAGGGGCCCGGGGAGCCTGGAGCTGACGGCTGCTATTCTTAGTGCCAAAAATGCCTATGCCACGGGTATTGCTTTTTCTATTTTTATTAGAAAGCTGCTTTTCTGCCCCTTCTATGGGGGCACCTTATAATCAGACTTTGTCTAACTGAGGTTCCTTCTTGACTTTTCTGATCTCTGGGGGGAAAATACAAGAAAAAGGAAACTAGCACAAATATTTAGAGTGTGCGTGCTCAGTTCCTTCAGTCATGTCTGACTCTTTGCGACCCTGTGGACTGTAGCCTGCCAGGCTCCTCTGTCCATGAGATTCTCCAGGCAAGAATACTGGAATGGGTTGCTGTGCCTTTCTCCAAGGCATCTTCCTGACCCAGGGATTGAACGCGTGTCTCTTATGTCTCCTGCATTGGCAAGTACGTTCTTCACCACAAGCACCACCTGGGAAGCCCATTTAGAATCTAAGGAAGAGGAAAAATGAGGAATTGTATTCCCTCCTCCAAAATCCTCAAAACACAAAAACATTTGAGGTTCACTCCTCCCTAAATGCTAGGTGACTTCAGGTGTTCAACAACTGATAGTTTTAGGAGGCAGCACAGAGCTGAAGCATTAACCAGTGTTACCTGCCCTTCATTTCCTTTCACTTCTCTCCTCTGCTGGTCATTCATTTCTTTATTGGCTTTTGGATCTTAAAAACCAAGCCCTGCAGGAAGCAGGAGGAGCCCACACCTAGAGACAGATTTGGGAGAATTCGTGGTGAGTCCTCGCAAGGCTTCCTATTGCAGAACCAAAAGAGGATTCCTAGGCGGATGAGATCAGACCTGTGGGGGATGCAGTGTGAGTATAGATGCTATGGGGTCTCTGAGAGAAGCTTCCAGGTTTATGGCACCCTCCTCAACCATGAAGATGCCCAGCAGGGGGACCCAGCTTCCTGTGACCTTCCATTGCTGATGCCTGATCACCAGCCTTCACTCTCTGAAGAGTCCTGCCCACATGTCCCAGCCACCTGATGGAGCCTGTTGGGTGGACCAGAGTTAGACTAGATTCTCTGGGCAGGGATCTAAGAGGCCCAGGGAGCTCTGGTCAGCTTGTTGTTGTTTAGTTGCCGAGTTGTGTCTGACTCTTTGTGACCCCATGGACTGTAGCCCACCAGCCTCCTCTATCCATCGGATTTCCCAGGTAAAAATACTGGAGTGATTTTGCCATTTCCTACTCCAGGGGCTCTTCCTTCCCAGAGATCAAACCTATGTCTCCTGCATTGCCTGGTGGATTCTTTACCACTGAGCTACCAGGGAAGCCCCTGGTCATCTTAGCACTTAACTGAATCTCAACCTACTCAGATTTGAAATGCGGTTAGTACAGCACACTCAACAGAAAGGGGTATGGATTTAAATTATAAAGCATATAAAGCTTTTGGCCCTGTGCCCGGCATGTGGTTGCCAGCTGGTGGAGGGCAGCCCACCATCTGATGCTCCAGGAGCATCCACTCCTCCCTGGGCCGGTGCCTCAGCCTCGCCCAAGCCTCACTCTGATTCCATCCAGTCTTCTCCAGGACCTAGCATTGATTGAGACTGAATCCACTTAAGAAACAGAGATCCAGAGCCAGGAGCTTTTGGAGACCATAGCAACATTGTTCTGTTTTTTCCTCTCAAAAGGAGAAATATATTCTGGAAATGAGAAAACTCAACCTTTAAAAGGAGGGCAGTGCTGTAGCAAGTGGTGTATCGACCAGCCTGGTGTTTAGCGGATAAAGTCTGTGAGTTGGAGCCTGTGTCTTTTCACTTAGGACTGAACAGCTGGAGCCTAACCTCACTTTAACCTTTCTGTGACTCAGTTTCCTCATCAGTAACTGATGATGATGGCAGTGACCTTACAGGGTTCTGAGGATCTCCTGAGGGAACTCATGGAGGGAACTCCTCCTCTGCCTCAGAGGATGCAGGCCCTCAGCAAGGACTCAGGAAGTATTGGCTGCTACTGTTGTTTCATATGTTCCATACCTGGCTGCCCCTCCTTTTGTCCTGGTTTGACTTGTCATCTAATTGGGCTCTCCAGTGGGCAAAGATCAAGTCTTCTCTCTGGCTTTTCTAAGACAGAGAACTTTCCATTAGGACTTCTGGGCCTGGAGGGCTGTTTTGAGCTGAGCCTGCTCTGGGGACTGGAGACCATGGTGGAGACCCAGGTTTCTCCTCCCCCTTGTGCCTTTGGCTTTTCATTCTTTCCTCTGCCTTCCTTGCTTCCTCAGACCTTGCCTTGGCTTCCCTGTGTCTGTCTGTGACCTCTTACTTCATCTTTGAGAGCTCCTTGAGGTGGACTTCGGAAGATCCTGAAATGAAAACTGGAGTACCAGTGGTTATTTGCAGGGTGATTCCAGGAAATATCAGGAAGAGGGTAAGGCCGTGAGGAAGAGATGAGCAAGGGAACCAGTGAAGGGTGTGTTATCAAGGTTATTACTTTGACTGGAGCCTAATCCCTTTGAGGAACCTGGGTCGTCAGTGTGGAGTGTCTGCCTCTAAGGCAGTCTACACAAGGAGCCAGAGAGCTGGGGTGTTTATATACCAGATCTCACTAGTCATTTTCAGGGCTACTGTGGGAGCATTAATGGTCAGCACTCCCAACTTCCTCTGTGTGTTGGCCAAGCACGCTCCTGCAGGGAGAGTTCCCAGAGTTTGCAGGAAGCAGTCTTCAGCCAATAGAGATGAGGACCTAGAGGCATGGGTGGGGGCGCATCCAGGGCACCTGCTATGCCCTCCTCACTGCTAAGTGACAACTCCTCTCTGTTCTGCAGTTCCAGACATGGGGTGGGGGAGAGGAGAAAGAGTGAGGAGGAGTTATAAGGGGTTTCCCTGGTGGCTCAGATGGTAAAGAATCTGCCTGCAATGCAGGAGACCCAGGTTCAATCCCTGGGTTGGGAAGATACCCTGGAGAGTGGAATGGCAACCCCCTCCAGTACTCTTCCCTGGAGAGTTCCATATAGGGTGGGGGAAGGGTGAAAGAGTGAGGAGGAAGTAGGGAGCAAAAAAGGGAGGGAGTGCAACAAAAGGGAGGGAAAGGGAGAATAAGAATGGGAATGAATAGTAAACCCGGGAGAGCTGTATGGTCTCTGCTCCACCCTTGATCTGATGAAATGTGACCAGGAGGGCTTATATGTTCCACTGGGGGCTTTGGGGGGGGGGGACATTCATTCAAATGTCCTACGGGTTATTCCTTTTAGACATATTTCTTTGTATAGTTTCTTTCTATAATTGCCCACAGGCTAGGATGACAGAAGTGGGTTTGTTCTAACAGCTTGAGGAGACGGAAGGTGGCATCCAGTGGTATCCATCCCGTTCTCCTTTTCCCAGCATCTGCATCAGCAAGCTACACCAAATTCCTTTCCACCCAACAGAGAGATGACAAAAAGCTGCATACATCCAGATGATGCCCTGAGATAGTGGCCAGCCCAGAGCAGTTGTTTCACCTTAAAACAAGCCTCATCTTGGCTATGTCATCACCATGAGAGAAGTCACACATGGCTGTGCTGTTTTCTCTCTTCTTTGCAAAGAAATGGAAGAGGAAGGAACAGCTTCCACCCCTATATTGTCTTTGCTCTGGAGTAAATCTCAGCTAGGAATAGCAGAATATTTTGGCTGAACTCCACCAGAGGAAGAATGAATCAAGATTTAATACTCTGGAAGCAGAATCATTTTGCAGGATGCTTGGGCAGGATTCTCCTGGAACAATGATATTCAAACTTAAACAAGCATATGAGGTCACCTGGTGATCTTGCAAAGATGCAGATTCTGATTAAGTGGGTCTTTGATGGAGCCAGGGAATCTGAAATTTCCAACAAGATCCGAGGCACTACCCAAGTCTCCAGTCCAAGGTCTTAAAGTAGCAAGGGCATGACCTTTAGGTTTAGACATAACTGGATTCAAATCCTGGCTCTGCTCCTTCCTTGCTGGAGGAGGTTGAACAAGTTATTTTGCTTATCTGAGCTTCAGTTCTTTGACACTGAGAATGTGGACCAGGATTCTTACCCCTCAGGGTTGATGTAAGGATGTGATGGGATTGTTTCTGCCAGTGAGCCCACATGCACCATCCCACACTTATTCTATTGCAATTCAGTCATGTGACATTCTTTCTCTTCTTTCTGTGATCATCTCTCCACCCTGGACAGTGGTATCTGCCAATTTCAATCAGTATCAGGCTGCTGACTGAAGACTAGCCTGGGGTAGATACAGGCTTTTGGGGGACTTCTGTGCAGCATGGGCTTGCCACTGTCTCCTAGAAGACCAGCGTGGCTGTCTTTAAGAAACAGGAAAGTAAATTCAGATAGTAGGTGGGGTCGGCAGTTCAGCCCATCCTTTGGAATCTGGTTGGGATCTTGTCACCCTACCCCTTTCCTGCTCATGGGGCATCCCCTGGAATCCACTTCCTGACTCTCAACTCGGTTCTGATCCTGTCCTGGTCCTGTACTCCCATGCATACCAACATGCTTGGTTTTTAAATACTCCTGGGCTTGAGTTGCAAGGGACACCTCTCCCCAGGTACTCTTACCAAGCAACAGCCTTTTTTCTTTCAGTCGGTCCCCTCATTTCCAAGGTAGTGAGCAGTTCCATCTCTGAGTCTCAGTTTCCTCATCTGTACAATGCTGATTGTACTTCAAGCAAGATCTACATACTTACCAGCTCTTTCTCGATTCAGGGGCTCAACTATAGCAGTCCCAACATTTTTTTTTCTTTGCCTCCTGGACTCCATTTATCAGCCTTTTTTGTTCTTCATCACTGACCATTTGCTCCAAATCCTGCCCATTTCCAGGTCCTATTGATGCAGTGCTGCCATAGTCGCATGAAATGGTGCACCCTGGGGTTGCACAGTATGCAGCCTGCACAGGTGTGCATTGGTGCCTCACACCGACCTCTTGCTTTGGACACACTATCCTGTACTCTAGGTTCCAAACTCATCCCTTCCCCACTCCCAGATCCTAAAACCCCAGTGTGGACCAACCGCCTGGCTTTCCTTCAGCCTTGATAATTGACTTCCAGAGTAAAGCTGGAAGGGCTTCCCAGGGGGTTCATTGGTAAAGAATCTGCTACCAATGTAGGAGATGCAGGAGGTGCAGATTCGATTCCTGGGTCAGGAATCCCCTAGAGGATGAAATGGCAACCCACTCCAGTATTCTTGCCTGGGAAATAGCATAGAGCTTGGTGGGCTACAGCCCATGGGGTAGCAAAAGAGTTGGACATGACTTAGTGACTAAATAACAATAACAACAATGACTCTGCAGTCCTACTCTTGGGCATATGTGTATCTGGTGAAAAAATGATCCAAAGGATACATGCACCGCTGTGTTCATTGCAGCTCTGTTTACAATAGCTAAGACATGGAAGCAACCTAAATGTCCATCAACAGAGGAATGTATAAAGAAGATGTGGTACATATATACAATATTACTCAGTCATTAAAAAGAATGAAATAGTGCCATTTTCACGAACATGGATGGACCTAGTAATTGTTCAATGCTTTCTCTAGGTAATAATTACCAGTGAATTGGTGTCAGGATACGGAATAAAACTCACTCAATAAAACCTATTTACTTTGGTCCAGCATGCCCTGAAAAGGACCTCAAAACAGTGTAGAACAGTTGGCCTCAAACTTTTAGATTTAAAAACCTTTAAAATGTCCAAAAGTATTTTTGGAGCATGTTAGAATAACTGGCTTCATACTTGGCTGAGAAAGACAAACAAAGCAAAACAATAGCAACAAAATATCTTCCACCTTATACCATCATCATTTCATTAAAGGACATTTTAACATTACCCTCAAGATGTCAAGTATATCGATCTCAGAATAAAGACAATTCCATTAAAGTAAATAAATGCCTCTTCAGTTTTCTCATTTGCTCCCTTCCAATGTAAACATTTTCTTGGGTCAGCCTAAAGTCCATGGGCACATGTTTGGAAACAGGTTTCAGAGTTCTAGGGCCTGAAGCCAATGTTTGGAAGCAAGACTGCAGGGATAATTGAATAATATCCTTGGTGAGGCTGCTCTCTCCACCTGAATTACCCATATCTTTGACTGGCTCACTCCTATCTTCTTTGTAAGGTTCAAATCGGGGATGGTTTTCTTTAGAAAGTCTTTGGAGCTTTCCTGGGTCTGTACCCCCATCAGAGCACACATCTCACTGTATCCTAATCGTGCATCCACATGTCACTCCCACTCATCCTAGAGTTCCATGAAAACACATCAGTGAGTAGCCAGCATCTGTTGGTTATCAAATCACTATCAGAGAACTGCAGCTCAGACAAGTGAACTGGCCTGCTTGACTTCTCCCAACATGGAAGCAGCACAGCTGGGATTTGAATCCGGTTATGTCTGAATCTAAAGGTCAGGCCTTTGGTACTCAAAGTCCTTGAACTGACTTTAAGGACACTGCTTTGCAGCACGTTAGGAATTTCAGATTCTCTGGTTCTGTTGAAGACTGAATGAATCAAAATCTGCATCTTTGCAAGATCATGAGGTGAATTGTGTGCTCATTAAGTTTGAATATCATCGTCCTAGGAGAGTCCTTCCCAAGTGTCCTGCAAAATGATTCTGCTTCCAGAGTATTAAATCTTGATTCATTTTTCTTCTGGTTGAGTTTGGCCAACATTTCTAACATACAGCCATTTCTAAGCATACAGTAGGTGCTCAAACATTTGTTGAACAAATGAGCAGGTGTACACCAAGCAGACAAAGAACAGCCCAGAGAAAGGGAATAGCATGAGTGAAAATCAAGCCACTGTGGAGGAGGATGTTGTGTGTGAGAAGAGGGCAACAGCTAGTGTGTCTGGGCGAGAGGACACGTGAAGCTGAGTCTGGGTTGGTAAGACTGGAAAGAGGGCCTGGAGTCAGTTCTTGAAGGACCTGACATGCTTTGTGTGTGGTCTTGGACTTCATCCTGAGCAGCAGAGGGATTCTGGAACAAAGGAGGGAGACATATGTGCTTGACTGTTACTAAGAACATTCTGGAAGCTGACACAGAACATAGAATAGTGGAGTGGGACTGCTGGAGTCAGGTAGACCAGTTACCCTGCTGTTGCTGTGGTCCATGAAATACGATGATCTAATCTGAAGTGAGGTATCGGCAGCGAGTGTGGAGGGTGGGGGGCATTTGAATCTACGGCTCTGTGCACGCACTCTTCTGGGTATGTTCCTGGAAGCAGCTTGGAGACAGCACGACCAGATGTTCCTTTGCAGGATGTGGCAGAGGTGGCTATCAGGTGCACTGTGCTGGGAGGCCTGAGATATGAGTCAGTACCACTCCGAAACATCATTTGAGGAGTCCAACTGTGCAGGTTACCATGTAGCTAATTTTGTTGGGAACAAACAGCCACATTTAAGTGGTGGGTGTTCAGGGGCTTGCAGATTGGCACATATCTGGATGTTCCCCTTTGCTTTGCTGCCCATTAGGAAAATGCAAGTCTTACAAAAGCGATACTGTGGCTCGGAACATTTTTCATTAGAGTAAATTTGTCTCCAAATTGACTGTAAATTATATTGCATTTTGTTTGAAAGAACTTTCTGAATTAAAGTAGGGAGCCAAGTATGCAGTACTCAGTGTGAAACATAAGTTCAATTACCTACAGTTACGAGCATGTTCTCCTCCACGTGTGCAGAGATGGCATCTCATATGTGAAGGGTTTTCGGACTGGAAGCTGTTTTATGGATCACTCAGTTTTGGCATTCCCAAAATAGAGATGAGAGGACAGAGATGGAAAGAAAACTGGCTGAGGTCACATAGCGAGTTAATGGCAAAGTTGGAATTGGCTTAGGTACCCTGATGTTGCTTTGTGATGAGATTAAAGAAAAAAAGAAAGTGTTTCTGAATTTTCATTCCACAGAATATTCAGTAGTTCTTTCTCTCCAGAATAATGTTAGAATAGCTGTACATTGAGAAGATTCTAGATAGATCTAGAGAGAAAATATATCTGAAGATGTCAAATCCCAATTCATGACACTGAAAATTCTAGAAAGGGCAGCAGAGCTACCACGTGCTGTAGTTTTCAGTGTTGTTCAAATGAGCAGCCTACCACAGTCCTGCTTTCCCATCAAGTCTGATTTCATGAAGACTGTTTTATTAGGCTTTGGCTTAACCTGACACAGGTGAGCATTCAGATGAACACCTAAGGCCCATCTGATGCTTGAGTCTTTCTCACTCCCTGCAGATGGTCCAATGCCACATTCTGCTGATTTCACTTCCTGGATCTCGGCTCCATCTCTCCTGCTCCAAGCCCAAGTCCACCACTCTCATTGGAACCATTTAAATAGCCGCCTATCAGTCTACTTCCCTCTGTTGCTGACAAAACCTACAGTCCAGTCCCCAGAGAGCAGGGAGATTTGATATTTTTAGCTCAAATCTAATCACTTTGACCTGTTACCCCCACAGACATCCTCACTGTGGCCTGGTGTAACCTGGTCCACCCCAGTCTCTGGCCTGCTCACCCTCCAGTCTCCATGCTATTCTCCATTCTTGCCTACAACATTCGCTTCCATCTGCTTATCTGCCAGGTCTCTTCCTGCTACAGAGCTTTTGTAGATACTGGTTCCACTTGCTCCCACCCTCCAACCTCCCTTTGGCTATTTAATGCCAACCCGTTCTTCAAACCTCAAAAGTTATTTTCTTTCTCTTGTAAATCCTTTACAGATCCTCAGATAAATTCATTTCCTCATATATTTTTCCCTGGCCCAGTACCCTGGGTTCATTCTGTCAGTAGGTGAGGCTGGGGGAATATCTCACTCAGAGCGTGAGTGGTGGGAGGGGCAGTGGGGAATCCAGAAGCGTCAAGTTCTGAACTTAAACCTGATAGTTTTAACGTCTGAGATTCAGGTCACTGGGTACCCAGTGCTCTCTACCCCTGAAAGTGAAGTGTCTGTCACTCAGTCATGGCCGACTCTTTGTGAGCACACAGATAGTACCCTGCCAGGCTCCCCAGTTCATGGGATTCTCCAGGCAAGAATACTAGAGTGGGTTGCCATGCCCTTCTCCAGGGGATCTTCCCCATCCAGGGATTAAACCCAGGTCTTCCACACTGCAGGCAGATTCTTTATCGTCTTAGCCACCAGGAAGCCTCTCTACCCCTGTGTGTTTAGTTGCTCAGTCATGTCTGACTCTTTGTGATTGTATGGACAGCAGCCACCAGGCTCCTATGTCCATGGGGATTCTTCAGGCAAGAATACTGGAGTGGGTAGCCGTTCTCTTCTCCTGGACCTTCCCAACCCAGAGATTGAACCCAGGTCGCTTGCATTGCAGGCAGATTCCTTACCAACTGAGTCACCAGGGAAGCCACTGTTGCTGCTACTGCTGCTAAGTCGCTTCAGTCGTGTCCGATTCTGTGCGACCCCATAGACGGCAGCCCACCAGGCTCCCCGTCCCTGGGATTCTCCAGGCAAGAACACTGGAGTGAGTTGCCATTTCCTTCTCCAGTGTATGAAAGTGAAAAGTCAAAGTGAAGTTGCTCAGTCGTATCTGACTCCTAGCACCCCATGGACTGCAGCCCACCAGGCCCCTCCGTCCATGGGATTTTCCAGGCAAGAGTACTGGAGTGGGGTGCCATTGCCTTCTCCAGGGAAGCCGCTAGGCAAGCACACACACACACACAAAAAGCGGAACCTTTTCAGATTCCTGTGCTGGCTTTTCAAGATGTTCCTGTTACATTCCCAGCAGAGCTGGTATTTTCTGCCTCCAAGTCTAGGAGGGTTAGAGATTTTATCTTAATAGCTAGAGTTAGAATGTGGGGAAGGAGGAGGACAGCGTGGACAGTTCTGAATTTCATTCACTGTTTAATCCCTGTACTCACCAACCCTCAATGCAGAAAAGAAAGCACCATCTTGGGGTCCTTATAATTTGTTCTCCACGCTTTGACTCTGAAAGCCCCAGATCTGAGCTGCCCCCCATCACCACCACTCCATCCTCTGCACATCCCCACACATCGGCAACACGAGCTCACCCCTACTTTCCAGGGGAGGGCTGACAAGGACGCGTCGTCATTCAGCATCTTCCTTTTGCAGGGGCCAGCAATCCCTCCTAGGAGCTTTGAATGTCTTAGCAGTTGAAGGAGCGAAGTGAGATGGTGTAAATGAATGTGCCATTGCAAATGCCCTGCTCCTTTAATTTATGATTTGGGATCACTCAATTCTGCCAAGTCACAGAGTGATTTGTGATAACATATTCCAGCGATAATTTAGCAGAACCCAAAGGATATCTGAATGGAGCTGCTGAAACCCTGGCTCTGGGGCGTTCCCACAGGGGACTCTGTTCAATAAACAACTGCTTATTTACTGACTACCCTTTGGGAAGGTGGACCCAACCTCACCTCTGCTCTGTCCCTTGCGGATTGGCCGGCTGGACCCTCCTTAATCTCATTTCTCCATTGCCCCAGGCCCCCAGGTGCTGCCTGCTTTCCTCTGAAATCATCAGAGTAGTGGTGAGAGGGGTCAGCATTTATCAAGAGCTCAGACAGAGCAGTTACTTTGCTTCTATGCGTCATCTCATTCAATACAACACCCCTTCAATAGGTAGCTGTTATTTCACCATATAGAAGAGGAAACTGAAGTTCTGAGAGGTTAATTGGCTTTCTGGAGGTTAGCGCTGGTGGTGAAATGGGGATTTAGCCCCACATCTGTCAAAATTCCGGAGGTTACAAGAAAAAGGGATGAGATAAGGCACAGAGAAAGTGAGCCCCATGGGGAACAGCTATTCTGATGAAGTGATGGGGCCCCTTTCACTGGCTGTACCACCCTGTGCCAGAGGTGCCCAGGAGGTTGGGTAGCACAGAAACCAGGATTCCTCCTAATCCTTAAATTCTGTGATTCTCTTGCATGCTGTGGTTCTATTCTCAAGGTCCCCAAATATCTCAGTGGGATTGTACCATCATGTGGGAATTGATTTTTCGCATCTTATACATCATCTCCAGCATGATGAGATTACAATACTGATATTGTTACTGGGCATCACTAATTGAGTTTGTGATAGAAGCTGAGGGAATGGGATGATGGATTTGAAATCTATAGGGCTTTCTTTAAGAATCCTACTAATCATGAATATATTCTCAAATTTGAGCTATATTTTTCTATCTTATCAGCCCTGGGATTTCTTTGGAAGGAATGATGCTAAAGCTGAAACTCCAGTACTATGGCTACCTCATGTGAAGAGTTGACTCATTGGAAAAGATTCTGATGCTGGAAGAGATTGAGGGCAGGAGGAGAAGGGGACGACAGAGGATGAGATGGCTGGATGGCATCACTGACTCGATGGACGTGAGTCTGGGTGAACTCCGGGAGTTGATGATGGACAGGGAGGCCTGGTGTGCTGCGATTCATGGGGTCGCAAGGAGTCGGACACGACTGAGCGACTGAACTGAACTGAACCGAACAGTTAAGAGGTTGAGCATCAGAAATAGATGGAACTGCTTTCCATCCTGACTCTGCCACTTACCAGCTGTGTGAACCTGAACGAGTCATTTCGTGTCTTTGAGCTTGTCTCCTTACCTGTAAAATGAATCTTTCGGTGCTTATCCCATGGGCTACTGTGTGGTTGAAATGACGTAATACAAAGCATTTAACACAGTGTGTGGCATATACTGCATTGCCTGTGAGATGGTCCTTGTTGTCATTATGATGCTTAACTTGGTGTTAGCTACTGTGCAACACTCTGTTACTATTCTTAGAGCTCACAGTGACATAAATATTCTCTTCACTTAAAGACATGATCCACAGGCTCATAGAGGTGACATCACCAACCCAGGGTCACTCAGCTTGAAGAGTGACCTTTAACCGCCATCTCCTCAGGTTCAGTTCGCCTGCTCTGCCCTACAGAGTGTGCTTCCTGCCTTTTAGAGGCTGGTGGTCTCTCGTACATGCTGCACCCAAGGAGATGCCCACCAAATGTTTCTTTGACTGCATGGAGAGGGACTGGGACCTTGGCATCTCCATCTTTTTTCTGTAGCACATTCCTTCCTCTTCTCTGGGCCCTAATCTCCTTAGATGTAACACACAAGAGGGTTTGGACCAAATAGATTCTGTAGCCCCTTTCTCATTGTTAACTGTTAACTAGCCCTAAGCATGTAGTAGGTACCCTGTGACTTTTCATAGTGAGGCTGGGAGTAGAAGGAGGCAAGCCAGACACCTGGGTTGCAAAATTTAAGGAGGCACAAACTCTGTGGGTCCTGCCAGTGCCGTGTGGCACCTGGGAGTGCGTGACGCCTTAAATCTTATGCCTTTAGCCCCTCTGCTCTCACCCCAGTCTCACTTCTGCTTCATAAGGCTGGTGGAAGTACAATGACTCAATGGCCCAAACAGGTGTTTTTTTTTTTTCCCTCTTTTAAAACCCCAGTGATGTGTAGGTGATTTTTTTTAATAGGAATTGCCGGTACTTTGAATAGCTCTGTTCAAAAAGACATTCTTGAAAAAGCCCATTATTATCTAGTTATATATTTTAGGCTTCTGGGGAAAACAGCAATGGTATGGGATTGTAAGAAGTAGAAGGCATGTGATGGGAAAGGATGAAATTACCGTAACAACCATTAGACTAGCCAAGGAAATAATTTCCAATGATACAGTCATTATTGGTACAAGCTTCCCCCCCCAAAAAAAAACAGACCAACAGAATTTTCACACTTAATTCTTTGGTTTAATTGTCTATTTGTTTCAAAGTGAAAGCTAATTAAAAGATTATTTTCATATGCTTTAATCACACTACAGCTAACTGTTGGAAAATTTGCGATTAATTGATGCAACAGTTGACATAAGAATGCATTTTTTAAAAAATAACATCACTATTTGAATACACAGAGTGAAGCAATTAGTCCTTCATTAGTTCTGAGTTATTTCAAATGCTTTGAAATACTTGTGTGTTTAATGTTTAATCATCAAGGAAATATATCTGGCAATGCTGCTAGCCCCAGCATCATGAATTAAATATCATCCCTTGGGAGCAGGGAGAGTTCAGGAAGAAAAATGGCAGCCTCCGCAGGCCTGGGGATGGGTACATTCCTCCATTGTCTGGGCACTGGCACAGTGAGGGCTCTTAATGAGTCAGTGCTTCTCTCATGCTTGTCGCTTCCCAGACGTGGCTATGCAGGGTGCAGTTGGTTGTCTTGGAGGGGAGCTGACTGGGAGGGACAGCTCCCGAGTCTAGAGCCCCCTACCAGTGTGGGGGTGTTAGAGAGAGTGTCAGCATCCGCAGGAGAAGGTGAGGGAGGGATGACAGGTTGGCAGACTGAATGCGGTATCTAGAGTGTGGGGACCAGCATTCTGGGCAGGAAGATGTCACTGGAGTCTCAGCTGGAGGCCTGGAGGATGGATGGGGACGTGTTTCAAACAACAGAGCTTGTTAAGGGGGTGCTTCCTGGCGAGAAAGCTTCAGAGGTATGGAGACTTCAAGAGGTTCACTGGCAGACCATGAGTGTGTCTTTGGTGTGTAGGTTAGAATCAAAGGGATCCGTTCAAATTGGCAGTGAGAGTTCTTCCCAGGAATATCCTTATGGCCATCAGATACAACACGTAACAGAACCAGAGGTCACGTTTTCCCTGATCAGTGGAAAATACATCAAAGGCTGAAAGTTTTCATCCTTTGGAGACCTGACTGTAGACAATAAATAAGCATTCATAGCTAGGCTTCATCCTGAGCTCTGTGTTGGGTTTTCTTATTTAATTCTCAACGTAGTCCAGTGAAGTAGCCATGCATACATAGTTTTCCTACTCTACAGGTAGGGAAACTGAGGCATGAAGCGATTAAGTGACATATTAGACTGGACTTCTCCCTTACGCCTGTCTCATTAGCTTGTAGAGTAAATAAAATATGATATTCCCTATTGTTCAGAGCAGTGTGGCTTGTATGGGATAGAGAAACTGCTCAAGGACACACACACACACACACACATTTGGTAAATAGATGAACCAGTGTTGCAAGTCAAGTCTTTCTGACTCCAAATTCACTCAGGGCTCAGTGTTGGTATGCATGGTTCTGCTAGTGTGTCACGGTTGTGCAAAGATGAAGAAGAGCTCTGTTGGTGCACCATGCTATCATGAGAGACTCACTCTGTGTCATCAGTCAGTTTAGCAGAATGGAAGCAAATGTAGCTTCCAGGGGACCCCAGATTATGTCCTCTCTTCTCAGAAGATATAGTAAGGATTCTTCAGGGCAGGGATTAAAAATATCAGAAGCCTGAGACAGGGCCAGTGACAGCAAAATGAAGTGCCGGGCTTCACACCTGCCGATATATTTGAAGACTGGAGATGAAAAGTCTCAGGGGGTGCGGGGGGAGGGGGGAACTGGGAGTGACCACGGCCTTCCCCATTTCTAAAACTTGTGTTGAAGGTGAACAGTGGAATGATGCTTCAGGGCTCTATCTACCTGTCTTTCGTGGCATAAACTGAGGACGGGGCTCTAGGCCAGGCCCTCTCTGCCATCTACAAGTCTCTCCTGTAGAGTGGCCCCCCCTGTCCATAGAGAGGCTGGAGTGCAGTGGAGAGACTAACCATGAGAGGAGCTGGGAGTTCAGTGCGGAGTGGCCGCAGAGTTGTGGCTCAGGCTGAAGAAACAGTGGGAGGGGGCAGCTGGCTGCACCGGGAGCCAGAGGAGTGGGAGTACCCTCCTGGTCTTCAATTTCCTTGGGGAAGCCAAGGAGGGGGGGAATTACAAGGTCGGGAACCGTGTGTGCTGTGTGGACTGGGGGCCTGGGGAGGGCTTCAGCATCATGGGGGTATAGGAGGCAGATGCTGAGCTGCTGGATCAGCATCGAGAAGGCCTTGGAGTTCCATCCGTCTGGGCAGCCCGGATGTCCTCCGATAGCCAGCACGCTGGGAGCCAGCACACATTCGTAGACAGAGAATGCAGGAAACCAGTGCATTTCCCAGGAGGTCAGAATCAGAATGTGTTTGAGGCGGTGATGAAAGCCCAACCAGATAAACTGGGCTGCTTCCTTTTCCTCGGAGGCCTGCTTTTTTTGTATTTCTGTGATTCTAGTCTCCCTCTTTTTTTTTTTTTCTTTTTTCTTTTTTTCTGTCTCCCTCTTTTTCCAAAGCAGGGAAGATACACATATTCTGCATTATCTCACAAAACTAAAGGCAATCCAAGATGGTAAAATGCATAGCTGAGGGAGTGGGGTGGAGATTAGAGTCTCTAAGAGCTCGGGTTCAGGTGTGGCTCCAGAGCTGGCAACAAGGTTCCCGGCAGTCTTGGCAAAGCCAGGCTCCGTCATGGTCACGTGACGTACTCAGACCGCGTCCCCTCTTATAGGAAATGCTCTCGAGGAGTCAGCGAAAGCAGTCTTTGAAGGGACATTTCAGGAATTTCAATAAGCTATTCTCTTTAAAAATTTTAATTAATTAAATTAATTGTTTAGTTTTCATTTGCCCTACTTGACATACAATATTGGTTTCAGGTATACAGCATCCTGAATGGATATTTTTTTCCTTTCACTGAATTTATTTATTTATTTAGTATTTGTTTATTTGGCTGCGCTGGATCTACGGTCTTCATTGCAGCAGGTGGGATCTAGTTCCCTGACTAGGGATTGAACTCAGGCCCCCTTTATTGGGAGTGCAGATTCTTAGCCACTGGACCACTGGGGAGTCCTTATAGTTATCTTTTTAATTCATGTATGGTTGATTTCCAATATTGTGTTAGTTTCAGATGTACAGCAAAGTGATATATATATATATATATGTATATATGTATATTCAGATTATTTTCCATTACAGGTTATTACAAGATACTGAACAAGTTCCCTCTGTTATACAGTAAATCCCTGTTGCTTGTCCATTTTCTATGCAGTAGTTTGCACCTGTTAATCACATGTTCCTAATTTATCCTTGCCCTGTCTCCTTTCCCCTTTAATAACCATATGTTTAGTTTCTACGTCTGTGAGCCTATTTCTGTTTTGCATATAGACGCATTTGTATTATTTTTTAAAGCAGTCAGATATTTTTGTACGTTATGGAATAATTACCACTGTTACTATCCAGCACCATACAAAGTTGTTACAGTGTTTTTGACGGTCTCCCTTATGTGTCCTGTTGCATCCCCGTGACTGATTCGTTTTCTAGCTGGAAGTTTGTGCCTCAGAATCCTGTTCCCGTATTTTACCCGCCCCCCATACCTCGTTCGCTCTGCCAACCACCAGTTTGTTCTCTATGTCTGTGAGTCTGTTTCAGTTTTGTTTGTCTTCTTTCAGATTCCACATCGGACTGAAGTCATATGATGTCTTTCTCTGACCTCCTTCTCTTAACATAAGGCCCTCAAGGACCATCTATGTTGTTGCAAATGGTGAGGTTTCATGGGCTCCTCCAAGGAGGGCTGATAAGTTTCCACTGAAACTCAGTTTAGCGCCAGAAATTCTAAGGGTGGCAGAGCAAAGGAATGTGACCCAGGCTTGCAGATCTTTCTCCATCTGGCTTGATCACAGCCTAAAATCTAGGCTAACATGATGGCTTTTATTCTTTTAAGGCATTGGCTTCAGTTTCTACAAAGGTGATTGGTTTCTTATATGCAACCCCAGTATCCCACGTGTAACAGAGAAGACCTGGGTCCTCTGGACTGTGGGAGAGACAGAGGCTTGGCTTCTCGGGAGCCTCAGGGACACCCCAGGATTTCCAGGCCTCTGGGAAAGATAATCTGGAAAACTGCTTATCTGAAGGAATGACAGACAGCACACCCTCTGGGTGATGCTCTGTAAATATTATTCCTCTCGGCTGGGGTCTGACGAGTTTTGGAGGGTAACATGCTCGGGTGAAGATTGATGTTCTGTACTGCTGCTTGCAGGTAATTTTGCAAATGCTGACAAGCAGTCAAGGGCCCAGTGCTCCGGGATCACTTAGCCTCCGGTCCCAGGTCTCAGAGGGTTCCCACCTTTGAGAATCCAAGGTCCTGAGAGTGGGCTCTGGGGCCGTGTCGCCGCCACCTTGGCCCTGACGGTAAGCGGGCTCATTCTGACAAAGTCTCTCAGGACTGGGTTGCTCTAGATCTTTTTAATTGTTTCTTGACGTGCCTTTTAAGCTGTCACGCTGAGATGTGATTCCCATCTCTGTTTACCTAATCAGTCGCTGGGGGAGACACTTGGAGAATTGTTATGATTAGACATCAGCCTGCACACACGCTCTTTCCCCTCACCTCTCCATCTTCCCAAATGTCTCTGGAGCTGCCAAGAAACTGGCAAGTTCTTTGGCAGCAGCAAAAATAAAGAACCCATCTTGGGGAAGGGAAGCAACTGATTGGTCCTCTGTGATGCAGGCTGGACGTGGAGATCCTGTCATGCTTAACCAGGCAACTGCTCCTTGCCTGGCACCAAGATGGTTGGGGGCAGTGGCTGTGGGCAGGAAGGGAATATATGCTCTGAAGGGCTCATATGGTCAGGGGGCCGAGGCCAGCACACTCACACATTAATTTGGTTATACAAATTGAATCCTGAAGTGATTCAAGGAGGGATGATCAATTCCAGAAACAGACAAGCACCTCTCAAGAGCTGGGTCTTAAAGGAAAGTGGGCTATAAATAGGGGAAGAATGGGGTCCCTGCTCAGTGGTATGTCAGCAGTTGTGCCTGGAGCTTAATCTGCTGCATCCCACTTAGCTTTCCCAATAGCCTCCTGGGAAGGAGGGCCCTGGGTGAGGACGGCCAGGTGTGGGGAGGTCATCTGAGAGCACATGCTCCTACCTAGCTGAGATAGGACTCTTAGGTCTGTTCAGCCCACCTCCAAGGTCTCTGAACCCTCTGTTACCTGTTACCCATGTTGCCTCCCATCAGAGACCTGAGTCAAAGCCCAAACAACAGATGTAGGCTGGTGCAGAGAAGAAAGATCTGATGAACAAAGAGAGATGAGAAGATAACTAGTGACCTTGGCAAGTTCTGGATCTCGGAAGCCCAGGTCGTGATAGTTTAGAGGTAGGTGGTGCTAGTGGTAAAGAACCTGCTTGCCAATGCAGGAGACATAAAAGATGCTGGTTTGATCTCTGGGGTCAGGAAGATCCCCTGGGGGAGGGCATGGCAACCCACTCCAGTATCCTTGCCTGGAGAATCCCCATCGACCGAGGAGCCTGGTAGGTTACAATCCAAAGGGTTGCAAAGAGTTGGACGCAGCTGAAGGGACTTAGCATGCATGTACACACAGAAGTTTGGGGCCAGGGTTTCAAATCTCAGTAACGTTTCTTAGTTAAGAAGTCATTCAGCCTTTCTTAGCCTCACGTTGCTCAGCTATCAGTGAGGGGTAATGATAGCATCTTCTTCAGAGGGTTGCGTTGAGAATCAAATAAGATGAAGCATACACAGTGTTGGACTTGACCTCTGACCCAGAGTCGGCCTTAGACAAATACTGGTTATTACTGTTGTTGATGAGTGAGAAGTAGCAGGTGTGGTAGGTGAGGCAGCTGAGAGGAGAGGGAACAGCACTGTGATCTTACGACATGGAAACTGCTGGAGTTGGAAGGACAATTATGGATCCTTTTGTCTGAACCTCCCCATTCTTAGGGGAGTAAATGGTGGCCACTATGGAGAGAAAGACCTAGTCCAGGTCACACAAATCTTGATGGAAGGACCAGGACTTACACTTGGATCTTCTGCTTTTATGTCTTAGGCTGCATTCTCCAGAACCTCCCATGAAATCCCTCCACTGATTTCCTCCCTTCAAGGATTGTTATCCCTTGTTCAGTCGCTCAGTCGTCTGACTCTTTGCGACCCCGTGGACTGCAGCATGCCTGACTTACCTGTCCTTCACCCATCTCCCCAATGTCATTCAGGGTAGTGATGACTCTCAAACTTGTTAATCTCATTGTAAGGAATATTTGAGGAAAGAATGTCTATCAATCAGGCCAATTCATCCTCAGAAGAAAAAACAGTTGTTGATTTTGCACGAGTTTAGTAAAATACTGAGTCACTTAGCTCAAAGGACGTGGAAGGGGTGGGGAGACAGGATTAATTAAGACACTGCTTCTTCTGACCTCCAAGTTTATATTCGCTCCTCTCTGTCACACTCCTTCAGCCATTTCTGTGCTGAAATTAAGAGCCGTGGCTTCAAATAGAGCCACTTGCTTCACACACTCTTCCTTCCTTGCTTCAAGAAACCCTATCTTTGTGGCCAACTCAAATAGTGTCAGTTGTTAAAAAACGCCAAGGGACAAAGAAAACAGAGCCTGAAATGTTTCATCTGGAAGAAACAAAGGCACTCACAGACAAACAAGGGGACAATTAGTTTTTGTTTGGGCTGAAGCCAGCGGAGTATTTGTCATGTAAGTGGGAGTCTGTAGAATGTATTAGGATTACTGTAGGGCAAGGAACTCCATTTGGAGAGGGGAGAAAAAGCCCAGGGGCGGAACAGGCCCGTACACATTTTTATGAATACTTACAAAAAAACCCAAGCCAGGAGTAACCCACCTAATATTTGAAATAACGTCACCACCAATGGTAATGTAATGTTAATGAATGGCCATTTAACTAAGCCTTATTTTGGGCACTATACAATGGTGATCACATTTAATCCTTGTAGGATGGCGCAGTGGTAAAGAATCTGCCTGCCAAGCAGGAGACACAAGAGACGTGTGTTCGATCCCTGGGTCAGGAAGATAACCCGGAGGAGGAAATGGCTACCCACTCCAGTATTCTTGCCTGGAAAATTCCATGCACAGAGGAGCCCCGAGGGTGACAGTTTATAAAATCACAAAGATTGAACACAGCTGAGCATGCACGTGCACATACCTTAGTGATCACGGTTAATCCTTGCAGGGCTACAAGTCACATGTTGTTATTCCTCCTTTGGTAGTTAAAGACACCAGGGCCAGAAGGGGCTGAACCTTGGAAAACTACTAAAGTAGTAAATGCTGGAGGTGTGATTTGAGCTCTATTCCAAGGCTTCTTCCCCAGTTCTACCTCCTCTGAAATGCCCTGGGAGCATAGGTAGGGTCCATACACCCAGCTGATACATCAGGAGTGATGTTGCCAGTGTGGACATCTGAACAGGGCAAAGGTGTATGTCAAAGTCTGTGGATGCATCCAGGCTTCAAAATCAAACGTTTCCATAAGACAAGTAAGAATGTGGGGACTCCGGCACAGTAATTCTAATGGAAACAGGTTTACTGCTGCCTGACAAGTTGGAGTTAATGCTTTCTGAAGCCTGCCTTCCCTCCTCTGACATATGCAGGAGCATGTTTTCTAATGCCTTTCTCTGCCCCAGACACCCAGCAAGATTTGGCTTGATAGGGACTTGCTGATCTATTGACCGACTGATGGATTGATTAATTGATATATTGCAGTTGTATGGTTTGGGGCTTCCAGCTTCAGCTGGGAATTGATTTTAATCTTCACAGGTTAAGAACAAAAGCTATCAAATCCCTTACAGGAGATGGTGATGAGACAAAATCTTATTAAAGAGAAACCGACAATTTATCATCTCCCAATAGCTCCAGGCCCAATTTTGTGTGTGTATTCTTGCCAGGATCTCAGTGTCTTGTTCAATATCTAATTTATCTGGAGCTGTGTTGAGGGAAGAGCATCTCCTTCATTGAAGCATTGCCTCCAGTTTTCATAGAGTAGTTACACAGCAAAAGGAGAGGACTTGGTGCCCATAAAGGGCTTTGTCTGTGTAAGGGGACACAGGCATGTTTTCTCTGAACCTTGCACCATGACAGTTTTCTCCCAAATGTTATGGTCCTTTTTTTTCTGATTAAACATCTTGCATATAAAAACATATTTATTAAAAAGCCTTTGACTGTGTGGATCACAACAAAATGTGGAAAATTCTTAAAGAAATGGAAATACCAGACCACCTTACCTGCCTCCTGAGAAATCTGTATGCAGGTCAAGAAGCAACAGTTAGAACTGGGCATGGAACAATGGACTGGTTCCAGTTTGGGAAAGGAGTGGGAGTACGTCAAGGCTGTATATTGTCAACCTGCTTTTTCACTTATATGCAGTGTACATCATGGGAAATGTGGGACTGGATGAAGCACAAGCTAGAATCAAGATTGCCAGGAAAAATATCAATAACCTCAGATATGCAGATGATACCACCCTCATGCCAGAAAGTGAAGAAGAACTAAAGAATCTCTTGATGAAAGTGAAAGAGGAGAGTGAAAAAGCTGGCTTAAAACTCAACATTCAGAAAACTAAGATCATGGCATCTGATCCCATCACTTCATGGCAAATAAAAGGGTGAAACAATGGAAATAGTGAGAGATTTTATTTTCTTGGGCTCCAAAATACTGCAGATGGTGATTGCAGCCATGAAATTAAAAGATACTTGCTCCTTGGAAGAAAAGCTATGACCAACCTAGACAGCATATTAAAAAGCAGAGACATTACTTTGCCGACATATTTCCATCTAGTCAAAGATATGGTTTTTCCAGTAGTTATGTATGGATGTGACAGTTGGACCATAAAAAAAGCTGAATGCCAAAGACTTGATGCTTTTGAACTGTGGTGTTGGAGAAGACTCTTGAGAGTCCCTTGGACTGCAAGGAGATCCAACCAGTCAATCCTAAAGGAAATCAACTCTGACTCTTCATTAGAAGGACTGATGCTGAAGCTGAAGATCCAATACTTTGGCTACCTGATGTGAAGAACTAACCCATTGGAAAAAACCCTGATGCTGGGAAAGACTGAAGGCAGGAGAAGGGAACGACAGAGATGAGATAGTTGGATGGCATCATCGACTCTGATGGACATGAGTTTGAACAAGCTCAGGAAGTCGGTGATGGACAGGGAGGCATGGCGTGTTACAGTCCATGGGGTTGCCAAGAGTCAGACATGACTGAGCAACTGAACTGAAACATCTTTTGTTTTTGTTTTGTCACCTTGATTTTAGAATTTTTCTCTCGCCCTTGCTAAGTACTAAAATATTATTTAGCAAAACATATGTAATGCATTGCACAAGCTAATTAACGCTTCTAACAGCACACATAAATTGGACCTTCTGACCAGTGGAAATGTTCACCTCATCTGTTTTGGTCAGGAGGCTGCCTTGTTCAGCACCCACCACAGAAGAGCTGAGTCTCCAGGAAGAAGGCTACTGGACATGGATTTGGGCCTACGGCATTGGCTGGGCCCAATACTGTTGGCCCAGATCCTTCTCCTACTCTTAATCACTGAGTCACAGTGATTGGTTCTGGGCAAGAGGGGGTGGGGTCATGGGACTCAAGTGTGGCCTATCAGATTCATCCTTAGGCGTGGCATGTGGGCTCTGAGAGATTTTATTTCCACAAGGCTTGCTAACCTGGGAGGGTAGGGGCAAGGCTGCTGGTGTCTGCCTTTCCAGTTACAAGGGGAGAGTGTACTTAAGAGCTGAGGAGGAGAAGGCGAAGTTCACAGATGGGAAGAGAGCCGTGAGCATAACGAGGTTCCTTAGCTCTTCACTTAAGTGACTCAGGGAATTCTCTCCGCAATCCAAGTTAGTTTAAGTTGTGCTTCTACCACTTACAGTCGAGTCTGAGCCAATATAGGTGGGTTTATTTTCTCCATTTTACAAAGAGCTAAATCGAGGCTCAGAGTGGTTAAGAGACTGGAGGCTCACACAAGTGGTAGCTGGCAAAGCAGGTTGGCCTGTCTCAGAAGCTGCTGGAGTAAGTGTGACCCAGTATCAAAACACTGCCCTAGATATACCTTGCTTGAAAAACATCTGGTTTTATCATCAAGGCTCATAGCCTATTCCAAAGAATCAGTCACCTCAGGGTGAACAGGACACCTTCCTCTGCTTTCCCATTATTCTCTTGACTTACTTCATGGTCATACTTTACTTTCTTTCTAAGTAGCGCTAAGTCGCTTCAGTTGTGTCTGACTCTTTGCAACCCCGTGGACTGTAGCCCACCAGGCAGCTCTGTCCATGGAATTTTTCAGGCAAGAATACTGGAGTGGGTTGTCGTTTCCTCCTCTAGGGAATATTGCCAACCCAGGAATCAAACTTGAGTCTGTTACGTGTCCTGCATTGGCAGGCAGGTTCTTTACCACTAACGCTGCCTGGGAAGTCCTGTTTTCTTTCCTATGTTTTCACTAAATATAGTAAAATTATTAACATATGGATATGAGAGTTGGACTATAAAGAAGGCTGAGTGCTGAAGAATTGAGGCTTTTGAACTGTGGTGCTGGATAAGACTTTTGAGAGTCCCTTGGACTGTAAGGAGATCAAACCAGTCAGTCCTAAAGGAAATCAACCCTGAATATTCTTTGGCAAGACTGATGTTGAAGTTGAAGCTCCAGTACTTTGGCCACCTGATGCAAACAGCTGACTCATTGGAAAAGATCCTGATGCTGGGAAAAATTGAGGGCAGGAGGAGAAGGGGGCAGCAGAAGATGAGGTGGTTGGATGGCATCATTGACTCAATACATATGAGCTTGAGCAAGCTCTGGGAGATAGTGAAGGACAGGGAAGCATGGCATGATGCAGCCCATGGGTTCACAAAGAGTAATACATGACTGAGAAACAACAATTGATGCATGAACATTGTAGAAGTTACAGAGAATCACAAAGAAGTCAATAAATTTACTCCTAACCATGCCACCTAGAAGAAATCAGTATTAAAATGGTGTGCTGTTTTCTCTCCATGCAAAGGTTTCACCTCATTCATCTGTGCCTGGAGAACAGATAAAATTGGCTCACACCATCACTCCATGGCTTATAAAGTCCCATGTCCTGGATGTGAGTCCAGGTTCTGTCCTCTACTAGGTCTGTGATCTTGAGCAGGTCACTGAAGCTCCTAGAGCCATTTTCTGATCTGTACTTATAAAGGGTGGTACAAATAACATAATTGTGGTTTCTACAAAAATTTTTTTCTTTCTACTCACAAAAAGCTTTTACAAAAATTTCTCTGTGGCATCCCAGTGTATAAAATAGAGAAAGAGGAGCCCCTTGGTTGAGTGCAGAGCCACCTCTAACCCCATGTGGTCTATGCTGAGCCTTCAGGTGAACTGCGGGGCACAGGGAGCTATTTAAAGACCGTGGTCTATTATTAGATCATTTCCAAAATACTTTCATCTAAGAAACTGGAGGAAAAATGGCCAAGGAAGCTTTACAGGGCTGGAATCAGAGAGAGGATAGGCTAAGTGGCAAAGAAAAACTCACCACATTCTCTCCTGTGATACTAAATTAACAATAACCCTACGCAGAATCCGTTTTGAGAAGAAGATGGTGCTGAGGAGAGTGAAGTTCTCCTTCTGGAGTTTACTTGGCCATTGCTGGTCAGGTCCTTCTTATGAGGACCCCCCGCCCCTTTCTCCAACTGCATGTCTAGAAGGGAGGGGACAAGCCAAGGTCTGAGACCACCAACCCTATCTACGTAGATGCCCAAAGACACTCCCCTTGGTCCTTGGAGTCATTCAGACGTATCTGTTGAGTACTTGTTTATTGCCAGATGTGTGGCAGGTGCGGTGGACAAAACCAGCCATTACCCTGTTCTCACCTTCTTCTCTCAGAACTTGCTACCTCGCTGGGGAGTTAGATGTAAACCATCCTATTGTCTAATTTTACAATCTGGCACGTTAATGTAAAATTGCACTCTTTGTATATGATGGATAGATCCAGTCTGGGAGATCAGGAAGACTATGATCACATTTCAGCTATGATCTGAAGTTAACAAGCATTCCATGCCAAGGAAGAAGGTTGTGCAAAAGCCCTGTGGTGGGCAAGGGATTAGTATCCTCCCAGGACTGAAAGAAATCCAGCATTTTCTGGTGTGCAAGATAAGCCTGAGACGGGAGACAGAGACCAGGACAAGCAAGTTCACGTGGGCCGTGCCAACAATTTTTTTTTTTTTTAATCCCGGAAACCATGGAAAGCCAGAGGCTGTGGCACCTGCCCATTTGAGAGATTATGGAAATTGTTTCCAGGAAAGGGCCTATAGAGATGGAGAAAGGCAGATGCATCTGAGAACTTTTGGATAGGAAAATAAAGACTTGGTAGTATATATGTTATAGTAGAGTGTATTCGTTTTCTATTGCTGCTATAACAAATTACCACACACTTAAGGCTTAAAAGAATAGCAATTTGTTCTATTTCAGTCCCGATGTCCAGAAGTAGAAATAAGTCTCAAAGGGCTAGAAATCAAAGTCTTGGCAGGGCTGGTTCTTGGAGGATCCAGGAGAGAATCTGTTTCTTTCTTCTTCTATATTCTAGTGACTGCTGGCTCTTTTGGCTTGTAGCTGCATCAGTCCAATCTCAGCTTCCATCATCACATGACCCTGTCCTCTTCTGTTACCACGTCTCCCTCTGCCTCCCTCTTGTAAGGACTCTTGTGATTACATTTAGGGCTCACCTTGATAATCCAGGATGATCTCTGCGTCTTGAGGCTGAAGATACTTAAGATTCTTTCATCACATCTTCAATATCCCTTTGCCAGGAAGGTAACACAGGTTCACCGTTTCCAGGGACATCTTTGGGGACTATCATTCAGTCTATCTTATGAGGCAGGGAAGAGAAGAGAAGAAATCATGGGTGTTCTAGCTTTTGAATTGGATAGATGGTGCTGAGATGGAGTTGGGGTCCAAGATGTTTTGGTCGCACTGAGTTTCAGGTGCCTTTGAGACATCCAAGGTCTGCTGTCCATCAGGCAGTTTGGAAACACAGATCTGGAGTCTAGAAGAAAGGTTGGGGCTAGAGACACAGATTTGAGACAGAAGACAGTGGACTAATGCTGTGGTAGAAATATAGCAGAGTGTGAATAATGTGGCATGAATGAGCTTGTGTATGAAATAAGAGAGCCCAAGATCAAGGCTTGAGGACCTCTTACAGGAGAATATTGAAGTAATGGCAGTTTTCAGGGAGAATCAGAGAGATAGGAGGAAAACCAGTAAATTTCTGAGTCAGAAGGCAGGAGGAGATGATTTCAAGGAGAAGGGACTGATCGACTCTGTCTACAATGTCTGAAGGCTCAAGTAAGTTGAGAGTTGAAAATGTCCATGAAACTTATCACATGAACTTCTACGTCAGAATGGGAGCAGAGGACACCTTAGGTTGGAGCAGGTTGAGGGAGTTAGTGGATGGGAAGAAACCAGAGAGCAAGTATAGAAAATTCTTCTATATTCATGTATGTCTTTCTCTCTGTGTATATATTATATATTCACAGTCAGCTTTCAGATCACTCGTCAGCCATTGCTTCTTCAGGGGAGGTCTTCCTGACCAGTTGACCCTCACTTTTGTTAAGTCCTCCTAGCCCTGTTTCTCTGTGGCCCTGATCGAAAGCTCGGGAAATCTGGTTTTTTTTTTTTTTTCCCTCCATGTGATTATTTTATCTACATCATCATCCCTTACTGCTTATGTAAATTCCTTGAAAGTAGGTTCTGGATCCACTATTGTTCCCCATTGTATTCTGAGAACATAGTCCAAAGCTGGCATATAGTATGTACTTGAGTGAGTTTACTGAATGAAAAAAAAAAAAAAGATCCAATAAAAGCTATAACTGTGAGATCAGAGATGGAAGCAGTTTTGCTTTCTAGAAGGAAGCTTACTATATTTAAAAGTGCACAGACTTTGAATTCAAAAGCCCAGAGTTTTAAATCCAGAAACTTCTGTCTTTCAGTCCTGTGGTTTTGGCAGAATCAGATTAGCTGATGTTTGGAGCCTCGGTTTTCCCAGCACTATGATGGAATGATGGCTTTAATGTAGATTATACCATCCACCTGATTGAGGCTGGTATGCATTTTTTCTTCCCAGAGCCCTTCTGCCTTGTCCAGAACTGACAATCAGACATGTAAAGCGATTGGCATCCATGGAGTTTTCAGAAGTGATACTTTGGGAAACTAGAAATGATAACAGTATGGAGAGCCTGGAGTACAGTAACTATTTAAGAAATCCTGCCCCTTAGTCATGTTGGTTTGCATTTTGTCCTCAGCAAGTTGTGGCTGGGCCCTCGTTGATGCACGAGGAATGATGTGCTAATTAGAGGAGGTGCCATGGTGGATGCTGGCCCCTGCTAATGTTGATGAGGGCCCATGGTGTCTGGGCAGAGAGAAGGGGGTTGGGAGGACTGGATCCTCCTCACAGGGGCTTAGCCTTCCTCTTTCCTGATGCCATTCCAGCTGGGCACCTGGCAAAGGAAACTGAAGGCTTTTCCCACTGTGCCCACACCTTTGAGGTCACATGCAGAGATGAGCTGCCTGCTGGAAAGCTGCAGTGACTCCGGTTTATTAATTTGTGCCCCTATAATTAAACAGTCATATTAATTAGCATTTCTGCTCATGTTTCTTCCTTCTTCATGTTAGAGTTGAAGCTCAGAGTAATTATTTATATGATTTCTCAATTTGTTTTGGTTTCTGTTTTCCCAAAGTGATACTTCTGCAAAATTCATACATAGCACTTATTTCGCATGTCTGATTGTCGTTTCTTGACAAGGCAGGATTGCTCTGGGAGCAAAATTTATCAAATGCTGTCTGTGTTATGGACAGTAGGTAATTCAGAGCACCCATTATTTCGGATGCATTTTCAAGGAAATTTGCAATCTCTGTACACACTGCCAGCAGTTCTTGGATGTTTTATTGTGTGTGTGTTATATGTTGTGCATATGGGAGCATGTAAAACTTTTTTGTGAGGCAATTATTTCTTGGTTTGGTATCATCACAATGAACCACCATTTTGTTTTTCAAGTACTGGGTGAGAATAATGGATATAACCTGCATAGCACGGAGGGAGTCAAGTGTTTTATGGCTTGGTTTAGGGATCTCCTTTTTGCCAAATATTTCGTTTCATGGCTGATGGGAATATTCCTTCCATGGGCATTTATGGGACCTGTCGAAACAGCTGCTGTCACTTGAGGTGAGGCAGCCTCTAAACCCTATTTCTGAAGCATTTATTACTGACCCCCACACCCCCCCCACCCCCACCCCCCCTGCCCAGGAAAGATAAGGTCAAGGTGATTAATGGGTCAACACATGAAACCCTGAACACACAGGCAGACAGTGGAATACAGTGCCTCATCATACTGAAAGATGTAGTCACAGGAGACCCATAGGTAGGCAGTTGGTAAGGAAAAGAAGACAGAGGAAAGGAATCAGTGAGGAGAGGAAGGGAGTGAGCATTCGTGGTGGCCCTGGTTTGCACTGGACACTTTGGGGACATATTCTCTTTCTAGTTACAGAGCCCCAGCAGCTTTGGCATTTAGTCCTGTCCCGAAGCCCCATTTTATAGATGTGAAAGTAGAGGCTCAGGTGAGGATTGAGTGACTCCTCCAGGACTGTCCGCTGGAAGGTGTCACAGGAAGGATCAACCCCCTGCCTGATTGCACAGCCCATCCCCCTCCTGTCTCCCATGCAGCGGCACCCAATGCTAATTAGCCAGGGCTTTGTATAGCATGAAAGAATCTACCAGCAACTCACAATCCCCAGACTGTCTACTGTCTGACAGGCTTTCTGCTCTCAGGATGCACAATGCTCAGTGCGTGTAGGGAGTGCGTGACTAGGGAGTCAGAACCAAGTCCTCAGAAACCTTTAAGGTCACAGTGATACTATGAGCTCTATGTGCCAAGCTTGTTCAAAACCTTCTACGTTTGTGATCTCATTTGATCTGCACAACTGCTGCTAGAATAGGTGCTTCTCTTTATCCCCAGTTTATAGGTGAAGAAGCTGAGGCGTAGAATGGTGAATGGAGAAGTGCGAGAAGCGGATGTGATTGCTGCTGTCATCCTAGGCCTGGACTGGAGGTGGCCGGCAGGCACTGGGGGCTGGTCCAGCTGGGAGTGCAGATGGAGCTGCCAGGCAGATGGAGTGTCCACGACAAGCTCTGGGCCCTGTGCCACACCTGGCCTGAGGGCTCCATGTGGGAGGCTGAATGATGCTGTGGGGATACAGGCCCATTCTCGTAGAACTGAGGCATGAGCAGGGGGTAACTGAAGCCCAGACAGGAAGCACTGAGCTCTGAGTCCAGCAGCAGGACGGTCAATGGAAAATAAAGGAAAGAGCATGGGCTTTGGATTCTGGCCAAACTTGGTTCTCATCTTGGCTGCCTCACTTACTTAATGTGTGACTTTGAACAAGACACTTAATCCCTTGAGCCTAATGTTTCTTCTATCAAATATGGGCAATAGGACTTGCAGGGTAGAAATGAAAATTACATAAGACGTTGCCCGGAAAGAACTGTAGTCAGTGCTTAGTACAGGATGGGCATGCCATAAACATTTGAGGAAGGATGAAAAGGAAAGAACCCAAGTGAGGAAATCATGGGCTTCTTCATGGAGGAGGTGGCATTTGAATTGGGCCTTAAAGAATGAACAGGGATGATCCGGGTATTCCCCGGTGGCTTGGCAGTAAAACATCTGCCTGTGATTCAGGAGGCTCAAGTTCAATCCTGGGGTGGGGTGGGGAAGATCCCTTGGAGGAGGGCCTGGCAACCCACTCCAGTGTTCTTGCCTAGAGAATGCCATGGACAAAGGAGGCTGGCAGGCTCTAGTCCATAGGGTTGTGAAGAGTCAGGCACAACTGAAGTGACTTAGCACACACACATGCACGCAGGATGATCTGACTTTTACGTGAACAAAGGCCAGAGATGAGTCCAGGATGGGCTTGCTGTAGGTACCTGCTGGGGCAGGCAGAGTAGCCCAGGAAACTCAATGAGGCTCCAGGAGGTCTTGAGGGCATGAGGAGCAGTGTTCCCCATGAGGTCCCTACTGTGGTCACTGACCTGGTTAACATTGATTGAGAACCTGCTATGAGCCAGACCCTGTGCCTGGTGGGCACACATATTATACCCACCTCCCTGTAACAAGAGACTCACTTTTGGAGTTGGTTGTCCAACTCACTCAGGTTGGATAACAACTCAGCTTGACTAGTGAGGCAAGTTAGGGGTCCAGGCCTTTTCATCATATTGTCCCTTGCATCTTGCATCACCCCTTCCCTCCTTGTGAAGATGAGCCCCCAGGGTTGTATGCATTACTGTAGCCACTGCCCAGCTCCAAGAATCTAGGGGTTCAGCCCTTACCTGAACCGAGCTTCCCAATGAAGACATACCCCACTCAAGAAGGCCGTACTTCCTGGCACCTCTGGCACAAACATTCCGAATTCTAGTCGTGGAAATAATTTAGAAGACGGAGATGAAGGTTATCATTTATTTAGGGGGCTTTATCAACAGAGGCCCTCTCTGACTTTAATAAGTGAAATGTATTGCAGAGAACGGGGATCACTGAGGCATGAGACACTGTGTCTGCCCACGGAGGGCTTTGAATAATTTACATCCTGGAAAGATATTTTATGACAGTGCTTATAATCTTCTTATTGGTTCAAAATCAACATTTACAGCACACGTCTTTGAACTGATGCAGCCGATAAGCTTATCTCTTTATTATGTGACACGAATCAGTCTGCTCAGGGAAGGGCGGTTTTGGGGAAATTGATTTCTCTTTGGATCTCGATATTTTTCTTTTCTCCCCAAACAGCTGATAAATAATAGAGGTCAGCTTATTAATATTTCATTTTAATTAATATATTAGTAGAGGGAGCTCTTTTAATTCAAAGGGGCATGGCAAGGAGGCCTTGCAAAGGTGATTCATCTGGAAGCTGTATCTCTGATTAGACCTGGCTCCAGAGAGGCGCCCGCCCTCATCCGTCTTGACCTCCCAGCATGGGGGGGGAGAGGTGCAGTCAGGGAACCGAAGAGGGCTGCAGCTTTTTCAACAGGAGCCTCTTTCCAGTGATTGGCTGAGTCTGATCAGTCCAGAAGAGGAATCCTGAGGCACTAGGCACCTGGCAGACAATACAGAGAATGTTTTGCTCACATGGATCTGCAGTGTGTGGGGCCTGCTGATGAAAGGGCAGGGAGGGAGGTGGATTATGGCACCTAAAAGTCCAGAAAGCTGTCTGTCTTTCTGTCTGGGCATGCACATATGCATCTCTCACTTGCAAGGTGAACGCAACCAGTGCCAGCCTGAAGGCAACCTTATTTTTTTATTTAAAACATTTCATTTTTATTTATTTGGCTGTGCCAGTTCTTAGTTGCAGCATGTGGACTCTTACTTGTGGCATGTTGGATCTGGTTCTCTGACCAGGGATCGAACCCAAGCCGCCTGCATTGGAGACTGGAGTCTTAGCCTGGACTAAGTCCCGTAAAGGCAGCTTTAGAGTTCCATACCAATGGCCAGATGGTACCTCTGTGTTTCATTTGGGAAAATTAATCCCTTGCTCTGAGCCTCTGTCTTCCCCTTCACAGACTGGGATAATGGGTGTTTATCTGACAAGGCTGTACTGAGAGTTAAGTGTGGTCATTTATTTAAACACAGCTCTATTCTGAGTAGAACTTATTCTTATGATTCTAAACTGAGAGGTCCTAGTGCCCAAGGAAAGAATTGTTCCACCAGGAAACACAGCTTGATTTTAGGAAAAAGACAGCTAAAACATCTCTTGGACTTTGGGGTTCCTTGTGCTGCTAAACCAGCAGGCAAAGTAGGAGGTCACTGAACTGACCCTAGGAAAGTGACCTCAGTTGCCATGGCCAGTTGGGTTGCTGCTACAGCACAGGAGGTGGGCAGGGAGTTTATGCTTGGAACCCAGGGGGTTTGCTGGGGCACCTCCCAGTACTCCCTATCCCAAAGTCCTGGCCAGCCTGACTGTGGCAACCCAGTCAGAACCAGACCACCGAGGACTCTGACCTCAAAGAAATGAGGCTTGGTTCACCTTCAAGGTAAAGAGACCTCCCCAGCCGAGGGTCAGGGGGAGGTGGGATGGGTGGTAGATAAAGAACCTGTGACTCCAGACTGGAGCCTGATGGCCAAGGACTCAGGTGAGAGGATGGTCCAGTCGACTTTACCCTGCAGTGACTCAGTAGCTGATGGGACTTCCATGAACTGTGTTTTGGTTTGGGGACTACTTCTCACCAAGACAGTAGTGGATGCCCCTGACTTTCCGGCTTGGGAGACTGATCTTTCTGGAACATCATTTTACCCTGTTGCCCTCTGGCTTCCTATCAATTTTGGTCAATGGTGGGATCAGAGAGGAGGTGGGGAATGGGAGGAGAGTGAGCTCCCTGCCCACGTGAGCCTAAGAACTGACTGCGTCTATTGACATAAAGTCACGGAACCTTTTGCAACACAGCCCGTTCTGTCCAGTTCTAGCTCTGAGTTCTGGGAACATCCCTTCCCTCCCTCCCCATGGTCACAAGCCCTGGGGTCCTGCCTTGAGCATCTCTGGTGTCTTTCCCTACACCTATGTGAACAGGTGCTTTATCCAAGTCTCCCTCACAACCTGTTGGAGTGTGTCACCATCCTTTTACCCTGGTAGACCCCAGTGAACGCAGATAGCAGCTGTGCAGATATGGGCTGTGGTCTGGATGGGCTGAGTTTGGACAGGCGGACAGGGGATTAGAGGCTGTAGTGGAAAGTTAGGAGACCGGGTGAATGCTGAGTTCCCCCAGGTGGGCTGTTTAGCCTCTCTTGGCCTCTGTTAACTTCAATATGTAATGATAACAACCAGTAATTATTATTATCATTTAAGAATATAATTATATATTTTACATGTTATATTACATCATTATACTATTATATCATGTGATGCATATAGTTATTAAATAATTATAACTGTATAATTATAATAACTAGGAATAATAATAATGTCTCCACAACAGGATGAAATGAATTTCAAGATGGAAGGAGACTAAATAAAGACCTGACATGTGATAAGTTCTCAGTGAAGCTGTTTGTTGCCTCTCCAAGGCACACAGTAGGCTTTCAACTGATGTTAGATAAACCTGAATGAGAGAGAGAAAGTGTGTGTGTGGAAGTGGGTATGGGCCCAGGGGGTGGATGAGGGTTGTGCTGGACAAGAGACAGGTCTGCCTGCAGAGGTCCTTGAATCTGTATGGAGATTTCAATCCAGGGAACATTCAGAAGCATGTCTGTCTGGGTGAGGGGGATGAGATCAGAGAAGGCCTCCAATACCAGGGTCATTCTGTGAAGTCAAGGCGGGGCCTGGAAGTGCTCGGCAAAGACTTCTCTGAGGAAGGGAAATTGTCTGGGCCAGACTGGAGGCAGGGAGGCCAGAAGGGGAGGAAGGTGTGGCTCATGGAGGGTAAGGACCAGGAACAGACACTGTGCCCCGTATGATGATCTGGGCCTCCAGCCCTCTGGCCTCCACCTCCTTGGGCCTCCCCTGAGAAGTCAGTGTCCATTCAGGCCTGAAGCTCCCCTACACTGGACTGGAGGCCCGCTAGGAGGCATGACCTCTCCCGAGCTGATCCACAATTCGGAAGCACGTTCGTATTTCAAAATGAACACAGCACACAGGTTTATAAGAGGAATCTGGGACCAGGAGTATAAATTAGAAATTGATGCTACAGAGTCAGGCATAGTCCCACTGTCCCAGGAAGGTGGACTTGGGGGTCTTTTTGCTTATTCTTTGAGCAGATATTGGCTTCTTCCTTCTCTGTGCTGAGCACTGGGCAGGAAGGAAGGCTGGGAGCAAAGATGGACACAGGCTTCGGTGGCTGTCCTTGAGGAGGTGTTTGCTCCATGTACTTAAGGACAGCGGATCGCTGAGAGCTCTTTCCTCACTTTTCAATCACAAACATTCCATTAGTCACACTGCCTTGGAAGTCCTTTGACAGCCTCGTGGGTAGAATGGGCGCTGACTGGCACGGTGCAGAAAATTCCTGCTGTAGGCTGACGGCGTGGACAGTTTTGGATGGAAAGGAGCTGTATGCCCCGAGTGAGAGGTTGGGCAAAGACAGAAATGGCCAGAGGGTTAGTTTAGGGTGAGGCAAGCGAGGCAGGCTTGTGCCAGTGCAGGAGCAGAGCTGATCTTTATTTAAAACTGTGATAGTTTGTCTGTCATGGATCTCTTGGCATGAACTTCGATCTCAAGAAATACCACATTAAGATATTCTTTACCTTGATTACCGAATGTTCTGGCCCCTTTAAAGTTTGCACCCGAGCCTGGTGCCTCACTGCCCTCGCCCTAGTTCTGGCTTTGCGTGCATTTACTTTCTTTACTCTTCATCCCTGAAACCTGGCAGAGATCAGGCCCTCCCGGAAGCTGCAGCATGTTATTCCTCCAGCTTCATAAAATTCCAGACCACATTTCTGGGCACCTTCGTCAAAGAAGCGCCAAGATATGTGAGGGTCTCTCTACAAGACCGAGTGCCAGGGCTCCTTGAAGGCAGTGTGGCTAGTCCATCTCCACCTACGAACTCACCTGTGGCTTTTGAGAAATCCCTTAAGCAATCTGGTCTCCACTTCTCCATTGGCAAAATGAGGGGATGGGACAGATGTTCTTACCTGAGGCTCAGTCTTCTGTATTGCTCTGCATTCCCTGCTGGACCGTGGGGGAGAGACCATGGCAGGCACATCCCCAGGCCAGCCCCTCTTGAGAGTCATGGACTGAGAACAAGTCAGTATGAAAAACCGTTGGTGTTTCAAACAAAAGTGCTGAAGTGATGTTCTCTGGGTGTGAGCAAGGGAGGGAATGTTTATTGGTCTCTCAAACTTCTTCTGAGAGCATACGACTTGTGCTAGCTGTTGAGGGAAGCACAGAGGGGGTTTAGGGAGAGCTCGCACCTGCCCTGGGCTGGTGGGCAGAGTCTTGGGGATGGATTGATGTCCGGAGTGAGAGGGAGAGGATGACACAGGCTAAATGGTGTGTGGAAAGTAAGTCCAGACATGTATTTTAAGGACAATCTGGCGAAGATTCTTGGAAATGGGGAGTCTTGAAGGATGTGCTTCTAATGCTGGCGAATGCTGTGAACCCAAAGAGGAGCCTGGGCCATTGGTCAGGGTCTCTGAAGAAAGCAGATGGAAGGAAGCAGATGGTGCCCGCAAATGGAAAAATCAATCAGTCAATAAGTGGACTAGTTATAGCAGTTCAGGGATGGTTAAGGGAAAATCAGCAAGGGACAGGGAAGCACTTTGGGACAGCATTGGAGAGCCTTTACCATCCCGGACCTGAACGAGAAGGGGAAAGGATGCTCCAGGACCTAGAAGCAGCTGTCAGTGTAGATGAAGGCCAGGACAGGAGCCGAGGCTTTCAGGACCAGAGCAGCTGGGGTCAGAGTTGGGAGTCAGCCTCCCTCCACTCTCTTCCTCACTCCCATCTCTTGTCGGCATTTCCCACGGGATGGACCTTGAGTGATATCGTTTGGACAGGGCAGTGTCCCGGGGCCCAGACCAGGGTGGAGAGGGAGTCTGGAGGTAGCTCACTGGGCTGGATGGTGGGGTAATCAAGTGAAACTTTTTCTGTGCCCATGATTGCGTGGTTAAAGGGTGGAGGAGGAGGGTGAGCCTTCACACCCTTGCTCACTTACTGCTCACAACACCCAGCTGGGAGCGCTCATTACCTCTGTTTTTCAAGCGAGGATTGACAGTTGTCTCAGCCAGCTGCAAGTCCGCGAGTGTTTTTAGTGGGGGTGGGGAGGGGAGTTTGACCTTCTCCTGGGGCCCCTGCAGGGGGATTTGGTTCTGCCGCTGTGCTGTGATCTCAAGGCTCTGTCATGGTAAGAAGCTGTTTGATGATTCCTGGTTGAGATGAAAACATCTCCCTGAAGGCACGGCTCAAGGAAGGAGCCAGGCACAGGGAGAAGACACTGCACACATGAGATGAGGGCATTAACATGGGTCCTGCCAGTGGCAGGGGTGTCAGCCATGCTCTGTGAGGCTGGCCAGATCCTGATGGAGCTCGGGGCCCCCGAGAGGGGAAGATGGGGGCAGATCTTCAAACTGGGGCTCCGCAGATCTTCAAACCTACTTTCCTGCCTGCACGCCTTCAACCAAGCAGGCTTTCTGAATGCTGATGAGATGCCAGGTCTGGCTGGCAGCTGAGGCTTATCTAGTGAATGAAACCATCTAGTGAATCTCAACATCTCCTTGTCATCATCATCTGTCTTCTCTTCACAACCAGTGCTGACTGAGCTTTGCTAGGTTTTAGGCTTTGCATTCTGTCCTACAAGTCAGTTGATGCATTTAATCCTGGCAACAACATAGCGGGGCTGGGTGTTCATGCCTTTCTGCTCAGAGAGACCCAGGCACTGAGGGGCTTGCACTGGAGTGAGAGGTACTGACCAGGGAACCATCAGGATCAGGGCCACCATCACAGAATCGTACGCAGACCTTCCCGTCTGCCGTGTGTCTTTGGTCAGGTTTCTTTTGCCGTGGTTCCCATCACAGAAGCCTCCTTGTGAGGCTGTTTGGAGGGTGAACACGCTGGCCTAGTGCCTGGCACGTAGCGCGGCTGGACAGATGTCAGCTGTTACATTGTTGCTTCTCTGACTGCCCTTGTCACAGCTTCTTTTGGTCCTTTATCTTCCTCTGTGCTTCCTCTCTGTTTTCTCTGTATGCTTTCCCAGCCCAAGGGCCTCCTCCATTGGCTAGGGGGTTCCCCCAAGTACAAGATCTTGAGATTTCCCAGTTACGTTGCCCAGTTAAGTATGTATTATGCTTGCATTTTTCCTCACTTGTCCCTTTGGATTCGAGATGAGACCCCAAGTATAGGATGGAGCAATGCATGTGCTCTTCCATTTATGCCGGGGAGCAGCCTCCCTTCTGCTTTCCTTCCCTGATACGCGTTGTGCAAGGGCCTGGGAGAACTATCAACCCCTCTTGCTGGCCCTGCTCTTCCACTGGGTCTTTCTGAGGGGGCCCCACCCCTCAACCCTTGGTCTCTACTGCAAGTCATTGAGCTTCCCTGGGGTTTCCGCCTGAGGCTAAGCAGGTGGACTTGGTCCCCTGGTGGGGGCTGGCCTTTGGATAAAGTTCCAAACACAGGGTATAGGCTCCTGAGACTGGAGCAGAGGCTGGGAGGTAAGGGGAGTAGACTATGAATGAAAAGAACAAGAGGCAGGACCCTGAGGATGAAGGAACTGCCCAGAGAGCTAGTGGAAGGTGATGGAGGCTGTATGGCCTGTCCTGAGTGGCCCGGGGCATCCTGATTGGCTTGGGGTGTCCTGACTGGCTTAGGGCAGGGGTGGGACCAGCTAGGATATCCATCTGCCTGCCCTGCTGTGCATGCGATGGCACTGGCGAGACAAGATTGGGAAGAATCAGGGCACGTGACAGTGTGTAACGAAGCTGTCAACCTGGGGCAGAGACATTTTTATTAGCTTGTGCATGTACAGATGTAGCAATTTTTAGAACGGGAGAACAGTGACAGGTGCCCTGGAGCTGCCAAGGCTCCTGCAGGCCTGAGCGGTACATTCTGTATCTCAGGCTCTGAGTGAAAGTGGGGAACCTTGCCCCCTCTACCCATGATGGGGTCCGGTGTCTGAGGGAAAAAGCAGCAGGCCTCTATTGCTCTGGTGCAGAGGTTCTCACATTCTGGCATACCAGACTCACCTGGAGGGGCTTGTTGGGTGGAAAAAACCCAAAAGAACATCCATGGGGATTCTTTTTAGTAAATCTGGAAGGGGGCCCGAGGAGTCATATTTCTAGCAAGTACTCTTGTGCTGCTGAGGCCATTCTTCTGAGGAGCCACAGTTTAAAGAACCACTAGCTGAGAAATCTGTAGGTCATTCCACATGGGGACCATCTGGAGTGTGGCTCCTGTTATCAGTACATTGTCAGAGTTCCCTGGGTGATGCTGCTGTATCTATCCACAAATACCCAGACTGCATCCCTACTCATCAAATCAGCTTCTGAATATGGTTTTGATGACAGAATTGAGAATTATTATCTTAGGCCATAGTGGAGAGGCAAAAAGAAAAAAAAAATCCCAACAAAATACAGCCTACATGATAGATAGAAAATCTCCCAATTATTTGGTTTGACTCATTGAATCAGCCAGCAAATATTTCTTGAACATGAACCTTGTACCAGGAATTGGGCAGACAGCAGAGACAGAAAAATGCATCAGCTATGGTGGTAAATAATAGGCAACAGATGTCCACCAAGGTGGTGCGTGTCCAGGGGAAGCAGGAAAGGTGGTATCAAGGCATGTGTATGTCCATGTAACGGCCTTAGGCTCTCTCATTGCTCTCCTCGGGGAGGAACCCAGCTGCCTGCACTTGGCATATGGTTCCTGTACATCATTCACTGGAAGCAGACACATTGGTTCTCAGAGTTTCCTTGCGTGCAGATTCCTCTACCCATACAGCACCGTGAATATAGACTAATTACAAGCAAACTCTCAAAAAGAGTGATTATGTGGCGGCTGATTTACAGCATTCTTTTTTTACTGCTTCCCTGTCTGTGGCTGGGAAATGGAAGAGGCGGCTTTCTCTGTTAAACTTCAGTGAGCCCTGGTCCCCTTGCCTGCCTTGGGGAGGGTTGAGATTTCTGTCGACTGGGTGAAGTTTCCCGGTGGTTCCCCTGGGCACCCCCTCAAAGCAGCAGAGAGCAGCCTTAGCACCCAAACTGGGCTGGGAGTGGGTGGAGCTGGAGTATGGGTGGAAGATGGCATTTTTTTTCTCCCTCTAGTGCTGCTTTTCTTATCAGTAAAAAAAGAACTAAGACAAATGACCCTATTGCAGGTGTTTAGGTGTGTGTATATGTCTGGGTTTAAAAATGTAAAGACTTCAGCGTTAAGAAACCTAACCTTCAAAGTCTCTGTTGTGTCAGTTTTGTTGTGTGACCTCAGGCAATTCCCTTCCCCTCTCTGGGTCTCTAATGACAGAATTGGATGAATTGGCTTTAACGTCCAAAGGATTATGAACTTGCAAACAGTTGACCCTTGAACAACATGGAGGTTAGGAGTGCAAACCCTCCTCACAGCCAAAAACCTGCCTGTAACTTAGAGTTGACCCTCTGTGTCCATGGTCCCTCCATGTATGCAGATTCAACCAGCTGGGGATTGTGTACCACTAGTGTTACCACTATTGTGGTTCAGTCGTAAGTCGTGTCCAACTCTTTGTGACCCCATGGGATCTTTGTGACCCCATGGACTGCAGTATGCCAGGCTTCCCTGTCCTTCACTATCTCTTGGAGTTTGCTCAAACTCATGTGCATTGAGTTGGTAATGCCATCCAACCATCTCATCCTCTGTCTCCCTCTTCTCCTTCTGCCTTCAATCTTTCCACCATCAGGGTCTTTTCCAATGAATTGGCTGTTCACATCAGGTGGCCAGAGTATTGGAGCTTCAGCATCAGTCCTTCCAATGAATATTCAGGGTTGATTTTCTTTAGGATTGACTGGTTTGATCTCCTTGCAGTCCAAGGGAAGTCTTCCCCAGTACCATAGTTTAAAAGCATCAATTCTTTGGTGCTCAGCCTTCTTTATGGTCCCACTCTCACATCCATACATGACTACTGGAAAAACCATAGCTTTGAGTATATGGACCTTTGTCAGCGAAGTGATGTCTCTGCTTTTTAATATGCTGCTGCTGCTGCTAAGTTGCTTCAGTCGTGTCCGACTCTGTGTGACCCCATAGACGGCAGCCCACCAGGCTCCCCCATCCCTGGGATTCTCCAGGCAAGAACACTGGAGGGGGTTGCCATTTCCTTCTCCATGCATGAAAGTGAAAAGTGAAAGCAAAGTCGCTCAGTCATGTCCGACTCTTAGCGACCCCATGGACTGCAGCCTACCAAGCTCCTCCGTCCATGGGATTTTCCAGGCAAGGGTACTAGAGTGGGGTGCCATTGCCTTCTCCATTTTAATATGCTACTATACTATAATAGTGTTCTATTATAGTTTTTACTATTGGAAAAGATCCACATATAAGTGGACACATGCAGTTCAGAGTGTGTTGTCCAAGGGTCAGTGAACTGTGTTTTAACTTTGAAAACCAGGGTTTGACCCAATTAGAAGCATAGATGGAGACAGAGGGGACCCTAGAGTTTATTTCATCAAGTCATTTGTTTTACTGATGGAGCTCCTGAGGGTTAGAAAGTGGAGGAGGGACTTGTTCTTATCAGAAGAATGGGGAAGCAGCACTGTCCACCTAATAGTGTTCTTGTGGGGATTCAGCGAGAGCAGTGGTCTCCAGCAGCCTAGTCTGTAAATCTCTTGAGGGCTGGCCAGAGTAGCCCCCTTTCCCCGTTCTTCATCTTGTTCCTCAGATTTTAGCACAAGGCTTGGCACACAGTGAGTAGTTACTAATTTCTGGATTAAACAAAAGTGGTCCTGGACTATGGGAAAGCAGCTCTCCCCATGCCTGGCGAATGGACCACACTGGAGTGCTCCCTCCCGGAGGGCTGCGATCAGTAAGCGGTGGGGCCAGTGCTGTGTTCATGTCTCTCGGAGGTGAGCGCACCTGCTGCGGGCACCTGCTGCCTTGTTTTCAAAGGCAGCTTGGGCCCTTTCAGCTCGGAGTGAAGGCAGAGAGCCTTTTGCAGCTTCTGTCTGCTTTCAAGTTAATTTCTTTAGGTGGAGTTGTGTTTTTTTTTTTTTTTTACTTTGTATGTACATATTTTAAACGATACTCCAAAAAAACGTATCCCTTCATTAGTGTTCCTGCTGGCCACCCTGAGTTCAGCATTCTTGGGCACGGAGGCTGGGGAAACAGCAGTTTGATGATGGTGTGCTGACCTCCTGACTCCCCCACATCAGCAGGGCAGATGGCCCTGGACCCGTATGAAGCCAGATGGACTTCAGAGAGGGTGTAGCATCCCTGTCTCTCCTCACTCACAGCTCGCTCCTTTCAGGGTGTAGGCATGGATTCAAGGAGAACCCAAGAGAAAGAGAGATGTGTGGGCAAGCCTGGGAACTCAGCACTGAGGTACGGGAAGGATGCTAAGGCCCTCCACTTCTGCTTTGCCCTCTGGCAGGGCCACTTGCGAGTCATTTACCTACTTCCCTTCACTGTAAGGACAGTGGGTTTGGGCGCTGTTTCCTCATCTGGAACACTGGTCCTGCAGTCATGTTGGAGCAATGCCCACTTTGCAGGCACTGTGCTAGCTGCTTCTATACTGTGTAGCTTCCTAGCAACCTCACTAGGTAGCTACTGTGCCCATCTCCAAGACGATGAACATGGAATCCAGAGGACTCAGTCCCTTGTTCAAGGACTTGTGGCTAGTATGCTACAAAGCCAGGATTTTGAGGGTATCAAAGTCCCTGTGGTTCAGACGGTAAAGAATCTGCCTGTAATATAGGAGACCTGAGTTCGATCCCTGGGTCAGGAAGACCCCCTAGAGAAGGGAAGAACACTCCTGCATTCTTGCCTAGAGAATTCCATGGACAGAGGAACCCAGCAGGCTACAGTCCATGGGGTCTCAAAGAGTTGGACACGGCTGAGTGACTAACACTTTCACTTTTTCACTTTCAAAGTCCTTATGTTTCCCAGGACCCCTTGTTGATTCCCGCTTCACTTCCCTACAGTATTCTCATGGTAACCAAAGGACCTGCCTTTGCCCTGTGTGCTTGGCGATGGCCTTTTGCCCTCCTGTGTGATGGCTCTTGTCCCCAGCCCCTTCTCTTAGACACACGGGTCACCCACCATCCCTGTGTCTGCTGTCAGGGCCCCAGTGACTTCTCCATCCTCCTCTCCCACCTCCCTTCACAGAGCATCTGTTCTGATGGAGCCAGACTCTGCCTGCCCTCCCCCGCCTGCCCCCACCTGGAACTCCTAGCACAATCCTTACCCACCACTGCCTTTCTGGGCAACATGTCCTGACTCTCGAATAGACTGTAATTTTGGTTTTATGTTTTTCACTAAGTTTTTCCATCCGGTTTTAAGTCCCTCTATTCCAGAAGTCCTTAGGGGTCACTTACGTCAGTAGCATCCAGGTCTCTGGTGGGCTTGCTAAAACATAGATTGCTAGGTGCCACCTCCACCGTCTCTGAGTCACTTCACTTGGGGTGAGGACTGAGGGTTATGCATTTCTAACTTGTTTCCAGTTGATGCAGCAGATGCTGCTCTGGGGTTTCCTGTATTTCCTAAGAATCTCTTGGGGCCTTGTTACTGAGAGGGAGTCCATCCATTGCCCACCGATGTTTGAGAAGCTGTGTGGGGAGTGCATGTTCTGCCTTTGAGAAGCCTGCAATCTCGGTAGCAGCAATTCTCAAGCTCAAGTACACTTAAGAATTACCAGGGGAGCTATAAAGATACTTGGTGCCTGGGCTCCATCCCAGAGCAGTTTGAATCAAAATCTCTGAAGCGGGGCCTGCTGTTGTTGTAGTGTTTTTTTTTTTTTTTTTTTGCATTCCCCAGAGGATCCTGAAGTATAGCCAACCAGGGTTGAGAACCACTGGTCTAGGGAGGTGCAGTCTTGTGAATGGAAAATCCCTCTGCTAGAATCAGCCACATTTTTGAACATAGACCCCAGGGAAGTGGTTGGGCTGAGCTGAAGGGAAGGGCTTGAGTCAGATGTCAACAACCCTGGGTTAGCTCCTCCTCTGCTTTGTGGCTTCAGGCAAGTGTCTCAGCTTCTCTGATCTGTTTCCTCTGGAGCCCAGTGTTTTGGCAGGTCTGGGGGACCTCTGAGTGGCTTTCCTCCTCCTAGTGATCCTAAGAAGAGCCATGCCATGAGGATGGATCTGTCTTACTGCAGATATTAATAAACTCAAGCACTGGTGCATGCATGCATACTAAGTCACTTCAGTTGTGTCTGACTCTGCGACCCTATGGACAGCAGCCCACCAGGCTCCTCTGTCCATGGGATTCTCTTGGCAAGAATACTGGAGTGGGTTGCCATCTCCTTCTTCCCAATTGCTGATACATAACTGAAAATAACAAAGGAGAAATTAAAAAAAAAAAAGTTGACTTATGAACAGCACAGGGGTCAGAGGTACCAATCGTCCCTATAGTCCAAAATCTGAGTATAATTTACAGTTAGCCCTCTGTATGCACAGTTCCTCTGTATCTGTGGTTCTGCATCTGTAGAATCAGTCAACCAAAGATTGTGTCAGACTGTACAAACCACCTGCCAGTGCAGGAGGCATAAGAGACGTGGGTTCATTCCTTGGGTGGGGAAGATCCCCTGGAGGAGAGCACGGCAACCCACTCCAGTATTCTTGCCTGGAGAATTCTGTGGACAGAGGAGCCTGGTGGGCTACAGTCCATAGTGTCACAAAGAGTCAGACACAACTGAAGCGACTTAGCACAATCACGCATGTCTACTATTTTAAAAAATCCACATGTAAGTGGATCCATGAAGTTCAAATCCATGTTGCTCAAGTGTCAACTGTGAAGCAAAACTGTCTATTTGCTAAAACAAAATGAGAACTTAGGCTGGCAGGCCCATGAATTCCATCTTGTCTTATAGAAAGTAGCATGGTTTATAATGAGTGTGTGTTTGTGTGTGTGTGTATTTTCTTTAATTTCATTATTGAAGTGTAATTTCTTTACCACATTGTGTTAGTTTCTGCTGTACCACAAAGTGAATCAGCTACCTGAATATATACATCCCCTCTCTCTGGAGCCCTGTGCCCCCCCCCCCCCACCCCTCTAGGTCACCGCAGAGCACCAAGCTAAGCTCCCTGTGCTCTACACTCGCAGCAGCTTCCTACTAGCTATCTGTTTCCCACATGATAAATATATGTCAGTGTTACTCTCCCAGTTTGTCCCACCCTCTCCTTCCCGCTCTGTGTCCACATATCCATTCTCCATGTCTGTGTCTCTATTCCTGCCCTGCATACGGGCTCGTCTGTACCATTTTTATTGCCAGCGGGGCCTTACTAAGAGCCATGGTTCTCAGACTGCTGTTGTGCCCAGACCAGCACCATAAGTGTCCCCTGGGAACTTGTTAGAAAGAGATTCTTGGGCTCCACCCCAGATCCCTTGAGTCAGAAACTCCATGGATGGGGCCCAGCAGCCTGCAGTTAAACACACTCTCCAGGTGGTTGAGATGCACACTTCAGTTTGAGAACCACTGAGGTGGAGCAATGTTGGTGTTACTTGCGGCTCCTCCCCAGCCCCGCTGCCATCTGAGCACAAAGAGTCGATCTCAATCGTGGATGCCGTGTGCCCCACAGAACACCTAGTTTCCAGCTTTCTTAAAAAGCAAGAACTATGAGAGAGCTTGGCAGCTCGTGTTTGTTGTATGCATTGGCAGTTTTTGCCTTACACAAATTATGTACATTTTCTCCTCCTTTGGCTTCGGAATTTAATGTCCTTTGTTTAACACAGATGAAAGGGAGAAGCCGCTGCTACCGTGTATGACTGAGATGGTTATTTTCCTCTAAAAGTGTTGATGTTCAAGTTCACCCTTGGGATTGCTCTATCGCTGCAGTTACAGGAATCTAATCAGATTACAGGGGAGAAAAGTTATCATTTAGATGTGCGTTGTTCTGTGCAGGGGAAAGTGCCAGAACATTCCGGGGGAATGTCAATCAGCAGCTGGACCCTGATTCTAGCAGGCAAAAGGGTGGGCTTGAAAGGCTGTGGAGGAGAATGGCTACATTGTGTCAAAGCAGTTAAAAGGGAAGGGCTCCTTTACTTTCAGCACAAGAGTGCTGCCTGTAAGGATTCTAGGTCCGCTTTTGTGAATATGAGACTCTAAGAAGTGTTGCAATTGTGAGCTGTGGGGGACGATGTCACCTTGATCCGCCAATTACTGCCGCCAGCAGTCAAAGGAGCTAAACATCTTCACATGCTTCCCAATCCGCTTTCATTTGATCACCCAAAGAGGTGCCTGGGACAATAGTCATTGGATGTGACATTGATGTGATATATATTTGCTTCAACTGAGAGGAGCAGGTGTCTTTGAAGAGCCTGAAAATGGGAGAGTATTCTGATCCCTCTCCAGCTCGCTGACACCCTCAGGAAGGGAAAATAAGTTCTGGCATTAGTCTGACTCTTGTTTGACTGAAGCTTCAAGACATTAAGCTTCAAGCTTAATGACCATCAAATCTGTGACCCCCCAAACTGATCACAGCCTCTTGAACCATCACAGCATCTGCCCGCTCTCAGGCAGACCCCAGAAACCTTGGTATTGCATCCTGTCTCCATGCCTTTTTCACTTGCAAAGGTTTCTTTGAATTTTATCTCAAGACAGTAGGCTCGAAACCCAAACACTGGATAATGGCGTTTTGCTGCCTGCTCTCCTTAATTGATGTCTGGCTGGTTCCTACCTCCCCCATCCCTCCACCAATTTAGCTCCGGAAACATCTGTCTTTTTATCCACCAATAGAGTCTCGAAAGGGTAACAAACCTGTTAGATAAAATATCAAAGTTATGAATTCTGATTTAATAAATGTGCATTCAAGAGATGATTCATGGCATGTATGATGGTTTTCAATTGCTTTCTCAAACAGTTCATGCTTCATTTCATTAAGAGCTTCAGTCAATGCCAACTGATTAATTATCACAGCACCAGTCATCTTTTGTTTGGTAAATACATACACGGGGCCCGTCTGGGCTAGACTGTATAGAAATTTGTCTTAAATGCAAATGAAAGTGTTTTAAAAGAGACATTTTATAGGTGTTTTTAAAATTCCACTGAATATCGGACCTCATTAGTATCTTCGCCTAAAATATGCCTACTAGGTACCTACAAGTGCCAACTCTAGGCTAAATGCTTGGAGGTTGTGTTCAGACCTGCCCTCAGCAAGCTTACAGTCTAGTGACTGCAAACCCTTCTATGTGAATGATTTTAGGCTGAGGCATTCTGAATCCTGATTAATCAGGGTTGAGGACTTTTAAGTCCCAGCTGGGCCATAAAGTGGCTGTGTGACATTGAATAAGATGTATCAACTCTATAAGACTTGGTTTCTCTTTTTGCAAATGACCTTGTTGCATTCTGTTGCCTTCCATCTCTTAGCAGCACTGATGTGATCTTGAGGTATTTTTGTTTGCCTCTCACCTCAATTTCAGTGAGAGAAACCATAGGATCAAAACACTGAGGCTCAGCTAAGAGAGTCACACTAGAATTCTTCACTTCAGAAAACCTATGAATCTTTTTCATGTACTTTGTTCACACTATGACCATAAAGTTGCAAAAATCAAAGGGGAGGTCTCATTTTGTAAGAGATTTAGCAACATTAATAGGTGGAAACGAGTGGCCATTTCTTTGCATTGTTCACTGAAGAAGACCTCCTTATTTCTCCTCGCTTTTCTCTGGAATTCTGCGTTGGGTATATCTTCAGTTGGGTATATCTTTGTCTCTCTCCCTTGCCTTTCACTTCTCGTCTTTTCTCAGCTATGTGTAAAGCCTCCTCAGACAACCACTTGGCATTCTTGAATTTCTTTTTCTTGGGAATAGTTTTGGTCACTGCTTCCTGCATAATGTTGTGAACCTCTGTCCATAGTTCTTCAGGTACTCTGTCTACCGGATCTGATCCCTTGAATCTATTTGTCACCTCCACTATATAATCATAAGAGATGTGATTTAGGTCATACCTGAATGGCCTAGTGGTTTCCCCTACTTTCTTCAAGTTAAGCCTGAATTTTGCAATATGGAGTTTGTAATCTGAGCCAGAGTCAGCTCGAGGTCTTGTTTGTGCTGATTGTATAGAGCTTCTCCATCTTTGGCTGCAAAGAATATAATCGATCTGTTTTTGGTACTGACCATCTGACGATGTCCATGTGTAGAGTCATCTTGTCGGTTGTTGGGAAAGGTGTTTGCTATGACCATTGTTCTCTTGACAAAACTTGGTTAGCGTTTGCCCTGCTTCATTTTGTACTCCAAGGCCAAACTTGCCTGTTACTCCAGGTATCTCTTGACTTCCTACTTTTGCATTCCAGTCCTCTATTGTGAAAAGGATATCTTTTTTTTGGTGTTACTTCTAGAAGGTATTGTAGGTCTTCATAAAACCAATCAATTTCAGGTTCTTCAGCATCAGTGGTCGGGGCATAGATTTGATTGCTGTGACATTGAATGATTTGTCTTGGAAATGACCCAAGATCATTCTGTTGTTTCTGAGATTGCACCCAAGTACTGCATTTCAGACTCTTTTGTTGACTATGAGGGCTACTCCATTTCTTCTAAGGGTTTCTTGTCCACAGTAGTAAATATAATAGACATCTGAATTAAATTTGCCCATTCCCATCCATTTTAGTTCACTGATTCCTAAGATGTTGATGGTCAATCTTACCATCTCCTGCTTGACCACATCCAATTTACTTTGATTCATGGACCTAACCTTCCAGGTTCCTATGCAGTATTGTTCTTTACAGCATTGCAGTTTCACCACCAGACACATCCACAACTGAACATCATTTCTGCTTTGGCCCAGCTGCTTCATTCTTTCTGGATAATCACCTTCAGGCATCACAGCCTTGTTGTGGTGAAGGAACTTGGTAACTCAATGAAGCTATGAGCTATGGCATATAGGGCCACCCAAGATGGATGGGTTATAGTGAAGTGTTCTGACAAAACGTGGTCCATTTCTTCCAGGAGGAAGAAATGGCAACCCACTCCAGTATTCTTTCCTGGAGAACCCCATGGGACAGTATGAAAAGACAAAAAGATATGACACCTGAAAATGAGTCCCTAGGTCGGAAGGTGTCCTGTCGAGTGGGCTACTGGGGAAGAGTGGAAGACAGTTATTAGTAGCTGCATAAAGGATGAAGTCACTGGGCCAAAGTGGAAACGATACTCAATTGTAGATGCATCTCATGGTGAAAGTAAAGTCTGATGCTGTAAAGAGCAATATTGATATCCTGCTCCTCATCAAATCCCCACCCACTAACCTGGAAATCCATACATGACCACTGGAAAAACCATAGCCTTGACTAGATGGACCTTTTTTGGCAAAGTAATGTCTCTGCTTTTCAATATGCTATCTAGGTTGGTCATAACTTTTCTTCCAAGGAGTAAGCGTCTTTTAATTTCATGGCTGCAGTCACCATCGGTAGTGATTTTGGAGCCCCCTAAAATTAAGTCTTGACACTGCTTCCACAGTTTCCCCATCTATTTGCCATGAAGTGATGGGACCAGATGCCACGATCTTCATTTTCTGAATGTTGAGCTTTAAGCCAACTTTTTCAGTCTCCATTTTCACTTTCATCAAGAGGCTTTTTAGTTCCTCTTCACTTTCTGCCATAAGGGTGGTGTCATCTGCATATCTGAGGTGATTGATATTTCTCCCAGCAATCTTGATTCCAGCTTGTGCTTCTTCCAGCCCAGCATTTCTCATGATGTACTCTGCATATAAGTTAAATAAGCAGAGTGACAATATATAGCCTTGACATAATCCTTTTCCTATTTGGAACCAGTCTGTTGTTCCATGTCCAGTTCTAACTGTTGCTTCCTGACCTGCATACAGGTTTCTCAAGAGGCAGGTCAGGTGATCTGGTATTTCCATCTCTTTCAGAATTTTCCACAGTTTATTGTGATCCACACAGTCAAAGGCTTTGGCATAGTCAATAAAGCAAAAATAGATGTTTTTCTGGAACTCTCTTGCTTTTTTGATGATCTGGCGGATGTTGGCAATTTGATCTCTGGTTCCTCTGCCTTTTCTAAAACCAGCTGGAACATCTGGAAGTTCATGGTTCACGTATTGCTGAAGCCTGGCTTGGAGAATTTTGAACATTACTTTACTAGCATGTGAGATGAATGCAATTGTGTGGTAGTTTGAGCATTCTTTGGCATTGCTTTTCTTTAGGATTGGAATGAAAACTGAGCTTTTCCAGTCCTGTGGCCACTGCTGAGTTTTCCAAATTTGCTGGCATATTGAGTGCAGCACTTTGTCAACAAAGGTCCGTCTAGTCAAGACTATGGTTTTTCCAGTGGTCATGTATGGATGTGAGAGTTGGACTGTGAAGAAGGCTGAGTGCCGAAGAATTGATGCTTTTGAACTGTGGTGTTGGAGAAGACTCTTGAGAGTCCCTTGGACTGCAAGGAGATCCAACCAGTCCATTCTGAAGGAGATCAGCCCTGGGATTTCTTTGGAAGGAATGATGGTAAAGCTGAAACTCCAATACTTTGGCCATCTCATGTGAAGAGTTGACTCATTGGAAAAGACTCTGATGCTGGGAAGGATTGGGGGCAGGAGGAGAAGGGGACGACAGAGGATGAGATGGCTGGATGGCATCACTGACTCAATGGACGTGAGTCTGATTGAACTCCGGGAGTTGGTGATCACAGGGAGGCCTGGCGTGCTGCGATTCATGGGGTCACAAAGAGTTGGACATGACTGAGCGACTGAACTGAACTGAACCTGGAAATCTTTAGATACTTCCTCTTGATTTAAATACCATTATGATGGTCGTCAAATGGTGATTTTATTTTTAATTGTCATAATTTTTCTACCTTTATTAGTTGGTATTCCACTGTAAGGAAGAGCTTCCCCTTCTTTCTAATTTGTTTATTGTTTATATCAGTATGGACTCATGGATTTAGATTTTATCCAGTGGGTTGAATAAGTCCCTATTATTATTTGTTTTGATATTCACATTATCTTAAATGTGATCAGTAGGAGACTCGTCACGCTGGCTCTTTGTGCCCTTTTGAACATATTCCCATCAATCTTTGAGGCCTTTTTACTTTCTGGTGCAGAAAACAATCTTCCAAGTTCATCTTGTACTTTTCATGCCCAAGTTCTGGAAGCAGCTATCTTTTCTAGGGACATCTAGTTCCTTTTAGTAAAGAATGGTATTTAGAAACTGAGATCTGGGCATGGATGTGTTCATAGCTACTGGGCTGTCATTGCTTCTAATTTGACTCAGCCAACTGAGCTAGGAAATCTATATATGATTATATATATGCACACGCAATGTCTATCTGTCCATCCATCTACCCATCTACCTACTCTTTGGTATACACACAGATATCTATATCAGGTCTTCCCAGTCATGATACTAGTGAAATTTTTGGTGGGATAACTCTTTGCTATGGACGCTGTCCTTTGTATTAAAGGCGGCATAGCAGCATCACTTGCCTCTCCCACCGTGTACCAGTTACAACCCGGAATATCATCAGATGTTGCCAGTTGTCCTCCAAGGGACAAAATGACTTCTGGTTGATAACAGCTGATCTGTGCACGTTTCCATAGCTGTTTCTGTATAGGTTTTATTTTTACTTGCATATTTATTTGGCTATGCCAATTCTTAATTGTATGTGAGATCCCTTTCCCTGACCAGGGAGTAAACCCAGACTGCCTGCATGGGGGGTGCAGAGTCTTAGTCACTGGACCACCAGGGAAGTCCCTGTTTCTATAGAGATTTTAAAAAGATGAATTTATGCCAATACCTTCAATTTCAGTTTAGAACCTCAGTACTTTGACTTCTCATCTTTTCCATGTCTGTAAATCCTGTCTCTGACAACTAGAAACCCAGCTCCCATTATCCTTAATATAGTTATTTCTTTGCCTAACTCTCGTGTATTTAACCAGTCTCCCTGCCATGCGACTAACTTCTCTTGGCCCCCTCTCTTGGCCTCATGGGCACAACAGGCCACCACCACCATCCCTCTTATATTTGCATTCTTCCAACTTTGTTTTCCATGATAAATTTCAAATTCCATGAAGGCAGGGAGCAAGCATGTCCCATGCATAGCTGAGTCCCCAGCACCTGGCATGGTGCTGGTGTTTAGTTAGCGCTCAGTATCTGTATGATAAATGAGTACAAGTTTGTATGCAGGGCTCAGATGGTAAAGAATCTGCCTGCAAGGCAGGAGGCCTGGGTTCGTTTGACCCCTGGGTCAGGGAGATACCCTGGAGAAGGGAGTGGCTTACCCACTCCAGTGTTCTTGCCTGGAGAATTCTATGGATGGAGGAACCTGGCGGGCTACAGTCCATGGAGTCCCAAAGAGTTGGGCACAACCGAGTGACCAACACAGTTTTCAGTTTTATAACAGCAGAGAAACCTCACCTCTAAGCACTTGAGTCTCTGCTTTATGCCCATTTTCTGAGTAGGAAACACCGAGGCTGAGGTCCAAGCCTCTTGCACCATATACTTAACATGAACATCTAAGTGTCTCTTGGCCTGCATCTGTGCTGTCTCACCCATCAGACAGTAGACCCTTTCTGGCCCTACAGGTATTTGCGCTCGGTGGGGTTGAGGAGCTGCATTTCCAGCTGCTCATAAGTGTGTATCTGTGATCCTGTCTGACAACAGGGAGGCTGCTCTTTGCTTCCTTTTCCGTCCGGCCTCATCCTTAGTAAGCCCACCCCTGTGCTGCTCTTGGCTCCCCTCTCTGTAGCCGCCTACATTGTTTGTTCTTCTTGGCTGAGCCTGCCTTGAGTAGACTGCTGATGCGGAAAAAGATTGTTTCTGTGGCACCCTGAAGGGTTTTGAAATAAAGCTCCTTTCAGTTCAAAGACACCTGGCCATCTTAGTACCAATGGTGATACTTAACCAAAAAGAGGAGCAGAGATGCTGGCCTGCAGCTCCCTTCCAAGCCTTTATCTGAACCTGATGAGGCAGCTTCCCTAGTGGGCTATGCAGATCTTTCTGAATGGTTCAGGGGCACGGAGACCCTGACCTCCCACCCACCTCCCACTGCACATGGTGGGTTGCTGGATCACCATAGACCTGGCTGGCTAGCATAGTGGCAGGGGATGAAGTGCAGTATTCCAGAAAACAAGCAGCCCACAAAGGAAGCAGCCCTGACCTGAAATTCTATCAGTCTCGTCTCAAGGTTTTAGCTCCTTTTCCTGGCTCGCTGTGAGGCCCTGAGAAACACGACTTCAACTGTAAAAGAAGCTGGTGGGTCAGGAGGAACTTAAAGGACACTTAGAGGTGGGTGGGCAGTGATTCTGAGGAGTGCTTCCTGTTGGGACAGATGGCAGGGGACAGAGAAGGGTCCAGCCATTGGCAGCAGGAGGCCGGCCTTGGTTCTTGTCTGGGCTTTGCCCCAAGCCTGACCTTGGAGCAGCATCTGTCTTGCTCAGGCTGGTAGCCTGATCCCTGGGAGGGCATCTGGTGTGGATAAGTCTGCCATCAACCTATCCTCAGTGTTTGCTTTTGCTGGATGAACTAAAACTCCTTGGGCTTCAGGTTCTGACTGATAAGATTGGGACAAGGAAGGATGGAGATGATGCCTGGCAAGCCCTGGGCTTTCATATCTGGCTCCTAGTCAGTGCTTGAGGATGCATTGCCTTGGTCGTTGCGTCATGCAGGTCTTCCCTGCAGTTCAGACGGTAAAGAATCCACTTGCAATGCAGGAAACCTGGGTTCAATCCCTGGGTTGGGACGATCCCCTGGAGAAGGAAATGGCTACCCACTCCGGTATTCCTGCCTAGAGAATCCCATGGGCAGAGGAGCCTGGGAGGTTACAGTCCATGGGGTCGCAAAGAATCAGCCATGACTGTGTGGCCAACACTTGCATTATCCAGGCCATTTGCTTCTGGGAGAGGGCTCCTCCTGCCTCCTCGGTTCTGGGTTCAGCGCTGGTTGCTGGGCAGAACTGAGAGCCACTGATGGCCTGCTCAGTGCCCTGCACATGCCATATGCCGTCACATTTCATCACCACAGTTGCCCCTAGACAGAATCCTCCCCAGCTTACACCTGAAGCAACTGGCCCCTGGGCAGGTAAAGGTTTCTGTGAGGTCCCTTGGTTAGGAAGTCATCACACCAGGTTTCAAACCCCAGGTCTGTCTGACTCCAAAGTGGATGCTTTTTCTGCCACCTCTCAGGAGGGGGGCTGTTTGACTTTCCTGCCAAAGTCCATCCACTTGCCTGACACAGGAGCCATCTTTGGGGTGACCAGGCCTGTGTGAGGGGAGAGTGGGCACCCTAGGGCCCTTAGGCTCCTCTAATCCCAGCAGAGGTTCTTTGCTACCCACGCTGGCATTCCCTGGCAGATGATATGGGTCAGGCCAATGGGTCTTGGCAGAGAAGTAACTACAGCAGCCTCACAGGCACTTTGTTTGATCCAGTGGCTAATGGGGTCATTAGCAAAGCAAACTCATTGTAGGTGTGCCTCCCCACTGATGGTTGCTGCCAGCTCCGTGGCCGTTTATCATCCTTCTGCTTCCCGCCTGGGGTGCAGGCAGTGACATCAGAGCGGTCCTGGAAAGGTAAACTCGCTTCATAACCATCCCTAACGCTTGTGGATGCCCTCTGGGGTCCTCCTGTGGTGGGACTTTACAGCTGCCTGGACCTCTGCCCGGAAATGGGCCTCAGTATCTCAGTACTCTCAGTACATGACGCGCCGGGCCCCGGGGGACACACAGGAGATGGCATGTTTTGTCCCCAGGGCAGCCTGCAAGTCTCCTCCTTGAAACAGCACCAGCTAGACAGGATCAATTTCCCATTGACTTTCAGGCCCATCTCAGACACAGTGTAATTCTTGTCTGAGGGCTTATAAAGGCCATTGACTGTCTTATAAAAGATTTAAACACTTGCCTTGTGGCATGCAGGAGCTCTATCTATCACAAGGCCTTTTTGACAATTCGAGGGGGTAGCCTTGAATTGGGGGAGGGGTCTTTGGCGTTCCCACAGCGAACAGACAATGTCTTCTGGACTGGGCTGTGGATGGGTCAATAGCAGGACCCTCCTAATTCTTCACCCAGGGGGTTCTTCTCCACAGGGAGTCAGGCTCCTCTTGCTGAGTCTTGCAAACAAATCACAAATCACACAAGATAGTCCTCCTGTGGGATAAGTGTGGCCTCTCTTGGAACACAGGGCACACAGCTGGGACACAATTGGAAGCAGAGGTCTGTTTATCTTTCACAAAGAATTTTCTAGGTAATGCCCAGAACCATAATAATGATCCTGGCCACTTGGTTAGTTCTACTCTGTAAGTCTTGTCCTCTTTATAACTCGCAGAATGACTCTGGATGATCATATCTGACTCTGGAGCTGCGATGGTCATATTCATCTTAAAGAGAAACTGACTTTCGAAGAGGTTAGGTGTGTGTTCCACCGAGAGAATCTCAGTTCTCAGGCAAAGCAGTATTTTACAACTTTCCTGTCTCCTACGCTCCAGCAGCCCATTCTGTCTCTGTCCATTCACTGTGTAGCCAGCCCCGTAGTGCTTCCAAGGGAAAGAGAGAGGAAAGGGCTGATAGGATTTCTGTCCTGGAAGAGCTTGGTTGAGTGGGCTTGTGTAGACAGGGACCTGGGTGGTTGCATTTCAGCGTGTTTTGGGCTCTCATGACTTTTTATGGTCAAGGAAAATGGGAGCAGAGGGAGCAGAGGGAATGGGATGGTGAGAGCTCTTGGAGGGGCACAGGAGAATGGGTGGTAAGTCAAGTGTGGCGTCAGAAGGCAAGCACAGCACTGAGACAGAGCACACAGCCTGCTGGGAAAACTGTGAGTGACGTATTAGAGAAAAGGCTCGTGATGTGCAGGGTGCGGGCTGACAGAGGAGAGTGGTCTGGCCTTCTCACCCTCACTGATGGCATCTCCCGCTCCTCCCCCTCTTGTTCACTTTCTTCTGTCCACGCTGGCCTCTGAGCTGTTTCCCCAGCACTCCTCAGGGCCTTTGCACTGGCTCTTCCCACTGCCTGGCCTGGTCTTCGCTGGACATGCTTGAGACTCACAACCCCAACTGATTCAAGTCTTTGCCTCAATGTCCTTTTCTCAGTCAGGGTGATTCTGATGACCTAGCTGACACTTGTCACTTCCCCACGCTCTAGATTTCCTTCCTCCATCACTCATCTTTTTTCCAACAGCACTTACGGCCTCCTAGCATACCATGTGATCAACACACTTCTGATGATGATTACTTTTTGTTTTCTCCATCAGCTAGAATGTAAGCTCCGTGGCAGCAGGAGTCATTGTTTCTGATTTATTGCAAGTGCCTAGAACTGTGCCTGGAGTGGAGGAGATACTCAATAAACATTTAAGTAGATGAATGGATGTATGACTAACCTTCAGTGGGTAGCATGCGGAAGGGTTGGGATTTGGAGTTGTAAATAATGAGGGGGGCCTGGGCTATATTGCGGACAGTGGACCTGAAGGAGGTTAAACAGAGGAGTTACATGGTTATGGTTTGTTTTAGAGAGGCCCCTCCAGAGACCTTGGGTGGTGATGAGGAGGGGCAGATGGGGATTGGGGGAGAACCAGGGAGACACATTCCAGGTGAGAGAGGAGGAGGTCCTGAGCCCTCCCAGGCGAGTGGAGGGGCTGGGGAGAGGGGGACATTTCAGGGGGACTGGACAGACATGGGTCTGTGGCTGCTTGGAAAGCAGGACTGAAGTTGATTCTTCAGCTTGAAGTTGAGTGGGTGCATGGAGAATCTGGTCATTCATTGACTCTGAGACCACGACTCGGGAAAAGCATGTCATACAAAGTGTGTGTGTGTGAGTGTTGGGGAGGGAGGCAGGTCCATGCTGGACTGCAGGCTGTGCTGACCATGTCAGGACATTGTGCATTGACTTGGAAGTTGGGAGTCATTTACCTTGGAGCTAACCAGGTCACCAAAGGCCTCCAGTGATGTGGAATTATTAACTGGCTCAGTAGAAAGATGGTGGGGAAATCAAGGTTAGAATTAGCATTCTAGGGTGGACCAAATGCCTCTGGTGAGAACACTTTCTGACTCAGAGAGGAACTCAGTGCTTCTCAGGTCAGAACAGGGAGTGTGAGGTTATTTCCCATGGGGCTACGCTCAGGGTACATGCTTCTGCTTCCTCCTTCATCCTCAGCATCCTATGCTGGGGGCGTCCCATCCCTACTCCTCTTCTTGGGCCCTTCCATCATCTCCTCTGCCTCACCTTCCTGCTCGTCACACATCTGTGTGGCTGCCTGTGGCCTCCAGGCCTTTTCAGACATCACAGCCTCTGTGCTGAGTCATAGACAGCCCAGATCCTAAAGGGCTTCTCATGCTGGACCACGTGGACCCTGGGGTCCTGTGGACAGACACCCCATGCCACAGTGGCAAGAGACCAGGTTTCAATCCAAGTTCTGCTCCTGGACATGGGATCTAAGGAAAGTCCCCTTTCCTTGAAAAATTTCAGAGTTCTCATCTGGAAAGGAGCATAATCATGACTGCCCCATCTCTCTAGGTCATAGTGCTGAGGGTTGAGGGTTGGAACTAACAATTGGGCATGCAGTGGGAAGGGGGATGGACCCTTTGATTCGGAACTTGCAGATATCCCTATGAGATGGCATCTGGTTCTTATGGAAGTTGCCTCTTACGGCATCTCTGTTAAGTGGTGTCTTCTGTATGACAACCATCTCAAGAAACGACTGCATACAATTTGTTCCTGGAAAAGACGTTTCTATTATGCTGTAAAAGTATTCCACTTTGGGCCACATTTGATGAATTTCCTCTGAAAGTTTAAAAAAATTACTTTTCTCTCCTACTAAAAGCATTATTTTTGTTTCAAAAGAGGGAAGTGAATATGTGCCCTGACTGAGGGGAGCCCACATCCATTTAGATTCCCGGTCACCTTGCTTTAGTTAGCCCTCAAGGGCACCGCTGTAGGTCCTAAAGGGCCTTTCTTGTGCACAGGCATGGTAGCACAGGTGTGGCCCCACGAGGCAGTGGGAACGCTGTCGGAATGCTGAGTCGGGAGAGTAACAGTCCCGTTTTCCCTCCCTGGCATGGAGTAGGGGCCAGATTAGAATCTTTGGACAAATATGGAAGTCCAGAACACAGCACTGAGAGTGGGATGGAGAACTGGGAAGGATTTAAAAGCTATTAAGCAGGTAGATTCAGAGCTGATGGAACTTTAAATTAGTAGATGGGAGAAGGAAAGACTAGAAGAGGGTCAAGTGCAGCTGCAGGTTTGTTATTGACTTTCTTAGAGTGATTTCATGGCCAGTGAAGGTGAGGAAGCTGGGTGAGGAGTGTGGGCAGCTCTTTGGAGAAGCTTGTCTCTGTGAGGGGCAGGAGTCGAGGAGAGAGGGTCAAGGGGGATTTTTCTTCTCTTTTTAATGTATGAGAAGCCTGTGCATGTGTGTATGCTGAGGGGAAGGGGTGTTTGGTAGGGGAAGCCTGGAAGCACAGATTATAGAGTGATAACTGATGGGTGAGACTCAAGAGTGACGCCTGGTGCAGAGGAGGGCGGGAGCAAGTCCCTCTTCTCCTGAGGAGGGCCTGAGAAAAAGAGATGGCGGCTTCAAAATGCACAGGCAGTGACACAGAACTTGGAGAGAGTTTATACCTAATCCCTCTATTGTCACTTGGAAGCAGGAAGCCAAGCACTCTGCTGTGGGACTGGTTCTTGAGGACAGTGGAGCTGATCTTCTTAGAGCGATGGAGGGGTCGGCCTGGGAACCAAGATGTGTTGATAGGATAATACATTGGTGTTTCCGTGACTGTGGGGGAATTGATCACACTCTTGGGTCCTCAGTTTTCTTTTCTGAGCAGTGGGGTTTTGTAACGATTTGGCAGTGTTCATGAGAAAGCAGTGAGAAAATATTAAGAGCCTGGCACAGTGTCTGGCATATGGCCACCTCCAAACCGGTTGATTCCTCCTCCCCTAGATCCTGTGCATATATACTTTTAAATTTACTTATTTTTAATTGAAAGATAATTGCTTTACAATATTGTGTTGGTTTCTGCCATACATCAACCTGAATCAGCCACAGGCATACATATGTCCCCTCCCTCTTGAACCTCCCTCTCATCTCCCACCCCTTTAGGTTGTCACAGAGCCCCAGTTTGAGTTCCCTGAGTCATACAGCAGATTCCCACTGGCTGTTTATTTTACATAGATCCTATATATTTTTTTTAACAGTGGTTGGGTCATGACCTCCAACATGAGGAGGGACTCAGTGGGGCAGCCCCAGAGGCAGAGGGTTGGTTTAGGGCCTGCTTGGGTTCTTCTGGACATGTGCCAGAGGCACTGAGGAGCCTGACGGGCCCAGAGAATGGTTAATCTGATGGATTATAAGAGTGGGATGAAGAGAAAGATTAAGCTGAGAGGTGGTGTGCGCAAGGTGAGCCACTCAAGGGGCTGGGCATCATGGTAAGGTCAGACAGAAGATGGCAGGTGATTCAAATTGCTAAGAAGATGAAGGCTGGGGTCAGATATTTGATTTTAAGATTTCAGAGCCAGAAACTTTTTGAGTGATCTTAAAATCTAGGGTATGGCAGCTGATGTGGAGGTAAAAATGGTCACTAACATGCTGAACACAGGGTGAATGCTTTGGATGGGTTTTCTCATTAAATCTAACAATCCCTATTTTACAGAGGAGGAGCCAGGGCACAGAGGGAAGAAGCAGCTTGATCAAGGAGTCACATTGGGTCATGGCTGGAGGCTGGGATGTGAAGGTGGGTGATCTGTTCCACTCTCAACTGCTACTCATAACACCCTGATAACAGCTGGCTGAGTCAACTCTGTGTAGGATACTGTTGCCCAGGATGATGGCTGGTTGGGGTGGAGAGGAAGATGGTAAAATGGGGACTGAGTCTTAGTGTGAAGTGTGAACCATACCCAGTGACAGCTGAAGCGTCACTCTGCCCCCAAGCTCCACCACCATCCACACCGGTCAAGTCCACTCTGGGCTTCAAAAGGGTTGATAGGCTTCCCGTTGGGCATTTACTCACCCTGATGATGGGCACTCAGCTTTCTGGTGCTGAGGCTCTGTGCCTGGTAACTGGAGGCTGCCCTGGCACAGGATATCAGGTAACAGCCATCAGTGGTGAGAAGTGGAGCAGAGGAGGGATCAGCCTTGAAATGGCCCCACTACTATTATAGTGGGGAGCGCCCCCTGCTCCCACGAGAAAAGCAGAGCTGAGCAGGGCATGCATTGACCTGGGGAAGTGAGTGGCTGCTGTGTTCTTTCTCACATTCCCTTTCAGGCCCATATGTCCCAAGAGGTGTCAGTACCCCGAACGTGTGTCTTTGGAATAATCCTCGTAGTGCAGTCTGGATCCAGGCGAGTGATACCTGGAATACTCTGGTTGTTTATCAAGTTTGTCCAATTATCTCGATTGGTTCTTTCCTTTCCCTTGTTCTAGTTGAAATCTTTTTTCCGGTTTATCCCATCATTTAAGAATGTAGCATGGTGAGGTAGAAATATCTGTATTCACTTGTTTGCCTTCGTGCGTGCTAAGTCGCTTCAGTCATGTCCGACTCTTTGTGACCCCGTGGACTCCTCTCTCCATGGAAATTTCCAGTCAAGAACAGTGGAGTGGGTTGCCATTTCCTCCTCCAGGGGATCTTCCCAACCCAGGAATTAAACCTGAGTCTCTTACAGCTTCTGCATTGGCAGGCGGGTTCTTTACCACTGAGCCATCCAGGAAACCCATTCGCTTGCTTATTTGGCAGCTGTGTTTTGGATCCTTCAACAGATACTGGAACATGGGTTTTGGAAGAAGGAGGGCTTGGCTTTAATCCTTGTTGTGCTGTCCTTGTGGGCAGTGGCCACATCACGATACATTTTGGATGTCACCGACGAGCTGCTTTTAACCTGGAAATGATAGGGGTGCTCTGTGACCATGGGGGAATTGGTTACACTCTTGGAGTCTCAGTTTCCTTTTCTAGGCAATGGGTTTTTTTTTTTTTTTTTTTAGCAACTTGGCACAGTGTTCATGAGAAAGCAATGAGAAAATATTAAGATGTGTCAAATGGCCATATCCAAACCTGTGATTTCTCCTCTCCTACATCCCATACATTTTTTAACTGACAGAGCAGTGCCATTTCCCCAGAGGAACAGGTGTCCTGGCTGCATTGCATTTTCTGTCTGCATGGTGGGCACCGTATTGATGCTGATGACGAAGGTCACTTCGGCCATGGGTGCCCATGAGTCCAGTTAACCCAGCTGAAAGATGACATTTTTGATTGGAACAGGAAGAGAGGTGTAAAGAGCTCATTTCAGAGCCCACTGCTTTAGTTCCTAGCGGCAAAGCTCTAGCCTCCCTCCCTCATCCTCCTAGTTCTGCTGGTCTGGAACGGGCCCGGTCAAGGGATGTGGTGGGACCTGCTTGGCTGGCGTTTGCACACTAATCCTTGACGTTGGGATTGACCCAGGTGTGAAACAGTCCATGACGCCTTACAATTTAGGAAGCTGCAATTGCATTCTTCACACCAGATACATTTTACAGATGATCCAGGCCTTTTCTCTGCGGGCAGCTTCCATTTCAGCAATTCTGGACCTGAAGTAAAGTCACGGGGTCCAAGGCAGCCACGCTCACTTGGGCTTTGCGGGAAGTCAGCGTCCTGTCTTGGCCTCACCAGGCATTTCAGCTCGGATGTTGTACCATCGGGCTGCATGTCATGTTTCTGCTTGCACATGGCGTGACATTTGTTCAAACAGGAGAGGCACTGTGGCTCTGGGGAAGTAGCAAAGAATTTGAGTGATGCTGCCTGGGGGTGACGTCTGGCTTTCGAGCTCTCTAAGTCTCTATTAGGCCAAAGCCACACGGTGCTTATGAAGTCCAACTGTATAACTGTGTGTGAAGATACCAGGAATGATGAGAAGAGCTCTGTAGAGGTTACTGTTTTATTTATGATTATCCTTCAGTTTATAGACCCACATCCACATTTGGAGGTTAGGCTACGGGAATGTCACAGATTATTTGTTAAAATATCATTAATCGCTCAGGCACCATGGAGTAAGCATGGCTTAATATTTACACGCTTGTTATTTACCTTTAAAACCAGTATTTGATTGGTCTGGTAAAGTGACCTGTGGATGAGTGGGAAATTTTGGGTATCTATTTTCAGGGATTTTTTTTTTTTTTTCTGTTCGTTTTAGTTGTGTTTAAAAAGTCCTTGCATCATCCTCATCCTCAAAGACTTTAATGGAGATTAAGTGAATGAAATTCCCAGTCTAGTCAATGTTAATTACAAAAACAATGCCCGAACTATCAGATTTGATGCACTTGGAATGGTACAAAAAGCCACCGACGGGGCCTTATAGTGGAAGCTGATGATTGCCAAGGTCCCCCTTCTGCCTGTGTCTGCCTGCCTGCAGCAGCCCTCAGCCCGGACCCCTGTCCTCACTGCAGGCCCCTGCCCTCCATCTGTTGCCCCACGGGGCTTCCAGGGGCTGAGTCATGCCCCCTCTGTCTGATACTCACCCCCCAGTTTCCTCCCGCTCATGATCTGTGTTCCAGTGTTTCTGTACCTTCACTGTGCACGTTTGTTTTGGTAAGACTAGCACCCCTGAGGAGCACCACTGGGAGAGGGCTACCATCAGTGAGATGGTCCATACTGTTCCTCTTACAAGAATGACCCATCTTCTGAACTTTATTCAGTGCCAGCCCACTTTCTGCAGAGATTTGTCCTAAACAGTCCAGAGGGGGACCCGCACCCCTTCAGGTGATTCACTGTGCCAACTCAGAGCCAGTTGGAAAATTTTCACAATATGAGTTGCTTTTGACATTGATGCTGCTGCTGCTAAGTCGCTTCAGTCGTGTCCGACTCTGTTCGACCCCATAGACGGCAGCCCACCGGACTCCCCCATCCCTGGGATTCTCCAGGCAAGAACACTGGAGTGGGTTTCCATTTTCTTCTCCAATGCATGAAAGTGAAAAGTGAAAGGGAATTCGCCCAGTCGTGTCCGACTCTTCATGACCCCATGGACTGCAGCCCCTTAGGCTCCTCCGTCCATGGGATTTTCCAGGCAAGAGTACTGGAGTGGGGTGCAATCACCTTCTCCGTTTGACATTGATGAGATTCTAGTAAATAACTGATGCTGAAGCTGAAGCTGCAATACTTTGAACACCTGGTATGAAGAGCTGACTCATTGGAAAAGACCCTGATGCTGGGAAAGATTGGAGGCATACGACAGAGGATGAGATGGTTGGATGGCATTACTGACTCAGTGGATGTGAAAGTGAAGTCACTCCATCGTGTCTGACTCTTTGCAACCCCATGGACTGTAGACTGCGAGGCTCCTCCATCCATGGGATTTCCCAGGCAAGAATACTGGAATGGGTTGCCATTTCCTTCTCCAAGGGATCTTCCCGACCCAGGGATCAAACCTGGGTCTCCCAAGGGATCTAACCCAGTTCTCCCACATTGCAGGTAGACTCTTTACCTTCTGAGCCACCAATAGACATGAGTGAGCAAACTCCAGGAGATAGTGAAGGATAGGGAGGGGGTCACAAAGAGTCAGACACAACTGAGCAACAGAACAACAGCAACAAACTGTGTGCCCTCCCCCTCCCCGATTCCCATTAGGAACAATTGCCCTTCTTAGACACCTTCTTTTGGTCCCTCCACACTTACTTCATCTATCCTATAGACTGTGAACAAGCATATTTGACCCCATGTAAACACTTAGATCCTGTCATAACCTCTGCAAAGAACATACCTTCAATGAAATTCATCAAGTGCATTCATATTATGGCTTCGTGTGGATCTTCAGGGACCCAGACCATTGACTCAGGAACCTACCCAAATGATGGTAACCAGGCTGCCTGTCTCTGGTGCATATGAAGTAAGACAGGGCATGAGGGCAATGATGAGATGAGGTCTGTTTAGAATGGAGTATGAGTTTTCTATTGCTGAAACTCACTACAAGCTAAGTGACTGAATACAGCACACATTTACTCTCTTACCTCCCTGTCGGGTAGAAGTCTGGCGCAGTCTCATTGGACTGAAATCAAGGGGTCAGCAGGGCCACATTCTTCTCTAGAAGCTCCAGGGGAGAATCTATTCCTTGCCTTTTACAGCTTCTAGAAATGAAAACCCACTCCAGTATTCTTGCCGGGAAAATCCCATGGACAGAGGATTTTGACGGGCTACGGTCCTTGGGGTCACAAAGAGTTGGATGTGATTGAATAACTGAGCACACGCACATAGGCTGCCTGCATCCCTGCTTCCCAGTCCCACTTTTCCATCTAACTGTGTGGCATCTCTCTGACCATTCTTCTGCCATCATCTCTTCCCCTGACTCTCCCTCTTGCCCCACTCTTCTGCTTTTAAGGGTCTTGGGATTATGTTGGGCCTTTCTGGATAATCCAGGATAATATCGAATATCTCTATCTTAAGGTCAGTTTATTAGCAGTCTTCATTCTGTCTGCAGCCTTAATTCCCCTTCACTATGTAACCTAACATATTTACATATTCCAGGGATTAGGGCATTTTTGAAGGAGGCATTTTTTGCCTACCACAGATAGAGACTAGGAAATATGATACCTGAATCCACTTTGCCTTTCCCCAGAGTGAAAGCATTCAAACATGTAAAAGACATGCACATTGTGAGAAAATAGGGGTCATGGCCAGGATAGCTGCTGCTGCTGCTAAGTCGCTTCAGTCATGTCTGACTCTTCTTGACCCCATGGACTGCAGCCTACCAGGCTCCTCCATCCATGGGATTCTCCAGGCAAGAGTACTGGAGTGGGGTGCCATTGCCTGCTCTGTGGCCAGGATAGACTCCCTGGCAAATCACTCAGCCCACCAACCATCAAGCACCCACCCAAACAGCATGATTTACTGATGCCTGGTACATACTAGAGATTCTGAGGCAGCTGTCTCTAGTCATGGGGTGTGAGAGAAGAGGACATAAGGAGACAAAACACTGATGAAGGCATCAGAGAGGAGTGGGTACATCAGCAGACGCTTGAAGGAGACAGAGGTCAGATGAAGATGTTCTCTGGACAAAGTAGGGAGAATGTTTCTGGCAGAGGGCACAGGGTGGACAGAGTATAGAGGTATAGACTGGCACAGCATGTTCCAGTATTGGCCAACAGCTCTCTTTTTGCCATCATGGACCCTGTGGAGGCCTCCTGGGATCATGACTTCTAAAATGCCAGTTATGTCTAGAAGGCTGTGACCTAGGGCATTTTGGCTGGCAGTAAGCAAGGTCTTCCAAATTAGAGTACACACCTCTTCTTAAAACTGAAAATGATTATGCCTGAAACGAACCCACATTTTATTTAGGGAAAACAAAATCGTGACTTCTGGAGACACACCAAACAAAACCAGAGTCATCCAGGGAGAGGTAACCCACCTCTCTGGAGCAGTAGCCTGGTTTATGCTAAATTCTGAAGCAGTGTTCACAGAATCCATGTGGGATAGCATCCCTTGGAGATTTAACTTGTTTAAAAGTAAGCAAATAAAATTCAGGGGTAAAAAGGAATCAGACAGTTGTTTGATGTAATTTTGGAGGGCAGTTGATAGTAGAGAATGATAAGAGGTAGGTGGAGTTAAAGGCTGTATCCTGTGTCCTCAAAACCCGTGTATCGAAGTCCTGACTCCTGGGACCTCACAATGTGACTGTGTTGGAGATATGGTCTTTAAAGAGATAGTGAAGATAAGATGAGGTCATTAGGGCAGATCCTAATTCAATGTGATGATCGTCCTTATAAAGGAAATTAGGACACAGGCTCGTGGAAGACCGTGTGAAGACACAGGGAGAAGTTGATGCTCTATAAACCAAAGAGAGAGGTCAGCCCTTCTCACAGTTTGATCTCAGTCTTCTAGCCATCTTGAATCGTAAAAAAAAAAAAAAAAAAATCTGTTGTTTAAGACACCCAGTCTGCAGTGCTCTGTTATGGCAGCCCTAGAAAACGAATAGAGTAGATCATAAAAGTCATAAAAATTACTGAATGCCCTGTGACCTGGATGATGCCATGATGCACCACTCAGACCTCCTTTCCAGTCTGATGGCCTTCTTCCTCCAAGTGCTGGAAATATAGCTGGCAGATAGCCTTCAGCTATCAGCCTCTTTCAGGAAAATGGCTTGTCCAATTGCCTTGTCTCCAAGGTCACGCCTCCTTTTTCAGGGTGTTCTGTGTCCAAGACTTGTTGACATGTGCATATTAAGGCTTGGTCCCTTTGACCAAATTGGTTCAACTCCAAAAGGTCACCTGGCTTCAGAGCTCCCCTTAGAGTTGACCAAGGCCTCTGTTGGGACTGCATCCTGGCTTCTCAGCTTCCTTTCAATTCTTCTTTCTTCCCACATTGCTCTTCCACATGAATTGATCCCAAGGCTGCTCCCCAGTACACTGCAGTATGCTGACTATTGTCTCAGGAGTCTTCATCTTGAAGAATGCAATCCGTGACATGGTGGGCTTTATCCTCTTGGCATTAGGGAGTTATTGAAGCATTGTATTCTGATGTGATATTCTGATGTGGTATGATTTATACTGTGGCTGGTTTGAAGGCTAAATTAAAGAGAATGGGACAGAAGCTGGTAGACCAGTTGGACAGGGCAGAGAGTAGGTAAAAGAGAAGGTGATGGAGGCCTGGTAGTAAATGATTGTTCTTCACCTACAGCTTTCCCTGGAGCCTCTACCTGTTATAGGAAGCTCAAAGTCATTCCAGTGTATGAAGTGCATTGTCCTGGCTTGATTGGCGTTTACACTTTGCTCACAGTATTCAAGGGAGCTCAAGTCTGGTCTCACATTCCAAGATGTGAGAGCCAAATAATAGCTCAGATGAATGCATCATGGGTGAATAATGAGAGCTTAATGCTCTGGTACAGCCTCAGGGATTTAGAGATGAATCAGAGGATAAAATATACACTTTCTCCTTACCCCCTACAAATGCAGGTGTCTCAGGAGCTTAATCTGACATATGCAAGATCTCACACACTGGCCCTAACTACCTGTGGCTCCTCCCTCACATCACACCATGCTGAACCCTGAACACATAATTAATGCAGTTCCCTCTGATTGGACTACATTCCCTCTTGCTCTGTGACCTTCATTTACCTTATTCATCACCCAAGTCTCTTTTCTGCATTTTTTGCTTCCAAGAAACCTTTACTGGTGGCTCCCTCAGGCAGGCTGGTTTAGGTGTATTTTCCCTGTATTTTTAGAGTCCCTCTCTCTCTCTTTCTTTCTTTCTTTCTTTTTTTTTTTTTGACATTGGACTGTAACTTCAGGACAGTAGAAACTATGTCTTCTTAGGGATTTGGAGCACAAGAAGCACTGCAATTTTTTCCCATTTGAATTTCAACCATTAAAGGATATATACACAGAGAACTGATTACTGAGTGGGGATCCCTTTCATCTAGTTTCATAAGTTTTTAAACACCTGATAACCATCAAACCTAGAGATTCTAGTAAACTGTGGAGGAGCTTGTGGCTTAGACCGAGGACCAAGTGGTATCTCCTACTTGTTACCTTATATGTATTTAAACTTCAGAATCTGCAGAGTTGAGCAAAGCACAAGAAAAGAAGCATGACCTGTAGACTCCAGGTTCCTAACCTTGTGGAATAGGAACACAGGCCTGCCTGCATCCAGCATAGAAGTCAAGTAGGGGATCAGAGAAGAAGGAGAGAGGGGCAGTGGTGGGTTTGTGCCCTGAGAGGGATCCTGCCCTGCTGGTTTTATCATAGAGGGGACAGGAGGAGGAGAATGTGTGGTACCAGAGCCTGGAGGGCAAAGGGCAAGGAAAGGAGGGGCATGTCTTTGGGACAGAATCCCTGCTCACTAGGAAGATGTAGCTCATTGAATCTAAATTGGCCAACTGAGCTAGACATTCCTCCTTCCACAAGAAGTGGGGAGTAAGAAGTCAGAGAGAAGACCAGAGTTCCCTCTAAGGCATTTCCCTACTTGGGAAAAGTGGACGGAAATGTGGCCTTTATGAGATGAAGTGGAAGCATGGAGGAAGGAGCGCACATGACTTTCCACCCAGGCCTTTTGATCTTCTTGTCCCCAGAACCCAGGATGAGACTGACCCAAAGTGGATATCAGCCTGTGCTTATTGATGGAGTAGGAGAATGGATCACTCAGTGGATAAGGAGTGTTGGTTGCTCTGAGTTAGCGACCTGACTTTGAAGGGTGTTCTGGTTTCCTCTTTTGGGGCAGATAGACTAAACTCTACTATATTGAGGTAGATGCTGCAGTATGCTTCTGGGGTCCCCCTTCAATGAGGACTTACTGTCCCAGCTGCCAGAGGACTGTTGGCAGACACCCTTGATACCTGTCAGTCCCTTTAAGAACTGCAGAAAACCACCCCAAGAAGGATCGCAGATCATGCCCTTCCTTGGGGTGCCCAATCTGATATTGAAGAGCTGCCATGGGAGTATCAAGTATTTGAGCTTAACTTGGAACAATGCTGAAGGGTCAGTTCTAACTCCTTAGCTTCCCGTGGGGTTGGCAAAATCTGCCATTGGCCTTGCAGCACAACAGAATGTCTCTCTCTGCTACTGACTTCTGTTCCCTTCCTTTCCCGTGTTTCAATCTGAAGGGCATTCTTCATAAACATCCAGCATGCTCAGCATCTTAGCGTCTCCTTCCTGGGCAACCTGACCTGAGACACTCTCCTATGTATAGTGTGTTCTGATCTGGTTTGGGAAGAACCAGGAGTGAGTTAGCTTAAGTGAGAAGGGGCAGGTCTGGGAGTGATGGGAAAGGGGGCCCAGCCTTGTGCAGAATTGGATCTAGAGTAAAAGTCCCCCAACAGAATTTGTTCAAGGTCTGATTGGTGTAACTAGTGACATCTTATTGCAGTGATGCTCAACAGTGATGCTATGTGTAATGTGGACTAGGATGATGGTGGTGACTCAGAAGCAGATTGCTGGTGTTATCTGGATAAAGTGACTTGTTGGACCCTGGGCCCAATTACAGGAAACCCTTTATCTCAGACAGTCAGGTAGTCCATCGGTCAACAGATAGTTCTAGAACTCTTCTTTGATGAAGTATGCAAAGTTGGACAACAAATTCTTAAAATTACAAATATAATATAGTTGTCATAGCCAATAGGGTGACCTAGAATGTGCAAGGTGATGGGACCCCACTCCAGTACTCTTGCCTGGAAAATCCCATGGACAGAGGAGCCTGGTGGGCTGCAGTCCATGGGGTCGTGAAGAGTCGGACATGACTGAGCGACTTCACTTTCACTTTTCACTTTCATGCGTTGGAGAAGGAAATGGCAACCCACTCCAGTGTTCTTGCCTGGAGAATCCCAGGGATGGGGAAGCCTAGTGGGCTGCCATCTAAGGGGTTGCACAGAGTCGGACACGACTGAAGCGACTTAGCAGCAGCAGCAGCAGAATGTGCAAATATGGGTATGAGTCAGATCCTTTCTGGAGAAGAATGAGGCAAATTGGAGAGAATATTTTGAACTTTAGTTGTTAAAACCGTATTCCTCAGATTGGTCATAGAGAGTGAAAAAAAATTTTCCTTTTGTCCTGCCTGCATCCCAGACAGCCTCTAGGGAGTTACATTCCCTATATGTTAATTTCTTATGAATAAGTAATTCTTTAAGTACCTCCTCTGTGGTCAGTTCTGTGCTGAACACTGGAAAAAACAAAATCCGGAAAACTGTGGGCCTACCCTTGTATAGCTCTCAGATTTTTGTAGGAGGCAGACACAAAAATAGAAAAAATGGTGGCATTGGGGTTCAAGTAGATGGTTGATGACTAGAGAACCAGGAACACGTGGGTGGCTTATAACCACAGCCACCCACAAAGGTCCAAGGAAGATGTATGTGTGGCATAAACACAGGACAAGGGGGTAAAAGGCCACAGGGTGACAAGACGTCCTTAACTGGGCAGAGAAGACCAGAAAGACACTGGGTCCTGCTGAGGTCCCCATCACCCTGACATCCTAAGGATTCATGTGAAGGCAAGTCTTGTGTTTGCTTTGTCTCAGCATCTTCCATGCCCAAGATCAGGTCTCAGATCTCTCCCCTCTCTCCACACAAGGTTCACACAGGGAATTATAGGCATTCAGTGCTTCTGCAAGTTGAAGACAGCAGAGCATTGAGAGATGAGACTAACCACCTGGGACAGGTCCCAGGTCATCAAGGACCAACCACAGTGATATCTGTAGAGTCTCTCATTTGTCCTGAGAACCAGTGACTTGAAATTGTATGTTCATCAAAATCACCTGGAAAGCTTTAAAAGAGGTGGCTCCATGATCTAGTGCCTAGACAGTGTCTGCCAGTTGGGTGGGGGGCAATGAGAAATGGTTAGCAGCAACATACGAGAGTCAGGCCTCTGGGTTCCCGAGCTCTTAGATGTGGACTCAAGGGGAGTGATGGGGTACAGATGTCACATCCTGGTTAGCCACATCCATTGGAATCAGGTTGACTGAGTTTGCCAGTGACAGCGATTCCACGTAAGAATAAAAGCTTTACGTGAGAGACCAGCATCACTTCCAAATCCTTACATTGCCCTGGCCCTAAGGGTATTAGAACAAGCTGGGAAAACTTTCAGATGTTCAAACTCCAGGAAGGAGAAACCATTTCCTCACAAGATCACTGGTCCCATTCTGGAGTCATGTGACTGTTAGAAAGTTCTTCCCAAGCCTATACCTTCCACCCATTGATTCCTATTCCATCCCTAAGTGTTGATGGGATGAGCCAGAATCTGCTGCTTGAGGCCTGTTTTAGCTGAAATTAATAATCAATGAAATCTACAGTCAATAGGCACAGGGTGAAACACATGAAGGTGCCAACCCTAATTTAATGAGAGTGATTCATCACCTTAAGCAAAGTGTATTGGCCCCAGATATTGGAATTGGGTCTTTAGCAGGAGAACGGGGCTGCTTCGGGAGGGAGAGAATGGAAATATACACAGGACCTTGATGCATTAATTCTGCTGATGGCCCTGCACGTGAAATGTGGGCCCCTCAGCAACAGAGCTGTCACTGAGCCACATTTGTAGGTCACATTTGGGTGGGAAAATGATTCACGCAACGCATTTAATATCCAGAAACATAAGTGCTGATTATCCAGTGAAGAAAGTACTGGGCAACTCATTAAGGAACATGTTTTTGTCCCCACACTGGCCTAAGTTTCACAATTACCATCCACACCCACACAAAATGCAGATACAGTTGTGAAATGAATTTTGAAAATTGAGTCCCTTAAGATTTGCGGTTCCCATGCCAACTGTGTCTATTTGATGCCACTCGGATCGCGATTGCATAAAATACACTTCATATTCTAGCACTTCCATATCTTCGTAAGGGATGGGGTTGACATCCATACTTTTACAGTGTGAAAAATAAGGCTCTATTGTTGAAGCCACCTTTGTGGGTCATTTCTCTGCTCACAGCTGAAAGCACCTGCACTCTTCCTCCAGGCTCCTGCCTTTTGTGGGCTCTCCCTCTTAGCACGTCTTTGCGCTTTTGCATGTTCAGGGTCTCAGCCTGAAAGCTTGCCTAAGCTCTTTTTCATCGCTCCTCCTCCTGAGCCACCACCCACCTTTTTACCCAAAACTGACTGGGTTGAGTTGCACAGTTGCATCCTTGGCCCTCTAATACTTTACCCCCTCTTCTCTTTGTAAGATGACCACCCCTCACCTCTTTTTGAACCTTCTCTTGAAAGGCTTTAGAAAGGCCTGGGTTGCCAGACCCCATAGCTGCATCCCAGCCCCCTGCTCTGGTGTCTTCGCTTTCTCTCTCTTCCCTGGAGCCTTTCTTCTGGGGCATTCATGAATCTCTGGGCTCTGCCCTACGCCTAAGCTCTCTTTCCCTCCTTCACTCACCTAAAAGCCAGTTTACTCTGAACATCTGAGGTTCTCTTCTTCTCTTTATCTCTAGTATTTCCTTTGTTGATCTCATCTCTGGGTTTCAGGAAAGACCTCCCTGTGAGGTCCCCCCATCTCCATACCAGTCCTTACCTTTAGAACTCTGGGGGGTGGTGTCAAAGCCCACTGACTACCTCAATCCACATGTCTTGTTGCACCTCAAACACAGTACCTGAACTCAAGCTCTTTGCCTTCTCATATGACTGTTTTTACGAGGGCCTGCTGGCTTGGTTTGAGGAGGCCCAGGCCATGGCATGTGTCTCATTTTACTACCGGCTTCCTTTTCCAAGCCAGAGCCCTGCTACTAGGCCCTACCATGTCAGAACAAGGCAGAAGTCAGGCTGCCTGGACACAAGGCCCTCTGGGTGCAGGAATAATGCTTTATCTGAGTTTAATCGAGCCCATGGGGACTCCCAGGACCTTGAACAGAGCTCAAGCATCAAGTGATGTTCTTACGTCTCTTACTATGGGGCAAAGAGAGAGAAACTGGAAGACAAAGAGGCCCTGGATCTTGACTTACGCACTCTGGCGTGTCACTTCTCCTCTCTCACTAGGATACCGAGTCTCTGGAGGCATCAGTGTTTCCTTTGCTCCATGCTTGATCGCCAGCATCCAGGACAGGGCTTGGTGGTACCTCGGGAAACATTTGTTTAGGAATATATTGAACTATTTAAGTACATTCTCAGCAGATTCTAATATAGAAATAAATTCCAGCGACTTGAGGTTCTTGAGTGGTTCGTTCTGTCTAGTTGAGGTTTTCTATTTCAGGCTTGTCGTGCAGGAACGTCACTGCGGTCTGTGCCAGGAACCAAGGGGAGGCTCATGGCTTCTTCACTGAGGGAGTTTCTGAATAGCCTCTGGCCAAATAATATTGGAAAACTCTCAAAATATGCATACACATCAAGTGTGAACACTATACAACCATAATCAAAACCTGAGCTCTTTCTTTCTCTTTCTTTTTTTTTGAGCATCAAGAGATGGTGAGTAGTGACCTAAAAGAGAAGGAAAAAATGTGGTGGGAAATACATGTATGCATGTAGCTGATTCACTTTGCCGTACAACATTGTAAAGTAAGTTTACTCCAGTAAAACTTTAGAAAAAATAAAAAAGAGGAAATGAGCAAACCTTACAACTGATAGAGCAACAAGATCAGGGACTTGAACAGATAATGTGATGTCTGGCACCTTGAAATTGTTCCCGTTAGTCTTTACTTGTCAAAATTGCATTTGCATCTGTATTGGAGAAGGTCTTTTTTTATGGAACGAGTATAAGTCCAGGGACTCTTGAGATACCTAGACGTTGTCTACTGCTGGTGGTGGGGACACTGCTTAGATAACAGGCTGACAGCTAGAAAGGCTTTAGCTGGGCTTTCCGGAGGTCCATGCATGATGACATGCCATCCCATATGGCAGCATGCCCTCTTGGGTTTGGGGTTCTCAGGGAGCTTTCTGGGTGCATGAGTGCTAAGTCGCTTCAGTTTAGTTCTGTTCAGTCGCTCAGTAGTGTCCAACTCTTTGCGACCCCATGAATTGCAGCACGCCAGGCCTCCCTGCCATCACCAACTCCCAGAGTTCACTCAGACTCATGTCCATTGAGTCAGTGATGCCATCCAGCCATCTCATCCTCTGTCGTCCCCTTCTCCTCCTGCCGCCAATCCCTCCCAGCATCAGGGTCTTTTCCAATGAGTCAACTCTTCGCATGAGGTGGCCAAAGTACTGGAGTTTCAGCTTTAGCATCATTCCTTCCAAAGAAACCCCAGGGCTGATCTCCTTCAGAATGGACTGGTTGGATCTCCTTGCAGTCCAAGGGACTCTTAAGAGTCTTCTCCAACACCACAGTTCAAAAGCATCAATTCTTTGGCGCTCAGCCTTCTTCACAGTCCAACTCTCACATCCATACATGACCACTGGAAAAACCATAGACTTGACTAGATGGACCTTTGTTAGCAAAGTAATGTCTCTGCTTTTGAATATGCTATCTAGGTTGGTCATAACTTTCCTCCAGGGAGTAAGCGTCTTTTAATTTCATGGCTGCTGCTGCTGCTGCTAAGTCGCTTCAGTCGTGTCCGAATCTGTGCAACCCCATAGACGGCAGCCCACCAGGCTCCCCCATCCCTGGGATTCTCCAGGCAAGAACACTGGAGTGGGTGGCCATTTCCTTCTCCAGTGCAAGAAAGTGAAAAGTGAAAGACTGCAGTCCTGTCCAATTCTGTGTGACCCTATAGACTATAGCCCACCAGGCTTCTCTGTTAATGGGATTCTCCAGGCAATAATACTGGAGTGGGTTGCCAAGCCCTCCCCCACGATGTCTTCCTGACCCAGGGATCGAACTCATGTCTCTTACATCTCCTGCACTGGTAGGCATGTTCTTTACCACTAGCACCACCTAAGAAGCCCAGCTTTCTGGGAGTGCTATTGTGTTCTCCCAGACTCTCCAGGGGCCAGACTTGGTTTGGTGCTCTATAAATAATTTCCTAAAGATTTTCCTTTGCTTTCTGACAACACAGGGGCTGGCGAAGGCTGCCTGAATCCCCACTAGGACATGTTCTTGGTTGGGGTTTCTGAGGGTATCACTCGCGGCCCACAGTGATAGGTGACCTGTAGAAGAGTTCTGATCTTCATGGGGGCAATTGTACACCTATGAGGCATGGCGGTTCTGGAAAATGTTTCTTTTCTGGACTAGTTGGGTCCTCTTTGTCACTATTTTAGCCTCTTCTCATTTCCCTGTGTTGGAGCTTCACTTTCTTGTCTTGGGTAATCAATTACACAAGAAAACAAAGCTTTTTCTTTATTGACAGTAACCGGGTCCCCTAAACCATTTCAAGCTTATTAGTAGACACCCCTGACTGCAGTGGGAACCCATGTGCGTTTCCATTTGCCTCATCAGTGAGTGAGAGGAACTGTCTTACTACAGCCTTGCCAGCTTTGAGTATTATTGTATTTTATTAGTCTTTGCCAAATTAAAATAAAAACAACTATTACTGGTTAAGTTTTATTTCTTTAATTACCTAAGAGACTGAGCAATTTTTCATGTGTTGATTGGTCATTTGCATTTCTTCTTTTGGGACTTATCTTTAACCTCTGTGAATTAATGTTTTGGGTTCTTCCCTTGATGAATTCATAAATCAAAGCAGCCAACAGTCAGACCCATATTAGTATATTTGTGCTGCATGGCAACTACATTCCATTCTCTTCTTGTTCACCATGTACAGAATTTAGTCTGGATTCAAGGCTCAAGAGCAGTATGGAAGTGGAATATCTACTATTACTTCATTCAGACATGTATTCATATATGTGTATATGTACACACATATACACATTACATGTATGTATATATTAAAATATGTGTATATATATTCAGTATGTTTCTATATACAAGTATCAGACTTGAATGGGGAAGATTAGAAGCTATGACTTCAGTGAAGAGTCTTCTCAAGTTGAGTCCATATGAGAGCCCATGAATCAAAACACATTTTTACAGTTGCTCTGCAAATCCCCTAGAATTAGTCTCTGGATTCAATATGATAGAAAATATGCTAGTCTTTAACAGTAGCCCTTGTGTGCTTCTAATTATATGTTGGAATGCCTCTCTGGTTTCTGTGCCCTTGACCAGCCACTTCCCATGACAGGTAAAAGGGCGGGAGTGTCTAAGTGACCGGTGTTTAAGTGATGTGATCAGGTGTTTCTTCCAAATCCATTATGCTCTATTTATGCTGCGTGCTGCAGAGGTGGGTTTCCCCAGCTAAAAATATGAACACATGCCCAGCAGCTCTTTTCTTCTGCGGAAGCTATATCTATTTCTGCAGTCTGCATGGGGAGGTGGGGCGTGTTCTGGGCAGAGTGGGGGCCCCAGGAGGCAGCAGGGCTGCCAGCCCCAGGGCCCCCCAGAAGTGCAATCTGGGCTTGGTTCAAAGCCAGTGGAACCCCCGGATGAGGGACAGGTTGTAAACACTGCTGTGTTTATCAGGCCCCAGAACCAGGAGACTGGGGGTGAAGGGAAACGCGAATCTATTCTATGGTAAAGATGACTTATCCAATAAGCAAAGTTTATTAAAGTGCTCACAGGGTTGGTGTTTAATGTTTGCAGATGCCATCGATCTCATTGGTCTCGCCCACCCTGTCTGCTGCTCTCTTCTTCCCTTCCCTCACTGTTGTCTCTCTCTTTCTCCCCCTCTTCCTTCCCTCACTTCTTCTACTTTGTGGTCTCTGTTTGCTGCAGGAAGCCCAGGTGGTGACTGTCACAGCTCAGGCTCATGCACCTTGGCCTTCACACCCACAGTGGGCCCTGGGGACACCCGTGTCTGTCAGCGGTCCTGTCATTGTCCTGGCTACTGACTTAGCCTTTGCCCCCAGCTCACTCACCTGACTTTCCCACATCTCTCTCTCTGTCCTTGCTCACTGACCCTGCCCCCATCTCACCATGTGAGCATCTAGCCCCCAACTCCACCCTAGGGTGCTGTTATCAGCCTTCCTGCCAGCCACTTCTATCTCATGCTGTCCTTCAGGGCCCAGGCCCCTGTTGGTTTCCTGTCTGGCTAGCGGACTCTTGCAGTCTCGTGTCCTAGCTTTGCACACTCCTAGGTTCAGCTTATTCACTGATCCAGGTCAGAGATGCTCGAACTCTTGGCTTCTGTCCTGTGAGACCCATTCCAGATGGGTTGCTGGCTTGGCCTTTCCTGTAAGATAAGAACATTAGTGACCATATGCCTTTAGAAGGAGGAAGGTGATATCCAGGTAGGAAATGCTCATTCAACATAACCTTCCTGGATATTTATTCCATACTGGGGCTGATCTGGGGGCCAGTGTCTCTCTGAACTGGTCAGATTGCCTGGAGTTGGGGCTCAGCTCCAGGGCCTGCACCTATGGAGGAGAATCCAGGCTAGAGCAGCTAAGAGGGTGACCAAGCCATTGCAGACACTTGTGAGCAGAGTCCTTCACTCTGCATGGAGACCTGTCATTTCTGGTTCCTGTGTTCAAGTCCTGGCCTGCTGCTTCTGCTGCTGCTAAGTCGCTTCAGTCATGTCCGACTCTGTGCGACCCCATAGACAGTAGGCAGCCCACTAGGCTCCTCTGTCCCTGGGATTCTCCAGGCAAGAGTATTGGAGCAGGTTTCCATTTCCTTCTCCGATGCATGAAAGTTAAAAGTGAAGTCGCTCAGTCATGCCCGACTCTTAGCGACCCCATGGACTGCAGCCTACCAGGCTCCTCCATCCATGGGATTTTCCAGGCAAGAGTACTGGAGTGAATCCTGGCCTATTGCATGACTAATCAGTGCCCACTGGCCTGGGAAGGAAATAACCCATGTTATGAATATAATGGTTGAAGGACTGGGTTTTCTAGCCAGTAAAAAAGGGAGGCTAAGTGAATCTAATGGGACAACTTGGAGCACTGTCACAGCAGACTGTTTCATGGGATTCCCAACCCCTGACCTGGGATTGAAGGGAAGCAGTTATAGAGATGTAGATTCCAACTCCCCATCCGGAAACTCTAGTTTAACACAGATGTGAGCTGAATCCCAGGGTGATGAACTTCTTGATAGTGGAGGAGATATTCACATGGAAGATGCCATGTGACCTCGTAATTGTGATGTTGTGAAAGGGAATTCTTATGAAGCGTAATGGAAGAATTGTTAATTGGATGCCTATTGTGTGCACGGGACTCTATCAGGCTCTGAGAATGGAGAGATCATGGAAGCTCTGTGTCCTAAGAAGTGCTCTGGCAGGTTCCTTAATTTGATGCTCACTTTAAATAGAAAGGGTCTCCATGACTCCCACTGTGTACATGGGGAAACTGAGGTCAGGACAGTGCTGGGCATTTTTCTAGAAGCATCCTGTGTTGAGTGCCTGTGGTGGCCAGGTCCATGGGAAGCGCTTACTTGCATCTTCTCAGTTGGTCTTCCCATCAACCCTGGGATGAAGATACTAGTGTTAGAGCTTTGGTCCAGCATCACACCCCACTCACCAGCCTCCTGATCTATTGCTGTTCCCATAGTAGCAATTCCCAAAGACAAGTTTCAGACATGCAGTCATAAAGAGACTCATAAGCTCAGGGCGGAGAGGAAGCAAGAGATTAGAAATCAGTGGAGGATAATAGGAAGGAAAGGGATAAGACTTTCAGAGTCTGCTGTGGGTCAGACAGAGCCTTATCTACATGTAAGATTTGATACAAGCAAGGTCCATACAAGTTAGATGATTTCACTACCATTTTGCAAATGATGAGCTGTGTGGCTCAGAGAAGTTAAGGTAAGTGGTTTACATCCCAAAGGTAATTAGAACCAAGGCTTGGGTACTTCTTTACCACCATTACTATCACCATTCTTAGCCTTATTGTTACCACCAGTATTGGTACTCCTAGTACTACCATTACAACGAGTAGAACTACTGGCTTCAATTGCTACTACCATGATTACTTCTCACTACCCCAGGTGGTGCAGTGCTAAGGAATCTGCCTGACTGCAGGAAATGTGGGCTGCATCCCTGGATCAAGAAGTTCCCCTCACGAAGGAAATGCCAACCTGGTCTAATATTGTTGCCTGGAGAATCCCATGGTCAGAGGAGCCTGGTGGGCTACAGTCCATGGGATCACAAAGGAAATGCCTGAGAACACACACAGCTCACCATGATTACTGATTAATGACTACTGTTTTCTCCTCCCACTCACGACAGAGTCTTGAGTTGCGTACGACTCTGTAAGATCCTAGACTAAGCTCTTTCAGATCTACTTTATTCAATTTTTAAAACAACTCAGTGAGATTTCAGATATACAGTCTTTATCCTAAAGCTGATGATTTGCCCATGTTGTGGGTGTCAACATAGGGATCCTTGATCCACAGGAAGAGAACAGGAGGTGGAATTTGGTGAACCAGGAGCTAGTTTTCATGGGTCCTAACACATATTCATATGTTTTTATTAAGTGTGAGATTTAAAAAAAGGTCAGCCTCTTTTCACTGGAATTTTTGCTCAGGTTGGTCTCTCTCTAGAATTCAAGTCAGGTAAGGTCTCCAGAAAGAATGAATAATGTTTTCTGTCAGAAAGAAGAGCCATGCTGATTCCCGCCTACTCCTCCCTCGTCAGGGGTTGTGTCGGATGCTCTGCATGCTGTCTCTCTTAATTCCCATGCTAGGAGGTGGGTTCTCTCGGCCCCATTCTACAGATCTGGAAGCTGAGGCAGTGTCAACGCAAGGAGCATGTCCAAGGTGGCATCTCCTGTGGGGCATGGTCCCTCTGGCCCCGCCTGCTCCAGCATGGGGCCTCCGCAGCAGCAGAATTAACATGTAAATCAAAATGTAATTGGCTTTGTGTGCACAGTTTAGATAAGATTTACTTTTGAAGAATGACTCCATGTTCTAACCCAGCAGGCCCAGCTCCACGCGGCCCACTTGCACTTAATAACGGCCAGGGAGTGGGGCCATAAATATTGCAAACGATGCGGCTTGAACGAAATGCCCTATGAACCATAATAAAACCCCCCGTGATTAATTCCAGAACGCGCTCTGTTCATATTAGACCTGCAGTGGCTCCCCTGATGAGATCAATACAGCGTGGTGGAGTGATCCTAATAGAAGTGTTATTATCTTTTAATCTTCGGGAAAATGCCAACTTCTCGAATCCGTCACCAGGCCGCCTGCTTTATTTTCTTGGTGCAACCTTGAAGGCAGTTGTTTTCCCTGAAATGAAGATACATTAGAGTCTTTTCAAGGATTTATCAATAATAGGACCTGGTCCTTCTTTGCAGGGCCCACGGCTAAAAGGCACATTTGTATGCGGCAAGTCAGAACTGGTCACGGTGACCTTTGCTGTCAGCTGCTATTTTCCCAGTAGACAAATGCCTCCGGGGAGTGAGTGTTAAAGACAGATATTCACAGGAGGGAGACGGAGACGCGGGAGGGGAAGAGAAATAACACCACCAACAAATAGCGGAGGGAAGGTTGAGGCCAGGCATGTCCCCTGTAGGACTCCGGGCGACAGAGGTGGCCTCCGTGGCCCCCAGCAGGCAGTTGGTGTTTTCCTACCATGTCTGTGGGTCTCCAGGGACCAGAGTTTAGTGGAACTGGCTGGGAGCCCTGGAAAATGAAACGGTACTGTCCTGTCGTGAGTGTCCAGGAAAAAAGGAAGGAAGACGAGGATCCCTGAGCCTGGTGTCAGGGGTGCTGGACCTTTAGGCCCACAGGAGGCAGGAGAAGCTGTAGAGGGACTTGGCATCATTGTGGGGACACCTCCCTGGCAAGTGGAGGTACGTGGGCCACACCTATTGGACATGACATGAACCAGTTTGTCAGGGATGATGCTGGGAGGTCTGTAAAGGGTACCAACATTGCGCCTGCATATGGCCTGAAGATCCTGATGGAGGTGCGGCACCAGGCCCAGAGGTGTCAGGCTCAGCTGACAGCCCCAGGGCAAGGTGGTGGATGGAGCCCATGGGAAGGAGGAGGAGTCTTTCAGGGTCTTTCTTTAACTTCTCTGCTTAAAGGAGAGCACACATCCCTGAAAGGCAGCCTTGTTTAGAGGAGCACTGGCTTTCCTCTGATCCCACTCTTATCTTATGTTGAAGGGGAAACCAAGGCTACAGTGGGGAATGATGGAGGTATAGGGCTCACAACAGGTTATCTGGGCTTCTGCCTCGGGTTCTGTCTGTCTCTTCTTGCTCCATGCTGTCATTCAGGGACCCAGGCTCCTTCTGTGTGCAGGGTCTGCCATTCACAGGGGCTTCTGAATGCTGCATTTTATCATCTGTGTCCAGCCAGCAGACCAGTGAAGAGGGAGACGGGAATGGAGGATCTCATGGGCAAATATGAGGATCATGGACTCTGTTTGAGACCGATATACCTTTATTTATATATATATAGTGTGTGTGTGTATATATATACACACACACATACACACACACACACACATACATACACACTTCCCTGGTGGCTCAGATGATAAAGAATACGCCTGCAATGCGGGAGACCTGGGTTTGATCCCTGGGTTGGGAAGATCCCCTGGAGGAGGGCATGGCAACCCACTCCAGTATTCTTGTCTGGAGAATCCCTATGGACAGAGGAACCTGGCAGGCTACAGTCCATGGGGTCGCCAAGAGTTGGACACCACTGAGCAACTAAGCACAGCATGCATGCGCCTGCACACACACACACACACACACACGTAATTTCTTTATCTGGCCATGTGGGGTCTTTGCAGCACGCAGGATCTTTGATCTTCATTGTAGCATGTGGGATCTTTAGTTGGAGCATGTGGGATCTAGTTCCCTGACCGTGGATTGAAGCGAGGCCCCCTGCACTGGGAGCACAGAATCTTAGCCACTGGACCACCAGGGGAGTCCCTGAGACCCATATACTTTTTGTCCAGTTTCATCGCCCTGCCTGAGCGTCAGGTGCTGGGAACTGTTATCCAGCAGTGTGTGCCACAGAAGAAGGGGGCGTAGGACTGTGAGCAACTAGCTTTTCATGACTCCAGCATCCTCATCTACAAAACTAGGGGACAGATGACCCCTTATTGGGCCACAGGAGGGACTATAAGGAAATGAAAGGTATGAGAGTTCTGATAAATAGTAGGTGCTACATTGGTGTTAATCTTACCCGCTTGGTTTTGCCAGTCCCTCTTGTCATGGACTAGAGACGGGAGCCCACTTTCAAGTTTCCCCTCTGACTCCGTGGGGCTAGATTCCTGGTGGCTGGGCTCTGCTCTTTGGTGTGATTAGAGACAAGGTCCCTTCCACATTCTGACCTGGCATTGAAGATGGCTTTGCCTTCTAGCCCAGCTCACTGGAGGCTGTTGGGGAGACTCCCTACCTGCTCCCTGCTCTCCCCTTATGTCCCTGCCCCTTCCGTTTACTTCCGTTATTGCCCTGAGATGGTCTGTGCTCTGACCCCAGCATACAACACCTGGCTCCTGAGATTCAGCTTTGCCATACCTGGTGTGTTCCAGGAGTCACCCTGAGCTGCCTGGTATCCCACAGTGGTGGGGTTACCTTTCCCTTATGACCTTGTGACCTTAGGCAAGTGGCTTTGCCTCTTTGAAGCTCATTTGGATTATAAAAATCCTATTGTTCTTCACTCGCTCAGTCATGTCCAACTCTTTGTGACCCCATGGACTACTGCACACCAGGCTTCCCTGTCCTTCACCATCTCCCAGAGCTTGCTCAGACTCATGTCCATTGAGTTTATGATGCCAACGATCTCATCCTCTGTCACCTCCTTATGCTCCTGCCTTTAATCTTTCCCAGCATCAGAGTCTTTTCCAGTGAGTTGACTCTTGGCATCAGTTGGCCAAAGTATTGGAGCTTCAGCTTCAGCATCAGTCCTTCCAATGAATATTCAGGGTTGATTTCCTTTAGGACTGACTGGTGTGATCTCTTTGCTGTCCAAGGGCTTTTAAAGTGATATGAAGCCGCTCAGTCGTGTCCGACTCTGCGACCCTGTGGACTGTAGCCTACCAGGCTCTTCCCTCCATGGGATTCTCCAGGCAAGAGTACTGGAGTGGGTTGCCATTTCCTTCTCCAGGGGATCTTCCCAACCCAGGGACTGAACCCAGGTCTCCCGCATTCCAGGCAGACGCTTTAACCTCTGAGCCACCAGGGAAGCCCGAGGCAGAAGGGCTTTTAAGAACCCCTTTAAAAATAACAACAGGTGAACTCCCAGGAGGAGGAAATAGAATCCTGGCTGTGAAACTGCTGAGCACAAAGCCCCACAGAACAGCGTGGATGGGGGGGGGGGGGCGGTGACTGTGTCTCAAAAGTGGCATTGCGTGCTGATGCCCCCTTCCTGATGATGCTCCCCCGCACTGACATCCCTTACTGTCTCCAACTAGGAGGTCAGGGTCCTCTGTGAGAGTGATCATCGTGGCAGACCTGATAAGGTGGGGTTGGAGGACCAATACTCATAGTCAACCACTCTCCAGGGTGATGCTGAAGGCCTGGCACCTTCTGGTGCCCCTTCTACTGGAGCTCAGCTAGATCACTCAGTCATTTGTCACCAGTCCAGATTCAGGGATGCCATAGCTACCCTGCACTGAGGAAGTCTGTGTTCGTGGCCTGAGCAGAGAACCGAGGAGAGCTTTCAGTTCTGCAACATTTTACTTTCCCAAACCTTCCCTCTGCACCCTGCTGAGCTTTTAGCACCAGGCAGATGGGCTCTGAGTAAACTCATCAGAGATGAAGGCAAACGGAACAGGTGAGAACAGTGGTGGGGTGGAATTGGGGGGGCGGTTATAGATTCTTGCTTTGTGAAAGAGCTCCTTCCGGTTGTACCTTGGGCCATCTGTTCTTCCTTTACTGAGAAACACAGACTTTTATGGCACCTTGAGTTTAGGATGGCGCTCTCAAAGGAGGCCTGAGCTGGGCTGACAGGGAACTCCAGCATGTTTCCCATTCCCTGCCATTTAAGTACTTGTCTGCCTCTGTGCCTTGGCTCTGCTGTTAAGCAAGCCAGTCATGCCCTGCTTGTCTGTCTTCATTGTGCCCTTTTAAGATCTCCCAGAAATACAGCATTTCCAGGACTCTTCTGATGCTTTGTTTTCCAAACACACATCTGCATCTTCTGGTAGGGTATGTTAGGGTGCCTCTTCTCCCTTTGGCTAACCATAGTAACTGATAATCATAATCATAATAAATATTAATAACAGCCAACTTTTTTTTTTTACTGATCTCTACATACCAGGAAATTTCTGACAATATCACAGTTAATGCTCACAATGACCCTTTGGAGGAGGTTCCTTCAGAATCACCAAGTTATTAATGAAAAAACAAAGGTTAAAAAACTTACTGAAGGTCTTCCAGTCAGTAAATAATGGTTCCAAGATTTACTGCAGACTCTTATGACCTCCAAGTCCATGTTCTTGACCACGGTAATTTGTCTTCAGGTTGACTATAAAGTTGAGATCTTATATGTAACTGACTTGGCCACAACATCGAAGGCAGAGAATACAGGAGAGAGGATGGGATTTGAAGTAAGAAAGATCCAATTGGATCACCCTTTTGGCTTGAGGATCTTGGACAGTCTACTTGAACTCTTTGTTTTTCCTTTTTTCTTCTATAAAATATTGAACATTTTATGTACCACAGGTTTGGATGTGATGGAGCTTAACTGAGATCAGGCTTGTAAGGTCGTCACTCCGACAGTGTCCCATAGATAACACTATTAGTCAATACTTACAGACACTTGCCCCGAGACACATTTTTCTGTATGATGGTATGGATTAACTCAGTTAACCCCTTATAAAAATGCTGTGACTGGAATGGCTATACTTATATCAGACAAAGTCGGCTTTAACACAAAGCATGTTACTGGAGTTAGAGTGTCATTTTATAGTGATGTGAAAAGATCAGTCCATCAGAAAGTCATGACAAGTATAAATATGTATGCACCTCACAGCAGTGCTCCCAGATGCATGAAGCAGAGGCTGATGGAACTGAGGGGAGAAATAGAAAAGTCTAAGATCACAGTTAGAGATGTTACTACCCCACTAAGAGAAAAATAGGGAAGACTTAAATGACTAAGATCAGAAATGAAAGAGGGGATATTACTATCGACTTTACAGAAAGATTTTTTAAAATCAAGTTTAAGGGAATACTATGAAAACCTATATATCAACAAACCAGAAAATAGAATATTTGAACAACACTATATGCAAATTAAATCTATTTATAGAACATTCTACCCAACCAACAGAATATATTTTTATACCATATTCTAAGCCATAAAAAGCCTTAATAAATGTAAAAAAGATTGAAATTGTATCAAATATGGTCTTCAGTTACAATGTAATGAAATTAGAAGTTAATAATCCAAAGCAATTTGGGAAATACACAAAATATGTAGAAATTAAACAACATGCTGCTAAATAACCAGTAGGTCACAGAAGAAATTACAAGAAAAATTGGAAAGTACTTTGAAATGAATGAAAATGATTATGAAACATACCAAGACTTATGTGATGCTGGTAAATCAATGCTTAGAGGGAAATTTATAATGTAAGTGACTATATTTTTAAAATAAAGATCTCAACAACCTAACCTTCTTCCTCAAGACATTAAAATAGAAGAACAAACCCAAACAAGCAGAAGGGAGAAAATTATAAAGATCAGAGTGTAAATTAATTTGATAGAGAATAGAAAAGCAGCAGAGAGAAATCAATGAAACCAAATGTTGTTTTTTCAAAAAGACCAACAAAATTGACAAACCTTTATTTAGGCTAACTAAGAAAAAAATAGGGAAGATTCAAAATACAAGAATAAAAGACAAATGAAAGGACCTTATAGAAATAGAAAAATAAAGTATAAGGAAATTCTATGAATAGCTGTATTGTTCAGTAGTGAGAGGTATTGATGTATGTGTTCTCGTGGCAGCTTAATTATTATGGAATCTTCCTTAGCCAAACACCCAGCATGAATTGGAGACTGGTCACACCTTGATGTGACACGCACAAAATAATCCTTTCCCTTGCCCCGTATACCCTGGGTTCCTTATTAAGAGAAAACACAATCTGAAGTAGCTCTTATAGTATCTACCATCTGTGATGCTCTGAAGCTACTACTGTGAAATGCAGATCCAAAGCCCTTCAAGGTACCTCAATCCAGCAAGTGATCCAGATTAATAGAAGGGAATGGGATGGGGTTAGGAACACAGGCTGTGGAGTCAGAAGGACCAGATCCCAATTTCGTTTTGAGCATTTGACAAGATGCGTTACTGCAGGCAAGTTGTTGATTCTGAGCTTTAGTCACCCTGGCAGGTGAGACGAAATGAGAATATCTTTGTCAGTTATTTTGAGGATTAAATGAGATCACGCACGGTGAGTCCCCAAGCTTGGTAGATCCAGTGTTTGAAAAATGTCTGCTGTTGCCATGAGCATGATGATACAGCCTTGTTCAGGTCACGGTCCCTGATGCTGGCCAGCATCCATGATCACGGATGCAGAGGGCTGCTCTGGTTGTTTCACACACTTTTATTCCCTTCCAGGAGTATATCCTCATTGGATAAAGGAGGTGAATGGAGCCCACAGAGGTTAGATCACCTATGGGGGCTCCCACAGTGGGATAGTCCTTCAGGGACTATTATTATTAGAGGGTTATTAATAATAAGACTAATAAAATAATAATAAGACTATTATTAATAACAATAAGACTATTATTAATAACAATAAGACTATAAAATAATAATAAATTGACTATTACTATTAAGGGGTTATTCTGACCCTTTCTGCCCTTTCCTGCACTGCCACATTCATTTAAAAGACAGCGGGAGGCATCATGGTAAGATCACCGCCTGCTGCTGCTGAAGGACTTGGTCAGCCAGCTGTCCATTCCCGTGAGCCTGTTTCATTCCCAGGCACCTCTACTTGCTGGGTAGGACTTCTCATGCCTGAGGTTGAGCCAGAAGGCATCTTGGCCAAGTGGCTGGGTAGTGGGATTCATAATGGCTTGTGACTTATATCACGGATACGTCTTCATTAGTCTGTGTCATCCATTCCAATGGGAAGAAGGTGAGCTAGAAATGCTGCTGGCCAGCACTGCTCTGGATGCCAGACTCTCCATGTGCGGCCTGGCAGTCTTGGTTTCCCTTGGGTTTCCTGCTCATGCAGGCCGAGGGCTCAGGTTCTCTGCTCTCATCATTGTGAAGCTTCTGCTGCACTCACTGTTTGAGTCATGATTTTTGAAGGGAAACATTTTTATTCCTGGTCCTTCAGCTCAAGCTTAGACAGCAGGGATGTCCCCTGGACATGTCATCATTACTCATTTTTGCAAATGTGGTTGAACTGCGGCTTCAGGAAGGAACTTGTGCGAGGTCACGCCCATGGGTACGAGGCAGTACATGGGTGCAGCCGGTGCCCTGAGCTGCAACGCTGCCCAACTTCGGGGGTGAGGGGTAATGGGGGCTTGGTGGATAAACCTCCAGCACCTCTTTCTTCTGGACCAGCTCTCCACTTCTCTTGGTTTGGAGTGGGGTTGTGTGCACAGAAAGAAAGGCCCCTGTGTACTCTGAGGGCTCAAACTTAAAGGCTGAAGTGTGGGTATTTTCCAGGGTCAGGGGGAGACAAGCCCTCCTGGCAGAGGGGACAGCCCACTGGAAGGCGGTCCTTCCTTGCTTCCCTCAGACAGTTGATGGTCTGTTGTATGGTGTCCTGAGGGTGGGACCTCGGCGATAGAGAGCTTAGTCCTTGCTCAGGAGTATCTCAGAGCCCAGGGACAGTAGGACTTAGCAAGGCTTGACTCTCCTCCCTCTGCCGTGCCTACCTTTGGTGTCACTCTGGGCTGTTGGCCCTGTGAACCTCAGCTCCTTGTTGGTGGGCGGGCGGGGGGGGGGTTCCTTCTCCTAAAAGGACCGAGGAAGACTTTGCATGTAGGACCGTAAGAGCCTTGACACCAGTGGGCAGAGATGCAGAGGAGATGCTGTCTGAGACCTGAACAGCATCTTGGAGAAGGTGGTGAGTGAGGGCAGCCCTACAAGGCTGCGGGGAGAACGTGAGTCTGACCCATGAGTGCTTATGGGCCTCTGATGTGAGGAGCTACAGTTTCTAGAGTATTCCTGCACAGAGAAGTGCTTAATAGATACTGGAGGAATGAATGAATTGGATAAATAAAGGGAATGGCAAGGGAATGAGAGAGGACACTGTGAACGGATGAAGACATCCAGTAGTGATGTAACTCACCATTGGCTGGGCTCTTAATCCATGCCTGTGCCTTGACTTCTAGTATTTCATTTAACTGGCTCATCAACCATGCAGGCCGATGTGTTTGTACAGGTTTCAAAACTGAAGAAAGTAAAGCCAGAGAGAGGTTGAGAGACTCTCCCAAAGTCACACAGTCAGGCTATGAGAGGACCAGGCTTTTGTCCTTCGATGTAGCTGCAAAGCCCTTGTTCTGAGACGTGCTTTCTTTCCTCTCCACTGTGACTCAGGAGAAAAGTCAATTTTCAGTGGTCGTGGTTGTTTGCTAAAAAGAGCAATTCCCTTTCCTCCATCTCTAATTTTCCTCCAACTAATTGCAAATTAGTGGTAATTTTCAAATGAAAAGAGGGAGCCTGCATGCCATCCATTTGTGCTTACCCAGCAAGGCCCTGGGCCTGTGACAGCTCCGTTGCCAAGGCAACCCTGCATCAAGGCCTTCCCTGGATCCTTGGCGGTGCTGCCCTAGACTCTGGAGGTGGGGCCACTTACCCTCTGGGTTAGCCTATTGCTTTGCTCAAGTGTCCCCGGCACAGGCCCATAATTTCAGTGTTAACAAGGCTCGACTCTTCCCACTGCTCACTTTGATCCTCTCTATTTTTAGGAGTGTAGAATTAATAATAATAATAAAGAAGGAAGAAGAAAAAAGTCCTGACAAAGAAACTTAGCTGTGTAAACTGCAGGCTGAAGAAGAACTGCCTTCCCCACAAAAAGTAACATAGGGAAACCATTATTCTCTTTAATTCAACTGCTATATTGGCGATGGAACAGGCTTCCCAGCCTCAGGGTCCTGTGGATGCAGAAGGTCCCGCCTTCAGTAGATTCAGAAGCCTGGTGGATGGAAGAGGTGTGTTTAGAGAACCTCCACTTGCTCTTACTCCAGCCCAGAACGGGATCCTTAGGAGGGGAACTCTTGAACCCGGAAGGAGGGAGATCTTTGCAGAGCGCTTTTTATGTGAGCGTGTGTGCACATTTTCAATCCATAACAAACAGTTGCTAATGACCTTCTCTGTGCCTAGCTCTCAGTATGAAACAGTAATGGGTGGATTCCTATACCCTACTGTTAAATAGCTGTTCTCTAGTGAGGGAGAGACGGAGAAGGCAATGGCAACCCACTCTAGTACTCTTGATTGGAAAATCCCATGGATGGAGGAGCCTGGTAGGCTGCAGTCCATGGGGTCGTGAAGAGTCGGACACGGCTGAGCAACTTCACTTTCACTTTTCAGTTTCATGCATTGGAGAAGGAAATGGCAACCCACTCCAGTGTTCTTGCCTGGAGAATCCCAGGGACCGGGGAGCCTGTTGGGCTGCTGTCTATGGGATCGCACAGAGTCGGACACGACTGAAGCGACTTAGCAGCAGCAGCAGCAGTGAGGGAGAGAAATGGCCAGTGAGACGCTGTGAGTGATGTGATGACAGGAATAGGGTGTGTTTGCAGAACGTTTGCAGACACTGGGACAGGAGCTTAGTCTAGAGAGAAATTAGTGACTTGCTGGAAAGATAAAAGTAGGAAGAAACATACCCTAGGCAGAGGGAATAACAAATACAGAAGCATGGATATGAGAAGGAGGTTCATGTATTCTGGTTTCTCTCAGTGGCAAGTGTGGATAGGATGTAGGATATAAGAGACTAGGGGCGGAAGTCTGGGGATAGAGAACAATCCACGTCAAGTAACATTACAGTGACAACAAGAGCACTCTAGATCTGGACGTGGCACCGAATGGGGGCCAGGCCTCTATAAGAGCTTTAGATCATTCAAATACTGATGACGGGCAAGGGCCCAACATCACCTTATTCCAACAGGACCAGAAAACCCATCCACAAGAGTGGGGTCAAGACCAAGAGCTTCCTGGTTCCCGGTTTGCAGGGAAGTTTGGTGGCACCTTGTCTCATCTCCAGTGTGTGTTTCAGGGGGGCTCCTCCCATGGAGGTGAGGCATCAGCTGACAGAGAGAGACATGGTGGATTTGTAGGAATCCATGGACTGGGACCAAGAAAGGATTTTCATTTGTTTTGGGCATTGTCCTTCAACTTCTACCAAGATGATGTGAATGGAGGCTGGACCACAGGACAAAAGGCCAGGGTATTTTTTGTTGTTGTTTTTAGAAAATTTTTATTAGAGTTTTTCTTTACAGTTGATTTACAATGTTGTGTTAGTTTCAGGTGTACAGCACAGTGAATCGGTTACATATACATTATGTATATGTATACATATACATTTTTTTTAGATTCTTTTCCCACATAGTCCATTACAGAGTATTGAGTGGAGTTCCCTGTGCTCTACGGCAGGTTCTTATCCGTTAGGATGGGGGTGTTGACGATGTAGCGTGGACCCTTGTGCTTAGTTGCTCAGTTGTGTCCAACTCTTTGCAACCCCGTGGACTGTAGCCTGCCAGGCTCCTTTGTCCATGGGAATTCTCCTGGCAAGAATACTGGAGTGGGTTGCCATGCCCTCCTCCAGGCATCTTCCCAGCCCAGGGATCGAGCCCAGGTCTCCCGCATTGTAGGCAGATTCTTTACTGTCTGAACCACCAGGGAAGCCCAGCATGGACCCCTAGAGGCCCCCAAAGCTCAGACCATGTGGTTGTGAGGGACATATGTCTGCACTGAGAACACTCTGACTCGTGTTCCTCAGAACAGGCAGTTCCTCAGATACCACAAGCATACATGCGCCCCGCGCCTCTCCACGCCCACCCCGGCCCCATCGCTCTGGTGATCTGCGACATCTCTTGTTCCATTCTGCCTTTTTCTGTTCGGCATCTTCTAAAAAATTACTGTTAATTAAGGTCAAAAGTCATACACAATGAAATGCAATTCAGTGAATTTGGACAGATGTGTCACACATAACCAAAACCCCGATAAAGTCTAGAACATGTCCACGCCCCTAGAAAGTGAAAGTCCCCTCCAGCCCCTTTCCAGTCAAGCCCTACTCCCTGCAGGCCGCCACTGTCCTGATGGTTACCCTGTAAACCTCTTGCAAATAGAATCACACAGTGTCTTCTCTTTGGGGTCTGTTGCTTTAGTCTTGCTGCTGTCTCCTGTCCTCTGTTCCCCGTTTGGAGGAACCAGGAGCACCTCCCAGGACTCTCTCGTCCTGTTCCCAGAAGTTTCTTTGGGATTCATTTTGTCCAAGTGGGAGTCATGTCATTTCTCTAGGGTTCCCTCTTACATCAGCATCATGCCTGACCTGGGTCAGGGGTCCCCCAGAAGCCACTGCTCAGATCGGCTTCAGAGCTGAATGCCTCAGAAGTTCCTTTTACCTCCTCCCCTCTGTGTGCCTCGCCGGTGTGATGGGAACGAGGTGGCTGTGCCTCCTTCCAGGAGCTGTAGTAAGATGATGCTTGTAAAATTTGTAGCGGGGTACCTGCCACTTAGAAAGTACTCAGTCTTCCTTTTAGTATAACAGGTTCAGAGAACGCAGAGCTGAGTGGTTGCTGCTTAAGAAAGACTCATTACCTGCAGAGGAAAACGTGGGAGCTGCCTCCTCCCATTATGCAAGGACAATGATCATTCTGGGGACTTAATGTGTGTCAGGAGCTGTTTTAAGTGCTTTGTATAAATACTTTAAATCCTCACAATTCTGATGATATAAGAGAGACTGGAGGGACAGTTTGGCAGCTTGTCAGTGATAGTACAAGTAACTGGGGGACTGACTGGGCTGCTATCCCAGGAGATCTGCCTCCATGCACCTAACTTTTTACACTGGTCTTTAACAGGGGATGGTTCCTTTAAAGTACTCCCACATCTGGGTAGCTTGAAAGAGAGTAGAGCTGACCCTACTGGGTCAGTTGAATTGGATCAACGGATCGAATCTCTACCCATAAATACTCTGAAAAATCTAGGATCTGAACTTGGTCCTTAGATATATGTGTGTGTGTGTGTGTGTATCAGGGATGAGATTTGTAGCCAAGCAGTCTGCTGAAACAAATCCTTCTCCACAAGTGGGGTTTATACTTGAGGAAAAGAAAAGTACACCCACTGAGTAGTCACATTTAGGATTAATCAGGACACAGTGTTCCCTGAGTGTGGCATTCTGGGTACTTGTCTTTCATTTGTGTTACAAAAAAAAAAAAAAAAGGATCAGGTTTTGCTAAAAGCAGACAACAATGGCAGCCCATGAAGTGTTAGAGAGGCAATCGTTTCCCTGAATATTCCCATTCAGAGCACCAACTGGATACCCTGCTGGCGGGTCTCTGTCTCTGTCCGTGTCAGGAACCTTCCGGAGGAGGCTGGCGGGTGCCGGCTGTTCATGCTGTCTGAACTGGAAGCTCTTACCTGGGCTGGGTGAGTGTTTCCTCCTGAGATCTGGGGTCTGGCTCTTTCTGAACCCTGGAGAACCTTTATTCTCTGGTCACACACCCCCTTGGGACTTGCCTCTTGACTTTGGGAGACATTTGCCCTTACAGTTTTGTTAGTCTATAATAAATGGTCTTATTCACTTATACCTATTTCTTCAGGTTTAACCTTTTGGAATCCTAGTGATCGCATTGTTCAGTGAGGTTGATGACAGTGAACTCAAGGCCATCACTGTGAGGCATAACTGATTGACTCAAAGGCATCTCTAGCAAAGGAGACGCCTCAGCTCATGTCTCTTCCCCCTAACGGTTCTGTTTGTGTGATGCAAGAGAGAAGTTCTCTTCCTTTTGTTTCTTGCTTAAACCCCAATAGCAGTCTCTAGGGGGCTTGGGAGAGATTCTAGTAGCTTCCTTCCTCTTCTCAGCATCAAAATTCTAGTTCTCTAACCTCCTAAGGAGTAAACTTGCTACAGTCACAATAAAGTCCTTGAGGAATAAATTTCCAGTAATAATGATAATGCTAGTTGTAGTTTAATGATCAATCACATATGTCGTCGTTAATAAGTACTTATGAAATGAATGAATGCTGTGATTGTTCGTATTCACAACTACCATGCAAGGAAGCCCCAGCCCCTCCCACCCATTTTAAAGATGAGAAAACAGAGGCTTCTAAAGGGTAAGTGATTTCTGAGTGAAGGATATCACAGAATTAGGGTTCAGAACCTGGCACATGCATGCCCAAATCCTTTACGAGAATCAGACCATAAAACTGCCAGGGCTCTGTCCTCCAGAACAGGTCTGCTCTTGCCTTGACTTGTAATTTATTTGTAGATCCCAGTCTGCAGAATTGATTCTGAATTTATGATGCACACTCAGATCTTCTGTGACTTGTGCTCCTGGAATTTCATTAGGCCAACCTGTAATTGTTGTGGTAAATGTTTACACATCTATAAATTATTATTTAGGCATGACGGGCAAGGTCAACCTTTATCTTTTAAGGTGCCGGGTACAGACACCAGAAATTTCCCAGCAGACAAAGGGGCTGAGATTGGATTAATTACGGGCTGTGTTGGTGTCATATTGACAACACTATTTCTTGCTGTTAATTTTGAAGCCCCAAATGGGTCATCTTTCCTGAGCATGAAAATTATCACCCTTTTACCGATTGTTTTGCAAGTGATTCCATTTTAAATCACTAATGACTATTGATAGCTGATGTCTTTACCCAGGAAGGAAAGTTCAAGATGCCTTTGGGATTTCAGGCTGAACTTTATTTTACTGTATTTTTTTGCTGTCTGTTCAGACTGATACCTCTAATTCCAACTCATTTACATTTTTGGCATCATATACTAACTGCTTAAGAGAATTTCAGTTGTAGCATTAAAGAAACATTTATCAGTGGAGAAGAATTGCTTAAGATGACTAAACACCCATTAGACCTCAGACACCTGTATGTGTACCATCAAATGCAGCACCCACACGGGGCAGGTGGCATTGTTACTTTTGAGTTGTTGAAACTCAGATCCGAAGCTCGAGTTAGTCGAGGTCCCATGGCTAGAATAGTGTGAAATAAGGTCTTTGTGGCTACAAAACAAATTCTAACGCATTTAGGCTTTGCACCAAGAAGGTGAAAGAAATAGTTGTTATTTCTTCTTCTTTTTTTAAAAAATATTTGTTTGGCTGCATCAGGTCTTAGTTGCATCAGGTGAGGTCTTCCTTGTGTCCTTGGGATCTTCTGTTGTGGTGCACAGACTCTGTACTTGTGGTGCATGGGCTCAGTAGTTTCGGTGTGTGGGCTTGGTTGGGGATCTTAGTTCCCCAACCAGGGATTGAACCAGTGTCCCCTGCATTGCAAGGCAGATTCGTAACCACTAGACCACCAGGGAAGTCCCATAGTTATTTTTCTATTTCCTGTAGAGGTCACACTGTCAGCTTACACAGGACCCTCGATGACAACAAAATTACCAAAAATAATAAAAGCTTACCTTCAACAACACTTTCCTCAGTTCTTGGGACATAGGAAAGGGTTGTATGAACTTTATGACCTCAGGAGATCTTCAAGGATTTTCTTCCCAATATTATCTTCCCCACATTTCCATTTTTTTCAGTCCTCTTTTTTATTTTCACTTTAATCTGAAACTCCCTGTAGGTCATGTTCATCTCTGAAGGCCTAGCAGATGGCATAACAATAGGCATAGAGTACACACTTAACAAAATCTTGGTCTTCCCTTATGGCTCAGCTGGTAAAGAATCTGCCTGCAATGCAGGAAACCTGGGTTCGATCCCTGGGTTGGGAAGATCCCCTGGAGAAGGGAAAGGCTACCCACTCCAGTAGTCTGGCCTGGAGAATTCCTTGGGGTCACAAAGAGTCGGGCACGACTGAGTGACTTTCACTTAACAAAATCTACTGAAGGAATACAGGGAATGTGCAAGTCCCCATCTCTACCCAAAGGAAGATTATGAATACAACCATTGCCAGAAGGTAGCATCCTGCATGTTTATATGTATGTGTGTGTACATGTACACACATATGTACACAGAGGCATTCCATGTTTCTAAATTCTCTCCATTTCCCTTGTAGATAATTCTATCTTACCACTGATAGGAAGAGGTAGTAAGAGCATTGCTCTGTCCTTGGGAAAACTAAATTGGAAGGCAGTATTTTCTGAAGCCATAAAAAGAGTTAGAATCCTGATGACTAAAAGCCTTAAAGTCTGTAACTTGAAACCAAAGTGTCCCCTCTGTACTTGGGAAAAGTCTGGGAGATGCTTTCCTAGTGCCCTCAGTTAGACGGGGACATTCAGCCTCTAGAGGATAATTATTGGCACTGAAGCTTTTCTCTCCCATACACTAGGCAAGCTCTTTCTCCTGTTCTGCTTGCCTCCTGGGGCCTCTGCCTTATTAGTAGAGAACTGCAAGGTTGGGCTCATTATTCTGGCCTCTTCTTTTCTCTTCCGGCCCACGCCCTTTTTGGTCGAGGTTACCCCTTAATGTATAAATGGCCCTTTGTAACTCAAAATGCAAGGGTTCCGTCAGCAAGTGAATCCTCAGGTTCAACTTGTACTCACTGATTACCCACTGTGTGCCAGGACTTTTCACATTTAATTACCCAGCAAAGACACTTTACTCACTGAAGCTCCTACTGTGTGTCTGTTCCTTTGTCATAACACTGTAGGGATCAGCAATGAATGAATGGCCTGGAATCAGCCCTAAAGATCTTGCTATCACACCACAGGATGGCAGTAGGTAGGATCTTTTAGGAATCAAGAAGGCCATGGAGATGTGGCCAGACTGTAGAACATTTAGCGCCCTCTTGTATAACTTCCAAAATGAGCCAGGATCCTCACCTTTGTGGAAGATGAAGCCTAACTGTGTTTATACAACACTGAATTGTTTATAAAGACTTTTTGGCCCCTCCCATGTTTGCTGATAAATGAGAGCAGCCCACTTGAGCAAGGGAAGGCCTTATGTAGGACCCCTTTGGAAGAGCTTGCTTGGCTTGTAAACCCTGCCAGCATTTTACCTCAGATGTCTGAGCTGTCTCCCTGCCTCAGCATAGTCTGGAGGTGAATCTTCTAGGGGAAACACAAATATTAGTTGAAAGAGTTCAATTCACTTTATGAAATTTAACCAAAAGTAATGCAAATGTATCTGTCCATGTGGAATGTTTGCTCCAAATAGCCTGAGGTTGGGTCTGGTCTCATGAGCAGTCCCTTCTGTCAGGATCCTGGAGTCACATTTACAATGAGTAACGATATCCAGGTCCTGAGCCGATCCATGCTCACCACATGGTTCTTCATTGTTTGATGTCCCCTGACTGCATCCTACAGCTAATGGCAAGAAAGAGGGTGAAAGAGGTTAAAACAAAAGGCTAAAGTTGGTTTTACACTCTATCCATGAGCTGTAGGTGTCCCAATTCTCCTTTCTGTCATGACAACCCAGGTGTGTCATAATATATGGGGCAAGCTAATATCCGTCTCTTGGCTTGCGTTTCCTCAGCTGTTCCACAGTAAGCTCCTCTCCTCAGCTCTCTCCTTTGAAATGAGGAGGGCCCTCATCTCTAGTATAGGGGTTGTTGTTGTTCTGTCACTAAGTTATATCTGACTCTTTGTGACCCCATGGACTGCAGCATGCCAGGCTTCCTTGTCCTTCATCATCTCCTGGAGTTAGCTCAAACTCATTTCTGTTGAGCCGGTGATGTGTGTGTGTGTGTGTGTGTGTGTGTGTAGTGGGGGGAGGGGAGGGTGTTAATCACGTAGCAACAGATAAGCAGACACCCTCGGAGGGACACTGACTGGCCTTCTGAGATGAAGTTTAGAAAGGTTGTTGGAAGAGCCCTGGCTTCTAATTTGTCTGTGTGTCTGTATCAAAGGGAAGGGAATCTTTGCCTCCTTATCCCTGAAAATGTGAGTGACTGAAGAGACTGGAAAGTCACCTTTTGAAAGAGGAGTCCTGACACCTTCTCCTCTCTGCTGTATTCTTTGTGCACAAAGTCACCTCCTCCTAACCCCACCCGTCCAAATGCTGCCTGGGAGCAGATCATGGTTATCACCCATCCTTGCCAAGCCTGTTGAAACTGTTCATTGTTCATTAAGGCTGGGCTTCCCATCAGAGAGACCGCAGCGGGCTGGGAACTGTGAGAGGCGATGTTCACTGGGGTTTCCTTTTTGTACAGGGGATGATGTAGAGAGGTCTGCACATGCTTCATCCTACTGACCCTTCCCAGTCCCACTGGGAGACAGGCAGGTACTCACGAGTCCTGTTTAATGGATGTGAGAGCAGGTGGGGCTGAGTCAGCCACTCGTGTGCTGTTTGCTCTGGGGTTCTATCCATGCCTTTAACTGTGAGTGAATGAGGAACGGTTAAGTGAGGGAGGCTGTGAAGAGGATCCCATGGGGTCGGGATCACAGGAAGTGAAGGAATGCACCCTCACTTGAGGTTCTAGCTGAGGAAACAGACTTGACACGTGGTTGCCAGGGCCCAAGACGTCTGGATTTGGACTCAGAGGTCTCATGCCTTTGACCCCTCCACTGTCTTGCTTCATAGGAAAACCCCAACCTGGGAGTGTGTCTCCAATGGTTATAGGTGAAATCTTGAGCAACTCGTATCATCTGGATCTCAGTTTCCCCATCTGTCACTTGGGGGTCAAAATTTCTCTCCTGCGAGTGATGAAGGGCTTTTGAGGGTCCTCATCAGATCCAGTTTGTGCAACAGTATTTGCAACCTCTTGGTCTCTGTACATTTCCAGGAAGCACCCTGAGTTTCCCTTCTGTAGATACCATCATGTTTTTAAGAGGCATAGTTTTCATGTTTAAATAAGTTTAATAGAATTCTAGCTAAACACAAGCATGCCTCTTTGTTTTGGCTTTGACAAAAGTCTGAAGCTTTCAGTCTGTAGGAATCTTAATCCCAGGGTAACTTTCACCTCCTCACTGGCGATGACAGTGTCTTGCATCTCAGAGGTTGAGCCAGTCAGAGCAATGAGCCTGGGATGAATTGAACTGCAGCTCGGTGGTAATTATTTCTTTTTCTTTTCAGTAGATTCCTATTAGCTGGTTAATGTCTGCATTTGCAGAGGGCTCTGTGCTCTGCATATGATTCAGCTCACCTCCAGCGTCCCAGGCTCAAGCCTGAGCAGCCACTGAGCCCATCACGAGCAGCAATTCTTTCTGTGTCTTCTCACCCCTGCTGGCCAGCCACCAAGCGCTGTGTGCTCTTCATACGACCTTCTTCATGCTCCTGCCTCCATTGTTCCCACTCTGTCCTTGCTGTACCTCCCTTTGTTGGATTCCTCATCAGCTTTCTCCTGCCACAGTCTTTCAGCCTCCTCACTGGCCTGGCAGCCCGACACTTCCTGTGTCTCCTCTAATCATTGTCCACAGCACAGCTGGCAATAGTTTTTGGAAATACAAATGTCCCTCCTCCATAGGAAGGGGCAGGGATTCCTTGAAGTTGTGGAAGCAGGATGTGGAGCCGGCAAAACCCAATGTCCTGTGATCATCTCTCCATGTGTTTGCCATCCCCACTCCCTCCCCCTCTGTAGAATACAAGCTTATGGAAGTCAGGGATAAAGGGATCCAGTGTTCTTCATCTTCATGTTCCCAGCAAGCCACCCAGTGTCTCCTGCAGAGGTTGTATCGGAACCTTTTACTGTGCACGAATGAGCAGTAGTTAAGTGTACAAGAATGTGAAGAGGAGCCCATCAGACTGGGGTGATAGAAGGTGGACAAAAGATGTCACCTGTTCTTAGGTCTGAACCTGCACAAAAAGGCTAGACACAGGTTATCAGAGCCCTAGAGGTCAAGGATTCAGACAGGTGATGTGAATGCTGGGAGCAGTATGGAGTGACACAGAGATATGTCAGACAGGGCAGTGTGATGGGCAGAAGGGCTAAAAGACAGGTAGGAGCCATGAGCTGGGGTTTCGCTGAGGACAGACTTGAAGACCTGGGTGTATGGGAGCCCTCTGACCTTGATCTTCATCATGTTTCTACTCCTTAGAGTAGTTTGAGCTGGGAATATGAGCCTCTGTTTCTCAATCTGTTAAAAGGGAGTTGAGCAGCGTAAAAGAGTAAGGATACTCCCTCCTCTGACAGTGTAGACTTCCAGGGAGGAGAGATTTGGAGAGAAGGATGTGGAGTCTGGAATCAGACAGATCTGTGTTTAAATCCCAGCTCCGCCCCTTGCTACCTATGTGAACTTGGGCAGGTTACTCAACATCTATGAGCTTCTGTTCCATATTCTGTAAAATGGGTAATACCCACCTCACGTGGGTTCTGAGAAGACTAAGTGGGGTGTTTATAAAGATGATAGGTTTTGAAGAATAGTTGTTGACACGTTCATTGGGCAAATTTAAACTCCCCCTTGGCAGTCACATCCCTTCCCTTCCACCCTGGGCTCTGCCGTCATCTGACCTCTGCTCCTTCCTCCTGCCCTGCTAGCTCGAGTCGGCCTCCTGTCTCTCCCCTGGCTGCCTGAACTGTTCTGATTCTTCTTTCTCCTGAAAAGCGATTTTTACATCCCTGGCTTTGTGTGTGCTCTTGACATATGTTAATGTTTGGAAAATCAGCCTGGAACAGAGCGGGGAGCCTTCCAAACATGAGCCCAGAGGCAACAAATAAATTACTTTGCAGCAAGGGTTCTATCTGTTGCAAGTTAACACTTAACAAAGGAAACAATCCCCTTCTGTTTTGGACACCTTGGAAGCTGTGGGCATCCTCGCCTCTGGGTCAGAACCTCACTTGTGCTGCAGCTGAGGATGGGACTGTTGTCAGAAGTGCCTGGTACCATGTGCCCAGCACTAGGTGCCCAGCATTGTGCAAGGCCATTCATGCACATATTTCACATGAGAAAAGGTGGCATATCAAGGGTAATCAACTTGCTCAAACTCACCCACAAAGTAAATAGGTGAAGCCAGATTTGAGAGCAGGTTTGTTAGATTCCAAAGGGAAAGTGAAAGTTGCTCAGTTGTGTCTGACTCTTTGCGACCTCATGGGCTATACAGTCCATGGAATTCTCTCAGCCAGAATACTGGAGTGGGTAGCCTTTTCCTTCTCCAAGCGATCTTCCCAACCCAGGGATTGAACCCAGGTCTCCTGCATTGCAGGTGGATTCTTTACCAGCTGAGCCACAAGGGAAGCACAAGAATACTGCAGTGGGTAGCCTAGACATTCTCCAGGGGATCTTCCAGACCCAGGGATTGAACCCAGGTCTCCTGCATTGTGGGCAAATTCTTTACCAGCTGGGCTATCAGGGATTCCAAAGCCTGTGTGTTAACCGTTCAACCTCATGACCTCTTAGTAAATAAGTAAGGAGCATCACTTTTTGTTCTGAGAAGAATGTGTGTATTTTAGAAGATTTCCTCTGGGTAAAGCATGGGTTAATGATAAGAAGGAGACAGACTAGGGCCAGAGTTACCAGGTTAAAGTTTGTGGTGATTGGTCAGGTGAACAGGAAGCCTGAACTGGGGCCAGGAAGGCTGAGATTCATCAGGCACAGGGGTGCCCAGGGCTTTCCCCCAAGTGCACTGGCCTTGGGTCTGTGGCAGTGGAGGGCTAATCCCAGAACCTGTCTGTATCCACTATAGGTCTCTACCTTGGTCATTCAGGATGTTGCCTTTAGCTCTAGCACAATGTGGTAGATTGTTTGCAAAAATGGCCACAAAAATTCTTCCTGACCTTTTATTCAGTCACCTTTGCAATGTAACTCTCTGTGTAACCTGTTATCAAGCAGTAGAGTCTCTTTTTCCACTCCTTTAAATCCTGATGTCATTTGGTCAGTGGGACATTAGAAAGTGATATAAGAAGGAGACTTGAGTACGTTGGGGCTCACCCACTCTTGCTGCTCTTTGGAAGCCTGAGACTTCCTAGGAAAGATGCCCGAGTTAGCCTCCTGAAGCATGAGATCCTATCCTGAGCCAAGATGAGCAGTTCTAGCTCAGCCCGCCCTTAGACCAGCCAGACTCCAGCCACCAGCAGTGTGAGCAAGGCCACACAGCACAGGCGAGCTGCCAGCTGACCGTGGAGATGAGCCGAGTTGGCCCAGACCAGGAGACCTGCCCAGCGGACTCACAGAATTCTAAGGAACAATAATGCTTATTGTTTCAAGGTTTGGAGTGGTTTGTCTTTCAGCAAAATTATAGATAATATCAGAGTCAATGGGCAGAAGGAGCTCAGGGTCTCTCTTGTTTCTAAGTTTCTACTACCTTTGCTACCTCTAGTGCAGCTCATATATATCCTGCATTCTCTGAATTGGAACCTGAGAAACACCCCAGATATCCTGTCACTGTTTCTACATGTTTGTCATACATATGTCATTTAGGAAAACCCTTTATACCTCAGATTTTAATGAATGTTTCTATTATAGAAATTACATCATAGTAGAATGACAACAGATCAGATTAGAGAAAAGTATATATTGACTGTTAAACACAATCTAGTTATGTTCAACTCACAGGAAGGTAGAGTAGATACAGTTCTGTTCTTTTTGCTAAGTACCATTAGGAAATCTGGATATTATAAACAAAACAAATATAAGAAGATTCTGAAAGGTGGAAAGAAGAAAGCAGACAAGCTCGGAACATCGGGCATGAGGAATGATGCAGTCGTGGATTTTCTTTTGGCTTCGTCTGTTCCAGACTTGTAGCTGAAGAATCCAGTAAATCAAACACTGATAGGTACAGACAAACAAAAATCCCAAGAAAAAGCCTGTTTTTTTGTAGTCAAAGGACAGGAAAAGAGATAGCCTAGCAAGACTGGAAACTTTAATACAATAACCACTAAACTTTATAGTTAGATGTCTCAGAAAAAACAGTGACTCCTTCCCCATCTATACTGAAGTGAAGGCCAGGTGGGGTATCTATAGACTTCCATTTATTTTTCCCAAGAGAAACCCTTGCCTGGTAATGCCAGAAGGGTTTAAGTGGGGACTTTCATCCCTGTTGGTTGTGATAAGGAACCTTGTCTCCTCTGCAATGGAGACTCTGGACTTCTTCCCCTAAAGGAAATAATGAAATGCCTTTCCCCTCCTCCTGCTGGGTGGTGTCAGAGGAGGCCACCAGGGGAGTTAGGACATCCGTCTGTAACAAGATCACACTTGCTCTGTGGTAGAAGTCAAAGGGGTAGGAGCGATGAGTCACTCCTACCCCTCTCAGACTGAGTGATGTCACTGGAGGCACACTGAGGGGTGGAACTCCCTCCTACCCAACAGGAGTGAGAGGAACTCTGTCGGTTGTCACCAAAAGTCAAGTGGGAGGCCTGGACTTCTATCCCCACCTGGCAGTAATGATACAGTCTGCTACCTATGACAGGACATTATATATATAAATATATGCTCATCAGTGATACTGCCTCTACCAGAGAAGTGTCAGAAAAAGCTAGCTGAAACAGAAGGTTAAAATAAGCTCCAGATGAATTAAGAATTTGGGATATAATACTATTATACATAAAACAGATAAAACAATGAAGACCTACTGGGTGGCACAGGAAACTATATTAAGTATCTTGTAATAACCTATAATGGAAAAGAATCAGCAAAAGAACACATGTATAAACCAAATCACTTTGCTGTACACAAGAAACATTGTAAATCAACTATACCTCAAATTAAAAATATACAATAGCAAATAAAATAAGCTCCAGAGCATCACAACACAATATCCAACATTGTCCAGGTCTCAGTAGAAACCAAAATCATACCAATTAGCAGAAGAATTTCAAGCTGAATGAAAAGAGGCAACCAATAGATATCAACACAGATGATAGAGATGTTAAAACTCTCTGACAGAGATTTAAACGCAGCCATCAAAGCAATGCTTCAGTGAACAATTACAACAACACTTGAAACAAATGAAAAAAGTAGAAAGTCTCAGCAAAGAAATAAAAAGCTTTAGTAATGAAGGAAAGATACTATGAAGAACCAAGTGGGGATTTAACACTGGAAAAGAACTGAAATGAAAACTTTGATATTGGGCTCAATAGCAAAGTGGAAGCAATACAGAAAAGAATCAGTGAACCCGAATATAGAAAAATAGAAAAGGCCCAAGAAGAACAACAGAAAATAGGCTGAGGACTTCCCTGGAGGTCCGGTGGTTAGAACTTCTCCCAATGCAAGGGGTGTGAGTTCAATCCCTGGTCAGGGAGCTAAGAGTCCACATGCCTCAGGTCCAACCCCCCCCACCCCAAATATAAGACAGAAGCAATATTGTAACAAATTCAATAAAAATTTTAAAAATGTTCTATATCAAACAGCAACAACAACAACAAAGAATGGTCCAAATCAAAAAATCTTTCAAAGAAAATAGGCTGAAAACAAAAGAACAGAGCCTCAGAGACCTGTGGGATTATAAGAAAGATCATATATTTGTGTAATTGAAGTCCTGGAAGGAGAGGAGAAAGAGAGAGGCCTGAAAACAGAAACTCAAAGAAATAATGGCAGATTTGTCCTCTAAATCATAACCCAGTAAGCTACATAAAATAGAAAATCTAACTAGCTAAATCTTAAAAAGGGGGTGAGGTGTTCTCTTCTGCCACAAGTCCAAAGAAATTGTTAGTATTGGTCCAGCAGGCCATTAATGTCAGGATAGATTTTTCTGCCATTTTTTTGTGCTTTCCTCATTGGGCATAATTTAATAGTAGCAGCTCTAACTACCACATCAGCATTACAGGCAAGACGAATTAGGAAAGGCAGCACAACCTGTACATATTCTCCTTTAACCGTGATGTAAAAGCTTTGTGTAAAACCTCAAAAAAAAAAAAAAAAAAGAGAGAGAGAGAGAGAAAAGCTGAAAACTTCCCAGATTTGATAAAAACACATGGATGTAGAAAGTCAAGAAGCTGAGTGAACCCTAAACAGGGTGAAACCAAAAAAAGTCCACCAAAATACATCATATTCAAACTTCTGGAAAATAGAGACAAAGATAAAATCTGGAAAGTAGGGAGAGAGAAAGTATATCTATAGGGGGGGAAAACCCAGAAATTGAATGGCAGTGGGCTTCTCAGAAACCTCAGAGAAGGCAGAACAAGGGGCACAACACAGGATCTGAAAGAAAAGGATTCTCAACATGCAATTTTATATCCAGCAAAGATATCCTTTAGGGATCAAGGGGGAAATCAAGGCATTTTCACATGAGGGAAAACAGAGAATTTGTCACTAGCAGATCTACCCTAAAAGAACAGATAAAGGGAGTTCTATAAACATAAAGGAAATGATAAAGGAAAGAGTTCAGGAACACCAGGAAGGAAGAAAAAGTGAGGAGAAATGTAAGTCAGTACAATAGACTTTCCTTCTCTGAAGTTTTCTAAATTGTGTTTGAAGCTTGAAGCAAATTTCTTTTCTTTTTTCTTATTCTATCAATATTTTCTATTGACGTATAGCTGATTTACAGTATTGTATTAATTTCTGCTGTAGCAAAGTGGTTTAGTCATACATATATATGAACCTCAGCCTTCCACTCCATCCCTCCCACAAACCCCTCCCTCTTGGCAACCACTGATCTATTCTGTATGACTCTGATTAGGTTTCTGTTTTATAGACAGGTTCATTTGTGTTATATTTTAGATGGCATATATAAATGATATAATATGGTGTTTGTTTGACTTCCTTCACTTAATATGATAACTCTAGGTTCATCCATGTTGCTGCAGATGGCATGTTTTCATTCTGTATATGGCTGAGTAGTATTCCATTGCCTAAATGTACCACATCTTCTTTATCCATTCATCTGTTGATAGACAGTTTGCTTCCATGTCTTGGCTATTGTGAACTGTGCTGCTATGAACATAGGGGCATGTGTCTTTTGGAATTAGAGTTTTGCCTGGATGCCCAGGAGTGGGATTAATAGTTCATATGGTAATGCTATTTTAGGTTTTTTGAGGAGCCTCCATACTGTTTTCCATAGGGGCTGCAACAGCCTATAGTCCCACCAACAGTATAGGAGGGGGTCTCTTTTCTCCATACCTTCTCCAGCATTTGCTATTTGTAAATATTCTTTTTTAAATGATGGCCATTCTGACCAGTGTGAGGTGGTACCTGTTTTGATTTGCATTTCTCTAATAATTAGTGATGTTGAGCATCTTTTCATGTGCCTATTGATCATTGGTATGTCTTCTTTGTAGAAATGTCAATCTAGACCTTCTGCTCATTTTTTTGATTGGGGTTGTTTTTGTTTTTTGGTTTTTTGGTGTTGAGTTTTATGAGCTTGAAGCAAAAATTATAACACTGTCTAATGTGGTTCTAAATATACAGAGAGGTAGCATTTAGAACAATTATAGTCGGGGGCGGGGGGTGGATGAATATAAAAGAAGGTAAGATTTCCATACTTCATTCAAACTGGTACAAGGATGACACACAGACCACCAGACTGGGTCCCTCTGAGGGCTGTTCCCACAGAGTTTACCCAGCCTCTCAGGCTGATCCAGAAACTTTTTTCTGGGAATCAGGAAGCCTTGTTCTTTCCATCAGTAACTTGCTGTGTGATCTTAAATAAATATCTTGTTCTATCCATGTTTTAGTTCCTAAAATTGTGAGAAAAAAGAAAATGACTTTAAATAATCCATGAAAAGATTTCTTCAAAGGGAATTTTGTAACATCTTGCATATAAAGCGGAAAATTTAAAGTTGGAGGAACCCCGCCCCTCGCCTTGCAGGGACCGCACAGTTTGATAACTGTCCTTCTCTGGGGACTTCATGCCATCCTCCAGTGCCTCTCACTGCCTTCTCTTGGTGACATCTCCCTGAAGATCTAGGCTCCTTCCCAGAGACTTCCTCCTCAGCTACCATGCTTCTCCCCCCATCGGCCAAGAACACTGGGAAACTCCAGAAAGTGACTTTCTCTTCTCTGTGACTACTATGATTGAATAACATGTAACGTCTCAGGGCCTTTCCAGCATGCACTTGCTTCTCCCCGAGAGGTTAAGGTTGGTGTCCTTGTGGCATGGAACTGTCCCAGGCCTGACAGTGGTCCTAGCCATCTGATTTCTCTGTGGTTTGTGTCTATGCTTGGTTATACCTGGAAGGCTACACTGAGCTATGGTTGGTGGGACTGTGGGTGCCCAGCCTGCAGGGATGGAGATCTGGCTGGGAGAACAGGCTTATTTTCATGCTGGGACATCCCTGAGTACCCTTTTCACAGGGGTAAAGCCCTCCCCCATCTTTACTCCTACAGGGGACAGGGGTCCCCTGGCAGGGAGCACATGGCAGGCACTGCAGTTGGCAGTCATCTCCCCATGTGATCACAAGCCTGGTGAAGGCAGGAATAGTGTCTTGCCCCTCTTATTATCCCTTCAGCCCAGCACAGGATCCGGCTCCAAACAGGAGACCTTCTGTCCAAAGAAAGTTCAGCTTGTGAACTGAACTGCAGGGCTCTGTCTGCAGCTTCCTCTCAGTTGTGATTAGCAGCTGGTAAAATTCCTCTCCAGGTGGTTTTTGACCTAACAGGTGCACACGTGGAAGGTCTTTGCAAGGCATTTGAGTGTCTGATTTATTATTAACGGGAAGTGTTGGGTCTGGAGCAGATCCAGGAAACAGTCGGAGACATGAGTAAAGAGGCAACAGCTCCTACGAGGAAGCTTTAAAGTAAATACCGCCCCTAGTCTGGGGCAGCAGAAACAGGCTGTAATGGATGAGGTGTCAGACCTGTGAGGAGTTGCTTGAAACAGGCGTTCCCTCCCTCCTACCTCATCTGCTGTCCTTTCTGCCTCCCATTGCCTGCCTGGAGCAAATGTCAGTCAAGGTTGTACCTTGCCCTCGGCACTGAGTTAGGGGATGGGAAAGATAAAGAGGTTTATAGTGCATATCCTGTGCCTTCAAGACACTTGCAATATGGTAGGAGACAGATAACAAATAGCTGTAATAAGAATATCAAGGTTAGACTGTATGAGAGGCCAGAGGGAGCAAGCACAGATCACGCCTAGCTTGGAGGTTTGAAGAAAGCTACATGAAGGAAGAGGTGGATTTGAACTTGAGTTGGGAGAGGATTTGAATCAAATAAGGACACAGACTTGATTCAGGAAGACCAGCTCTGAATCCTGGTCAGCAGCCAGCTAGCTGTGTGGCCTTAGTAAAATCACTTCACCTCTCTGAACTTTGGTTTCCTCCACCACAAAAGTGGTTAAACTATTCTCCTATAGTTGTCCTTTCTTCTTAGAACATCTGGTCTTTCTCTACTACAAATTCCCATGAGCACACACACACACATACATATTTACAGTATCTCCAAGGGAAACACAAAAAAGGTCTGTCCTTGAAGTCACATTCTCCTTTCGGCTACTACCCATTATCATTGCCTTCCTTTAGAACAGACTCCTCATACAAGTTGTCTACTTATCTCTCCATTCTCTGCTCACATTCCTTCTTGTCCCAGATCCATTCAGGCTGTCATCCCTACCACCCCACTGTGATTGCTTGGGTCATGGTCGCCAATCACCCACCTGATGCAAAAACCACAGGTCAGCTCTTTGATCAGATCTTACTTGACTGAGCATGACTTGACACAAGTGACCATTTTTGCCTCCTTTTATAAACTATAATTTTATTTCTTTATTTTTGGCTGTACTGGGTCTTCATTGCTGTGCAGGCCTTTCTGTGGTTGTGGTGAATGGGGGCTGCTCTGTAGTTGTTAAGTTCAGGCTTCTCGTTGCGGTGGCTTCTCTTGTTCGAGCACAGGTTCTGGGGTGCACGGGCTTCAGTAGTTGCAGATTCCAGGCTCTAGAGCACAGGCTTGATAGTTGTGACACGTGGGCTTAGTTGCTCCCGGGCGTGTGAGATCTTCCCAGACCAGGGATTGAACTTGTGTCCCTTGCATGGGCAGGCAGATTCTTTACCACTGAACTGCCAGGGAAGCCCTTGCCTCCTCCCTGTGGCTTCCAGGATGCCTCTCTCTGTTGGTTTCCTCCCAGTTCCTCCCAGCTTGTGCCTCCATTACTCTTTGTTTCTCTGAGCATCCTCTAAATGCTGGACTGGCCCAGAGCTCAGTTCTACAACCTCTTCTCTTATCTCCTGGTGCACTTCTGGTGATCTCAGTCAGTAACACCCTGACATCTTCCCAACGAATATCACTGTTCCAAATTCCCTCTTTCCTGATCTCCAGCTGTCTGCTGGACATCTTCTCTTGATACTCTGATTAGCATCTGAATCCCAGTATATCCAAAACCAGACTCTCCGTCCTCTGTAACCACTCACTTCCTTAGAAGCTTCCATCGGCTCTCTTTTGACAATTTCACTGTTTGTGTTGCTGAGGGTAAAAACTTTGCAGTGGTCCTAGACCCTTCTTTCTTTCAGGCTCCACATGAAATCCACAACCAGTGTCTGTCATGGGCTCTCCCTTCAAAACACACCCAGAATGTAAGCACTTCTCGCTCCCCACCCCCCCCACCCCGTTCCCACCCTGGTTCGCATCACCATCACTGCTCAGCTGGCCTGTGAAGGTTCCCTCAGGGCCGCCTGCTCCCACTGTTGGCTCACAGTCAGAGCCACCCTCTTGTCATGTGCCCTGTGTGTGGCTGTCCTGTCCCAGCCCTAAAAGCCAAAGTCTTGCTATGACCTGATGGATCTGCCCCCATCCCTCCTCCTAATTTCTCATTCTGACCTTATCCCTTGTCTGGATGCTCTGTTCAAGACATGCTGACTTCCTTGAAGTTCCTCGGATCTACCAAGTATGCTCCCACCTCAGGGTCTTAGCACTGCAATGGTTGCAACTCTTTTTCTATTGTTTATATTGCAGAATGGTCTTTATCTTATGAACTACTGAATATTCTCACAAGCCCAGCCATTTCTCTGCTAGTTCTCATTCTTGGAAAGAAGGTCTGTTGCCTATTGTTGGGAGAAAAATGAGTTCTGGCAGAGTTTGAATAGATCCTTGTTCAAATACTTGGGGCCAAGAAAAATGAGAATTTCTTGAGGTGGGTTTTGGCTTACCTGGAGACTTGCCTTCTGTACAGGTGGTGGGATCAGTAACATCTTGGCATGTTACCAGAGGTGACTTGGTGGCTCTCCTGGTCCATGAGGTGGACCGGGTCACTGCTCGCTTCCTCTGTCCCTCCCGCTCTAGCTGGACCCCTGCCCTCTGTCCTCTGAATGTTTCACATGACTTACAGATCCTTCTGCCTCAGGGAAGCCTGAGGTCAACCCCTCCTAGCTGTGCTGTATCCCACGCTCTGTCTGTCTCTAGCCTTTGTCTCACTGATTTTCCGATTCTATATGCTTGCATCACAGTTGCTTTCCTTAATTAGGCACTGAGCCCCAGACTCATTTGTTCTTCTGCCCCAGTGTTTTCCAAACTGAGCTCTGAGTCAGAATTACCTGCGGGTAGACATGCAGATTCTTGGCCTTCTCCCTGAGCATGAAAACCTGAAATCTGTTTTTTAATCCTGACTGCAGAACTTCTTGCAGAATTTGCACTTAATTTTTGGCTCATCCAGGGTACTGTTGCTCGTATAATTTAGGTACTATTTATTCCAATTATATGGGGCTTCACAGGTGGTGCTGGTGGTAAAGAATCCACCTGCCAGTGCAGGAGATACAAGAGATATGGGTTTGATCCCTGGGTTAGGAAGATCCCCTGGGGAAGGAAGTGGCAACCCACTCCAATATTCTTGCCTGGGAAATTCCATGGACAGAGGAGCCTGACAGGCTGCAGTCCATGCGGCCACAAAGAGTTGGGCACAACTGAGCAACTGAGTACACACACACACACACACACACATTCTAATTATATATATTAATATATACATATACACATATATGTATATATGTATTCTAATTCTGTACTTATTAGTCATTTCAAATGGAACATTTAAAGGGTGAGGAATTAAATCATTTGAAACATTGAAACACTTGTCATCCTTAGATGGGTTTTTATATTTTTTATAAGTTTTTATTGGAACAATAAAACCATATTGCAGAAAGCTTAGAAAATAGGGAGAAAAGCGTAATTTCCCCCAATTTGATGCAATGACTATTTTCACGTCAGTATGGTCCCCTTGGGCGTCTGTGGAGGAGTGTTCATAAACGTGAGCAGCATCGGACGTGATGTGCAGTCAGAAAGAAGAGGCTGGGAGCAGAGATTCCACTCTGGGCTCTGTGCTGCTTGGAGGTCGTGGCCCTGGATTCATGGAGAGGCCTGGCCCAGGGCTCCGCCAGGGTCCCAAGGGGAGGAGGTGCAGAATCACTCCGGGCCCAAGCCACCAGCCTCCCTAGAGCTGGTGTGCACAGTGTGATTTTGGTCTAGCCTGTGTCTGTTGTCACTGCCTGTGTGCAGGGGGCCCTGCTGCTGCCCTGGGGCTCCCAGGCTGGGGTAGGGGTGGAGGACACACATAGACAGCACTTACCACACTGTGAAATGCATGTCAGTCTGGAGGGGGATGCAAACTGGGGCTCTGGAGGAGGAGGTCCAGCCACTGACTGACCATGCCAGAGAAGGGAGATGGTCAAGGTGGCAAGTTAGAGGCGGGCACAGCTTGTCTGGCCCTGCGTTTCAGGCACAGCTGATGGCCATGTGGGATGGTACAGGCGCACGCCCATCTGGGGCCCTTACAGCCTCTGTTCTCACCCCTGACTTGTTCCCAGGGGGGCCCAGGGACTTAGAAAAAGAAAATATCAAGACTGATGCTGATGCGAGAAGCTGTATCAGTGTCACCCCCCAGCAGGGAATGGCATTTTCTCTCTTTATGATTTTACTATTTTTGCTGCAGTTCTGGGATATTTAAAATATACAGCAATTGACAGAAAATGATGAAACTCGTACATGTATACACGGGATAGATTTAAACAAAGATATTATTTTGCCACATTTGATTGTTATTTTCTTTAAAGGGAATTTAAAAAGTTATACCACTGAAATCATCTTTGTAACCCTTATGGATTACGCTTTTCTCTTGGTATCCTTAACTAGAGGTAAACACTATTTTTGAAGCTGATATGTGTTTCTCCTGTATGTGCTTTTTTGCTTTCATCACCTGGGTATGTGGTATATGCTTTAAAGCATATTTCTTTCCTTCTCTCTGTTTATCTATCAATCAGTCATCTATCTGTTGTTGTGTGTGCTCAGTTGTGTTGGACTCTCTGTGACTCTAGACTGTAGCCCACCAGGCTCCTCTGTCCATGGAATTGCCCAGGCAAGAATACTGGAGGGGGTTGCCATGCCCTCCTCCCGAGGATCTTCTCAACCCAGGGATTGAACCCTCATCTTCTGCACTGCAGGAGGATTCTTTTGCTAAGAGGCCGTGGAAGCCCAACTATCTGTTGTATGATACATATGTTTTGCAACTTACTTTTGTTTCCAGTTCTCAATACTAATTTTTTGAGATTTACTCACATGAATCATACAGAATCTGATTCTTTTATTTTCCTGGCTGTAGTGTGTATTTCACTGTTTGAAAATACTGAGATGTACTTATCCCTGCTCCTTTGAATGGACACTTGAGCTGTGGTAGAAAACACCCTTCCTTGTACTTTCTTCCATGTATGTGTAAGAATGTTTCTTGATCATATTTCAGAGACAGGGTACTTGGGTTTTTGGAAATGTGCATTTTAAGTTTTCACTACACATTTCCAATTGCTCTCCAAAGAGTTTGTACACATTTTCACTCCTGTCAGCTGTGTAACAGATCCCGTTTTCTAGTGTCGGTATCATCACACATCGCAGTTTTTGACAATTTGATGAGTATGAAGCCAGCATCTCATTGAAAATTTTATTTATGTCTCTAATGATTAGAGAAGATGACTATGTGTTCATATGTTAATATGTGTAAGTTCTTTATATTTTCTGCATACTAACACTTTGTTGCTTATACATATTGAAAGTATTTTCCCTCAGTCACTGATGTGTTTTGGAATGCTGTTTTCAGGAATTTCTCCCTTATAGAGATTTGTAAATCTTTCCTTTGGAAAGTTGTGCCCTTTCATTTTGTTCAAGGGATCCTCCCTGTCCTGGGGCCATAGCTGCATAGTGGGCCCTTGAACAGTCAAGGGCTAGGGGTGTCAACCCTCTTTGCAAGGGAAAACGCACACAAAATTTCTGTTCGGCCCTCCATATCCACGGTTCCTCCCCATCAGCGGTTTTTCATCCTTGGATTCAAATGCACTGTGGATTGTGTAGCACTGCTGTGTTTACTATCGAAAAATATCCGCGTATAAGTGACCCTTCACAGTTCAAACCTGTGTGTTCAAGGGTTAACTGTATTCTCCAAGATTTTCCTCCGAAAGATACAAGGTTTTAATTCTACATGTAAATCCCTAACTCAAGTGGGTGAAAAAAAAGAAAGAAACCTTTTTTTCAACTTGGAAAAGTTCATGAAATTAGACTGTGTAGTTTTATTATGGTAAAGCCAACACAACATATCCTTGAGGAGGGCATGGCAACCCACTCCATTATTCTTGCCTGGAGAATCTCCATGGACAGAGGAGCCTGGTGGGCTACAGTCCATGGGGTCCTAAAGAGTAGGACATAACTGAGCGACTAAGCATAACACAATGTAACCATGCCTTAAGTCAAGAAACAAAACCGCAGGGCCAGAGAAACGTGTCATACGCCTCCCTGTCAGTCAGAATGCCTTTGCCTTGCCCCAGTTAGTCACTTGCCTAAGTGTGACAGCTGTCACACACCCCTCTCCTCACCCCCATCTCAAGATTTCCTCTCTGCCCTGGTCCTCCCAGGATTTCCATGCACTCCCTCTGGACGTCCCACTTAACAGAGGCCTGACCCTTCCTGGAGAAGGCCCCTGAGCTTAGGCTTGAAGGAAGAGCGGGGTCTAGAAGAAGAGAAAAGTATTCAGAGCCAGGGAGAGATGGAGCTAGCAGGTTAGCCATTGAGAGGCTGGGGGCTTTGCATCCTTCCTTCTAAGGAGCTGGAGCAGAGAGCATTTAGTGTAGCAGGACGAAGCCAGAAAGATTTCAGCCTCCCCTCATCTTTCCCAGCAAGAGGCTGAAATCATTTCTCATACATCGAACAGAGAAAGAATATTCTCCTCTTAATGCTTTAAAGAGGGAAGGGGGCGAGAAAAAATGCACAAAATACATAGAAACAGACGGGCTTGCAGAGAGCAGATGTTTTGCTCTAAGATCCCTTCCATCTGACGGGGAAAACAGCTGGTGCTTCCGGAGCCACCCTGTCACCTTTCTCCGCCAGCCGCTGTGCTTATTTCTCTCTCCGTTTTCATTTGCCTTCTCACCTTCGTTGACCATGGCCTGGTGGCCCACTCTTCATTCAGAATCACGTCCCCCAGAGGGTGTTGGGTCATTGTAGGTTCAGGTTCACATTCAGTTCTGATTGAGACAGACTCAGAGTCTTGAGACTCAGGCTGTGCACAGGACCCGCTGTTGGGCTCTAAGCATTAGGACTGGAGGTGCAGACCCCTGGCTCGCTGCCCAACCCTGTGTCTGGTCCATGCTCACAAGTGATCCAAGACTTAACAGAATCCCAGTCCAGTAAAGAACAGACTTTTGGACTCAGTGGGAGAAGGCGAAGATGGGAAGATTTGAGAGAATAGCACTGAAACATGTACCTTGTTGTTGTTGTTCGTTCTCTAAGTCATGTCCGACTCTTTGTGACCCCATGGAGCATATGTAGCACATCAGGCTTCTTTGTCCATGGGGTTTTGCAGGCAAGAATTCTGGAGTGGATTACCATCTCTTTCTCCAAAACATGTACATTGCCATATATAAAATAGATGACCAGTGCAAGTTCAGTGCATGAAGCAGGACACCCAAAGCTGGTGCTCTGGGACAACCCAGAGGGATAGGTGGGGAGGGAGGTGGGGGGGTTCAGGATGGGGAGTCACATGTATACCTGTGGCTGATTCATGTTGATGTATGGCAGAAACCATCACAATACTGTAAAGTAATTATCCTCCAATTAAAAACAAAATAAGAATCCTAGTCCATCTTTACTGTGAAAGAGGAGTGGGCAGGTTAGTCCAAGTGGGCAGGTGTTTGGGGAGGAAGTCATTCAGACTGGAATCCCAGAGGAGCTGTGGGGAAGAAAAAGAAAAAGGTGAGGCCCCATTCTAGGTGCTGAGGAATCCTAGTACCAGCTGGTTTTCTAAGGCAGATCGGAATTTAACCATGTCTCCTTTGCTTCAGAACTCACTGTTTTTTAGAGATTTAAAACCCATTAGGGACTGGCTTAAGAAGTTAATAACCTGTTACCATGCTGGAGAATTGCATTTGATGTTGTTTATAGCTATTTGGCTTATGAAAATAAATACATTAAGATTGGGAGCCAATTCTTATTCACACTACTTACTGAAGGCAGATCATCCAATAATAAACAAATATCATTAATCTTAAACCCACGTGGGGAGAATTTCATTTTTTTAAAACTAATTGTACTTGTGGGATTTATATATATATATATATATATATATATATATATATATATATATATATATATATATATATATGAACCTAAAAAAATGTGCAGTAATACAATAAACTTTGCATGTGTGGTACAGAATTCGATTTGTGTGGGAAAGACAAATTAACTGTGAAACGTAACCAGGAAAAGTAATGTTGATTACAAGGAGCACATAATTAGGACAGCTTGGATATGCAGTGGGTTCTTCTTTGCTTCTACCAAGCCTGAGCACGACTGACTGGATATTCAATTTGGTTTTAATTATCATATTAATATTGGTTATAATTTCCATAAATGACTCTTAAGCCACAGGAATGGATAATAGAGTTGAAAATCTATTTTTTCCCACTTTTTCCTGTTCGAGCATTTATTCCCCAGTTATCAGGGCAGCCTGTGCAGGGAGACAAAATCACCCAATGGTGATCATTTCTCAAGTGTGACAGTTCCAGATCTTTTCTGAAGCCAAGTTATTTGCTTAATTTCACTGGTGACAGTTTATTCATTCACAATTAGAAACACTTCCTTATCTAAGTGAGTGTGCTAAGAACTCAGAAATTTAGAAGTCTTTGTCCTCGCATTAAAATTTAGCAAGAGAGATGTACATGAAAGCTTTTTTTTTAAAAAAACCCATTAAACTGTGCTGAGATCGATTACCATCAAACACATTAAGGTCAGTGACGATCTAAGATGATAGAAACACACAGAAGAGGGAGAGTAAAGCCTTCCAGGGGTGAAGGCATGCAGAAGGGTGCTTTGTGCTGGGTTTTGATGGATAGATAGGAGTTTACTAAAGGGAGGAGGAAGGAATGGTTTGAGTCAAGAAAGTACATGAGGCATTCAGAGGTCAGAGGGAAGCTTAGGAGGCCAGAGGGCTAGGTTAATGGGAGAGTGAAGCTGGAGAGGCAGAATTCATGTCAGCTTGTCCACCCACCTTGATTACATCGTCTACTCCCGATAATCAGCTCCCACCTAAACCAGACCGGAAACCTTAGCATGGTTCTCTCTACCTCCCCACTTGTACTCCTCTAATCTGTCTTCCATATTACAGCCAAAGGGATCTTTCTGAAACCCGCATCTTAACATATTGCTCCCTTTGGCCCTCAGAATAAAGTCCAGATCTTCCTGATCCATAGAGAAGCTCCCAGAGCTAGTCTCTGCCAACCTCTCAAACTCACATCCCATCAGCCACCTTCTTTGTCCCTAGGCTCCCACCACCCTGCCCTCCTCTTCATTCTGAAACCTGCCAGCCTGATTCCCTGCTCTGAGCCGTTGCACATACTATTCCCACTGCCTGGTCAACTTAGTTTTCTAAAACAAGCATCCCCTCTTTCCTTCTCCCATCGTCCTCCCACCTATTCTCAGGGCTCTTTGTGTTCTTTCCTTCCTTTTATTCCTATGGCCTGTATGCAGTCTGCAATTGTCCTTTTCACTCAGTATCATGTATTTTTCTGTGTCTGTCTTTCTCATTAGAATTCAAATTCCATAAATGGGGGATTGACGCCTGTCTTGCTCACAGCTGTACACCCGGTACCTGGCACCGTGACAGGCACCTCCTAGGTTCCGAAAAATTACTTCTTGGAGAAAATAGATGGAAGGGCCAGATTCCAGAGGGCCTTGTGTGCCATGCCCTAAGCTTTAGCCCTTATCCTGTGAACCATAGGAAACCAAGAGAGAGATTTAACCAGGCCTGCGATGAGCATGGCATGGGTCCGCCTGACACAGAAAATTAAGTTTAAAATATTTTCAGTAATTTCACTCATACCATGACTTCACTGGCATCCCTCCGTGGCGATGCAATGATAGGAACAAAAAGCAATTTTCATTTCTCGAGTAAAACATAAAAACCTCTCCCTGCAGAGCTTTAACGCGCTCAGAATGAAAACTGAACCCACAGCCCCAGCCAGACAGACGAGTGAGCTGGTTAGCGGGAGGGATGGCGGGTCGCTGACAGCAGAGGGGCCTCTGGTTCGCAATTTTAAGGGGACATAAAACGCTGGCTGGCTTTCACAGAACACCAGGCCGAGCTGCAGAAAACTGTAAAATCTCCCTGTTGCAATATAAATATGGGATGAAAGTTGATTAACCAATTTTATGTTGTTATCTGAGCCTTCAATCCATTTGCACTTGAATTAAAAAGACACAAATTGAGTTTTGGCTGGACACACATTTTTCGACAGGCAGTATAGGTAAAAGAAAAGAGGTTTAAATTTCTTTTTCACTTGAAATCTTTATCTGGCAGAAGGTTTTCTGTGATGTCATGCTGCTTGGTTTCTGAGGAATAACTGCCAGGGTTTAGCAAGTCAGCCCAGATTCTATAGGCTATAATAAAAAGGACATCTCTTGAATTTTATTCTTGGGCTGGTGCATTCTTCTGGCCATGGACACTTTCTCGGCTAAGTCATTGCAAGAGTCTTCTGTCTGGACCCCACATAGCTCTGAAGGCTACTTCTAGTCTGTCTCTACCCAATCCCTAAGTTCAGTTTAGTTCAGTCGCTCAGTCGTGTCCACCTCTTTGTGACCCCATGGACTGTAGCGTACCAGGCTTCCCTGTCCATCACCAACTCCCGGAGCTTGCTTAAACTCATGTCCATCTAATTGGTGATGCCATCCAACCATCTCATCCTCTGTCGTCCCCTTCTCCTCCTACCTTTAGTCTTTCCTAGCATCAGGGTCTTTTCCAATGAGTCAGTTCTTTGCATCAGGTGACCAAAGTATTGGAGTTTCAGCTTCAGCATCAGTCCTTCCAATGAATATTCAGGATTGATTTCCTTTAGGACTGACTGCTTTGATCTCCTTGCTGTCCAAGGGACTCTCAAGAGATCCATTGGTTTCTATTTTATGGCTTTCTGGGATATTCATTTCAGTTCAGTTCAGTCACTCAGTCATGTCCGACTCTTTGCAACCCCATGAATCACAGCACGCCAGGCCTCCCTGTCCATCACCAACTCCTGGAGTTCACTCAAACTCATGTCCATCGAATCGGTGATGCCATCCAGCCATCCTCTGTCATCCCCTTCTCCTCCTGCCTTCAATCTTTCCCAGCATCAGGGTCTTTTCCAATGAGTCAGTTCTTTGCATCAGGTGGCCAAAGTATTGGACCTTCAGCTTCAGCATCAGTCCTTCCAATGGATATTCAGGACTGATTTTCCCCAGGATAGACTGGTTTGATCTCTTTGCAGTCCAAGGGACTCTCAAGAGTCTTCTTCAACACCACAGTTCAAAAGCATCAATTCTTCTGTGCTCAGCTTTCTTTATAGGCCAACTCTCACATCCATACATGAATACTGGAAAAACCATAGCTTTGACTAGACAGACCTGGTGATGTAATGTCCCTGCTTTTTAATATGCTGTCTAGGTTGGTCCTAGTTTTTCTTCCAAGGAACAAGCTTTTTATTTCATGGCTGCAGTCACCATCTGCAGTGATCTTGCAGCCCCCCTCCAAATAAAGTCTCTCATGGTTTCCACTGTTTCCCCACCTATTTGACATGAAGTTTTGGAACTGGATGCCATGATCTTAGTTTTTTGAATGTTAAGTTTTAAGTCAACTGTTTCACTCTCAACTTTCATCAAGAGGCTCTTTAGTTCTTCTTGACTTTCTGCCATAAGGGTGGTGTCATCTGTGTATCTGAGGTTATTGATATTTCTCCTGGCAATTTTGATTCCAGATTGTACTTCATCCAGCCTGGCATTTCATATGATATACTCTGCATATAGGTTAAATAAGCAGGGTGACAATATACAGCCTTGATGTACTCCTTTCCCAATTTGGAGCCTGTTGTTCTATGTCCAGTTATAACTATTGCTTTTTGACCTGTATACAGATTTCTCAGAAGACAGGTAAGGTGGTCTGGTATTCATCTCTTGAAGAATTTTCACAGTTTGTTGTGATCCACATAGACAAAGGCTTTGGCATAGTCAATGAAGCAGAAGTAGATGTTTTCTGGAACTCTCTTGCCTTTTTGATGATCCAACAGATGTTGGCAATTTGATCTCTGGTACCTCTGCTTTTTCTAAATCCAGCTTGAACATCTGGAAGTTCATGGTTCACATGCTGTTGAAGCCTGACTTGGAGAATTTTGAGCATTACTTTGCTAGCATGTGAGATGAGTGCAATTGTGCGGTAGTTTGAGCATTCTTTGGCATTGCCTTTCTTTGGGATTGGAATGAAAACTGACCTTTTCCAGTCCTCTGGCCACTGCTGAGTTTTCCAAATTTGCTGGCATATTGAGTGCAGCACTTTCACAGCATCATCTTTTAGGATTTGAAATAGCTCAGCTGTAATTCCATCACCTCCACTAACTTTGTTCGCAGTGATGCTTCCTAAGGCCCACTTGGTTTCACATTCCAGGCTGTCTGGCTGTAGGTGAGTGATTAAACCTCATGGTTATCTGGGTCCTGAAAATCTTTTTTGTATGGTTCTGTGTATTCTTGCCACCTCTTCTTAACATCTTCTGTTTCTGTTAGGTCCATACCATTTCTGTCCTTTATTGTGCCCATCTTTGCATGAAATGTTCTCTTGGTATCTCTAATTTTCTTGAAATTATGCAACCCCTAAGACTTCTCACCAAATAGCCATAGAACTGTTCTTCTAGTACAAGCCTGGACCTGCTCCAAACCTCTCTGTGGATTGTTCATTAAGAACACAGTTTAATTCTTTGGCATCATCATCATGGTCTTAGACAATCCATCTGTGCATGCCTTACCTTTCTAAACTCACCCGTTTCTTCTCCATTACCCTCCCACATTGACATGCCCACCGTATTCTATTTTCCAAGCTCACCTACCTGCCTGTTTACATGTCTCAGAAATCATCAGGTGCTTTCTCATCACCTTGCCTTGCTCCTGCTCTTTCCTCAGCCTTGAATGGTGCCCTTCCCAACTCCATCACTCCCCATGCAAATGCTCTACCTCCTTCACAGTCAAACCTGGGGGTGCAGCAACCCTATTCAGGGAAGCGACCTGGGAGACTGCAGCACTCCCTGGATGGCTTGGGGGTCACATTCACTGGGGCAGGTGTCAGGTCAGGAAGGGCTGCATCAGCCAGGTCAGAAAAGAGAAATTCCATCCAGAGAGAGGTGTGTGTGTCCAGGGATGTGCAGTCATGGTTCTAGATGACACCAGTGCCCAGTGAGGCAGGTGTCCTGTGGTCTTGAGTATCGTGCCATAGAGAGATCCCAGGAAGGTCTACCCCATCTGTGTATCCATACAGAGCTGTGACCCACTGGGGCTCAGTTCCCATGGGGTTCTGATTCTGAGTTCTGCGGGGGCAGCCTGGACAGTTCATCCTGAATCTGCATCCCCACTTGCCTACACTGTACCCATATTCATAGCTCCTTGACCACATGAATCCCCCAGAAAAGCCTGTGAACAACAGAGTAGTCACTCTTGGCTTAGGTACATCCAGTCCATTCTGAGACCCTTGACCTGTTAACCTGGCTTCATAACCTATAGCCAAAAGCCAACAAAAATGTTCCAGTGATATCCTTGCCTCGTTGGTGAATAACATCCTGAGCCTTCACCCCAGCTGCCTTCTGCTCCCATTCCACAAGGTTCCTTGGCCACTCAGTATCTGTCCTCTAGTCTTGTCTCCTGTCTGTGGACTGCTGTCTGTCCCTCAGCCCCAAATCGTGATTTGAGTCTCTGGCTCTTAGCTCTGGCTTTTGGCTTCGACCCCCAGCACTCCAGAACCATTCTCTCTGCTCTACGTGCCCTGGACACTATCCTCCCATCAGTGATAGTGGTAGGCTCTGAGTTCTCTCCTGTTGGGTGGTGCACTCATCATGTATCACTGTGTGGCTCCCCTCTGCTCACTGAACCACCACCAGTCCTGTTAGTTTGATCTTCAGGGCTTTTCCCACCCTGGCCCCTCACTAATCCAGGCTGTCCCTGGCTCTGTGCCCCGCAGTGCACCTTATGCTCCAGCCCTTCTGTGTAAGTTGTGTTCTTTAGCACACCGTGAACTTGACATCTCTTTACCTTGCTGTGGCTCTCCAGTGCTTTGTAGTGGGGACCTCTGTGGGACTAGGAGGATGCTTCAAAGTTAGATTCCACAATCGCAACAGGGTTCAAAGCCAGAGCATTTGTGTGACCTTGGGCATATCACTTAATCCTAGGGATCCTCAATGGACTCGTTTGAAAAAGAGAGTGATGACCCCCACTGGAAGTGTTGTCATAGGATTCAGGGTGACACGATGCCTGGCATGTTCCCCCCCACGGCAGAGGCAGGATAACTTGAGTGCTCCATCGCAGACTTTGCTGACAGTTAGGAAAGGTGCTGGTGTTCCCTTGAAGAAAGTGTGAGCCTGACACCCTCTGAGGGTCAGTGGGCCCAAGGCTCAGCGAGTGGAACCTGCTCATTGACATGCATCCCCCTCCTTTGGAGGCTGCACTGGGGCTACCGTGTGAGCTGCTGATACAGAGAAGGTTCCTGATGGTCCTGGGCCCTCACTGTATCTGCCCTTGTGATGAGTTGTGGTTCCAGTTTTAGAATTTCTCCCAACACTGCCCAGAGAACTGTCACTTAGCGAACCCCTGAGCCGAGACGATTCCATGGCACTGGGGAAAGATGGGGAGTCTCTGGAGAAAATGCCCCTGGCCAGGAGGATCTGCTGGCTGCGGTGGATGGGGACCTCCACTGGCGAGCATGGGGCCAATTTCTAGGGCCACTGCTGATTTTTAAAGTGACCCTTGGAGATTCTCTTCCTCTCTTTATGCCTGTTTCTTTTTTAAAAATTAATTTTTATTGGAGTAGAGTTGATTTACAATGTTGTGTTAGTTCCTGCTGTTCAGAAAAGTGAATCAGTTACACATATATGTATATCCACTGCGTTTTAGATTCTTTTCCCATGGAGGCCATTACAAAGTATTAAGTAGACTTCTCCGTGCTATACAGCAGGTTCTTATTAGTTACATATTTTATATATAGTTGGGTGTATATGTCAGTCTCAATCTCCAAATTTATCCCTTTCCCCCTGCCCCCTTGGTAACTCTAAGTTTGTTTTCTACTTCTGTGACATGTTTCTGTTTTGTAAGTAAGTTCATTTGAACCATGTTTTTAGATTCCGCACATAAGTGGTAACATATGATATTTGTCTTTGTCTGACTTACTTCACTCAGTAAAGTGCACTCTGGATCCACCTGTGTTGCTGCAGTGGCATTATTTCATTCTTTTTTTGTTGCTGAGTAATGTTCCATTGTATACATGGAACCACACCTTCTTTATCCATCCCTCCACTGATAGACATTTAGGTTGCTTCCATGTCCTGGCTATCATAAATAGTGCTGCAAGGAAGCACAAGCTGGAATCAAGATTGCCAGGAGAAATATCAATAACCTCAGATATGCAGATGACACCGCCCTTATGGCAGAAAGTGAAGAACTAAAGAGCCTCTTGATGAAAGTGAAAGAGGAGAGTGAAAACGTTGGCTTAAAGCTCAACATTCAGAAAATTAAGATCATGGCATCTGGTCCCATCACTTCACGGGAAATAGATGGGGAAACAGTGGGAACAGTGTCAGACTTTATTTTTCTGGGCTCCAAAATCACTGCAGATGGTGATTGCAGCCAAGAAATTAAAAGACGCTTACTCCTTGGAAGGAAAGTTATAACCAACCTAGACAGCATATTAAAAAGTGGAGACATTACTTTGCCAATGAAGGTCCATCTAGTCAAGGCTATGGTTTTTCCAGTGGTCATGTATGGACGTGAGAGTTGGACTATAAGGAAAGCTGAGCACTGAAGAATTGATGCTTTTGAACTGTGGTGTTGGAGAAGACTCTTGAGAGTCCCTTGGACTGCAAGGAGATCCAACCAGTCCATCCTAAAGGAGATCAGTCCTGGGTGTTCATTGGAAGGACTGATGTTGAAGCCTAAACTCCAATACTTTGGCCACCTGATGCGAAGAGCTGTCTCATTTGAAAAGACCCTGATGCTGGGAAAGATTGAGGGTGGGAGGAGAAAGGGATGACATAGGATGAGATGGTTGGATGGATGGACTCAATGGACATGGGTTGGGTGGACTCCAGGAGTTGGTGATGGACAGGAAGGCCTGGTGTGCTGTGGTTCACGGGGTCACAAAGAGTTGGACATGACTGAGCGACTGAACTGAACTGAACATTGAAAATGAAGGTGTTAGTTGCTTAGTCATGTCCAACTCTTTGTGACCCTATGGGCTGTAGCCTGCCAGGCTCCCCTGTCCGTGGGATTCTCCAGGCAAGAATACTGGAGTGGGTAGCCACTTCCTTCTCCAGGGATCTTCCCAACCCAGGGATCAAACCTGTGTCTCCCACATTGCAGGTAGTTTCTTTGTCACCTAGGCCACCAGGGAAGGAGGTGTATGTATCTTTTTGAATTACGATTTTCTCTGGATATATACCCAGGAGTGGGATTGCTGGATCATATGGTAGCTCTATTTTTAGTATTTTAATGAACCTCCATACTGTTCTCCAGAGTGGCTCTACCAATTTACATTGCCGTCAACGGTGTAGGAGGATTCCCTTTTCTTCACACTCTCTCCAGCATTTATTTGTAGACTTTTTGATGAAGGCCATTCTGACTGGTGTGAGGTGATACCCTCTTATAGTTTTGATTTGCATTTCTCTAATAATTAGTGATGATTGAGCATCTTTTCATGTGCCTCTTGGCCATCTCTGTTTTCTTTAGACAAATGCCCAGTAGATCTTTTTCCCATTTTTTAACTTTATATTGAACTTCATGAGCTGTTTGTATATTCTGTAGATTAATCTCTTGTTTGTCTCTTCATTTGCCTCAGTTCCCTTAATTGAAAAATATAAGCACTGTCCCAAGAGATCTCTAAGTTCCCCTGAAATGCTTACACTGTGTAGTTGGTATTAGCGAGAGGCTCATGACAGCCCTCCACCTACCCACAACTTATAATGCTGAAGTCAGGTGCGGCTATAGAAGGCTGGCACCTTCACAGGGCACTCAGTAATTGTCATACCCTGTAAGTATTTATTCACGGGAAAATACAGAACATATTTCCTTATGTTCTTTTAGTGTCTACCCTGTCCCCGGTGCTTTGCTGATATTGTAGCATGAATTCCGCCTTGTGTTGGTGTATGTTTCCCCCAGTGCAGACTCTGAGATAAGGATCAGGGTGCAGATAGTTTATTTGGAGGGTGATCACAGGATGCATGATGCTTGAGTAGAGGAGAGAGACAGAGAAGACAAAACTCAATTAGGGGTACTTACATGAATGAGGTGTTGCTGTGGGCACCTGGCGGGCAGTCCCCCTGAGATTTATCTCAAATCTGTACCATTGTGGGGGAGAAGCTGCAAGTTTACAAACCACCTCCTGGCCCTGGTTGGTAGAGAGCCTCCTAGGTGTTTACTCTCTGGCACCTTGATGTGCCTCTGGTACAGGTCACTCAAGCTGCCTTGGCTGGCAGCACCTCTATGCAGGAGATACTGAAGGCCATTGTAATATCCAAACCACCTGCCAGGACCCCTGGGGCAGGTCAGAATCAGTGATGCACTGAAGTCAGCTCAGACTAGCACCCAAGAGCCCATTGTCAACTTTTCAAGAATTTTTGCCAGCTGTTCATGAAACACAGTCATTCTTGAACATTACAATTTACAATCTTGCATGAAATACATTGTATGAAAGACAAAGGTAACAAGTACTAACATCTCATCCAGTTAATTTACTACACATTGCTACTCTCTATGTTCTGAGGTTAGTATACTCATATGGCAATAATACAGTTTGATGACATGTATGTATGTCATCAACCACTCAGGAAATATTTACATCATGGGGATCAGCAGATGTTATCAAGACTTTTTTCTTTTTTCCTCCAGAGAACAGGTGGTTAAGCATCAACCAGCACCCCCGGTTGGGTTGCTCCTGGCAGGGCACTGAGCGTGTCCATTACACAGCCTGTCGCAGCAGCCAGGGTCTGAAATAACCTACAGAATTGTGAAGCAGTGAAGACACAGACAATAGGCTAGGTTTCCAGTGGTGATTCCCAAAGCCTCAGTGGAGAACTGAGGTCCTCAGGCTGCAGCCGCGTCTGGCAGAGTTGGGAAATGGTAGGTGTTAGAAGCTGCTGGTGGGTTCAGGGCATCCCTCTGCGGTAGAGACTTCATGGCCACCTTTACCCCGATCCACAGCAGCAAAAGTTCTGCTGCCATGCAGGCTGCCCTTCATGTGATGGACAGGAGAAAAAAAAAAAAAGCCACATCTGGATCTCTGGCCACAAGGGATTCTGAGAATGATTTTATTTTATTTTTTAAAGTGACAAATGTGTCTTTTATTTTTAAATAAAAATTTAAATTTACATTATTTTTAATTTAAAAAAATGAAGGAACTTTTTAGACAGCCCAATAGATCCCACATTCTACTTTGCAGGTACTACCTTTATAATGACAAAAGCTTATTTAAAAAAAAAAAAAATCACTATTTCCTATTGGGCCCACATACAGCTTTTTTTTTTTTTTCTTATTTTCTAGTTTTGCCAAATATCAAAATGAATCCACCACAGGTATACATGTGTTCCCCATCCTGAACCTTCCTCCCTCCTCCCTCCCCATACCATCCCTCTGGGTCGTCCCAGTGCACCAGCCCCAAGCATCCAGCATCGTGCATTGAACCTGGACTGGCATCTTGTTTCATACATGACATTTCACATGTTTCAATGCCATTCTCCCAAATCTTCCCACCCTCTCCCTCTCCCACAGAGTCCATAAGACTGTTCTATACATCAGTGTCTCTTTTGCTGAGAATGATTTTAGATTTCTGGCTTCAGCATGGCAGAAAAGGGCTGAGTGCTGAGAAGACGTTTCACTGTCTGCCACTGGGGACACCTTTCTCAAGAGCCTGAAAGTGGGGGGCTGCCTCGTGGCCACCCTGTAGCCCCAGAGCTCAGCAAGGCCTGGGTGCAGTGGGAGGTCAGTAAGTGTGTATGAAGTGAATTAATGACTCTAGAAGAGGAAATTTTGCTTTCTTTGGCTGGTCCTCATCTTTGTCAAAAAAGAAAATTCTGGAAGCGAATTTAGGCTCAGAATGAAATATGTGGCCTGAAAGCTTACCCCACTCCTCCCCTCCCCTCCTCTCTCCTTGCCCTCCCCTTTTCCCTTTCCTTTCCCCTTCTGCCTCCTCTCCTTTCCCTTTTGTTTTTGTCTTTTTCTCTTCTCTTTCTCCTCTCTCCCTCAGCTTCCATATTAAGATACCTGCTTCTCCTGCAGACACACAGGAGGACCTTCAAACCCAGTTCATGGCCTCTTGCATTCCATGCATGGCCTCTTTTAGCTAAACATCCCCCCTTTTAGGTGGTCCCTCAGGGCTGCAGGATTATCAGGTCTGGAGGAGTACCTCGTGAGAATTAGGACCTGATATTATTGGGATATGTGGTCCAGGAGATGCCTCCCCCACCTCAGGTAAGGCCAGGCTTCTGCCCTCAGGGAACACCACGTCTTCCTTGCTGGGTGGGCATGTGCATGGTCCGGGCAGCCTCTCTGGCCCTGCTGGCTGGAAAAGGTCATGTGCTCTTGTCAAAGTATGACATATATGCCTAAGTGGCAACATCACAGGGTCCCATTTCCCCTGTGGATACCTTGATTACTTAGTTAGTGTTAGTTGCTCAGTTGTGTCCAACTCTTTGCAACCTCATGGACTGTAGCCCACCAGGCTCCTCTATCCATGGAATTCTCCACGTAAGAATACTGGAGTGGGTTGCCATTCCCTTCTCCAGGGGATCTTCCCAACCCAGGGATGGATACCTTAATCAGGGTTTTTAAGGACAGTGTGTTATGGAAAGAGACATTGGTGTTGCCGTGTTGGCTCTGGTTGTGGTGTGAGAGCTCAGTGTGAGCCCTTGGAGAAATCCCTTTATCCTCTGTCCCAGCTTGTTCACGTCTAAGACAATGTGCTCTGGGTGCTTTCAATTCTATCCAGATAGCCCTCCATGAGAATCAACCATGCTCGGTGTGGGGAGAGGCTGTGACCTCCATGTGGGATGGGGTGGGGATGGCCGGAGCTGGGCCATGTTGGGGTAAAGCCCAGGGATTTGCATTTTGACTTGGGCTCCCATGTTGGGGAAGCGGCATACACAGCCCTCTTTCTGTATCAAGCCCACCTTTACCCTCATTGTTGTGACTGCTAGAACTGGCCTGGGTCACTGTGCCTGAGGAGAGAGGTGGAAACCTAGCCCCTTCTCTCTCATCTCCAGGGGAACAGAGGCAGGGTCAGCTTCCCAGAGCACCTGCGAGGTTCCTCTCTTCATGCTGTGAAAATAATGAGGGAGGGGTGGGAGGGCTCCTCTTTAGACACAGACACCTCTTCCTCTGTCTCTGTCAACCTGCAGACATTTCTGAGTTCTTACACTGAGATTAGTTTGATCTCTTACACTGAGATCAAACCCACACCCATTTTTTTAAAAAGTCAAACATGCAAAAATCCAAGAAAAACAAAAAACAAAACTATCATAAGCCAGAATTGGGGTCATTGAGCATCAGCTTAGGTATTAATAGCATAAAAGAGCAACCCAGAAGTCACGGTCCCACCTGCATGGAGCCCCACAGAGCCCACGGAGGGCCGGGGTGATGTGCAGGGCTGTGCGCACCCCTTGCAGGGTCATTCAGATGAGTGCCATCCCTGGGGCACCCAAACTTTCTTTCTGACATTGTAGACTGGCTTCACACAGACATGAGGTGCATGAAAGTAGGGGCCTCCCAGCCATCTCAGTGTACAGAAAGCCTCTCAGTCACACCAGGGGCCAGGTTGGGACAGAAACATTGATTCCAGCCCTTGGAACTGATAGGAAATGCTCCTGACAAAGAGTGTTAGGAATATGTCTAGTGGGAACTGAGTGTTATATGGCTTTACTTGAAAGCAATAGAGAAATGATCAGATCTATTGACTGTCTACAATGTACCTGAAATCATTTTCCATACTGGGGGCACAGCAGTCATTCAGACTGGGTCCAGTGGACCTTAAATAGCCAACCCATGGGAAAGGCAGGTAGCTGAAGCTGGCTTTGGGGCCATAACAACTATAGACTTGAATTCCTGTAAGATTTCTATGATTCAGATTCTCTCAAAGTCACTCTCTCCACCCAGCTTCTTCCTGTCTCTGCTGCCTTCAGGAGGGGCACACGATAGCCTCCATCCTCATTTCTGCTCCCATCTCAGCATCCCAGGGCTTCCCAGGTGGTGCTAGTGGTAAAGAACCCCTCTGCCAATGAAAGACATAAGGGACCCAGGTTTGATCCCTGGGTTGGGAAGATCCCCTGAAGGAGGACGTGGCAACCCTCTCCAGTATTCTTGCCCACAGAATCCCTTGGACAGAGGAACCTGATGGGCTGCAGTCCATAGGATCACACAGAGTGGACACGGCTGAAGTGACTTAGCACACACGCACGCTTTCAGGGTCCCAGCCAGATGAAGAAGATGTTAAATGAGGAACTTTGTGTTGATTAGCAGATATTGTGAAACTGATCGGGCAAGAAAAAGTTCTAGGTCTGGTGGATGGAGTCCAAGGAGGCTGAGAGGTGGGAAGCTCTTAGGAACACGGGCAGGCAGATTGCACAGTGGAGAGTGCTTCCTTGGGTGGCCACTTGTGCCTGAAGAAGAAAGCACAGCTCAAGAAGGGGGACCATGTGACCAGCCTGAACAGGAACCAGGAAGGTGGGGGTTGTCTTGTGTGGCACCAGGTGAATGGCTTTCTGGTTCTGAGCTTGGCTGCTTGTCCCTGGCGGTACTGCCTACATGTAGGGAGAACTCCACCTGCAGCCTCCCCCGTGTGTCTCCACGTACTGTGCACATGTGGTTGGCAAGAGTCATTACATCATGACTGTTTTCCAGTATCCTTATTTTCTTCGTCCTTTTCCTGTGCCTGGAATATCCTGGGCTCAGTTCTAATCTCAGATCTTTGCTTCAACTCCAGCTCCCTGCAAACCCCATCCCTAGATGCCTGTGTACTCCCTTTTCCTTATTCAAATGTTACATGCCTTTAAGATGATCTCAAGCCCCCTTTTATTGGGAAACCCTTGCCTGACTACGCGTGCCCTCCAGTCCCTGACTATTAGTTATAGTATTAGAGTTGCAGCATGTATCATTTCATTCCATGCTCCAGTACCTCTAGGAAGTTGCAGTCTTTTCCTCCATTGTACAGATGGGGAAACGGAGACTCTGTGAGGCCTAACCTTGTCCCAGGGAGGAGGAGCTGGAGTCTGCAGCTGTATCTACTCTGCTGCTGCGAAGTCACTCAGTCATGTCCGACATTTGCGACCCCATGGACTGTAGCCCACCAGGCTCCTCTGTCCATGGGATTCTCCAGGCAAGAATACTGGAGTAGGTTGCCATGCCTTCCTCCAGGGGATCTTCCTAACTCAGGGATTGAACTCCCATCTCTTACGTCTCCCGCCTTGGCAGACGGGTTCTTTACCACTAGCGCCGCCTGGGAAGCCCATGTCTACTCTACTCTGTGTTATATCCGCACTTCCTGGGGAGGTCACTTGGCATTCAGAGCAGTGAAACTTTGGGCTGCATGAGCATAGCACGGGGAATGTTTCACAGCGTGATGGCCAAGCTGCAGAAAGAAGCAGACTCTGGGGTGTGGACCCAGCCCTGGGTGATTATGGCTGGTCGGTCACACTCAGAGAACCACTGATTTAAGAAATGGACGTTATGGTGTAAGTGACGGCTTGGGTTACCTGGAACTTGGGATTTGAATGGCTCCCCAGACCTACTGAATCAGAATATCTAGGGTGAGTGGGCCAGGAATCTCTGACTAAGTGCCCCCAGGTGGTTTGTAATCATCTGTCGAGTTGGGGAAAGCTGATTGAGAGTCAAGCCCACCCAATTAGCGCTTAATTGTATTCTGCTTTATCTTCTTCCCCAATTAGTTCTTCTGCATCAATTAAGGTCCTCGGAGGCTCAGACAGAGCACTCAACTCAGAATTGTCCCAAGAGCTGGTGTGCTCCTGGGCAGGTGACTAATGTTGCTGGATGTATCTGCGCTCAGAGGAGGGGTTTCTGGAATGGAAGGAAGGGGGCTGCCGGTAAAGCTGACACGGGGTCCTACACCTCCTGGCTTGGCAGTTGCTGTGCCTGTCATCTCAACAAGACTGAGTCTTTCCTGCTGCCTAAGGACCAGGTCAGGTTTCTTTCATTCTGTGAAACAGAGTTGCTCACCCCCAGTAAGGGATGAACCTCATGCCATTGAGCCTTTTGATCCTTCTATGGATTGGCCTGGGATTGGTGCTGTCCATGGTGGGTGCCTTCAGGATCGTCCTGGGCTTGATGCTGTGTTGGGCACATACATAGTAGGCACACTTACCACTTGCTCTTTCCTTCCTGGAAAGGGCATGTTACCCACCTTGAACATTCCCAGAGTGTAGAACAGTGATGCGCATAAATAAAGTTAATATTTTAGTTTCCTGCTTAAATCTCAAGAGATACTATCAGACATTATGATACCATTGCAGTGAATGTGAATAATGTGTGTTGTGTATATGTTTTATTACTCCCACTTTTAGGTGCTGGATTCCCCCCTTACCCAGTCCAGAGCGTTATACAATGTTGCTTTCTGGAAGTTAATTTTTGTTTGTTTGTTTGTGAATGAAGTTATTAACTTCTCAGGGTGAAAACTTGTAAAGGGGTGAATGTGTGTTCTTTGTTGAAAAAATTATCTTCTTAAAGCTATTCTAGACTGTACTTAAAGACTCTGAGCATTTAATGATAATGTTTATCATTAAAATGAAAATAATAATAGCTACATTATACATTTCAAATATCTCTGAGAAAGCATTTATCACAGTGTACACATATAGCAAGTTCTCAAATTGTAGCTCCTTAACACAACACCAAAAAAGTGAGGTTTAGACAGAAGGCAGAGCGTGTATATGTCACTATCAAAAAACAATCAAAACGAAAGAAATTATAAAAACTCAGTGTTGGTGATGTTGTGAGGGAATAGGCACACTTTTGGAGGTCTATTTATTATTGCATATCAAGTCATAAATATTTTTACATACTTTTGCTAGGATGTCAGTTCTATGAATTACTGTAAGAATGATTTTTTAAAAAGGAGCAAATTTAATTATAGACATCAGTGTAATTTTCACTGTGTAATTTACAAAAAGGAAAACAGGAAGGAACTTACATGACAAAAATAGGAGGGTCATATAAATTATAGTGATTCAACATAAGGAATATTTCATAGCAATTAAAAAGGCCCAAAGCAAATTCTATGTAAAAACATGAACTGATTTAAAATAAGTATAATATTAAAAAGACAGTTTAATTTACATTTTGATTAAAATTGTACAGAATTATATATTTACATAAGTGTGTGACTTACAAATAGCTATGAAAAAAAGAGAAGCGAAAAGCAAAGGAGAAAAGGAAAGATATTTCCATTTGAATGCAGAGTTCCAAAGGATAGCAAGGAGAGATAAGAAAGTCTTCCTTAGCAATCAATGCAAAGAAATAGAGGAAAACAACAGAATGGGAAAGACTAGAGATCTCTTCAAGAAAATTAGAGATACCAAGGGACCATTTCATGCAAAGATGGCCTTGATAAAGGACAGAAATGGTATGGACCTAACAGAAACAGAAGATATTAAGAAGAGGTGGCAAGAATACACAAAAGAACTGTACAAAAAAGATCTTCATGACCCAGATAATCACGATGGTGTGATCACTCACTGAGAGCCAGACATCCTGGAATGTGAAGTCAAGTGGGCCTTATAAAGCACCACTACAAACAAAGCTAGTGGAGGTGATGGAATTCCAGTGGAGCTATTTCAAACTCTAAATGATGATGCTGTGAAAGTGCTGCACTCAATATGCCAGCAAATTTGGAAAACTCAGCAGTGGCCAGAGGACTGGAAAAGGTCAGTTTTCATTCCAATCCCAAAGAAAGGCAATGCCAAAGAATGCTCAAACTACCACACAACTGTACTCATCTCACACGCTAGTAAAGTAATGCTCAAAATTCTCCAAGCCAAGCTTCAGCAATACGTGGACCATGAACTTCCAGATGTTCAAGCTGGATTTAGAAAAGGCAGAGGTACCAGAGATCAAATTGCCAACATCTGTTGGACCATCGAAAAACCAAGAGAGTTCCAGAAGAACATCTATTTCTGCTTTATTGACTATGCCAAAGCCTTTGACTGTGTGGATCACAATAAACTGTGGAAAATTCTTCAAGAAATGGGAATACCAGACCACCTGACCTGCCTGTTGATAAACCTGTATACAGGTCAGGAAGCAACAGTTAGAACTGGACATAGAACAACAGACTGATTCCAAATAGGAAAAGGAGTACATCAAGGCTGTATATTGTCACCCTGCTTATTTAACTTATATGCAGAATACATCATGAGAAACACTGGGCTGGATGAAGCACAAGCTGGAATCAAGATTGCTAGAAGAAATATCAATAACCTCAGATATGCAGATGACACCACCCTTATGGTAGAAAGTGAAGAGGAACTAAAAAGCCTCTTGATGAAAGTGAAAGGAGAGTGAAAAAGTTGGCTTAAAGCTCAACATTCAGCAAACTAAGATCATGGCATCTGGTCCCATCACTTCATGGGAAATAGGTGGGGAAACAGTGGAAGCAGTGTCAGACTTAATTTTTGGGGCTCCAAAATCACTGCAGATGGTGACTGCAGCCATGAAATTAAAAGATGCTTACTCCTTGAAAGGAAAGTTATGACCAACCTAGATAGCATATTAAAAAGCAGAGACATTACTTTGCCAACAAAAGGTCTGTCTAGTCAAGGCTATGGTTTTTCCAGCAGTCATGTATGGATATGAGTTGGACTGTGAAGAATGCTGAGCACTGAAGAATTGATGCTTTTGAACTGTGGTGCTGGAGAAGACTCTTGAGAGTCCCTTGGACTGCAAGGAGATCCAACCAGTCCATCCTAAAGGAGATCAGTCCTGGGTGTTCATGGAAAGGACTGATGCTAAAGCTGAAACTCCAATACTTTGGCCACCTAATGCGAAGAGCTGTCTCATTAGAAAAGACCCTGATGCTGGGAGAGATTGGGGGCAGGAGGAGAAGGGGATGACAGAGGATGAGATGGTTGGATGGCATCACCGACTCGATGGACATGAATCTGAGTAAACTCTGGGAGTTGGTGATGGACAGGGAGGCCTGGTATGCTGTGATTCATGGGGTCGCAAAGAATCAGACATGACTGAGAGACTGAACTGAACTGAACTGAAGTGTGTGACAATTAGAAAGAAACAAAAAGACAAGACTATGTTTGATTTGTTATATTGATGTTGCTAAGTTTATTATATATACATACATATCTTTCAGTGTTTAAAATCTCCATGATAGTTCTGTGAGATAGTTTTTATTACCTTTATTATTGAGATGAGGAAACAGACACAAATATTTTGCTAAATCACATAGCTATGAAAAGGTGAAGGAGGCTTGAAACAAACTTTGTCCCTCTAACTCCCAAATCTGTGCTTTTTTGGGTCAGTTATTCACAAATTGGGCTTCCCTGAGAGCTCAGTTGGTATACTTGTGTGCATTTGGTGTTGGCTTCTCTTGAGAACTCATTTCTGAGTAGACTTTATCTCATATTTCAACAGTGTTGATAGATAAAGAGATATATTGTCACATGGTTGGCCTCAATATTTCCCCTTATTCATGAGTATATGTAGACTCCTCTTGCATGGACATTAGACTTGGCCGTGTGACTTGCCTTGGCCGATGTGCCATTGGCACCCATGACAAAAGCAGGCCTTGATAAACACCTGTGAGCCCGGATTTGTCCTCTTGAAACCCAGCCGCCATGTTATGAGGAAGCCCAAACTAGCCACAGGGTAGGCTTTCAGGGAACTAAAGCAAACGAAGAGCCCTGGTTGGACTCCCAGCTCACAGTGATCACCAACTGCCAGCTCATAGGTGATCACAACAGTAGATGACAGTGACCCTTGTTGAAACCCAGTGAGTAGAGGAAACAGCCAGTGAGCCCAGCCAACCCATAGATTCATGAAAACTAGTAAAACTTTTGTTGTTTTAAGCCACTTAAATTTGGGTAAAAGACTTTGATGCTAGGAAAGATTGAGGGCAGGAGAAGAAGGGGATGACAGAGGATGAGATGGTTGGATGGCATCACTGACTCAGTGGACATGAATTTGAGCAAACTCCAGAAGATAGTGAAGGACAGGGAAGCCTGGCATGCTGCAGTCCACAGGAGTCACAAAGAGCTGGACACAACTTAGCAGCTGAACTAAAACAACGAATTTGGGGATGACTTGTTATCTAGGAGTAGATGACTGATACACTACAAGTGAAAAATTTTAAGTACCAGGATAAATTTAGCACATAGTAGGTGCTTAATTAAAATGGGTATGAGCAAGAAGGGGTAAGTTCTGTCTCTTGTCATTCAGATTCCCTTATGACTGTCCACTGTAGCCTTCTACTTTATGAAGACAAGCTCTCTGTTGAACGGGATCTATCTGTACCACAGGCCAGCAATCCTGACTCAGAGCAGTCCTTCCTAGAGGGCAGATGGTACCGTTTCATGGCAGAGGGGGCATTGTCCTTTAGAAAATGCCAGATCTTTTATAAGCTGGAGAGTTAGAGTCCCTGCTTGGTAATTGCCCTGCCCCCTGCTAGTGCTTCCATTATTGGCTCCCATAATAAAGCTCAGTCTCATGCTCATTTTTTAGCTTCCTAAATGGAGCCTGCCATGGAACAGCCATTTGTATCGGGATCTTAGGCAACCATGGCTGTTCCCAGCCTCAGCAGCCCCACCGCCACTGCCTCAGTTGAGGTCCCCGTCATCTCTCCCTTGGATAATTACAGCTGCCCCTAACAAGTCTCCTAGCATCTTGGCTTATACGCCTCCATTCCATTCTCTGTAGCAGGCGGTAGGCCATTTCTAAAGCACAAATTGAATCATTTCACTCTGGTTTTTTAAAGTCCCTCCAAAAGGCTCCCCACTGTCTAAAAGCAGTGTCTCTCAAACTGGATTAACGAGCATTTTGTAGAATATGGGCTAGGAACGAGATTCGTAGTTTAATACATTTGGCAAATCCTGGGTGAAACAGAGTTTTCCAGGTATTTGTGTGTGTGTGTGTGTGTGTGTGTGTGTGTGTGTGTGAGTGTGAGATAGGACTTCTCAGAGCATTCAGTATGCTGATACAGATCAAGATTCTTCAAAAGGGGTGATATAAAATGCAACATTTACTAAACTTACTTTCTTGGAAGGCTGTCTTTGGTTCATTGAGTTAAGGTTTAGAATTTTTGAAATAATAATTCCAAGTTCCTTCATTTGACATGCAAGCTTCTTCATGATCTGACCCCAGCTTATCTCTTCAACTCAAATCCCTACGTTTTCCCCAAGTTATTGCTTATGAGAACTTAACGCTTTTGCATCCACATTCCTTGCACCCCAAATCTCTTCTGTCTCCTAGCCTAGTTAATTTTTATTCATCCTTCAAATCTCAAGTCAGTCTTCCCTCCTTTGGGAAATATCCTGTCCTCACTCTACTCCACCCCACTCACCCCAGCCTCACCACCCTGGCCTGAATTATATGTTCACCTCACATCATCCCATGATTTTTCCTGTTACAGTAACTTCTACACAGCCTTATAACTGCCTGCTAGTCTTTCCTTCTGTCTCCTTAGCACTTAAGTGTTTATTGAATAAATAAGCACTGAAAAATAGAACAAATTTTGAGACATATGCTGTTGACTAAGAACTTCTGAGAGCAGGAATGTTTGTAGTAGGTATTTTTTCAGGTACCAATCCACCCATGGTCCAAACATATCTTCATGTTAATCTTACTCCATAGATGGTCTTTGGGATGCTAACTCCTTGGACCACATAAAATCATGTGAACAAAACTGGGCGTAGTCAATTTAACTCTCTGAAACTTTGGACTTGACAGTTGCTGGAATGTTGAACTACAGAAAACATAGACTCCAGAGCTCTGGTGATCATTCTATGTGGGAACAGATGGGAACAATGGGAGCAGAGCTAGAGCAGAAGTGTGAATGCTCAGATGTTCCTTAGAAATAAGCCAAGATGGGGAGAGATGGTGGCCTGTGTTGCTAACTGGTCTTACATGCTCCTTTCAGTGGTAGCTGAAGCCTGGCTCTGTTGGTGCCTGTGTTTCAGTTATAAGTGTACCATTCTGATGAATTTCCTTTTTCCCACTCCAGTTTGTCTGAAAGGGGTTCCTGTTATGTGTTACCAGTAGGGTCTTGACTAAGCAACATTCAGTTTGCTTTCCTTGAAAAGCTCGAATGTGGATGGCCTTATCCTCATGCTTCTCTTTGTCATGGCCACGTTGTGAATATTAATGGAAATACTTAGGCAGGTCGATTGTGCATTGAGAATATGAAATATGTGTGTCACTTAAAAACAAATGATTGTCAACATAGCGTCTGGGCTGAATTAGTCTCACCCAGCTTGTCACAGTTGATCTGAAAGGGAAGCTGTGACAATGAGTCTGTGCCAGACTTTATGCTTCCCGAGGTCAGGACCTAAACATGCAGATTCAAGAATGTGCTTTCTGACTAATGATTTGTTATCATTAACTTGATGCACTGGTGGATTTATAGAGAGGAAAATGTTAATAAAAAGGTTCTTTGAGCTGCATTTCTGCTTTGCTGAGCTGTCATTCCATTAAGCAAATTTGAGGCAACGTAATTGCTACAAGATTCTCCATATTTGCAAATGAATTTGTGACATTATTTGGGAGATGAATGGGTTTTTACCTTGACTTATTGGACTAAATCCATCTTGTTTTCAGGAGATGTGCTGATTATGGTTTTCCATGAGCTTGCAGGGTTGCTAAAGCAGTTTGCTGTTGACAAGATAGCAGACAGATAGGCCTGATTTAGATCTAGACACTGTCCCGTACTAATGGTGTGACCATGGCGCAGTTGCTTTTCAGAGCCTCAGTTCCCTCATCTGTCACGTGGGCCCATTGTTAATACTTGGCTTTTGGGGGTTCGATGATAAATTTGATGATGTGAGACATTTCTCTGAAGAAGACATACAGATGGACAGCAGGCACATGGAAAGATACTCAGCACCCCTAATTATTAGAGAAATGCAAATCAGAAGCACAGTGAGGTACCACCTCACGCCAGTCAGAATGACAATCATTATAAAGTCTACAAATACCAAGTGCTGGGGAGAATATGGAGAAAAGGGACCCTCCTACTCCTACATTGTTGGGGGGAATGCAAATTGGTGCCACCACTAGGGAAACACAGTATGGAATTTCCTCCAAAAACTAAAAAGAAAGAGTTGCATTTGATCCAGGAGTCTCACTCCTGGGCCTATATCCAGAGAAAACCATAATTTGAAAAGATGCTTGCACAGCAGTGTTCATTGTAGCACTGTTTACAATATCCAGGACATGGAAGCAGCCTAAATGTCCATGACAGATGAATGGATAACGATGTGCTGTATGTGTGTACACACGTACACAGTGGAGTATTATTCAGCCGTAAAAAGAATGAAGTAATGCCATTTGCAACTATGTGGATGGACCTGTAGATGATCATAGTAAGTGAAGTAAGTCAGAAAGAGAAGACAAATACCACATGATATCACTTATATGTAGAATCTAAACTCTGACACAAATGAGCATATCTACAAAACAGAAATAGACTCACAGATACAGAAAACAGACTTGTGGTTGTCAAAGGGGAGGTGGGAATGGGTGACAAGGGTTGGGGGTTTGGGATTAGCAGAGGCAAGCTATTATACTTAGAATGAATAAGCAACAAGATTCTACTGTAGAGCACAGGGAACCATATGCAACATCCTGCTACAAACCATAATGGAAGTATTTATATTTATGTATATGTGTAACCGAGTCCCTTTGCTGTACAGCAGCAAGTAACACAACCCTGTAAATACAGGTAACATGTATACATCAATATTTTTTAAAAATTTTGATGATGTGTGTTAAAAACAAACTGGCATCCAGTAATTAGTAGTTAATTCCTCTTAAACTGTCTTTTGATCATGCCTTTAGAGCAAGAAGGAAATTTGCAATGAACACAAATATACGCAGATCTAATGTGTGACTACAAATGTAGGATTGGGGCCACACCTGGCTGGGGTGAAGGGTGCTGGAGTAGTTGCCCTCCCCCCACACGCCTGTGACAGGTAGCATCCAGTAGGGGCAAGACTGAGCCCATATAAGTCTCAGTCAAAGCATAGCCATCCCAGACTTTAGCTTCATGATCATAAAGTGCATGTTCGAAACCCAGGGAATAGGCTGGGGTCACATGTGAGTACCATATAGTCATTTTAATTGCCTGATGGACATGGTGTTTGAAGCACTTGTAGTTTTAGAATGTTCTGTGGGATTCTAATTCCTTTCCCGAAAGAATCTGACAAGAAGCAATTTATGAAAGTAGTGTGAAGCTGGGGATGATATGGAATTCAGCATAAAACTTGCATTCTGGTTATTCTGACTGGTTCCGGTTTCTTTGCCCTTGGGCTCATTATTTCACCACATGAATCCTGTTTCTGTATCTTTAAGATGAAGATAATATCACCATGTGACACAAATACATGTTTATTCATTCATCCAACAAATGATATCCGCAGGGCCAGGGATCTAGCAGTGAATAAACAGAAACAATCTTAACCTCCACTGGGGGAGGAGGTGAGATAATAAACCTCTTAAAAAAGTCAACTTTAGAGTTTGTCGGATAGTGGTAGCTGACTTCCCAGGAGTGAAACAGTTCAGGGAAGAAAGACTTCAAATGTCAGCAGGAGGTGGGGTCATCACTGTGGAACAGAGTGGCGGGGCTAGAACATCGGCAGAAGGTGGTATGTGAATAAAGACCTGAGGAAGTGAGGGAGCGGCACTTGATGATGCTGGGGCAGGGTGAGAGCATCCCAGGCAGAGGCACAAGTGGGGGCAAAGAACTTGAAGTGGGAGTAGATTTGGAGAGTCTGAGGTGGCCAGAGTGGAGTCAGCGAGGAGGAGAGAGCAAGAGCTGAGGAGGAGAGAAGCAAGAGCTGAGCATGGAATGGTAGGCAGGACAGACAGCTAGGTAGGCCATGTGGACCTTTGTCAGGACTTGGACTTTTCCCTGTGAGTGCGATGGGAAACCAGTCACTGGAGAATGAGGAGATCCGTTAACAGTACAGGCTGATTTATGCTAAACAGTATTATCTCGACCCCCAGTGCCCTTAAAGGGAAGCCACAGACCTTTGGAAATGTGGCTGATGAGACAGAGGGTCTGACTTTTCCTTCTTATTTCATTTGAATTACTCTAAATTTTAAAATAACTTATTGATTTGGTTGCATTGGGCCTTAGCTGTGGCACGTGCAGGCTTCGTGGCATCAGGCAGGGTCTTCCTCTGCTCTGTGCAGACTTCTCTGGCTGTGCTGTATGGGCTCGGAAGTTGTGTCACAAGGGCCCTCTAGTTGTGGCACGTGGGCTCCACTGCTTGCGGGCTCAGTGGTTTTGCCTGTGGGCTTAGTCGCACCACGGCAGGTAGGATCTTAGTTCCCCATTTTTCTTTGTTGTTGGTTCCCTGACCAGAGATCAAACTTGTGTCCCCTGCATTGAACCACAGACCACCAGGGAAGTCCTTAACAATGATTTCTTCATTCGGTGATTGGAAAACTTTTAAGTGTGTTTGGAACAACTTGGGTATGTGAATGTCTTTTTACAGCTTTACATTTATGAGTTCTAAATATAGATCAGGTATTTCCAATAACATTTTTACCATCTGAATTGAAACGTTCTATAATTGTAAAAGATACTTCTCATTTGTAAAACATAGAATGAAAAAAACTAAGGTTAAAAAGCCTCAGTGATGCTGTTATATTCACTGTATGTTTAAATAATAATATTTTGAATCTATTGAGTTCAGTTCAGCTTAGTCGCTCAGTCATGTCCGACTGTTTGTGACCCCATGAACTGCAGCACGCCAGGCCTCCCTGTCCATCACCAACTCCCGGAGTTCACTCAAACTCATGTCCATTGAGTCGGTGATGCCATCCAGCCATCTCATCCTCTGGCGTCCCCTTCTCCTCCTGCCCCCAGTCCCTCCCAGCATCAGGGTCTTTTCCAATGAGTAAACTCTTCTCATCAGGTGGCCAAAGTATTGGAGTTTCAGCCTCAGCATCAGTCCTTCCAATGAATACCCAGGACTGGTCTCCTTTAGGATGGACTGGTTGGATCTCCTTGCAGTCCAAGGGACTCACAAGAGTCTTCTCCAGCACTGCAGTTCAAAAGTGCTGAAAAAAATTCTTCGGCACTCAGCTTTCTTCACAGTCCAGCTCTCACATCTATACTTGACCACTGAAAAAACCATAGCCTTGACTAGATGGACCTTTGTTGGCAAAGTAATGTCTCTGCTTTTGAATATGCTATCTAGGTCGGTCATAACTTTCCTTCCAAGGAGTAAGCATCTTTTAATTTCATGGCTGCAATCACCATCTGCAGTGATTTTGGAGCCCCCAAAAATAAAATCTGACACTGTCTCCACTGTTTCCCCATGTATTTCCCGTGAAGTGATGGGACCAGATGCCATGATCTTAGTTTTCTGAATGTTGAGCTTTAAGCCAACTTTTTCACTCTCCTCTTTCACTTTCATCAAGAGGCTTTTTAGTTCCTCTTCACTTTCTGCCATAAGGGTGGTGTCATCTGCATATCTGAGGTTATTGATATTTCTCCTGGCAATCTTGATTCCAGCTTGTGCTTCTTCCAGCCCAGCGTTTCTCATGATGTACCCTGCATATAAATTAAATAAGCAGGGTGACAATACACAGCCTTGACGTACTCCTTTTCCTATTTGGAACCAGTCTGTTGTTCCATGTCCAGAATCTATTAGGTTTTATATAATATAGTAATGCTAATTTCACCTGCTTTTTTTTTTTTACATTTTTAAAATATAACGCCTGCAAAATTATGAGTGGCAAACATGGCTCACGATTAGAGAGCAGTGATGCAGAAAAAGTTGTGCACTACGTTTTGTTTATATGAATGAATTTATTCATTCTGTCATTCATTCTTTCATTACAAATGTCCTGGGTGCTTTCCATGGGTGGAGCACTGTGCTCCTAGAGAGAGGTTTGGGTGCCCCCAAGCTGAGCACAGAAAAACTGATGCTTTTGAACTGTGGTGTTGGAGAAGACTCTTGAGAGTCCCTTGGACTGCAAGGAGATCCAACCAGTCCATCCTAAAGGAGATCAGTCCTGGCTGTTCATTGGAAGGACTGATGTTGAAGCTGAAACTTCAATACTTTGGCCACCTGATGGGAAGAGCTGACTCATCTGAAAAGATCCTGATGCTGGGAAAGATTGAGGGCAGGAGGAGAAGGGGATGACACAGGCTGAGATCGTTGGATGGCATCACCGACTCAATGGACATGAGTTTGGGTAAACTCCGGGAGTTGGTGATGGACAGGAAGGCCTGGCATGCTGTAGTTCATGGGGTCGCAAAGAGTCAGACATGACTGAGCGACTGAACTGAACTGAACTGCCCTCATGGGACTTCTGTTTTAGGAGAGACAGACAAAAAAAAAAAAAAACAATCAAATAATGCAAAATCATGCTAAGTGCTATGGAAGCAAAAATAATGGTATGAGAAAAAGCAGGGAGGGGATTTTGGGTGGACTGTGGAGGCAGCCTCTCAGGGGACCTGAGGAATTACTGCTGCTGGAGGATTATTACCAAATTGCCACGCAGAAGTGCTTTTTAAACCCTCAAGTGCTGTCACAATGAGTTATTGTTAATATCTGTGTTCTTAGGGGCGAGGCATTCGGCTGGAATATGATCCCCTGGAGAACAGAGACTGAGTCTCAGTTAACATTTCACAAGGGTGTCTGCCTGGTGTCAGACACTTTTGAGGTGTTGGCGAGGATGTGAAGCTCCAGGGATGCCTGGGGAGATAGCTGCTGCTTCTGCTAAGTCCCTTCAGTTGTGTCCGACTCTGTGCACCCCCATAGACGGCAGCCTGCAGGTTCCAGATTCCACCGAGTTTAGTTGGAAGGAAAATGCAGTGGTTCAAATAGGAGTCAGGTGTCCTTCAGGCTGAATAAATGGTTTGCAAGGGGGTGTGGTAGGGATCCTAGGCAGGTGAAGCCCGAGTGAGTGGAGAAGATGCTTAGAGAAAGAGGATGTAACCTGTGGGTCTGAAGCCTGTGGGAGCTTTGAGAGGTGGAGAGGAGCAGGGAGGGTGTTCAGGACAGGAGGCAAGGACAAGCAGACGTTTGAAAGTGGGATCTGTGGCCAAGACTAAGGATGCTCCCAGGAAAGAGGGGGAACAATTGCTATTTGACTCTGTCCTTTGCAGCCAAAATGGTGGGTCTGGTCTTTTGAGTTCTGAGAAGTCACTAAATATATGGCTCCAGAGAGAAATGAGATCTAAATATAGATTGGGTCTTTCTAATAAAAATGTACCATCTGAATTGAGTTACTCTGTAATTGTAAAAGCATTCCAGATTTTGAAAATTTAGGATGAAAAAAAGGAAAAAGAAAACTCAATTATATTTTTTATATTTATTCTGTGTTGAAATAATATTTGGATATATTGGGTTAAATAGGTTATAGTAACATTACTTTCACCCGTTTCTTTCTACTTTTGTTTTAAAGTAACAACCAGAAAATTTTAAATTACAAGCACTGCATATGCATGTGTGCATGCTCAGCTGTGTCCGACTCTTTGCGACCCCATGGACTGTAGCCCACCAGGTGCCTCTGTCTATAGGATTTTCCAGGCAAGAATGCTGGAGTGGGTTGCCATTTCCTTCTCCAGGGGATCTTCCGAACCCAGGGGTCAAACCTGAGTCTCTTGAGTCTCCTGCATTGACAGGTGGGTTCTTTACAAATATTGCTCACATTCTGCTTCTGCTAGAGAATTCTGCTCATGGTGCTGCCATGGCCAGCACACCAGCAGGGGCAGCCTGGTCCCAGGCCAGCCTAGCTTTCCTCTCTGTGAAGGTCTTCAGATGGCTCTTGAATGTCAAGGGTTTCAGACACCCCTACAACTCCTTGCATGTGGATATCAGAGTCACAGCCCCAACTTCTTAATGATATGCTTAGTTTTCTCATTGAAAGGGAGAAGTGGTTCCTTGATCAGATGCGCCCGTATTTCTTTCCACTGAGAGCCTGGTTCCTTGCCACGTGTCACTCTAGTGAAGCAGAGACGCTTGTCCTGCGTTTGTAAATCACATGCATGGGGAGTGAGATCTTTGGCTTCAATTCACACAGTGTAGACAGGATCCAAACCTAGATCCTGGGCAAGTCCTCACCCTTGATGCAGCCGTCAGACCCTTGAAAATAATGCTTTCAGGGACTTCCCTCCCCCCATTTCTCAGGTAAAAAACTGAGACCCAGAGACAGAGACTTTGTCAGGGATCCTGCTACCACTGTCTTCATCACCAGCAGTTCCCTCCTAAGTGGAATTCCATGGAGAGAAAGATGGTTTACCCCCTCTGGAGCCAGGAAGAAATCTGGGGCCTCTCTTCTCCTAGCCCATTAATGTGGGACAGTAAATCCAATATTTTTTGGGCACTCATTTGAACCAGGAAAAATGCTGCCAAGGTGATGGTGGCCTGGTCGAGAGCGAACATTCTCTTCCCAAATCCTGTGCAAACCCCTCCCCCTGTCTCCTGTGTGTCTGGCTTTCTTGCCTCCAGGGAGACTGGCAGCTGTGGACAGTGCAGGCTGGGTGGGGATGGCGCTGGCTCTGGGTGACACACAGAGGCCCTGGCTGCTACTGATCTCGTCCAGGATTCAGGGCTGGGAGCCAGGCGGGCGCAGATAGGCTCACCCTGGTGACAGGACCTCCTGCATGCTGTTTATAAGCACATCTCCTGCCATCTGGGCCCTGTCCCCATGCCTGGCCTCCATCCTGGGAAGCCGAGCCGTGTCACACACACACACACACACACACTGCACTTTGATGTGTCCCAGGCCAGAAACCTGGGTAGAAACCTGAGATGGAGCAAAAGGCTCGTCCCCAGGGACGACCATCCCCAGGCGTCGCCATAGACTCCTCGGAGCTCATCAGAGGCCCTACCCAGGGCTTGTTGGGAGGTGCTGGGCCCGCAGCTCTGCTGCCCCCAGCCCAGGGATGTGACAGCAGCTTGGCAACAGGATATACTGCTCCCCTCCCTAGTGTCACCTGTGGTCACGGCTCTCTGTTGATTGACAGCATTGCACATCCCTAAAAATTACATTCTTCATCTGAAAAGAAACACCCTGAAATGTTAGCAACAGTAAACGTCTTTGGGTGTTGAGTCTATGGATGATTTTTCTGTCTCTAATTTCCTTTTCTTTCTTCTGAACATTTTCTTCAGGAAGCCTATATTACTTTATAACAATAATATTGGAACAAAGTTTTCTCTTTTTTCCTGCCTAAAAGGCAGGCTATGACTTCCATGGAGCAGATTGTCTGCTTGGAGCAAAGATGAATGTTTCTGAATTTGCCCCAGACCCACCCACATCCCCACATGCTTCATCCTCCTTTTTGCTCCAACCCTATTTCTTCTTCCTGGCGGCTGCAGGGATGGTGGTGGTGGGGAATGGAGGGAAGGATGCCCTTCTCTCCATGCTGAGAGCTTTATATACTTTGTTTCACTTATTTGTCAGCAATAAAGCAGGTCATAAGAAAGACACACCATGGGGGAGGAGAGCCCTTTGAGGCTGGTTCTGGGCCCCCAGCAGCAGTTCGCGCATCCCTGCCCAGGGTTTGTCCCATGGCCGTGTCGCCTTCATCACACACCGCGTGCTGTCACTACCACTCTTCCGCTGCAGCTCTGCTGCACCCTGCGGCTTCCGCTGGACATGTCCACTGTTGTCAGTCCTCCCCTTTTGCAGATTGTATTAGTCATGATTCTCTTTTACCTGACCTGGGAATGTGACTCTCTGAGCTCATCTCTGGAGCTTTCTCTTTCTCCACTTTGTCCAGTGAAAGGAGGAGCAACCAGCTAGCTTCATTATGTCTGTTGTTTTACCAAAAATGTTTGCAAGAATCAGATGCACAGTCATCCAGCCCACGCTTAGTGTAAGTGGTTGATGAGGAGGATGCAGTGCTGGTGCTGTGTGTATTGCTGCTATCACATGACGGCTGTGGACCGCCAGTGATCTCTTTACTCCTGGAACTACAGTCAGTAGTGTTTTTACATCTAGTCAGATTAGAGAGCCAATTCCATAAACCCCATAACCAATTCAGGAAACTCATCCTTGTCTATTTCTCTGTCAGTCTGGAAGGACATCATTGTTGAGCTGTCAAGAAGAAAAGCTATCATGGCTTCTAGGTCTTTGACAAAACCTCAGATGTGTGGCCTTCTGTCCCATCATTTCATATTGTCGGAGCATTTATTGTCTCCCTGGGAGAGGCAACTTTGTATATGTTTGCTGTGGCTGAACCAAGAAAGAAGGCATATGCATATTTCTACAGAAATTATGATTCCATAAAAGATTTTGAGGAGATGATAAGGCAAGTATGTTTCAGAGTGCAAAGTGATTTTGGAGGAGAAAGAATTTCTTTGCGTTGAGTTCCATGGAAGTTTGTCACTGACCTTTGTTCTTGTTTGGACTTCCCTGCTGGCTCCAACTGGTAAAGAATCCACCTGCAATGAGGGAGACATGGGTTCGATCCCTGGGTTGGTAAGATCCCTTGGAGAAGGCAAAGGCTACCCACTCCAGTATTCTGGCCTGGAGAATTCCATGGACTGTATAGTCCATGGGGTTGGAAAGAGTCGGACACTACTGAGTGACTTTCACTTTGTTCTTGAACTATGAAAATATGAACTATGACTATCTGGGCTAAGGAATAGTTTCTCTTGATAAATAAGTGATTAACAAATACCACGGACACCAAAAAAGTAATCCTTAAAGTTCTGTTCCTCTGGAATCACTCTTGGTTTCAAAATCTATGTTAATCATGGTTCTGCAGAGAAGCATAACCCATAGAATCTATCCATCATCTGTTTGTCTGTCTGTCTACGGAATTAGTTCACGTGATTGTGGAGGCTGAGAAGTCCCAGTCGGCAAGCTGGACACCCAGGAGAACTGTTTTTGCTTCCGGTCCACATCCGAAGGCCTGAGAACAAGGAGGACAAGTGGTGTTAGTTCCAGTCCAAGGCCAGGAGAAGACTGATGTCTCCACTCGTGTAGTCAGAACGGGCAGAGTTCCCTTTTATTCAGCCTCTGTGTTCTATTCAGGCCTTTGATTGATTAGGCCCCTATTCAAGGCCTAATGAAGTCCACCCTCATAACGGGGTACAATCTACTCAGTCTAGTGATTTCTCTTGGTAACCAGAGCATTTCTCAGAATATCTATTTACCAAGCTGAGTGGATGAGAAATCACACATGTATTATGGTGTGTGTGTGTATGTGTATGTATGGTAGTGTTTAATCACTAAGTTGTGTCTGACCCTTTGTGACCTCATGAACTGTGACCTTCCAGGCTCCTTTGTCCATGGGATTTCCCAGGAAAGAATACTATAATGGGTTTCCATTTCCTTCTCCAGGGGATCTTATCTTTCCAACCCAGGATCAAACCTGTGTCTCCTTCCATTGGCAGGTGAATTCTTTATTGCTGAGACACCAGGGAAGCCCTGTGTGTATGTATAAGCAGACATCTATATAATTTATTGGATTTTATTTAATTAGTAACTTTTATATACTAAAATTATATTTTTGCATAATAATGATCATATTCAAAATAGTTTACCTCTGGAAGGCAGAAAAGGAAATGAGATTAGAGAGGGATTCACAGAGGCTTCAAATTTATCTATAATATTTTACTTCTCAATAAAATGCTATGATTTTATTAAGCTGGGCAGTTGTGAACCAGGTGTATTTTATATTATCTCAATATGTTATGACATGTTGAAGATATTTACAATGTAAAAGGAAGGAAGGGAGTGAGGGAGGGAAAAAGGAAGGATGGAAAGTAGGGGGAAAGGGGCAAGAACAGAGGAGACCAGGTGACACCCAGAATGATGCCAAAATCAGGCCACAGAACCAGCTGGGAGGAGCCCCTGCCACCACTGTCCCCAGAATGTCAACCATGGCCCCAATACCATTGCCACCCACTTCCAGCATAGAGTCTCTGTGGTCCCCCGTCCCTGGGTCTTTGTGTCGCCAGCTCCCCATCCCATTCAGGCACATCCCAGATTACACACCTCACTCTAGATGCCCAGGGGGAGGGGGAGGAGAAAGGAGGTAGTTTGCATTTTCACCTTCTCTAGGAAGAGGTGGTCCCTGATGCATAATGTGGAGAGTTTCTGTAGCGCAAGAAGGGTATGAAGGTTCTAATAACAGCCCCAAATTAAAAGCCCAGTGCCAACCATGCCTGGGAAGACTGGGTTCCCTCTGCAAGATCCCAAGCTGGGTTTTGGACCACCAATCCTTCCTTCCATCCTGGCCCATCCCCCACCCTATGCTCCCAAAGGGGCAGATGTCTTCAGCCCAACTTGATGAACACAAGAGAACTGCACTTGCCAGAAGCAAAGACTGAAATCCACATCTGCTTAACTTCCAGTTAAGAGAGGCACTTCCCATAGAAGCTTGCACCTCCTCTCGCTGGTTTCACCCTTATCACAGTTGGTTCCTTCTAGCGCTCGCTTCATCCTTGCCAAGGGGGAAAGGCCAAAGAAGAGGTGAATTTTTCCTTTGTTGTCCTGCATCAGAATACTTTGGTGAGCATTGGCTTTACCAAAGCAAACATGGCAGCGGACAACCAAACATGGCATTGAACAGAGACCTATGCAAGAGCAGGCATTTTCTTTTTTTCCCAGTCAGTGACCATGGGTGTTTCCAGGAGCTGGGACTCTCTTCAAATTGTTCTGGGTGAACATCTGTATCAATAGTCCACCAATAGAAAAGACTAAAGATCTTGAGTGCAAGTATGAAAAGGGGCGGGGCCAGGGTACAGACGTGCCTAAAGAGAAGGTGCCTTGGTGCCAAAGACATGGGTTGTATGCAGAACACCGACCCTTCTTCAAACCATCCGACTGTGTATTCAAGGCTCAGAGAAGAGTCACATTTTCTCAAAATTCAGTAAGAGGCATCTTTCTTTTCAATCTCCTGCCTTTGTGTAGCAGACGCAATACTCTAGTGACAAATGCAGGTGAATTGAATTTTGTTTTGTTTTTTTCTCCATAATAATTGCATACAGCAGAAAACTAATGTGTTAGTTATCAGAGGTGGCAATAAGCATAATGCCTGATCCCAAACTTGAAATTGCATAACTTCAGCCAAATGGCTTTTGATTGAATTACACATTTATTTTCCTTGTCTTTTTTTTTTTTCTCTCTTCTTTTTGTGAAATCTCCATTTACCTGTGATGATCATAGCTTATTAGTGGGCTACTTTGGAGCACACTAAAATGAGAGCACTCTCATTTAATGCACCACTGCCTTACCCACAGGCTCTTAGATGCTCACCCTGAGGCCTTTAGCATTTATCTCTCCAAACCTAGACTCTAGGATATATGTTTTTCCAATTCATTTTTTTAATGCACAGAATCAGAGCCTATGTGTCTATTCAGGAGAATGGGGGCTTTTGTTCAGTGAGTAGAGCCCGGTATTGAAAATGGATATCACTTGAGCATTTCCTATGTGCCTGGTGCTTTATATAGATTATATCTAATCCTCACATCATCTGAGGAAGGGAGATATTATCCTCACTTAACTGATTACAAAACAGCATGTTAAAGGAGATGATAGACTGGAAGGATGAGAGAAAAAGAAGGATAAACAATAAACCCTGGGGTTTGGCCTGAACACAAGGTGGATGGTGTTGCCCTTAAGAGCTGGAAACCTGGGTAACAGGGATTAACTGTGGGGTGAAGATCAAAGGGATGGTTTAGAAGTCATTTAATTTGAGAAGCCCCACTATAGGCCAAGTGGAAATGTCAGTCACAGGGTTGATGAATATAAGAGTTAAGAGAGTATTGAACTTTTGCGCTGGCCTTGGAATCAGTGTACCTAAGTAACCACACTCAGTGCCAGCTGGCTGGCAAGTGTCTGAGCCCAGAGTGCCCCCCAACCCCTTGCTGGGCTTTGTGATTGCAAAGCCCAGCTTCCCCCTCTGTCCCTTATACCCTATTCCTGAGCCCAGGGGGAGGACGGATGACATTCAGAGTCAGTCACCCTTGCTGAGGCCTTTAGGCTGGGAAATAACTGTAGATTTTACAACTGCAGGAAAGGATAAATTTATCAAAGCAACATATACATTTCTATGCCTCATTTAATTCCACCTAAACACAATAGAAGATTGGAAGCTGAAATTCCCCCATGAGAGATTTCACTTCCTTGCTTTAAATCAGAATTATCATGAGAATTGCCATCTCATCCCGTCAGCCAGAGCTCTCTGATTCTTCTCAGAGTTCTCACAGATATTCTTACTCCTATTTCCACTGAAAAGGACTCTGAAATTTGGTGCTTAGAATGCCATGTAATCTCCTTTCCTTTGATTTTGGTCCAGACCAGCTCAATTTAGAGCACATTTATTAAAAATGTATATGTGTCCAATCTGATGGAGAGAAACAAGGGTGTGTGCATTACTCCCTAAAATGAAAGTTATGATGTGAGGTCTGTCTAAGAATCCTATTAGGGTGGAATGTAATTGCATGACCATCAAATGAAGCTACATTAAACCACTTGTAGCTGGACATTGTTAACTACCTTTAAGGAAACCAGCTACATCATGAGCCTGTCTGTCTGGCAGTAATGGCAGTAAATGTGGGTTTTGGTCCTGAAGGTGGTTTCTGGTTATCATGGGTATATGGCATGGCTCAAGAGGGACTTACTCTTAAGACAGAAGAAGGATGTCTATCTGCGAGACATCATAGGAGAACAGAATGAGGAGTTAAAATGAAGTCAACGCCTGGGCATATAACACCAAAAGAACTTTGCGGATGGAGTTGAGGGGGCATTTGAGGCCACCATTCAGCCTGGGTAACATTAGTCCACATAAAGTTACCATAAACACATGAGTGCATATAAACAAGTTTAAAAATTGGGGATTTGAACTTCACAAAATCACTGGTCCCTTCAGTACCTTCTCTTGAATTTTTGCACTGTCTCTAAACACTGAGATTGTCAAGAGAAACCAGTCATGTCATCTTTGAGTCTAATATCCTTTGGTAGTTATTCTTTAGAGCAAAAATCAAGCTTTGGTGTAGAATTCCAGGTCTTTATCCATCTGGCCTCATTTCACCCAACTCAGCTGCTGCTGCTGCTGCTGCTAAGTTGCTTCAGTCGTGTCCGACTCTGTGCGACCCCATAGACGGCAGCCTCCCAGGCTCCCCCATCCCTGGGATTCTCCAGGCAAGAACACTGGAGTGGGTTGCCATTTCCTTCTCCACACCCAACTCAGAGTTCCCACCAAATCACCTTGGCTGTCCCACTGTCTCCACTTCTTCTACCAAAGGATTTTTGCTCCCATTTCTCTGTGTCCACTCAGCAGTCCTTCATCCTTTGGAGCAGCTGGCTCTGTGTTGCTTTTGTTCAGCAGCCCCTGCAGCTCCTTGAGCGAGGAAGCTTGTCTCTTATCCATGAACCACTAGGGCTCACACAATGACCCCATGATCAGGTACTCTTCTAGCCCAGCCCCAGGATTGTTGGCTTCTCCAGCAGGTGTTTACACAGCGGTCACACTTTCCCCCAGGCTATCAGATGAGTATCCCTGACCTCAAGCTTCTCTCAGGGTCCCCAGTCCGCCAAGGAGGCTGGGCTCTAGGGCTTTCCAGTTGAGTCTCTAGGAACATGGAGTCTAAAGGAAACTTGCTTCAAAGCCTTGAGACCACAGACAGTTCTTGGCCAGTTCTAATGAGAAGGTGCCTGTTGGCCTCCCTTTACCAGGTCATCTGGGGAAGGGTTTTCTAAACGTAAAGGATCTGGGTCCTCGGCTCTCATGCCTGTATAGGTAGAGGGAGCCGGCCAAAGGAGATGAGTGACTCCAGTGGACTGCTTGTCAAGGTAGTCAGTTCCAGGTTCTCTCCTAAAAAGTCTTAGTAAAGGAAGACAGAGTGACTCAGAGCTGTTTCCTCAGAAACACGGGCAGGGCTGACCCTCCCTATACTGTCATTTTTGTACCATTTGTGTCACACTCCTGCTCCTCACTGGAGGCTGTACCTCGGTTACCTCCCTACATCTACACACACACCAGTGAGTTCTGAGTCTGCCCTGGACACAAGGTCCCACTGGAGGACTTGACGTCTGACTGTCTCCACCTACAGAGAAAAGGAATGGTGTCCATGGAGTGCTGAGGATCCCTGGGAAGGGGGTGGAAGTGAAGATTACAGACCAGCCAAGATCGAGAGTCAAATGCCCACTGTGCCTACAAAGACTGAGCTCTTTTTCCGAGATCCTTACTGTGGCCAGACCAGACCCTGGTCTGCATCCTTTATATACAATACCTCCTTCTTCCGCCCTGACTCCCCACCACTTTAGCATCCTCAAAACCACTCTGAAGTGGCCACTGTGACCATTCACAGAGCAAAAAGAATGGATTGTTCAGTAACTTTCCCTGAATCTCATGGTTAGTAAATGCTGAAGCTGGCATTTAACTCAGGATCTGCCAGGTCAGAGTTCGAGTCCAGCCACCATGATAAGAGGCGGCCTTTGGAACCCGGGGGACTGGGTTTTCTTCTTCGCCTCACACAACTGAGCATGGAACATAGTTCTCTTAGCAGTATGTGTTGGCATAGAAATCCACACTATGTTCTTTGCAGTTTTGATCCAAGGTTCAGGAGTCCTCTGAGTTCAAGGTCAAACACATGACATTCACTCATGTGAGAAATACATTGCTGTCCATCTCTGGGTACGGATTTCCTGTTAAAATATGTTTTCCTTGCCTCTGTACTTATGCACATGTTTTTCTCTCCCTGGAATGCCTTCTCCTTTATTATTTATGATTCCTCATTCTTCAAGGCCAGCTACAGCATCTCCTCTGGGGTGACCTCTCTTCTGCTGGAGATGCCAGGGTGAGGTACTCTGTGTTCAGGTGTGCCCTATTACTGAGAGCCACGACATGGAGCCAGAGCGGCATCAGCAGCTGCCACCTTCACGCATAACTTTGTTCTGCACAGCGTGGCAGGCTGTGAGGTGGATTCAGCACAGAGGAGTGGTTAAAATTGCTCTCCCCTTGGAAACTAGACTCAGGGAAAGACCCGGCTTACTGCTTCTGTCGGTCCCCCTCCCTCCAGCTCCTGGAGGAATTATGTAGCACAGTAGAGTTCCCTAGAGCATGTGCACATCTGATGGCAGAACTGAAATTCAACTCCTTTAGTGAAGCTAATGGGCTTCTGCCGTGGGCACAGGGTCAGGAGAAAAGGGATGGTTGAAGAGACACCTGGATGGCAGCAGCAGACTGGGCTTTGCAGCCTCCTGGGGAGCCCAGGAATGGGGTCTTGAAAACCCTGGTACAAAATAAACTTCGTATATCCGTGGAGAACTCTGCAGTGTGCCATGAAGCCCCCAGCCACAGAATTTCCTCAGCTGGAAAGAGCTCCCACCCCAAAGTCTGGCTCTATTTTTAGGGTGGCCCACCTTCCACGGCTGAGTGCTGCAGGGGTCGAAAGGCCTGGCCCTCTCACCCCAACTGCTGTGCAGGGTCCCCAACTCTTTGAATTCCCTGTAGAGTTGGCTGAGCCTTCTGTGGAGACCCCACTGCACCTTACCTGCTCCTTCTGCCCAATCCAGCTTCTTTCCTTGCCCTCCTGTAGAGCACAAGAGGGCTTCATAATAGACATTTGCCTTACCAACCTCTGTCTCAAATTCTGCCTCCCAGCCAGTCAGCTTGAGACAATACCCAGAGCGATTTTGCCTTAAGATATTGTGGAAAATGAGAAGACCAGAGGGGCCCAGTCCTTCGTCAGTGGTATGGACCTGCAGCTCCCCTGGTCAGTTATAAGTGAGGAATGGTTGAGGGCAGGCAGATGGGGAGTCCCAGAGATGCAGGATGGGTTTGTGAATGATCACATGCGTGGGTGAGTGAGGTGACCTGTGGCCTGTGTGCTCCCTGGGGGCTGAGCTCATCCTGGTCCCTGGTGAACCCATCGCTCACTGGTTAGTGGCTCCTTCATCCCAAGAGGGGCCTTGGAGGAGCCATCTATCTGCTCATCCTCTGCCTCTGCCTGGGTAAAGACAGACTCCATCTGGTTCTGAGGGGTCTTCAGATGGTGCCTGGTCTGGCAATGGTGGAAGAGACCCTCCTTCTGACACATCTCTGCCTCCTGTCCCTTTCCTTTTAGGCCCTTTTATTAACTTGCTAGACCTGCCACAGACTGGGTGAATTAAATGACTGAAACCCACTGTTGCCCAGTTCTAGAGGCTGTAAGCCCAAAATCTAGGTGTTGGCTGGGTTGGTTCCTTTTGAGGGGGTGGGCGGTGGGGAGGAAGGGTCTGTTCCAGGCGCTCTCCTTGGCTTGCTTGTAGGTGGCCATCTGCTACATCCTTTCACATCTTACACTTGTTCCCTGTGTACTTGTTTGTATCCAGAATTTCCCCATCTTACAAGGATAGCGGTCATATTGGATTAGAGTCCACCCTCATGACCTCACGTTAACTTGGTTACCTCAGTAAAAACCTCATCTCCAGATAAGGTCATATTCTGAGGTTCTAGGATTTAGAACTTTAACGAATGAGTTTGGGGTGGAGGGGCTCAGTTCAGCTCACAAGCCTGGCTTCTTCAAGCCAAGCCTGGAAAAGGGGCATGGGGACAGCATGCTGCCTATTTCTGCTCCCTTTTTCTTGGAGACAGCAGGAGCTCTGGGGACTGACATCTGAAAGCACTTTGTGGGACAGCCTTCCCTTCAGGGGTCTCTTTCCATGGCTTTGGCCATCCCTGTAATTGACACTTTGGAAACCTCTGCATTTCCCATCTTTTCTCTTTCTTGCTCAAGTCCAACACAGTGTCACACCTCTCCTCTCCTGTAACCTTTAACTTAACGATGTTCCTAATCTAACCCTCCCTCTGTAGGCTGGATTACTGTTATGGATTTTTGAATTTGACTCTTCCCTGCAAGTTTCCTCGTCTTTGACATGATGTTCTGTTGTGGGTGGATGCTGGGCTTCCTTGGCATGGATATTGTCAGTTATCTGATAACTCAGATTGGGCACAGGAATCCACTGGAGCCAGTCGGGTAGCTCGACTCCCCAGCAGTACAGGGATGGAAAGTTAGAACCCATTGGCTTTGCTGGCTTCTCCCTTGAGCCTAGCCTTGTTTCTCATATGTTGTTAGACAGCAGCTGCTGTGGTTTGAGTTCTGACTTTTCTACTATAGTGCCCACCTCAGCACCCCACATTTTCTCTTCTCCTCAACTGCAGAGAAACTGAGCGTTTATCCCTGGTCTCTCCCTGACACGGGGTTGAAATGCCCACAGGATTGTGACAAACATGGTTCCAATCCCTCCTCTCCCTCTGGGGCCTTTGGTAGTATCCTTCCCTCCTTGAGCTGCTTTGGTTTCCTCTTATAGAATGACTTTGATGGTAACTATTGCACATGGTTGACCTGAGGATGAATACCATGGGAATGAAGTTAAATCAGGACGCACAGGGCCAGGCATGTGGGCAGCTGTTGGGAGTATCTGTTCTTCAGAAGGCAGCTGGGAATAGGTTGGTGGGGAGACAGGCTGGAGGAGACTCAGGCTCATACTGCCTCCCGAGCACAGGTGCACACACCTGCCCAGGATGGCCCTGGCCCTTAATATCACTATCTCCATCCACCCTAAACTGCTCCCTGGATCCTGGGGCAGCAGAGCTATTCAGAGGGCCTCTTAGGGAACAAGGCAAGGTGGCAGCAGTGTGGTGCCATGAACTTGGAAAGCACTGCCCACCCTTGTCCTCTACATATCCTTCACCTGTGCCAGCATCTCAGCCTCTCTGAAGTCCCACTGCCATGAAGAAAGTGCGGCTGAGCCTCCTCCAAAGACTCTCTGTTGTTGCACCGGCCTTGGTTGCTGCACGCAGGCTTTTCTCTGTGGCGAGTGGAGGCTGCTCTCGAGTTGTGGTGCACGGCTTCTTGTTGCGGTGGCTGCTCTTGTTGTGGAGCACTGACTCTAGGTGCAGGGGCTTCACTAGTTGGGGCTCATGGGTCCTAGAACGCACAGGCTTCAGTAGTGGTGCACAGGTTTAGTTGTTCCATGGCGTGTGAAATCCTCCTGGACCAGGGATTGAACCCGTGTCCCCTGCATTGGTGGGTGGATTCTTATCCACTATACCACCAGGGAAGTCCTTTTCCAAAGACTTTTGACCTCAGAGCTTTTTAACTGAACTGTCAGGCAGGACACTGGTGTCCTGAGGGCCTCCTGGCACTGTGTGGGATCACTGGGTCAGGTGTGCCTCTGGTGCCTGCCTCCACTCTGGCCACAAAGGCTGAGGCAGCATGTCTGAGAAAATATTGAGCCATCCCAAACTACATAAACCCCATTCTCCCTGCCATCAGAGCTTCCCTTTCCATAAGTAGATGAAAAAAGCATCTGTTGCAGAAAAATAACATGCCTTATGTGGCAGACCAGTTGGCTGGCTCTCTTTGTAGGGTGTGTTGGACCAGGTGTGAGTAAAGCTCCCATTTGTCAGGAGCTCACTGCCTTAGCAGCTCCCTGGCTCTCTGAGCCTGCTTGTCCTGGACCTTCTGCCTCTAGGCTTTGAGATGCCCCTGCCCCCTGGCTGATGGCAGAGAGGACAAAAATATCCAAACTCCTCAATCCCAAGCTGACCTTGGAGATCAAACCTCCTTCAGTCCCTCTCCCCTCTCCCAGGAGGCTACTGTTTGTCCTGGTGGGGAAATGAAAGCACCCTGGGTTGCTTGACCCTTGGGCCTCATGTCTGCATCTATTGCTGAAACCTTGGTGGGAGGTGGGGAGTGTCCTTGGTTGGTTGTGCCTATTGCTGCTCCTGTGAGCCTCTGTCGTCCCTCCAACAGGATTGCCTTTCCTCCCCATCCTTAAATGTTGCAGTCCCACCACATCATCCTCCCAAATCAAGATTAAACACTTCCTTCTTCTTAAAGTCTTCCCTTTTTCCTTCTGCTGATCCTCTGAATTATCCTTGTGATCTGGCTTAGGTCATAACTTTTGTGCGTGATTTTCCCCCTCCTATCAGGCTGCAAACTTCTCAGGGGAAGCCAGTCTTACTCTAAGTGTTTATTGAGGACCAACCATGTCCTGGGACCTTAAGTATTTTGTATTCTAATCACTCTGGGGAGGGGGAGCATCTTTATCTTCATTTTATTAATGAAAACATTAGGGTTGGGGACATGGAGAGACTTGTCCAAGGTAATAATATTTCAGAGGTGTCAGGGCCTGAGTTTGAACCTTGATCTAACTGAAAACTTCATGTTATCACTTGAAGCTTCATAGCATCAGTTCTTTTCTCTTTTAAATAAAATTTTGACAAAATTCCATCCCCAGATTTCCAAATTCTATTCCCTTGCAATAAGAGAAATGCAACTCCATTGTCCATTTAAATGTGAGCAGTTTTATTGAAGTTGTAGATGTAGAAGTTAAACAATGACCTGAGTGGATGGAGATGCTGGCAAACTTCCTAGACTGTAAGGTTAGGCTTTTCATGCTGGGTGTTTGTTATGCTAATTAGTACCAATAAAACCAACCTGCTCTGCTGTGATTTTTCTGACCAGAGGAAACTTCCAATCAGAAGGCTTTGTGGCCCTTCATGACACATCTTGACTGTTGGAAGGAGAATACCAGTCGTACTCAGGGGACCCCTCCAGGTCCACCAAGGTTTGCAAAGCTGCCCTCAGCACACAGGGATGTGCTGAAGCATAATGGATCATAGCACTAGCTCTCAGGCCACAGTGTCCTGGTGGGACTTTAACAGACTCCAAGCACCACATCGCCCCTGGTTAAGCAGGCTGTCTGGAGAGGGCTAGGGCATCTGTTTGTGCACAAAACTCTGCAGGCTTTGAAGACAGCTGAAGGTGGGCATCACTGGTCCCTGGTGGGAAAGACCCAGGCCATAGGAGGGGCAGTGGAAACACAGAGGGATGCCCAGCCTGGGGTCCTGTGATGGGCCCAGAAGAGCAGGACAAACTACATTAGGGAGTGTTCTGGGGAGGACAGGGATCCCAGCGCAGGGGGTGACTTCTTGGCTTCAAGGATACTTTTGAAATTCTAGGACTATTACAGCCTGGCTCCGTTTTCCATCCAAAGTGGAAAAGAGACTTCAGAAGAGAGAGGGCGACCTTTGCAAACAAATTTAAGTATCTGCTATTCACCGGGCCCTGGTAGTACAAAGCCTGAGGCATCCATAATGGCAGGTAACAGGTTGGGCTGTGTGATGCCGAGCCTTGTAAATCCCGCAGACACGAGCCACTCAGTGGTGATGGAGCAAAAAGCCCTTCCAGACTTAGCACACCTGCGAGGCCCTGGGCCGCCCTGCTGCCCTGGGGCTGCTGGTGACCTCGTTAATCCCCATGCCTGTCCCAGCCTTCCCAGCCCTCCTGTTAGCCAGTGGTTCATTGGTCATTTCTGATTCAGTCTTGAGAGAAGTTGTGGCTAGATCACAGGAGGCCAGGACTTGTACCCTCAACTCCTGGGTTTCAAAGTCTACTTTTGTCACTTACAAGCTGTGTTTCCCTGAGTGATTAATCTTCCTGAATTCCTGTTTATTTTTATATAAAAGACTTTTACAGTGATTTCCAGGTCACAGGACTTTGGTAAGAGGGAAGATGAGTTAATGCATGGATCAGCAAAATTTTTCCATAAAGGATTAGATAGGACCTGGGTTTTTTTCTTTTTTTTTTTTTTTAATTGAAAGATAATTGCTTTACAGAATTTTGTTGTTTTCTGTCAAACCTCAACATGAATCAGCCATAGGTATACATATATCCCCTCCCTTTTGAACCTCTCTCCCATCTCCCACCCCATCCCACCCTTCTAGATTGATACAGAGTCCCTGTTTAATTTTCCTGAGCCATACAGCAAGTTTCTGTTGGCTATCTATTTTACACATGGTAATGTAAGTTTCCATGTTACTTTTTCTATACATTTCATCCTCTCCTCCTCTCTCCCCATGTCCATAATTCTGTTCTCTATGTCTGTTTTTCCATTGTTGCCCTGTAAATAAATTCTTCAGTACCATTTTTCTAGATTCCGTATATATGCATTAGAATACAATATTTATCTTTCTCTTTCTGACTCACTTCACTCTGTATAATAGGTTCTAGGTTCATCCACCTCATCAGAACTGACTCACATGCATTCCGTTTTAGGGCTGAGTTAGGACTGATGTTGAAGCTGAAACTCCAATACTTTGGGCACCTGATGCGAAGAACTGACTCATTTGAAAAGACCCTGAGGCTGGGAAAGATTGAAGGCAGGAGGAGAAGGGGATGACAGAGGATGAGATGGTTGGATGGCATCACTGACTCAATGGACATGAGTTTGAGTAAACTCTGGGAGCTGGTGATGGACAGGGAGGCCTGAGGTGCTACGGTTCATGGGGTCGGAAAGAGTCAGACACGACTGAGCGACTGAACTGAACTGAACTGAATATTCCACTGTGTATATGTACCACAACTTCTTTATCCATTCATCTGTCTATGGACATCTAGGTTGCTTCCATCTTCTAGCTATTTTAAGTAGTGCTGCAATGAACAATGGGATACGTGTGTCTTTTCCAATTTGGTTTAGATAGGACCTATTTTAGGCTTCGTGAGCCATGCCGTCTCTTTTGTGGCTGTTCCAATAAAACGTTACTTACCTAAACAGGTGGTGGAGTAGTGGGGCTGTGGATTTAGGCCTTTGGTAACCCCTGAATTAATGCATGTAAAACAGCACAGGGCCTGACACAAGGCAACCCATGTACAGTGATGGTTGTTAGTATTATCATTATTCCTATTACTAGTCAGGTTCAGGGAGAGCTGAGCAAAGTCCCCAGGTTCTAGTTGGAAGGTGTGCATGCAGGGAGTAGGGATCCAGGAGATACTGGTGGGTGGTACCGAGTGAGACCATCCCACAACCATCCTGTGACATTTCAGAGCACTCGGATGTTCTCAGACAGCTGCAATGATAGAAGGACTGTTAGCACAGGGCAGAGCAGGGTAAACATATGTAGGGTAAGTGTGTGTGTGCATGGTGGGCAGGGCAGGAGAGGAACATTTAACATTCTTTGCCAGACGGATCTCTGTGCAGTCATAGAGGAACTCCCTGTGGCTATTTGTCACTTAGAGTCTCTACCTGTAACTGACAGAAAAGCCCATCACCTTTGTTGTTGTTCAGTCACCAAGTCCTGTCCAGCTCTTCATGACCCCATGGACTGCAGCATACCAGGCTTCTCTGTCCCTCACCATCTCCCGGAGTTTGCCCAGGTTCATATCCAATGAATCGGTGATGCCATCCAACCATCCCATCCTCTGTCACCCTCTTCTCCTTCTGCCCATCACCATGCTGCTGCTAAGTCACTTCAGTCATGTCTGACTCTGTGTGATCCCATAGACGGCAGCCCACCAGGCTTCGCCATCCCTGGGATTCTCCAGGCAAGAACACTGGAGTGGGTTGCCATTTCCTTCTCCAATGCAGGAAAGTGAAAAGTGAAAGTGAAGTCGCTCAGTTGTGTCCGACCCTCAGCGACCCCATGGACTGCAGGCCCTCCAGGCTCCTCTGTTCATGGGATTTTCCAGGCAAGAGTACTGGAGTGGGGTGCCATTGCCTTCTCCGGCCCATCACCATAGCAGGGCCCTAATTGGAAACACTGCCCTGAGACAATTGTCTCCTTTGTTAGAACATGTTTGGGACCCTCTGCAGCCTCAAAGATACCCGGAGCCGGGGAGAGCATGGGACCACCTCTGTAACTGGCCCATGGTGTAACTCCTTCTGATCCCTCTTCTCAAAGTTCTAGAATACTCTCTAGAGCCTTTTCTCATTGGCTTTCAGATGCACTGTCTCAGTTTCATACTAGAACCCAGGGCTGGGGGATCCCATGCACAGGAGTGTAGGACATCCCGACAAGATGCCTGCATGATGGTGTCTTTAGGGGAGAATTGAGAGGCTGCTGCCTCAAGTACATGTCAGGGATCCTTCCCTGGGGACCACACTCACCTTCTACACTGAAGACCCTGGCAGAGGAAAAATAGACTTTTCTAACAGCCCCACATGCTGATCTGTCTAGATAAAGCCTTGGGAAAGAACATTATTATCCAACAGCGATGCTGGAACATTGCCCAGATATCAATTTCTGGATGAGTCACCACAGATTCTGCGAGAATGGGCCAGACAGATTCTGAAAGGTCCCAGAGCTCTTGGCTCATTTGCAGCCCGGGTCTAAACGTCTTCACTTTGCTGAGGAGACTGAGGGTCATGTCAGGGTGTGTCTGGCTTCCCATCCCATAGGCGGGCAATGAACCTTCCAGGCCCAGGACCAGAAGACCCCATCTAGCCCTGCATCTCAGGGTCACACCTGGTTGGGGCCGTGCCTCTTATCCATGCTAGTGGTGTCTGTCTTTGCTGCTCACATCTGGGCACCCAGCCCCTGGACCAGGCCTTGGTCCTTGGCAGCTCCAGGTGCGTAATTGCTGACCACGAAGGCACGTTCCCCACTCTGTGCTACCAGTGGGACCTCCTCGGAGAAATTTTAACTCTTGTGGCCTCTGTCAATTGGGATTACAAAGACACTGAAAGAGGAAGGGGCAGAACATTTGAAAATAATCCCTCGCATCTGTCCAGGGAAGCTGTCTCAAGCTGGGTTCTCCCAGAAGCAGGTTTTGATTGCAGGTGTTTGGTCTTGCGGGTGATCAGGGAAGCACCTCCTGTGGGATCCCCAGATGGTTCTAGTGGCAAAGAACCCACCTGCCAAGGCAGGAGACATAAGAGCTGGAGGAGGGCATGGCAACCCCCTCCAGTATTCTTGCCTGAAGAATCCCATGGACAGAGGAGCCTGGCCGGCTACAGTCTATAGGATTGCAAAGAGTCGGACATGACTGAAGCAACTTAGCACGCAGCGTAGCACCAGCAGGGGGCCAATACAGAGTGCGAATGAGCAAGCTCTGGGTATGGAGGCACAGCCCAAGGGGGCCTCTGGGAGACTTGGAGTCATGCTACCTAAAGGTGCGGAGCCAGAGTGTGGACCACCCACCCACCTCCTTGCTTGCATGCATCACAGGTGTCAGCCCCGCCCCTGCCACAGGCTACACAGAAGTGCCAATGAAGGCTAGCCTTGCGAAGATGACTGCTGCTCCCTTCCTCCTCTCGATGAGTTAGGAAACTGAGGCTCAAGGCAATTAAGGGACTTGCTGATAAGCAGGAAAGCTGAGTTTCAAGTCCACTCTTCTCTGGCTGTGGAGCTCTGCTCTCTCTGCCGTACTGTGGGTTCCAGCACTTTCCTCGAGTGGAGCATGGGATGAGAGGGTCCCCCAGCAGAATCTTCCCTGCCTTCTTCTGGGCCTTCACTGCCCTGGTGAATTTCCCTTATAACATTCTTCCTCCTCCTTCTGTTCGGAGCGGTTCACTTTGCCTCATTATTATTTCATTGGGCTGAGCTTTAGTGAAACACAGCCCTTAATTTGTTTATTTAACATTCCTGGTCTGCAATTGCTGATAGAGTAAAACTGATTAATTAATTAATTGTAGCCTGCCACGGTTCCTGCCAGATCACGACGGTATTCCAGACACTGATGGGAGCTCAGGCAGAGGGGGGTGGTGACAGATGGGTCATGGAGCCCTGGCCTGAGGGCAAGGCAGGGAAGGGACAGGCTGGCCTCTCTCAGTCCTGACTTTGCCAGCTTCTGAGGCCACTCAGGCCTGGTTGAGGCAAGAAGCCGGCCTTCTCCCCAGCCACAGGGAATCCAGATCCACCATGTTTCTTTGTGCAATGCCTTTGGCTGTGTTTTGGGGACCTAAGATTTGCTTTGGTGTGATTGTCTTTCTGCCAGATTGACCCAGAAGTCCCAGAGAAAGGGTTGCCAACATGGAGCTTGTCTGAAATGGTCCTTGTTCGAATGGGCTTGGCTGGGATGGCTGGGAACTCTGGGGAGCCCCAGCCCCTTGTTGCAGCAGCCAGTCTCGTCAAGTCTAGTGCGCCACGGCTAGAACTCAGGCACTTTCTTCCTGTTTGAGATCAAGACTCTGCCGTCCTCCGGAAATTGGGTCTGGAAGGATGATGACCTTTCTCTCATCCTACAGTCATGTGCTGACCCAAGACCCTGGCCCCCAGGATTCAAGTTTTGCCCATCAGGTTGTCCTCCCGTGACCTCTTCTTGTATCACTGTGACACTGACTAGTTGTCATCCGTTCCTAAATTCGTAAGTGTTTATTAATATGGCTGTTATGTGCCAGACTCCATCCTAGGCACTAGGGCACAGATGAGGCCCCTGTCTTCAGGGGGCTTCCTCTCTTCCATCCAGGAAACGCTGCTTTATTTTGGCTCCTTCTGCACCCTTCCTCCATTGCCCACCAGCCCTGGTGGGTCGTTTCTCTCATGTTTGTTTAAAGTACCCGCTGTGTACTGGATGTTAATTTCCTTGGTGGCTCAGACAGTTAAGAATCTGTCTGCAAGGCAGGAGACCTGGGTTCAATTCCTGGGTCTAGAAGATCCCCTGGAGAAGGGCATGACAACCCACTTCAGTATTTTTGCCTGGAGAATTCCATGGACACAAGAGCCTGTCTGGCTATATAGTCCATGGGGTCTCAAAGAGTCAGACATGGCTGAAGCAGCTAACGGCACTACATACTGGATGTTACCTCCTTTGATTTCCACCACAAGTCTACAAGCAAGAGTTACTATTTAACTTGATGGGAGACGAAGACTCTAGGAGGTGACTTGACCTGTGTCAATCCACAAGGTGTCAGGGGTAGTGCTTTTAACCTGGGGATCGCACCTGAAGTTCAGAGCCCAGTCTATTCGTCTTGGCCCACGGAGCCCCAGCCATCCCTGCTCTGTTCTGTTTTGGCTGTTTTTGAAATGGCCGTGAACAAGTATGCTGTGCTGGGGCATTTCTCCCAGGCTTTGGAGAAATGGAAGCTCTTGTGAAGTTGTATTTGTAGTACTTTAGTCGCTAAGTCCTGTCTGACTCCGTTGTGACCTCATGGACTGTAGCCTGCCAGGCTCCTCTGTCCACGGGATTTCCCTGGCAAGAATACTGGAGGGGGTTGCCATTTCCTCCTCTAGGGGATCTTCCCAACCCAGGGATCAAACCCACGTCTCCTGCATCAGCAGGTGGGTTCTTTACCACTGAGCCACCAGGGAAGCCCAAAGTTGTATTTAGTGATCCTGTAATTACCTTTGCCTTGGGAAGGAGGAAAATGGCATAAGACAGTTTTCCAATGTTGAATTCCTCCTTGGACCTGGCCCTAGCTACTTAGCATGTCCCATCTGGTCAGGACATACAGGCCAGTTTCAGGTTAAAGCCCAGCCCTCCAGGGACTTTAGCTTGTCCCATTAGCCTGGGCTATATGGACACAGTGCTCACCACTTTATCTTAAATGCTTGTTGCAGCTCTACAATAAATACCTGTTGAAGAGTGAACCAAAATGAATGAATAAACTATTCAAATTTTGACCTTGTCTTCGGCTACCTGGGGGGCCTTGGGGCAAGTCACTTCACTTCCCCGAGTCTGAGATTTGTCAGCTATAAAATGGAATTTATAATGCAGAGGGTTGTTAGGGAGATGAAATGAAATAGTGTGGAAATATCCAGCTCAGTTCCTGGTATACAGTAGGTGCCAAGTATGGCATTCCAAAGTCAGCTTCAGACAGGGATGGACAATGTGTTTCAGACTGGTTTCGTGCTCATCAGTCCCAGGGCATCGTTTCCTCTTTATCTAATCCTCCTGGAACTGGACAAATGCAGCTGAAAACCATTGTTCTCACCACCCCGGCAATGCTGGAAACACACTCCTGGTTTATTCTCAGCCTCCTCATCTGCAAAATGAGGACACGGGACTCTCGTGCAGGGAGCTGCACAGACAGCGTGCAAGGCCTCGCCCACCCCTGAGGACCCTGGAAAGAATGTGTGAGGTGTTATTTCCAGTGTGCTGGGCAGAAGGATGGCAATTAGGAAGGATTAATTGTAATTACCTATTTATCTCTGAGATTTGACCTAGGAGTGTTTCTGTTCAAACAGTGGTGCTGAGCAGTGCTCAGCTGGGCATAAAACCTCCATCTGCTACTTGGTTTGCGTGGACGGGGACTGCTGGTGGGGGTGGGGCCGTCCGCCTCTCAGCCTCACGGGCTGGCTGTGCTTTGTTGTCACCTTGAGTTGATCACTTTGCAGAAACACCGGTGATGGCTCGAGGACCAGCTTGTTTGTCTTTCACTTTTTGGGTGAGGAGTAGAGAGACATTTCTTACAAAGCATTTGGGGACAGAGACTTGAGAAGAGACATAGTGGGTTCTAAGGAAATGTTAGGATTTGTTTAAATCATTGAAGTATTAGAGAAAAGGTAAGTGATTTGCTCTGAGGCTGCTGTGCTAAGGTGAAATATTAGAAGGAAAATACCTGTTGATGAGGTTCAGTTCAAAGCATCCAGTTGTCTTTTAAGCCACAAAGATTTAGAGATGGTGGTGGGAAAGATGTTATGGTGGGTGCAGAGTTAGGTGGCAATGGTGAGCTAAAAGCCATTAAAGTAGAAGTGTCTTTAAGGAGTCCAAGGTCAGGTGAGAGAGACTCATCATGGACATTAACAACTATACCAGTCATCATGGAACGACTGACCTGGACAAAGTGAGGGCAGGAAGCCAAGATGGGCTTCTTAGGTGGGGTGGTGGGAGCTTGCTTCCTGGAGGCAGCATGAGTCTTCCTTTTTTTTGGCTGTGTTGGTTCTTAGTTGTGGCACGTGGGATCTAGTTCCCTGACCAGGGATCAAAACTGGCCGCCCTGCACTGGGAGTGTGTAGTGTTAGCCACTGGACCACCAGGGAAGTCCCAGCATGGGCCTTAGTAGAGGGAAAGATATAAGCATATAAGGACAAGAAGTGGTCATTTGGGCCTAAAAAGCCTTGGATCAGAGGCCCTGAGAAGGGTCTGACTATGACTGGTGGGTGCAAGTCAGACTTGCTTAGGGATAGGCTGGGTGGAAGACTCAGATCCCAGTTTCCACTTTATGAGCTGGTAGCCAGGCCCCTGGGCTGGGTGACCTCCATCTCAGGGCCTCATTGTCCTAGTTAAGTCTCATGATTAATTAAAGTAAGAGTATGAAAAGAAACGTGAAGAGATTGGTTTTGGTTGAACAAACGCAACTTCTCCTCCTCATTCTTCTAATTTCCTGAAAATCAATCCCATGTGCACAGTGACCACTGGAAATAAGACAAGGAAAGCCCGTGACCCACAGATGGCCACTGGGTGTGACTGGCCAGCCTTACCCTCATCCTTCCCCTGGACAGCTGATGGGGAGTCTGCATCAGCAGGCGACAGCCTGAGACTGTGACCACACCTCTCCTGTGCACCCCGGCAGCCACACCAGGAAAATGAACCAAATAGGTTTCCTCTGCCTGTTGTCCTTCAGCTGAGATCTGACCTCCCACTGTGGAGTTAGGTACACGCTGCAGCTGCTTCTATGGCAAAATATTCCTACAAACAGTGAGGAGAACTTCTGCAGAGCCTACTGTGGCAGGCAGAGTAATGGTCCCCAAAAAGCCCCATGTCCCAGTCCTTGGACACTGCAAATATACTACCTCACATGGCAAGGGGAATTAATTAAAGTTGCAGATGAAATTAATGTTGCTAGTCAGATGTTCTGAAAATAGGGAGATTGGATTATCTGGGTGGACCCAGTGTATAATCACAAAGCCCTTGAAAGTGGAAGGCAGAGCAGAGATGGCGGCATAGCAGCCCAATACGAAGTTGGCCCCACATCACTGGCTTTGAAGATGGAGGATGGGACCATGAGCCGAGGAGCGTGGGCAGCCCCTAGATGCTGGAAATGGCAAGGGTACAGCTTCTCCCCTGGAGCCTCCAGAAAGGGACACAGCCCTGCCAATGCCTTGATTTTCACCCCGAGAAACCCGTGTCAGACTACAATCTATAGTACTGTAAGATGATAAATTTGTCTTGTATGAAGCTACCAAATTTGTGGACTTTGTTACACCAGTTATAGAAAATTGCACCTACCCTCCACCTCTAATTCTCTTTCCTGAATTCCAAAAGACATAGTCATTCATGTGTTCACTCACTCATTCACATATTCACTTGTTCCTACATCTAACTCATGTATTCCTATACTTCAGTTTCCTGTTTTGTAAATAGAAGTTAATAGAAAATATTTCATGGAATCTTTTTGAGGATTAAACAAAACAGGTAAAGGGCTTAGCATGTTGACAGGCTCTGTGCAAGCTCTTATAATGTTAATGTCTCTATTATTACTATTTTTCTTGTTGCTCAGTCAGAAAACATTTCTTGGGCACCAGGCTTATCCAAGCTCTTCCTGAGCTCAGGCCGGTCCTTTCTGGATGGAAGAACAGGTTGGACGAGGGTCAGAGAGTTTTCCCCGAAACCTCTCTCAGTAACTGTTTTACGGGTCATCTCTGCCTACAAGGCAGACTGCTAGATTTAGTCCTTCCACTAGGCTCATGGCTGCTCTGGAACAAAACCAGAGGTCTCTTATTAAGGAGACAGGGAGATTGGATTTTAGTAGGAAATTACCCACATTTGGTAAAGCTTGGGAAATAAAGTTAGAATAGGCAATACTTATACGAATCATTAGGTACCAAGGCCTTCCAAGGTGGCACTAGTGGTAAAACAAAACAAACAAACAAACAAATCCCACCTGCCAGTGCAGGACATGTAGGAGATGCTGGTTTGATCTCTGTGTCAGGAAGATCCCTTGAAGGAGGGCATGGCAACCCACTCCAGTTTTCTTGCCTGGAGAATCTATGGACATAGAATCCTGGCAGGCTACAGTCCATGGGGTCTCAGAGTCAGACATGCCTGAAGTGACTTAGCGTGCATGCATTAGGTACCATATCTTTATATGTCTCCTTCCACTTAACCTTGAAACCACAAAGTTAGTAATCTTGTTCCTGTTCCAATGTGATGAAACAGAGACACAGCATCACACAGCGATAGGCAGGGCAAAATGGAACCCCTGGACTCCAAGAACACTGGACTTCCAAGTCCATGCCCATCTTTCCACTACTACCTCATCTTCAAGGTGGTAGACAAACCCAGCAGACTGAAATCCCCATTTCTTCCTGCTCTTTGACTCTCTGGCTTGACTGTAAAATGAGGTGTTTTCCCCTGCAGGACACAGGCTGGTTTCCTCAGGTCTTTCCAGCACCTCTCCTTCAGTGTCGGGGGGACAGTGCTGCACTCAGCACCCACACAGCCCTTATCCCTGGGTGAGTGCAGCCAACAGGGAGCATCCCACATAAGCCAATGCGAATACAGCCATCACCACTGAACAGGGCTTCCAAAAGAAAAGCGGTCTCTATCTCTGGCTCTTGAGAAACCATTTGTCCTGTTAACATTTCCTTTGCAGCTTCTCTGGGCTGCAGGAGGCTGTGCCCAGCACTGCCTGGCACATACCAAGTTCCTCCTCTTGCTGGGGTTTTCTTGCATCATCGAAGCCCATTTAGCCTTTCTGTTCATACTTCAAGACAACATTTTGCTTCCTGGGCACCACGGGAGAGCTGAGCCCATCTCTTGTGAGCCAGTCACATGGAAAAACCCTTCAAGACACAAGCAAGGGGTTCTCATGGAGGGTCCATCTGCCTGAGCCAAGGTCTGCCATCAGTTGTCCTAACTGAAATTGAGGCACATTAATAATGACAGGGCTTCCCAGCTGGCGCTAGTGGTAAAGAACCTGCCAGTTCAGGAGAAGTAAGAGATGCAGGTTTGATCCCTGGGTCAGGAAGATCCCCTGGGGGAGGGCACAGCAATCCACTCCAGTATTCTTGCCTGGAGAATCCCATGGATAGAACAGCCTACTGGGCTACAGTCCATAGTGTCGCACAGAGTTGGACATGACTGAAGCGACTTAGCATGCACACACGCAATAATAAGACAGTCGGCCAACAAATAAAGCTTCCCTGGTGGTCAGATGGTAAAGCATCTGCCTGCAATGCGGGAGACGCAGGTTCGATCCCTGGATCAGGAATATCACCTGGAGGAGGAAATGGCAACCCACTCCAGTGTTCTCGCCTGGAGAATCCCAGGGACGGAGGAGCCTGGTGGGCTACAGTCCGTGGGGTCGCACAGAGTCGGACATGACTGAGCAACTTCATTTCACTTTAGCTAACATTTGGAAATAATTCTCTGAGTAAAAATTGGATGAGTGATCAGGCCCAGTAGCCGAGGTGAAATCTCTTAGACGAAAGCAGCTGTGCTTCTAGATACCCAGGGTGACTGATGGTAGAGGAAAGCCCTTGTGCATCTCTGGGATCACATGTCTCTGGGAGGTGTAGGATGCCCAGGGGTGACTGATGGTAGAGGAAAGCCCTCATGCATCTCTGGAATCACATGTGTCTCTGGGAGGTGTAGGCAGGGGTCTCACAGTGTCCTTTCCTAACCCACTGTGGGAAGCGCCTCTGGGGCTGAGCTGTGAGCACTCGAACCGCAGGACTGGAGACACACCTGTGCCTTTCCAACCCCAGCACTGTCATCCAAACAGCATGTTTTCCTGCCGTGGGCTTGAGGAATCTCGCTCCTAAGTTAGATTGGCAGCCTGAATTATCAGCCGTCATTCCCAGCCACAGGACGGCTGTGATGAGTAGACAAGGCAGGATGTGTGCACTGCAGACGTGCAAATCGCCTTCACATACCCAAACCTCCCTCACTTGCTTTGTCAACATTTCCTCCAGGAGAACAGTTAGGTGTCCTGTAGTTTTTCCTGGTTCTTTCTCTGCATGTTTATTTTTCATGCAGCTGAAATAGAGTCCAAAAAAGAGAACAGGCAAAATAAAGTTGACTTGATAAAGTACTTATCATGAGTGTGGCTTTGCTCTAAGGGCTTTATAATAATTATATTGTTTCCTTATGGCGGTACTCTTATATCAAGTCTACAGATTGAAAATGAAGGTTTGTAGAGATTATCCTGCCCAAGAACAGTCAGCTAGTAAGTCCAGAGCCAGGATTCAATGCAGATTGGTTTAACTATAGAGGAATTCTTTGCCATTTACACTATATAAATTAGAAACCTCCAATAATATACATGTTTACCCTCAAGTCTTAGGCAGTGGATGTTTCTTATTATTTCCTGGAGGCAATACAAAATGCTGCTGTACCTTTGAAGCCTTCAGATAAACATTAAATTATATCTGATTAAAACTTTGATCAAAAATCCTGTTGCCGTGTCCCCACATTGAAAACTAGAATTCCATGCATGAGAGATCTGATCCCTTCTTGTTAAACAGAACATTCAGCTCACCAGAGCATTAGGGTCCTGAGGATTCCAGGTAAAAGAGTTTTCTCTATAAAAAAATGTGATATATACATTTTGGAGAAGAACTCACAGACTGTGTTTTGAGAAATACTTGGGAGTTAGTAGTGGCTGTATCTAATGACTGGACAATACAATGGCACCCCACTCCAGTACTCTTGCCTGGAAAATTCCATGGACGGAGGAGCCTGGTAGACTGCAGTCCATGAGGTCGCTGAGGGTCGGACACGACTGAGAGACCCCACTTTGAGTTTTCACTTTCATGCATTGGAGAAGGAAATGGCAACCCACTCTAGTGTTCTTGCCTGGAGAATCCCTCGACGGAGGGTCTTCATTATGTTCTCTCCTTTCTCTTCAGTTCCCATGTCCTGTCTGGGAAGGTGGGAGGGGAATAGAGGAGGAAAATTATTCATGCTTCGTTTTTGCCTTTTAAGTGTCTGCTCGCTTCGTGGGTGGGAGGGGAGATGGTACAGAATCCACAAATCACGGTGACAGTGGAGTGTGCTCTAATCCACTGGAAGCTTCCTCTTCTACACCGGGCTTCCCATCTGATAAAGAAGAGGCTTGAGTTAGTCTGCTCTCAAGTCAAAAAGACCTTCTGTGGGTTGTATCTGTTGTTTCCTCTGCACTTCCCTCTTTCCTCAGGAAGGGACAGTGTAAAGGGATCATATGTCTACGTATCATTTCATCTCAACACAAGTCCTCCAGGCTAGGGTTTCAGCCAGTTTATAGACAAGGAAATTGAGGCTCTGGGCATTTAAATGGCTCATCAAAAGTCATGTAGCAGTGGGAGAAGAAGAGGGTGGGATGATTTGAGAGAATAACATTGAAACACACACATATATATAACCATATGTAAAATAGATAGCTAGTGGGAGTTTGTATGATGCAGGAAACCCAAAGCTGGTGCTCCATGACTGCTTAGAGGGATGGGGTGGGGACGAAGGAGGGAGGGGAGTTCAGGAGGGAGGGGCCACATGTATGCCTACCACTAATTCATGTCGATGTATGGCAGAGGCCATCATAATACTGTGAAGTAATTATCCTCCAACTGAATAAATATTTTTAAAAAGTCATGTGAACAGTAAATGGTGGAGCTAAGCGTTAAGTCTAGGCATTTCATACCCTGGTAGGAGTTGGGGTCTTGTAAGAGGCTACAATTTCCAGCAGGGAACACTGATGCAGAAACTCTGCCCGGGAAGAAACTCTGCCCCACCTGGGGGTGGGGTGTCCAGTGGTATATCCTGGCTTTGTCCAAACCCCCACCTCCTGCATCTTCAAGAGAAGGAATTTATTGCCTATAAAACTCAGAATAAAGTTTTAGTTATTAAAAAAATGCATTTCACTCAAATGTTATAAATAAGGCCAAGGGGATTGAATGATTGAATGTTAACAAAATAAGCCCCTTAGAAATAAATGAACATTTCATATTGTGCTTCATTTTGGTTTCATGTGCTCCAAAATAGCACTTCAAGTGATTAATGTTTTCTTTATTAACCATAACTAAACCCAAGTAAAACCTCGCTCTTTTCTCTCACAAGTTTCTTAGATTGAGGTTAGTTCCCTTCTTAACAGTAACCCCTTGAAAGCCACTGTAGGCAGTTCACAGTGGTAGAGAGAGTATGCCCTTTGTGTCAGGCAGACTTGGGCTCCTATCTCGGTGCTGTGACTTCCTAGCTGCATGGTTCTGGAAGAATGAGCCTTAACTTCACATTATAATGTGGACATTTTAATGTGAGCCTCACAGAATTATGGCAGTCTTTACCTGGGTGGCCACCAGTGAACCAGGTCTCCTGGCAGCCATGAGATTTGAATCTACGCTGTGTTTATGGCTTGTTTAAACCAACAGAATGTGGTAGAACTTCCAAGAATACTTTAGGTTTTCTAAAGTTGTGATTCTCAAAAGGAGCCTTTTTTTGCCCCTCATGGGACATTTGGCAATGTCTAGAGACGTGTGTGTGTGTGTGTGTGTGTGTCCCAATTGGAAGAATGCTGCTGGCATCTAGTGAGCAGAGACCAGGGAGGCTGTGAAACATTCTGCAGTGCACAGGATAAGACTCTGCCACCCCGCTATGGACTATAGCCCACCAGGCTCCTCTGTCCATAGGATTTTCCAGCAAGAATATTGGAGTAGGTTGCCATGCCCTCCTCCAAAGGATCTTCCTGACTCAGGGATCAAACCTGCATCTCTTAGGTCCCCTGCACTGGCAGGCAGGTTCTTTATCACTAGCACCAGCTGGGAAGCCCAACAAAGAGTTATCCACCCCTAATTGTCAATAGTGCCAAGGTTGAGAAACCCCGTTTTCCCATAAAAGCTTACACTGGGAACTGGCCCTCAGTCTCCATGTAAGAAAACCCATTACCTTGTTGGAAAAACCATACAAATATGCTGCCTGGAATTGTTGAGGCCACAGTGAGAAGAAGAAGCCCTCAGACTCCCTGGAGAGAGGGAGAGAAGCCTGGCCATCTCATCATCCAGCTGAGCTCAGCCCATCATAGCTTCCTTAGCAGCAGAATACAGCCAGTGAGAGATCACCAGCAAGACCAGCAGAAGAACTTCCCAGCTGAGCCCAGCCCCACTGGCAGAATCATGAGCAAAATGGAAATGTTTTGTTTGTTTCAGGCTAAGTTTTGGGATGTTTACATCAGTGGATAACTAAAGTGATAGCATATATGAAAGGAAACTAGAGTGTCTCAACCCATATAGGATTCCTTCAGCAGGGGATGCTGTGATATGTCAACCAGAGTCCCTTTTCAGGACTCTACATTCATCCCCCCAGCTGCTAACAGTATTGATGGCTGACAGTTCACAGTTGAGGGCTTCTGTGATATTTGCCTTCTATTGAAAACAGTTGCTTCATCCAAGCTCAGAATGCCTTCCCTGGGATAGCCCACATCAGATGACTGGTCCATGTGCAGGAAGAAAGTCCTGGAACCCTTGCCTTCAAGTAGGTCAACAATGAAGGGTCATTTCACCAGTAGTGCTACCCAGGACCACTGCTGAGATTGCAGTTACTCAGCCCCTCCCTCAGCTGGCTCCAGCTTCTGTCACCTCTTCCTGGTCTTAATCTTGAGGAAACTCCTCCCAAGAATCTCCTGTATGCAGATCTTGATCTCAGAGTCTCTTTCCCAGAAAGCTGACTTGGAATATCTTTCTTCTTCCTGTCTTCCTCCCACCTGGATATTTTTGCCCTAAGACTTCCAGGACACAAGATAATTTGGCTAAGAGCACATCCCGGGGCACTGAACCAAACCACAGTCCTGTTCCATCACTGGCTTTGCGGGTCTCTGTTAAGTTTCAGTTGCCTTGACAAGGAAGAAGCAAAAAGCCATGCCTTGAATGTGACAAGAGATTCAAAAGTTTAACTGTAACTCTGGAAAACTTATAAATAGCAAAGAAACACAGGGAAACATATTAATCTTCACCAGAAACGCAAGAAGTGCAAATTAAATCCACCTTGGGATACCATTTTACACTGACTAAATTAGCAGAACAAAGTAAAAATAAATTCAAATACGCATTGCTGGTGACATTGTGGTGAATATTGGGTCCTCTTAATCTGCCGGTTTAAATATAAATTGCTCAGCACTAGAAAGCAATACGACAGTACACAGTGGAAACTGTACAGATGCAGTTGCCCTCTGGCCCATTAATAAGAATGCATCTGAATAAATTTAAGAGAGGTTTGGGGATTTAAATTCTGATCTCTTAAATTTCACCAGGCTGAAAAACAAATGTAGTGTAAATAAATATGTACTGGATAACAAGAAGCTAGAACATAGAATTGGAAGATTGGGAGATCTGTATTATATAAGAGAAAAAAGAGCAGCATTGAACATGTGGTATTGTTTCTCGGAGCACAGTCTTTTGACTACCATTATCCAGATGGCCTGGGGTGTTGTTAACAGATGCAACTCTGAGCCTGACCCCAAATCTCATGTAGCACAGTTTATGTGAGTTGGGCCTGGGGACCTGCATTTTAAGTGAATTATCCAGGTGTCCATATGCCTCCCACATATAACCGTTTTAGATTGAAACAATCCGTTTATGCCTTCTTTTGGAGGGGTAGAATTGAGAGGGACATTATCTTTTTCAAATTTGCTGTGGTTATTTTGTTATGTTTTTATAATTGTTAAGAGAAAAAAAAAGTAATTTTCCTTCTGCACTCTGGAGAAAAGTCATTTTAATTATAGGTGTCTTAATAGTTCCTCATTAAGGGGCATAGCTTAACCTCATCCACAGGGGTAGGTTAAGTATCAAGAGAGGAAAGTCTTGCACTGAAGAAAAGGAGCATTCTTATCATTATTCATCTTCCTGGTAATAGATATTTATGATATATTTAAGAATCTTCCATTATTAACCACTCGCAAGTCCCCTTGGGTTCTGTGTCAAGCACACTGTTAGCTCCCAGCTTGGGAGATTGGGATGGCTTTGGTGTGGTTGGAGCCGTGTCACTGGGCTTAGGGAGAGCTGTTGTGAAGGTTGAGGCAGATATATTAAATCCCAAAGCTTAAAAATGTTGTACTCTTCAATCTGGAGAGGGGCAGAACACCCACGAGACAGGCATACTGCAGGCATGGAATTAGGAACACAGGCAGACACATCAGATTTAAACCCTGTCACCCCCTCCTCGCCTTGTGGAGTCATTAGCACACCGAGATAAAACCGATGTATATTTCTGTCTCAAGACCTTGTTCCAGTGACTGTGTTTTTAGTATTTCTTTCTTTCTTTGCTGGTGCTGGTCTTATTGTGGCATGTGGATCTTTAGCTGCAGCTTGCAAACTCTCAGTTTTGTCACGTGGGGTCTAGATTTCTGACGAGGGATGAACCAAGGCTCCCTGCATTGGCAGTTTGGACTCTTAGCCAGTGGACCACCAGAGAACTCCCTCAATGACTATTCAACTCTGTTAGCCTAGCAAACCTTCTGTTCTAAAATTTTAGAAAAATATGTCTGGCTTTGTCAGAAACATTTTTTTTTTTAAGTTGGTAGTTCTGCATGTGAAATGATGTTAAATTTATTTCATGTTATTCTGGTCTGGGCTTCCTTGGTAGCTCAGTCAGTAAAGAATTTGCCTGCAGTGCAAGAGACCTGGGTTTGATCCTTGGATAGGGAAGATCCCCCTGAGAAGAAAATGGCAAACCACTCCAGTATTCTTGCCTGGAAAAGCCCATGGACAGAGGAGCCTGGTAGGCTACAGTCCGTGGGTCACAAGAGTCTACAAATTTGAAGAATTGATTGAATAAACATATATTGATATTTCTGTAGCAGGTTTATTTATATGAAATACTTATTTGAATCTCACTGTATGTTTTTAAATTAATTTTTATTGGAGTATAGTTGACTTATAATGTTTAGTTTCTGCTGCACAGCATAGTGAATCGGTTGTACATACACATGCATCCTTCTTTGTAGCTTATTTTCCCACATAGGCCATCACAGAGTACTGCGCAGCCTTCCCTCTGCTCAATGGCAGATCCTTATTAGTTAAACAGAGTAGAGTGTATCTGTCAATCCCAGTCTCCCAGTTTACCCCTCCCCCTCCCCTTCCCCCTTGGTGCATCTTTAAGCTCCGTATCAGAGGAACACGGGTCAGGGAGACTTTTCAGAGGTGAGCCCTCAGTGCTGGGTTAGGTTTCCTCATTTCCAGCCCTGTTACTGATGGGAGGGAATGAAAGAGGATTAGAAAGCAGATACTATTTACGTGTGCATGCGTGCTTGCACACACATGCACACGCACACACACACACACGCCATGAAAGAGCCTCAAAAGGACAAATGAAGAATACAGTGAAGAAACATTACGAGGTTATGGAAGGCAAATACTGCTGATGATGAAATCGAATGAGAGAGGCAGAAACGTCCATTTCCATGTCTGTGACATCTAAAGAATACGAAACAAATGTCTGTCCTTGGGTATACGTGAGCTAGGGGGTCACTAAGGAACCAAATGGCTATAGGGGCTGTGACTTCAAATTAAGTTGTGCAAACCTTGGTGTCCAGAAAAGTCTCAAAGGTTTTGCTTTTCTAACAAAAGAAATAGTGATTAGTAAAGGACATTTCTCTTAAGATGGATTCCTGTGATTGAGATTTCACCAAGTGGATTAAGGATAAGTATGGATAGAAAAATGCATTTAATTCAATATTTATTTTCTTTATATCTTGCCCCATTTGTATTAGCATTTAAGCAGTGCATCAGGAACTGCTGGTTAGGGTAACTGTGGTCAAATGTCCTAACTAAAATGGCCTTTTTACTTTAATACTAAACTGTTCAATTGAAAAAACTCATGATTGTTTTCTGAATCTCTGGCAAAATGTGTGTTTTGTAATTTAGACCGTGGATCTCATAAGGGAGACCCTTTTACCCATCTGAAAAACCAAACACAGAATGACAGCAATCGCGTTCCAGTAGTGCTAAAGTCTTTAGGTCAGTTAGCTCTGGGTACATGTGTGCGTGTCTTTTCTTCCTTCTTCTAAAACAGTTTAAGTTTACTTATAAATATAGGTTACTATGATACAATATTTTCAAAACATAAAAATCGGAGTATTATCATCAGTTAAAACTTAGGGTATACAAGGATCATTTATTGAGTTTTTGTGTGTGTGTGTGTTTAGCTATATGTTTGAAATAGTTTCCTTCTAAAAGCAAAAACATAAGCAGAAAAATTATCTGGACCATATATAAATCATATGGTAGACTGCCTCTGTGTGTGTCACAGGTAGTAAGTAGGCAGAGTGTTTGTTTTATAGGAATCAGCAACATTTTTGTAGAGGGACAGCTCATAAATATTTTCAGCTTGGTGGGCTATGCAATGCTCTCTGTTGCATCTACTCAGCTCTAAAAGCATCCATAGAGAATACGTGAGTGATTGGATGTAATTGAGTTCCAATAAAACTTTATTTACAAAACAGATGGCAGGCCAGAATTGGTTGTAGTGTGCCAATTCCTGGTTTAGAGAGTGTACTAGGCATAATGTGTATCATTAGAACTGTCTTTTCACACTCACCATTTTACTTAAGAGGAACCCAAGGCCCACCCAGATGAAGTGACCAACCCCAAGACACACTGCAAAGCACCAGATTTCTGTGCTGTTCTCTCAGTCCCTGTAACAGAGTGGAAACCAAAATGACAGCTCCCTCCATAGAGTGGAGGGGGCTGGAGGAGGGAGTGGCAGGGCAGAACAGAGTGATAGTGCATGTAAAGGTGCCCCCGTATCTCCTCTCCCTGATGATCACTGGGACTTCTCTGCATTTTGTCCATGTTTTCATGTTTGGTTTTCAGTGGTGGAGGAACCACAAGGCAGGAAGGCTTGGACCTGCCATCCACTTGGTTTTATGGCCTTGGAGCAGTCACTGCTCCTCTCTGGCCTTCGTGAGGGGCTTGTCTGGATGATCTTGAACTCCCATTCTGTTCTCGACTTTTTCTTCAAGTGTGTTCTTCAGCGTCTTCCCCATCAATCCCCAATGATTCCTGAGTTGGGATTTACTCTGGCCTTGGAGGCAGAGGGGCCATAAGTTAGCAGCGCCACCCAGGTGTCACCGGGTTACCTGTTTTCTCTGCTTACCTGGTCAACTCACTTCCCTCAGAGCATCCCAGAAACCCTGATGACCTCATTGCTTCTTGGGCCCAGAGCTGATTACCATAAAAAAGGCACCCACCTGCTCACAGAGCCTTTCCGTTTTTGGCTCTGAACTGCTGAGCTGGGCATTTTACCAACTCAGTAGTCTTGCTTATAGATTTATCTATCCCTTTAGAATCTCCACTTCTCTCTGAACTTCTTCACAGTAAGCAGTTTTGTAACAAACCAGGCCCTGGCTTCCGCATACGCTGGGCCGGGCTAGATGCAGCCCTCCTGTGGACTTGTTCCTGGTGAGTGTGTTATAGCCACTCGTCCATGTATTTTTGCCAAGGACTCCGATTGTTCTTTCTCCACTGCAGGACTTGCATCACTTAAGTTAATTTTAGTTTAACTCTAGTTCAATTTTCTTTTTAGAAAATATGGTGCAGGAATCGGAGTACAGGACTAATCTAGAGACCTGGCTTTAAGTCCTGTTGGCGTCACGACTTAGATGTGCTATTTCGGGCAAGTCCTATAACCTCTCCCAGTGGCCCAGGCACTCAGTGTTACTCTCCAGGTGAATCTAATGAGCAACCAGGCTTGAGAGCCATAGGTTTTAATCATCCAAATGATATCACTGATATGAACACACATTTCAAAAGGACTTAGCAATCGGTTGTGCTATTACTTTTGTTGTTTATTTCTATTTAAAAGAAAGATACCAAAATCCTATACAAATAAATCCCCAAGAGAAAAAATGAGCAAGTGAATAAAATGAAGCAGTGTGGTACGTGACCTATAATAAGAAGTGTATGTTTTGTTTTTGTTCTGTTTCTGGCTCAAAGCTTGGAAGTTCTGAGACATAAGACCAGTGCAAGTATCTTTTGCTGTGATGTTTGGTCTCTTGTCCTTTATTCCTGAAAGGGCTGCAGAGTCATAAAGGTGAAACCAGTATCTTCTTATTCCTAACAATTCCCTTTCAACCACACCTGGGTTTTGTTAATGAGGTTACTTCTGAAAATCCCCTAGAGCTAAGGGAGATGATTGGCAGCCCAAAGCTCGTTGCCTGGGGAGCCAACCCTGTGATTGGAGAGTTGGAACTTCCAGTCCTGCCCCTGACCTGCTGGGAGGGGAAAGGGGCTGGAGATTGATGTCAGTCACCATGGCCAATGATGTAATCAATCATTCCTGTGTCATGAAGCTTCTACATGAAACAAAAGGCTGGGTTTGGAGAGCTTCTGGTTGGTGAACAGGTGGAGATTCCTGGAGGATGGCTGGCTGGAGAAGGAATGGAAACTCTGTGCTTTGCCCTATGCATCTCTTCCATCTGACTATTCCAGAGTGCTGTCTTTCTATAATAAAACTGTAATCTAGTAAGTGAATGTTTCTCTGAGTTCTGTGAGTTGCTGTAGCAAATTAGACAAACCCTAGGAGTGGTTTGGGGTTGTTGGAACCTCCACTCTGTAGCTGGTCAATCAGAAGAATAGGTGACAACTTGGGCTTAAGACTGTCATCTGAAGGTGGTGGGGGAAGTCTTGTAGGACTAAGCCCTTAATCTGTGATGCTGCTGCTAAGTCGCTTCAGTCGTGTCCGACTCTGTGCAACCCCATAGATGGCAGTCCACCAGGCTCCCCTGTCCCTGGGATTCTCCAGGCAAGAACACTGGAGTGGGTTGCTATTTCCTTCTCCAATGCATGAAAGTGAAAAGTGAAAGTGAAGTCACTCAGTCGTGTCCGACTCTTCGTGACCCCATGGACTGCAGCCTACCAGGCTCCCCGTCCATGGGATTTTCCAGGCAAGAGTACTGGAGTGGGGTACCATTGCCTTCTCCATATCTGTGATACCTGACATAATTTCCAAGTTGATAATGTCAGAACTGAGTTAAATTGTAAGACACCCAGATGGTGATGCAGAACTGGCCTCAGAATCTTACACAGCCCATCCTGCAACATATTTTAGTTTTTGAGATTTTTCTTTTGAGGTATCAACCTTTCTAGATTAAAATTAGGATCAAGTAATTTAACCACCCAGTAGCCGCATGGGAGGGGATTAAACGTGTTGCCAATTTGTTTAATTTTGTGGAAACCCTGGGTGTTGAGGTTGGTGGCACCATTTTTCAAAGTGAAGCAATTAGAGCTTGAGAAGGCAAATCACCGTAAGGAAGTTTCTGTCACTGCGAGTGGAAGTGACAAGACCAAACATCAGAGTCAAGGGCACTTTGCATTAGATCTTCACTGCTTCCTGATCCTGCCACATGGAGCTTAAAACCCCATCCTTTCAAATTGCAGATGACAAGTGAATAATGCTAACGATGGCAGTAATATCACAGTATCATCTTATGTGATGTCAAGTCTTTAGGATGCTTTTATGTATTTTAGAGAATCATCATATTGAGATCACAACCACAGACGTGACTACCAGGAGGCTGTCCTTAATATAAAGGTAGAGCTACTGAAGTGACTTTGCCTGCCTGCCTGCCTTACAGGTCCTAGGAGGGAGTCTCTTAGGGAATGAGTGCTATAAACACATGGTTGATAAAGTTATCAGGCTCTCCTATTGTTACCCTACCCAATGCCGAGGAGGACACTGGGTCACTGACTGCTTAAGACACCACCAGGGAAGACATAAATTTAGCAAGTGACCCAGCAGATCCACTCCAGGGTGCCTAACAGAGAAATGAAAACACTTCTACACAAAGACTCACACACCAGAGTTTATGACAATACTAGTTGTGATTGCCAAAAAGTGAAAACAGCACAAAAGTCCTTCAACACATGAACCAGGTAGACAAAATATGGAATACCCACACGAGAGAATATTATGTAGTCATAACAAAGAATGAAGTACTCATACTGGCTACAGCATGGGCAAATTCAAAAAAGCATTATGCTGGTTGAAAGCAGCCAAATGCAGAAGACTGTATAATATATCTTTCCCTTTATGTGAAATACCCAGAAAAGGCAAATCTACAGAGACAGTAAACCAATCAGTGGTTGCCTGGGGCTAGGAGGTGGAAACAGGGATTAATTACAAATGAGCACGAGGATCTTCTGGAGCTGATAGAAAAGTTCAAAACTGGAATTGTAGTCGTGGTTGCATGCTATGTAAGTTAACTAGAAAATAAATCATTGAATTGCACACTCAAAATGAGTAAACATTATGATATATACATTCTATTTCACTAAAGTTGTTTTGTGTGTGTTTGTGTTTTTAGGAGCCCATCAGGAGTATGACAGCAAAGTCGGTGCAGTTCAGGCTTTGACTTCTCCTTTTATCACCAAGATTTTTTGGCAGAACATAGAAGGAATTCCAGCCCACAGGGAGTTGCCCCAGAAATTAGATTCAAGAGACATGTTCAAACCAATCTGCAGCCTATAAATTTATATGAAGAAACTGATCTTCCCAGAAACAAGGAGGTTCATGTCATCCCACCAGGGCTTCGACTTGCTGCATTGAATAACCAGGAACTGACTTTCTGGTTATGGCTGGATAAAAGCACTGGGTGATGGATGGGGTCAGGGATGTTTCACAACAGCCACTCAGGAGACCTGGGAACCAAACCAGTCACTTACCGGAGAGGCCGTTCATGGACCAGTTGCTCATGTTCCCAGATCCAGTGACCCTTCTCCTGGATGTTGCTGGTGAGTCATTGTCAAGTCTGTCCCTCTCTTTTCTGCTTTACCACTTTCCATTCAGACAATTATTGTTCTGTTCCAGCAGTCTTTCTCCAAGCCAGCCCATTGTGCAGTATTTTAGGCTTTTTTGTCCTTCTGTATGATGACATTATGTATCTGTCTTCTTGAAACTTTGGTGTGGTTACACTGACCCACCTTTGTGAGAGTAAGTTGTGACTACAGAGGCCAGTGCTCCCAGGACTCCCCAAAGGCCCTCTTCTAGACTCTGGAGATGCCTGCCATTCCTGGGGACAAGGCAGCACGTGCAATGGCTGGGTTCATTGGTTTGAGCCTGATAAACTTCCTATTCTCTTAATACAGATGGAGCAAACAGCTGCCTGTTCTCTATGTGGGTTCAGTATTGGAATGTAGCATTCTCCCTGCGCATGAAACCCCAATCCCTCCAGCTTCCTCCTGCCCCTTCCTCATGGAGTTGGATACAAAGACTGGCATAGAACTGGGTGAACAGTGTGCGGCCATTACTGTCCATTGTGGGTGGGCCAGTCTGACATGTGTATGTCACATCATTTCTGCCCCTCTCATCTCCTTGAACTGCCCATGACTCAGATTAGGATGCTTGATGCTGGCGGGCTGTCTGCATGTTTTCAAATTAATTAGCGAGCTTTGGCTGCTCCTTGGGAAGGGTCTGCCAATGCGCTGTCCCCCAGCTCCAGCCCTGATCCAACCTTTTACTTGATCCATTGTACTCGCCATAACCTTAGCTTTAGAATTGGATGAACCCTATCTCAAATATGATGAGAATACAAATCACTTAACCATGATGGCTGACACAACTTTATTGCTAATATTATTATTATACTTTTAGCCACTGCTTTATCCTAACCCTAATGGTATGAATCCTATCTTCAGATTTTATTTTAAAAAATCCCTTCCTTGGTTGAATGCTTAAAGTGTCCTATATCAGAATATCTCTCATCTATCAATCAATTTATCTATAGATTGATAATCTATAACTCTCCAAAACAATTTCATTAGCTGCTAAGCTATCTGCCATCATCTGCCTATCTTCCAACCCTGCCTATCCAATCCAGGGTTTTTCAGTATAAACACCATGAACATTTTGGGCTGGATGATTTTTAAGACTATGTCCTATGCCTGTAGAGTGGGTCCCAGGATATTGAACCTCTGGTCACTAGACTTTGGTAGCTCTTCTTACCCAAGTCGTGTTGTGGCCATCAAAAATGTCTGCAAACAATGCCAAATGTCCCCTTGGAAGAAGGGAACGAAATCAATCTAGTCTTTCATTTATCCATTATTATTATTATTATTTTACTGCTTCTTTCTAGAAGGTACAACATAAAGACTCTTGTCATTTTACAGATGAAGAAACTGAGGCTGAGAATTTAGGTGACTTATATAAGATTGCATAAGTATTACATGATTGATCTGGGTTATAAAATTAGATTTGCCTATTTTAAAGCACCTATGTCTTCTCTATCATACAAGGCTATTTTAAATTAGATGCCATTGTAACCATTTGATCCTCAGTGCCATCGTTCTCCTTTATTCCCAATTTAAAATCTTCCTCAAACTTAAATCTGACCCTCAAGTCCAAACATATGTCTTCCAGCTAAAACATAGGTGAAGGTATCTACACCCCAAACCTCCATTCTAATCCTGTCCTCGACTCAAGATGTAACCCTATTTCTAGCCCCAGTTCTTAGTTACTTTTTTTTTAATTAATTTATTTTTTACTTGAAGGATAATTGCTTTATAGAATTTTGTTGTTTTCTGTCAAGCCTCAACATGAATCAGCCATAGGTATACATATGTCCCCTAAATCTGGTTTCCCATCATCCCAGACGATGAGAGTGTTAACCTGAAGAGTGCCTTCCAGTGGCAGTGAACCCAGTGGCCGTAGACAAGCTTGTTTGCAGCCAGGGACATGTATATTACTCCATTCTAAAGAAGTAGGACGCAGATGGTCCCTTCTCTGCTGATCCACTGAGGTCGTATGCATGGAGGCCCTGTTTGTCGCAGACCCCCTTAGGTTGGGATATTTGGCAATTTCCAACAGTGGGAAGCTTCTGTTTGCCTTCTTCAGTGACAGGCTACCTCTGAAAAACTGAGCAAATGAAGAAGAGGTTTGAAACCAATCCATTGGCTTCTCAGAGCCTGACATATTGTTTTCAGCTTCTTCCCAGCAGTTTTGATTTCTACCCCACTACTCTGAGTCCTATTAGATGGCTGACAGCTTCTGGCCTCCATGTCCAGAATTCAAACATGCAGAGACTTCTTCTTTTTTCTTTTTTTTTTAAGCAATTAACAGTGATGCTTGGAAGAGATGGCAACAAGCTGAAAAAAATTAATTGAAAACTTAACCTTCAAATAAAAATACTTAGACATTAGGCATCCATTTGTAAGCAGTTTATGCTGTCTGTGTGCATTTTGTTGTATTATTTAAGTGTTTTCTACACCATTTCTGATTAATACAGCCATGCTATTTTCCAGTCCAGTCTCCTTAATAAATATATGTGTCAAATATCTGTTTCCTCCCCTGAATGCAGAGGCTTTTAATTCCCCTTGTTTGCATGTGCTAACTGGTTGTGTAACGAGATTAACAGCTCTGTCTTTTCCTTTCTGCAGATTTTTAGAAGAAAAGCCAGTGGGCTCCCAGACGAAGTTAAAAAAGGTACCTTCTTTAATTTTGCATATTGTTAGCTACAATCCGGTTGCTAATGTTTGTTTTATTTCCATCTGTCAAAAGCAATGCCAAAATACGTTGTGTTTGCCTTGAGTTGGCTCAATTAATCCTTCTCTGGAAACAGTTCTGTCATTTCATGTTTGGTTAAGGCCCTGATTCAGTAGCTACCAAACGGGGGCCGGTGCACATTTAATACAGCTTTCTGAGAAGTGGAATATCTGTTTGACAAAAGGGAAAGGTGGGGTAGCGCCCTTATAGGAATGTCGATCTGGAGCCAGCCCCATCGCTCCTGTGGATACAAACGTGTATTTTAGCTTGATCCTGGGGAACTAAAAGAATCCAGCAGATGGATCACACTATGAGAATGGCTTGGTGGGGACTCAGTCTGGGGCAGACCACCCTGCCCAAAGGGCGGCCTCTGTCTAAGTCTTGATGATGGTGTATGCGTCAGCCAATGCTGCTATAATGAAATACCACAGACTGGGCAGTTTAAATGACAGACATTGATTTTCTCGAGGTTCTGGAGGCCAAAGTCCAAAGTCAGCAGGGTGGGTTTCTTCTGAGATCCCTCAACCTGGCTTGTAGGTGTGGCTCATGTCTTCACATGGGCTTCCCTCTGTGCCTGTGACTTGTCTGTGCAAAGTCTCCTCTTTTTATAACCACCCGTCATACTGAAACGGACCCACCATAATGAACTCATTTTAACTCATTGACCCCCTTTAAAGACCCTGTGTGCAAATACAGTCACATCCTGAGATGCTTGAAGCTAGGACCTCAACGTACGCATTTTGGAGAGATGTAATTCATCCCACAACAAATGGTAACCAGAAAAAAAAATGAAAATATAATGAGGTAGGAAGGGACAAATCTTAGGCCAAAAGCTGTAAAAGCAACCACTCTGTAATTCTCTCTCATACCCTCCCCTCTCACGTTTCTTCCTTCTCTATCTCTGAAGAAAAGCTCTCATCACCATTCCTGTATATTAGCATATTTTACAGAAGGTAAGCTTTTAAATCAGCATGCTCTGAGTTCAAATCCTGACTTGACTTCTTCTTAGCTGTATGACCAAGGGCAAGTCGTTTAAATTCTGACTCTCAGTTTCTTCCCCTTAAAATGGGGCTAATAACTAAACCCACTGATTTTGTTTTGTAAGGATAATAAGATATACGTGTGAAAACCAGTGGCAAGCCAAGACTGGGGAAATGGGGGTGGTCTGCCCTGAGCGCAGGTGGTAGTGGGGGTGTGTTGTCGATAGGAAATAGGAAAGTAGTAACACAATTTCCATTTTAAAATTAAAAACAATTTTTTTTTTTAATTTGGCTGTGCCAGGCCTTAGTTGCAGCACTTTGGTTGTGGCGTATGGGATCTGGCTGCCTGTGGCTGTTCAGTCACCGGGTCGTGTCCTACTTTCTGCGCCTCCTGGACTGCAGCAGGCCAGGCCTCCCCGGCCCTCTCCATCTCCCAGAGTTCGCCAAGTTTGTGTCCATTGCATCGGTGATGCCGTCCAGCCATCTCATCCTCTCACGCTCTCTTCTCCTTCTGCCCTCAATCTTTTCCAGCCTCAGGGACTTTTCCAGTGAGTCACCTATTCGCGTCAGGCGTCAAATGACCAAATACTGAAGCTTCAGCTTCAGGACCAGTCCTTCCAGTGATTATTCAGGGTTGATCTCCCTTAAGATTGACTGGTTTGATCTCCTTGTTGTCCAAAGGACTCTCAGGAGTCTTCTCCAGCACCACAGTTTGAAGACATCAATCCTTTGGCTTTCTGCTTTCTTTACGGTCCAGCTCTCACAACCATATATGTTCACTGGGAAGACCATAGCCTTAACTATCCCTAGTTCCCTGACCAGGGATCATACCCAGGCCCCCTGCCTTGGGAGTGCAGAGTCTTAGCCATTGGACCGCCAGGGAAGTCCCAAAGTTCCTTTTTAAACAATGCCTGTAGTAAAATACTGTTGCCCCTCTGGGAAGATGCTGCCCCGTGCTGCCCCACCCTCCCTTGTCTGGAGTTTCTATCTATTGCATATTAAATGCACGTGTTTATGCTTCCCCCTCCCCCACACACACTTGTGTCTTGAATTTAGTCATTCTCAGGACAACTTAACCAAAGGTATTTCACATGACTGCACATCTTATTTTTTATTCATTTTACTCAGAAATTGCCAAACCTCAGAGCTAAATTATATATGACAGAGGAAAGTCATCATTTAGTTGTTGTTTTGAAAAGAGGAGGCCCGGTCACCTCTGGTTAGAGCCTTCCTCTTCCTTCCCAAATCTCTTCAGTTCCTCCGTCCAACTTCCAGGGCTGGTTCCTCCCAGAAAACATCCAGATATGAGTTAGGAATCAAGGTAGGCAACCCCTAACCGCAGGAGATGTGTGTGTGTGGCTGGGTCTGTTGCTTTTATGATTCCAGGTCCGTTTCTGAAGTGGTACCCCATCCCTTGGCGTTTTTATATGAGGTAGCTGCTTGTTTGTAATTGCTGTAATGTGTGAGTAGCTATTTTATATAAACAGAGAGAATTGGTTGGTTGTGCTAAAAAAAAAATGGCAACATAAAACAGAATTCCTTTTTTCAATGGGTGACATCTGTCTTCATATAGCATCAAAAAGTCTAAACCCTTAGCATGAATCATTAAGCTTTCCCAGAAAATATTTTACGTTGGAATTTTACAAAGTAACTTCCTCAACCTAGATCTCCGAAGGTAGAAGAGATAGATGATGGTGTGTACATTGCATGGGTTATCTTGCAATTATTAAAATGAAGGCTTTGATGGCCATGTAATAAAATGGAGCTTTTTGATCATATTAAGTGAACAAAAAGAAGCAAAATGCTCTATAATACATGTGCTAAGTCACTTCAGTCGTGTCCAACTTATAGACTATAGCCCACTAGGCTTCTCTGCCCATGGGATTCTCCAGGCCAGAGTACTGGAGTAGGTTAGCTGTTTCCTCCTCCAGGAGATCATCCTGACCCAGGGATAGAACCCGCATCTCTTCTGTCTGCTGCATTGGCAGGCATGTTCTTTACCACTAATGCCACCTTGGAAGCCCCATGTAATACATATTGAAAGGTTTAACTGCAAAAGGCAAACACATCAAATTATATCTAATAATATGTAAAATTTGGCACACTCACACAAGAATGCCCTTGGAAAGGGCCCTTTCCTGTGGAGCGAGTGGTAGGTCTTATATCTGCTCTGTCCACATTGGGTATCGGAAGCTTAAACCTGTATCTTGCATTAGTTTAGGCCTGACTTGGATTTCTGTAGTTAATGGGTTGTATGAAGTCTGAGGGTGAAGGGTGGGATGTATTAATAATTTAGGATATAACAATGGCACTCAATGAGGGGTTAGTGTGGTGGAACCCAATCTGAGATGGAAACTTGATGGAGATTTCTAGATGGTTAACATAGCCATAATTCAGATAACCTTTCAATATATTGAAGCAGGACCTTAATAAAAAGCCACAATGTCTTCTTAGTAGGATATGGTAAAATGTCTAGCTTGTGTTTACTATGAGAATCATCTTTCTGCTCAGATGACTCATTTTTGCCAGCCACGTTCTCTCCCTGTGCCCTTCTGGACACATTATAGACTTGCCCCAAAACAACACTTCTGTGGGTCAGGCCCGTAATTGGGAGCTGCAGACTTTTCCAGTTTCTGTTATTAGTGTCTGTTCAATTGGTAGAATGTGAGTAACCAAGTTATTGTAAAGCCACATGAAAGGCATCCTGCTCTCCTCCGTGCCCCACCATGTGCAGCCACACCTCTGCTTTGTTCTGTGTGGCTTCTTCTGATTTCTGGTCCCTCATCTGACTTCTCTTTGTTTGCCCTAGGACACTGAGCTGTGGAGGGGTTTTGGTAGCAGCAATTATTTTTCAAACTGGGAAGATATGAATGATAAAGGGACTGTGTCAGCTGCGGGGCTGTAGATTCCATGCCTTTTCCTAAACACTATGATTCAACCCTCCCACTGGAGTCTGCCTGGTGGGTCACTTCACGCCCAGAGCCATGAAGCTCCACGTGGAACAAGGGGTCTGGAAGGACACATATGGAGATGTTACTAGTGACTGCATTTCAGTCTTGGGGTTACGGGAATATTTTCTTCCCTTGTTTTCCAAATGTCCTTTGATGACTTTGATGAAAAAGAAAAGACTATTTTGTTTTTTTTTTTAACCATAGTAGTCTTGCTGTTTTTTAATGTGCATGTCAAACTGCTTGATATCATGTGAACTAATTCTGTTAATTCAACATTTTTTATTGTCACACATGAGAAATGGAAATACTGAAATTAATAAAGAAGAATAATTTAAAATTTCCTTTAAAATCATTACTATGTGCTGGATGCTGGTAGGAAAATCTTTCTAATTTAAAACTTTGAGAAACATATTTGTGAACTAAAATAAATAGAATAAATAGAAAGGAATGGAGATTATTGTCCATGGTATTATAAAATATGTGGGTATGGTTCATCCCAACCTTTATTTAATCACTTGTTTATTCATTGAACATTTTATGTGAACTTGGCCATTGGACGCACTGATGACCCAAGTACAAAGTCCCTGTCCTCAGGGAGCTTACAGTCTAGGTAAATTTTCTATCAGAATGTATTCTTGTCCTACTCTTTGCAACCCCATGGACTGAAGCTCACCAGGCTCCTCTGTCCATGGAATTTTCCAGACAAGAATACTGGAGTGGGTTGCCATTCCCTTCTCCAGATTTTAGGATTAACAAATACTAAAAATAAAAGTGGAGAAAAAGAAAACTGATAGATTACAGAACTATATTTTGCATGCATGGGAATATGTAGGATAAAACTTTATTTTCCTCTTTACCCAATACCCACACACACACACACACACACACCTACACACCTATAGTGTCATCCTGTCTTTACCTGGCTCACAGACCCAGGATTTATACAGTCATAAAAATAGTTAGTCATTTATTTAAAGCACTTGTTCTTAAAAGGAGCATTTGACTCCCCTACATCTTGTTCACTCCCAGTGGTATCTACTCATGGACAGTTATTAAATAAATGAAAGCAGTCAGTGAGGTCAATCAGGCACCCTTATATCCGAGGGGCCATCACTCCTACAAGGAAAGGGCTGTATTGGGGCAGAGACAAGAAAGCCCTGGCAGCAATGCATACAATAAAGGTGCATTTCATTGAGTCATTGGTTTAAAGTATCAGAGAATCCAACAGATGTATTAGTAGATTATCTCACCTCAGTCTGCCAGGACCTCAATGGAAGAACACTTATTACAGACTAGCAATTCCAGGTGGCATCACTCAAGAACTTTTATTAATATATATATATATTTATATATGTCTTACATATATAAAGACATACATATATGTCTTACATATATATATATATATATATATATATATATATATATATATATATATGTAAGACAAAGGGGTGGTTGGGAATACTGCCGAACAAAGAAACAACTTCATCTTGAGAATGATCTGTTGTGTAAGTAGGATGTGGAGGGCACATATAGAATGTTTGGTAAAACACAGGAAGTTGGGACCCCAAAGCACCATTGGAAAGCCTTCTTGGGAACAACTACAACACAGTCTGATATGGGAACAATGGAGTGAGTAATGTCAGAATAAGTTCCAAGGAAGCTAACACTCAGCTGCCCATGGTGAAGACAGACATACATGATTAGAAAGTAAAATCCAAGCTGAGTAGGAAAAATCTGAAAACATGTCCCCAGACCAGATCCTTGCTTCCCTCTCTCCCTCCCCAACCCCCATCCTTCCTTTTCTTTCCTTCAAGACTGTGTATCAAACAGCTGACATATATCAGAGAAATACAAAGCAAAAGATGAGGTAAGGACAGAGAGACAGGACGGGTATAACTCACACACGGTTTTAGATATTTCTAAAGATTAAAAGCGAGCAATTGAGAGAAAACAATCATCAAGGGTGTAATTAGATACAATTTTCTGAAGCTGAAAGGATCTAAATATGGAGATCAAAAATCCCCACTGTATTGTTTAAAAAGATAAAGAAAGATCTACACCTAGAAGAGCAGAGTAAATGCCAGGAAATGAAACAATTTAGTCAGTGTTTCCACAGAAAAGCATGTGACCCAAGAGTGCTCTGCCTAAATGGCCACTTATGGGTGAAGGGAAAGAAAAACCCTAAACTTCAAAAAAAAGAAAAGAAAAACTCTATAGACAAACACAAAACAAAACAAAAACCATACTGAAATTGAAAAACTTCCAAAATGCATTACCAGTAAAATCTTATTTGAGGAAAAAAGAGCTTGAATACAATCTATACTCAACAAGTAACTGACTTGAAATTAGTGACTCAAAAATGGGAAAACCATGGCATTAAGAGTGATTGTGAGAAAAGAAAACAATATAAGGTCAAAAGCTACAAATAGCCTTCCAATTTGAATGTATGTTCCAATGTAATTCTCAAAAAAGATGGTCTCAATTATGCTAGTTACACAGTAGTAGTAGAAAATGAGATTAGAAAGGGGACATGAAAAACTCATTCAATTGCTCATCTTAAAAGAGTATGAGAGTTGACATTAAATCTTACATGTCAGAGGGAAATATGATCTAAATATATAAAAGTCAACCAAGGCAAAACTTATGAAAGGGTGAGTTCCTCCCAAACTCCAGGGGAAAAATAAGCCAAATATAGCCAAAAATAAAGACAGCAAGTGATAACAGGATTGATATAAAACAAGATGGCCGAGTCAGTCATGTGCTAACTATTCATGTGTGTGTCATTACCTCATTGCATCCTCTTTTACAGATGGGTAAACTGAGGAACAGTCACTTTAAACACCTACAAAGTGCTTGGATTAGATCTCTTGATAGATAGTAACTGGGACATATATTAACTTGCCATGTCAGAGTCACATAGTGACTTGACTCTTGGCATCTCCCATGGCAGGCAAAGCCCTCATCTTAACCTGCCTTGGACAGAAGATACTATCTAAAATCTGTAATATGAGCTTCTCATATTTTATCCCCATATAACAGCTCCACTGTTGAGAATATGGAAAAAGATGGCAGAAGGAAGAAAAATATATGGAGAGTCCCTGACGGATAATACTGTTACTGTAAACAAATGGTGAGATTTTACCTAGGGGTAACCTATTATTTGCCTCTCATTTTACCTATGTTCTCAGAGTGCTGAGCTGACTCTATAGCCTAGAGGCATGCTCGCTTAACCAAGACATTCCACCCCATAGCCAGGAGTGAAATCAAGGGCTGACAGTTCACAGCTCTGCCTCCCAGAGGCAATCGCACAAGGGAGCTGGGTGTAGAGACTGCTGATGAAAGGTGTCTGTCGGCAATTTTTGGATCCTTTTAAAAGATCGTGTATGATTAACAATATTTTCCAAAAATTGAGAAGACTGAATTTCTCCTGTTGTGTTCAACAGTAAAATCCCATTCAGGACTACATTAAACTAAAAGAAAGGAATGTGAAAAAATCGGTTGCAAAATACTACTGAGGGAATGCAAAAACAAAGAAAGCAGAGCTGACAACCTTGGTTTCCAACAAACTTTATTCCAGGCCAAATAATATTAAAGGAGACAAAGAGTGTCATTTTACAATCCACAGTACAGATAAAATAGTCATGAAAATTTATTTGCCGAATGACACAGCATCAAAATATATAAAGCTAAGAATGTTAGAAATAAAATGGGAAATTTACAGGAACACGTTTGTTTGGGGAGCTGGTAACATACTTCTTTTACTCAAGGCAGATAAAATAGAGTAAAATCACTAAGTACATAGACAAATTTAAATAAAACAGTAACACTATTCCTGTATTAAAATTAAAATGTTTAAGTTTCACCAGAAATTTTATAAAATTGTGTCTTATTCTAAGCCACAACTATAAGCACAATAATTAAATAAAAATAAATAAGCAGATGTTTTGTAAGGTCAACTCTCCAAGTTTAAGGCCAGATAAATACAAATCAAAAATAAAAAGAAATAATGAACATTAAAATTTCTCTCTAAATAATTTTGGGTTGATGAATAGTAGGAAGTCAGTTGCTAATTACTTAGAAAATAAAGGTAAGACTATGCCATTGTAAACCCATGTTTCACTGCCAAAGCTTTAATCCAAGGCAAATTCATATGGTAAATCAGTTCCTAATTTAATAAGAAGTGAGAAAAATAAGTTAATGAGTCTCTTTAAGATGTTAGACTGAGAACTCAAAACTAACCTAGGGAGAGGAGGTAAATGCAAATGATGGACATAAGAACAAAAATAAAATACTTATAAATAGAAGAAATAAATCATTGTAGGAAATGGTATTCAATCCTTCTCCCCAACACCCACCACTTCCCCCCATCACATAATACTGAAAGTAAATAAAATAGATACCTAGGTCAACTTCTGGTAATCTTATTAAAAAAAAAAAAAAGAATCACCATTCACCCTTAAGGAAAATTAGAAATACTGGGTAATGCCAAATATAGAGAACGTTTAAAAATAAGAAAATGCCGTTAGGGTGTACCACTTGAGGTAAACACATTGATAAAAATATTGATAAAATCAATTATTTAGAGAAGAAATAGAATTAACTGAAACTGGCTCAAGGAAAAAAAAAAGCCCAGCTAATTAACTACATAGATGAGTAACCACAGAAGAAAATGAACGTGTACTGTTTTAATGTGGCAGACAGTTTCATCGATGGGCACTCTCAAACTATTGAAGATCAGGTAATTTCTATGATTTATAAATTCTTCCAGAGCACAGACAAAATATGAATATGTACTTCTAAGCAATACCACAGACTATACAGGTCTGATATACCTTTCTACCTTTTGACAATGCAAGAAGACAAGGTAGCAAATCAACATACATTTAAGAGAGGACTGTAGGGACACACGCTACGGAGTTTATGGAATGGATTGAGATGTAACAGTCTTAAAACCAAACAGGCCCTACAGTTTGGAAAATCTAGAGAAAGCGCTCAATCTATCAAGTTCTCTCCTGTTCTTTATCACACGTACGTATTCCAATGCACACACATATTTATGTATTCTCTCTTGCATGCACACACACCTGCAAACACAGAGCTTTGAGACTCACCCTCACTGTCTACCTTTCACTGGAAGCCCCAGGAGTTCCTCTGACGAGAACAGCAGGTAACCATCCACAACATTATGGGAAATTTATTATAAACATGCGTGTTCCAGAACCCTGCTCAGTGCTCAGGTTTCCATTAACTTCTCTACCGCTTTATTGTTTCATCACTCAGTCATGTCTGACTCTTTGTGACCCCATGGACTGTAGCCTACTAGGCTCCTCTGTCTGTGGAATTTTCCAGGCAAGAATACTAGAGTGGGTTGCCATTTCCTTCTCCAGGGGATCTTTCCAACCCAGGGATTGAACCCACATTTCCTGCACTGGTAGGTGGATTCTTTACCACTGAGCCATGAAGGAGGCCCCTACTTGCTTTTAAAGATTTAGAAATGTAACCTAGAGAGCTGCAGAAATAAAAGTGGTGGCCGGAGAAATGTGTCATTCTGGATTATTTATTTGTGCGTGAAAAAGTGGTGCAACTCACGGCAGGGAGCCTGCTTGTTGGAGTAGGAGAAAATTAAACTTGAAACCAATGAATGAAGAGCTGTGGCCAGTATTCCAGGAAACCTGGGTGGTGACTACTGATGCTCTTGACCTTGGCTCCTAAAAAGAGTAGGTTTAGTTTTTTATTCCTCCCAGTTTGGGGTGAGCAAATAAACAAATAAATAATTTAAAAAAATCACTGTGGGGGCCTTTGCTTAAGAGGAAAGAAACATTGTTCTAGAGGACTCAAAGAAAAAGTGTGTCTCTAAAGATTAAATTTTCTAAGATAAGTCTAAAATATAAGAAGTCTAAGGCAAGTCCTAGAAACAGTCAACCTCTGTGAAATAGAATCGAGGTGGTACGACAAAGGCAAGAGATTAAGATGAATGCAGAGGGGCAAAGAGAGTCCCTTGGGGTCAGAACAGAGGACTGGAAATCTCAAAATGTTGTGGTAGAATTTTAAATTTGCATTGGAGGCAACAAAAAACAGCTGACATCACAGTATAAGCTGTGACATCCCTGGAGTCAATTGTGTGGACTGGAAATGAGAGAAGACACATTGTAATCTGCCATATGGTCTCACTGAGGGATTTGGAACATATTTTAATTTACGTTTTGGTAATTTAGGATTCTAATTTTAATTTCCCATTTTGTTTTTTCACTCTGCTCTAATCAGATGATTCTTTTAGAAGCTACTGGGTGTATGTAGACTGTGTAGACTTCGGCTTCCATGCAAAGTTACCCCAACCTGCTGCATAGTTCTTGGGTCATTCTTAAAATTTTTATTCTTTGTCATCCTCTAACTAGACCCCCAATGTCCATAATTTCCTTCTGAGTTAGATCTGCCTCTCTTCCATCCCCTCCAGGCTTTACTTTTAAACATATATGTCTTCTAATCGACTGTGCACTAGAAAAGCAACTAACCTGTTTTATTAGAAGTATATGAAAAATTAATTGCCAATAGATGTTAAATTTTTTTAATGGTGCTGCCTGAAGTCATGAAGAATTCTTCTTTGAGAGTCAGTTAAGAGACAATTATGATCATTATTTTAACTCCTCAGTATTTTTTTTTTTTCATGGTTCTTTGGTCATTATTCACTCTCATTCTACATAGCAGATTGATTTAATTATTTAGGTGTTTTGTATATAAAATCATTTTAATGAGTATTGATTGAAGTGCACATTTGTACAACTGCATTGGAGGTATCTATAGAATAAGGCCATTGGGTTTCTTTTGGAGTAATTCACAAAGATGGGGTGTCTGTTGTTTTAACAGAACTAGGAGCTGTTTGTCTCAGTTGTAGGAATCGTTGGAAGGATTAGAGATGAAGATTAATGTAGGACATTTCTTTAACATCCCTGGGAGCTGGGATGAGCCCTCCCTCCCAGCCCCAGCTGTTCTGGAATTCAGGGAAAGCCTCAGCTTGTACTTTGTCCCAAGCTTCCTTTTCTAGAGTTGAATACAGCTGCCGGGCTGCCGAGGGACCATGTCTCACGCAAGTTGTCTGCGTGGCTTGAGGTTTAGTTTGCAGTTGTCTGCGTGGCTTGAGGTTTAGTTTGTGTAGTTACAGTGGAAGGAGTAGGATGGCCTCTGTGTAGGAAGCATGGGTTACTGCAATGGAGCTGCCTCCTCAAGCCAGGTTGCCTGACTCTATACTGAGGGCTTCTCAGCTGAGGTTCCAGTCATCTTGCTCTCTAAAGTTCTGTGGGGGTGCACTGGAAATCTCCCTGTGGGACAGTCAGTTACTCACTTGCTCTCTGACAGCTCAAGGACTAGAAGATCCCTCTGGGTATTTTCTGTAGTTCCCATTGAGCTAAATAGGGATTCTAAATTTTAAACAAAACAGCCTGAACTATTGGATAGCAGGAAGGGCTGAAGTTGTTCTGGGAACCATGTATTGTAGCTCCTTGGTTTAGTGGTTTACTGAGGACTACCATTGGGCTGGCATCACTGACTTTATTTGCAAAATAGAGAAAGGGGAGAAAGAGAAGAGAGATAAACCAAAATCCGAGGGTCACCTTTCTCTTGAGAAATTTGGATATATGGATCCACCGTGAGTCAATATGCCCCCCTGAGTAGGAGAGAAAGAACTTTTATTTTCAGGACCGAGCCGAAGACTGAACAAAAAGTAAACCAAAACAGACAGACAAACAGAACTAGAGCTTTTCTCTCTGGGGACTGTGAAGAAGGGAAAGTCAAACTAACTCCCGAGTCATGAATCCTGGCTCAAGTCACATGGAGTTAGGATTTTAACTGAGGAGGGATTTTGGAAAACTATGAGTTCAAGCCCCCACTGTGAAGAAAGACACATGCAAACGCGTTGACAAACAGCTCTCACTGGTAATCACATTTTTCTCAGCCTGACCTAGAGTGGAGTCAGGATTCACTGCTAGCCTCACACTGCCTTGGTCTTCTCCACTCCCTTACCTCTTCCATAAGTAATAGTGATCATGTTCTAGCTTCTCTTTCTTCTAGTTTCGACTTCCCTTTCTCAGTCCTAGGGGCTGGGGCAGACTTTAGACAGTGGATCGGTCCTGAGTGCAGTTCAGGTGTGGACAGAAAGATTCATGAAGTGAAATTGCTCTCAAGGTCCTGGAAGGCCAAGACAAAGTGACTGCCCCGGGTAAGAACAGGTTGAGACATGAGCATAGAAGCCTGGCCTGAGCAGGAAATGGATGGCACACTTGTACTGCATCCTTGATGGAGAGGGGAGAGAGATGCTATGCTGAGAGCAGGACCCAGCCAGCTTGAGGAAGCTCTGCAGAAGTACCTGATCTTCTTCTCCCTCTCCTGAGTTTCCTGCAGGGTCTCTCCACTGCTGCTGCTGTCACTTCAGTCGTGTCCGACTCTGTGCGACCCCAAAGACGGCAGCCCACCAGGCTCTGCTGTCCCTGGGATTCTCCAGGCAAGAACACTGGGGTGGGTTGCCATTTCCTTCTCCAATGCATGAAAAGGAAAAGTGAAAGTGAAGTCGCTCAGTCGTGTCCGACTCTTCGAGACCCCAGGGTCTCCACTGGCCACATCCAAAGAGATGCCAGAAAGCACGGGCGTCCCTGGTACAGTCCTAACTGGTCCTTCCTCCAGGATGAGGGCAGGAGAGGAGACGGAGAGGCAGGGGCTTGGAGGTAGTGGTTGTTGTCATTCAGTCGCTCAGTCGTGTCCGACTCTTTGTGACCCCGTGGACGGTAGCCTGCCAGGCTCCTCTGTTCATGAAACTCTCCAGGCAAGAATACTGGAGTGCATTGCCATTTCCTTCTCCAGAGGATCTTTCTGACCCAGGGATTGAACTTGCGTCTCCTGCATTGGAGGCAGATTTCTTTACTGCTGAGCCACCGGGGACTTGGAGGTTGCACAGCTCAAAAGTGGAGATGTGTGGAAGTCTGGAGAAGTCCTATGACTTTGACCCAACTGCTGTCTCCCTGTGCCATGGCACCCATCAGTCGCGGGGAACGTCAGTGTGAGAGGGAAGGCATGGGAGCTGAGTTCCCTTTCCTGTCCTGTCCACTGGACAGATGAGCCCGATGCCATGCTGCCTCCCATGGGACAGGACAGTGATTTCTAACAGAAAGCTCTCCCCAGATAACACAGCAGTCCGTGGGCTAAGAGATGTCTCAGGCTCAGGAGAGCGCAGAAGCACATTTGGCAGGATCGTTGATAGCCATGTCCCCATCACTGGACTAAAAGAATAAGAGCAGCTCATGAAAGCCCTTCTGGTTATGGTGCGCATGCCAGAAAATGCAGTGATGTCTTTCATCATTTGGTTTTAGTAGAGGTTGTTTTCAGATGGAAGCAATCTGTCTTTCCTATGTCTGGGAAGAGTGGTTATTAACTATGTAGAAACTGTCTCTAACAGTGGGTCAATTAATTACTGCATTTTAGAGCTGCTCCTTGAAAAACAGCAATTAATTTCACTGCATTTCTGGGTATTTCTTCTCTACACCTTATCCATTTGCAATCACTGTTATTCTCAGCAGATACGGAGACTTGATTATTTCTGAGGGCTTTACAAGAGATCATATTCCATTTTTTTTTAATGAATGCAGGGAGAGAATTGGGTTTTAATTATCGCCAACACCTTTTCACTGTTAGAAATAGGCTTAAGAAGACAGAAAATGGGAAGAATTCATACTGAGAGTTGGGACATACTCAGAAAGACTATTTATCCAAACAAATCTTAAGTGAAAAATGCTACCTGATCTGCAAAACAGAATCCAAACACAACGTGGGGTATTTCTGTTTACTGATTAATATTATTTGTATTGTTCTGGTCTATCTAATGGGTTGCTGCTGCTGCTAAGTCGCTTCAATCATGTCCAACTCTGTGTGACCCCATAGACGGCAGCCTACCAGGCTCCCCCATCCCTGGGATTCTCCAGGCAAGAACACTGGAGTGGGTTGCCATTTCCTTCTCCAGTGCATGAAAGTGAAAAGTGAAAGTGAAGTCGCTTAGTCATGTCCGACTCTTTGCGACCCCTTGGACTGTAGCCCACCAGGCTCCCCTGTCCATGGGATTTTCCAGGCAAGAGTACTGGAGTGGGGTGCCATTGCCTTCTCCGATCTAATGGGTTAGTTTTTCTATAAGTTTTTTTTTTTTTTTTCTGGGTGAGAAAAATGAAAGGGACTATTCTCACCTCTTCCTTAACCTTTTAACTCAGCTTCAGCTGCATTATCTTTGACTGGGTTGGAGCCTGCTGCCCTCCTGTTTAGTTTCTCAAAAAAACTACAGAGGGCTTGACTGGCTTTTCTCCAAAGGGCAGTTAGCAATCATTTTTCATGGCCATGTATCACCTGGCTGTGGGAAGTGGCTACGTCTGGGTTTAGGATACACGTTGGGCACTTCACGCTGACCTTGCCTGACCTTCTGAGGGTGTGTGCTTTCAAGCCATTCTCATAGATAGAAACCGAGGTCTCTCAGCCTCAGCACTTTTAACGTTTGGGGCTGGCGGATTCTTTGTGCACTGGAGAATGTTTGGCAGCATCCCTGGCCTCTACCCACTAGATGCCAGCAGCAGCTCTCTCCCCTCAGCTGCGAGCATCCAAACTGTCCCCAGACGTTGCTGAATGTCCCCTGGCGGGCAAAATCAACTCTAATTGAGAGCCACTGGTATAAACCCAGCTATTTATGTTTACAGAGATAGATGACAGCTAGACTGTAGATAAATATACACGAGCATGTGTATTTATAGCTTAATAATATGAGAGTTGTGGGGTTTTTTTGAAAAATTTTGTATCTTAGGCTCAAGAAATAGAATCAATCTATAGATAGATATAGATATGGATATGGGAATGGATATATAAGAAGAGTTTTTTTAATAGGAATTGGCTTATTTGATTATGGAGGCTGAGAAATTCCACAGTCTGCCATCTGCAAGCCAGAGAAACACGAAAGCTGATGGTATAATTCACTTTCAGTGCAAAGGCCTGAGAACTAGGGGTACCGATGTCCGAGGGCAGGAGAAGATGGATGTCCCAGCTCACCAAGCAGAGCAGATTCTCCCTTCCTCCACCTTTTCGTTCTAGTCAGGCTCTCCATGGGCTGGATGATGCCCACCCACATCCATGAGAATAATCTGTGGGTTCAAATATTAATCTCTCTTGGAAACACTCTCATAGACCCACCGAGAAATAGTGTTTTACCAGCTATCTGGGCATCGCGTAGCCCTGCACATGTCCACCTGTGCAATTACCCATCATGCCTTGTGGTGTGCATCCAGGCACATGTGGATTTCAGTCCAATCTTTGGCAAAAGCAAGCTCTGGGATCCTCCTTCCTCATCTCTGGATCCTAACAATGTTGACCCCGTAGGTTTTGGTGGAAAATACGTGAGCTTGTCAAGTGCTTGTTACTGAGCCCAGGATGCAGCAGGGGCCCCAGAAAAGCTATTTCTGCCCACATGCAGAAGCTGTTCCATCAATAAATAGATCGATAGCTGTGGTGGAGACTGAAGAGTCACCCCCACATGGACAGATATTTCTGCCCTTTTTGCTCTGTGTCAGCTGGAAGAGATGTCAGTCTCTGTTTCATGTGTATCACTTCACAGGAAATGGCTTTTCTTTAAAAAGTACGTGTGTGAGCAACATACACATGCTCGTTGCAAAGCTTCAAACACCACAGTTAAAGCTTGCGTCTCTCTAAGGCCACCCCCATCCCAGGGGGCAACCGCAGGCATGAGATTGAGGTATTTCCTTCTCATGTTTCTGTGTCACTGTCCGTTTATGTGTGTGACAGAACATGTTTTAGTCTTACACACTGCTCTGTTGCCTTTTTCCTGCATATACTGTTAGTATACAGACTTGGCTCATTCATTTTAATTGTTATTTGGGCAATCCACAGTATAAGGTCTTCCATTTTTTTCAAATTTGGGGTTACTACCATCAATCCGGCTGTGAATAGATTACATCTCATTGGGCATTAATGTACAGTAGTTACCAAGAAGTAAAATTGTTGAAACAGAGATAATATGCGTATTTTAAATTTTAACAGAAAAGGCCAGGTTGTCCTCCAAAGTGGCTGGAGCATTTTATATTACCAGCATTCAGCAGCATCAAACCTTCGGTTTTTTTGCCATTCAGATGGAAACAAGCAAACAGGTATTGTTTTAATTTACATTCTACTGATTACTGCCCAGAACAGTATATTTTCTTATGTGTGTTGCCTTTTTTTTTTTCCCTTTTGAGATTTGTTATTCCTTTCTCATGCCTGCCTTTGTATTGGATTGTCGTCTTTTTCCTATCGATTGTATGACTATTTTGTGTATGTTCTGCATCTTAATTCTTTGTTATACACATTGCACTAGAAAAGACTTCAAGACCCCGCACAGTAAGCATTTCAGAGGGCATCAGGTTAAAAAGCTGCTGTCGGGGATAGTTAGTGAGCTTGCTCAGCTGGGCTGTGATCCTGTCTCTCAGCCCCTGCTCTCCCAGTTACAGCCATGATGTGGGCTCTGCTCAGCTGCAGATGTCTCCCCGAACCTTCTAGATCTCCTGCATCCTGGGCCATCCCCCACCACCCTGCCTCTGTGCTCAGAGCCCGAGGCCTGCCCCTGCCCCAGGCCAGCACAGCAGTGAGCCTCACAACCCTCCTTTCCTCCAAGCAGCATTCCCAGTGTGCATCCTATGCCATCTGCGGAATACTGATAACCATGTGAGCAAACAAGACTCAAGACAGAAGTCTGCAAGATACTCAGCTGAAGCAAAGTCAGTACCTATTCTCATTGCAAGCCAGTTTTTCCTCTCAATGCCTTTGCTCTGCTACCCTGCATGGTATCCTTCCAGGAGGGGGTGAGTCAGCAGCATTGCCCCCATGCCTTTGATAAGACAGGGCTTCTTCTCTAAGCCCACCTCACCACAGAGGGTGGTTCAAGGCATTTTGCTGTGGTTCATGAAACAAGGATATGGCATGAAAGCTGTCACAGGCTCTCCCTGGAATGGGTTTGTGTGTGTGGGTATGTGTGTGTGTGGGGGGGATATGTGTATGTGTGTGTTCGTTCCACGCAGTGTGCTAGTCCTATTTCCTTTGTGATCTTTGGGTATCTCCCCCCACATACAGGGCATTGCATGCAGTAATAGTTTCATGACAGCAGCTAAATGTTGGGTGTGCTATGCTAAGTCGCTCAGTTGTGTCTGACTCTTTGCAACCCCATGGACTGTAGCCCGCCAGGCTCCTCTGTCCATGGGGATTCTCCAGGCAAGAATACTGGAGTGGGTTGCCATGCCCTCCTCCAGGGGATCTTCCCAACCCAGGGATTGAATCCAGGTCTCCTGCATTGCAGGCTGATTCTTTACTGTCTGAGCCACCAGGGAAGCCCATGATATTGTTGGTACCAGCAGAATAAATGTGGGAAGTTGGGGTGGAGCTCCCAGGATGGTGCTGATGACAAGTTTGCAGGCTTGGTTTGTTGAGCTGGATGACTTTGGAGCATTTACTCAGCTTCTATGGGTGGGAGTTTGCCTACTCTCCATTGAGAATGTTAATATCTGATTGTCTGGAGATTGAGGAAAGTCAAATGAGATAATGGATGCGCTGGCCTAAAGCTGGTGCTTGGATGTGTTCTCACAGCAATGTGTTTGCAGTTTGCATCTTGACGCAGTGTGATGTGTCTGGGAAACTCAGAATCTCGAGTGTTCTCTGATGCTCCCAATCCATTCCTTTTTTTCAGAGAGACATGTAGCACTTATTATGGAAATAATTTGGGGGCAGGAGAATATAGTGGTACTCATCCTTTCTCATGGTTCTTCCTGTGGCCTCCCATAAGTTTCCTGATTTTTTTTTTTTCACTCTGCTGAAGCAACAGCTCTTCACACTTGGTATTTTTTTCCATCATTTGCAGAACCAGCCCATCGTACCCTCTTGAGGTACTCCCCCGCCACCAGTGTGCATCATCACCTCTGCAGAGATCTGAGTCCCAACTCTGTGGGGCCCCTCCCCAGAGCTTCCTAGTTCCAACCTCTTCTGTTTGTTTTCTCAGCCCCAGGGGGCGGTAGCTACGCCTACAACTGGTTGAACTCTGATGCCCTAAGGTTCTCTTTTTACCCTCTGAAGTACCTAGTTATCAACTTTATTTCTACTGAAGAGTTCTTTATACTAAGTTCTTTCTGTTCACATAACTGGATTGGGTTCTGTCTTCAAACTGGAGTCTCACAGATGAAAGAAGGATGAACAGAAGTAAAGAAGGAAGGGATGGGCTCAAGGGAAGGCTGGGCATTGCTGATCCTCTAATTCCATGTCTTGTGTTCATCCCTAGAGCTCTTGACTGGCTGAGTCACACCCTTCCTTCTGATGGAAATCCAAACACTCAGTGCGCAAGGCTTCCCTCAAACACAGTAACCCATTTACCATAGATTAGCTGGTTAATCATGATGTGTCTCTTGTTTTCTCCTGGGATTGGCTGCTCAAATGTGTTTTTCTTCAAGGTGATGGAAAGCCATCCATAATTCATTAACATGTTCTGGTGATGTTGATTGGTGTTACGATGATTATTACACTGTTGTATTAGGTTATAGGTATTAACATTGTCTCTTTTATGGGAAACCAGTAATGAGCCACATACACTTCCAATAGACTCAATAGAGCCCATGAGCTTGATGTTTGGAGCCTGCTTATTTCATGAACTCAGATAGAGCCTGAGGACTTTTCTAGTGATGGACTCAGGAGTGTGTGCTCTGAAATCAGACAGCTTGGCTCTGCCTTCTATTTGCTGTGGGGCTCTGGGCAATTCACTTAGCTTTCCTGCAGTCAGCATCCCCAGCTCTGAACTGGTGTCAGTGATGATCTTGATACTAACAGTATTGTTACTTCCTCATAGATTGTTGGCAGATTAAATAAGATCAGCGAGCTTAACATACTATCTTAGGGCACCCAATATCTATCATTGCTTCAAATAAACAGTTCCAGACACAATATTTTTGAGCCCCAAAGAACTTCTTTCTGTTCCAGCCCCAACTTTGAAGCTGGTTTCTCTCACCAGGTACTCATTTAAACAAAGAAGTGGATAGACTTTATTTTTGTGTGCCAGAGTGATCTAGAATAGTGCCTGGCCTTTAGTAGGTACTTCATAATGCTTACTGAATGAATGAGTCCATTGGCAAGCTCCGGGCTTTGAGATCATAACGATTGAGAATGAATCTATCATCTAACACTGCATAGGCTAGATAAGATACTGATTCTCCATGGTCCTCATGTTTCTCATCTATAACTGGGGACAATAAATACCCATCAAACTATTATTGTTGTTGATGTTCAGTCGATCAGTAGTGTCTGGCTCTATGTAATCCCATGGACTGTAGCATGCCAGGCTTCCCTGTCCTTCACCATCTACCAGAGTTTGCTCAAATTCATGTCCATTGAGTCAGTGATGCCATCCAACCATCTAATTCTCTGTTGCCCCCTTCTTCTCCTGTCCTCAATCTTTCCCAGCATCAGGGTCTTTTCCAATGAGTCAGCTCTTTGTATTAGGTGGCCAAAGTATTAGAACTTCAGCTTCAGCATCAGTCCTTCCAATGAATATTCAAGGTTGATTTCCTTTAGGATTGACTGGTTTGATCTTCTTGCTGTCCAAGGGACTCTCAAGAGTCTTTTGCAGCACCACAGTTCAAAAGTATCAATTCTTATAGTTGTTCCCCAATGAGAAACCCTGGGAAGCTTGTTAAATAAGATGCCTATTCCCAGGTGTGGTCAGGAAATGCTGAGTCAGTAAGTCTGGGATAGGCTCTGATGCTTATGTTCCAACAAGCTTCCTAGGATGGGGGGAGGGTGTCATGTGAGTGCCCTGAGGACCATACTCTGAGAAACATGGCATTGCAAGTTCAATGTAAGACTTTAATGTGGCTGCACATGGAATACTCCTGGCTGGTGTCCAGTTCGTTTTAACACCTTCCTTTTCATAAATTGAGGATCCTTTGTGGTGGGGTGCCTTCTGGAGTTTATGTCAAGACATTTGGGCTTCAGTGTCAGACCTGCTGAGAAGACAGCTGTGAGAGATAAGGTAACTTACTTAACTTTTCTGGGTGTCTTTTTTTACCTCATACGTAATACAGACTTGAAGGGATCTTTTTGAGAATATCACATGAGAAACTGTATAAGAAAAACACTTTGCAAACCATAAAAGGTCTTTCAAATGTTTTCAGTTTATGGGTTTATTTTCTTGTTTACGATGAGCCCCTAAATCCATATCCTTAATCCTAAACCAGAAGTGATTTTTCTTTTTTTTTCCAAATAGGAAGTCATTTATAAGGTGAATTGGAATCAAGTTAACCCAGGGGACTACTCATAAGCCACAAAGCCAGAGTTGAGAGTAGACTCAGGTGTCAGTGGCCAGCCTAGTGGTGAGGTGACTGATGCAGGGCCTGAGGACTGAACAGGGGGTAAGTTGAAGTCTGGCCTGTGATGCTGCCCAGGGCTCCTCCTCCTGTCACTGCCAGAGGCCCCAGCCTGGTCCATGCTGCTCGCTCCCCGTGTTCTAGTCTCCATCTACATCTCTCTCTCCTCCTCTTCTGCCCTCTACAGGGTGGGGTCAGGGAGAATCCCACACCTTTCCTGTTGCCCCGTCCATTTCTCTCATTATGATGAGAAAAGGCCATATTTCTGGAACTCGGACCCTGGCAACTGTCTGATTGAACAAGACCTAATGATGGGGAGAGTCAGCATGTTTCTGAGTCAGACAGACTTAAACTGGAATCTGTGCCCTGTGAGTTTTCTATCTCTGATACATCCAGACAGCCTCTGACTCTCATTCTCTTCCTTACCCCGTGGATGGTAGCCCGCCAGGCTCCTCGGTCCATGAGATTCTCCAGGCAAGAATACTGGAGTGGGTTGCCATGCCCTTTTCCAGGGGATCTTCCCAACCCAGGGATTGAACCTGGGTCTCCTGGATTGCAGGCAGATTCTTTACCATCTGAGCCACTAGGGAAGCCCAAAGATAAGTTCCTTTCTCAATTGACGTGATGAAGAAATGGGAATAAGGAGTGGAAGAAAGAGGCATTAATCCATCACCTACTGTGCATCTGGCCCTCTGGCTGTGATACCTCGTGTGGTCCTCTGAGGCCAGTGCTGTTGGGTTATCAGCAGCATCATCCTGTTCAAGCCAGGTGTCAGGAGAGCTGGGGGGTTTGCCCCTTCCCCTGACCAGGGTCTCCCCAGCACCTGGGACCTGGCACATTGCTGTCATGCTCTCTCCATTTGGAAGGAAATGGATCCTACCAGCAGGAAAGTATCAGCAATTTGCCCAAAGCTGCATGGCCTGGAAATGGCAGAGCAGGAGCCCCACCCCAGCCTGCCTGCTTCTGAAGCCCTGATACCGGCATGCCCTTACGTGTGGGTGGCCCAGCTCTTGGGTCAGGGACAGGCTGGGTGCCTCTGCCACACTCTGGACCCCTGGGACCTGTGTTCTCAGGGACTGCTCCTGTCTGCCTTAGATCTTTCCTTTCCCCCTCACCATCTCCCAGACTCACCATCACCTCATTAAAATGCAGTTGCGCGATTCATCAACCTCATAGGAGAAAACAGTTAGATAAAATAGAGACAAATAGTAGTATTTGCAAAGACGAGTAGTCCTGAGCTTCCCACCTTCTCCAGGGGCTAAATGCACACTTGGAGCCATGCCACCCTAACCATCAGGAATCCCCCCAAGGGTAGAGTGGGTTTTTTTCTTTTTTTTCCTCTTCTGTCTCTTACATGATCTTTGATCTTTACATTTCGCCCACCATCATGAAAGCTAATGGCATCATTTTCATGCATGGACACGGGCCTGCCAGCTGACAGTGGTTAGCAATTCTTATTACAAATATATCTTCTAATTCCCGAGCTAGAATTGTAAAGCTTTTCTATAGTGACACTGAACCAAAATATCGAAATTGCTCAAGCCTTTAAAGAAAGCGGCAGCAAAAGGTTGTGGGACGCCTTTTAAGTAATGCTGCAGCCAGGCTCCCTGGAATACAGAGCGGATGCCTGCCTGAGTTTTCCTGTCACCTCAGATCACCCGGGAACTCAGACTCAAAACTTCCAGCGCCTATGGCAGGAGTTGAGCAGAGAGAAAGAGAAAGAAGATGGGTGTGTGTGTTGGGTAGAGGGTGAGGAGAGAGGGAGAGGAATCTCTTTGAAAAGAAGCTCTGGCACAGGTTTTCATCATTGCCGCGCTCTGAACGAGGAGGGGTCGCTGGGGGTTGCAATAGAAGGCTGAAACAGGATATGTCTATCAGGTGCCACCTGTAAGCCTTTGGCTGGAGGAATCTGCTTCCCTGTTTTCAAGCCACGTCCATTTGGAATCTGCTCCAGACACAGTCCACTATTCACATTCCTGATGGGACACCTCTTCATTTCTTCCCCCCAGCCCTAGGTGAGCCAGGCTGTACAGTCTTTGATGTTCCACTACCTACTGGGCTTCTCTCTGTCACAGACAAGCAAGTATAGACAAGTGGGAAACCTTCTGGCTTTGCAATTGATCTGAGTTTCTGTCTTGGGCCTGTGACTTAGGATATAGGGCAAACCATCGAACCTCTTAAAGCTTTTATTAATTCACCATTAAATGGGGTTCATGATATTCACTGTGTGGAATTGTTGTGTGGGTTAGATGAAATAATATTCGCATCTGCATGAAAGGCGGGGCTTACTGTCTCTTTTTGGCTCTCTTCACGTGTGATTTGGGGTGGCTGTCTTCTTTAGAAGATGGGCTTCCCTGGGAGACCAGCTGGCTCCACAGCTCTGAGGATGCCTCTGGAATTCGGCTTCTCTTCTGATCTCTTGGCTCTGTGGATCCCTGTGTACTGGCTTCTTTCTGCAGACTGGCCTACTCCCTGTGGTTAGGAAGATGAAAGGTGGCAACCCTCAAGTAGAACCATGGCTTACCATTCGACAGGGGCAGGCTGCGGTGGAAGGGAGGGACCTTTTCCCCCATGAGATCCCCATGTTAATCTCCAGGAAGGCTGGCTGGTCATCTGGGTCCCAATTTCCACCCACAGATCCCATGTGGGTGCTAGAATAGTACATGCCTAGAGTACCAGATGGTGCTAGTTGTAAAGAACCTACCTGCCAATGCAGGAGACATAAGAACTACAGGTTTGAACCCTAGGTCAGGAAGATCCCCTGGAGGAGGTCATGGCAACCCACTGCAGTATTCTTGCCTGGAGAATCCCATGGACAGAGGAGCCTGGTGAATTACAGTCCATGGGGTCATGAAGAGTCAGACACTACTGAAATGATTTAGCATGCTTGCACACACTGCCTCCACCCTCATGTTCTGGAGTGGGCAACTGGGTGCCTGTTCCCCAAGGACCCCTGGGCAAGGGACAGTTAATCAATAGAAGCACACTGCTGGTACCAAGAAAATGGGAGGATCCCTGGGAAGTGAGAACAACTAGATGTGTGTTGCAATGCCAAACTCTGCTTTATAAATCAATCAACAAGCAAATGCATGATTGTGGAGTTTTGAGCAAAGAGCCCTGGCTTACGAATAGGGTAAATTAAGTTCAAGTCCCAATGCTCTGTTAACTCGGGTGACCTTGTATATTTAGACCCTGCCTCTCTGGGACTGCGGCCCTGGGCTACGGACTTTTCTGGTTGAATCAGAAGATCTCCAAGGCCCCTTCCAATGTTGCATGTCTATTATCTGTCCCCTGCTGCTTTTTAAGAAAGAATTGTAAGTTAATTGGAACACGGCCCTTTCTACAGGCTCTGGAGAAAACCATATAGAGATCTATAGGTTAAACAGGGTAATGACAGGTTTTCCCTGACTTAGGGGAAGTGTAATTCAGAAAGTGAAAAATAAGTAAGACTGGCCGTCGTATTTAGGACACTGCTGAGTGTTCTTCAGGGAAAACCACAGGCATAGGCCTTCTGCAGGCTGACCAGGGGAGGGCCAGCTTGTCTGGCAGGAGGGCTGGGCTGGGCTGGGAGGACAAGGACAGCACAGGGAAAGCACATCACTATCACCATTCCCAGGATTAGGCACAATTTATTGGGTGATCACGTAGCCTTCCATTGAAGAGGTGAGCAAGCAGAGGCTCTGAAAGGGGAAGGGACTTGGCCTTTGTCTCCCAGCCAGGACTGGGGTCAGAGAGCCCCTGGGCTGAGTTCCTCAGGCTCCATGGAAAGGTCCGAGCCATATCTGCCATGTGCTGGCCTTGGGTTAGGGATTGGGCCCACTTGAACATGAAGCCCAGAGCCTAGGGGTCCTACCTCCCCTTCCCTATCCCTCCACCCTCTTCCTGCTCATACCTCCCAGCACATCTGACACAGGACTCCAGATGCCAGTTGTTGTTATTCAGTCACTCAGTAGTGTCTGACTCTTTGTGACCCCATGGACTGCAGCACACCAGGCTTCCCTGTCCTTCACCATCTCCCAGAGTTTGTTCAGACTCATGTCTCTTGAGTCACTGATGCCATCCAGCCATCTCATCCTCTGTCATCCCCTTTTCCTCCTGCTCTCAATCTTTCCCAGCATCAGGGTCTTTTCCAATGAGTCAGCTCTTCACATCAGATGGCCAAAGTAATGGAGTTTCAGCTTCAGCATCAGTCCTTCCAATGATATTCAGGGTTGATTTCCTTCAGGTTTGACTGATTTTATCTCCTTGTTGTCCAAGGGACTTTCAAGCATCTTCTCTAACACCACAGTTTGAGAGTTGTGAAAGCTCTATCATGTAAGAACTTGAGTGGTACTTAATCCAGCAGAAGGCAGCTGTTCACGGCTCAGGCTGCAGCCAGACGACCCAGTGGTAAAGTCTCCTGGGGAGAGCTGGGCCTGTGCTGCCAGAGCTCTGGGCACTGCTTGCCTTTCTCGGACCAGCTTTCATAACTGCTGGCCATTTCCACCAGCCTTTGTTTCTCTCTGCATCTATGTCTGCCTCTCTCTGACATTTTTGTTTTCCTTTGGTTCTTTTGCCCCTTATGATGCCATTTGCTTTTGAGTTTCTTTTTTCTCTTTCTGCCTCTCAACTCCTTTCCCATCTGCATCTGCCTTGCCCTCTTTTTCCTCTCCTGCCGCATCTTTCTCTGTCTGGGATCTCTGTCTTCCTCTCTCTGCTGCCATCCCTGGTCCCTGCCCTCTGCTTCTTCCTTTGCAGAGCTCAGCTGGCTCCATGCAGAGCCCAGCACCCTCCCTAGCTCAGCCCCATCTACCCTGGAGCTCTACATCCTGGGGACTTCTGCCCCAGTCTGGCTGAAATGGAGGGCGTCCCCCTCTGGGCTTTTCCCCAACCCCTCCTTCTATGAGGTCCTCTCAGCCTGGGGATGTTGTGAAGCACCTCCTTTACCCCAGATGGGATCCTGGGAGAATGGAGAAGGCTTCCAGCGCAGAGAGCCAAGACATGAGGCATGAGGCTCAGCTCTGGCTCTGCCCTCCTCCTGGGCCAGCCCAGCTCCCCTCTGTCTACAGTTATGCCCTCCAGAGACTCCACTGCCATTGCCCAGCACTGTCCCAGAGGAGGCGAGGGCCCGGGGAGAGGGTCATCTGTGTAGTGGGTCTTCAGGGGATGCCACCCCCGTGCCGCCAGCCATATTCCTGTTGTACTCCAGGGGCAGCCCTTTACCCCTCTGGTCTAAGACCACTCACACACTCCACAATCGATCAGCATCCATTGAGCACCTGCTGTATGCACAGTCTTGTGCTAGGTGCTGCCCTGACACCTACAGTACAGTCAGAAACAGTCTAGGCATGTGGCCCCTCTCCATCACAGGGCTCATGCACCATGGGCGATATCAGAGAGCAGATAAGAGCCGATGGTGCTGGGTGATGAGGCCTGTTAGGGGAATCGAAACACCCTGTGGGCGGGGTAGGGCACCCAACCAGGTCAGGAAGGTTTAGGGAAGCCTGCTCTGAACACTCTCATGAGCCAGGACTGAAGACTGGATTAGATTTTCCTGGTAAAAGTGTCGATTTGTGTGGCGGGGATTCTGTGAAGCCTTGGAGGTCAAGGAGAACTTTCCTCCCCTTGCTTGTTCCCCAGAAGAACACACCTTCATTCTTCAAGATTCAGCCCACATGGACCCTCCCTCCTCTGATTTCCTGTAGACCCTCCTCATTCCTCCAGGAGAGCCTTGTGTCACTTACTCCCTGACAGCCTGGTCCCAGTGGACAGGGGCCATCTTTGACATCCCAGAGCCTGGTACCACATCTGAGAATAGTCCATTCTCAGTCAGTGTTGTGGAGTTCTGATATATGAATGGACAGAAGGGTAGATGAATTAAAAAAAGAAAAAAAAAAGAAGGCGTTCCAGGCATGATCTGAACTCCAAGGCTGCCAAAGCTTTCTCCATCCACCCAGGCTCCCTCCAGAAACCCCATTTCTTTCCAGTGTCCTGGGGATTTTTTAAAGGCTGATCCATCATTATCTCAGGCTGCCAAGAACTCCTTTTTCTCCAAGAAATCAAACTAACCCCCAAATATTGGGTGCGTTCGTGTGTGTTTCCTGCAAGCTGGGGCCTGGCTTTCGAGAAGTAATCAATTCCCATTGATTGGCAAAATCTGACTTGTGTTCTCTCAGCCAGTTTTGGATGGCAAAGTTCATTAAAAGCGGGCCTCTGGCAAGCAGACGCCCCTCAGAGCTACGGTAATAAGGGCTTGTTATGCCAAGCAGCAGGATCTGCCCTAAAGAGTCCCTGGCATGATTTCGTGGGGACTTGCCCATCTGTAGCAGCATCTTTTTTGTAAATGAGTAATTTGACCATGGTAAATATCCATGAGGAGTTTTTCCTGAGTTTGGCCAGTGGACAGTTGGGAGAGAACTTGATGGAGAGGAGTTGGGTGAGCTTTTGGCCTCTAATGGTGTGGACACCCCCTCTTCTCGTTCATGCTCTGATCCCCACTTTCCTGGACAGAGATTTCTCTTGGCACCAGGCAGGCAGAGGCTCTGCTCTGGAGCCCTGTGGCCTCTCGGAGAGGACAGGCACATGTCTCTGCTGCAGTTGTTTGCTTTCAGAGGCTCCACCAGCTGGAGCTGGGAAAGTATCCATTTCTTCCTGAATCTGCACAGGGCAGCGACTTCTGGAAGTCATCAACTCTGAAAGCAACCAGTGGAGGGCCCCCGTGTAGGCAGTCCAACCCCAAAGCAGGAGCTTGCTTTGAACTGGTGTTTACAGGGTGCCCATCATGTGCCAACATCTGTGATGGGCTCATCCACACACATAGCCGCCTTCATATCTTTTATAGCAAGCTCCAGAGCTGGATGGAGGTCATGATGCTCTGGTCTGAAAACAAAGCCTCATGTTTTGCTTTCCATTTGAAAATGTTCACATGGAAGTCCTGGAAGGTGATACAAAATAAGTGTTCAATTCCTTTTGAGAACTTGAACCTAGAGGGTCGGGAAAGGCTTTGAATTTTCACTAAACATTCTAAACATGTTATTTGTAAATTTAATATGTAGTTATTAAAATACCTATTATAAAAAAATTAGAAAATACAGACAATAAGGCAAGAAAAACATGACACCTGTAAGATATGATTAGCATTTCCATTTTCATCCAACTAAACTAAGTCTTCACACACCCAAGTTCATGTAGAGATGAGCCAAGATTTGGCTCAGATTTGGCAGTGTTTTCCACCCTCCTGAAGTTTCTGAACGTGTTTTCTGCATAACCCTTGGTCCTAGGAGACTTTCCTCTAGAGGGAATAACAGGCTTTATGCTCAGACGAGAGTGTGATATGGTGGGTCCCATGTCTTAACAATTGATAATTCACAGACAGTGTGCTTACAGTGTATATTTGCTTATTAAAGGCTCTGAGAAATCCTATAAAACTCCCACGAAACTTCGTTGTGCCCATTTTGGAAAATGCATGCTCCCTCCTGCCTCTCTGTGTCCAACCTTCCCCTTCCACTCATGTCTCGAGTCTGTGTGGGCAAGTGGGACATCCCGATGGAGGCAAGAGAGCAGTGATCTCGGAAAGCCACTTCTGGGAGGAACAGTGGGAATCTTACTGGCCAATCCTGTATTTTATTTTATTTTATTTTTAACAGATGAGGAAATTGCAAAGGGGAAATGAGAGTGCTTCACCCAGGGTGACAGAGGAAGTCAGTGGCAGAATTGGGATTTGAACCACAGTCTCAAGAGCAGGACCTGGCCTCCTATCAGATGTGACTCCTTTCAGAGGCCTGAGGTTTAGGCCAAGTGCTTATGCGAAGTGGGGCCTAGCTTCTCTGGCTGGGGTGTGGTGCATGTCTCCACCAGAACCCAATCATGAACGCTAAGGTTTAGCACCAGAAATACACCATGGTGCCTGGCTAATGTCTTGCTTTTGCAACATAGTGGGGGTTGGTGGTTCTGGAGAAGAGTCTTGAGAGTCCCTTAGACAGCAAAGAGATCAAACCAGTCAATCTGAAAGGACATCAACCTTGAATATTCATTGGAAGGACTGATGCTGGAGCTCCAATACTTTGGCCACCTGATGCAAAGAGCCGACTCATTGGAAGAGACCCTGATGTTGGGAAAGATTGAGGTCAAGAGGAAAAGGGTGTGACAGAGGATGAGACAGTTGGATAGCATCACCAGTTCAATGGACATGAACTTGGGCAAAGTCCAGGAGATAGTGAGGGACAGGGAGGCCCGGTGAGCTGCAGTCCATGGAGTTGCAGAGAGTCAGACATAACTTAGCAACTAAACAGCAGCAAGAGGCTGTTTCTGGGAGGTGCCGCTTCTGCTTAGTTTTCCTAGCAGCCCCCACCCCTTTCCATGTCACATAAATTTGGGACCCAGCCAAACTTGTCCTGGAGCCTCCTGGGGGCCACACTCTGTGCCCAGTGTCTTATCCGGTTCCTCCACTCAGTCTGCCCAGAGATCCCATGGGTGAAGGGGAGCAACCCCACTTTGTTCACACGCCAGAGAGGACCAGGTTACATTTCCACGGCCAAGAGCCCAGGCCCCAGGAACCACGCCCCACCTTCCATGAAACCATCACTGATCAATAGCTTTGAAATCCCAACACTCCAAGTGGCCTGTGGGGATTAGAGATTCCCGCACTTTACGTTCATTACTTTTTCATCTTTTCCTGAGCATGAACTAGAAGCCAGAAACCGTCTAGACAGTGAATTCAACGGTAATGAGACACATGGTTGGGGACTGTTGTGTAAAGACCTCCAAGAGGTAGTGGTGCTGGAAAAGCTAACTTCTGGGTGCAGGAAAGCGGAGGAAGGCCTTGTGCTGAAGGGACAGCTGAGATGGATTTTCAAAGATGGAAGTGTTAGTCTCTCAGACGTGTCCTACTCTTTGCGACCCCATGGAATGTAGCCTGCTGGGCTCCTCTGTCCATGGAATTCTCTAGACAAGAATACTGAAGTGGGTAGTCATTCTCTTCTCCAGGGGATCTTCCCAACTCAGGTGTGGAACCCTGGTCTCCCGCATTGCAGGGAGATTTGTTACCATCTGAGCCACCAGGGAAGCAGGCTTAATAGGTAGAAGGCAGGTGGCTTTCTTTTCAGGGGAAAAGCTTAGCTAAAAGGGTGGAGGTGTGGAATGGCACATCTGGAGCCCAGCTGTACCCAGGAACGGGGTGGGGTTTGGAGGGAAGGGAGCGACCTGCCTCAGTGGTAGGCAGTGGTCAAAGGCCACATCTGGGGAATGGCATGAGTAGATGCACATTCAGAAAAGAGCATGATCCGCAGGGCTGGGGGCAGACTAGAAAGCCCCCAGGGGATGCGTGAGAACCAGCAAGGAGACAGTGCCCTGAGCCAGGGGGTGCCTGGTCAGTGGAGTGGCTCCGAGACTGTCATGGAGGTGGTGGAGGCACCTGAGAGGTGAAAGTCAGGGAGGGTCTGCTCAGGTTGGGGGCTGCAGAGGGAGGGACCAAGTCAACTTCTGTGTCTCTAATCAGTGTAATTGCAGAACACAGACCATCGTCTCAATTTCACGTGAGTATGAGCTGGTAAATGCATAACTAGTCACAGTCTGATAGCTAGACTTTGGAAGTCTCTTCCCATACATTAAATCATTCATTACTCATTTTTCTAGGCCTGGTCTCGAACAGTAGCGCGCCAAGGGCTGGACAGTGGGGAAGGTCTGTCCTAGGTGTAGATAATGAGAGAGTACTTTGTTGGCAGAGAATTCAATAAAAATCAGTCAACTTCTGTTATCACCTCATGCCAGAAACTCTAAACAACGTCAGGAATGAAATACAACTTCCTAGCAGGTAGATTTCTCCCACCACTGATGGGCCTTAATTTTTCAGTTTGATCCTTCAGCCACCAGCCTTACTGGCTAAGTAAGCCAGTGTCATTGAGGGGGCTACTAAGTCTGGATTGGAGGGCTTTTGAGTGTCTTCCTTAAGAACATTTTTGAGGGCCTCAGTATCCCTATATATACCCCCTTTTCAATCTTTAGACTCCCTACAAACTGCCCTAAAGAGTGTGCAGTGCCTCACAGCTTCTTACCAGCAAATCTTCAGGTGTATTACTGATCAGGGCCTCTGACCAGGAGGAGACCCAGCCGGCTTCTCCCCAGGGAAAGCACTCCTGGGCCCTAAGTAAACCGCATAAGTCATGCAAATGCCCTCCCTCACCCCCAAGGAGCCTGCAATCTTTGGCCTTTCTCTGGGGGCAGCAGCAATGATTCACAAGGAACATACAACATATTACTCACGGTGGGCGCCGTGTCAGGGCCTCTTGGTATTAAGGCTCTAAATAAAGCTTTGTTGTGAACAGTGCGGGACTGGGGGAGGAACTGCAGGCGATTCCTCCAGAAAGAATCTCCCGAGTCACCTCCTGAGACGGTGGAACCTGGCAACCAGCCTGGAGGAGGGCAGGGTCAAGGCTGTAAGTCTGGTTGTAAATTGCCAGGGGCATGCTCAGCCATTCTTGCAACTGCAGGTCTCTGGCCCCTCTGCCTTACATTTTCATGAGCAGACTCAGGGGGTCTGATTTTGGGGTGGGAATGATCGTGGGGGACACTGGGATGCAGCACCTGGACATGAAGACAGAGCACTCACCAGGAATCATGATTTTTATGTTCCTCCTGGTCTGACCTTGCTGCCCCAGAGCAAGGTCAAGTTCCTGCCTCTACTCTGTGCTCTAGATCAGTGGCTTGAGACTGCAGTTCTGGGTCACGCCCAGCTCTTGGGTGTCTGCCTCCTAACCCATGCCACCTAGGGCCAGGCTAGAGCTGCAGATACAGCAGTTGTTATCCATAGATGTGGGACCTGCATTTGCTGGCTGCTGACCAAACCCTTGGGTAAGGCTGCTCTCACTGATACTCCTTCCAACAGGTGGGCTCAAGTGAGGCCTTGGTTTTCCTTACTGTCATCCAGACTCCAGACTGATACACATTTGCTTAACCCTGGTAACCTCTGGGTGAAAGCGGTGTCTTATGTTGCTTGCACTTTTGCTGCCTGATTACCAGTGATGGCGAACACTCTAATGTGTGATGTTGGTTTATACTTCTGTTTTGGGGAATTGCCAGTTCAAATCCTTAGGTAACTTTCTGTCGGCTTGTTTATTTAATCTGTTACCTATTGATTTGTAGACATTTTAATATGTCCTCATCTTTGATCCTTTTTCTCATGACCAATATTTTTTCTACCTATAATGATTTTGAAAATATTTCTCATTCAACTTTGTAACCCATTGTTTTGTTGGGTCTCTTTACAGCATTTGTGCTTAGAAAGACTGACTTAACCTTAATATTAGAATTATATTTCTCTGAGCTTTTTCTAATTATTTGACATTTTTACTTGTTTAGTGTGTGATGCTTTAGTAAGTCTAGAACCTATTTTTGTGACTGTATCAGGTAAGGAGCTAGGTAGGAATCTACATAATTCCTTATGTCATATGAATAGCCACTTGTTTCCACACCATTTACTGAACTGTCCAACATTTCTCAACAGATTTGACATGTTCCTTTGTCGTGGAGAATGTTTCTATATGCATGTGTTTTTATATACATATGTGTGGGTGTGTTTTACCCACACTCAGACCTCTATCTGTATATTTGTATTCTCGACATTCATAATTTTAATGGAAATATGGGGAGTTGAGTAATGGGCATTGTGGTTCTGATGCCATTCTTGAGGTCTATGCATTAATAATAGCAATCTAACATATCTCGGCTAAGTCTATATTGCTTAACATATATTTAGCAAATAATGTATCTTGTGGGTGAACATAAAAAGCTATTTTCCAGGGGTTCTTACCTTCTGAGAACTCTCATGCCCTCATGAGTGGGCCGACATTGGACATGTTTTCAAGGCTGAGAGATTTATAAATAATTAAACTAGCATCTGAAATCCTGGATTGGGTCCTGGAATAGAAGGACTTTAGAAAAAACAGTTGATATCCAAATGAGAGTTCAGTTAATAGTATTCTACTAATGTTAATGTCTTAGTGTTGACAGTTGCGAGAATTATGGAAGATATCAACATTAGAACAGGCTGGATGAAGGGCGTATTGAAATTCACCCTACTACCGCTGCAATCTTTCAGTAAATCTAAATTTATCCAAGGATAAAAAGTTTACTTAAACATTTTATTTTTTCTAAATTAGCATGCAAAGTTGTTACAAAAATAGAGATGTAGTCATGAGCTCCTCTTGGTCAGTCAGTGAATGTGTCCCAGAGGTGGAGCCTTTGAGGTGAGTGGCTTCTAAAAGACTCTTCATCAATTTGGGATTCACATTTTTCTTTCTTTCATTCCTTTTTTTTTTTTTTTTAAATTAATTTGGCTAGGCCAGGTCTTAGTTGTGGCATCTTCATTGAAACATGTGGGATCTAGTTCCCTGACCAGGGATTGAACCCAGCCAGGTCCCCTGCATTGGAAGCATGAAGTCTTAGTCACTCGACTACCAGGAAAGTCCATGTTCTCATTTTTCTTATCATAAAATGGGAGAAAGTTGTAAGATGAAGCTCTTTCTGTGTTTTGTAGAGTGGCTTGTTCACTCTATCGGGAAGTCCCTAGGCTCAGACTTCTTTGAACATCTGCAAATTTCACACTCAATAGACGCTTAATGAGTTTTGCCTTCAAGCGGGCATAAGTCATCAAGTTGTAATATTGAAAGTGCAAGGAGCTCAGGTCAGAAGAAAAATCATCTGAATTGCAGGTCCACAGACTGACCTGCTGTGGTCCTTTGGCACAACAATTAGATTCTCAGAGCCTTGTTTGCTGATTGGTAAGGTGGGGATTAAGAAATTGCTACCTCCCAGGGTTGCTGTGACAATTTAACATGGGAACACGTGTGGAAAGTATACCTTTCAATACATGGTATGTTGCCAGTGTCTATAAACAAAGTTCCCTTCCTCACTTGCCTCACTGTTGCAGCATTTTAACTCCTGTTCAGATTAATATGGCAGCAAAGAAAATCTGGTTAACAGCTGAAATCTCATTTAGAGTTTGTCACCATCTTCTTCCAAACTGTCTTATCACTCAGTGGTTACATTTCTTTCCAGTGCTGGGGACAATCAAGCAGGTGAGATGCTTTCTCAATAATGCAAAATGTGATTTTTTCCCAGGATGATATTGCATGAGGAGGACATCTGAGTAGAAAGGAATTTTTAGTAGACTCACTGTCACAAATCAGATATCAGGAAATAAAAACAAGACTCAGGCAGTACATGGGCAGTGTCAAGTTTCTTAAAAAGCAAGCATGCAGTCCTGGTGGAAGTTGAATACGAGCTCCGTTCTGGGTGCAAAACAGAGAGGTAAAAGCAGGAGCTTGGGCAGGGCATCCACGTCACACAACCCAGGAAGAGGGCACATTTTCCATATTGTTGTTCAGTTGCTAAGTCATGTCCGATTCTCTGCAACCCTGTGGACGACAGCACGCCAGGCTTCCCTTTCCTTCACTGTCTCCTGGAGTTTGCTCCAACTCATGTCCACTGATGCTATCCAACCATCTCATCCTCCACTGCCCTCTTCTTCTTGTGCCTTCAGTCTTTCCCAGCATTAGGGTCTTTTCCAGGGAGTCAGCTCTTCACATCAGGTGGCCAAAGTGTTGCAGCTTCAGCATCAGTCCTTACAATGAATATTCAGGGTTGGTTTCCTTTCAGTTCAGTTCAATTGCTCAGTCATGTCTGACTCTTTGCAACCCCATGGACTGCAGCACACCAGGCTTCGCTGTCCATCACCAACTCCCAGAGCTTGCTCAAACTCATGTCCATCGAGTCAGTGATGCCATCCAACCATCTTATCCTCTGACATCCCCTTCTCCTCCTGCCTTCAATCTTTTCCAGCATCACGGTCTTTTCCGAAGAGTCTGTTCTTCACATCAGGTGGCCAAAGTATTGGAGTTTCAGCTTCAGCATCAGTCCTTCCAATGAATATTCAGGACTGACTTCCTTGAGGATTGACTGGTTTGATCTTCTTGCAGTCCAAGGGACTCTCAAGAGTCTTCTCCAACACCACAGTTCAAAAGCATCAATTGTTAAGCACTCAGCTTTCCTTATGGTCTAACTCTTACATCCATACATGACTACTACAAAAACCATAGCTTTAACTAGACAGACCTTTGCTGGCAAAGTAATGTCTCTGCTTTTTAATATGCTGTCTAGGTTGGTCACAGTTTTTCTTCCAAGGAGCAAGAATTTTTAAATTTCATCGCTTCACTCACCATCTGCACTGATTTTGGAGCCCCCCACCAAAACAAATAAAGTCTGTCACTGTTTCCACCATTTCCTCATCTATTTGCCATGAAGTGATGGGACCAAATGCCATGAGTTTAGTTTTCTGAACGTGGAATTTTAAGCCTACTTTTTCCACTCTCCTCTTTCTCTTTCATCAAGAGGCTTTTTAGTTCCTCTTCACTTTCTGCCATAAGGGTGGTGTCATCTGCATATCTGAGGTTATTGATATTTCTCCCAGCAATCTTGATTCCAGCTTGTGCTTCATCCAGTTTGGCATTTCACATGACATACTCTACATATAATTTAAATAACCAGGGTAACAATATACAGCCTTGATGTACTCCTTTCCCAATTTGGAACCAGTCTGTTCCATGTCTGGTTCTAACTGTTGCTTCTTGACCTCCATATGGATTTCTCAGGAGGCAGGTCAGGTAGTCTGGTATTTCCATATCTTGAAGAATTTTCCACAGTTTGTTGTGATCCACACAGTCAAAGGCTTTGGCATAGTCAATAAAGCAGAACTAGGTGTTTTTCTGGAACTCTCTTGCTTTTTCAATGATCCAGTGGATGTTGGCAATTTGGTCTCTGGTTCTTCTGCCTTTTCTAAATCCAGCTTGAACATCTGGAATTTCATGGTTCATGTACTGTTGAACCTTGGCTTGGAGAATTTTGAGCATTACTTTGGTAGTGTGTGAGATGAGTGCAATTGTTCAGTAATTTGAACATTCTTTGGCATTGCCTTTCTTTGGGATTGGAATGAAAACTGACCTTTTCCAGTCCTGTGACCACTGCTGAGTCTTCCAAATTTGCTGGCATATTGAGTGCAGCACTTTCACAGCATCCACTTTTAGGATTTGAAATAGCTCAACTGGAATTCCATCACCTCCCCTTGCTTTGTTCGTAGTGATGCTTCCTAAGGCCCACTTGGCTTCGCATTCCAGAATATCTACCTCTAGGTAAGCACACCATCGTGGTTATCTGGGTCATGAAGATCTTTTTTGTATAGTTCTTTTGTGTATTCTTGCCACTTCTTACCATCTGCTTCTTTTAGATCCATACCATTTCTATCCTTTATTGTGCCCATCTTTGCATGAAAAGTTTTCTTGGTATCTCTGATTTTCTTAAAGAGATCTCTAGTCTTTCTCATTCTATTGTTTTCCTCTGTTTCTTTGCATTGATCACTGAGGAAGGCTTTCTTATCTCTCCTTGCTATTCTTTGGAATGCTGCATTCAAATGGGTATATCTTTCCTTTCCTCCTTTGCCTTTTGCTTCTCTTCTATTCACAGCTATTTGTAAGGCCTCCTCAGACAAACATTTTGCCTTTTTGCATTTCTTTTTCTTCGGGAAGGTCTCTATCACTGCCTCCTGTACAGTGTCACGAACCTCCATCAATAATTCTTCAGGCACTCTGTCTATCAGATCTAATCCCTTGAATCTATTTGTCACTTCCACTGTATAATCGTAAGGGATTTGATTTAGGTCATACGTGAATGGTCTAGTGAATTTCCCTACTTTCCTAATTTTAAGTCTGAATTTTGCAATAAGGAGTTCCTTTAGGATTGACTTTAGGATTTCCTTTAGGATCGACTAGTTTCGTCTCCTTGCAGTCAAAGGGACTCTCAAGAGTCTTCTCCAGCACCACATTCGAAAGCATCAATTCTTCCTGGCTCAGCCTTCTTTGTGGCCCAAATCTCACATCCATACATGATTGCTGGAAAAACAATAGCTTTGACTATATGGACCTTTGTCAGCAAATCGACATTTCTGCCTTCTTTCCAAGGAGCCCATACTCTGCCTGCTAGAGGTTCTGCAGTGTGCTTCCTCCAGGGGGCGCTCGGCAGCCTTGGGGCCACATCCTGGCTCCTAGGCTCAACTGAGACAAAATTCCTTAATCCCTCCAGACTTGATGTCTGTCTGTAAAATGGGGCAGGATTGGATGACTCGATAGACTCTATAGCGTCCACTGCAATACAGTACAATTTTCATGAACTCTCATTAAAATTAGTTTCACAGAGTCCATTGCTAGGTGAAATTCCCCTTTTTTGTCATTATTGAGACTATTTGAAAAATACAGCATAATGTTCAAAAAATGGGATGCATGAGGCCACGCATGGTATGATGCCATTTTGTAAAGTTCAGTTCAATCGCTCAGTCGTCTGACTCTTTGCGACCCCATGAACCGCAGCACGCCAGGCCTCCCTGTCCATCACCAACTCCCCGAGTTTACCCAGACTCATGTCCATTGAGTCGGTGATGCCATCCAACCATCTCATCCTCTGTTGTCCCCTTCTCCTCCTGCCTTCAATCTTTCCTAAAATCAGGGTCTTTTCAAATCAATCAATCAACTCTTCCCATCAGGTGGCCAAAATATTGGAGTTTCAGCTTCAACATCAGTCCTTTCAGTGAACACCCAGGACTGATTTCCTTTAGGATGGACTGGTTGGATCTTGCAGTCCAAGGGACTTTTAAGAGTCTTCTCCAACACCACAGTTCAAAAGCATCAATTCTTTGGCATTCATCTTTCTTTGTAGTCCAACTCTCACATCCATACCTGACTATTGGAAAAACCATAGCCTTGACTAGATGGACCTTTGTTGGCAAAGTAATGTCTCTGCTTTTTAATACGCTGTCTAGGTTTGTAAAGTACATAAACAATAAAAGCTAAATGATGTATCTTCAAGGGATACATTGATATGCATATGAGGTGTGTACATCTATGATATATCAATATGTATGTATTATGTATCTATAAGCAATCTGGCAATCTGTGAATGCAGGATTTCAGGATGGGGCTTAATTCTGGCAGGGAGAAGGCAGAGGTGGAAGGAGAGAAGAACACTCAGAAGGTTTCAGCACTTTAGTAACAGTGCTTTTCAGGCACAGTGGTCAGTTCTGAGGATAGGTTTTATGATTTTTTAAAAATTTCTTTCACATACCTAATATATATTTCGTTATGTATGAGATAGTACATAGTTTAAGTTATAATTATGAAGAAACCCAAGGTGACCACTCAAGTTTATGTTAAAGGGTTTATCAAATGAAAAAAATCCTAAATACATTATCAGTCGTGAGATGTACAGACATCTTCCTTGATGGATCAGTGGGGAAAGAATCCGCCTGCAATGCAGGAGACACAGGAGATGTGGGTTCAATCTCTGGATTGGGAAGATACCCTGGAGAAGGAAATAGCAACCGGGTCTAGTATTCCTACCTGGGAAATCCCATGGACAGATATGCCTGCTGGGCTATAATCCATGGGGTCAGAAAGAGACACAGTTTAGCAACTAAGCAACAAGACTATACCTGTATATAGTCTTCAGCATCAGGCGCTCAGCAAGAACTCCTTTCCTGTTCCCTTTCCTCTATCGCTCACTCTCAGTTTCTCCACCCCTACTTCTGATGGACCCCATGACAACCCCAGGAGGAAGACAGGTGGCATCCTCACGTGGGAACTGGAATAGAAGAGACAGCCCGGACGCAGCTTCTTCTCACAGGCTGCCTTGGTCAGCTCCAGCAGACGCTTTGCCTTTGGGAGCCTGATATTCCTGTCAAGTAGGGACACCTTTGACTGCCTGTTTCGGGGGCTTCTGGGCAGGGATGCAAGGGAAAGCCCTTGGACATGTTACAGGCATCCTTAGGAGATAGGAGAGAGGGCCGTGTCTCCAGAATCTGGGAGCATCTGCCCATGCCACTGACTGGTGGTCCACATGCCCCTTGTTGGTTATGAGACGTTGGTGTGGACGGCAGTGCTTTCTCATGCTCCCTCACGGCCTTGGCCCATTCACGTGTCTCCCTTCTGCCCAGCTGCTCAGCCTTAGGAGAAGGCACAGTTCATAGCACGACATCTGTCACCCATGGGCCATGGGTCACGCAAAGGTCAAGACCCCTTTCTCCCAGGTCCCCTGGGAGCAGAGGGCAGCTGCTTTGATGCCCCTGCCTGCCCCTTGTGGGCTTCAGCCAGGAGTTCCCCTTGAACCACAGTTGCGACACTGCACACAGTTTGTGACCCATGGAATTCAGTGCTGGTCCACTGGGGGAGGGCTTTTTAGTTCCCAGAGGTGTTGGCATGCAGACGCGTCTCTGGCCTGCCCCGGAGGGCACACTGTGGGCTTGGAATGATTTTTGATGATTGGGAAGGGGGGCAGTGAGGAGCCTCACTGAGCTGGGCGCCTCAGAATTCTGGAGATCCACACGGCCTGAGCTTTCAGGACCGCCGCTTGGTCACACATCCTTTCAACCTGTTATCACCGCGCCTGGGACACCTCGCTAATTAGGCTGTGTTCCCCATGGCCTGTCAGGTTCTTCTTATCTTTTCATTCCACCCAGGCCAGGTTTTAGCTGCCTGACCTTGGACAGGTGACCTCAGCACCCTGAACCACAGTGGCATCATCTGTAAAAAAGAAGAAACGATGCCTTTCAGAATTATTGTGAAGATCAGAGCTCATGTGTGCAGAATTCTCAGCACTCTGCCGGAGGCCCTGAACATTCAAGTTACTCCTCAAGTCCTGGCTCTGTAACTGTTGTACCACCAGCACACAGAATCTGACTTTGGGGGCCCAATGTGGGTATTTGATGATGGTTTGATTATTGTCCCTATAAATTCTTAAATCTTAGAATGGGAAGCTGGAAGGACAAGATATTTTTGAGCTGAAATATCTGTTCTTTTCCAACTTGAGACACATTTTCTTAAGATGCATCGAATTAAGGAAATGTATTTCTTCCCTCTCTTATCATTGAGGCAATGCCACATCTATCTGCTGTGTGGGTTCTTGAAGGCTACATCTCCGTCCTTTGTTCATCTCCTTGTCTGGGGTTTGTTGCAGATTCACCTGCCACCCACCACCTCTTGGAGCCGCAGTCTTCTGGACAAGCTAGCTGCAGAAAGCCCAGTAACTAGTCAAGGCTGTGTTCTTGCCTCCAATAGATGAGGTCAAGCCACACTTAGCATATTTAAAATGTATTTTTCCTAACTTGCTACCTCCTAACAAAGAAAGAGCCATATCACACCCTCATTAGCTTCAAAGAGAAATACTGATGTTTGGTGTTTATTTTTTTCCCTCCTTTTCTTGCATTGGCAGGAGATTTAGTTTTGCTTAAAGGAAACACAGATGACGCTAATGAGACCACAGTGTCTTAATTTGCATATTAGATGAGATAAATATTGAGCTAATTAACACCTAGGATGAATTTGCCTTGCCTGGGACAATTGCTCTGTGGTGATAGTAGTTCTCTGCTACTTACCCAGGAGCAGAACAATTTGGAGAATCACTTCCCCACAAATACTTCAGGCCAACCAAAAATCCTTCAGAGAAATGCCATCCAGAAATTCTTATGCTAATTTGCAACAAATCCTGGACCCTCTTTCAAGTTAACCCTGATCCTGTTGGCAAGTGATACCAACAGAAGGTCTGTCCCACAGACCAGAGAAGAACCGAGTGCAGCTGGGAAGGATGGGGGCTGCTGGCAGGAGTAGCTGGTGAGTCCCATCTGGGATCCTGGCGGAGGGTTTGAAAAGGACAAACCAGGGCTGGACAGTCTTTTATTCTAGGAGCAGGACTGGCTTCATAATTTACCACATGCGTGCGTGCTAAGTCGCTTCAGTCGTGTCCAACTCTGTGTGACCCTATGGACTGTAGCCCGCCAGGCTCCTCTGTCCATGGGATCCTCCAGGCAAGGATACTGGAGTGGGTTGCCATTCCCTCCTCCAGGGCAGTACAAAATAGAAATGTGGGGTCCCTTGTTCAGAAATTAGGAAGCTCAAGATGGCCACAGTAGAATGTCAAATCAATAGTGGTCCTTCTAAGCAGGGGGCCTTCTGTTCTACTGAACAGCTTAACATGCTTTAAAAAAAAAAAAATCTTTTGCCCATGCTGCACTGCATGTGGGATCTTAGTTCCTCAGCCAGGGATCAAACCCATGCCCCCAGCCTTGGCAGCATGGCACCGTAACCACTGGACTACCAGGGATGTCCCACACCTTACATGCTTTTGAAGTCTGTCCTGTCATATATGAGCTTTGGAGAGAAGAAAAGAAAGGAGGACATTTAAAAAAATAAGTAGTATTTCACATCTAGCGCATTTCATGAATTAAATGAGTTTAGATGCCTATAAAGAAAATGAACGAAGAATGCTGAGCACCAGGCCTGCCAGGGTTCCCACCTCCCCCTTTCGCTGTCATTTTCCTCTCCTCTCTGCATCTGTTTGCATCTGTGAGTCACGGACTAGGGCTCTTGACTCTGCTGCCCATACTGTCCAGAACTCTTCCCTATCTTCAACAATGCTTGCTTCGCTTTCCACTTGCAAGTGTCAAGCTTAGCTCTGCCTTTTGTATTTTAATTGCTTTATCTCTTGCTTTTAATGAGCAATCAGGGCTATTTCTTTATTGAGGACCTGCTGGGAAATTTCAAGCCGAGTGTGTGCGTATGAAAGGACCAGGTGAAATCCCCGTTTTCTGGTGTGATGAGCTGAGGGGAGGTGTGGAATTGCCATCTATCTAAGGGAAAATGTCCACTTAACTTGCGGGCTTAATTCAAAGGAAATGTCAAGCACTCGACTCTCTGTTTTGTGGCAATTGAAGAGAAGATTGGAAGGAGGGTTGGTTGAAAATATCTGAGAACACAGCCACGGCAGGGGAAATTAACTTAGGTGAGTGTGCGTGCCTGTGTGTGGTGGTATGCGCCTGTATTTAATGTCCAGCATTGCCTGTCAGAATTAACTCCCTAGCAACAGGTAGGCAGAAATAAAGGTCGCAGAACCGTAGGCTAAACTAAGAGAAGCCATAAACTCATCATTATGGAGTAAGGAGCTATATTTGTGCAGGGCACAGTTGATCATATAATCACTTCCAAGGAATGCACCTTCTTACCCCAGATCTTCTTTCCTTTATCTGATTCATAATAATGTTGCCAGTGGGATATTTGTTTCTTCGAACTTCTGTATTTTTCTACAACCACCTCGGTGTCCTCCACTCAGCTTACCGCCAATACCTGTGCCTGTTGATTGACGGAGATGTAGGAAGCCATCAAATGCGTTTCCTCCCCGGGGGGAATGGAAACCACGTGCCTTCAATTAGTGCCTCTCCTCCTGGCTGGACCTCTCCAGTATGACAAAGGCATCAGGTTACAGAGGGACGTGGGGAATTGTCCTAGCAGCACCACAGATGTCACACGCATCACAAGCTCTCAGAGACAGCTGAGCTCAATGATCAGAAGCACGGCGATGCGTCCGTGTCATCTTTATGGGGCTCCCCTGTGCCCTGAAGTGCAAACTTCCTGGCTTCAAGCGATAACAGTGTTGCCCCAAATGGGAACAGGGCTCTCAGAGCTGCCAAGTTGACTGCTTAGGTCAAACTGAACAAATATTCTATGTGAGTTAAACAATCTCTTAAAAGCCAAACCATGAACATGACACATTGCAGCACTATAGAGACAAGCTCCCCGCTTTCCCCATCTTAGAGCAATGGAAAACTGGTATGTTTCTTTCCCAGGGGAGGACTGGAGGAGTGAAAGGTCTGAGTGTTCCACTGTGTCAAGCACAGATGGTGGGGGTGGGGACGGCTGACGTCAGATGTCTGTGTGAATGTGTGTCGGCAGCCATGGTGGTTTTCAGCTCGATATCCTTCTTGTCAACCTGACCGTGCCCCGTGTCATACGTACGGTTGTTGCAGCAAGGGGGACCCTTTCCAGGCCTGAGAGTGGGGTCTCGTCTAGCAGTCGGAAATGAAGTGTCTGAGGAGACACACGTGCTGACAAAGCAGAGACTTTACTGGGAAGGGGTGCCCGGGCGGAGATCAGTAGGGTAAGGGACCCCAGGGGGAACTGTTTTGCCATGTGGCTCGCAGTCTCAGGGTTTATGGTGATGCTGTTAGTGTCCAGGTTGTCTCTGGCCAGTCATCTTGCTTGGCTCTTAGGTCGACTCAGGGTCCTTCCTGGTGGAGCATCAATCAGCCAAGGCAGATTCTAACGAGAAGCACTCTGGGCAGTTGGTCGTCTCCTCGCTCCTTTGGCCCCTCCCAAATTCTTCTGGTACCATGTTCCTCATCAGGACCTCCTGATGTGAGACAACTCAGGCAAGCGGTCCTGAAACTTCCACAGCGGGAAGTTTCCCGCAGTGGTTCCCCAACGCCATCTCAGATGGAACCATGGACCATTGCGTTAGTCCGCTGGGGCTGCAATCACAGACTGGGTGACTTAAACGGTACACATTTATTTTCTTGCAGTTCTGGGGACTGGAAGTGTGGGATCCAGCTGGGGTGGCTTCTGAGGCCTCTGTCTTTGGTTTGCAGGTGGCTGCCTTTGGAGAAGGAAATGGCAACCCACTCCAGTATTCTTGCTGGAGAATCCCATAGGCAGAGGAGACTGGCAGGCCACAGTCCATGGAGTTGCACAGAGTCAGACAGGACCAGACAGTCAGTCAGTCAGTCAGAGTCACTAAGTGCTAAGCGACTTAGCACACACACATGAAATACATAGTATTATAGCATAGAATTTTATGGAGAAGCTAAGTCACTTTCTAAAGGCTGTTCAGCTATTATCTGGCAGAGCCTGATTCAAATCTCACCTGTTTGGCTCTGAAAGACATGATATCTCTATGTCCCCATCCTCTCCCAGGCATACACAACCACAGTGTCTCCACTGTCATCAGCTGAGAGCACAGATGCTGTCATATAAAATGGGCCATGCCTGTGATGTAGAAAAAGTTCTAGGTGGAACTGGAAGAAGCGAGGATTATTATAAATTATCTTGTCTTCCTGCAAAATACCAGAGGCAGACTCAAAGAGAAGGTGGCCGTTAGCTGGGTCTGATAGAGTTACAAGTTTGTGATCTTCATTAACGGTCAGCAGAGGAAACTGCACGGTGAATGCCAAGCCTGCAGGAAAGGAAGAGTGTACCCTAACCACCTATTGTTTGCCGAGGGTATTAATTCAGCGAATTTTACTGAGTACCTGGGCTGGACCTGGATCCCAGAACGGACAAGGCATGCCTTGTGTCCTTGAATAACTCACAATCTACTCAGGGAAACAGCATCATGTTTTGCTCAGTGCAACTTGGCCATGGGTTGGGGTGGTGGGCTCTGTGCAGCTCTGTTATGTGGGGTCATCTAGCCGTGTGGTGGCATGCTTCACAATCTGGATATTTCTCTGGAAGAGTCCCAAGTTTGTGGGTGTGGACTGGCCAAGGTCTGATGAAGAGAGCCTTTGTTTTTTCACCAAAGCAATCATCTCTAAGAGAGTGGGGACTCAGCGTCTTCCATCAACCCAGAGTCGAGGAGAAATTAAAGCTCTTGATCTGCAGTTGATCAGCTATTAAAGTCACAGTGTGGGATGTTTCTGTTCTGTGTCTGGGTTTTTTTTTTTTTGCTTTGGCTTTGTTTAATATTTGCCTCATTGGGGGGAAGGGCACTTCTTCATTTAAAACACATGGGAAGTGTTCTTGATTTATGCTGTGGAGGGTCCAATTTGTGGGATAGATAACAGGTGCTCTTTGGGGAGAATTAAAATGACATTGTTGTGAAATGTTTATGCTAATGAATAGCTCAAGTGATCCCTCCTGCTCCTGGGCTGACGGCTCAGGAGTAGCTGTCACTGCCTGAGGAGCAGGTTCTGAGGCAGTCTCCTCCACATCCGGGCTCCTTGACCTTTAACGAAAAGTTAGGAGACAGGACAAACTCTCAGTTACTTATCCCCAGTTAGGGACTTGCTGTTTTTTAATATTTTAACACACTTACTTGATCCCACGGCAGGCTGTGCAAGGCACCACAGGTATCCCCATTCTATAGATGAGGAGCCGGAAGTTCAGAAAGCTCAGGGAAGTTGCCTGAGGTCACACAACTTGTCAGAGGTCTCGCTTGCTCTGTCTGGTTGGAAAACTGGTGTCTCTCTTCTCTAGAATACACTTTCCCTCCTAGGCTTTAGGATTCCATTCATTGGCTTTCAAGATGGCTTGTACATTTTCTATGACAGTCGGAAAGATAAAGGTTGGAGACAGAGTTGTGCCTCATCTGACATATGAGGTGAGGGGGGCTTCTGTAAGCCCCGGATAGGCAGGCCTGATGTATGCAGACTCTCCAGAAGCTTGAAGGGCCGGGCCTGGTGGGTGGGAGGGGAGCAGTCACTGTGCACTAACCATTATCCTGTGGACCTTATATGGACAGAGCAGCCTTTGTGGTATATACTGTTACTTCCACTCTGTGGAGGATGAAATGGAGACATAATGATGATAAATGAGTTCCCCAACATTATTTGACAACCAGGAGACAGGGCAGGGATTTTAAACCACTGGCTTCTAACTCCAAAATCCATACTTTTTCAATTAGGTCACCATATCTCCTAGTCAGGGGCAAATGGGAAAGTGCAGAAACATTCTGAGGGAGTGTGAATCAGTGAGGGGGATGGGAAATGAACAGTCATATTTGGGAGGAGGGGACAGCCTGTGCAGGACGCCATCCCGTGAGGAGAGTCAGGGCACTGGAAGTGGGCACTGGAAGTGGGCCTTGGGGATAGGTGGAGCTGGCCATGGCTGTGACAGTCTATGGTGAGTGGGAGCAAACGTCAGATTTGGGGAGAAGGCTAAAGGGGCCCTCTTACCCTCTGTGCGAGGCATTCGAAACGATCAAGCTAAAAAATAATGGGTGTCCTCTCTTTGAGATCTCCGTGCACTCCTTACACGAAATTGAAAAAAAAAAAAGATGAAACAAACCTAGTTATGCCCTAAATGCTCTCCTCACTTCACAGTGTTATTCTCCCTTCCAACACCTGGAGACAGGTCGGGCAGGTGGGTTGTTTTTATTTTGCTTTGTTTTATGGTAGCCTGACAGCCTGCAATGAAGCCAACTCTGGTTAGAAAGAGATGCCTCCATTCCACTTTGGAAAGTGCAATGCAGGAAGCAGGAAAGTTTATTCTGTGTTCTATTATCACTGATACTTGGATAGAGTGACCACAGTCAAGTCGGTAGTTAATGATGGAAAAGGGACGTTTAATAGTGCTACACAGGTGGGTCATGTCTCTGTAATGGGAAGCTCAGTAGTGTCACACAGGATGTGACTTACCTCTGTGTTCTGTGCTTTTGATAGCAAACAGGAAGTGACTGGTGCTAGCAAAAGGGGGTTAACAATACTGAGGTAAAAGTGGAAGCTTGCCCCAGGGCTCACGCTGTAGCCATAGTCGCTGTACAGTCCTGTGGTTGGACCATAAACAGTGGGACCTCACAGGTTGGCAACTAATAAACAAATCTGAAGAGTTAGGAACATGAGTCCTCTAGCCAGAAATGGATAGTGCAGTGCATACAGACCATGGGGAACAAGCGTCTCAGGGGCACCCATTCACTCTTTCAAAGCGTATTTATTGAGGGCTACTAGAGAAGGGGTTAAAGATGCATCATCTTTTTGGAGCCCACATTCTAGAAGCTGGTGAACTGGGCCAAATATTCATTGTACTATTCATAATAGCCAAGACGTGAAAGAAACCTAAATGTCCATCAACAGATGAGTGGATAAAGAAGATGTGGTACATATGTGCTGTGGAATGTTACTCAGCCATGACAGTGAAATAATGCCGTTTGCAACCACATGGATGGACCTAGAGATTATCATACTTTGATGATCATACTAAGCCAAAGACAAATATCATAGGATATCACTTATAGGTGGCATCTAAAAAGATGATACAAATGAGGAGAAGGAGGGAGGGTCTGTGTTCAGTCATGTCCAACTCTTGGCGACCCCATGAACTGTAGCCCACCAGGCTCCTGTGTCCATGATACAAAGTAACTTATTTTCAAAACAAATAGACTCACAGACAGGAAAAACAAAGTTCTGTTTACCAAAAGGATATTCATTTTGGTATATCAGTGGGTTTGGGCTGAGGAGGAGAAATGAGTGTGGTATTAACATATACACACTACTAAGTATATAATAAACTGTACAGTGCAGGGACCTATACTCAATATCATAACCTATAATGGAAAAGAATCTGAAAAAGAACTTATATGTATAACTGAATCACTTTTCTGTATACTTGAAACCAACACAACATTGTAAATGAACCATACATCAATTTAATAAAAAGGAAAAGAAAAATGAACTTGTGCACCCTCCCCTACGTGGGTTGTAGATGATCAGACAAGCTTTGGAGCAATGCTTTCAAATGCTGGTTTGTTAGAACACAGATTCGGATTTGGGAAGTCTGGGCCAGGGCCTGAGATTTTGCATTTCTGTCAGGTCCCAGGTTCTACCAGTGCTGCCAAGCCTGACCTCGCAGTTAGGAGCATGGTCCAGGCTCCCAGCCCACCGTGCTGTCTGTGTGGTCTGTTCATTTCAGTTTGTGGAGTCACATGCATCAAGTTCTCCTTGCAGCATGGATTTCAGCATATTCAGTAAATCCATCCATCATCTTGAGGAAAGGGGCCAGTGATAGATTCCTTCTCAATGTAGATAGAGACCTGGAGGAGGCTCCATCTCCCGAGTCTCGGGGTCAAGACTAGAACAGATCGCAGGAATACGTCTTACTGCCCTTTCACTTTCCACTTGGTCTGGATTTCAAGGGCTGCCCCTAATTATATGGAACTTGAAATTGGTCAGGTTCATGCTTGCCTTGAGTTTGTGCTCAGTCGCTTCAGTTGTGTCTGACTCTTTGCAACCCCATGGACTATGTAGCCTACCAGGCTCCTCTGTCTATGGGATTCTCTAGGCACACTGGAGTGGGTTGCCATGCCCTCCTCAGGGATCGAACCTGCATCTCCTGTGTCTCCTGCATTGCAGAAGGATTCTTTACCCACTGAGCCACCTGGGATGACATGCTTACCACCTCGTATTTTTCAGACGAGCCTCCAAAACACAACTTGTTCCTTTTGTCTCAATAAAAACACACTTTTTTCAGGCCATGAGTGCCTGTGATGCTGCAGACAGACAGACCCACATATTCTTTGTTGTTTCTGGTTACAGTTTTCAAATCGGGCCATGTTTCAGCAATGCAATTAGTCCCCAGACTCCCAGTTGGGATGCTGAGATTTCCGCAGTTCCCAAACTTCCAGGTTGGGGAGCCTTGGTTTTGTCCATGTGCTCCGTTGCCCCTTTATAACCGACACTCAGAAGCAGTGAGAATGAGGACATTGGAGTGGGGAACTGAATAATGGCCTCTGAAAATTGGAAATCCAATTAAAGTGGGAGGCCATCTCGTCCGCACCCTTGGTAAATAGTATAAAGTGAAGGAGCTATAACCTCTGAATTAGCGTGGAGAGAGAGGCAGTGGAGTGCAGCAGGCTATCAGGGAAAGGTATCGTGTTTGAAAATGAGGGCTTGATGCAGCATGAGGAGCAGAAAGTGCAGGCCTTTTACATTTTGGCCAGAGCTCAGCAGCTTCTCCTGAGTTCCTGGAGGGATGAAATTTCATCGGGGAGAAAGGGGACTGACATGCAGTCGGCCGAGGCAGACAGAGACGAAAAAAAATGTAGTCTAGGGTAAATACTATTTATTCTAAAATATGAACTACAAAGAGAGTAATTGTTTGATCATATGGGACCTTTAAAGAACTCACTTTTTGTGACTTTCTTCATCCAGGCACCATTACTTCTGTGCTGCTCACCTGTTCCCCTGCCAAATGGGTATGTAACCCAGTTAATGAGGCCACTGTCCAACACTCACTGCAGAAAGAGGGGGAATTTCACCTGGGATGAAGAACACACACACAAAGAATTAAAGAAAAAGCACTGTTTTGTGAACTTTATTTTTTGCTCAGAAAGTTTGGAGTAAATGGAATTGGCCATAAGAAATGACAGGAGAACGCAAAGCACCGTTTACCCCATGAATGTAATAACAGTAGGGCACATACTTTCTTCCTTGATAGCTCAGTTGGTAAAGAATCGACTGCAATGCAGGAGACCCCAGTTTGATCCCTGGGTTGGGAAGCTCCCCTGGAGAAGGGATAGGCTACCCACTCCGGTATTCTTGGTCTTCCCTTGTGGCTCAGCTGGTAAAGAATCCACCCGCAATGCGAAGACCTGGGTTCAATCCCTGGGTTGAGAAGATCCTCTGGAGAAGGGAAAGGCTACCCACTCAGTATTCTTGCCTGGAGAATTCCATGGACTGGGGTCACAAAGAGTTGGACACGACTGAGTGACTTTCACTTCACATACTTGCTGGAAACCACTAGACTCTTAATTAAAGGGGCACAGATCTTGAGATTTCCACATATTTAAGGATTAATCATCTCCATATGCAGTGCCACTGGCACAAAGTAGTATTTAACATACAGTACTCGTGTTTCTTTTAAAACTCACCCCAAATTCCAGATTTAGGCTTTGCTTTTATAAATATGGTGGCTGTAAACTCCAAGCCGAACCAACTTTTATTTTTTTTCCTCCTTTCGACTTTAAGAGCAAGTCTCATAAAGTCGCTGAATGTTTCAGAATGCCTACACAATAATTTTTAAGTCATTTGCAGATAAGGGAAGATTCCATAACTCCAAGAAATAGAATAAATACTGGCCACCTTCATTAACCTGCTAAATTTCAGGGAGAGATAATGGTCTCTCAGTGAGCTAAGAGAGGCTCACTGTCGGTTATCTAGCCTGCGGACACCTCTGTAATGAAACACGGGGAATGATTGGGGGTGGTTTGCAGCAGTTTATTTCCAACACGGTGGAGCTTGCGCTTATTCATGTGTTCAGCCGTTTGACGTCTATCAGGACCTGTGCCGAAAGGCCATGGTAAGAACGAACGACATCAGCAAACACAGAGAAACCGGCTGCTGCCTGCTCTGTGTTCATAGTCGAATCTGTGAGGCAAACACAGACTAAAGAATCAGTGGAGAAACGCAGGATGATGTCCACAGTGAGTGGAAGGATGGGGACATGGTGCCCTGAGAGTTAATGGCAGGATTGACCGGGTCAGGGAGCATGAGGGAAGCTTCCAGCAGGAGCAGCCCGAAAATGGTCCTCCTTCTTCTAGGCATCACCCCTTCGTTCCTTCAGTGTTTAAGGGTTTGGCTCACCTTTTTCTGAATCCCCCTCTACTCTGATCTTCACAACGGCCAAGCAAGGCAGAGGCCGTGGTCCCCGTGTCACAGACGGGACCGTGGGACAGGAGCGGGCGAGAGCAGACTGCCTGGGAAAGCCCGGCCTCTGGGGTTTTGCGCCATCGTCCTTGCTGTCAATCAGCCTTGGGTCTGTTTGCATCTGTTGCTTTCTGAATGATGTTTTACATATTAAGCCTGATGAGATGTAGCTGTGACCACCAGCCCCTCAGCAGTGGTGAAACTCTGAGTCACCGAAATCAAATACCTCAGCTGTCAGCTGGCCGTGTCTGTGGATTACTTTCTGCTGTGGGCCTCTGTGGTCTCCTCTACATCCTTAGCTCCCCTCGACTTGACGCTCTCAGGGATGGGACCCTGGCTGCCTCCTAAGCTGTCTTGGGACAGCTGCACATTTTAGAAGGATCTTTAGGGTAAGCTGCTCAAGTTCTCACAGGCGTCTTCTGCTTGGTCACGTGACTTTGGGAGCAAGGATTCATGGAGAGATTTTCACAGAGGTGGAGGGAGAGGATTTGGGGACCTTCTGGAACATATCAGGGTAATAAAATGGGGCACATTCAGTCTGCTCTGAAATGTGGGGTTGCTGGGTTTGTTCAGGGACAGAAGGCATTCTCCCTAACCCCCATCAAGAGTAGAACTCTAAACAAGCAGGACCTGCATGAGACATCCTGGGTGGTCCTCCTAACAGATAAAATGCGTGCATCCTCTCCTGCTCATCCACCAGCGTTTCCCCAGCTCCCCCCATACCCGGTTCAGTGTTTCTGCATGAAATTCATAAAACAGTGCGCTGTGAATTAGATGAAGGAGGCCCTGGCGGGGGAGCGGGGGTCTGTGTGGCTAGCGTGTGTGCCCTTGACCCTGCTGGACTTGCCACAGTGGCTAGAAGTGAATGTCTCCTGCTCACACTCTGAGCCAGCTGTCCCTGTGACCTCCTTTTGGAATCACTGGGTGTCCTGCAAATTACAGCTGGGAGTCAAGAGCTATAAGTTCTTTTGTTTCTTTAGATGATAACTGTAGACTCTCCTTGTTCCCATAAATAGGCCAAAGATGAAGTGTGTAGAGCCAGTGCAGGCGGCCCAGGGTTTCTCTCAGGTGGCAGGCTCATACTCAAGAGGTAGGCTCAGACAAGGAGAGGTGGGGACTTCATGCTGCAAAACCTCTGCTAGTGAAAGGAGAAGTTCTTTGGCTTTGTTCAGGGAGAGAGACATGAGAGTTAGGCATATCAGGAAGGACATGACCTCTTCCAGATACACACCTGGGAGCCCGATGCCATCCTCCCCTACCTGACAATACGCTTGGCTCTCAAGGAAGCAGAAAACAGAAACATCACTCTGCTCAAAAGACAGAGATGGATTTAGCATCAACTGATGAAACTCAGCTAAGCTGTGTATGAGAAATAGTGATACTTTATCACCGGCTCTAAGCAACATGTCAGAACAGTGTCTGATTGCTTGGGGAGGGGCAGGGGAGCCTGACACATGGATTCAAAGGTGCCTGTTTTGCAGATGAGAAAAGCCAAACAATCAGGAGGAAGCCATACAATTTGGACTCTCGATTTTCCAGCCTAAGAAGCCCGCTCCTTTTCAGGTTTTCTCCTTAGGAGGCAACACCTGGTGCTGATGTCTAAAGCCGGCTGGAGGGAGTGGCCCTGTGGAAGGAGAAAGCCTCCGCCAGGGGCACGCTGCAGTGGGTGCTGCTGAAGACTCCCAGTGCAGCGGGATGGACACAGCCAACAGTGGAGAAGACAGGTAGAGGCTTCTTGCCGTAAGGTTTGAATTCGGGTGTCAAAGAAGGACCTTAATAAGCACTGGAAGATAGGTGCTATGGACTGAATGTTGTTATCCTCCCCCAATTCATATATTGAAACCTAATTCCCAGTATGGCAGGATTTGGAGGTGAGACCTTTGGGAGTTGGTGACGAGGTCATGAAGGTAGAGCCCTCATAAATGGGATTAGCATGTTTGTAAAGGGCTTCCCTGGTAGCTCAGATGGTAATGAATCCACCTGCAATTCAGGAGACCCGGGTTCAATCCCTGGGTCGGGAAGATCTCCTGGACAAGGGCATGGCAACCCACTCCAGTGTTCTTGCCTGGGGAGTTCCATGGACAGAGGAGTCTGTGGGTTACAGTCCATAGGGTTGCAGAGTTGGACACAACTTCGTGACTCACACTTGCACTTTCAAAGGAGACTCCAGAGAGTTCCATGGCCCTTTCCAGCTTTAAACACAGTGAAAAGATGGCCCTCTATGTACTAGGCAGTGGGCTCTCACAAGACACTGAATCTGCTGGCTCCTTGGTCTTGGGCTTCCCAGCTTCTAGAGCTGTAAGAAGTGTTTGTGGCTTTAGCCTTCCAGTCTGTGGTGTTGTGTTGTAACAACCCAAACAGACTGAAACAGCAGGGCCTCCTGGTGAGGTGCTGGTGTGGGCAGAGGCCTGTTGGGGGCGCGCTCAGCGAGTGGTCATACGAGGCTGATCACACCCTGCAGTTCGGTGCCTGCGGGTGCATCTGGTCACAGAGAGGGGACAGACACACAGGCTTCCTGTGCGCCTGTGGTCTCTCTGATACAGTCTCTGGCCTTCGACACTGTTGACATTTTGGCTGACTCTTTGTTGTGGGGGCTGTCCGGTGAATTGTAGGATGTTTGACATCATCCCTGGCCTCTTCCCCAATTGTGACAACCAGAAATGTCTTCAGACTTTTGCCAGATGTTCCCAGGGGGTTGATGCTGCTCTTACTCCAACCTTGTGGCGATCTCAGCAGATGACTTCACTCCTTTATGCTGATGTAGGGAAACGGAGGCTAATGATTACAAAACTTGTACCTGGGAGTGCAGGGATTTGAAACCACCTTTGTTCCCATCCTTGACAAGATTCTACCTGACTGCTGAGGTGGAGCAGGGTCAGGGCAACCTCTTGGACTTGGTTGCAGTGAGCTTTGATCTGTTTTTGCATGCTTAGGAACTTGCCCCTGACCTGGTTTGCTTCTGAATAGGCAGAAGCCCCCTATGTGGCAGGACAGCAAGCTGTTGGGTTTTCATCTCTTTTGGTATGCCTTATTAATGTTCTTGTGTAGCATACTGTGAACTGATGCATTCACTCTCAGCATTTACTGAGCTCTGACCCCATCCTCGGCATGATGCTGGGTGCTTCTGGGAGAAGGATGAACAGCCTGATCCTTGCTCTCATGACTTTATATCACAGCTGGGGACAGACTGCAAGACAGTAACAACCACCACAGCAGCAGCAAACCCAAACAGCACGCTCTGATGAGAAACACTGGGGATGAGAGAGCCGGCTAGGTAACCTGAGCTCTGAAGTCTGAGAAGGCTCTGACTACGGAGGCGGGTGGAGGCTGTTGGAGGCAGAGGGAAGTCAATGCTAAGACCCTTGAGTGGGAAAGAGTTTGGTTTGTTTCAGAAATGGGAAGAGTGGTTTGTGGGACTGGATTCACAGGGAGACCCACCACCCTAGCAGTAGTGGCTGAGCACAAGAAATTCCAACTAGTTGCCCTGTGGACAAGATTTCTGGAACAGCGATGACTTCAGCATGGAGAAGAAAGCAGATCTGAACGTGTCTGGAGTTTCTCAGGAGACACGTCATTCTCCCCACATGTTTCTGTTTCTCCCCCGGACTTTCATATGCTGGAGAGGAAGACATTGTCCCCTCCCCGTCTAGGTTCTCCTGGCTGGTATAAGAACCAAACTGACATGTAGGACACCTTAACAGGAGAAGATCAAACAAAAGCTTGCTGAACATGTATTTGTGGAAAGACCCAGGAAAACTAGCCTGCCAGAGTGGCTGAAGTCCTCACCTCAAAGACCATCTTCAGTTAAAGACAAAAGAGGAGGTCGGGGCAGTGGTTCAGGACTTCAGAGGGGAGGAAGGTAGTGCACAAGGAGATGGAAAAGCAAAGTGCTGGGTAAATAAATGTTTGCCAGGCCCCCTGCAGACACACCGGGGCACAGAGTGGATGCTCATCTCTGGGTCCCCTGCGGCCCCAGCCCCACCCTTGAGGTCTCTGGTGATTATTATGGGAACAAGCCCTCTAGCTAAATACTTTTATTCAGTTAAGGGGATGGTCAAAGTTTCTTCCTAAGTCTTTTGGGCCTTGATTCTTTTTTAGCGCAAAGGAATCCACATGCCAGAGAGACATTTCAGGGGGGTGGATTGTGCTGCCTGGCAGACCCTCCATAGCTGGGATAGGGGATCCTCAGGGACTTCCTGCTGCTGGTCCCCGAAGCCGAAAGCCCTGCAACTTGGGCTTCGAGGCTCTGCCTCCATCCTAACCTGTGAGAACGAACTCCCCATGCCTGTGGCGCCCCTCCAGTCCCTGCGCAGCTCTGCGTTCACCCGCTCTGGGCTCTGAAGTCATGGTGGCCTTAGGGTTCCCCTGTATTATGCCTCCTCCTCGTCCTCCAGCCCCGAGGTGGCCCTGGCCACTCCAGTCTCTCTTTCTTGCTTGTTCCCCTGACTGTCCCAGGGTGAATTCTTCTCATCACTTGGCATCTCAGTTTGCCTGGAGCCTGGCCTCTCTGTCCTGCTGGGTGCATTGAAAGCAGTTGTGGGAGCCCTTGCCCTGAGCTTGCCTGGAGCTTTGCAAGTCCTAGGGACCCAGGGACAATTATCCCACCCCCCACCCCCCACCCACACTGCCTGCCCCTGGGAACGCATGGCTTTCAGGCTGAGGGGCGTGAAGGGGCCAGCATTTCCTGGACTAGGAGGCAGCCCGGGGGCACAGTGAGACAGGCTGGGGTTTGCCGTCCACAAGACTTGAGATTGAATACAGGCCCCAGAAGGCAGGAGGGTGGATTCTTGGTTAGAAAGTTCCAAGAGGTGGGTGCCTGTCGGATCACAATGCTGGCAGCCAGCTCAGGTCATACTCCCAGTCCTTCTTCCCCAGGGTGGGGGCCTCAGTGTTTTCTGGACCCGGGCAGAGTGCGCGCCTCTCATCCCTTTGTCTCTCGGATGCACTGCAAAGAGAGCGCGCCTCCCCTCAGCTTGAGTTCTCCTGGTCGCCTGGGGCTGGAAGAAACCGTAAGCTTGGGCATTTGATGTGGATTCCAGCCCAGGCTTCGCTATCCATTGGTGGATAGGATTTCAGACAAGTGGCTCAACCTGGCCGGGCCTGCATTTCCTCAGATGTAAAAGGCAGTTAATGGATCCTCCGAGGAGGGCAGTTTGCCTGGTGTCGAGCACCTCCAGAGGTCAGTGTCCCCTCCGTTTCCTCCTTTCCTCCTCACCCTCATCCCCATCCCACCCTCCTGAATGAAGCCAGGGTGAGATCACTTGAGGACAGGCATCCTTTGTCTCCCTGTGAGAGGCCCCCTCCCCCCACCTCCTGTAATTGTCAGCAACAAAGTTGGAAAATAAGGACGTCTGAAGCAGCTTTCAGCACTGCAACATCTGCACCAGACAAAACTCGGAAAGCCCTCAATCCCCACCGTGAATGCGCTATAAAAACAATGTGGCAGAAATGAAAATTGTTCCATCATAATATTTCACAGTTCTTTTTGACAAAAGCCAAGCCGCCCTCATGAATACACATTTCCCAGCATCTTATGCATTATGCATCAGCCTATAGCAGGGGACCTGGGAATTGCCAGGCCCTAGTAAAGGGCCTTTGAAAGTGCCTATTTTGTAAACAAATGGAGCCCAGGCCCAGCACTCAGGCTCTTTAGGTAATTTAAGACCAACTCCGGCTGCCAGGGTGGGGACCAGCTCTTCTTAAGGCCGTAAGTGGCAGGTGTCTCCAGCGTCCTGTGGGTGGAGAAGGGTGCCTCAGAGTTCTTTAATTTCTGAGTGTCCAAGGTGGCCATCAGAGTGACAGGGACACTTCCTCCTGGAGCCAGAGGCAAATGTGGCCAAAATGCCAGATGAGCCCACCAAGGTTGGCTCGGCAGTCAGGCTCCTGAGACTCCCAAGAGTTTCCAGGTATTGAACCCCATGCCCGGAGGATGCTGATGGGTGGAGGGCATGAGGAGGTCTGGGCACACAGATGCTGGCCTGTCTCAGTGGGCTTGTAAGAGGCATCTCTGTTTGCCCCAAGTAGGCAAACCAGAAGTAGGTTATTAAGCATGTATTATTGTCAGTGGGAAATCCCTTGAAGATGATTCACTAAGGGGAGACTGAGGCCAGGCGTTTTAAGTGACACGTTCAAGGTCACACTGGTTAGTGAGCAGCGGGGTCTGGGGCCTGGGACCTGCTGGAGGCTGGTTTTCTTTTTCCCGACACCTCCCACTGTCTCAATCATGAGTTGGCAGCAGCTGCAAGGACCAGGGGCAAAATGGTTACTGATTGCTGTGATTTAAGCGAAGGGCAGCCTGGGATCCTTACCACAGCTCTGGAAAAGAGTGTAACGCAGGGCTGTTTTGTGTCATTTGGAATCTGTCCTCCACCGTGGCCTTATTTGAAATGGTGACGGATACACGGTGGATATCTATCCACTCATTACATTTTATCTGTTGCACTAACAAGGTGGTGATTGATTCATTGCTATTAATGCATGTATTTATTTCATAAGCGTATTCAACTCCCATTAGGGGGTAATGCAAATGGCTTTGAATTGAGGGACAGGAACTGTGAATTTCAGGGTTGCTATGCCCTTTTCCTTCCTCCTGTGGACCTCGGATTCTTTCCTGTAAAATGTGGGGTCCGAGAAGGATGGTGTCTAGGTTTCACCACAGCTGAGCTCTCCCACCTGCTGGTGTGTGAGTGCGGGCACTGTGCAGAGGCCGTGAGGAAGTCAGGGGGAGAGAGGCCCACCTCGTGCTGTATAACCGCATCTGCAGGGCTGGGCTCCCCCACGAGGGGCAGCGGGGGCGGGATCGACCTCAGTTAGGGGAGCTCCTCATTACTGCACCTGCTGCTCTACAGCTGTTGGACCCGCTTGCTGATTGGTGCAGTTTGACTAATGAGAGCAGGGACAGCTGAAGGCTGATTAAGACGAGGAGGCAACATTACCCCTCACAGACACCTGGAAGAATCAGCTTAGGAGACAGCTACTTCCCCACCCTCTGCCAACCCGGGGAACATGCAGACGGGGGAGGTGACTGGTTGGGGGGCAGTTGGGATCATCTCTAACACTGAGAGCCAACCTGTTTGACTCTCTGAAAGCCTAGAATAAGTGATGCTCAAACTGCTGGGTATTTGTTGTGCTTCCCTGGTGGCTCAGACGATAATCTGCCTGCAATGTGGGAGACCTAGGTTCAATCCCTGGGTTGGGAAGATCCCCTGGAGGAGGAAATGGCAACCCACTTTAGTATTCTTGCCTGGAGAATTCCATGCACAGAGGAGCCTGGCAAGCTACTCTTGGGTTACAAAGAGTAGGACACGACTGAGAGACAACAGCTTTGCTTTCTTTTTACTTTCATTGTTAAAACACTCCCCGTCCTTGGAGTTTCTGATTCAACAGAGATGTGTGTGTATGTGGTGGTAAAGTTTTGTATCTCAAAAAATTCCCAAGTGATGCTGCTGGTCCTGGAGCCACACTTTGAGAATCATTGAGACAGAAAAAAAAAAAAAAGAGTATCTACAGATCCTTAATTTCCATTTCTCAGCATCTTTACTCAAAACCCCTCCCAAATCTTCATAAAAGTAATAACTTCAACTTCTACAATTGGCACAGTAGTAAGAAGTGTCCTTGAGCCACATAAATAGTTATTTATTTGGTTTCAAGCCAAGAAATAATTTTCCCTGAATAATGAAAGGAAAATATTCAAATTCAAAGCCTTAGAAATTCAGAAAAGTATAAAAATGAAAATAAATGGAAATGCATCACAGAGAGAGAGAGAGCAGCTATTGACCTGCTGCCTTCCCTTAAGTTTTGGCAGCTGAAACTTAAGGTCTTTCTGCTGGTCTGGTGCCATTTTCCTAAACTGGGATCCTTGGGAGCCTTGCAATCAAAGTAACAAGAACAGTAAAACCAGGAACAACAGCAATAACACAAAAGATATATTTTAGAGCCTCATCTGAGGTCAGAATCTTTGGAAAATGCTATGGTAACCAAAATTTCAAAGCTGAATAGTTTTCCACTGGAGACGTAAACCCTGATGGGCATTCAAGGAGGCACTTAGGGTGGGAGTGTCTCTAGGTTCATCATGCCTCACAGAATCCCTCCTCTTCTGTCTGTCTCCCCCAGCCCTGACCCAGGCTTTTTAATTAGTCCTCCTAGGGGAGTTGCATGGAGAGTTGTAAGACATTCACTCTGAGTATAAAATATGAAGTTTAAAACTTATATCACTTTCCTTTTCCTCTTCCTTTTTTTTTTTTTTGGCTGTGCTTTTGTCTCTTAGTTCAGGGTCTTAGTTCCCCAACCAGGGATTGAATCCAGGCCCATGGCAGTGAAAGCGTGGAGACCCACCCACTGGACCACCAGGGAACTTGGCACATGTCATTTTCTTTCATTGGTCATTTTAGGTTTTCTAAAAGGAACTGCCTGTTTTGTTGAAACTTCAATACATAAGCAAGAAATGGTCATTTCATCTCTATTCTCACTCCTTAGACAATTGAGTCAGGCTTCAAAGCCTGTACTTTGCATGGCTGTGACATGAGCTTGCTATAAGCTGCCTTCCTCTTCTTCAAGGGACACTGATTCCATCATGAGGTTCCCACCCTCATGACCTGATGTAAGCCCAATTACCTCCCTAAGGCCCCACTAAAGAATACCATCACACAGGGTGGGGTGGGACGGGTGGGGCTGGGACAGTTAGGGCTTCACCACAGGAATCTGGAAGGACACAAATGTTTAGCCCATAGTAACAGCTTTGGTTCCAGCTCACCTCCTGAAGACTGCTCACGTTTCTGAAAGAGAGATGGTGGCGCTCGCCTGATCTGTATTCTGGTCGTTGTGTGATGGGCGTGGCCTGCAACACACCCATGGTTGCCACCTCCCTGCTCAGGACTTACCACTTCCTCTATCTGGATTGCCTCTCCTCCATCCACTCCCTTCAGTTAAGTTCAGTCTCTCAGTCATATCTGACTTTTTGAGACACTATGAACCACAGCACGCCAGGCCTCCCTGTCCATCACCAACTCCTGCGGTCCACCCAAACCCATGTCCATTGAGTCGATGATACCATCCAACCATCTATCTCATCCTCTGTTGTCCCCTTCTCTTCCTGCCCTCAATCTTTCCCAGCATCAGGGTCTTTTCAAATGAGTCAGCTCTTCGCATCAGGTGGACAAAGTTTTGGAGTTTCAGCTTCAACATCAGTCCTTCCAATGAACACCCAGGACTGATCTCCTTTAGGATGGACTGGTTGGATCTCCTTGCAGTCCAAGGGACTCTTAAGAGTCTTCTCCAACACCACAGTTCAAAAGCATCAATTCTTCAGTGCTCAGCTTTCTTTATAGTCCAACTCTCACATCCATACATGACTACTGGAAAAACCATAGCCTTGACTAGACGGATCTTTGTTGACAAAATAATGTCTCTACTTTTCAATATGCTGTCTAGGTTGGTCATAACTTTCCTTCCAAGAAGTGTCTTTTAATTTCATGGCTGCAATCACTGTCTGCAGTGATTTTGGAGCCCAGAAAAATAAAGTCAGCCACTTTTTCCCCATCTATTTACCATGGAGTGAGGACACCGGATCCCATGATCTTAGTTTTCTGAATGTTGAGCTTTAAGCCAACTTTTTTACTTTCCTCTTTCACTTTCATCAAGAGGCTCTTTAGTTCTTCTTCACTTTCTGCCATAAGGGCGATGTCATCTGCATACCTGACGTTATTGATATTTCTCCCAGTGATCTTGATTCCAGCTTGTGCTTCCTCCAGCCCAGTGTTTCTCATGATGTACTCTGCATATAAGTTAAATAAGCAGGGTGACAATATGCACCCACTTAATGTCTACTGGACCTCCAAGACTTAGTATTGCCTTCTGGCAGTTTCCTCCCCCAGAACTCTCTCTTCTACGCTGTGTTGATCCGTATCTCCATCTCTCCCACTGGGCTGCCAGTTGCTCTGTGAATGCAGGGACCGTACGTCCCATCTCACTGCTGTCCTCAGTGCCTTGCAGTCTGCCTGGCACGCCACAGGCGCTCCACAGTGTCCAGGTCAGTGATGGTGATGCTGTGCACTGCAGAGAAGGAAAGAGACACATTAGAAGTAATGCTGTAACCACGGGTGAAAAAGAAACACACCAGCAGAGACTATAAGGAAGCCTTGAAGACAGCAATATGATTGCCCACAAATATTTAAACAAAAATTCCTCCAACAGCGATTTACCAGGGCCAAACCAAGAGAAAAGCAACTCATTGAGGAGACAAATGTCAAGACCAGTGCTCAAAAGCCCAGCCAGGTTTTCCTGCGAGGGTTGTGTGTTTGCTTGAACCTTCCATGCTCATAGGTTGATCTCAGGGGGGCCTCTGTGTCTGATAGAAGCAAGCTACCTACAAATTATGGGGCTGGGAGTGAGCTCGAGCAGTTTATGATCATCTTAATTAAGCCACAGAACTTTATGCACAGCCAGCCTTCAGCCAGCCTTTTGATCCCAGACAGAAATCTAGTAAAGCTGGTTGGGGGAATGAAAAGACAAAATCTGATGAATTTTTTTACTCTGGCGGGTGTAAAAGTTGGCAGGTTTGATGACTCTAAGAGTGATCTATTTGCCAACAGCAATATTACATTAAATTGGGGAGACCGTTCCATTAAATGCAAGCTAAGTGAGTACCCTGAATAATGGCCTAACATTATGTGTCCAGGGGTCTGTTGAGGCTGGAAAGGATGGAATTAATAACATTCCTGCTTTAGGAATGTGGGAAAATTCCACATTTTCTCCAAAGGAGTACTTTCTAAGCTTATTTTGAGTCAGGGACTAGTTTGAGAATCTGGTGCAAATTATAGCATAATGCATGAGTTACACGCACAGAGCACTTTCTCAGGGAGCTCATGAAATCCTTAGATGCCCATCTGTGGATTCTGGTCAGGGATTCCTGCTCCTAGGAGACTGTCTGGTCTGGTGAACAGGTTTCCAGTTGCAAATGTGAGGAATCACTTTATCAGCATCATCTCTGAAACTTTTCATGATACCCATTTGCTCCAGTGATCTGAGGATCACTGCAACCCTTTAAGAATGCAGAACCAAGGTGGGGCTAAGATATGGATGTTTTGAAAAGCACCCCTATGGTTCTTGAGACCCATCCCTCACCTCGTCATGAGCATGAGTGAATAGGTCAAGAGAGAGCAGTGGGCTATAGACCCCTTGCCAGAGATACATCTAATATAGTACTACATGGTCTGCTGTTGGTTGAGTCCATGAATGTGGAACCCTGGATATGAAGGGCTGACTAGAGTTACATGCAGATTTTTGACTGTGCAGAGAGGGTTAGTGTCCCAACCCCCATGTTGTTCAAGGGCCAACTGTATATCTGATATAGATATAGAAGTCTATCTAATGGACTGTATTAACTTAGGTAATACTAATTAAGTATATCTAATACAAAAGTCTGTCTAATGGACTACATTAACTTAGATATACTAATTATCTTAGTATATCTAATATAAAAGTATATCTAATGAAGTATATTAACTTAGATAATGCTAATTATCTAAGTATAGCTAATATAAAAGTATATCTAATTGAGTATATTAACTTAGATAATATTAATTATCTAAGTATATCTAAAATAGAAATGTATCTAATGGAGTATATTAACTTAGATAATACTAATTAAGTATTTCTAATATAGAAGTATATCTGATGGACTATATTAACTTAGATAATGCTAATTATCCAAGTATATCTAATATAGAAGTGTACCTAATATAGCTAGACCTGGATTCAGATCCCTTCCTCACTAGCCTCATGACCTTGCTCAGGGAACATTTATTTCTTCTCTCCACCTCTGTTTCTTCATCTGTAAGCAGTCATTAGAAAGACTGAACTGAAGGGCATGCAGTTTTTGACACAACCTAATTCCCTTTATTTAAAGGCAACACTGAAGGTATAAAGCAGAAGTTTCATTACAGGGCCTTCTTAAGAAGGAAGTGGCAGGCACTGGATGTGCTGGATTGCATTTTATGCCTGTTACAAAGTGAAGATGTAGATGGGAATTTGCCATGTTGCTCCTGGGGGTCTGAGGTGTTGGGAAACTGCTGCGTTTCTCAAAGTCTGCTGTAAGGGGATTTATTACTTGTAAAAGCCTCAAGGAGATTCTTTGCAGTGAAGGTTATGAGTGAGTGAATATTACCAGTAGAGTTGGGAGTGTTTCGCCCTATGGTGACTTTCCTGCTTTGGTTTCCGTGGGCATTCTGGGTCATCAGAAAAGCGTACAAAGGTGGACAGTGCTATGAAAGATCCCTTTTTGTAATTGTATGATTTTTTAAATTAGAATATAGTTGTTTACAATGTTGTATTAGTGTCTGCAGTACAATGTGAATCAGCCATAAGTATATACACATCCCCTCGCTCTCCCCATCCCACCCACCGAGGACATCGCAGAGCACTGAGCTGAGCTCCCTGTGCTATACGGCAGGGCCCCATTAGCTGTCTCTTTTACACATGACATTGTATATATGTCAGTCCTAATCTGCCAATTCATCTTGCCCTCCGCTTACCTCCCCATGTCCACATGTTCATTTTCTATGTCTTCATCTCTATTTCTGCCCTGCAAATAGCTTCATCCATTCCATTTTCCTAGATTCAACATTTATGTGCTGCGGCACCACTTACAGTAGCCAGGACATGGAAGCAACCCAAATGTCCATCAACCTATGAATGGATAAAGAAGAAGTGGTACACGTATACAATGGAATATTAGTCAGCCATAAAAGGGAACGGAATTGGGTCATTTGTAGAGACACGAGTGTCTGTCATGCAGAGTAAAGTAAGTCAGAAAGAGAAAAGCCCATTTTTTGATTGGAGTGAAATGATGGCAGTGTTGGGTAGCTGCTATAGGGCTCCAAGGTCTGGCCTAACTAAGGGCATCTTGCTTGTGCACAGGTCTGGAGGTGAGTCTCTTGGGAAGTCAGTTTCTGGGCATCTGCTGTGTCAGTCATCCTTCCCTCCAGAGTGGCTATGAGGATCATCAGTAAGCCCTGTAAGGCACTGAGTCTGGAGCGAATGGTGGTTCTGTCCGTCGCAGTGGCAGCGCTGGTAGACTGTTGAAAGTGAAGTGACAGTAGTAGTCAGTCAGTCATGTCTGAGTCTTTGGGACCCCGTGGACTGTAGCCCGCCAGGCTCCTCTGTCCATGGGATTCTCCAGGCAAGAGTACTGGAGTGGGTTTCCATGCCCTCCTCCAGGGGATCTTCCGGACCCAAGGATAGAACCTGCATCTCCTGCATTGGCAAGCAGATTCTTTACTGTCTGAGCCACCAGGGAAACCCTTCACAAAATGAGTCCTGCTCCAATCTGCTTGGGCCATTCAGGGCTGCATAACCCTCATAATAATCCTTGCTGCTTCCTTGAAACTTTTCCAGAATGCTCCATCCACCATGCTGGTGCGTGGCACACACATTAGAAATTTCATCTTCCCCTTTAAGTAATGAAAAATTTACTCTTCCCCTACTAAGTTCAACAAACATTGACTCAGAGCCCATTTCAGGTTGTGAGAGGAACAGTGGTCAGTGTACCAATGTCATGTTTTAAATATTTGCTATGGGTGTCCTGTGCATTTTTATTATTAATATTTTTGAAACATTTCAAATATTTGAAACTCTCTGTCCCACCCTATTTCTCCTACTTGTAGGGGGCATGTTCATTCTTCATTGCACTTTAGCAGCAAACCATGTTGCCTTCTTTGGAATACGGGGTCCCTGCAGCTCTATTTGGTTTCAGATATATTGGGAAAGAACAAGATGACACCCCCTTTGCTTCTATTTCCAATTTTTAGAGAGGCCTTTGACACTGATGTTTCATCCATTAAGATATTAATGCTCCAGTTGAAAGTTGCTGGAAGAAGAGGAGATTAGTTGAGTGTGGATATTGTCCCTGTTGCCACAAGTGACAGGCGATGTGTATTCCATCACGATCCACAGAGGCTGTCATCAGGGTGTCCAGAGACAGCTTTTGTCTCATACACACCTGAGTTCAGCTTTCAGTCAAACAGTCGGTCCGTGATTTTATTTTTGTTTTATTATTGTCATCATTGTCACCACCAGCACAGTTGACACAACCCACAGGGTGTCTCTTGCCAGTTAGTGGAGGCGACTCTTCATTGAACAATGGAGGGTGTTTTGTGTGTCTACCCTCCACCCATGAAGGCCACTTGTGTCTCACAGCGTGAGTGCTTTACATGCATTTCCAAATCCTCTGTTGCTGGGCACTGTCCCCAGCTGAAAACTCCTTGGGGGTGATTCAGTGAAGAAAGATAGTGGGAGGGAGAAGCAAGTTAGAGACGTGAAGATTCTGAGCTTTGAGACTCCAGAGCCAGTTAAGACACGATCTTGCTCATCCTCTTTGATGTTAAAAATACACTCACGCTGACGTTCCGAATAACCTCACAGCTCACTGGTTCGTGTCTAAGCTCCTAAGGACTCAATCTCACTCTTAAGGACTCTTCCTCACTCTCCCATGGGGCCAAACCTGCGTTTCCCTTTCCTTGAACTTCCTGAATGTTAGTCACTCAGTTGTGTGACCCCATGGACTGCAGCCCATCAGACTCCTCTGTCCATGGGATTTTCCAGGCAAGGATGCTGGAGTGGGTTGCCATGAGCTTCCTACGTTGGCTCAAAATACTCTTTTCTACCTGGAACATCCTCCCTGCCCTTCCAAATTCAACTCATCTGAGGTCTAACACAGACAGCCTCCCTCCGGGGCTCCTTTTTTCTGTGTCCACTGTCGGGTCTGGTCAGGTCTTATGTTTTCTCTGTATCTGTCATCTCTCTGTCCAGACTGGAAGATGTTTGAGGACAGAGACTGTGTGATCCTCTTTGGTTCCTCTTCAGCACCAGGACTAGAGTGCTGATTGCTTCTGATCTGTGTGGCACTGTGGCGGGTTTGCTGGGCAGAAAGACCCCCTCCCTGGTGTGGGTGGTTCCTGCCTTCCCACATACCTTTGTTGAGCTTTCCCACACACATCAGATCCTTAGAGAAGGTACTTGCTTGAACGCAGCTGCTGGGCAGAGGTCGTTCCTTTGGACCGTTTTTTTTTTTTTCTTTCTTTTCTAATGAACTTAATCATTTTGAATATCTTTTCCAGAGCAGAATACATGAAATGACCCTGACTTGGCTGAAAGCCGTCTCTCGAGTGCTTTGGGAGGATTAGAGGAAGCTCTTTCACAGCCTCTTGGCATGACTGGCTGCCTTTTCCTTTCTTTGGGTTAGCAGAGAGTGAGATTTGATCCTCATTAACAAAGGAGGGGAGTCCTGAGCCTTGCAGTTTCTGTTGGCTGGGAGAGAAGCAGGGGCTGGACTCTTTGGAGAAGGGAGGCTGGTATTTTCAGTGATGCCAGCTTGTGTCTGAATGTGGGGGCTGATAACGGACACTGACAAGGCAGCTTTGGGAAAGCCAGTGGACCTCAGAGAAAGAGAGAAAGTCTCAGGGTCAGGAGAGAGAGTTGTTAGCATCTGAAGGGTATCAGCTCTGGCAATGGGGGCCATCTCCAGCCATGATGGAGGCAGGATTCAGGCTCATAGTGTAAATTCAAAGTCGGTGATAACATTTTTTTTCAGATCAGATCAGATCAGATCAGATCATTCGCTCAGTCGTGTCCGACTCTTTGCGACCCCATGAATCGCAGCACGCCAGGCCTCCCTGTCCATCACCAACTCCCAGAGTTCACTCAGACCCACGTCCATCGAGTCAGTGATGCCATCCAGCCATCTCATCCTCTGTCGTCCCCTTCTCCTTCTGCCCCCAATCCCTCCCAGCATCAGAGTCTTTTCCAATAAGTCAACTCTTTGCGTGAGGTGGCCAAAGTACTGGAGTTTCAGCTTTAGCATCATTCCTTCCAAAGAAGTCCCAGGGCTGATCTCCTTCAGAATGGACTGGTTGGATCTCCTTGCAGTCCAAGGGACTCTCAAGAGTCTTCTCCAACACCACAGTTCAAAAGTATCAATTCTTTGGTGCTCAGCTTTCTTCACAGTCCAACTCTCACATCCATACATGACCACTGGAAAAACCTTAGCCTTGACTAGACGAACCTTTGTTGGCAAAGTAATGTCTCTGCTTTTGAATATGCTATCTAGGTTGGTCATAACTTTCCTTCCAAGAAGTAAGCATCTTTTAATTTAATGGCTGCAGTCACCATCTGTAGTGATTTTGGAGCCCCCCAAAATAAAGTCTGACACTGTTTCCACTGTTTCCCCATCTATTTCCCATAAAGTGATGGGACCGGATGCCATGATCTTCGTTTTCTGAATGTTGAGCTTTAAGCCAACTTTTTCACTTTCCACTTTCACTTTCATCAAGAGGCTTTTGAGTTCCTCTACACTTTCTGCCATAAGGGTAGTGTCATCTGCATATCTGAGGTGATTGATATTTGTCCCGGCAATCTTGATTCCAGCTTGTGTTTCTTCCAGTCCAGCATTTCTCATGATGTACTCTGCATAGAAGTTAAATAAACAGGGTGACAATATACAGCCTTGATGTACTCCTTTTCTTATTTGGAACCAGTCTGTTGTTCCATGTCCAGTTCTAACTGTTGCTTCCTGACCTGCATACAACTTTCTCAAGAGGCAGGTCAGGTGGTCTGGTATTCCCATCTCTTTCAGAATTTTCCACAGTTTATTGTGATCCACACAGTCAAAGACTTTGGCATAGTCAATAAAGCAGAAATAGATGTTTTTCTGGAACTCTCTTGCTTTTCCTATGATCCAGTGGATGTTGGCAATTTGATCTCTGGTTCCTCTGCCTTTTCTAAAACAATGGGACATATTAATCAATGTGTACTGAGAATGGAAAATAGTACAAGAGCACCGAAGAACAGTGTTAGAGAAGACTCTTGAGAGTCCCTTGGACAGCAACAAAATCAAACCAGTCAATCCCAAAGGAAATCAACCCCGAAAATTCATTGGAAGGACTTATGCTAAAGCTCCAATACTTTGGCCACCTGATGTGAAGAGCTGACTCATTGGAAAAGACCCTGATGCTGGGAGAGATTGAGGGCAGGAGGAGAGGGGGGACAGAGGATGAGATGGTTGGATGGCATCACTGACTTAATGCACACGAGTTCAAGCAAACTCTGGGAGATGGTGGACAGGGAAGCCTGGTGTGCTGCAGTCCACGGGGTCTCAAAGAGCTGAACATGACTTAGCAACTTAACAACAACAAAGTTGTTTTCTATGTGATATTCAGATTCCTAGTTCAGCACCTTCTGGAGATAGGAGAAATTGTTTCATGCTTGGGGTTGCTTCTGTGGGAAGAAGGGGCATTTCAGATGGTCTCTACTGGATCCTACAAGATTCTTTTGCCTTATGTACATCTCCTTGTTATTTCTGCTTTGGGTGTGTGGACATACTCTTGCTTTTCTTCTTTCTCACTATGGCCTCTAATGAAGTGCTGGCCATGGGGTATCAAGTAGAACTTCAGAGCAGGAGTGTCCATCAAAGACCCTTCACATTCTTTCATTGTTGTTCAGTTGCTGTCTTGTCTGACTCTTTGCGACTCCATGGACTGAAGCATGCCAGGCTTCCTTGTCCTTCACCATCTCCTGGAGCTTGTTCAAACTCATGTGCATTGAGTCAGTGATGCCATCCAGCCATTTCATCCTCTGTCACCCCCTTCTCCTCCTGCCTTCAATCTTTTCTAGCATCAGGGTCTTTTCCAATGAGTCAGCTCTTCACATCAGGTGGCCAAAGTATTGGAGCTTCAGCTACAGCATCAGTCCTTCAATGAATATTCAGTGTTGATTTCCTTTAGGACTGACTGATTTGATCTCCTTGCTGTTCAAGGGACTCTCAAGAGTCTTCTCCAGCACCAGAATTTGAAAGCATCAATTCTTCCATGCTTAGCCTTCTTTATGGTCCAACTTTCTCATTCGTACATGACTACTGAAAAACCTCTGCTTAGTGTTAGCATTGAGTGAGAGGCTGAGGGTGACTGAGATTTGCCTGGAGTTGGGCCATTGGGATCTCCTTTTAGCCATGATATGCAGACTCTGAGTCAAGAAGCAGACTCCTTTGAGTCCACCCTCAGGTTCAAACAGGGATTGGATACTATTGTGAGATCTCAAAGGAACAAGCAGAGGGGGAATTTGTCTGCATTGCCGAAGAAGGTGTATCCTCAAGTTTTGTCAACTGCATCACTGGTTTGAACTCACATCTTTCTCAGAACATAGTATTAAAATATCCCACTCATCCGCTCTGTGCTCCAGAAATACAATAAATAGCAGCCCTATTTTTAAAGGATAATTCAGCTTCATTAAGTAAAGAGCTGCTTCTTTTTAACATGGTTTTGAGGTTTTGCTGTCTAAACAGTGTGCCGGGTGTTGACACCCAGGCAGAAGTGTCTCCAGTGTGTATTAATAGGCCTGGCTGTTTCTGGCAGTGCCACTCCCTCACCAAGCATTCTTTAGCCAGTCATTCCAACCAATGCTCTTGGCCTCATTTTCTCATGTGTATGCATGTGGGGACAAAAGTCTGCTCCCGCCTTTATCGTGAGGATGTGATGCAGTAAGTCAGCTCCACGGCCCTCGCCAAGTGCCTTGTCCATTCTTCCACTTGTTCATTCACTGCAAAACCACTGCCAGAGGGTGCTTCGGATGGCTCCTGTCCTTTGAATCAGTCCCTTAAGTTCTCTACCGCATAAGGATCTAATAGGAGGTTTAATAATTAAAAACCTACCAGGCTGAGGTTAAAGATCTCTGGTTCACTTTCACCCACATGCCATCATAACGATCCAGTTCTGGCCCAGGAACAGGAAGGAGGAAGAATTACCTTCCCATGGAGAGGAGGAGCAGGGCCTTGGTCAAAGGGCAGTTCTTGCAATCGGATAGACTGGTTCAGATTCCAGATGGGCTGCTTACTGGCTGCGTTTAGAGCAGTGACTTATTTGCCCGCAGTCTGGATCCCACCATTTGTAAAGAGGAACAATAAAAGCTATCTTAGAAGACTCTTATGAGACCAAACACAATGATGCTTAGATGATGCTCTGCAGCAGTCGGTGAGTAGTGGTTGCATGCGAGACGGGAAGACTCAGCATGAACAGATGCTATTGAGGTGGTGGTCTTAGGTCCCCAGTCTGTCTTTTAGTTCTTTCCTTCTCCCCCAGGCTCTGCCCACCTGCACTCTCACCACCCAAGACAGCCTTCTCACGTGTCTGCCATCAGAACTCTTTTAGAAGGGGTGTGGATGAATCCCTGGTCCTTCTTCATGGGCTGGACTGGGTGGGCTCCCTCTTCATGTCTCATGCCTCTTTTGGCTCTGTGAGGTCAAAGACTGTTTTCAGGAGAGGAGAATTTTTTAATATTGATTTTTATTCATTTATTTCACTGTGCCAGGTCTTCGTTGTGGCATGCAAGATCTTCAGTCTTTAATGCATCTGTAAACTCTCATTTGTGGCATGCAGAACCTAGTTCCCTGATTAGGGATCGAACCCTGGGCCCCTTGCATTGGGAGTGTGGAGTCTTAGCCACTGAGCCACCAGAGAAGTCCCATGAGAGGAGAATTAAGCCCCTGAAATCCTTTAAAATTTTATTGAAATATATAGAAAAGTACATATATTGTCAGTATATAGCCTCTCACAGCCTTGCAGAATTAACAGACTTGTGTCATTAGCATCCAGAATAACAAACAAATCATTGACAACTTGTTAGAAGCCCCCTTCCTCATTGTCCCTTCTGGTGACCAACCTGCAGGGTGACCTCCATGGGCCTCCTGTGTACTCTATATAAATGGAATCACATGCACGTACTCTTCCATCTGACTTCTTTCACTTGACCTTACATTTGCAAGAACCATCAGTGCTGTCGTGTATGGTTGTCAATTGTTTATCCTGCTTGCTCTGTAACAGCCTGTCGGTTGACACATCCATTCCAGTGGGGATGGGCACTTGTGTTGTTGTTCCCTTTACAATCCAGTAACATCACTCTTTAAGGTGGTCGTGGAGCCTTTGTTCTGAACACCACCTGCCTCATCTGCTTTCTGAGCTCAGGGCAGCCATTGCATTGGGCTCCAGGGCGATGGCAGAAGTGCGACTTTTCACACAAACGTTAATTTTGGACCTCAGGTCTCTCCAGTGACAACCCAGGAAGATAGAGCAGGAATCTCCCAATTGTTCACATGATCAAACTGTGGCTGAGAAAGTTTAGACATTTGCCTGAGGCAGCAGATCTAACAAATGCCAAAACCAAGATTCTAATCCAGTTTTTAGCTTCTCTAAATATTCTACTCCTTTCACAAATCATACCATCCCTTTGTAAGATTTGATGAAAGGCTCACCTTAGCTGGGGGTTAAAGAAACATGGTTTTATTCCAAAGTGGTGTCTACTAGAAGTATGACCAGGTCAGTGCTTCCCTGGGCTGACCAGCTTCTTCCCACCTTTAAGATTAAAGCAGTAGAATGCATTGCCCACAGGGAGAATAGGCCAGTAAGTAAAACTCAAACCAGACTACAAGGTTGAAATCTTGATTCCTCCCCTCATTAGCTGTGTGACCTTGGGCTAGTTACTTGCCCTCTCTGTGCTTCTGTTTACCCATCCATAAAACGAGGATACTAAAAGTTGCTCTCTCACAAAGCTGCAGTGAGGATTAAACAGAAAGTGAATGTGTGGCACTTTGCATAGTGCTGGGCATTGAGTTGAAATATATGTATATATATATATATATATATTTTTTTTTTTTTGCACTTCCTATTATAATAAAATACAAGCCCTTTGGCAGGACTGACATTCTAAGAACCGAGTACTGTCATTTCAGCCAGCACTTTGAATCAAAGATCTTCACCAGCTCCTAAATAAACGTTACGTGGCTGCTACCACCGCTTCTCTTTTTGGAGATGTCTATTAAAATTATGATTCAATTGTCAGAAACAAAATATTCTTAAGATGTCTTCAACCATACCCTCAAATTATATGACACTGTCTGGCTTTAATACCCATCTAAATAGTTATACCGCTGACAGGTTTCAGGAGCAGCGTTTGCTCTTCCATTCCTCTCATTAACTTATGTAGCAACATCATAACTCTCTGGAAGGATTAAAAAAAAAAAGATGTTGGCATATTCCATCTGAATTCATTTCAGATAGCGTCTGTGTCAGAGCATTTGCATATGAATGAGATGACTTGACGTTGGATCATTAACATGGGAGCATTGCCGTGACATATTTTAGAGTTCAGGTTCAACGGGTGGAGGCAAGCCCGGCAAGAAAGGTGGGAGACTTAGCCCATTTGAAACTGTGCTGGAATCGCCTGACATGGAATCTCCATCCCAAACGGGCCATGGTCTGGAACCCTGGGTTCGCCTCTTCCCTTTAGGACAGCAAGTCCAACATCCCACCCATCCTCCCCATACCCCCAGTGTTCTTGCCCCATGGAAGGGGTTGCTCTTAGTATTAGTTGAGTCATGGTATGTGTAACCTGAAGCAGCACCTGGGTGGATTACCAAAGGAAGAACTGCCTAGGCTGGAGACGCCGTGACCTGACCATGTGCTTTCTTGGAAATACAATTGGAAATACCATTTATTTTACTGACATTTGAAAAAGTGTTATGAGTGGGCCGTGCCTTTGCACTACTGTTTGTGTCACTCATGAGGCTGGTGCACTATTGGTCTCCCTGGTTTCCGCCTTGAGACTCGGGCTCTCCTTGGATTCTCTGGGCAGTGGGACCACAGTCTTCTGTGTGTGCCTGGCTCATGGGGACTCAAGCCCAGTCTTGCCCCTCACAGACAACTCAGCGCTGTGACATCAGAGGTATCTGGTCATTGATTTTATTATTTTACGACCACACAGAGATCTTGTTTTGGTTTCTTTTTAAAAATTTATTTATTTTTAATTGGGGGATAATTGCTTTACAATATTGTGTTGCTTTCTGCCGTATATCAACATGAATCAACAATCAGCCATAGGGATTGCAGGCAAAAGCTGAGCTCACAGAAAGGACAGAAAGTGTTTAGGTGAGAGAGGCTTTTTGAACTGTGGTGTTGGAGAAGACTCTTGGGAGTCCCTTGGACTTCAAGGAGCTCAAACCAGTCAATCCTAAAGGAAATCCGTCCTGAATATGCATTGGAAGAACTGATGCTGAAGCTGAAACTCCAATACTTTGGCCACCTGATAATGAAGAACTGACTCATTAGAAAAGACACTGATGCTGGGAGAGATTGAGGGCAGGAGGAGAAGGGGATGACAGAGGATAAGAAGGTTGAATGGCATCGCTGACTCGATGGGCATGAGTTTGAGCAAGCTCTGGGAGTTGGTAGTGGACAGGGAAGCCTGATGTTCTGCTGTCTATGGGATTGCAATGAGTCAGACATGACTGAGTAACTGAACTGAAGTGCAGGTCACTTAGATTCAGATCAGATCAGATCAAATCAGTCGCTCGGATTAGGTTGTCTTTTAAACTCACGTTATCACAGAGCCTGATGTGAGTGGTATATGGGTTCCAGAATCTCTAACAACTCGGGGAGGAGTCATCTACCATTCCTCATTCTCCAGTAAGTAGGCAGAGCCTCGTGAAGTTTCGGTGACTTGGCCATGGCCACCCAGCTCCTATGTGGGTTTGCAGGAGCCAGAGAGTCTACTTAGCAGTGTCTCCTGCTCTGGCTGGCCGTAGTGCTGCCTTCTGCTTTTCACAACATTATCCAGTGAACCCTGATGCGAGGTTTCCACCCTGACCCAGAGACATGGTGTGTACCCAGGAGAACAGTCACCCAGGTGGGCAGTGAGCGCTCACTCGGCTTCATTGCTCATAGGGTCTTGGGATCCTTGGGGAGAAGCATCCAGAGGCTGAGATAAGAGACCATAACTGGCCTTGAGTGGTTTTCTGTGTCTCAACCTGAGAATAAGTTGTACAGAGCAGCAGCCATCAAGGATGGTCCCTAAACCAGCAGCATCTGGGACCTTGTCAAAATGCAAATTCCCAAGCTCTACCCAGATCTACTGAATCTGAAACTCTGAGCCTGGGGCCTAGCAATCTATATTTCAACAAGCCCTGGAGGTGATTCTGATTCATGCTAAACAGGACTCCTTCCGGAGCCCGTGTTCTGTCCTTCTCAGCAAACCCTTTGCCACTGCCGGCACAGACTGAGACTAAACAATAACTTCCCAGGGCTGCACAAGAGGGGACCCGGTCTGCCGGGTGGCGCCTCCTGATCCCTGGAGCTGGAGAGGCCCCTGAGTATCCGTGGGGATCAGGCATCCTTCCTGGATGAGATGCTCCTAGAGCGGGAGTGCTCTGCCTTCCAAGAGGCAGACCCAGGTGCCCTGGGTCCCTGCCCGCCTGCTCCTGGTTCCTCCCAGCAGCGCTTCCCCCTTCCGGAAGGCTTGTGACTTGGGAACACTCGTCCAGACCTGCACGCGTGTGATTCTGATCATTAGCACCTTGTAGTTGGGATCCTTGCCTTGTAAATCTCTTTGTTCCCTCAAAGTTCAGGGGGAGGGAGGCAGGAAGCCTGGAGGAGCTCTCCTTTCAGCCTGTTCTGCTCAGAGTAGAACAAAGCCAGCCTGTGGGGAAGACGCTTTGATCCCAGACAATGAGAGCGGCTGGACTAAGTGTTTGGAGAGACCAAACAGCTCTGGCACAAAACAGATCAGTTACTTTGCCTTTTCTTTTCTTTCTTCTTCTCTTTTTTTTTTTTTTTTAAGATCTAATTCATGTACTAGAAGTTTAAAAGTAAGTTGTTTTGAAGGATGGTTTTTCCAGTCACAGGCTTTAACCTGAAACATCTGTGTGCTGGGTGCCCGAGACAGACTTGGAGGCTGTGCTGCTGCTGGGGCTGCCCTGAGTGAGCCCACCCCCTGCCCCGCCCAAGGGTCCTGCCCTGCCCTCAGGCCATTGAGTGACAGCTGAGACTAGAGGATGCTGGAACTGGGAGGAACCTTGGGAAAATCTGCTCATTTATCCAACACAGTCGCCAAGACATAGGAAACTCCTGAGTTCACACCTAAAATGAATACAGTAAGCATGCCTGTACGGAACACCGCCTCTATGCCAAGCACTAAGTGTGTCCCATATCATTGACTCACTGAACCTCCGTCTTAGCTCTTAGCCTCTCCTCTTAGCCTCAAGGACCTCCATTTTCTCAGGTGGTTTATGGTAGTTTTAATAGTACTTATGAAATGGGTGGGATTATTGTCCCATATTCCAGAAGAGAAAAACGGAGGCACGGAGAGGCTGGTAATGTACCCAACCAAGGTCACCCAGCTGGATACATGGCAGAACCAGGCTGCAAACCCAGGCAGCCTGGCTCCACGCTCTTCACTAGAGAAAAAGGTCTTTTTGGTCATGCAGTCCAGGGCTCTCTGACGGGAGTGATGGAGTGTTGCAGGGAAAATCCAGCTGGTCCTGGGAGCTCTGGAGACTGTATCCTCTGTTACCATTGGTGTTGTTACTGACACATGTAGACTCTGCACAATGTGGCCAGGGCTGAAGGGGTGGACAGAGTGTCATGGGAAAGCGGAATAGGAAACCTGGAGCGCAGAGCTGCTGGATGGCCACGAAGAGGACAGCGAATAGTCACAGAAGAGGAGATATGGGAGCTGAGTCTCTTTCTCTCCAGCCACATTGGGGAGAGGAAGCAGAGAGGATGTCAGGCAGGGGAAACACTGTATGCAAAAGACTGGAATTACTCTGGAGGGATTTGAGGAGGCTTTGGGCTTCCCTGGTGGCTCAGACAGTAAAGGTAATGCCTGCAGTGCAGGATACCTGGTTTCGGTCCCTGGGTTTGGGAAGATCCCCTGGAGAAGGGAATGGCTACCCACTTCAGTATTCTTGCCTGGAGAATTCTGTGGACAGAGGAGCCTAGAGGGCTAATCCATGGGGTCATAAAGAGTTAGACGTGACTGAGCAACTAACACTTCCACCTTTGCCAGCCAGTTTCAGCTCATGCTTCTCAGTACCCCCTCATCCTTACAGAATCTCCAAGGTTGCTGGTATGTGAAACTGACGGAGTTAGAATTATGAATGATCAGAGCTGAAAGGGACCTCAGCATACCCTTTGGGTTAATGAGTAAACTTATATCCAAATAGCAGAAGCCAGTGACAATGGATTGACCATGTTTGTTCTCATGCCCGCCACAGCCCTTTAACTCTGGGAAACCTGAACTTTAATTGCTTCCTGTATGTCCCTTGTTCACCCACAACCCTGATCTCATGTCCTTTTGTGCTCATTACCCCTCAGAGCAAGCCGTCTCCCATCCTTGATGCCCAGGTCTCACCCATAATCAAAGTCCAGTTTAGATGCCACTTCCTCCAGGAAGCACTCCTTGCTTCTCCCAGCTGGGAATAATTCCTTCCTTCTTCTATTTCTCTCATGGCAATGATGGCTTCCACATGATGGAGAGAGAAAAGACCTCTAATATTACTCTCAAACTGACAGTTCAGCACTGTTTGGTCTAATACATTCCTCGGTGTCTGATGAGGCAAGACTGAGAGTGAGGCAAGACTGAGACTGGTCTTTAGGCCACTGAAAAGGGCCTAGGTTCAGCCGCACTGTTGAATTCCAAAGGCCTGATACGCCTATGATTTTTCCTTCCTTGCTGCCAAATCAGCTCTGCTTATCGACTGCTATTTTAATGAAACCTCCTGGTACCAGCTCAGGGAGGATATTTTTATTAGATACGATAGGGTGGATTCTCATGTTGAAAGCATTTGGTGTAAAACATGAACGCATCCAGTTCTCAGATATCCTTCCAAATATTTCCTTTGAAATCGGAAAATTACCAAAGAACTTGTGATAAGACGATGAAAAAAGAAATTAAAAAGTGAAGATGACGTGCTTATCTTCCCCTGCCCCACATTCCTGCATGGGCGGGGCTTTGGCAATTTGAAGATGAATTCAGTTAGAAGATTAGATGGGGCCAGACTTGGCTGTGCCCCAGAAAGGCTCAGGAAGGCGGTCAGCATTCTGGTCTTCTGTTTTTCCCTGTCTTCCAACAGCCCTTTAGGAGCTGGAGTCAGACAGAGAGGGTAACAAGTCTGCCTTACATATGGTCAGCTCTATTAACATAGGATGCCCCTGGCTTTGTGGTACCTAAGTTCTCAGCATCAAGGAGAACGCTGTGATCAATGTTTATGGACCTTCCCTTCCTCTACTGAAAACCTCTTTCCTGATCATTCACTAACCTCTACTGAAAACCTCTTTCCTGATCATCACTCGCCTAACTCTGCATACAGTAGACACAAAGGCTTAAACCTTGGGCTCTGGAATCACCACCTGAATTCAAATACTGGCTTTACCACTTTATAATGGGGCAACCTTGGGCAAAGTTACTTTACCCACATCACTCTGTTGCCTTATCATTAAAATGAGGATAAATGATAGTACTCATCTCCTAGGGTTCTTATAAAAAGAAGACAATTCATTTAATGCATTTAACCATAGCTGGCATATAGTAAACCTGGCATATAGCAGATTTTTTCATCAGAATCCTTCCGCAATAATTACACCTTATAACAATCAACCTTTTTGTATGTGTGTGATCTCTTTTTTTAAAAATTTTCTTGGATTGTGGTTGATTTAAAATGCTGTATTAGTTTCAGGTGTATAGCAAAGTGATTTATCCCTCCCCCTACACATTTCCCTTTTGATAACCTTAAGTTTGTTTTTGATATCTGTAAGTCGGTTTCTATTTTGTAAATAAATTCATTTGTATAATTTTTAAAAATTAGATTCCACATGAGTGATATCATATGATACTTGTCTTTCTGTGTCTGACTTCACTTAGTATGATCATTTTTGGAAGTGAAAGTGTCTGACTCTTTGTGACCCCATGGACTGCAGCCCACTAGACTCTTCTGTTCATGGGATTCTCCAGGCAAGAATCTTGGAGTGGGTTGCCATTCCCTTCTCCAGGGGATCTTTCTGACTCAGGAATCAAACCTGGGTTTCCCACATTGCAGGCAGATTCTTTACTGTCTGCGCCACTGCATCCATTGATGTTGCTATTTTTTTTTAAGTTAATTTTTGTTAGAGTGTAGTTAATATACAATGTTGTATTAGTTTGTGTTGCACAGCAGAATGAATCAGTTCTACATATACATATATCCATTGTTTTTTTTTTCATTCTTTCCCCACAGAGGTCGTTGCACAGTATTGAGCAGAGTTCCCTGTGCTGTACAGTAGGTCCGTATTAGTTATCTATTCCATATGTAGTGGTGGCCTCTACTACCTTGACTTGGAAGAATAGCTTTTGTCTGCCCTTGGGCTTTTCCTGGATATTGGCCCAAGACCTAAGGCTTCCTTGCAGATGAAACTTATTTTGGGTTGGCAGCTATTCCAGGAGTCCCGTGAGTCCTCATCAAGCCCTGGGTCGAGCTCCTGGTCCTGGCTGTCTTGCCTGTGGCCCTTAGCTGTTTTCTAGCCTCATGTCTTCCACTTACTCCTGATCTGGGTATCTTCCTCTCAACCCTGCCTCCTGGCCTCAGTTCCTTGAGACGTGGGGAATGTTGGGAACCTAGCGTCCTGGTCTGCCGCCTGCCAGGCACTCCCAGGCTCTGTGCCCTATTTCCGCCCTCTGTCTGGGCCCTGCTGGCTCTTCTTTGAGCTGCCCCATCATTCAGTTCTGGTGTCCCTTTGCCTGCTCTCAGTGCTTTTCTGGGACGTGAGTTCAGGTGGTCTCTGTCTCTACTGACTCCAGACTAAGACCTTACTTCCGTGGTCTGAGGGAGTCCTTCCGATGCAAACCTCCCAGCCAGTGACCCTCAGTATTCCTCTGTCCTCATGGACAGCGGCATTTAGAGAGGTGGCCCTGGGCAGAGATGCCAGAAAGTCCCCTTTTTACTGGGATACATAAATAACGGGAAATGTGTTTAATCCTTCAGGCCAACTTTAGTTCCTTAACCATGTGGAATTCTGGAGTCCTGGGTAGATCCAACATAGACCAGCCATATCTTTCCTGGCCAGAGGTTAGGATGTGGTGACTGTGTATGCACACGCTTTATGTGCCTTTTGTATACTCTTTTTTTTGTAGACCTCCACCACTTGTCTGGAGCCACCATCAGGTGTATAATAAAAATTCTCTCTCTGTGCTGCTGAGCTGAAGGAATTAGATGCTCCTGTAAGACAAAAGGAACTTCTTGGTACTCCCAGAAAACTGGGATATTATAGCACTGCAACACCACCTTTAGATGGTAAACAAATACATTCCTGCGAATCTACTGTATACCAAGCTCTAAGACAGTTTCTTTACTGTGTAATCTAGAGTCTTTCTTGATCCCTGAATTCTGGATGAGATAAGCTTAGCCCAAAGCCTTTCTGAAGATTTTTGAGATTGTCAAGGCCTCTTTATCTCATGGCAGAACAAAATGTTTCTTCTTTTATTAGGAACAAATATTCATAAAAGGCAGCTGGGATTGTAAAGCTTGTTTTTGCTTTTTTGTTTTTCCTCCAACACAAATATGTTTTTTGTTCTAAATTTTCTTAAAAAGAAAACAAACAACAACAACAAAAAACCCTTAAAGGTAGACATTTTTAAGCCCACTTTACAGGTGAAAAAATTGAGTATGTATTAGTTCTTTTAACTGTTTTCTTCTCTCACATAGCAAATAGCTGGCAGATTCATTATTCAAATCTAGATCTTTGTGTCTCCAAATCCATGTACTTTCCACTCATTTAAATGGAGTTGGGCCTTCACATTCAGAGATCAGCTTAATTGTGTAACTGACAGAGGTTTTATAATCTCATCTTTATAACACTGGGTATGGTAGATGAAGTCTGTTTTCCTGGGAAGTATTTTAATTTGTGCAAGTTAACTAGGAGTTTCACCTATGCCGTCTAAATTTTGACCCTGAACTTTTACATCGCAGAAGTGATGGGATAAATAACGTATCAGTCTATTAAGGCTCTTTGCAAACATAGAATAAATCAGGCCCCAGCATTGAGGGTCTGCAAGAAGCTTTATTGCCTGGAAATAGATGGTCCAGTATTTTAGTTAAAAATTGCTAGGTTCCAGAACTTATTAGGAATCTGCTTGAAATTCTGTACTGTCCCAATTTTATCTTCAGAATTGAATTAATTAGCAAAAAAACATTTGCATATGTAATTTGTTTTTTCTTCAGATGCACCATGATAACAAGCTATTCTTTTACATCATTAAGATGGAAACATATTATATTTTCATGCAAAGCAGAATGTGTTATTTTTTAAGTGTCTAATCCCCTTGTCGTTAAAATATTCAGAAAATAAGTGTATGTCAGACAGTGGGTGCCCTGAGCCTTTGGAAGTCAGACTTGCAGTTCATGAGGCCATGGATGTTTCATCTGTAACACAAGGAAGGAAGTTGTCCCAGACAAGAGACTCAGAGGAGTTACAGCTCCATTAAGGTGCCCACAGAAGGCCGGTTCCTAATTTGAAATCATGTTAGGCGTAAGAATTGAGGGAAGAAGAGCCAGAAACGGTAACTGGCATCAGCCTTTATGGTGCCATTTCAAACAAAAATTTTATTGTCGATTTTGATTTTGTGACCTTGGAGGCTTGAGAACTCATGGCCATTTTTGAAAATGTATCCAGCTTGATTAACCTCATTGTCTATAAAGCTATAGTCCATGAAACTGCCTCCTCTGGTACTTTTCTTAGAGGGAATTATCATGGAAATACATTTTAAAGATGTTATCGATTTTAAAATGACAAGGAGAGGAAGTTTATCCAATTACCAAATATATATTACCACTGTTTGATAAATACCAGGAAATAGGATTTTATCAACTATTCCTGGGAAATTGGTGAATTTCTTTCCTGAATTTACAGAGACATGCACCGTGGATTTTTATTTTAAACATCAGAAACAAGCTAAGGGATTTTATAAGAAGATACTCTTCAACCGGTCAGTTGTCTTTCTTGTATAGCTGTGACTCAATTCAACTTACTGTTTCTCCTCCATGTCAATATAATGAAAAAACAAACAAATAAACAAACAAAAAACATGCCCACTTATTCTTTTTGACTTCTTAACATCCAGAGTAAAGTTACCATATTGCTGAGGGAATTAAAAATTCTGGTGTTCGGAATTGCACGAGATTCAAAGAATGACCTGTGTTGGAAATCTGTCTCTTGTTCTCCTGCAGCCCACGTTGCTGTTACCCTGGGGAGCTTCTGTTCTCAGAGCCTCAGTTTTCTTTCTTATTAAGTAGTAGTAGGACTGAAAGGGCTTCCCAGGTGGCAAAGTGGTAAAGAATCTCCCTGCCAGTGCAGGAGACACAATAGATGTGGGTTTGATCCCTGGATTGGAAAGATCCCCTGGAGGAGGAAATAGCAAACCCACTTCAGTATTCTTGCCTGGAGAATCTCATGGACAGAGGAGTCTGGCAGGCCATAGTCCGTGGGGTCACGAAGAGTCAGACATTACTGAGTGACTTAGCATGCAGAAATGAGGATCTCTTAAGGATGTAACAAAGTTTCTGGTGATCTGATCATGCATAGATGGCATTTACAAATGATGGTTCTTATGTTTAACTCGGAGAGGACCGTTGTATGGGTCCTAAAATTCATAAAATATATCAAACTGTCTTTGTCTCTTTTATGTGATGGAGTAGTTATGTCTTTCCTGATTGTCTCCTGCAGGAGGACTGGGCTTGATTGGTGTAAGTCACCAGGAGATCATCCAGGTTTGCTTGAGCTGCCTGACACAGAAGGACCAGGTTGTCTATCACTAGATGTGATCAGGAAGGGTCTGGGCATGCCCAGTGGTGGACACTGGAGAGAGATGTCAGGATGAGATCAAAGTTCAGACCAGATGACCCATCACTCCATTCTTTGCTGATGTCCTAAAATTCTCTGATTAATCAGACCCTCTACCAGTGTAGAAATCACATCTCAAATTAAAGGCCCAGGGTCAGATGTATCACCCTTCTGATGTCTTATAGACTTGACCTCCATGGATGGACCTCAGTTGGTCTGTCTTGGGTCCCCTCCTAGCTCTGCCTGGTCCCCACTTTCTCCTGGTCCAAAGAGTCTGCACTCAGAGTTTGTTTGTTTTTTTTTTTTTCCCCTGTCCATTTCAGTTCCCTTCAAGCCCTCTCTCCTCATGTGTTCTATATGCCCCACCTTCTTTGTCTCTTATCTTCACATTCCTGACTCCCTTCAGGACCAGGAATATCTACCTTTGATTGACATCTGTTCATTCAAGTTTACTTCACCTCTAAGAAAAGTGAACCCTGAGAAAACCGGGGCACTCCATTGGGGACCAGTTCTGAAAGTTACTTCTTTACCTGCTGGCTTCATTCAAGAAATGTCCCATGGGAAAGAGAGTGGGCTTTGCTTGTAGACCTGAGTTCAAATCCTGGCTCTACCACTTGCTGACTGAACTGTTGGGTAAGTCTCCTTATCCCACAAAACCATCTTCCTTTCCATCGTATAAACAGTGATGCGAAAAACCACATCCAATTCTACCTCTGCCAGGAAATCTTCTCTACTAAAGGAAGGTACTAAGAGTATTCAAATCTTTATGAAATGATATCAAACTAATATCCTTTCTGGATTCCTTTCTGCAAAACAGAAGAGGAAACCCACTGTCGGGTAAAGGGTGAAGAATAATCGAAATTCCTGTTTCTCAAATGTCTTCCGCACATGTGTCCTCACTGAAAGTGAAAGTCACTCAGTCCTGTCCAACTCTTTGCGACCACATGGACTATACAGTCTATAGAATTCTCCAGGCCAGAATACTGGAGTGGGTAGCCATTCCTTTCTCCAGGGGATCTTCCCAACCCAGGAATCAAACCCAGGTCTCCTGCATTACAGGTGGATTCTTTACCAGCTGAGCCACCAGGGAAGACTGCTGTATCCTGCCTATAATTTGCTGCGGGAAGCCTTACTGGTGTGTCAGGGGGTGGGTGAGTACTTTGGGGGATTAGATCACACAGAAGGGCTACCTGAACGGCTTTGTTCTCCATGTGGTGGATATTGTGAACAGACATGGGAGTTCAGTTCAGTCACTCAGTCGTGTCCGACTCTTGGCGACCCTGGACTACAGCACGCCAGGCTTCCCTGTCTATCACCAACTCCTGGAGTTTACTCAAACTCATGTCCATCGACATGGGAGTAACATGCAAGAAAGAGGGTTTGGACTGAGAACAGGATATTTAGTACGTGCCTTGTCGCAGACTACCAGTGGCCAGGGCAATTCATCTAAACTGGTGGTTAGCAAACTTTTTCTGTAAAGGGTCAGAGAGTACATATTTTTGGCTTTGTGAGCCAGATATTTTGGGGTGCAGCCCCTTAGCTCCTCCACTGTGTCTTGAAAGCAGCCACAGATGACACATAAGGGATGAATGAGAATGGTTGGTGTCCAAGAAAATGTTATTTACATAAACAGAAAATGGGTTCAATTTAGATAGTAGCAGTTCCAAACTGTTTCCTTAATCTAAGCCGCAGTGTATCCCTCTTCACCATGGGGGCAGTAGAATTTCAGGAAGATTAAATAGGACAATGCAAACGAGGCATCTGAGCCCACAGCCTGACCCATGAAAAATTTCCATAAAGTTACTTCTTTCTGTCTCTTTTTTTTCCCCAAAGTGCTTCTATACAGTGTGGAGTTAGAAAAGAATGCACACAAAGGTCCTTCCCAGCCCTGTGGTTTTATGAAATTGTCCATTAAAAAAAAAAAAAAAAGAACAAGAAAGAGAGCATGCCAGGGAGAGAAATTGTCTGCATGTATTTTTCCTCTGCAAAGTCTGACCACAAGAAACATTAAATCAATCAGATGACAAAGCAGAATATGAAAAATTGAGTTGGTTTAGTCCCAAGTTTTCAGGAGGCCTGTGCTATTGGGATCAGAAGCAGACTGGAAAAAAAAAAAAAGGGGCCGCGGGGACAGAGGTGGGGGGGACTGTTTTCTACATATTCTGTGCATAGGCTATTCCGTGACTCCCACATCATTCATCACCGAAAAACTTTGAGTGCAGTAAACATTTCCCCTAGTTTAGTAGCAGCTCTGACCAAGAACAAAGCCATTAACATAAATGCAGATAAATACAAGGCAAATAATGATATTCCCAATTGCTTCTGTGTCAACCAGCTCAGCCCATCAATCTTGCCTGACTGGTTAAGAAGGGACTCAGAGAATTTATAACCAGGGAAGATTTCTTTCTAAAGCATTTCCACCTCCCAGACAAGGGGAAGGATGAATCATCCAGAAAGTCCCAGGAAATCAAATGAACACACTTCATCTTCAGAGCATCCCACCTGAGGTTCTCTCTTGGTCACTGCCGCCCTGAAACCACACTCCTTGGAGAAAGATAGAACCCAAGGAGCTCTTGGTTGCCCATCCATCCTGGCAGGGGAGAGCACTTGGCCAGGTTTCTGCATCCTTGGTCTGCTAACACTTGTTCACAGTTCAGTGGCAGAGTCTCTCAGCCTCTGGCTCTGCCTGCCTCTGCTGCATTCACTTCATCAACTTCACCTCCTCATCCACTTTTAAGCAACAGTGTCCCTGGTCTTCTCCCCCCAGTGCCCTCTTCATTCTATTACCTTTTTCCAGCCATCTCATTTACTCCATGTTAACAGGTTCTACCTACATCCCAGCATCTCCCACATCTTGATCTGCCCGGGCTTCTCCTAGAAAGGGTGCTGTCTTACATTTAACTCCTGGTTGCTCTTACCATCTGCCTGTAAAGCAGACACATCCCATGTAACTTAATCTACCTTAGCTCCTAATTCTGCTCTGCCCCTATTGACTCTTTATCTTTTTTCCCCTAAGGTAAAATCACAATATTATTTACTATTCTTAAAAATTGAAAGTAGTGTATCTGATAATAAGAAATGGTCACATTGATTATGATAGATAATAGTAGCATATTAAATTTTTCAAGTTTTTAAAAATTTTATTTATTTTCGGTTGTGCTGGGTCTTCATTGCTGTGCAGTTTTCTCTCTAGTTGCCAAGAGCAGGGGCTACTCTCTAGGTGGCGATGCACGGGCTTGTCTTGTTGTGGAGCCTGGGATTTAGAATACATGGGCTCCAGTAGTTGCGGCTCTTCACTCTAGAGCACAAGCTCAATACATGGCTCACAGGCTTGGTTGTCTGTGGCATGTGGGATCTTCCCGGACCAGGGACCGAACCCATGTCTCCCGCATTTGCAGGCAGATTCTTTACCACTGAGCCACCAGGGAAGCCACCACATATTAAAATTTAAAAACAACCAGAGGGCCCAGCAAACACCCTGAGGATCTGGAATGTTTTTGGCTGTAAATAACAGAAACCTCAATTCAAATATGGTTTAAACAGTGAAAGTGTTAGTTGCTCAATCGTGTCCAACTCTTTGAGACCCCATGGACTGTGACCCGCCAGGCTGCTTCTGTCCATGAGATTTTCCAGGCAAGAATTCTGGAGTGGGTTGCCATTCCTTTCTCCAGGGGATCTTCCCAACCCAGGGATTGAACCCGGGTCTCCCCCATTGCAGGCGGTTTCTTTACCATTTGAGCCACCAGGGAATCTCTTAACAATAGGAAAATAAATGATCTCATATAAGTGTAAGGCAGCTCTAGGTACCACAAGATCAGTAATATAAATGAAGACATAGAGTCTTTCTCCCTATTGAGTCTTTATAGGTAGCACTCTACTGCACTCAGTAGCCCAGATCAGAAACTGGGCCATGCTGGGTGCTTCCCTTTGTCTCAGCCCTAATGTCATCTCAGTAGGCATGACCTAGAGATAAGAACTTCCTGGAAACCTCTCCAAAGTGTTTCCTCCTGGTGTATGTGATCACGTGAAGGGTCTCATTCACTGTGACCAGAGAGTTGTTTTATTTTGGTTTCCTTGCCTCGAGTCCCCCTCCCCCCGCCTCTTCCACAGTAGATGACTTAGGTTTTCTGTCTGCTATGGTGGGATGACATAATTAGTGTTTCCACTTGATGCAGATGTCCACAATCTGCAGGAGCTGCTGTGGGGCCAGAGTTAGAATTGCAATCAGGGATACATCGTTCACAATCTGATACAGTAACTCAGGCTAGGGGAGAGAGAGGGCTCCACTCAGGAAGAGACAGAGTTGTATTTTTCCGAGTCTGTGTGTCAGGCTAGATGCTGTCGCACTCAAATGAGCTGGTCTTAAACCGCTTCGAGGAAGAGACTATTGTCGCACATAATACATGTGAGAAGATACCCTTTCAATGAGTTCTATTTAGTTGATCTCTTAGTTGTGCTTAGTAGCTCAGTCGTGTCCGACTCTTTGTGAGCTCATGGACTGGGACCTGCCAGGCTCCTCCTGGGGATTCTCCAGACAAGAATACTGGAGTGGGTTACCATGCCCTCCTCCAGGAGATCTTCCCAACCCAGCGATGGAACCCAGGTATCCCGCATCGCAGTCAGATTCTTTACCATCTGAGCCATGAGGGAAGCCTGATCTCTTATTTAGAATGTGACAAATCCTGGGTTCAAATTTAAGGCTGCCTGTGTATAAAAACCTCACCCTAAATCCTCATTGTCCATCTCCCTGAGGAGGGAGCCAACAGAACTGTGTTGCTAGACATGTGGAGAGAAAAGGTGCTGAGACTGGGGCTCCTTAGACAAGACACATCTCTCAAGAACACAAGTGTAAGGGGATCAGAGACTTTATTATATATTTTATTCATTGATATATAATAATCTGTCCTAAGGGAACCACTCAATAATGTTTATTGAATAAATGAATTAAATCACACAGTCCTGCAACTTGGACCTGGAAGCTACATTTACCCGGAGACAGCATCGTCTTGTGACCTTGCCAATGTCCTCCCCTTTGTCTGTCCTTTTCCTTGATTCTGACTGCTATGTAGAAAAGACTTCCTCCCATGGGATTTTTTAGACCTGAGTTTGAGGGCAGCTTCCCTGGTGGCCCAGACGGTAAAGTGTCTGTCTGCAATGCAGGAAACCTGGGTTCGATCCCTGGGTTGGGAAGATCCCCTGGAGACAGAAATGGCAGCCTACTCCTTTACTCTTGCCTGTGAACGGAGGAGCCTGGTAGGCTACAGTCCACGGGGTTGCAAAGGGTTGGGCACAACTGAGCGACTTCACTTTGAGAGCAGGAGTATTTGTTGAATGGCACTCAGTTTGTTTGTTGAAGGCACTCAGCAATGTTTATTGAATGAATCCTGGACCACTGAGTCCCTTGCTTTTTTTTCCTCCCTTGGCAGGATGTGTCAAAGTTTTCCAGGCTCTGTACCTCACTTACTTTACCTTCCTGGTGATCCTATGGAATCTGCATGTGTGTGTGTGTGTGTGTGCTCTGTGGCTCAGTCTTGTGCAACTTGCAACCCTATGGACTGTAGCCTATTAGACTCCTTTGTCCATGGAATCTTCCAGGCAAGGATACTGCAGTGGGTTGCCATTTACTACTCCAAGGGATCTTCCTGACCCAGGGACAGAACCCAGGTCTTCTGCATTGGCAGGTGGATTCTTTGGCTCAGGGTCACTGAGCCACCTGGACCCTGACCCTAATCCTACCAGAAACAATGATTCAGCTCCACCTCTAGACTCCATCCTGTGTATGGTGGAATTCTGAGCTAGTGCAAATCCCAGTGAAGAAAGGACACTTCTGTCTCTGCTTGCTATCCCTGCAGACCATCTTATTCACCATCTGCCTCAGAAATTATTTCTCCTTCAGTTGCACAATAACCACAGCAGTATTGGGAGAAACACTTTAAGAATTCCTCCCCCTCTGCCTCTTTGTCTTGGAAAATATCTCACCTTGCATATCTGCATCTCTTGGTGTCAGTGTCAAAGTAGAGACCAGGAGAAAGAAAAGACTTCCATGGCTCAGGGAATCCAGATTTGATCCTGGTTCCATGTCTTATCACCCATGTGAATTTTAAAAGACCACTTATTTATTTAAGCCTGAGTTCTTTATCTGTAAGAGAGGGCTGCTGCTGCTAAGTTGCTTCAGTCGTGTTCGACTCTGTGCGACCCCAGAGACGGCAGCCCACGAGGTTACCCCGTCCCTGGGATTCTCCAAGCAAGAACACTGGAGTGGGTTGCCATTTCCTTTTCCAACGCATGAAAGTGAAAAGTGAAAGCGAAGTCGTTCAGTTGCGTCCGACTCTTCATGACCCCATGGACTGCAGCCTACCGCGCTCCTCTGTCCATGGGATTTTCCAGGCAAGAGTACTGGAGTGGGGTGCCATTGCCTTCTCTGAAGAGAGGGCTAATTGACTTTTTTGATGGCTATTCGGCAGGCTGGTGTTACACCTTTGGTGGAGAGCCTGGCCCAGAATAAGTGGTCTCTACATGTTGATTTCCTCTCCCTGGGTTCCCACACCCTGATAAACCCCACCTACCCTAACACAGGCTGATATGTTTCCTGCTTAAATGAACTGGCTACAGGCAGTGAATTTCAAACCATTATACAGGGTGATTGCATTGGGCTGCAGGTCACCTCACCTGTCCTAATGGCCCCAGCCAGGCTGCAAGGGGCTCTGGCCTTTGGCTAGTGACATTCGGACCTGTCTGCCTGAATGTCAGTCTTCTGGAAGGTGCTAGGCCCCTAGATGCCAGTCACAGCTCTCAGGGCTGATCGATATGCTGTAATGTGTGCCTGCGGTGTTTCTCCAGACAGGAGGGGACTGGCTGAGTTGACCCAGTGTCATCTGGCTGGCTGGCTGGCTGCTCATTTCTCTTCCCTCGCCTGTCTTCTTCCTGAGCTGGGCTCACCATGTATCTCAGGGCTCTGCCTGGCATGCTCCCTCCTCCTGTTGTGCCTCCTCAAGGCGACTCCAGTCCTGCCCTTGCGTGGTGTCTCAGCGGTACATCTACTCATTCGGTCTATCTGTTCATCCATCCATCCCTTGTTTGCCTTTTCTTTCTCTCATGAACAGCTGTGGGGCATCTCCCATGTGCCATGCTCTTGGGAATTTTCAAGTCCAGTTCTCCATAATTGGGGCTGCCTTTCCACTCTAGAAAGTAGTGATGAGCACAATCAATGTTCAGAGACTTTTGTTGTGTCATTACTTGTTCCTGCATGCTTCCCTGGTGACTCAGTGGTAAAGCATCCCCCTGCCAATACAGGAGATACGGGTTCGATCCCTGGGTTGGGAAAATCCCCCAAAGGAAGGCATGGCAACCTACTCCAGTGTTCTTGCCTGGAGAATCCCATGGATAGCGGAGCCTGGCGAGCTGTGGTCCGTGGGGTCTCAAAGAGTCAGACATGACTAAGCAACGACAGCAACTTGCTCCTGCCACTCCAGCTGCAGGGATGGTTGAGGGCTCAGGGCTGGGTGGGGCGGGGAATCGACTCTTGCTAGATGTTCATTCAGACCTGTCAGCTAGTTCTGTTCTCAGAATAGCCAGCCATCCTCCATCCCTCCTTCCTCTGTAGCAACTCAGACACATTCTTGCTTCTGCAGTTCTAGTTGCTTCTGTGGTTGTAGGCGCTTCTGCAGCCGGGCATCAGCCAGCGCTCTGCCAGCTATTGATCCCGGCTTTTCCTGCTCAGCTCTTCAAATCAGAGTTGCTTCTTGGCCAAGCTGGGAAGGTCCAGCCATTCAAGATGACCCCAGGAGTTCTCTTCTTTCTCTGTTTTCCCTGCTTTCTCCAGTGAATTCTTTGATGCTGCTCTGGAGGCAGTGCTGTGCCAGGCAGACTTCCACAGCATTGTCATGCCAGCTGTGGTTTACCATGTGTCTGATACCTTCCTTCTATCTCAGAGGGACTTCTTTCCTTCCTGAAAGAAAGTGAAAGTGCTTGTCGCTCAGTTGTGTCTGACTCTGTGAGTCCATGACTGTAGCCCGGCAGGCTCCTCGGTCCATGGAATTCTCCAGGCAAGAATATTGGAGTGGGTTGCCATACTCCAGAAGATCCTCCCAATCCAGGGATCGAACCCCAGTCTCCTGCATTGCAGGCAGGCTGTTTATTACTGCCTGAGCCACCAGGGAAGCCCTTCCTTCCAGACTGTGCCTTAAAGAAACAGTCACCCTTTGTCTCTGCTCTGTGCCTGGGGGTTGTGATTCCCTGAGCAGGATTCCCTGTGCTGGGGCTTTCTCAGGATTCCTCCCAACAGGCATCAGGATCCTTTGGCAAAATGGGCTCTTGCAGCTCTCCTTGGACCTCCTAGGATTCCATAGACACTTATGCAAATGAGACTCCCTCCCGTGGCCCATGCTTCTCTATACTGTTGGGGGCTTCCCTTCACAGTAATGAACATCTCATCTTAATTGCTTGTGTTTATGGTTCAATAGTGCATCGTTTTTTTTTTTTTTTTTTGCAACACCAGCTCACAGCAATATCTTAAATTACCCAAGCCTGCCCACTTTCTTTTATGAACTCTGGCTTGTGTCTGATGAGCACTTAGACTTTTAACCATTTATTTCCTCCACATGACAGGGAATGAGGCACATAAAATGGATGGGAACAGTAGAGAAGGGGGAAGCACCAGAGACTCGGGACCCATAAAAGTAGTGTACAGTGTGTGAGGCCAATATGAAAGCAATGAGTTTTTAATATACAGTGTGTGTAATACATTCATATCCCTAATAAAGTCAATTATCGTCAGATCCGTTATTTCTCAATTTTCCACCTCAGCTCAGACAAAAACAAATCTGGAGCTATTCAGAAGAAAAAAAAAAAAATACTGCAGTCATTGCCAAGGCAGCAGCTGTCAAAAAAATTGTTTAATAAGTGCCTGTTTAACACATCTACCCTCCCAGGAGCCGGGGTAATGTCAGGAACAGCGTTTGCCATGAATGTAACCTGAGACAAAACTGAATCTTTGCCCTTGATTTGAGCAATTATCTTGTTCTTTGCTACTTTTTGAAAATTCCAGTTGTCATTCAGCAGGCAGAAAGGCAATAGAAGACAGAGCATCATCTCCGTCTTGGAGCTGTGTGTCTTTAGGGACATGGCTACAGTCCATAGGGTCGCAGAGAGTGGTACACGACTGAGTGACTAAGCACAGCACAGTTTGCAGATGACCTCCATGAACCCGTATGCGCTGTTTCACCTCTCTGGATCTGTCCCCACCGTTCCACTTCTCTGTGCTTTAGTTTCTTTATGTGTTTAATGAGGGAGTTGTTCCCAAACCTGACGGATCATCAGAATAATTTGTTGTCTTAAATTTATTTATTTTTAGATTCAAAAGTGAATATTTATTTGGACTAGGAAAGAAAATCACAATAAATTGCCCATAAAAAATCTTACATACATTACAAACTCAAAGAAGTCATATTTTTTTTTTACCAATACATTTATTTTTAGCTGAAGCAAAGCATTGCTAATTTGAACAAAAACTTTCCCGTATCATTGTCATTACTGTTTTTAATTATAGGGGCATATTAGTTGGAGAAGGAAATGGCAACCCACTCCAGTATTCATGTCTGGAAAATCCCATGGACCGAGGAGCCTGGTAGGCTACAGTCCATGGGGTCGCAAAGAGTTGGACACGACTGAGCAACTTCACTTCACTTCACATTGGTTATTTACTAATACATAAAAATATTATCACAAATCTAGTGGCTAAAATCTCCACATCTTTATTACATTTATTCCATCAGTTTCTGTAGATCAGGGGTTGTGAACAGCTTGACTGAGTGCTCTGCTTCAGGGTCTCACAAGGCAATAATCAAGGTGTTGGATGGGGCAGTGGTCTCATCTGAGGTTGGACACAGGAAGGTGTTATGTTTCCAAGCTCAGGTGGTCAGCAGAATTCAGTTCCTTTTAGCTGATTGGACTAGGAGCCCCAATTTTGTCCTGGAGAAGGGAATGGCTACACACTCCATTATTCTTGCTTAGAAAATCCTATGGACTGAGGAGCCTGGTAGGACACACTCCATGGGGTCACAAAGAGTTGGACATGACTTAGCAACTGAGCATGTGGGTTTGAGGCTACCCTCAGGTCCCAGATAGTTGCTGGCCATAGAGTTGTCTCTGTTCCTTGCCATTTGGGCTTCCCCAACGTGACCACATGCTTCATCAAAGCCAACAAGATGAAGAGTCTAACAACACTGTGTTGCAGTCTTCTGTAATGTAACCATGGAGAAGGCATCCTGTCACCTGGATGTGCTGTGTTCTGTTGGTTAGAAACACATCACAGGTGCCACTCAAGGAAAGGAAAGCAGGGCTTACACAATGGTGTGAACACCAGGAGGTAGAATTAGGGGATCCACCAGAGAGCGTGCCTACCATGAAGAGTAATACCTGATAGGGTTGTTGTTGTTTTTTTTTTTTTTAAGCAAAAGGTATAGAAAGCTGTGAAAATGCGTTAGTTGCTCAGTCATGTTTGACTCTTTGCAACACCATGGACTGTAGCCCACCAAGCTCCTCTGTCCATGGGATTCTCCAGGCAAGAATACTGGAGTGGGTTGCCATTTCCTTCTCCAGGGGATATTCCCGACTGAGGGATTGAACCTGGGTCTTCTGCATTGCAGGCAGAGTCTTTTCCATCTGAGCCACCAGGGAAGCTCGAAAGCTGTGAAGTATAAGGTCAAAGTCTCCTTTCCTCCACTCATGTTAACCGTTTCTCTTGTAAGGTTTTGGTAAATTGTTACCTTAATTTCCTAAGGGTGCCAACACAAATGATCACACACCAGCTGGCATAAAACAGCAGAAATGTGTTCTTTCATGGTTCAGGCATCTGGGAATATGAAATCAAGGTGTGGGCAGGTCCGTGTTCCCTCTAAGGCTCTAGGGCAGAGTTCTCCTTTGCCCCTCTCCTTGCTTCTGGTGGCCCCCAGCAATCCCTGCCCCTTGATTTGTAGCTGTATCATTTCAGTCTCCACCTCGGTCGTCACCAGGGCATCTTCCTGGTCCATGTTTTTTTCTCCAGGAGGACACTGGCTCTTGGATTTAATTGAGTATGACCCCATCTTAACCAATTACTTCTGCAGAGACCCTGTTTCTAAATAAGGTCACATTCTGTGGTTCTAAGCAGACATGACATTTTCATGGGACACGGTTCATTAACGAGTGGTTAGTTCTTCCTTTGGCATTTGCTGCCCAAACACTCACCCTCCCTGTGAGTCATTACAACCACCTCCCCACTGTGAAAGATGAGCAGTGTTAGACGGCAGGAGAAGGCCGTGGCAGACAGTCACTGGGCTTATACTAGTCAAGTGTCCTGGAGAGATACTCAGTCTCTCTCTGCCTCAGATTCCTCATCTGTAAAATGGTCAGACAGCAGCGTAATAGTATTTCACTTTTAGGTTTGTTAGAGGATTAAATGAGATGATATATGCAGAGCTCTTAGAACAATGCCTGGCATGTAATAAGTCCTGTGACAAGGTCAGCAGTTACCTGTCACTTCTTCCCTCTCCACCCCTGCTTTTTTGATATTTAGAAATAGTATGTTTACTATTTGTTTTCTTATTTCAAGTTACACTTAGGAGCTTGAAGCTTTTTAGGGCATGAACCACCTATCTCCTTACATGGACTTGAAATAAACATTTCTCTGCTCCAAACTAAACAACAACAAAAAATTACACTTAAATGAATGGATTAGTTATTTATTATAAGTATATATAATATATAAATAAATTCAATATTATTTCTCTATATGTTTATATATTTATCTATAAATGTTATATACAATATATAGACAAAATATACTCATGATTATAAGTGAAAAATTAAATATTGGTTTTTAATGAAAATTGGTGTATTATTTAAGTGTTATATGTTTGTACTCAAAGCTCTTTATTGCTTAATCTGTCTATTTAGTACAGTCTCTAGTGACTTCCATCTTAGATGAAGGAACTGTCAACCCCCTTCCTTTCCCTGCAACGAACGTCTCTTTCCTACCTCCTTACCTCTATCTTTTTTTTTTTTTTCCACTATGCCTGTTTCTCCATTGCTGCCTTGTAAATAAATTCTTCAGTACCATTTTTCTAGATTTTGTATATATGCATTAGAATATGATATTTCTCTTTCTCTTTCTGACTTACTTATTCTTTCTGTCAGCTCTATCTTTATTTTCCCTTCTTGATTTTTATATTTAGTTTATGATGTTTCTGGTGTAGTCTTCTATTTTTCATTAAGAGGCTAAATTTCAATAATAGCCTTTACATCAAAAGCTGACATTCTTACTATAATTTAACATTGTAATAATATTGAAATATAGAATGTATAATTACAAATTATAGAATATATAATAATATATGAAACATATTTTAATATTATTATATAAAATAAAATATATGTGATAATGTCTACTATTTACATGCTTATAAGTAATAAGCATTCTAAATACATTATATATTAATGCATTTAATCTCTAAAGCAGCCCTTTGAGGTTGGTGACATATTACAAAGGAGAGAACTGAGGCCCAGAGAAGTTGAGTATCTTTTCCAAGGACACAGAGCAAGCGGTAGGTGCCGAGTTTGAGCCTCATCCATGACCTCAGAGCCCTTGCTCAGAGCCAGTATATTCTGTGCGCTCTCATCATCCATGTCACTGATCATAGTCACGTGGTCATCTGGACTCAAAGAAGGGAATGCAAGGCTGTGCCCTAAATTCATATCACTTGAAGGAATTCAGGGAAAATATAACAACTTTCTTTCTTTCCTTACATCCAATGAATTCCTCGAAAACAGGCTGCATTTTAGTTTTTCTTTGTCAGCCCATGTATATATATATATTTATATGCTTGCTTCTCCCAGGGGGTTCTTTTAGTTTTTCACAGCAGAGAAAAATCTCTGCCTTCATTTTCCATTAAGAGTTTGCCGCTTCTTCATCACACGAATGAGATGACAGAGTCGACTCCTCTCCTGAAGGTGTTATTTCTGGCACCTGTTGGCTTCCTCTCCCCATTTGGACTGATTGCTTTTTGCTGCACACTTGTCATCCTGCGATTTCATGTTATTCATCTCTGGGTTTAGTTTCCATTTTTCCCTGGATTTCCTGGACCCCTTCTCTATTTTCCTTGGATTTCTTTTTCATTTGGCTGAAGTGTATTCTCAATTTTATTGCTGTTTTGGAGAAACTATTCTTTGCAGAAATGTTAGTGTCCTTGTATGGATGTTGTCTGAGTGCATAATTTAAACACATTTTCCCTCAAAAGGCGAGCACGGATGTGAATCTGATTACCGTCCCATTGAAGATAATACCTTCCTTCTCCTTAAGCTCTCAGGATTTCCTCTTCATCTCTGCTAGTCTGGATGCTCACCAGAATGTTAGGGAAGAGGTTTCTGTTTATTCATCCTCTACAGCACTGCCCATGAATCTGTAATCCAGAAGACCTAAGTTCTTTTAGTTCTATGATTATTTTCTGGGAAAATTTCATTTGTTAAAGAGCAGTTCCTGGTTTCCCCCAGGTCTAGATTGGTGCTTAGTAATTTGGCTCCTTAACAAGATTCCCAAATGACTTTATTAGTCAATGGTGTCCGGGAACTCTGACAAGAGAGCCCCTGAGATCCCTTGCCGGCCTTCACCCTTTAACAGGGTAGAGTGGTCAGGGCGGTGTTCTGTGATGTTGTCACGTGTGCCTCCCCAGCATGATGGGTGGAGGTGTGAGCCTGGCCACCCGCCTTGCCCTCAGCAGTCTTGCAAAGGTCATGTGCCATCTTGTTTGTAGAACTGCTCAGAAAACTCTCTTGGGATATCTAAGTGTCAGAAGTTAATTCGTCAAGGTGTCACAGCCTTTGGTGAGACTCTGTGAGTTTCAGCAGACCACATCTCTCGCTGTGCCCTCGTGGAGAAAGTGTCTGTCCTTGAATTCCATTTCTGCTAAACCTTTTCTTCATATCACCTGCTTCTTGGTCCCTGAAGATGATATCGACCCGAGACAGAGCCATCTGTTTTGACTTTCCCCTCGCCTATCCTCTTTCCATTACCTTTGCTGATTTCAGTATCAAATCAGGCTTGGTGTCCTACTCTCTAAAGAGCGGTGTCTCCTCACACTCTTCTGTAAATCATTATTATTAATAACAAGGATAATAACGATAATACTAAATAGCACTCAGGTAAAATCTTCCATTACAAAATGCTTTCATAAATAGTACCTCTGGGCTTCTGGTTTATGTAGGAAACACAAAAACTGATTTAAAAAGATGACTGTTCTATCCAAAAATGTGTTTGCTTTTCTGGGTTGAATTCATTTGTTTGATTGAAAATCTCATAAGGAAGATGTGTGTAGGAGACATCTGGGCTTGTGGAATAAGTGCACTGAGAAGCACTAAAATAGTACATCCATAACCCAAATGTTTGGACATACGTGGGCGACAGATCCGGCTTATAATGGAAAAACAGGGTCATATAGACATAGTGGATTCAACGCCTAAAGTGGAAAAATCACAGTCAAGTTTCTGAAACACTCTTGTGGAATCATGTTGTTGTTCAGTGGCTCATTCATGTCGGACTGTTTGTGACCCCATAGACTGCAGCAGGCCAGGCTCCTCTGTCCTTCACTATGTCCCTGAGTTTGCTCAAATTCCTGTGCATTGAGTCGGTGATGCTGAATCTTAAGGCAACCCGATGTAAGGCTTCTTGGGAAGCCTTCTCTCTCTAAGGACGGTGGTGGCTTTAGGTGTTTTTCAAATCTCGGTGCCACCATGTTCTGATTTGTAAAATGGGGGTTAAAATTGATCTCACAAAGGGCTGTCAGCACCTACCAGTTTCTAGCACATGGGATTAGGCTGCTCAGACTGGAAAGTAACGTTGTTGTTGTGATTATTGACATTGCTTTAATGTTGTGCAGCGGGCACTGGAAATAAGGATATTTTATTTTTTTGTAATTTTTAAGTATAATATACTTGCATGAAAATGCACACAGATCATACACACACACACACAACTAGAGAGATTTTCACACAGTGCTGCTGCTGCTGCTGCTAAGTCGCTTCAGTCGTGTCAGACTCTGTGCGACCCCAGAGACGGCAGCCCACCAGGCTCCGCAGTCCCTGGGATTCTCCAGGCAAGAACACTGGAGTAGGTTGCCATTTCCTTCTCCAAGCCATGAAAGTGAAAAGTGAAAATGAAGTCGCTCAGTTGTGTCCGACTCCTCGAGACCCCATGGATTGCAGCCCACCAGGCTCCTCTGTCCATGGGATTTTCCAGGCAAGAGTACTGGAGTGAGTTGCCATTGCCTTCTCCTTTATACAATGAAACATACCTAAGTAACCAGAACTGGAACCCCAGAACTCACCCTAGGGTTGCCCATGTTCCCTGTATCATGACCTGGCATGAACTGCCACCAAATTGTAACTCATAACTTCTGACACCATAAGTTTATTTTTCCTCATTTTTCCTGGTCTTGAGCTTATCATAAATGGGGTCGTATGGTATAAACTCTGTTTTTTTAATTCATTTGGTTGGTTGGCTGTTTTTGTGGATGTGTGGAGGGTCTGGTTTGTGCATTTTACCCATGTTGATCATTCTGTTGGAGAGCTTTTCTCCCATTGCCATGTAGACACTGCTTAACTTCCGTGTGGCCGTTAGGCAGAGTGCTGCTGTAAAGTGCCCCAGTACATTCCTTTAGAAGAATATAAGAGATTAACCATCTTCATTCTAATAATGTAGCGGGTAGGGTGTTTTTCCTCACCCTCTTCCTGTTCAGCTAATTGATCTCCAAGGCTCATCCAGCCTTCTCCTCAGTTTACGAGCCCTGACACTTCTGTTTGCTGTCTGAACTGTTGCAGTAACTGTTTTCCATTCCTGTATTTCTCGTCTCTCCCAGCCAAACTTCAGCACAACCAGGATTGTCTTCTTGAAACACATATCTGGTTGTATCATTTTCCTGCCCAAAATTTTATCCTCAATGCCAATTGAAACAAAATGAAATGATACTACTCTGAGCTTTTGGCATAATGGGGATCCATCTTGAATGAGCTCCTGCCCACACTTCTGTCTTCATCACCAACTTCCTATCTGTATACTGGTGCCATATTGGATTGGCCCCTTGGATGCTCCAACTCTGTCTCATCCTGTTGTGACCCTCCCTTCCTGCCAATGTTGAATTTCTTCTTATGGTTGAAGACCAGCCCAAGGTCATCCTGTTCCAACAGTACTTTCTGCCCCCATCTTTGTGAAGCCAAGTCTGGCATCTTGGGACTTCTCATTTTGTCCATCAGGTTAGTCCAACTCACTCTGACCTATTGAGTGAGTGCCAGGTCCGAAAGCTGGGCTCACAGCTTTCTCTATTGCTCAGTTCCTCTCGAGTCCTTGTTCAGCTAAGGAGGCTGTTTTCTTATTTCTGTAATGACTCTTCCTCATCCTCATTAAGGAAGAGGGCACCCTGGCACAGGTTCTTGTCAACACAATCCTCATGATTTGGGAAGTGGACCCAATTTCTTATTTATGCTAAATATTTGAGAATTACTATTTCATAAGTTAAAAGTCACTTTTACTTGTGTAACTATCTTCCCCCTCCCAAAGTAAGTAAATAAGTAAAATTTGCATTCCTCTCATAAGAAGCCTTTTCATTTTTAACAAGACCCTAGGCCATCACTTGGAGTCTGACAGATCCCCTTACCTGGGATATGGTTAATGCTACAGGAACCTTGAAAGGGCTAGAGTGATGGTAAATCAGAGATTCCCCCCACCAGTCATTCTGATGGGGTTAACACTCTCTCCTCTTTAAACTCATTCCTGCTCCCTGCCTTGGAGCCCTATAGCCATGGGCCAGTGCCTCTATCTACCTGACATGGAGCTGTTATCTGTGCACACACGAGTGTCCCTCATTCATCTTCTCTGTCCCCCTGCTATCCTAGCCTACTTCTTACCCCTAGCACCTGGCACACACCCTGCACATAGTAGGTCCTCAGTGAATACCTGCTGATTGTAAGAATGAATGGTTGCTTTATAAGTGAAGTAGCTCAGTCGTGTCCGCCTCTTTGCGACCGCAGGGAATGTAGCCTACCAGGCTCCTCTGTCCATGGAATTTTCCAGGCAAGAGTACTGGAGTGGGTTACCATTTCCTTCTCCAAAATGGGCAAGTAAAAGTAATTTCCATCGGGGAGATTACATTCATGTTTATTTTTTTTGGTTTGAAAGTTGACAGGAGAAGTGTTAGTTGATTTCATAAATAGATATTCGTTAATATCTGATGTGTAGCTACAGGTCCTAAGGACGTGCAAATTGGCGGCATCTTACAAGCTGACTAGGACCCATAATCCATCCTTGCCTGTGTTCAATTTCAAGTGTGATTTATGACTGCTGCCTCTGTGTCGAGGGTTAGGGTGGAGGCTCTGCGTTTGTTACCTGCTTTCATCCTTATTTCTTATGTGTATAGTTCAAGGGAAATATCAGTTCTCAACATATACACATTCAAGCAACAAACCTGTCTCCCCAGGCTGATAACGAGCTAAGTTGGATGGATTGAGAAAATGTCACCATAAGGACCAATGGAGCATTAGTGGGGTTTTAATCAGTAATCCCCTCATGTTAGGGTGATAGAGAGTTATCTTATCAAACAGATATTTATTTGCCACTATCCTAGGCACTATGTGGAGAAGGGAATGGCAACCCACTCCAGTATTCTTGCCTGGAGAATCCCATGGATGGAGGAGAGCCTGGTGGGCTACAGTCCATGGGGTTGCAGAGAGTTGGACACGACTAAGCGACTTTCCGTCACACACTCACTGTAGGCACTGTAAGCACAGTGGTGAACCACTATCTCTTCATTCTCATGGAACTTATGTGTCTTCTGGGGGGAAGCCAGATAAAACAGGAAAAACGCAAGTAAACAAGCAAATGACTTAAAACAGTTCCAAAATGTGACAGTAATAAGACCATAGTTCATTGATTTTTTTAAGACACATTTCTTTTCACCTTTTATTATTGTTGAAATTGTGATGTCTTAAAATGGGAATGTGTGTTTAATATATTGTTTTTTTCCCCCGAGAAGTTATTAAGTTGATGCTTTGACTTCCAATCGATGGTGTCTCAGAGGAAATATGGTAATAATAAAAGCTCACATTTATTGAACTCTAACTATGAGTCAGGTGTTGAGTGGTGTGCTTTGGAGCAGTGTCCCTTTTGTTCTGGGTAACAACCAGATGAAGCGAGAAGAAGCCTCTCTACTTTACAGGCGAGGGAGATGAATCTCAAGGAGGTGAGGTGTCTGGTTTAATGTTGAACATGTTGCAGGGGCCACTACTTGAGCCCCGGCCAATATGACTCTGCTCTCCTAGCCCCTCTATTACTCCACCACCCCACTTGCTCAACCCCTTGCTCCAATCTTTCTTAAGATAGCTGCTGCAAAGCAACTGATGCTATTAGGATTTCTCCAGGTATTCCTAGCACTTCCCTGCTGACTCAGCAGTAAAGAACTGGCCTGCCATGCAGAAGACGTAGGAGATGCAGGTTCAGTCCCTGGGTTGGGAAGATTCCCTGGAGAAGGAACTGGCAACCAGTATTCTTGCCTGGGAAATCTCATGTACAGAGAAGCCTGGCAGGCTACAGTCTACGGGGTTGCAAAGAGTCATACACGACTTAGCAACTAAGCAACAACAGCAGGTATTCCCGCGGTGGCTAAGTGGTTTTCATGTAGCTAGGTTTCAGTTTGCATGCTGAAAGCTAATTGACCTGAATACAGGCTGCATAAAAACACCCACAGAGCCTATATCCTCCAGTGACTATTGGAGCAAGAACTGGGGACCCCTCTTGGTCAATAATCTCAGATTCCTTGACCTGCTCAGATGACTATTTAGAAAAGGAGTATGAAGCAACCTCTTTGCTACCTTGGGGTCCTTTTAGACGTGTGATCTGGTGATAAAGGGAGAAAAGTCTTCCTATAGGAGGATAATTTGCCAGTAAGAAGATGCTGGAGACAGCTTCTAAACCAAGCCAACCCCGGAGAGGCTTAAGTGACTTGCTCAGGATCCCCAGGTCAGTTAGAGGATCAGTAGTAGGTCCCTGATCTTTGGGTCCCCACACAGTTTTTTAGTCTCACCTGTGGCTTCTTCCTTTCTCTTAACCTCCTTCTCCCCATCTTCACTCCTTTTCTCCTCCCCACTTCTTTGTCTCTTCCTCCCTTTCTCCACCCTTCCCTTTCAGTTTCTTTTATCTAAAGAAGGGCCTAGTAGATTGAAAAGGTATTAAATAACTTTGGTGGCAAAAACAGTGATGAGCAGGAGCTAAAATAGAAAGTTCTGGAACTTGTGCAAGTATGATGAACCGCTAAGATTAGTTTTGGATTGATTTATGTGGCTAAATAGTTAATATGCTCAAAGGGGTTTTAAAATATGAGGCTTGTAATTAATATTTATAGATCTAAGTGATGAGAAATGACCAAAAAAAGAAGGCTGTTGGGCTGACTCAAAGAGTCAGAGATCTCCTGAGATGATACAGGCAAGAAGCGGGGGAAGGAGGGGGTGCTAGCATGTTCCTTCAGTTCAGAGACGGTTGGCTCCACCGCTAACGCAGAAGGAATCCAAAACAGGAGCTCTTGGGGAGAGGCTGTATCTACGTTGGAGGCATGAAGGGCTTGGAGGCAATTTCCACGTTCATTGAATTCATCTCATACAGGCTGGACTGATTTGGGTTACACTGAGCTGGTGCATTGACAGGAGCACAGCACTCCAGCACATGAACTAGTAACCTATTTAGAAAATTTGTGAAAGAATTGGAGATGCAAGGCTTTTAAATTCAGCAGGGTAGACCACAGAAACAGAGGATGAAAAGGACTTGTGGAAGCTTACCCACCGTGTCTGGGCTGGGCCCCCGAGGCTGTGTCACATCTGGTCAGCTCTCTGGCCGCCCCTAGAGAGGACATGTTTGTGGTTACAGATCTGTACCCTGGAGTTTACTATTCCTGCAGACCTCATCTCTCTTCAGTGTGTACACTGTTTATATATATTTAGTTAGACTGCATCCTCCTAAGCAGAATATAGCACACTGCCTTGGAACTTCCTCATTGCTAAATGAATGTTTAAGAGCCTGTCATTAGTTTATAAACATAGATACAGAAGGAAAAACTCATTTTAAGAAACTCTGGCTTTCTGATTTAAAAAAAAAAAAATTATAGAATGATGAGTTACTTCACCAAAGCATTTCTTCATTAAAAAACAAAACAAAACAACAACAACAAAAATAGTTCACTGGGAGTACCTTTCAAATAAAACAACACAAACCAATAATTAAAAAAAAAGAACTTTTAAAGTTTATACTTTTAAAAATATATTTAGTGTATAAATTGAGGCTGCTCTGCCCATGTGTACACAATGAACCGTGCATGCCTTTCAGCTCATTCATTCCTGCAATGGTACAAGAGATATTCAGGTGGATCCTGTGAGGAAAACAGAAGTAAAATAGTGTCTTTGTCTTCAAGTGAAAGAAATCGTCACTTCCTATTGTTTGTGATCTCTACTATGTGTTATGAAAATAAAGTGTCTGCCATAGAAGATTCAGAAAATGCAAAAATGAATCCCAAGGAAGGAAGCAAATAAACTTATAATATTTATACTCAGAAGAATTCACTGTGGAAATATTTATCCATTTCTTTCCTGTTGCTGTTGGGAGTGTGTGTGTGTGGGTGGGCAGGTAGAGCTGAGAACAGGATTTGAGAGGAGGGGATGCTAGAGATGCTGTTTTGAGCAGAGGCAGGGCGAGAGCTTTGCAAATCATAATGAGTAATGGACATTTCCCTTTGGTGAGGAGACATGTGGATAAATTAATGGCAAGTGAGTGGTGTGATTTGAGTGTCTGGAATCTCTTCTCTCCTAACTTGTGTGTGAAAGAGGAGCTCCACTTAGCTGGATGGGTATATCAAAGGGCAGATGGACGATGTTAGCTAAAAGCCTACTGATCATATGACATCACTAGGCAGGCACCATGCTAAGAGCTTGACATGGATTTCATTTAATCCTCTGACAACTCTTCAGGTGAGGAATTCCACGTGTCTCTTTTGGAGATGATCCAGCGATTGATGCATTAAGAGAATCAACATGTCACCCAGATACCGAACAAATGGTGGGACTAGGATTTGAACCCAAACCATCTAGCTATATGCAGAAGGCATTGGCACCCCATTCCAGTACTCTTGCCTGGAAAATCCCATGGGTGGAGGAGCATGGTAGGCTGCAGTCCATGGGGTCGCCAAAAGTTGGACACGACTGGGCGACTTCACTTTCACTTTTCACTTTCATGCCTTGGAGAAGGAAATGGCAACCCATTCCAGTATTCTTGCCTGGAGAATCCCAGGGACAGGGGACCCTGGTGGGCTGCTGCCTCTGGGGTCGCACAGGGTCAGACACGACTGAAGCAACTTAGCAGCAGCAGCAGCAGCAGCAGCAGCATTTAGCTATAGAGTCCTGTGGTCATTCTCTATCTTGTTAAATAATAAGCCAGGCTAAAATGTAGTGGCTGAAATCAACCTTCATTGATTACAATCATGGAATTCTGGCAGGGCTCTGCAGGGTGTTTCTTCAGCTCCATTTGACATTGGCTGAGGTCAATTGGTGAGATTCAACTGATGGCTGAGTTTAGGGGGTAGGGCTCAAGGTGATTTCTTCTACTTACTTGATTCCTTGTCAGGGATGGCTGGATGGGGTCTTGGCTGGGGGTAGTGACTGAAGCAACTTCATGTGATCACTCTAGGTTGGTGGTCATCTTGGGGTAGCTAGACCACTTACATGGCCCCTCGGTGCTTCCAGAAACAGTTGCAGATGGAAGCTACCAGTCACTTAGAGCTTAGAAAGTGGCACTGGTCACTTCTGATATTTTTCTATTAACCAAAGTGTTGCAGAACTCCCCCTAGACTCCTAGGGAGGGACATAGGACTCCTCCCCAAATAATTTTTGGTCATCTTTAATCTCCACACATCCCAGTGCTTAATCCCTGAGATAAGAGGCTATCTTTGAATTCATTCATTTTCTAACTGATTGATTGATTAACCTGGTAACCAAATACATGCTGAACAATTGCCGTGTGAGGGACACTAGGATATATACAGCAGAACAGAATGCAGACAGTTTCCACCGTGGATGCTTCTATTACATGAGTGAGAGGGGCAGTGGTAACCCAGGAACAGAGAAGATAATGGAATGGGTGTGGGGAGGGGCCCGAGCGGGTTTACGAGAGACAGGGCTCCTGAGGAAGGAGTCCAGACCGCTTCACCAGAGGCCGTGCTGAGGATGCCGTGTTTTACCTACAGGCAGAGAGAGGAGCAGAGGGGAATATAAATCTTCTAGAAAAGGAGAAATAGCAGGTCCCTAAAACTCAGAAGGGGGAAAAGACTCCCTGAATCTGCAGAGCAGAGAAGAAGCTAAGATGCCAGAGGGATGTAGAAAAGTTGGGGTGTGGCCCCAGTGAACAGAGAGCCATGGCAGGAAGGACCAGGCCACCCAAGGCTCATAAGCCAGAGAACTTTCATTTCGTCTTAATGGCAAGCATAAGCCACTGGGTTTGGGGCAGGCATGTGGCATGATCTAAAATATATTCATGCTTCCAGGATGTTAGGCACTAAGCTGTGTGACTTTGAGGCAGACATTAACGTCTCTGTGCCTATTTTCACACTTGCAATTAAGAGGTTTGACTGATTTGTAATGATCTTTTCAACTTTCATATTCTGATTCTGTTATGTCCCTAGTTTGTGTTTTCCCCTGGGGTCGGCCCCTTCTTTATTTTACCAAGAAATAAGCTACCCCTTAGCCTCTACAGCCCAACCTTCACGAATGTTCTTCTTGGGCCCCTTTGTCAACACCAGCCCTGCCTGAGACGTTTCATCCACAAGGAGTGTTGTACAGACCAGAGGGGGAGACAGAGGTTGGAAAGAACAGGAGTTGTGCATTCCGATGGCTCTTCAGTGGATTTCAACTCTTGACCTGTAATGCTTCCCAGCTGTTTTGAAGTAATACATCCCATCTTGATTAGCCTCCCCCCTCCCCACAAATGTGATCCAAACAGAGGGGAGTTGCTTCAGGGAACCATGCCCCTGCTGGCTCTGGGTTTGCAGTTCCTGGCTGAAGGCAGTCACCACCCCAAATGCAGGACTGGCCAGGCCCCCTCCTGCTCCCTCTCCACAGAGGGAGGCTGCCTCTTGAACAGCCTGTTCGTACAAAGTGGAGAAAGAGGTGGGAGCAGGGGCAAGCCAGAGTCCCTGCCTCCTTACCCACCCCCACCCCCCCCACCCCCACCCCACCCCCGCCATCAAATAACATCCCCCAGGTGGTGGGAGCTAAGTAGGAAAACACAGAGCTCCAATTCCAAAGTACACATTGGAATAAATGAAAACCAACTGGACTTGAGTTGGGTGGAGGGAGAAGAAATTTCAGCTCTGAGGGTTTTTTTTTTTTTTTTAACAAAATGTTAATTATGGGGTGAACTCAAAAGGAATGTGCTTTCTCAAGATGAATTTCCTAACATGGTAGAAAGCAGACAGCATCCAGGCTGCAGCTTGGCCGGTTCCCTGGGACGGATGTCTGTATTTGGCTGTCAAGATCGACCCTCCATCCATCACCAGGCCTGGGGTCCAGGCACCAGTGGCCCACAGGAGTCAGGGAGGGGGCTACAAATCCTCGAGTCTCTGTGATTCTCTAAAACCCAGAAATGCAGACCCCTGGGTCCCATATTTGGTTTCTCTGAAAATAAGCCTTCAAGGAATTTTCTTTTTCTTTTTACATCATGAGAAAATGTCCTAGGAACCCCCATTTTTGTTTTGTGTGTCTCCTAGCATGTGCTCAGCTAAAGCACATAAACATCTTCTTGTAAGTTTGTGCAAATTAGTTGACAAAAATTTCCTGTGATTCCATGGACTCTTCATCTGACCTCCCAAGACATTTACTGCACGTCTGCTGTGCACCGGGCCATGCAATCATTTGGTGAGTGTATGTGCAGCGTTGTTCAAACCAAACCTCCAAGCAGAACACACTGCCTTCTCTACCTGGATCCTCCTACTGATCCTGGCTCCCAGTGGCCTTCATTCACCCCCTGACTCACTAACTTCTTCACTGTGTTCACTGCACACACTCCTCCAGCTTTATGGCTCTTCCCCAAGTGGGCCGGGCAAGCACTCCTTTCCCTTCTTTGCAGACCCTGTGCCCTCTGGCTGGGAGGAGCTCCCATTGGCCCTCCCCAGCCTCCTCACCCCCTGTCAGCTCATCAGAGGGCTCATTACCTGGAAAGCCTTCTTTGCAGGTAGAAGTAGCCCCACCTTAGCTCGGTTCCCACTTGTAATCTAGGCCTCAGCCATTGTAAGAGGATTTCACTTCTATGGTCACATCTTCTTCAACAGGCTGCGGGCTTTTGGAGGGCTTGAGCACCTGACTGCTGTTTCTCTCTTTCTTACACTCCTGGCCCAGTGCCTGCCAGAGTACCTGCATAATAATTGCTTTCTGACTGAATGGGAGCACTTATTAAGTAGATGCAAAACTCTGAACAAAAAAAAAATCAAGTTTACAAATAACAGTAATTTCTGTTGAATGCAATGAGCATTTGAATGTCTGTGTGCGCAGACTTTGTAGGGCACCTTTGGGTACCAGAGCCCAGCATGGGTGGATGCCTTGTATCGCTGTAGCAGGGCTACTGAAACTGTCGCAACCAGGACTCACTTGTTCCTCCTTTCTCCCTGATGGTTCTAACTCCTGAGTGAGCCCTGAGAGTCAGAGAAAGATTTCCCAGGTGAGCAACTCAGCCCGAGACAAGGAGACTGTCACTTACAACGCAACCCAAGCCCTTGGCCTCAGTCACCTTGTTTTTTAATACTTCACACTGTTCCATTTCAAAAGGGATTGATGGTAATGTATCCTTATAGCCACAGAGGAGAGTGTTGGAAGTTCTGTTTCAGAGATGAAGAAATGGAGGCTTAAAGGCGTTGTCATTGGCCCAAGGTCGTTCATCTGCTCACTGTATATCTAGAAATCACTAAGAAACACTGGCTTGAAATCTCCTCTACTGGGCCCTTGTCTTCTCTCTCAAGATGGCCCACCATCTTGCCTTCCTCCATCTCTCCCCCACCTCCATCAGAGTGCCCAATATTTTAAGTATATATATTTAAATCCCCTAACAGATGTGTGAACATACATTTATTGTCATTACTTATATGGCATCATCGGGCTGGGCCCTATTTTTTATACCTGCCTTTCTTTTTGTCGTCATGCCCTCTGGGACTTCCTGGTCCATCCAGAGTTGCCAAGGTAAATCAGGTTCTACCTGCAGAGGAGGGTCCAGGGGACATGGAACTCTTGGCATCAGACTTGGGTCTTGTCAGGAATAGTTTCTGCGACGAGAACGGAGAGTTGGTTGCTGTGGGTGTGAGACACTAACCCCTAGGAGGAAAGGTAAGGATTCAGCCAACATAGACAGCCCTTTCTGGACTTTCCACCAGTCACCCCACTGTTCCATCTATTCTTGTGGTGGTTGGGGGACATCTTTTGTTTCTATATTTTTATTTTTTAAAATTTTTACTTGGATGTGGCCTGTCCTGTCAGCCCATTCTTTTATGCCAGTGTGTGCAGATTAATTCTGTGGGTAATTCTGATGGAAAATTGGATGAGTTGGCCAAAGAAACTTCAGTAGGGGAATTAAAAGTAGTCATTTTGAGAGAGGAGAAAATAAAAGGACAGTTTCGATCATTTCAGGCCCAGGGCACTGGCTAGAGCTGAGATTTTCAGCGTGATCATTCATTTTCTCGTTTTAATTCTGTTCTTAGATAACCTTTGCATCTGGAAGGGGAATTCTTGGCCCATCTTTAAAGGATTCTCCACTGCCTGGTTTGTTCACTAGATGGCATGGCTCAGACTGGCTGAGTTGCTGAGATTCAGTCTGGCTAAGGAAGTTCTCTGTGTCAAATATATCAGCTGTCTTTTGCTGCATTCCTTGGGGACAAATGGCCCTGTGAGTGGAAGAAGTAGGGGGCTTCTTTGATTTTTAGCAGGAGTTATCACTGGAAAGGAAGTGTCTGCAGCTGTCTTAGGAAAGATTCACAGAACCAGGCGGTGCCTTTTCGATCATCTTGTCCATCTTGTGGTTTATGAACTTGTTTATAGAACAGAACACTTTCCTCAGCAAAATGCTATTCAGAGCCGAAGATGTAACTCAGGAAACAGCAGAAGTATGTGCTGTGGTTGCTTTGTGGATTTGAGAAACATCGATCTTGTCCCTTTCTCTCTTTCTTCCTTTCCCCTCTTCCTTCCTTCACCCCTTCCTTCTCTTTCTTCTTTTCTCCCTTTCATTTTCCAGAGTCGGGAACTGAGGATGCGCAAGGACAAGATGTTTATGGCAGTTCTTGGCCCTAAACTAGTCGTTGAAAGATCTTTCTGTGAAACCGCTGCCTTGTTTATTTAAATCCCCCAAGTTCCCAAAGCGAATTGTTCTAAATTCCCTGGGAGTGACACCATTGGTGGATAGATACACACATTTGCTGAATCCACTGAAAGCTTCTGTTGCCTCCAGTATGTTGACACTGATCATAAATTCAAACAGGACCAGAGTGACAGAGATGAGTGTGTGAATTCTGGGCCAGACACTGGACAAATACTTTCATGCCTTGTTTCATTTTTCTTCACAAGAAAAATGTGGGATTTGTTTTTCTATCCCTACTTTACAGATGAAGAACATTAGATGCGGAGGCTAAACTTTTTGTACCAACTAAATCTATGAGGGTGCAGATGAAGCTCTTATAACAGAGACCCTAAAACACAATGGCTTAAATACAGTAGAAGTTTGCTTTTTCCTCCCATAATAGTCTGCAGGAAGGTGATCCAGGCTGACTGGGTGTGGCTGGCTCATTTCAACATATGGCTCCCATCCTGCCTCTGATGTGGGGTTTTCAGCTTTTATCATCTCCTCACCAGCAGAGAAGCCAGATGGTCAATAAATGATTGGATCGAGATTTGAACCAAGATTTATGTGATTCAAAAGTCTGATGTTGCTATGCATTGAGGAAATTTCCCCCATTACTCTCACCCCAATCACTACAGACCAGATACAGTAACAGCCTCCGGTGGCATCATTAGGTCTTGAAGCTAGCTTCCAAGGTGGTTCCTGATGTTTCTTTCCTCTTTATCACCATTGTTGTTGTTTAGTTGCTCAGTTATGTCCGACTCTTTGCAACCCTGGGAACTGCACCATGCCAGGATTCCCTATCCTTCACTGTCTCCCAGAGTTTGCTCAAACTCATGTTCTTTGAGTCAGTGATGCCCTTCATTGTCACGCCTCATGTAATTCCCTTCCACGCTGAATGGAGCTGATTTGTGTCGTCAGTGGGATATTATGGACAGGCTATAGTGAATGCCTTTTGAGGAGGCTCAGTCCTTACAGACTTCCTGGGGTCACTAGCTCTGAGGAAGCCAGCCACCATGTGGTGAGGACACTCAAGCAGCCTTGTGGAGAGGTCCACCCCATAGGGAACGGAGGCTCCCACCAGCACCAACTAGCCAGCCAGGTGAGTGAGCCCTCTGGGAAGCAAATCCTCCATCTTAGTCAGCCTTCACAGAACTGTAGCTCTGACCCAATCTTAAATATAACATCATCAGAGTTCCTGAAACAGAATTAATCAGCAAAGCAGTACCCAAATCACTGCCACACAGAAGCTATGTGGGATAACAAATATTAATTTTTATTTTATGTCACAAAATTTTGCAGTCATTTGTAATATAGCTATAGGTAACTAATACATTAGCACAGATGCTAGGGTAAGAAGATATACTTAAAAAAATTATTTTGTTAATTTATTTTATTTTTGGCTGCACTGGGTCTTCGTTGGTGTGCAGTCTTATCTCTAGTTGTGGCGAGCGGGGGCTACTCTAGCTGCGGGGCGCAGGCTCCTCGTTGTAGCGGCTCCTCTTGTTGCAGAGCACCGGCTCTAGGGCATGCGGGCTTCAGCAGCTGTGGCTCATGAGTTCAGTCGTGTGGTTCCCAGGCTCTAGAACACAAGCTCAATAGTTGTGGCACATGGGGTTAGTTTCTCCTCAGCACGTGGGATCTTCCTGGACCAGGGATCGAACCCAGTTCTGTGTTGGCAAGAGAATTCTTTGCCACTGAGTCAACAAGGAAGCCTGGGTGTACTTTGTAATTGTTATTTATGTATTTAAAATTATTTATGTACTTATTTGGCTGTGCCAGGTCTTAGCTGCAGAATGTGGAATCTAGTTCCATGACCGTGGATCAAACCTGGGTCCCCTGCTTTGGGAGTACATAGTCTTAGCCACTGAACCATCAGGGAAGTCCCAGGATGTACTTTTTTTTAGATTAAACTCTAGCCAGCTCCTCAGGAAAGCCTTACTTGATTCTATTAGGGAAGTAGGTTTTTTTTTTTTTTCTTTCTCCTTTTTCTTTGTATTGTGGCTTCTTTATCCTACCTTGTGTCATGCAAAGCTGAAATTTTTATTTTTACAGATCAGTTTCCTTCTCTAGACTGTTCATTCCTCAGTGACAATGTCTCATGTTCAGATTCACCTCCCCTGTGCCTCCCAGTGCCAAATTAAATGTGTGTTCACGTGCATGACCAAAATCTTCTGCCAATCCTTTGACTTGGCTGTTTTGTAATATTATGCACATATTTTCTATAAATGCAGCCTCTAAAAACATGTTCATGTTGCCTTTTACATGAATCCTCTCAGTTACTTCTTTGTTACAGTAACAGGCTTTTAAAAACACTCTGTATAAATAAAAGATAAATCTCCTAAGGGCCAGAGATCATGCTGTTTGAGGAGCTTGTACAAATAGTTGGCACCTCCTTATTCTTGAAAATCAGGCCTGAAATCTCATCAAAACAAATGTTCCCTGGAGATCCCCAGAGCTGAGGAGATTTATTTTTTAATTACATTATCTCTTATCCTATTTAGAAGAGGCCAGAAGGGGGCCTGTCAGGATCCTGCTCAGCTCAGGTGTCTCTTGCTCCCCTGGCCCAGGGTGACCCCACTTTCTGATGGGACCCAGTGTGTTTCTGAAGCCATCTCATTTCCAAACACACATCCATCCCTGTGTGTTACCTCTTGCAAATGCACCGAAGATATCTCACCTACATACTCTTCTGCTGCTCTGAATTTAGAACTACTCCAGAGGGGATCTGAAATGCATCCTGCATCCTTTTTAAACCTATATATTACTGTCAGTCTTCAGACTCAGGAAAGTTTGGGGAATTTGTAAGTCACAGGGAATTGAGTTTGGGTTCAACAGACGAAGAAGTTGAAATGTTTTCAGGCATGATTGTGGCTTAACAAACGGAAAGATGGGGTGTTTTGTGATGGTCCACGTACCCTTGACGAGATTGCCCTTGACACACTTCTTCATATGCCTCCAAATTTCCTATTTTGGCTGAGCCATTGGTCAGAGACTGGCGTGTGCACTAATCCGCACCTTCCTCCTCCAAGAGGTGCATTTCCATATGAAGTAATGTTAGGGAGCAGATTTCCATTTTTTTGCTTATTTTTCCCAGTGACATTAATTGACTCACATGGGGCAGTGGTTAAGATCATGTTTATGAGATGGTCATGCATCAATGCATTATCAGAGAGAAGGGATGTAAATTTCATCCCCCATTACCTGCACCCCCCTCCCACCCCAAACACTCCACACTGAGCCTCCCAGATGGGAGGTAATAATGTGTTGATTATAAACATTTTCCACGCTTACTCAGATTTAAGACTCTTATTGATCCACACCATTGATTCAGTACCGCTGTATGCATACATCTATATGTACATATATCTATTTTAAGGAAAATATCAACTTCATTAAATTCCTGCATAAATTTTAAGATGCATCCAGGTTTTTGAAAGCTGATGCAAATGGAAAAGAAATATCTGTCACATACTTCAGGATGTTTGGTAAATTTCTTGAGAGGTGAACGTTCTTGCTTCCCAGAGGTGATCAGGCAGAAACGTGAAGGGAGGTTAATGCATGAAAAGGGCTCTAAAGACCTATCAATGTGTTTCAGTCCAACACAAGACTGAAAGGTCTTTGGGAAAACAGATGATGTCACATCCATTGCTTGGTCCCCAGCACCCGGATGGATGCCCAGCACCCAGTCACTTGAGAATTCTCTGTTGTGTTAGAGATCAGAGGATCTCCGTGACCCCTTCCAGGTTCTATACCTGCTCTCACATCTCTCCTGTCACAAGGCTGTGGCCAACATTGGATGAGATCAAACACCTAGAAGTCCTGGTGAAGTCAAGTTCTCAGAAAACAGATGTCAGCTCCTTTGGGTCCTCCTCATGATCGCCCCCACCCACCACCACCCTTCCCTATGTTTGCCCACTCAGGATCGAGGGCTTCCCTGGTGGCTCAGGTGGTAAAGAATCCTCCTGCAATGTAGGAGACCTGGGTTTGATCCCTGGGTAGGGAATATCCCCTGAAGTGGGGCTTGGCAACCCACTCCAGTGTTCTTGCTTGGAGAATCCCCATGGACAGAGGAACCTGGTGGGCTATAGTCCATGGGGTCACAAAGAGCTGGACATGACTGAGTGACTAAAGACAACAATGATCCTTCAACAGAAATTAAACTCTGTAGACAAATTCCCCAGGGCCTTTCTGAAGACATACTCTTTCAGTGAGAAAATGAGTTTATTGACTTCTCTGCCTGAGAGGAACACAAGATACAGCGCTTAGTGTAGGGGGGTGTGGGCTGGAGTTAAGGCTGCAAAGGGCCCCCCTCCATCCACTAGTCAGGGGCAGCATCCAACCCCACAGGAGGCTCCCCTTCCAGCCCCCTCTCCTCCAGGCTGTGCCACACTGTGGGCTGAGGGTGGGCTTTGCAGCCCACAGCTGGGCTTCCATCGCCTGCCCCGCTGAGTGAAGTCTGTGCTCCTCGGGATCGCATTCAAAGCCTAGTTCTTGGGCCTAAGTTGTACTCTGATCTTTATCTTCAAACTATTATCTGTCACATGCCTGGAATGTCTCCCACATTCTTGATCCATTCACCTGGGGGGAAGAGAGAATTTTCTTTTACAAAGACCCAGCTCATCCCTTTTCTCATGGATGGGCTTTGGAAGCAGGGGGACAGTAGTTTGAAGCCCAGCATTAGTCTTCCCGGAGCCCCACCTTGTGTGTGCTGCCTCTCCACCCAGGATCACCCTTCACCATCTGGAAGGACCTCTGCTCACACCCTTTGTCCTCACTTGCTGGCCTGATGCAGCTCACAGCAGGCCACCTCCTTCCTGAAGCTTGACAGACTAGCCTTTTAGAGTAAAAAAAAAAACTTCATTAGCTTTGGTCTGCCTCCCAATCATCCAGATGGAGAGGAACCTTATATGTTATGCTGGAGGTAAGGGTCATTTCTCCAAATGCAGTGGAAGCCAAAGAAGAATGTAAAACAAGGGGGTGACAGTATCATATTTGTGTGTTACATCACTCAGGACAGATTCTACAAGGGAGAGGTGGAAGGCAATGACAGAATTTAGGAGTTGGATCAAAATTTAGGTTTGGAGCTGTTGGCACTTAGACTTCGACTTCATCCCTTATCTTTCTCCTTGTCTCTGCTTTCCAGCTTTAGAAAGAAGCCAGGATATTCTTTCTTCTTTTCTTTATTTCTCCCTCTTACTTCCTCCCTCACCCTATGTCTTTGCTAAACAGGTCTTCCATGGTTTAAGCTTTCCCCAAATGATTCCAGACCCTGAATTCCAGTAATGTCCCCTCACTCCCTTGCTCCTGAAATCTAAGAAGGCAGCAGCTTCTCAGATGCACTGCTTTAACCTCACATATTTGAGTTCTCAGCTCTTTCAACATTGGTGTAACCAAATTCCTGTCTTCACTTCCTTTCATTTAAGTACTTAGGGTGGTTTCTGTTTTTCTGTTTGACTGAGACAGCTGTCTGTTGGAGTCATAAGTGTAAAATACGTGAAGGTCTAAGTAAGGGTATGGGCTTCCCGGGTGGCTCAGAGGTAAAGAATCCACCTGCCAATGCAGGAGATGCAAGAGGCATGTGTTCAATCCCTGTGTTGGGAAGATCCTTTGGAGGAGGAAATGGCAACCCACTCCAGTATTCTTGCCTGGGAAATTCCATGGACAGAGGAGCCTGGTGGGCTACAGTCCACGGGGTCTCAAAGAGTCAGACACGACTGAGCAGACAGACAGACAGAAGGGTATTACCCCAGGGCTGGAGGAGAGGAGGTCTGGAGATATCTTTAGTCAGAATCCTATCTAGAGTTGTAATTCCTTGTATCCTTGACCCAGAAAGTATCCGTTGCCATTATGACTGTCCACCGGCTCTCGAACATCAGTGTCTTTTCAGGCCCCTTGTCATGTAGAGATCCTGTAGAGAAAGATGCTTAGTCAGGTACGGATGCTTCAATTTATCACCAGATTTTAAGGAGTCAAAAATACCAAAACAGTTGGTCTGCAAGTTGATAGAATAGGAATTTTTGTTCATTTGTGGCCTAAGCTAGGGTTCTACCTAGCTACATGATCTTGGATGAGTCAGTTTCCTTTTGTGGGGCTTGGTTTCTCCATCTTAACAAGTATGATCCTAAAACTCACCATCCTTTCTACTATTCTGAGAGCTTATCACGGGATCCATCCTGTTGACTGGATGAGTTCTTACACTAGTAGTGCCTGATCCATGATATTAAGCATACAGAAATGTTAATAACCTTGTTTCCCTTTGAAAAGCTATGAGAGTACAGATGGATTTCCTAGGCCCCATCTGAGCTTTGCACCCAGCAAATCAAATATCACACATTTAAATGTCCTTGGCACTGCCAGTGTAGACAGAAGTCTTAGCCAGATACTGCAGGGAAGTTTGGTTCATCCACCATCGAGCAGTTCAAAGTCAGACTCTGTTTTTGAAATGAACCAACTTGCCTCTCACCGTCTGTTTTCTAGGACCTGGGATGATGCACACTCTTATTTCCATTTGTAGCCTAATCTATTCCCAGGAATATGCACCGAAAACCAAGAAAGAAATGTCATCCTTTGGCTGGTTACCCTTAAATACCAGAAACCACCTTCTTTTTTATTTTCTTATTTTTTTTCCATATTTAAAATTAGCATCCTCTTCTAAGAAATATCTTCATTTAAATATATTCATTTCTCTGTAAGAATGGAAAAAAAGCACTTATTCCTGAACTGGCACTACGACTCACACTGGAGATGTCATCACCTTATTTGTTAAGTAAAATTCACTGGGGCCTTAGTGGTACCCTTACTATATAAACTTTATTGTGGCTTTTGTTTATTTTATTGAGGATTTTGAAGGCAACTTATAACCCATAAATAAATGTGTACTTTGTGGCAGACACTTTGCTTATCTTTAGGTTTTCTGAGGTTAAAGCTATGTGGTCCCTTCCCTTGGGGATCTCTGTTTTTGATGGGAGAAATAGAGTTGTGAATGGTATTCACTGTATTATTGGTGGGTGTACAGTACTGGATACCTCTGTGACTCCTGTAAGTCTTGCCTTCATCCTTCAAAGTCAAAGAGTGGCCACTCACGGTCAATTACTGAATTGCAGGTATAGAACCAATGAGGAGTGAGCTGTAAGGATTTTAGGACTAGAATTAGATCTTAACTTCCCAAACATTGGCCAGAAGAGTCACATCACTAATTTTTCCAATATGGGGATTTATATACCTGATTTTCAAAAGTTTGATCTGTCAATTTGAAGGTATACCGCAAAAGTCATAAAAAATGGTATATGGACCAGTAGTTTCTCTGTAAGGAATTTACCCTAGGAAGCTATAGATACACTCAAAGTTATTGTAAGCGTGTTCATTACAGTGTTATTTACATTAGGGGATAAATTATACTTATAGAGTATCAGTTCACTGAATTAGGGTAGATAGAGATAGTGGAATGCAATGCAGTGATGACATTGAAAAGTACTTAATGGCAGGGAAAGAAACATGACATACAGTTTGATGAAACAGAAGGTGATAAACTTTTTTAGGCAAGGAGACTACATTCAAATATTTATGTGTATCTGTGTATGCCATATAAGGATAGATATAGATGCAGGTAAACATACTTAATGGAAAAAATCTGGAAGGATATGCACTCCTACTTAGAAGTGGTCATTTCTTGCTGGGGTTATTTCAGGTGACATTTACTTTCTTTTGTATATGTATTCTACAATGTATGTGGATTGCTTTTAAGATCAGAAAATATGCTGATTTTTTAAAAATGGGACTGGCTTCTGGGTGTGCTGGCAGAATAACAATGGTGAGGACCAGTTGGCAGAGCCATCAGAGATTTTGAGACTACAGCCTTCATAAAGTCACTCCAGAATGAACCCCCACCCCTTTAATATCACTTTGGACCATTTGGAAATGGACACTACAGACACGTCTGTGTATGTAAGAGTTGGGGTGGTTGTGGTAAAAGGGTCTCCTTGGATGACATAGGGTAGTTGGTTTGGTTGGACACTGATGATGGACAATCTTAACCAGATGGAGATCAGGGAACAGAGGCTCATGTCAGTGATTCCAACTGCTTCATCTACTTCTGAAGGAACTGATGTCTCAACAGGTGGGTGATTAGAATAACTTGGAAACAAGATGGGAAAGCAGTTGCTCTGAACCACAACTTCAGACTTCAAATCAGGATGATGGGTGAGGGCCAGCCCTCCACTTGTCTGATTCATAAGGGAGGTTGTGAATTAGAGGCACCTAATGATGATGGATCACAATAAACTGTGGAAAATTCTGAAAGAGATGGGAATACCAGACCTCTTAAGAAACCTATATGCAGGTCAGGAAGCAACAGTTAGAACTGGACATGGAACAAGAGACTGGTTCCAAATAGGAAAAGGAGTATGTCAAGGCTATATATTGTCACCCTGCTTATTTAACTTCTATGCAGAGTACATCATGAGAACTGCTGGGCTGGACAAAGCACAAGCTGGAATCAAGATTGCCAGGAGAAATATCAATAACCTCAGATATGCAGATGACACCACCCTTATGGCAGAAAGTGAAGAGGAACTCAAAGCCTCTTGATGAAAGTGAAAGTGTAGAGTGAAAAAGTTGGCATAAAGCTCAACATTCAGAAAACGAAGATCATGGCATCTGGTCCCATCACTTTATGGGAAATAGATGGGGAAACAGTGGAAACAGTGTCAGACTTTATTTTTTGGGCTCCAAAATCACTGCAGACAGTGATTTTAGCCATGAAATTAAAAGACGCTTACTCCTTGGAAGGAAAGTTATGACCAACCTAGATAGCATATTGAAAAGCAGAGACATTAGTTTGCCAACAAAGGTCCGTCTAGTCATGGCTATGGTTTTTCCAGTGGTCATGTATGGATGTGAGAGTTGGACTGTGAAGAAAGCTGAGCACCGAAAAATTGATGTTTTTGAACTGTGGTGTTGGAGAAGACTCTTGAGAGTCCCTTGGACTACAAGGAGATCCAACCAGTCCATTCTAAAGGAGATCAGTCCTGGGTGTTCATTGGAAGGACTGATGCTAAAGTATTGAAACTCCAATACTTTGGCAACCTGATGCGAAGAGTTGACTCATTGGAAAAGACCCTGATGCTGGGAGGGATTGGGGGAAGGAGGAGAAGTGGACGACAGAGGATGAGATGGCTGGATGGCATCACCAACTCTATGGACATGAGTTTGAATAGACTCTGGGAGTTGGTGATGGACAGGGAGGCCTGGTGTGCTGTGATTCATGGGGTCGCAAAGAGTCGGACATGACTGAGTGACTGAACTGAACTGAATGATGATGGTATTTATTCCCTGAGACCAGCCAGTAATATACTTGGACACATCTCAGAACAGTGTCCTAGGAGCCACATTCTAAAGAAGGAAGAAAAACAAAAATGTTAGTTCCTCTATAAGAAATTAAAAAAACAAATCACCTTCTGTTTGGATTTCTTTGTGTTTCATAGTAAGTACGGGGAGGATGTAATCTCCTTAGCTCCCTCCCTCCATACATTTCCTCTCTTTCTACTCCCCTTTGTAATTACCAGTAAGCAGGAAGGTGTTGTTAACCTGAGTGATCCAGGAGAGCCACTGTTGAGCATGGTGACCGTATCTTAAAAGTCCTCATCCCCATGTTTCATTCCTTCTTTTCCACTCTTGCTACAAGCCTGGGTGGAGGGCCATCCTCAGGACCAGTTTTCTTCCTCCATCTTTCCTGACTGTGCAGCTGGGGAAATAAGGGGGTCAGAGCACCTGGCTTATTCAGCTTTCTGGAGCAGGCCTGAATTTCTGTGTGGCCTGCAGTCTTCCCATTTAGAAACCTAGGAAAGAAATGGGTCAATGTATTGACATCTTGGTCTGGAGAATTCTCTGTTACGTGGGGCTTCCTGTACACGATCAGATGTTTAGTAGCATCCCTAGCCAGTAACTCTGTCCCCTCCATTTATGACCACCGCAGATGTCTCCTGAGACTATTAAATGCCCCCAGTGGGGTAAACTCTCCTCTGGTTGAGAAGCACCGCTTTTCACTTAGGACTTGCTGGGTGTACTTTCGGCCTCTGTTTTGCATCCTTGGGTACTAACAGATAGTTTCTGGATACACATAGAAGAGCCACATCACTGAGGGTTCAGTTTAGAGCTGTCCTAATACACAGCCATGTTGAGAGGTCTAGACCCACTCCAGCAGGTTTTAGACACCTTGTGTGTGTGCTAGGTTGCTTTAGTTGTGTCCGACTCTTTGCAACTCCATGGACTGTAGCCTGCTAGGCTCCTCTGTCCATGGAATTCTCCAGGCAAGAATACTGGAGTGGGTTACCATTTGCTCCTCCAGGGGATCTTCCCGACCCAGGGCTCAAACCTGTGTCTCTTACATCTCCTGCACCGGCAGGCAGATTCGTTACCACTAGCACCACTAGACACCTCGTGGAGGTAGATTTTCCTCCTAGGCACCTTTAGGCAGCCTATGGGAATCAAAGCTGGCAGCTTGCCACGGCCAGGGGATTCAGGGCACCAGGTCTTGTTCCACTTCCTGGTTCCTGAGCATTTTGGCTGAGCTCAGAGCCCACGGAAGGGAGAGGCCATCATGGAGGCGGGGAGCAGGGCAGGAAGGAGAGCATGCAGGAGTGGGGTCAGGAATTTCCTTAGCTTCATTGGAAACAGATGTCTAGCAGCAGCAGCAGAGGTGGAGGGCGGGGCTCTGCTTGAGGCTAGCAGGCTTGGCTGCTTCCCCTCTCCACCTCCCTCAAACTTCCCCCTGCCTCCTTCCCACCCCCGCAAGCACTATTATTTAAGGCAAGGGTTCTGGCTTAAGGGAAGCTGCCTTCATGAGAGCATGGGCAGATGTGATGACTGTATTTGCATGTGGTCAGAGATCATGGGATTAAAGCACCTCAGGGTAGAAACGTCCCTTTGTGATCTGAGTTCAACACCTTCATCTGAGGTCAGAAACCAAGCATGCAGTCCAGGAATCCAGGTGTTAATTTAATTCCCAGGGTCTTCGCCCATAACCCGCCCATTCCTTGAAGCCCTCTTTTAAGAAGTAACTGGGGTGGGGAGGGAGGTGGGAGGGGTTTCAGGATGAGGGGACACACCTACACCCATGGCTGATTGATGTTGATGCATGGCAAAAACCATCACAATATTGTAAAGTAATTAGCCTCCAATTAAAATAAATAAGTTACTTTTTTTAAAAAGTCAAAATATAAAAAAGAAGTAAACCCTCTAAGATCTAATTGAGCATATCTGTCATCCCTAGCCTGTGCCTATGGCAGACATCACTAATTGATCACAGAGTTTTTTCCCCACGGGGTTTTGATGCTGCCTAATTATCCTTTATCCAAACAGCACCCCAGGTAGGTGGTGCCAATCAATCGGATATTAAAAGTGTTTTCTGCACCTTCTGGTGACTCGGTCTGTCAGTCTTTTTAGAGATACATGAAAAGTAGGGCCTGGGGGAATGTGTTAATTTGAGATTGTCTTTTGAGAAAGGGTGAAAGGAAGTATGTCACAATTGTAGGCTATTCTAGAGCCTTTGAAACCTCAGTGTGGACATGGAGTACCTGGAAGATGTTTCTGCAGTGCAGGAAGTCTGGAGAGAGGCCTGAGAATCTGCAGTTCTAACAAGCCCCTGGGCGATGCTGACGCAGCTGGTCTGTGGATCGCACAAATCCACCCAAGCCCGCCAGTTCATCATGTAGGAAACTGTGGTTCCCAGAGGATGAGGGAGGAATCAGGTCCGTTTCACCATACACTTTGTTAGTCCCCGGACACAAGGATTTCATTAATGTCTGCTCCTCGCTCTGTTTGGCTGATCTCTTTGGCCGGGTATCTGGCCTGCAACTACCAAACCTTTTCAACCAGAGGCATCTCAGAATTGATGTCCACCTCAAATCTGGTGTATTTAGAACCTGACTCCAAGTAAGAACTATTATATGCCTTCACATTTTTGGTCTTTCTGGAACATTCTTAAAGATACTGTGGGAGGTCGTACCCTGCTAAGAACTGAACCTTAACTGAGGACAACAGAGTGGATGGATGGTCCCTGAAAGGTCTATTTCCTTTGAGCGGACCTCGTTTATTTTGGAATTGCCTGCTGCTGGAAGGAAAACTAACATGGACTGTCATGGCTTAAGAGGGGGGTAGGGCTTCATGTTTTGGTAAATAACCTCTGAGTTGAGAAAACATTTTTTGTTTTTTTTTAATCCAGCCTAAATAAATAACTGGGTTCAATCCCTGGGTTGGGAAGATCCCCCAGAGAAGGGAAAGGCTACCCACTCCAGTATTCTGGCCTGGAGAATTCCATGGATTGTATAGGCCATGAGGTCGCAAAGAGTCGGACACCACTGAGCGACTTTCACTTTCAAATAACTGCAAGGGGAAAGGTGGTGGGGAGGGGGTTTCTTTCCTTTCGCTCAGTAATTGAGACATCTCACTCTGGCATAATTATATTGTCAAATGGAAGATGCTTCAAGTAATTAGGAACATAATTAGTCAAGCTTTTCTGCTCCCTGTGTCCTCGACTAAAACACATGCCTTATATCCAGTGCCCTTTGCAGCACGGGACCATCTTTAACAAGAAACACTTTCTTCTTCTTTTGCTTTTAATGAACAAAAGGAGAAAAGGAAAACAAAGAGTCTTTCGGGGATCAGAAATGCTACTTACTTGGTATCAGTTAACAAAAATCAGATATGTGGAAAGATAACATTAAGAAACATCATATACTGTGACTTTGGTCAAGGTTGCTGCTTCTGCTGTTATTACTATTATTAATAATAGTAGTGGTATAATTTCTTCGAACTTGGTATTCTCAGAGTTCGTGAACTTTCTCTCTGACCATCTCTTCATCAGATACAGAAAAGCCTTGGATTTTTCAACTGATTTTACAGAGTTTGTAAAGAAGTTTCTTGATACCTCAAGTCCTCCCTGCCAAGGAAAGCAGAGACATGAATGAGGTCAAATAGACTGTGGTCTCTTTTAGAGAAGGAACCTGGTTTTTGTCCATAAAATGCCCTTGACTATGGTGGGCATCCAGTAAATGGTGACCCCCCCCAGTGGAAACTGGTATGTGACCAAACCATACAGACTCGGGATGAAAGAGGGCATTGTTCCATTCACAAGTTCTCAGACAAGAGCTTCACCAGGGCCTCCATACACACAAGCTCTCCGAGTTCTCAGAGCCTCCTGACAAACAGGTATTAATCATCCCAGCTCATTGAGAATTGAGCCCAGTGGGAGCCCCAGTCTACCATGATGAGCCCATTCACAGGATGGAGGGGGCCTCAGTCTCCCCTCCCCTCGCTGGACCCCTACCACTCCAAGGCCTACAGCTGCTCCTGGCTTCAGTCTGGATGTGGCTTCCCGCTTCTCTCCTACTTCTGTATTAATATTTGCCTTCCTGACTCTCTGGGGTCCGGGGCCAGGGGGTGGTGGTTGGGAGGTGGAAGACTGTGATACAAGACTGTGATACAAAGACAGCAGACCCTGGAATCAGATACGTCTAGGCTTGAATCTAAGCTCTACTTATCCTGAAGCAAATTACTTCATCTCCTTCATCCTTGGTCTTTCAATCTGTTAAACAGGAATCAGCATATGGATGGACAGAATGATGGATGGGTAGATAGATGGATTAATTTGAAAAAAGCAAATAATTAATAGGGAAGTGATGGGTGAGTGGGTGAGACATGTTAGCATTAACATGCCTAAATGTGTAAGAGTGATATCTCCTTTTAAGGAGACTACATGCTCGTTTTTGGTTCAGGATCATAGGGATTAGGAGAGCGAGGCATCAGAGAAGCGAGTTTACAACCCAGCTGGGGTCCTTACAGTTAGTTTTGTTTCAGGTCAGCATTTACCACATTTGTGCCAAGGAACATGAGGCAGATGCTCCATAAAAAGAGGGTTCTGTGGTCCAGGGTCTTTGGGAAATTGAACCCGTTCTTGGAGATTCACATATACAAGAGCATCATATTGAAGCCTTTGAGAAGTTTTATAAATACTTGTTTTGTGGTAATAATACTTGCTATTGTTTAAAATCCAATGTGTCTGCAAAACATGCTCACGCAGCCTATCTTTCACATACTGCTTCTTAACTCACTCCCAGAGGAACCACATCCTGTAGGACCTGTCTTTCATATGCAGTGGCCAAGACTACACAGCACTCTCCATGTGGGGTCCATCCACATGGGCTGGTGGTCATCGAGAATCACATACATGCTGTGGATGCATCCTCCCAAACGATCATGTGATGGGATTAGGACCAGTGTTACCACCACCGCCGTTTCACAGATGAATGAATGGCACTCCGGCAGATGGAAGGAACTGTCTGAGTCTACACAGTTTACAACTGACAAGTTTAACTTCATCCCTGGTCGCTCAATGCCCATTCTCTTAGGTCCACATGTACTCCTGTCTGTAGTTACTGGGGTCTCTCTCTGGTGCCTGCTTGGTGATGCATATCTGTTGAAACAGGTCTGGGCAGCCCATGCACTTCACTCTGCAAATGTGGAAACAGCAAGTGCACTTCACAGCCTGACAAGCAGCTCTCCAGCAAAGGATAATGGAGCAGGAGAGAATGATCACACTAACGAAGGCGGTAATTGCACTTACCAGGACTTGTAGAGCACTTTGCTGTTTTGTGAGTGCTTTCACACATGGCACCCCTCTTATATCATCACAGCAACCCAATGAGTAAACTGGGCTTGGCGCTTTTGCCCTCACCTGACAAGGAGGAAACCGCAGTGCAGCGAGGTAAACGGAGGAGCAGAATCTCATGCGGTGCGCCGGCAGCAAGTGCATCGCCCGAGGCCGCCGCCTCTCTCCTGACTAGCTCTATTATTTGCATTACCACCCCTCAGAGAACATGGTGCAAACAGACCTGTCTCTTGCCGGTGTCTGTGCTTTCCAACTGCCCACTTCTATTCTTTCCTCCTTCCTCCATTTAGAATGAAAATTTCAAAATCCTGAGATATGCAAAGAGAACAGTCACTCATAATCCCACCGTCCTGAGATGACCACTGCGTGTTTGCATCTAGTATTGTTTTATGCCCATTTGTCTGTTATTACATTTTCTCAAAAGCATACTTTTAAATGTCTGCAGTGAGTTTCACTTTATCTTACTTTACATTATCCTTTTGTTGTTGGGTGTTTAGAACGTTTTCATATTTTCTATAATTTAAGTAACATAAACATCATTATACATAAATTTTTGGGAGCTTAAAAAAAAAAACAAAACACTGTCCTTGAGATAAATTTCTTGAATGAAATTTTAGAGTCAGAGTGTTTCCAGATATTTAAGACTTTGGGTGGATGTTCAAAATTGCCATCTAGAAAAGTTTTACTAATTTTATAGCACCATGAGCAATAATTTTCTGCACTTACTATTACTCTTTTTGAACTTTTAAAAGTTCACAGGCATTGTTTTAATTTTTGTTTCTTTAATTACCAGTTTGGATGATTTTCTCTTTTTAAATATTCACTTTTGGTTGGTCATTTTTATTTCTTCTTTTGCTAATTTCCTGCTCATGTCCTTTCCTATGATTCTTATTACAATGATCATTATTTTGCTTTAGGTATGCTTTTCTTATTAATATCTTAGGAATCTTTACATATTAAGGGGGCTAATATTTATGTTGCAAATAATGTTTCCCTTAGGTTGAAATCATAATGAGGTAAACACTGTGAGGCATGTTTTTAATTGATGAGAGAACTTATAGGGGGTAAGATCCTGGCTCAGGATGAAGAACACATTTCTAGTAAGGAAAGAAAATTATGTAAAGAAGGGATTTATGGTTTTGTGTTAATCTTATTTCATGGAGAGGTAAACCAAGACTCAGAGAGTTCCACTAATTTGCCCCAGGTCACATAGCACAAAATCAGAAACAAGATTTGAACCCAGGTCTGTCGTCTCCAGCTTCTGTGTACTTTCCATTGTGTGTCTCCCTGGCATCCCAAAGGGAGGTGATCATCAAAGTTATGTTGCAGATATACATTGATTGCAGTCCCTACTGGGGACTGCAGGACGACTTCCCTGCTGGGGCAGTGGATGGGAATCCGCCAGACAGTGCAGAGGGACACGGGTTTGATCCCTGGTCCAAGAAGATCCCACAGGCCATGGGGGCAACTCAGCCTGTGTGCCACAGCTACTGAGCCCACGTGTCACAACTCCTGAACCCCCACACCCTAGAGCCTGTGCTCCACAGCAAGAGAAGCCACCACAATGAGAAACCTGTGCACCTCAACAAAGAGTAGACCCCACTTGCCACAACTAGAGAAAGTCTGTGGGCAGCCCCAAGACCCAGTGCAGCCATAAATAAATAAATAATAAATAAACAGATTGCTCGCAGTCCACAGGAAAGACCCGATGAGGAAAGAGACAAGAGAATGAAGAAAACAATTAGGAGACTGAGAATTGGAGCCCTTAAAGAAATACATTCAAAGACATCAAGGCAGAGGTCTTCATTCATAAACGAGAGGTGGAGCAACATGACCAAGCCACCTTCCTCAATCCACACCTTGCATCACCCTTATCAGCACCAGCCTGGCTGCTTTTAAGGCCACTCTTGACTTTCTCTGAGCTAATCTCAAAGATTGATTTTCTTAAGAAGACAGATGTGGAGTACGCTTTTGGGTGGCACCATTTGCAGTATTTCAGATTCCTACTTTCTGCTTTCCCTTTCTCACATTCCTATTTCTCTTTATTTATTTTTCTTAAACTGCTGAGTCTGATAAATTAGGGCTATTAAGAGACTGTTTGTTATTCCGTCCTGAGTTACTATTTTTAGAGCTTAAAACACTCATAAATATATGGATGCCCTGACTGTAAATGGATACATTTTAGCCAGTGAAAAATTCATTTTCTCTAATACACGTTTTTAAAGTGTCCTCCTGAAGTTCTGCACAATATCTCACCATGATCTTTCACTGTTCCTCCCATTTTTATCCGATAAAAGCAGATCCATCATCCGTGTGGTTCCTTTTTCTCTGCACCATAAATAACAGCTGGGAAGGGGGGCATCTCCCACAACACAGCAGCTTCGGGTTTTAACCAGTTTTGGAATTTATTGTTCAGCCTTCTTGGGATGGGAGCCAGAGGTACCTGCATGCCCCTCAGTTATCTCATGGCCTCTCTCGTTTTGGACAAAGGCACTCCAAGTACAAGCAGAGTGAATTTTGCATCTGATTTCATCCTGACTTTCTGGATGGAAAATCAGATATGAGGAAGTCTTCATATGATGGTCATACACCCAAGGGGTCTTCCCAGGTGGCTCAGTGGTAACAAATTCGCTTGCCAATTCAAGAGATATAGTAGACGCAGGTTTGATCCCTGGGTCAGAAAGATCCCCTGGAGTAAGAAATGACCACTCACTATAGTATTCTTCCTGGGAAATTCTATGGACTGAGGAACCTAGCAGACACATTCCATGGGGTCACAAAAAGTCAGACAAAACTGAGCACACACATATATACCCAGGATCTTCTGAGTCAGTCTCAGTTTTTGACTATAAACCCAGTCAAATTATTTTTTAATATTTGTTTTTATTTATTTGGCTGTGCCGGGTCTTAGCTGTGGCATGTGGGATCGAATTCCCTGACCAGGGATCCAACCCGGGCCCCCTGCATTGGAAATGTGGAATCTTAGCCGTTGGACTACCAGGGAAGTCCCCCCCCCACCCCAAGTGAAATGATTTGAGAGTGACCATTTTTAAAGCTCAAATGTATCCTGGTTTGGATGACAAATTATATAGTCACTGTGGATGTAGGTTTAGAAACCCAGTGCTCTATATTGCTTCTCATCTTTTCCCTATTTCCCATCAGATCTTCATTCTGTGTGTTGAAATTTTCTCTCCTTTCCATCAACCACTTATCATAGTCAGGAGACTTACTATCAGAGGTAACATCTCCAGACTGGAAAAAAAGAAAGATACACGATGTTAGCTCCCACCCTGTACGAGACTCTATGCTAGAAGCTTTTCAAAAAGTCATGCTTTCATTCTAAGGACAACTCCCAAGAGCTGCTGTAATTCATCAATATCAAGAGGCATATGTTTTCATTCATTAGTATCTGGAAATTGGGCCATGCCTTATCACTGATGTCATCTTGTAATTGCCGTTGGTCATGTAGCATTGTGGTGTACTTGTCATGGTCTGTGCTTGTACGAGCATCAAAACTGACAGAATGGGTGTCAGCAGCTTGGAAGAAAATTGTAGAAGCTTCTTTCAGATCCCAGGAATCAAATGATTGTGGAGAAAGGCAGGCACTGCTTATTGGCAAATAAGCACTCTTTAGCCATATTTGGGGAGCAGACATCAATAGCAGACCAGCTCTGCATCACTGAAGAGCCACATTCAACACAGCAAACATGACTATTGGTTTCTTTTAAGGGTTCCTGTAAGAAATGCTGTATCACCAATAACTTTAATGATACGGGGCGGGTGGGGGTGTGTGTTGTTTGGAAAGTTACCTGATGATTTTTGGATGGCAGAGTAACTCTGACTATTAAGAACATCGAGGAATACTTCAACACATTTGAATTTATAGTTTATTTTTATTTAAAAATTTCCTTTTTATTCATGCCAGAGAGTGACATGGGCTTCCCAGTTGGGGCTAGTGGTAAAGAACCCGGCTGCCAATGCAGGTGACTTAAGAGATGTGGGTTGGATTCCTAGGTTGAGAAGATCCCCTGGAGGAGGGCCTGGCAACCCATTCCAGTACTCCTGTCTGGTGAATCCCATGGATAGAGGAGCCTGGTGGGCTATAGTCCAGTGGGTCGCAGAGAGTCATACACAACTGAAGCGTCTTAGCACACACGCATGCAAGAGTGACATGAGATAAAATCTATATGGATTAAATCTCAAAGAGATTTTAAAATAATTTTAAATATAAAATGAAATTCCAAGAGATTAAAAACATTGAGTCAAAGGTTTGCGGAAGTATCCTTTTTTTGTTTGTTTGTTTGTTTTCTTAGTGGTATATAAGAAAACAGGTGTCCAGTCATTGATGGTGTTTTCTGGTGAGTAGTAGTTACTCTTGAGCTCATTTCACAGGTGAGACTAGAAAGACATGTATTCCCAAAGATGACACAGTTAGCTAGTGGCTGTGTAGCTGTGGGGTTGGAATGAGTCAAAAAGTTGACTTAGATAACAGTCATGGGGTTGCTGCAAAGTGCCAGGCAATGTCTGGGGAAGTCAGAAGGAAACTCGTGTGGTCTCTACTCTCCCAGAGCTTCTGGTCCTGGGAGCAGAGGGAGTGCCTCGGAAGATGGAGAGGCAGGTAACTGTGATGCTTCCTGAAGGGTCTGATGGTAGCAAGAGATTCAGCCCTGAAGCTGGGGCTCTGAGGCAGCACCCACGAGGAAGGGGCTTCCAGACTCTGGCCTGGAGAGGAAGGAGGGAGTATTAACCCATTGAGGAATCTGGGGAGTAGGAGCGCTGTTTCACACAGCGGGACAGCAAGTACCAGCAAGCATCAGTGCACATCGCCGCTGAATCTGCCGCCTGCATCCTTTCCATGAGGGTACCTTGTGGAGTTGCTGATGCTGACTGGCTGGGGCAGTGCCCTGCGGGAGACAGCAGCAGCTCTCCTGGGGAGAAAGAAGATTAACTTCCCCAGGAACTGATGCTTTGGACTCGCTCTGCCTAATTCTCACAGAAGTAGGGGGCTGGCATTAAAAACTCCAATCTCAAGGTGAGAAAAGCAAAGTTCCAAGTGCTAACCCGCTGTGCCCAAGGTCACACAGGTCATAAGTGATGGAGGTGAGATGCGGACCCCAGAGGACTGGACTCAAAGTGAGTTTGTGTTAAACATCAAAGTAGGTCACACAGCTCCAGGACGAGAGGAGATGCAGGATCCATTTGATTCCGTCCCCGCCATGCCCTGGTGTGTTGCTGGAGGGGAGGGAAACAGAGGCCCCACGGGTGAGCGGTGACCTTCCCCAGGTCACACGTGGCCAGTCAAGCTAGGAACCAAGGTGTCAAGGAGCGCCTTCTTCACTTACTCATATGTCCATGACTTTCATCAACTTGTGTTTAAGGGCCATTCAAGCAGGACAAACCACCGCTTTAAAGCAATTACTCGGTGATGATCAGGAGGGGCCGGGGGATTCTGTTTGCTTATGTGTGTGAACCTGAAATGCCTACTTTCTTAATTAAGCTTTAACTCTGCCTTTTGCCTCAAGCTTTTCATTTTTTTCCCCCTCTTTAACAAGTCTCAGCCTTTCTCTATCACTGGAGGCCTTGGGCTTTGCCTGTTTCATTTCTCTCTTCTGAGAAGCTTCTTCTCCTGCCCCACTACAAGGATACCTCCCCTTTCTAGCCCCAGTTCCCAGCTGCTCTTAATTTCATGATTATCAGCCATGGGCAGTCTTTCTTGATGACTCAGAAGCAAGGGATGCAGGGAATTCTATACCTGGGACTCCTCCTTCCCACCCAGCTCCCCTCAGTGCCACTCACCCTTTCTCAAGAACCCATCCGAGGTCTCGAGCAGCCTTCCCTGATCAGCACCAAGTCTGTTTGAGGTGCTCCAGGTCTGGCCCTCATGGCTCTGGTGACTTTGTGATTTTGGCTTTGAATGTCCAGCAACTGGCAATGCATCTGGTATGCAGGAGATGCTTGATAGATGCTTCTTGAATGAATGAATGCGTGAAGGAATGAATGGACAAACTAGGCCAGTGTTCAGGTGAGTGTAGGTGTCTGCAATGGCTGTTGGTGGGAGGGAGTTGTTATCTGTCTTATCTTGGGAAAGACTGAAGGCGAAAGCAGGGGGCAGGTGATGATTGGATGGCATCACCGATTCAATGGACATGAATTTGAGCAAACTCCAGGAGAAAGTGGAGGCAGAGGAGCCTGGTGGGCTGCAGTCCATGGGGTTGCAAAGAATTGGACATGACTCAGCAACTGAACGACAGCAAAAAGTGTTAGGAATCACTTACCACAGATGAAGATGTTTAGAGAAGTTTAATGGGCGTGTATTGGAATATTTACTTACCCAGTGTCCTCCGGCTGGACATAGTTTATGCCTCAGTTCCTGCCTAACCTTGATGGAGAGTCACTGAACCCTGCTTGCTGGTTTTAAGCGTTTGGTTGTGCCCTTAGCTTACCTCTCACCCCTAATCGGGAACCCCTTAGGTGTCGTGAGTGTTCCATATACCTGTGCATTCACTCTTCCGTGAGATACTTATGTAACGACTACCGTGCTCTCTGTCGAAGGCACGATGCTGAGGCAGACAGACACGGGATCCTCGTCTCTGGGGACCTGGTAAGGTGGTGGCAGAGAAGTTAGCAGCCGGGCACAGTCAGGTGGGTGAGGTGAGGATGCCCATGGGAATACAGAGCAGACACACCTACAATGGGCTGGTGTCATCAGAAATGGCTTCCAGAGAGAAGGAGGCATGCCTGCTAGTCAACACAGGGGAGGGAGAGAGAGAACGGGGTTATCTGTAATAGATTCCCCAAAACTTAAAGCTTAAAACAGCCCCCACTTTGTTGTGTCTCCTGGTTCTGTGAGTTGGGAGTTTGGACAGCACTCATTCAGGGGTTCCTCTGCTCCACCTGGCATCAGCTGAGGTCCTTTGACAGCCTTCAGCTGGACGCTAGCCTGGTCTAGGGGATGCAAGAAGGCTTCGCTCTCATGCCTGGGACCTCGGTGGGGATGGTTGGGAACTGGCCTCTCTGGCAGGCAGACCACTATCTTACAGGTCACGCAGAGCTCCCTAGAGAGGGAGTGGCAGCTGCCAGTCCCTTAAGGCATGGGGGGCACAGGCAGGCAGGGCGTTTCTTCCCCGGGCCCCGCTGGACAAGGCAGCCATGGAGCCTGCTCAGGTTCAAGGGGAGAGGACGGAGGCTGCCATCTGTGGAGGGAGGCAGCCGCCTTGAACCTGCCGTCTTGGAGAGTTGGAAAGCGGGCTCCAGGCAGAGGTGGCAGAGTGTGGAGGTGAGAGCCTGACCCAGCGGGTGACTGGAAGGAGCCCGCAGAGGCTGCAGTTGTGGAGCAGGCTCCAGAGCAGGCAGAGGTCACGCAGAGCAGAACTTGTTGGCAGGTGTCCTGGAGACTGAGATCTACCTTGGGAAGTTACTGACAGATTCAGAGCAGGGATGTGACATGATTGGATGTGCAATTGAGAAGGACCGCCCTGATGATTGTGTGGGGGGAAGGTGGGGGAAGGTTGGCAGAGGGAGCTGCGGACACTGGCTTGGAGGACAGGATTGAAGGAATGCAGGTGAGAGAGATGGAAGCCTTCGAAAAGACGGGGGTGGCAGGAAGAGGGCTTCCCAGGTGGTGCTAGTAGTAAATAACCCGCCTGCCAATGCAGGAGGCATAAAAGATGTGGGTTTGATCCCTGGGTTGGGAAGATCCCTGGAGGAGGGCATGGCAACCCACTCCAGTATTCTGGCCTGGAGAATCCTGTGGACAGGGGAGCCTGGCGGGCTATAGTCCATAGGGTTGCAAAGAGTTGGACACGGCTGAAGCAACTTGCACGCATGCATGATGGGAAGAACTGAATAGAAGCAGGAATATTAGGGACATGGGTGCAGAGGAGGACTTAGCATCCCACCGGCCCCTGTCTCCAGCTGCCCAGCCTCACTCCTGCTTATCACAGAAGACCCCATCTGGTGCCATCTGGACGACAGACATCCAGGCAGCCATGTGCACACCAGTCCTGCACACATAGTTGCACAAGCAGCCGAGATTTAATCCCAGCAATTCCAACAAGCCTCCATCAGCTTCCTGTATGTGAAAAATGGGGATGATCATATTAAATGTGACAAACATTTAACCATCTCTGAAGCTGTGATCTTGGTAGCAGCTGGGAAGAAATGATAAAGTGGTGATAAGGATGGAAATCAAATTTCCTGTCAGAGGAATTGATAAAACATTTCCTTTTTCTAAACAAAGAGAGGTTTTGATTGACCTGATGTATTTTAAGCCTTCAGGGGCCTGTTCTGGAATTCTCAGATCTGGAATTGGGAGGCCTGAGGATTTCCTTCTCTCCATATTGCTCCCCTATTTTCTGGAGAGATGACGAGACCCACAGAGCATTCAGGTGTGTCAGTGTGCTTGGATGTGAAAGCTGCCCTGTCCCTCCCCTCCCCAGCTGAGTCACTTACCCTCTGAACCTGTTTCCTTATTTGTAGACTAATGGTCTCCACTCATCACAGTTGGCATGAGCATCACATGACATCCTGCAGACAGCTTGATTACCACTGCCACACTGACCCTCACAAACATTCTCTGTGTTCAGTTAGGGCCTTCCCAGCATGAAAAAAGCTGAGCACCAAAGAATTGATGCTTTCAAGCTGTGGTGCTAGAGAAGACTCTTGAGAGTCCTTTGGATAGCAAGGAGATGAAACTAGTCAATCCTAAAGGAAATCAACCCCGAATATTTATTGAAAGGACTGATGCTAAAAGTGAAACTCCAATACTTTGGCCATCTGATGTGAAGAGCTGACTCATTGGAAAAGACCCTGATGCTGGGAAGGATTGAGGGCAGGAGGAGAAGGGGACAACAGAGGATGAGATGGTTGAATGGCATCACCAACTTGATGGACATGAATTTGAGCAAACTTGGGAGATAGTGAAGGACAGGGAAGCCTGGCTTGCTGCAGTCCCTGGGTCACAAAGAGTCAGACATGACTCAGTGAATGAAAAGTGCAAAGGTGAGGGGATGGAGGCTCCTAGGGGTCAAGCAGCATATCCAACCAAGGTCACCCCCAGGAAGAGGTTTGAAGTTTGATGCTGGTGACACAGCTGAGACTTTCTCTGTGGCTCTGCAGCACAACTCTTGGAGAGCAGATGGCATCATGTGGAAGCAAATGTGAGCTCAGCTCACTGAGCCGCCTCCTCACAGGTATTTACACAAACATGTGCATGTGTGGTAGTGAGCTCCCCACCACCAGAAGTATTCCAGCAGAGGCTGGAGTCACCTGCTCAGCAGCCTGGTTGAGAGAATTTGTGACTCATGCGAGGGAGCAGAGCAAGTCAGCTTGGAGAGTCTACATAATCCCGTCAGTATGTATCCTGAACAAATGCCGAATCACCCCCAAGGGGTTGTTTACAGCCAGCCTCTCGACAGTGGATCCTTTGCTTGGTGGCCTCGTGTCAGGGTGAACTGGCCCTCTGAGGGGGTGGCTGGCCATGCCTCTAGACACACCCGGGGGCAGCTGGGTTTCCTAGAACAGCTTGGTCCGCAGCAAACAGAATCCCAGTCCCCTGCCTACAGCTGGCTTCTGCCAACTCCATGAGGCCTCTGTGATGGAGGCCAAGAGGGACTTGCCACAGCTTCCCGGGGTGTATCGGGTTTCTCCACCAGCAGGGAACCCTGAGGAGACCCCATCTAGTATCGTGCTGAGGAGAGTGACTGACAAGAGCTAACTCTCCTCTGAAACAAGTGGGCTGGCCGGGCCCTGGGCTGAAAACAGCGTAATGGAGCGTGCTGGATTTCCGCTTCAGCCTTCCTCTCCCCTGTCTGTCTCACTTTGGCCCGGCACCCACTCACTTCACGTTTGTCTCACTTTAATGGCTTGGTCGTCTCTCCTGGGGCTCAGCAAGCTTTTTCTTAAAGACCAGAATACACAGTTCCAGCTTTGCAGGCCACATGGTCTCCATCACAACTATTCAGCCCAAAGCTGCTGCCATTGTGCAGAGAGGGGTATGGAGAGCATGAAAATAAATAGAAATGCCTGTGTAATAAATACAGCCTTAGACAGGACAGAAACACAGAAATAAATATAGCCCCAGGCAAAATGCAAATACACGGGCTTGGATAAAACTGTACTTAGCAGGAGAGGGTGCAGGCTAGATGTGACCTATGGGCCTCAGTTTCCTGACCTGTTATTTCTAGCTAGTCCTTAACAAATCAAGAGGAAAAGAAAGTCCATCCCTCATGCCAGTGCCTGGTGGTGGGGAGTTACAATTCATTCTGCAAAGTGTGGGCCATAAAATGGCAGCATCAGCCTCACCGTAACAAGGACCCGGGAGATTGTCAGAAATGCAGAATCTCGGCACCTCCCTTCTCATCCTCCTCAGCCTCCTCCCCCCAGTTAGAATCTGCATTTTCACAGTTTTGTAAATGATTCACATACACATTCAAGTTTGGAAAACACTGGGTTTATGAGATAGAGGGATCTTGGGGGTAGTAATTAAAATCAGAGTTTATATAATTTGTGTGTGTGTGTTTGTCATTGTTATTGATGATTGTACAGTGAGCTAGGAAGTCTAAGTACTAGAAACATGTGGACTCTGCCAGTAGAGGATCAGTGGAGAGAGGGTGATTATAAAACTTCTTTGGATAACTGTTGTGATGATAGCTAATCTTTGCAGTCTTTGGCATTCTCCAAACTGATCTAACAAATGAAATTCTAGCCCTTTGTATGGAAGGTCACAGCTCTGCTCAGCTCCAGGAGTGCCCTTTATATGTGATGCCCCTGGATTTGTACAGTGCACAGCCTGAGCAACTGGCCATAGCAGCCCTGTCTGGAAGGCAGCTTTACTGCCTTGGATTTTCTGATGTATAAACTGAGGTTGGCAGTTTGTGAGAAGAGAGGGATATGGAGGTCTGTTTGGAAGAATGCTTCTGTAGTTGCATAAGGGAGGAGAAGAGGCAAATGGCATTTATGTAACATTTGCCTTGTCAGAGGCATTTTTGCATTTTGATCCTCAACATCCTGTGAGGTAGACAGGTATTACTACTGTGGCTTCCATCTTCTGCTTGAGGAAACTGAAGCTAAAGGGGAAGCCGGGACTCACACGTAGGCCCCCATTCCCCTCATCACGCCCCCACATGGGGTGTCCTCACTAAGCGCAATGCCACCCCTTTCCTCCCAGGTGTGAGCCCCCTTCACCTTGTCCTGCAGGAAGGTCAGAATGTGAATGGCCTGCAGGCATCCCAGGTTGGGGACTTTAACTCTCCAAGACCTGAGCTGAGCCTTGGAGAGGTGGCTCCGTGGGCGCAGGGATGGGGCCTGGGGAGTCGGGGGCACTGGCCTCTGGGCTCACTTATCTCACCATGGCTGCCGAGGAGCCGAGAGACCCTCAGCTGTGGGTTTGTGTTGTCCAAGCCCGTTGTATCTCCTTGAAGGACGAAGGTGCTGCAGATGGATGGCTGGGGCACGCTGCCCTGTCCAGTGGGTGGGGCCTCTCTTCCCCACCTTGACTGTGGCCATGCTGGCTGTCTCCTGTCTCCACCAGGAAAGTCCTTAGGCAGGGTTTAATGGGCCTCTCCGACCCCAAGCCTGACCCTTGCCCAGTAGGAAAGGCCAGGTATCTTGGGGATCTGAGATGCGGTCTGTGGGGGTGGTCATCTTAGGAGATGCCTGTTATGATGCGATTGTGAGGGAGCTGCTGGTTCACGTTTGGAAGTGACATCTGGCACCTTGACTGTTGGCCAAAGGTTTTGCTGAAGCTCCTGCTCAAGAAGAGACCATAAGAACCTGGAGTGACAACCCCATTATTCAGGGTACCCGAAGTCCTTCATGTTCCTTCCCACGCTCACTGCTGTCTCTGTCATTAAAATGTATTGTGGATTAATATTTGAGCAGCCACACAGGGCATGCATGTCACCAAGCCCCACACTTCTCATCCATTTCCACTCCCTGCAGCGCTCTGGTCTTCCTTTGGGTTTCCTGTTACCCTCCCTTAGCCCTTCCCTATCTGATCCACACCCTCCCATCAGAGTGGACCGGAAGATCTCCACTCAGTCAGTGTCAACATCCCCCAAACACTCCCGCTCGTCCCCTCCCCTCCAGCCTGAGGCTCAGATCCCATTTACACCATGGAGCTCTCCTCCTGAGATGATCTCTGAGGCCCACTGTCTGCTTTTCCTTGGTTTGCATTCTGTTGAAATAATTCCCTGCTATGTAGGCAGCTTGTGTGGCAGGTCCCCCGAGAGGGACCGTTGCCTGAGCTGGGGACATCCTTCTTAAACGTCTCCTTAGGCGGAGCTTCATTTTGATCACAAGAGGCAGTGGCCTCTGTTATGGAATTTCCCCCTGAGTAACCTCAGGCAAGTCTTCTAACCTCACTGACCCTCAGTTTTTTGTCTCTAAAATGGGGGCGATCACGGTACCCTTCAGGGGATTGTCGGGAGAATTAGTTAAGAGGATGGCTTTTAAATACAAAGCGTCCCAAAAGCTTTCGCGATTTTAAGCTTTAATAACATCAGAAGCATTTATGCTATCAACCTACCGAATGCATTATTTGCAAGTTGAAGTTTTTCCATTCTTGAAGTGTTTAGTTTTGTGAATTTCTACACTTTTCATTTTAATTTTCATTTCAGTCAATATTTGCTGTGTTCAGCCAGAGGGACTGGGAAGGGGAAAAAAAAATAAAGGAAATTTAAAGACTTATTTTTAAAAATTCACAAAAGTGAATAAATGCAAAAGAAATTTAGGCCAACTTTCAAATGAGTTTTTGTATATTTATAACATTTCTCTCTCTGAAGTTATTAAAGCTTAAGACTATACTAAGACTTAGTAAGTGCGGCCAAAAGAGAAGTTCTTCTCTTATTATCTCTATCAGAGTCGTCACTGTCACCATCATCATTTGGTCCAAGCCATCATAAAGGAAATCTTTCTTTGATACTGATTACTGGAGACTAAGCACCCAGGTTTTGTTCCTGCCCCTCCTTTGGTGCTGGTTGGGGTCCCGAGGCCTCCTGTGCCACTGCCTTCCATCTGCATCCTACAGGGCTGGGTTGCCATGCTGTCATAGGCTTGTATCCCTTGCTAGGTTTTTTTCTTCTCACCCCCTTACTCACCCATCTGTTGAGCTTTAAGAAGACAAGGTGGGCTCAGACGCTGGCGGGCAGCAGGGGGTGGGGGCGGCATACTGTGGCAGTGCCACAGAAGACTGGCACCCATGTTCCATTCTGAACCTAGAAGTCAGTTCATCCCATTCACCTCCTTCCTCCCAGATCTCACTCTGCCCTTGACCCTGCCCACCACCGTCTCCATTTCAGGGGCACGTCTCCTTGGACTGAGCTCTCTTGTCTCCTTCCTTATGGCCTCCACACCCCTGCTCAGCCCCCAGCCACCCTCTCCAACCTGCTTCTACCAGGCGTTCTGGAACCTCCACTCCATCTGTTATGGAGCTTCCTTCAATGTATTAACCTCTTCATGGGAACCTTGACCCTCATGTTCCGCTGATGGAATATTCCTCCCATCAGAGACTTGGCAGGAACCCCTCAAGTCTCAGAATATGGTGTCCAACAGAATCCTGGGGGTGAAAGAGACAGGAGGTTTAGGGGGAATCTTCTGCTTATAGCAGCTGAGTCTGTAGCAATCTCAGCTGCATGAGATGGATGTGACATGAATGTGTTTGCCTTTTTTTTTTAACCTGTGTTTATAACTGGTTTTATTTAAATTAATTTATTTACTTTGTGGCCTCAGGACTTGGCATGTGGTATCTTAGTTCCTGATCAGGAATCGAACTGCCTCCCCATCCTTGGACGCACAGAGTTTTAACCACTGAACCACTAGGGAAGTCCCTGAGTTTGCTCTTAAATGCTGAATGCCAGGGGCCTCTATGGGATCCAAGAGGCAGGCTTTAACCTGGGTCCCTTCAGCCTGGAAGCCCTGGAAGGGTTGACCAGGAAGAGCATGATGCATGAGTGAAGAAGGGAAGAGGCTGGAGCCCAAGAGAAGTACGAGAGAAGCTCACCCAGCAGTGACTCTGGGAAGACTCGGTTCACAGAGTCTGGAAGGGGATGGGGATTCAGTGAAGAAGCATAGAGTGGCTGATGCCAGAGAGAGGCCAGGATGGGTGAGGATCGATGGAGGTGGCTCCTAGGAGACGAGCAGTGAGGCTGGAAAGAGCTCTGTCTGTCAGGGTGGGTGGTGCTGAGAGAGACCACAGGATGGTGTGAGGAGGTGGGATGGTGTCTGGAATCACACTGGCCACAGCAGGAACAGCAGCGTGCCCAGAGTGAAAACAGTGGACGATGGTGGTTAGAGATGAAGGGACTTGAGAGTAACTGATGCTGAAGGAAAGGATTCAGCGTGTGGTACTTTGTGATGGTTTGAGCTCTGCCACCTTCTGAAGACCTGATGGAAGCTCTGAGATCCACCCTCAAACTTGACCCCCTACAGACAGACTTTACATCTGTGGTGCAGACTTCACACACCCTGTGAAACCTACTGGGACTCCAGGAGGAGCCGCAGGGTCCTTCCCCAGGAGGGAAGATGCTGGGAGGTGGGGAGACAGTGGCGCTGAACTGGGGACACTCAGGTCTTTCCTTGGAGCCCTTGCTTCCTTCTCTCATTCAAGGCCACGCTTCCCTCTTTCACTAGGACTGTTCCCATTTTATAGGCAGAGAGACTAAGGCACCAGGACTGGGGTTAGGGGTTATTCTGATTAACTCCCTGCAGCAGAGGCAGGAGGCAGCCCAGGACTGGGAGTCGCGTGGACTAATTAGCCTCTAATTGAGTTCCCTCTCCTTCCTCTCTGGCATCACAGTGACATTAAATTACAGGATTCAAACATATAATTTCCTAAACTTAAATGTGATTTATCTTAATAGGACTTTGTACCGGGTCACTTTATCATGTACAGTGTCAGAGACCAGATCTATTATTCACAGGGACTATTAGGGAATCAGAGACAGTGGAACTTGAAGAGACCTTGAGAGGTCAGCTTGTGTTCAACTCCGTGGCCCCCAGCCCAGCTGCCCCCAACCCTGGGCAGCACCTCGCCCCATGCTGGTGGCCTGTGGATGGATAGCTGGGTTTAAGTGTGAGCAGAAAGGGAGAGACCCAACCTTCATAAACCGGACATCCTGCCTGGGGTCCAGCTCAAAGCTTTGTTGCTGTGAATCATCGCCTCAATTTCATAGACTATGTGTATAATGCCGGCCCTACATCCACGTACCTTCATTCTGTCTGGCCAGTCACTGAGCTGGGTGGTTCATTAGAGAAATGGATCAGAGTCAGAATATCTCAGAGCAAGAAAAGGGCTGGTATATTATATCACTGATTAACTCATCAGTTCATTCGCTCAGTCATCACGTAGTTTAGAAAGGCCAGCCTTGCTGTACAGATGGAGAAACACAAACCGAGAGAGGAGAAGTGATGTGCCCAAGAGCAGAAGCAAAGCTTCGATTCAAACCCAGGCTTCTGCAGGCCAGACCATTTTGTCCTGTCTCCAGCTGCCCACCAGCTGACATGTGCTCTTGGCAGGTGGCCATGGGGGAGTAGAAGGCTGATGTTTATCTCCATGATGAACTGAATTCCACTTGGCAACTTGATCTTCAGCCTTTGTGACTTTGGGAAGACAGGGGGTGATCAAAAGAATATATTTTTCTAATGAAAGACACCTTTGGAAATACAATATACCGCTCTGTCAGCCTCCCGAGTCAGGGGAGGAGAGATGGGGAAGATCTGTGGTGAGCAAGGCTGCCATTGACAAGTTGATCTAAACGTGTGCGGGCCATCCAGTCTCTGGAGCACCAGCCAGACTCTTGAAATTGTGCTGAAGAAGTTCAAACACAGAGGGGTAGGGCTCACACACAGTTCTGAGCTGCAGGTCTGGACCCAGGCCACTGGAGCTTGAACCCTGAGTCAGCTTGAGCGTTTAATAGCCCTGTGCCCGGCCAGGCAAAGACTATGATACTCACTGTCTTGGTTTCCTGTTCTGTAAAACTGGGGTAGGTGGACTTTGCTCATCAGGTTGTTCTGAGGATACAGGAGATAAAGCATGTAAGATGTGTAGTGTGGGGCTGGGTAGATACAATGTGAATCCCCTCCCTGTAATGCTGGCTTTTATTAAACACATAGTTACCTGCTTTTCCCAGATCAAGAATAGACAGAGCTGGGCACAATCTTCTTGGGGCAGCATTTGCCTCACTGGTGATCGCAGACACGTGCTTCTGAATTGAGGGGAAGAAAGGGGAAGCCCCTTGAGACCTGAGTCTTCTCAAGCCCCATCCTCATGGGAGCCAGGTTTCTAGCTCATAAAATGAGGAAAGGAAGCCCTTTTAGTTTTCCTGTTCCCAGTTGTGGAGTGAGGTAGGTTCCCATGTGTCAGGAGCAGCGTGGGGATCAGGGAGGTTAAAGGCGGTTTAGACCCAGACGTTACAGTCTGAATATGGCTGAGATGGGTGCTTGTTTTCCATCTGTGACAGCCACATGGACAAACTGCTGTTTGGAGGGGGAGATGATGTGGGGGCACCAGGGGTCGAGGGGCACCAATGTGCAAGGGCAGCTTAATGGATTCTGGTCAGGAGGGGCTTCAGGGAGGAGGTGACGTTTCAGCTGACGGTTGAAGGAGGTGGAGGTTCTGAGTTTTTAACTTAGTTTGACAAAGATGGGAAAGTACCTGGATTACTGGAAACTCAGTGGGAAGGGATAGGGCCTTATAGGTTTGAGGTGTGTGTGTGTGTGTGTGTGTGTGTGTGTGTGTGTCAGGGATGAGGTTTTATAGGTTTGAAGTGTGTGTGTGTGTGTGTGTGTGTGTGTATAGCTTGGTTAAGGCAGCAAGACAAGATAGGGAGGAAGCCTGGTGCAAGTGGGGCTGGGAGAGAGGTGGCACTGAGTGTGTGTGGCAAGCTTGGCGTTTACTGCCTCGAATCAACAAGTCATCACAGAATAGGCAGCTGATTCATCAGGGGTGGTCCCGGAGGCTGTGATGCTTAAGCGGGGAGCTGAAGGCCTGGGGATGGCTGGACAGGAGGGAAGAAGCACAATCATGAAATCCCAGGGCTGTCAGAGGATAGAGAGATAGCCCGAAGGACAGTCAACCGTGTTCCCCTCAGCCCTGAGTTGAGGGTAAGAATGGAAGCAGGTGGTTGAGATAATGCATGGATTGCAGTTGGAGTCAAATTATTCAGCACCCTACGAGCCCTGCAGCCACCAGGATCCAAAAGACAGCTCGCCGGCAGGGGGCTGATGGGGTTTCTTTGGCTCCAAGCCCCTCCCCAGCTGACTCAGGCCCGCAGATGATGCTATTTGGTTGATTGGCCCTTGACTACACATCTGTCTACCTGGGCACGGAGGATGCCGGCCATCACTGAGGATGTTAAATGCAGATTTGTGGCTCAGTCTGTGGAATCCATTCGGCACGAAGAGAGTATGATATTACCCAATGTTTATGGATGGCTGCGTCTAAAATATCCATTCTGAAGTCCACTGAAGGATGAAATTCCTTGTTACTTTCGTAGATTCTCTTGTCTTATTTCCCCCTCTCTGTAGAGGAACATAAAGCATTAGTATTTTTAGCTCAAAGCCTGGTCATTTTTCTAATCATACCTGAATGAGAAGGAAAAGCATTTTGTTGGGGGAGGTTTTGATGAAAACAGTCACAGCCTGAAAAGGGTCCTCTAAAGCAACCCCTTCCCAACCAGGGTCTCTAATTTGTCACATTGGCCTCATCTGGACGCTGAGGGCAGCAGCAGCTCAGGATGTCTCAGCATCTGTCGGTGATCCTGAGGCTCATCAGGACTCAGGATTGAACTCTTAAGCAGCCCAGCCTAGAGCCCCACCCAAGAAGAAAGTAGGAACCAAGCTGAAGCCTCAAGTCCTCGTCCCTGTCTCTCTCCATGGTCAGCATGTCAGTGCTCCTGGGGGTTTTATTTTAGTGTTTTTATTTATTCTTTGGCTGCTCTGAGCCTTCAGTGTGGTGCAGGGGCTTTCTTTAGTTGTGGCAGGTGGGGGCTCCTCTCTAGTTGCAGCCTGCGTCTTCTCACTGCGGTGGCTCCTCTTGTTGCGGAGCACAGGCTCTAGGTAGACAGGCTTGGAGGTTGTGGCTCTCCGGCTCTGGAGCGCAGGCTCAGTGGTTGTGGCACAAGGGCTTAGATGCTCCGCAGCGTGCGGGTCTTCCCGTGTCAGGGATCAAACCTGTGTCCCCTGCCTTGACAGGTGGATTCTTACCCACTGCCCCATCAGGAAAGTCCTCGCCTGGGGATTTTATAAAACGTCTCAATACTCCATGACCCTGGACTGAAATGCTTTTCACTCCACTAACTGCACCTCTGTCCCATGTCCGTCATGGTTCCCCGCTACCCAGCAGTCCTGCCTTCTCCTTGTTTGCCAAATTAACTTTTTTGCTGGTCCCTAGTAGAACCATCCACCCCCTGCCTTTGACCTGCAGTGCATCACCTGCCATGCACTGTGGTGTTCGTGCCTTTACATGCCCAGTGATGCCTTCCTTTATGTCTAAACTTTCGGATCTTCTGTGTATAGATAGTGTCAACTGGCACCAAAGATACGCGCTGAATGAATGAACCCATGAGTCAATTGACAGAGAAACATTTCTACTGACAGCCTAGAGCCTGTTTCACTATAAAGACTGCAGCTCACCCACACAGAGCATCTCCCCTTGCCCACGTTACATCGCTGTGCTGTGTACTCAGACTTTCATCTAGGGCATCTCACTCAGTAATGATATCATTAGTGATGACATTAGCGAACCCCACTCTGGGCGGTGGGGTTTGAACTGCATGCAGCTGGGCAGTGATACAGACACAGACCTTGTACTCTCAGAGCAACAACTCTCAGGGTTGTTGTTGTTTAGTCTCTAAGTTGAGTCTGACTTTTTTGCGGCCCCATGGACTGTAGCCCGTCAGGCTCCTCTGTCCATGAGATACTCCGGAATACCAGAGTGGATTGCCATTTCCTTCTCCAGGGGATCTTCCTGACCCAGGGATTGAACCCATGTCTCCTGCACCAACAGGTGGACTCTTTACCACTGAGGGAAGTTCATAGTCTGCGTGGAGGCAGCCCATGACACAGGATAGTGGGGCTAGCAGAGTTCCAGGACAGGCAGGATGCAGGACGCTATGGGAGTTCAGGACAGAGTATCCTGCTCAGCTGGTGATTCCTGGAGGGATCCCTGGGGAAGAGCCTTTTCTCCAGAGACAGGTAGGGTTTCCAGCCCAAAGGACACAGGAGTACCTGCAGGCTGGGGACCCGGCACGCCTCTGGAGGGGACCTGGGCTGGAGGGTGTGGTGTGCTTTGATCTGGGTGGTTACGGCAGACCTAGCTGTGTCTACCTCACCTCTGGGTGCCTTCTCTTGCCTTGATCTGGTGCTTAAAGGCTGGAGGAAGCCTCCCTGGGGGTGGGGGACCAGCCTTGGGCAGTGCCCTGCCTGCCTGCCTGCTCCTGAAGCTTCAGGGTGTATCCTGGAGGGAAATCCTTCCTGCTCAGTGAGTCAGCTCCTTTTTCACATATCCTCTCTCCTTCTCTGAACACTGTGCAGGCAGCAGCCCGGCCCTCTGTGAATTGTTAATCCCCCCACAGCCCCCGAGGCATGCTGGGATGTGGGATACTTAAGAGGCAGGCACAAGAGGCTGAACACCTCTTGCTATCAATACTGATTTCAATCTGTCACTTAACCTCTAAGGCTTTCTTCCTCCTCAGAATGGGAATAATGCACCCATTTCCTTGGCTTGCTTTAAGGATTAAATACAAAAGCCTATGTTATCAGTAGCACATAGTAGGTGCTTTACACCGCCACTGCTTTCCCTTCTTTTCCATTAACAGAACCCCCAAAACCCAGGTTCTGATCATTCAGCTCCAACTAATCATGATGCCAGCACTTACTGACCGTCGGCACCCACCATGCACTTTACCACACTGCACCCTCTGGCGATATTAATGCCCACTTGACAGATTTCAAAATAGAGGCTCAAAGGGGTAGTTACTTGCCCAGAGTCCCAACCTTAGTAAACTGGGGATCACCCTGGCAGTGTGATCCCGGAGCCCTCGCTCCTTCGTGCCTTCCCAAACCTCCTCCTCCGCTGGCTCCATGCATATGGGCTGGTGGAGACCCTTGTTCTTGCACATTCCAGTCCTTCTAAAGTAAGATGCTGTGAGCAGCCAACTCGCGACATGGGGAGGAGCACACTGTTGTAAATAACCATCGTAGGAGAACAGGAGGCCTATTCTGGACCCCACACCCTGACAGGTCCTTCTCTCCCCAGGCTCTCGTTTAATCTGGAGGAACATACACAGGCTGGTTGGATGCAAGTCTGCGTGTCGGGATTCAGAGAACAGACTCAGGCAGTTGTTGATTACATCAAACGCGTCACTGGGCCTGCGGAGGAGGTGAGTTCCCTCCAGGGAAAGGCTCCAGTGCTTTTCAGGGGAATCCCAAGGAGGTCTGATCAAAGCTTGGGTGGCCTGTCTGCTTCTTCTGAAGAGAGGACGCCAGCGGTGCACACGTCGGCACCCACAGATACCAGGTGTGTTCCAGTATCACCTCACTTCATTATCTCACATGATCCAATAGGGAGGCTCCATGGATGAACAAGCTGAAGCTCTCAGGGGCTAAAGACTTCAGTCCCATCACACAGATTGGACTGGATTCTAGATTCAACTTTGGGTCTGTCTGGACTGAAATCTGTGCTCGTCTGCCTGTTTCCAGCTGGGCACCCTCTTGGAGAATATGCTGTGTGCACCAGAGTTAAGGCAGGGGCTGCGGGTTAGGAATAGAGGCTCTCAGTGGTCCTGTCAAAGACCAGAGTGAGACGTGGGCCATAATGATCAGCAGCAGGGCATCAGAGGCACGCTCTATCTCCGTCTCACGAAAGCCTCCCACCCCTTGTAAAGTGGTGTTGTCAGGGTGCCCATTTGACAGAGGGGGAAACTGAGGCCAATGCTGAATGAGAACATCTGGCCAGTGAGGCCAGGGTGGTGGACTCGAGTGAGCAGTTAGCGTCCAGAGGTTCTCTCCGGGTGTCCTGGCAGTTGTGGGGCGGGGCAAACACAGGAGGCCACTGCCGTTTGTGATTTGGAGCTGAGTCGGGGCTCACAAAAGAGGGTGGTGCCTGGGAGCAGTGCACGCGTCAACACGGGGGGACAGCGAAGGTGAGGGAGCTTGATCCCTAGGGAGGTGGTTACCCCAAGACTCAAGCTGGGACATGGGGTGAGGCTGCCATTAGAATGAGGCAGAGGCTGAGTTCTCAGGAGGAGCCCTGGGACCAAGAGTCGCCTGCAGGGAGTGAAGCCCACAGAGGAGGCTGCCCTTCTTCCACTGGCTGGGCTGGGCTACTCAGTTGGGTCCATCAGTCTTGGTGGGGAGGGGAGTGGGGGCAGCAGCAGCCTTCAGATTAGATCCCTGTGACCCCCCACTCCCACCCCACCGCTGCCACATCTCTCTTCCAGGAGCACCATTTCTGCCATCTCCTACAGAGCTGGTGGCTGCAGGCTTCTTCATGGGAGGGGTCCCCACTTCACAGCTGGGCACAGCATGGACTGAGGCACCATCAGTGCTTCCAGAAAAGTGCCAATCGGTGGGCAGGGGTGGGGTGGAGAAGGAGGAAGATGAGCCAGCCCTTCCCACTGCCTGGCTGAGCACTACTCACGTTTCCACAGGGAGGAAGAAAGGCTCTGCCTGAGTTCTCACAAAGGGCTCTGGTTTGCCCCTGCACATTGCAGAACTCCCAGGGTCTCTGTCCTTGGGAAGAGAAACACACAAGACACCTGAGGATGGGGGTGAAGTGGGAAGGAGAGAGGCCAAGACAGAATCAGAGAGAGCGAGAGAGTGCCAGCCATCCCTGGGCAGAGCCCCCGCTGGCCACACACAGTGGGAATGGGCACGTTTCTCAAGCCCCCACACAAGAATCCACTTTTGAGCCATGCAAGGCATAGCCTTTTATCCTTGTTCACTAGAAATAATAGCTCTGCACCAGGCCTGGTGAGGAATGGGACTGGCATTCAGTGAGCTGGGTCTGCATGGGGCGGGGGGTACTCTGTGGAAGAGGTGGCATGGGCCCTGGTCTGCATTTCCTTTTACAAAGGGTTTTTCCTCCCATGTGGGTTTGCCTTCATGCCTGGTTCTGGCTCCCATCTATCACAGCCCTAGAATCTTCCCTCCTCTGCTTCTTGCAGCTTGAACCTCAATCTCCCTCTCTCCCAGTCATGCAGACCACAATCTACAAAGGCACTTAGCTCCAACCTGTGTTCAGCAACAGATGGCGCCTTCACAGCCTCCCAGCCTTGCATCCCCCTGCCTTTCTTTCAGACTCCTCTCCTTGCCTCATTCGCTTCCCAGTCAATCACCTTAAAAGAACTGCCTGCACTTATTTGCCCCATCGTTCGGTTTTATTCTTGTGTCACCATCACTTTCACCACCCAACTCTATGGAGATGGTTTTCTAAAAATACCAGAAAAGTGAAGTCACTCAGTCGTGTCCGACTCTTTGTGACCCCATGGACTGTAGCCTATCAGGCTCCTCTGTCCATGGGATTTTCCAGGCAAGAGTGCTGGAGTGGGTTGCCATTTCCTTCTCCAGGGGGTCTTCCCAACCCAGGAATCAAACCCAGGTCTCCCGCATTGCACACAGACGCTTTACTGTCTGAGCCACCTCCTAAATGTCACATCCTAGTGACTCACCACTACTGATCCTATGTTAGATGCTGTTGACCATGAGTTTCTGCTCCCAGCCTCCTCCTCCTTTGAATCTGGTGACCCATCTCTCGTGGTCCTTCTACTTCTCTGCCCGTTCCCGTGGGTGTTGTTGATCTCCGTGGCTTCTTCCTTCCTCTGGTCTCACTGTCTTCTGCTGGAGTAACGTCTGGAAGACTATGGACTTCATCCACCATCTACCTACACATTGATGATGCCAAAATCTCTCTCCTCAGCTCTACTCAGGATTTCACATTGATGTGTGGTTGCAGGGGAGCCGGAGTGATGCTTTGGATGAGCCAGGATTAGGGACTGCCAGGGTGTGTGTTTCAGAAGGTTAGATTGGTATGGCAATTAAATGAGTTGTGAATGTAGGCAAAACAATAGCCTTTTAATTCCATTTAGATAGGAAGCAGAGTTAAATTAGAAACTCATCGCAATGTAATTGTTATTTGCCTACTTTTTAGCCTGTATCTTTGTTATAAATTAATTGACTCTATATGCATGGGTTTGTTTCTGGGCTGTCTGTTCTGTTCCATTGATCTATGTATCTGCTTTTTTTTTTTATGCCAGTAACATACTATTCTGATTTTTATAGATTTGTAATATAATTTGAAATAAGAGAGAGTGTATGCCTCCGACTTTGTAGTTCTGTCTCAGGATTGCTTTGACTTACTTGGGGTCTTTTGTGATACCATTAAATTTTGAAGTTATTTCTATGAAAAATGCCATTGGAATTTTAATGGAAGTCTGTAGATTGCTTTGGGTGATATGGACATTTCAACAGCATTAATTTTTCCAATCTGTGGACATTGAATATCTTTCCATTTATTTGTGTCTTCTTCAATTTCTTTCATCAGGATTATATAGTTTTCAGTGTACTGATCTTTCACCTCTTGGTTAAATTGATTCTTAGGTATTCTTTTTGATGTAAATGGGATTGTTTTCTTGATTTCTTTTTCTAATAGTTTATTGTTAGTGAATAAAAATGCCACAGATTTTTATATGTTTATTTTATATCCTACAAACTTACTGAATTCATTTATTCTAACATTTTTTGGTGGCAATTTTTACTGTTTTCTATATATAATATATCATCTGCAAGTAGTAAGTTTTAATTTTTTTCCAATTTGGGTTCCTTTTTTTTTTTCCTTGCCCAATTTCTCTGACTGGGACTTCCAATATTATGCTGAATAAAAGTGGCAATAATGGGCATCCTTGTCTTGTTTCTGACCTTCAAAGAAAACCTTTCAGCATTTTACCATTGAGTATGCTATTAGCTGTAACACTAGATTAAAAAAATTAACTATGGTGAAGTACTTAAAACACAAAATTTATTTTCTTAACCATTTTTGAGGCTACAATTCAGTGGTATTCAGCACATTCACATTGCTGTGCAATCTTCACTACCATTCTTCTGCAGAATTCTTTCCATCTTGTAAAACCTGAATTTTCTACCTGTTCAATGACTACTCATTCTCTCCCCTTCCCTAGTTCCTGCTAGCCACCATTGCATTTTCTGTGTCTATGAATTTGAGTACTCCAGGGAGCTCTTAAAGTGGAATTCTGCAGCACTATCTTTTTATGAATGACTTCTTTTACTTAGCATAATGCCTTCAGGGTTCATGCATATTGTAGTATGCATCAACATTCCCTTCTTTTTAAAGGTTGAATAATATTCCATGTGATGTATATGGCATGCACCCAGGTGTTAACTGATGAGCTTCAAGTTGAAAGTTGGTTTGAGGTCTTCTTTTGTGTCTGAATATGAGTCTCATAGCTTAGAGCTTTGCTGGAGAGAAACGGAGATTGAAAAGTAGATTTCCCCTGCCCTCTCCAACTGCACCCATCTTTATGGCCTTTATGTTCATTGAGTTTATTTTTCAATGCTTAGACTTCAGTAAAATCTTCTTGAAATTGTTGATCACTAAGTTGTGTCCAACTCTTTGCAACCACATGGACCGTAGCCCTCCAGGCTTCTTTGTCCATGGGATTCTCCAGGCAAGAATACTAGAGTGGGTCTCCATTCCCTTCTCCAGGGGATCTTCCCAACCCAGGGATCAAAGTCAGGTCTCTAGCATTGCACACGGTTTCTTTACCATCTGAGCTACCCAGGAAGTCCCTAAAATCTTCTTAGTTATGCTAAGGGAAACAGGAAAAGGTGGAAGTCCAGACTCAGGCCTTAGGTGGGAAGCAGCACGCCATGCTCCAGAGCCTGTTAAATGATGTCAGTGGGTAGCAAAGTGAGTTACCCCCAAGGGAAATGGGCAGTGGGGCTGGAGCTTTAGGTCACTGGGCTGATGTCCCACCCTCACGGGGATGACTGGTAATTTTGGCCAGATCTTCCTTGGGCATGAAGAATGCTGAAGACCATCCTGTGTTTTTATATTTTCTCAGCTTGTGGCATGCAGGTGGGCAGGAAAAACTCAAACCACACTTCACCTTGGGACTCCTTCCCCTCCTTGGATCAGAACCACACCTTTGATATATTGCTGTGTGAGGAGAATGCGCCATGTCCCAGTTTCTATTTCATCGTGCCTCTGAGTTGTATTCACAGTGCTAACTTTTCTACAAAGAAATACTTGTAGAAATGCTGGATGCAATAGGAAGCTTTTAAATGAGAAAAATGGAGATTCTGTATGCCTACTTGGATACCAAGATTCTGCCCAAAAGTTAAATTTATTTGGAAAGAGTCTAAACTGGTGTTTCCCTGCCCCTGATATAATCTCTTCTCCTCTCTCCCCTTCTCTCTCCCCATCCTCCTCCCTCTCCCTCTCATGAGCCTCATATGAGGGCCACATGGTTAAAATGAGTCTTGACTCTTGTTTTTGTCCATTGAAAACGTGACCAGTGTCTGCTGGGTGTCTGGGAACCTTACAAGCTTGCCTTCTGCAGCCCCTGTAAGTGGCTGAGTTAGTGTTTCTCACCCTGTCCTCAGACAGAATTTGTTATCAAAGCCCAAGGTACAGTGGAGGCCAAGGCAACCAGCTCAGAGGCCAACAGAGCCTTGAGGATTGTAGCAGAAGATGGGCATTTTTTTTCCTCCAAAGAAGGATTTTAAAGATTATCAAGTTGCTCCCTTTCAGACAGAGAGCAGAAATACCAGAGGCTGTAGTTGTCGAAGGAAAGTTGACAAAGTTGAAAGTTGGTCAAGAGGTTGGAGAGAGGAAGCTATTTTCAGCATACTGAAAGGGCACCATCTGAATTTAGTCAGAAAAATGAGGTCCTTGGTTCAAATTCCAGCCCCCTTCAGGGGCTAGCAAGCCTGAGCCAATCATTGACTTTCTCTGGACTTCAGCAGAAGGATATTCCTTTTGGTTTCAGGGAAACCTGGATTTACTGGGGCACTGTCACTCACTCACCATGTAACCCTGGGTGTGATGTTTAGCCATATCTCTCAGCATCCTTATCTCGAAGTGGAGATTATAACATCCACTCATTTGGGATGGCTTTTGCGAGGAAGGCTCTCAGCTCACTCCGACTAGGTGAGTGTCATTCCCAGATACTGCCTGTGGCGATAGGATGGTGAGAAAGATAACGAAATGGTACTTGCTGGAAATCTGACTGCCCTCCCAGTGCTCCTGCACAGTGCCAGGGCCAGTTCTGGAAGGCGACATCTCAGAGACCCCAGCTCCGTCTACATGCGGCTCAACATTTTGACTTAGCTCCCTTTGTCCAGAGATGCACAGGGCTGCGCCGTTTTGAAACTGAATGACACCCAGTCTGTTCTGATGTCTTGGCGGGTGTGTTTATTTACTCAACACGTGTTGTTATATTTTCTCCCAGCATGCGTCCTTCTCCTGCGTTTCAAGGTAGAAGAGCCATTACCTCTAATGAGAGCTCCTTTGTTGCTTGTGTGTCACTTAGAATGTTCAAGAGTGTGCTCGATTTTTAACCTTTCAGTGCATCTCTGTAATAGCATGCCACCCTTAAAAAATGAGAGTCAGCTTCCCTCTAAAAGGAGCAGACACCAATTTTCCACCTGAAAAACCCCCACTCATCCTTGTAGGGGCCTCGGTTCTGCTGAGGACGCTGTAAAGCACCGTGCGTGGAAAGGCAGGGGAACTGCTGCCTGTAGGCCCCTCTGCTCTGCTGTGACCCACGATGCAAACGAGACCAGTGCCTCGAAGGATGCCGCGTTCTCAGTGCATGTAAGCACTGCCCTAGGAGCCTGCATCACATCACTAGGAAGTGCATGGATGGCAGCCCTATTTTTTTTAAGAGGCTTCAATATCACCTAAGTGAATTAATGTTGCCAGGAAAGGCATTTGGAGAATTGATGCATTAGGAATAATTGTCTTCTGGATGCTCCCCTCACTTGATGGATTCATTCTGCCCTTTTATCCCCATTGCTATGGAAGCAGTCCCTGCACCTCTTTCCATCATCAGTCATCATCGTGGAAACCTCTTTCGTCCAAATGAAGCACTAACTGCTCCCTGAACACAGCAGACGCCTCACCTGAATGACAGAGCCCTGCTCATCTTTCAAGACCCACTTCATCTCTACACTCTTGCCAGATTTCCTGACACCAGGGTGTTTGCTCCCTCCCTCCTCTGCATCCTCCAGTACTCTCTTTGGGCTTCCCTGTAGCTCAGCTGGTAAAGAATCCACCTGCAATGCAGGATATCCTGGTTTGATACCTGGGTCGGAAAGATCCCCTAGAGAAGAGATAGGCTACCCACTCCAGTATTCTTGGGCATCCCTGGTGGCTCAGTGGTAAAAGAATCTGCCTGCAATGCGGGAGACATAGTTCAATCCCTGGGTTGGGAAGACAGATCCCCTGGAGGATGCTATGGCAACCCATTCCAGTATTATTACCTGGGGAATCCTCATGGACAGAGGAGCCTGGTAGGCTACAGTCCATGAGGTCACAAAGAGTCAGACACAACTGAGTGACTAAGCACAGCACAGCACTTTCTTTACATCAGTAACTCTACAGTGGCACTCCAACCCTGATCGGCAGTTAGCTGCATGCATGTCTTTTTTTTTTAATTAATTCATTTATTTGGCTGTGCTGGGTCTTACTTGTGGCATGCAGGATCTTCAGTTGCACTGTGTGGTACCTAGTTCCCTGACCAAAGATCGAACCCAGGTCCTCTTGCATCGAGAATGCAGAGTCTTAGCCACTGGACCACCAGGGAAGCCCCTGTGTACATGTCTGTTTCTCCTCTTGGACTGTGAGCTCAAGGTTAACTTAGGGGAACACATTTTATTTTTTATCAGCAGCACCTGCCTAATAGTGCCCAAGATATATCTGGCACTTCTTATAACTCTGAAGAAGAAGAAAAAATAATGCACAGAAGAGTTGACTATTAAGAGATACCAAAGCTGCTGTAGGGTAGGAGGAGCCAGAGGCAGCTAGGCTAAAAGGTATAGGGAGAAGGGGCTTTCCTCCTCTATAGTAAACCCTCCCCTTCCACATGGGAGTAGATAGAGACCTGGGAAGGGTAAGCTTCATGTCCAAAGGCACACATGATCCAGAGCTGGGGCCATCACTCAACAAGGAAGCCTGTCCTCTCAGGCAGGCCAGCTCTTCTCCAGCACCACCTCTGAGGCACTGTCTTGAAGGAAGTGAGGGAAGCAAAGTGGTACTACTGAAGGATAATGCCAAACATAAGCCAAGAAGAAAGCAGACAAGTCTCTGCTTCACTTCATGTATCCAAGTCCCTCCATAGCTGTTTCTGGCTAAGTCCCAAGAGCTTGTATGCTTGGCTGGGACTGGAAAGTGGATGTTAGCCATGGATCCATGGGATGATGGTAGCCATGAGGTCGTGGGGCTGGCATTGCTGGTTGCCTTTCCAGATCCTCTCTCTTGTCCCTATGGCTCATGAGCCCTACTTTATACCCATGACCCTGTGCTTTGGGAGGCTTGTGGGGTTTATCCACAGTAATTCAAGGCATGCATGGGAGTTCTGCCCCCTTGCTAAGGGTGGATATAGACATGGGTCACAGTTCTGGCCAATGACACAGGAGGACCAGTCTTCCTCACTGTCAAAGAGAGACTTCTGCAAGATTGCCAGATTTAGTAAACAAAACAGAAAACAACAACCTGCAAATCCAAACAGAACACCCAGTTAAATTTGAATATCAGATAAAGGATGTATTTTAGTCTAAGTATGTTCCGTGTGCTGTTTGAATGCCCCAGAGCAACATCCGTGAGGTACCCTCCTCCAGAGTTCTCCAAGCTCTCAGAAGGCTAATGAAACCCTTGGGCTGGGAGAGTCACACACAGATTTTAACCTCCTGGGGTTCAGACACTTTGATGAGAGCACATTCATATTCACAAGACAGGCTTGCTTCAGTGCCCCTTCTGTCTTGAAGTGTTGTTTGGTGCTCCAGAACCATACTTGTCTGTTTGCATGTGTTTCCTAACATCATTCTCCTTTTATCCAGCCTCCAGTAATGCTGACCATGTTTAAAAAAGTCATAGATTTTCTATTTTACCTGGAGGTAGGGCTGTGGGCAACTGTTTGAAGCTACAGAGGAACATCTCTAGAATATCTGGGATGGCAGGTTGGCTTGAAGGGTGTTGAGTGGTGAGTCATGTCTTCACTGCCTGGCCTAGAAAATTCATTGCAGCTCAGTTTTCTCATCTCTAAAACTATTCCTGATCTCACAGGGCTGTTGTAACAATTCAAAATAGATGAAACGTGCATACCGGTACAGCCACTTTAGAAGACACTGGCAGTTTCTTATAAAACTGCACCTACTCTTATATGATCAGTGATCATACCCCTTGATATTTACCTAAAGGAGTAAAATGCTTATATCTACACAAAGACCTGCACATGGATGCTTATTCATAATTGTCCAAACTTGGAAGCAACCAAGATGTCCTTCAGTTGGTATGGATAAATCTGTGGTAGATCCAGATGATGAAATATTATCCAATCCTAAAAAGAAAGGAGGGCTTCCCTGGTGGCTCAGTGGTGAAAAATTTGCCTGCCAACGCAGGAGACGTGGCTTTGATTCCTGGGTTGGGAAGATCCCCTGGAGAAGGAAATGGAAACCCACTCCAGTATTCCTGCCTGGGAAATCCCATGAACAGAGAAGCATGGTGGGCTACAGTCCATAGGGTCACAAAGAGTCAGACATGACTTAGCAACCAAACAACAGCAACAAAAAAGAAATGAGCTATTAAGGCATGAATAGGAATAGGAAACTTAAATGCATGTTATTAAATGAAAGAAGCGAATCTGAAAAGGCTCCATACCGTATGATTTCAACTGCATGGCATTGCAGAAGAGGCAACACTATGGGGACAGGAGCAAGATTAGTGGTTGTCAGTGGTTGGGGAGGGAGATGAATAGGTGAACTGCAGAGCAGTTTTTGAGCCATGAAACTACCCTGTACAGTTCTATAATGATGAATGCATGCCATTCAACATGTGTTTAAACTCATGGAGTGTACAGCACCAAGAATAAACCCTGGTGTGAGCTGTGGACTTGGGTAATGGGTTAATGTAGGTTCATCAGTTGTAACAAATGTACCACTCTGGTGGGCATGTTGTTAACGAGGGAGGCTAGGTGTATATGGGGCCAGGGGTCTGTGAGCTTCCCTTGCTTCTCAATTTTGCCATGAACCTAAAACTGCTTGAAAAGCCAAAGTCTGTGTTTTGTGTTGTTGTTGTTGTTTTTAAAAGAGGTGAAACAGCAAGGAGCTCAGTGATAGGGCACTTACTGTTTTGCGAATGGTAACATTCGTTGCACGCATTCTCGGGGGCAGTGGCTCTGTGCTATTGTACGCTTCTCTCTGCCACTTTTGCTTTGATGAGCTCTCTGGGTTTCCATCAGGCTAATAGTAATAAAGTTGTGAAGAAGGATTAACTGACTCTGAGCCAGGAGGCCTGGATTTCTGCCCAGCCTCCCACTGCTTCCTAGATAATAAAGACCAAGGAAACAAATGAAATCCAGGAAGCTACAGCTACTGAAATGAAGTGAGTGATGGTGATGATGATGATAGTAACAAACACTTGTATAGTTCTCATCAGTCCTGAAGCTTCTTAGGGGAGATTTATTCCTGATAAGGAGACCTGAGGCTGTTTATTTCATTGGATCAACAGCCCTATTTGGAGCACCAGCATTATGTCAGATACTATGCAGGGTATGAGACACACAGATATAAATAAGACTTAGTGCTTGACCTCAAGGAATATCAGTCTAGCAGGGCAGAAGGCTGATATTCATAATGGCAATGCCATACATTACGAGCTAACCAGATACCATAAAGTGAGCTGTGAGGGCATAGATGAGAATAGTGTAAATGATGCTAGGTGGGAGGGGTTTTCAGGCAGGGGGTCTGTGGGCCTTGATCCAACATGTGATCGAATGTTGTAAAAGGGAGCCAAACAAAAGAGAAGAAGAAAAGATGTGGATGTATATAGTTATCTTTAGGGTTTAGTAGGCCCTTCAGAATCTTTATTTTGCTCTAGCCATCCGATCAGGCTGCTAACTCATTACAAATATTACTATATTTTGTTAAGTCAGATGTAACTGCTCTGGGTCAGATTCAGGGCCTATGTAGTTGCAAAGTCCTTGGACACCTCTAATAGATCAAATGAAAAATTGGTACATCTCAATAGCTTCCTAATGAAATTTATGGAAGATTTTAAAAATAGAATGCATGTTAAAAACAGATTTGCATTTCAATCGAGAGTAAAAAATTATTTTTTAATAATTCAGCATATTTTGATTTGGCCTTGAAGGTTCAGTTCAGTTCAGTCGATCAGTTGTGTCCGACTCTTTGCAACCCTATGGACTGCAGCATGCCAGGCTCCCTGTGCATCACAAACTCCCAGAGTTTATCCAAACTCATGTCCATTGAGTTGGTGATGCCACACAACCATCTCATCCTCTGTCATCCCCTTCTCCTCTTGCCTTCAATCTTTCCCAGCATCAGGGTCTTTTGAAATGAGTCAGCTCTTTGCATCAGGTGGCTAAAGTATTGGAGTTTCAGATTCAACATCAGTCCTTCCAATGAACACTCAGGTCTGATCTCCTTTAGGATGGACCAGTTGGATCTCCTCGCAGTCCAAGGGCCTCTCAAGAGTCTTCTCCAACCCCACAGTTCAAAAGCATCAATTCTTCAGTGCTCAGCTTTCTTCACAGTCCAACTCTCACATCCATACATGATTACTGGAAAAACCATAGCTTTGACTAGACAGACCTTTGTTGGCAAAGTAATGTCTCTGCTTTTTAATATGCTATCTAGGTTGGTCATAACTTTCCTTCCAAGGAGTAAACGTCTTTTAATTTCATGGCTGCAGTCACTATCTGCAGTGATTTTGGAGCCCCCCAAAATAAAGTCTGACACTGTTTCCACTGTTTCCCCATCTATTTCCCATGAAGTGATGGGACCAGATGCCATCATCTTAATTTTCTGAATGTTTTTAAGCCAAGGTTTTCACTCTCCTCTTTCACTTTCATCAAGAGGCTTTCTAGCTCTTCACTTTCTGCCGTAAGGGTGATGTCATCTGCATATCTGAGGTTATTGATATTTCTCCTGGCAATCTTGATTCCAGCTGTGGTTCATCCAGCCCAGCATTTCTCATGATGTACTCTTCATATAAGTTATATAAGCAGGGTGACAATATACAGCCTTGACGTACTCCTTTTCCTATTTGGAACCAGTCTGTTGTTCCATGTCCAGTTTTAACAGTTGTTTCCTGATCTGCATACAGATTTCTCAGGAGTCAGGTCAGGTGGTCTGGTATTCCCATGTCTTGAAGAATTTTCCACAGTTTATTGTGATCCACACAGTCAAAGGCTTTGGCATAGTCAATGAAGCAGAAATAGATGTTTTTCTGGAACTCTCTTGCTTGTTCGATGATCTAGTGCATGTTGGCAATTTGATCTCTGGTTCCTCTGCCTTTTCTGAAACCAGCTTGAATATCTGGAAGTTCATGGTTCACATATTGTTGAACCCTAGCTTGGAGAATTTTGAGCATTACTTTACTAGCATATGAGATGAGTGCAATTGTGCAGTAGTTTGAGCATTCTTTGGCATTGCCTTTCTTTGGGACTGGAATGAAAACTGACCTTTTTAAGTCCTGTAGCACTTTCACGCATTGGAGAAGGAAATGGCAACCCACTCCAGTGTTCTTGCCTGGAGAATCCCAGGGACGGGGGAGCCTGGTGGGCTGCCGTCTATGGCGTCCCACAGAGTCGGACACGACTGAAGTGACTTAGCAGCAGCAGCAGCAGCCACTACTGAGTTTTCCAAATTTGCTGGCACATTGAGTGCAGCACTTTCACAGTCAATACAAATTGGAGGTGTGTTCGCTATGTAAACCACACTTATCAGATTTAAAATCCAGGGACAATCACATGGTGTTAAAATAAAAAGAAACAGAGGACAGTTTTGTATAGACCTGTCTCCACGCTTTGTCTGTAGTGCCCTGAGAAGGAAGCGTGTCAAACCGGGTCTCTTCACAGCCTAGAGGACGTCTTTCACAAGGCTCCACCCAAGAGTACCAGAAAGAGACTTACCTGGGGGTCCGGTGGTCAAGACTCCACACTTCTACTGCAGGGGAATGGCTTCAGTCCCTGGTCAGGGAGCTGGGATGGCACATCCTGTGTGCCCTGCCCCTCCCCTCTCAAAATAAAGATTCCCGAAGATAGTTGAGAGAAGCTTTCGTACTGAAAACTTTCCCAGGTGAGACAGTTGGGCCATAGTTAATGAAACAAGGGCTGATGATATGACCAGCTCCCAATTCATGCGTTTAAAGAATTAAGTAATTAGCTTTCTTCCAGAGTGATTCTTTCTGCTTAATATTACACATACTTTCTAGAATGATTTAGTTATTCTGGAATTTTTCATCAAGAACAAACCACCCCTAGTCTTAATGGCTTAAAAAAATAGCCTTTTATTGGTCTTATAATTCTGTGGACTGTCCTGACTGCATCAGCTGATATCTCCCAAGACCACACATATATCTGCCATTGGCTGGTTCCTTGGCTGGTGACTGGTTGATCTGGGATGGCCTCACTCAGATGACTTGCAGTTGACAGAATGCTTCATGGCCTCTCATCCTCTAGACTGGGCTTGTTCATCAGGTGATAAGCAGGTCTGTGTGAGACTGGGGATGCTGGTGTATAACCAGGAGTTTGACTTTTGATGGATGTTTTAAGATTGGGATGATACAGACATAGAATAGAAGATACAGAATAGGCAGTTGAACATAGGAGTCCAGAGTTCAGGAGCAAGGTATAGGCTAAAGATATATATTTGGAAGTCATCTATAATAATATAATTTGAAGCCGCGTGACTGGAAGAACTCAGCATAGGAATATGAATAGAAAAAATGTCCAAGGCTAACTACTCTGTAGCTGTTGGAAAGGTGAGATTCAAACAGAGAGAGACTGAGAAGGAGAAGCCAGTGATGTGTCATGAAAATGGAGTTACGTCCTAAAAACCGAGCAGAGGGTGGGGCAGAAAATATTGGAAGGAGGAGAGAGTCGAACACTGCCAGCAGATCAAGCAAGAGGGCTGCGGACTGGCCAATGCATTTAGCAACACGAAGGTCATGGGTGCCTTGGATAGGAACCGATGAACAGTGGTGGTGAAAGCCTTCTTGGGTAGTTTCAGAAGATAATAGGAGGAAAGGAAAAGAAATAGAGACAATTTCCCACTCCCCCAAATTTTACTTTGAAAATTTTCAAATATTCAGACAGGTTGGAAGAAGAGTACAGTAAATACCCATATGCCCCGCCCCCCCCCACACACACCTAGATTCTGTCCTTAACATTTTAATAGATTTGCCTTCTCACATCTGTTTATCCAATCCTATATTTACTTAGCAATCCCATCTTTTCTATGCTAAAGGAATAGAGAATTGAGGCAGCACTGGAATGAGATGGGGAGAGAAGACCTTTCTGTCCATGTGGTGTATCCGGGCATATATGAGCGTGAACACATGTGTGTATATACATGGCAGCCTGTGTTCATATGCTGAAGAGGATGATCCCCAGGAACAAAGACGTGGCTGGAGGACCTACTATTGGAGTGATGTGTGTAGGTGGGAAAAGGAGCACAGACTTCGGTTCAAGTGGGAAACTGGCCTTAGAGAGGTTCATCTCTAGTAATGAAAGAGGGTAGAGACCATGGACAGTCACGTGGATTGCATGAGATCAGCACCTTCAGCCGGTACTCTGGGCCTGCCTTCCGTTCCCAACTCTCCAGCAATGATGAGCTCTGAAACTTTGGGAGAATAGCTTACTTAACCAGCCTCTCGGGTCCTCTGGCACCTCAGCTGCAAAATGAGTCTAATTATGAATGTTATAGTCAGGCTCCAGGGAACTCTGGAAATTGTGCACTGGGGATGTTGGTTTTGTTGTTATTTTTGTTACACACACTTTCCCAGAAGAGCTTTGCAGGCTGCTGTGACTCTGTCCCTCTCCCTGCCTGGGGACTTGCAGATACTGGATGAACTACCCGGGACTTCTCAGGCTTTGTGAAGGGACCCCCGTTAAGACCCCTTCAGGTTAGCTGATGGACCAGCATTCCGCTGGAGGGCAGGGAGCATAAGGAGTGTCACAGAGGACTTGAGCCCCTTTCTACTTGGAGCGGTCCCTGCTCACTACAGCCAGGGGCAGCGGCACCGGGTCCACTCCCCCCATCCTCCCCCTCTTTGTCTTGGGCCAGTGGAACAGAGTCTAAGGCCTGGGATCCAGTGTTGACTGTTCTAGGCTCATGTTTATTCTAGCAAATGTGGTGTTTCTGTACCAAAGCGCCTTTGTTCTTTCTGCAGCTTTCCACATCTCCTTCCAAATGCTTGGAGTTATTTGCGTCTGCAAAGAAGATAGGTGGGTGACCTGTCACAAGTAAGCACACACAGTGAAGACAATCTTACTGCAAAAATACATGAGATATATTTAGTGCTGCTTAATTAGAATTAGCTGTTTTGAATTCATTTTCCTTCCTTTATGGTGAGGCTTTACATTAAAACCCGAACACCCTGGGCTCGCACTTAGTATGATGCAGAAGCCACAGGGCTTGAGATCGGGGTAAATTAGGCTAGAACACAGATTCTCTCACCCCGGGCAAGGTACTACACCACTCCATCGCAGTTTCCTCACCTATAATCTCAGGCTGATAGTTTTCTCATAAGGGTGCTGGAAGGATGGAGAGAGATCATGTATGCGAACAACCCCAGTACAGGGCCTGGAAAATAATAAGGTTCATTACTGTTAGAAAGTGTTAGTCACTCAGTTGTGTCTCACTCTTTGTGACCCCATGGACTGTAGCCCGCCAGGCTCCTCTGTCCAGAGAATTCTCCAGGCAAGAATACTGGAGTGGGTTTCCATTCCCTTCTCCAGGGGATCTTCCTGACCCAGGGATCAAACCAGGGTCTTCTGCATTGGAGGCAGATTCTTTTCCATCTGAGCCACCAGGAAAGCCAAGGTTAGATTTTAACATAATGGACTGATGAGCATACCACCAGCCATAATGAAAATAATTAAATACCCAGACATGATAGCGGAGTGTGTGTTGTGTACCTGGGTTGGTGTCTTGTTGTCTTTACTGGCTGCATTAACCATGACAGATAAAGAGGTTATGCAGACACTGTTTTCTTCTTTGAAAGTAAACTCTTCTCAATAATTAAAATATGTAATTAACTCCCAATCAAATTCAGGTCGCCAACCTCTATTTTAATTTTTATTATTCTATTGTATTCTACAATATTCTACAATAATATTTACAATATTATTCTATTGTAAAATGACTGAATGATTCTCTTGTATGTTTGTCTGAGAGGTAAAATACAGGACATCTAGTTAAGTTTTAATTTCAGACAAACAAATATTTTATTCTAAGTATGTCCCAAGTTATACTGGGTTGGCCCAAAAGTTGGTTCGGATCTTATGGAAAGACCCGAACAAGCTTTTTGGCCAAGCCAGTATTTGAGATAGATTTTCGGATAAGCAATGACTTTTTACTATAAGTCTAACTGGGAATTCCAAGCTTTAATTTGCTCAGTTCCAGGAAATACAGCATCTGATGTGTGTGTGTTCAAAGGCAAGGAATCTTGAGCAAGAGTATGAGGTGTGTGGGTGTGACAGAGGTCACGATGATTTCCCCAACCCTGATGTCTAACGTAAGGTTGGGATATCACCCACCCTCTCCTCTCCCACTTCTGAACGTCATCTCCTTTGTGGAAACCTTTGGCTTTTTTTTTTTGTTTTAGAGCTCAATTACGTAATGATGAATTTTTGCTACTTATCCAGTTAGATGGTCAGGACTTATTTCTGTTTCATTCAGTCCTGTATCCCCTGCCACACAGAGGGCTGGCACATAGTAGGTGGTCAGTGAAAGTTCACTGAGTAAATGAGCTGGTGTGGATGTGTCAGGGATACAAATTATGTTCCCAAATCTCTGCTAGGCAAAAGGATCCTGGGATGGATGAAACAGATTTAGTTCCTGCACAGCAAATGAGAAAAGTAACAGCTGAGAATACAGTATCACTTACCTGAGGGGATTTGATTGCTCTGCACCTCAGTTTGCACATCCTATATGGAGATAATCCATCTGCCTCAGAGGATTGTATTGAGGGAAAATGAACATCCATATCTGTGTTTAAAACTATCTCTGTATCTACTGTGTGTGTTTGTGTGTTGAGGGTGAAGCCAGCTGGTAAATGCTAGATTTCCTAAATTAAGTGGTTCCTTTCCCTTTTTTTCATGTTAGAAAACTAACATTGGGCTTTGTGCGCACCTTTTCCTGTTTCATCAGGGGAAGAGTAATGCCTTGACCAGAAAGGGTTCTAAAGGCCATGATTATAGCAGGTGGATTTTTTTCTTTAAATATGGAATAAAATTTCCAGATGCATGTCTTTGATAGCTGAGGGACTTCGTCACAGACTCAGGCAAACATTTGTACTTCTGCCTTCCAGAGGACCTCTGAAAATAGGGTGCTGATGATCTGCCAAAATATCTCCACCTTTCCCTGGGAGTCCTGAGTTTCAGACAGTCTGGGGAGGGGAGGGGGCGATGAGATCTTATAGCTGACTGTTGTCTTTCGGCTGTGTAAGTCTGGAGTAAATTAAAACCCTGAAACCAAATGACAAGACCTGGGGAATCTGTCCCCATGTGAGACTCCCTGCTCCTTGGGAAGATAGTTTTGACCCTCTGTAAGGTGCCTAGGGAGCTCATAACAAAATCTTCTAATACACTGCTCTTGCTATTTGGAGCTCATGGCTTTTTCAAGGAGCTCAAAATCATTCACCAGCTACATGATTTCAGTATGAAACTAGATATTAAGTGCAAACCTTCAGCCAATAAAACAGTTTAGTTGAGAATGTAAATACCCCAAGGTCACAGAATACCGAGAGTGAAGTGCGGACGGCCTCGTGCTCTTCCTGCCCTTTTGCATCCCGCGGCCCTGGGAAGCACGAGCCAGCTTACGAGGGTGTTGTGAGAATACATTAGAGTTGCTGTGGGAGCACTGTCTGTTTTGTTCTATTAGGGTATGTCAGAGTTATTTCCTTCTCTCAGGGGTTTGTACACCTACTAATGCCTAAACTCAGCCTCTCTGCACCAGTACCAGATTGAATCTCAGAGACAGAGTTTTGAGTAAAATAGAAAATGATAGCTTTATTGCTCTGCTGGGCAAAGGGGGACACAGTGGGCTCATGCTGCTCCAAACTGTGTCCCAACACGGGGTAGGGATTTGGTGAGGAGTTTTATACCGATGGTTCAAGGGCAGGGTTGCTAATAAGGATGAGGGTGTGTGCAGGGTCTGCATTCCTTTCATCTGGCCTAAGGTGGACTCTTGATGAGCTTCTGAGGTTCTTAAGGTTATCAAACTGTGACCTTGTCTCTGGAATGAAGAATGCTTCATCAAGTGGTTAATGTCTTCCATTTATTGGGGTTTTAAGTTCTGCAGAAGAGCTCAAACATATCCCTGAAGGCAGAACCAGGACCCTGTCCCAAGGCTGCACTGTTGATTCGTGGCTTCTCCTCCCTTGACTCTGCATCCCCTCCTTTCCTTGGTTAGCAACTGTTTGAACTGCCCTTTGGAACACAAGGAAGATCATGGAGGCTGGAGCTGGCTCTCTACAAATGAGAAACCGGAGACACGGAAAGGCTTTGGCGCCCAGGAGCCCTGCAGCGTCTCCTGCTCAGCTTCACTACCACCAGGGGTGCTTTGATTCAAAGAGTGTGATTGGTGTTTGGAAGACCACCACAGAAAAATGTGGCCAGGTATTTGTTCAGGGGTATGCTTTCCTTTGGCCACCTGATGTGAGGAGCCAACTCATTGGAAAAGATCCTGATGCTGGGAAAGATTGAGGGCAGGAGGAGAAGGGGATGACAGAGGATGAGATGGTTGGATGGCATCACTGACTCAATGGACGTGAGTTTGAGCAAACTCCAGGAGATGATGAAGGACAGGGAAGCCTGGCATGCTGCAGTCCATGAGATTGTAAAGACTCAGACACGACTTAGCAACTAAACAATGATGCTTTCCTTGCCTTCTCATGCTCCATCTGAAGATTTGAAGTCCTGAATTTCTCAGGTCTGTCATAAATTTCTAGAGTAAAAACTAGATTTATTAAATTGGGCACATTTGTTTCAAACCTATTCAATCCAGATAACAACTCATTTTAGCATGATTTTTCCACTTAATAAGAACACTTTTTCCAACTCGATTTGGCAGCTCTTAATAATCGCAGACAGAATAACTAGAGATGCAAGATATTAAAAAGTAGATTGTTGAAAGAAGGAACAGCAGTGCATGAGTTGAATAGCAGAATGTACCCAGCAATATGTCAAACACATAATAGAAGGCGATTTCATAGGATTTAAGAATCTAATAAGTTCCTAGAAAGACAAATCTTAGATGTTGAGCTGAATAAATAAATGAAAAATTAAATCCATACAAGAGACAATGTATGGTGAAATTTTAATTCATTAATGGAAATTCCAAAAACTTCTGGAGTGAAGTACGGTGGGCTGGGTGGGCCGATTACCTGCAGAAGGATGTGAATCAGGTTGACATCAGACTTCTCAGCAGCAACAATGGATGCAGCAGGTAATGGATCAATATTCCCAAATGTCGTGGAGACAATTAACTTTGAATCTGGATTGCTAGATCCAGTCAAGTTTAATTCAAGCTTAAGGGTAAAATCCAGAGATTTTCTGATATGCAGAGGTTTGGAAAATTTGCCACATGCAAGATCCCTTGAAAAGAATTAACTAGCAACGAAGAAAAAAATCCAGAAGAGAAGAAGTAGGATAAAAGAAACAACTGTTGAACAAATACATCAGGAAAAACCTTATTTTGGGGTTTAAAAAATTAATTTCCTAACTGGAATACTTCAGCTGATTTCAAATGCAGTGTGCTTGGGCTGCATAAAGGAGGCAGATGGAATTTAAAGCCTGCTGAAATTCTTGTAACATAGAGAACGTAGATGCTGATTATCTCTAAAATTGTTCTGAATAATCCATGTTCAAGTATGTTTATCAGAAGTATAAAGTACCAATTATAGAAATAGATCTGGAGTACAGTCCCCAGGCCACTAACTGTTCTGGTTAGGGGAAACAGATCAAAAGAACCTCAACTGATTCAAGAGAAGTCAGAGAAGAAACAAAGAATTAGAAAATAACTGGAAAGAATGGCAAATAGAGAATGAATTAACTCCTTCATAGTATTGTAATTACTAATTATAGACTTGGACACTTATATCCAATACTATGAATGAGTTAATGTTGCTTGTTAAAAGACAATGATTCTCAGACTGAGAGAGAAAACCCAATCTTCTTTATGCCATTTGCCACAGGGACGTTAAATCACAGTAATAAAAAAAAAAAGTTCACGATGAAGGGATGTAAATATGTCCACAGATCAGAGTGCATTTAGATCAGGGGCCAATATGAGGACCACATACAGATTGTGGAGGCTCTTCAGGGAGTATCAGAAACTTGAAATCTCTCCTGAAGGGAAATGAGAAGAAATGTAAAGAATGGCATGACTTAATAAGATTTGCATTGGAGAAAGATTACTAGGCCCATCAGGAAAGTTTTCAAGGCAGGTCAAGCTTGTGGTGGGGAACATGCAGTAGATATTCAAGAAATTCATGCATGGAGCAGTAAAGAGCTGGACCATGTCACAGCAGTGGAAAAAGATGGTCAGTATTGTTGATTTCAAGGAGACAGACTCAGTAAGACTTGGAGATGAGGGGAAGAGAATTGCAAGTTGGTGCACAGGTTTCTGAAGTGCAAGCCCTGGGGGGCATCTTCACCAAGATGGGAACACACGGGGAAGAAGATACAGGGAAGGAGATGATGAACTTGTGCCTTGGTGTACTGGGGTAAAGCGACAGTTGATTCTCAAGATTCAGATTTTGATTGGCTATGCAGATCGTAGAGCCACTGTCTTACCAGGGGAAGGAGTCATCATTAATTTATAATCGGAGCTTGTACTACAGAGCCGGACTTGCTTCTAAGAGGTAATATTCTTTAGATCCATCGTCTGAAAAGCTGTAACTCTGAAACGAGGCCTGACTCTTTCCTTTTACATTCAGTGGAGAGAAAAAAAGGAATGAAAATAATCACGTCTTCCTCAACCCAATTAGGAAAGCTGAAGATTTGATGAAGCAAAGATCATCTCAGTCACTGAATTCCCAAGGCTGTGCAGCAATGGGAATGGTGTAGGTGAGAAGGGGAAGGATGGGACTGTTCTCGATGCCTTCTGGCATGAAATGAAGCACTAACAGCAAAACATTTAGGAAAATTAAGAAGCCCCTTGTTGCTCTCTGAGGAAAAGCAGCCCCTTGGGTGAAATGGTTGCTAATTATCCTTCTATCTAGTCATTAGTTGAATGTGATAATTGACTTCACAGATTACAAATGACAAGCCTTTTTTGAGCTTTCCCCAGGAAAAAAAAAAAAAAAAACAAACAAAACCACTCCTACTCTCCCCATACAAAATGAAAAGACCTAGAGTGGAAACAGGGGCTTATCACAGTGTGGTCTGCTTGGAAATTCCCAAGATCATTGATTGGGATAAGATCTTCCAAAATGCGGAGACGCTCCAACCAAAAGAATAAAGAGTTCCCTAGATTCCTCTTCTTCCTCATATTTGAGAGAACTTCTGGGAGACACCTGCATTTGTGTGGCTAACCAGATTCCAAATTGAGTTACTTCCCAGATCTAACTGTTTTCTCAACCTGACAGGAGGGAAATGTAGATGGAACCCGGTGACTCTGTTTTCAGTCCTTGGAATTTGCTGTATTTTTTCTGAAACTTTCAGTTGTTCATTGTTAACTGCTTCCCGAAGGAGCTGACTTTCGAGCCACGACTTGAAGGAGGGAGGCATGTTCTGAGTAGAACGGCATCAGGTTAGTCTTCTTTCAGAAAAAAGGGCACTCACCCTCCCCTGTGCTTCTACGGCACTCTGCAAATACTTCCTTTACAGTTCTGGGATCTGCACCGGATTTATTTGTAATACTTGTAAGACTATTCTTTATTATTAAATTTATGCTTTAAAAATTAAGATACACTCCCCAAAGAACTCAGGATTTGGAATCTCCTGGGTAGAGTTAAACAATCTATTCAGATAACCAGCTAATGAGTATGGATGTGAGAATGGATGCAGTTGCCAATGGTAATAACTAAATTGCAGTGGAGGAGGCAGGAAGGCAGGAAGACCCACTCAGTAGAGAAGTGACTCTCATTCTGTCTCTATTTCATTTGAGGGGAAAACAATGTTCTCCCAAATCAATGGATTCTAGTATCTGGAGAGCCAGAGGGGTGGGTTTCCTTGGGAGCCTTTGCATCAGAGATACGGATTTCCTGGAAAGATTTGAACACCAGGGGAAGGGAGTTGGGCTCAGATGTCTCCTTCAGTGAGAATGGGTTGGAGTCAGAAGGCAGGTGGTTTGGGAGGGCAGCAACAAGTCACCCAGCAGAGGCTGGGTTATTGCTTTGATCCAGGTGAGAAGGAAATAGTAGCTTCTCAGAAATGTATGAGGAATCCAGGGCTACTCTGTTCTGTGTAAGCCCCCACTTCCTCAACCAAGCCCTTGACTTTCCAGTGTAGCCAGAGGTGGGGCTTGCAGATACTGTCACTGTGAGTGATAAGCCATACAGATCCTATCACTATGAGTGACTTGGGACCAGGCAAAGCTATGGTTTTTCCAGTGGTCATGTATGGATGTGAGAGTTGGACCATAAAGAAAGCTGAGCACTGAAGAATTGATGCTTTTGAACTGTGGTGTTGGAGAAGACTCTTGAGAGTCTCTTGAACAGCAAGGAGATCAAACCAGTCAATCCTCCAGGAAATCAACCCTGAATATTTGTTGGAAGGACTGATGCTAAAGCTGAAACTCCAATACTTTGGCCACCTGATGTAAAAGAACTGATTCATTGGAAAAAACCCTGATGCTGGGAAAGATTGAGGGCAGGAGAAAGGGACTACAGAGGATGAGATGGTTGGATGGCATCACTGACTCAATGGACATGAATTTGGGTAAACTCCAGGAGTTGGTGATGGACAGGGAGGCCTGGCGTGCTGCAGTCCATGGGGTTGCAAAGAGTCGGACGTGACTGAGCGACTGAACTGAACCGTTAGTGGCTGATGAGAAGGAGCATGGGGAGAGTGTGTCCTGAGCTTTCATTCTGTGCTAGTTACTATCCTAACACTTCATACGCATGAAATAGGGCTGACATTTTATCTCCTAAGGAAAGAGGAACAGTTAATATCCCTTGGACAGATGAGAAAGTGAGGCTTGTAGAGGTTCACTACTGTGCTTAAGGAGAAGGAAAACTTCTGAAAATGGGAAAACTGAGTCCTATTTCAAAATTCTGAGTAAGAACATTTGACGTTCAGAGGACGAAGCTGTTCCTAATAGCTTGTTAGACCAAGGCATCTAAGTTGAGAACTGGGAGCCATGTCTAAGAGCTGACGTGAGGAGCTGGGGGGCATCAGGGTAGCAATGATGCCAAGAGCAGGAACTATCTGGGTCAAATAAATGGGCAGGGGCCCCAGAGAAATACTGAGACCAGAGACCAGCAGCCTAATGTTGTTGACAGAACTCTTAGCAGGTTGTTCCTAGGAAGTTGTAAAGTCCACTGAAAGGTCCTAGGATGGAATGGCTAGGCACCCTTCTTAGAGGGAGGGTGATACCTTTTATAGTTCAGGGAGGCAATTGTGTGCTGGAGGAGGGGCTTTGGAGACAGCCAGGGAGGTGTGCTGTGTGACAGACTCAAAGTTAACTTTAACCGGAAGGATTCAACCTTGTATGCAGCTTGACTTTGTGCTGATACTACCTACTTGACCTTGGATGAGTGACTATCCTCTCTTTGTTCATTTTTACAAGGCGGATCTCATCTAATACTGACATGACATGGTTGTAGGGAGAATTCCGGGGGATAATGTAGATAAAATTATGTGGCATTTGCCTCCCTCCTCAACCTCTTCCCTCCTGGACACAGTCCCCTTGGTGGCTGACAGAGCGTAGAAGGGGAGTTGAGTGCATGCTCAGTGGAGCCTGGAGAACTCCTCAGGAACCCGTGATTGACAGCTTCAGCTCCTCCCGGGACTGGTTGGGAGGGAAAGGGCAGGCTGGTGGGACGTGTACAGTGGTAACTCGGAGCAGCACCAGCGGAAATCCTTTTTGAAAGAGTCACTGTGAACTTCTTATCCTGTAGGCAGGCCTGACCTAGTATGCCCAGGTTCTGTTTGAATTGAGAAATAAAATACAGGGAACCGTGCTAAGCACTTACTCGTTAGACACTTAATGCCACCTCCACTGGGAAGGGATGTTGGACGTTGAGGCCAGGCTCAGGGAAGAAGGAGGGACTCTCTGTTGGCCTTTCCTGGGTCAGAGCCCAGCCTTGCTGCGTGCTTCACAGCTGCCGCCACTGGGAGAAGCAATTTGTCAACTTTATACCTTTCTGCTTTATGGTCTGGTGACTTAATAGGATTCGACCTTCCCTGGATTCCATTTCAGTTGGGTCAGACACTGCACTTCAAGTTAAAATTGGGGCTCTGACACAGATGATGAGGAATGGGTGAGGTGTGTGGACTCATACCCATGGGAGGGCTCTAGCTCCAGATGCTCTGAGCCAGAGAGACCAGTCCCTGTGTCCACGTGGTTACCCGGCCAGAGCTCTAGACTTAACATAACACTGTGACCATCCTGCCTTCCCCAGCACTGCAGTGGACCTACTCAGCTATCGACCCATTGAGAGGAAGCCTCAGTGCTTATGCAGCAGTGGAATGGAATTCAAAGATGGGCAAAGACACTGTCACTGCCAGGGGCTCCTAAGATGACAGCTTTCACTTGGCCAGTCTGTGTTTAGCGTCGCTGTGTTGTCAGTCACTGTGGCAGACAGCTAAGGGAATGGAAGGATTTCAGCCACGTTGCCAAGGAACTTGCCTTCCAAGTGAGAGAAAGTCAAGGGCATGCATGACTGTAATACAAGGCAGAAAATGATCAGACTAAGGAGGAAAGCTGTTATAAAAGAAGATGGGAGAGTGAAAGCTTTGGGGGTGTTGCGAGACAGGTGAGAAGCCTGGAAGGCTTTATAAGTTGAAGTGAGCTTCTGAAGAGGAGAGGGATGTGGGCAAGCGGGCCTTGAGATGAGGGAAGGTCAGTCTCAGAGGAGACAGGCATAAAGGCAGAGGTCAGGGGTGTGGCGTCATGCCAGGCATAGGGAACAGAGTGTTCCATGGTGTCTTGGGCTGGGGTGTTCCTGGGAGACCTGCCCTGGTGATGGGCATATAGCCAGAAGTAAGAGCTAAGGCTTCCTGGGACAGTGCTATGGATCACTGTTTTAAGCACTTTTTGTGTATAATATGGGCTTCCCAGGTGGCACAGTGGTAAATAACCTGCCTGCCAATGCAGGAGACACCAAGTTCAATCCCCGGGTCAGGAAGATTCCCCTGGAGTAGGAAATGGCAACCTGATCCAGTATTCTTGCCTGGAGAATTCCATGGATAGAGGAGCCTGGCGGGCTACAGTCCATAGGCTCACAAAGAGTCGGACGTGACGGAGCACATGCGCTTGTATAATATATGTGTGTGTCTGTTACATCATCTGTATCTGAGCGCTGATTTGAAGGGAAATAGATTATACTTACTAAATCTTCACATCCCTATGAGTTGTTACTATTATTCCCATTTGATGGTTGATGAAACCAAGGCTAAAATAACAAAATCTGTAAGTAAGTTGTAGTGTCACTTGTAGCTTAGGCAGAAGGATGGGTTTCAAATGCAGAGAGGAGGGAAGGAGGAAAGGTGGACATCTCCCAGGACCGACTCTCTCCTGAACGGGGTCCACTGGCAGCCAGTCCCCAGGCAGGGTCTGCGTGTGCAGCCTGCAGTCACTCCAGAGCAGCTGTCCTCGGCCTTTTCGGCACCAGGGACCAGTTTCACGGAAGATAACTTTTTCCACTGACTGGAGTGGGAGGGTTGGTTTGAGGATGATTCAAGAACATTGCATTTATTGTGCACTTTATTTCTGATATTATGACGTCAGCTCCACCTCAGATCACCAGGCCTTAGGTCCCAGAGGTTGGGAAGCCCTGCAGAGGACAGAGCAGCCCATACCCACGGCAGCAATGCTCCCTTCTGATTCCTGACTTCTGGACTCTGCGGGCACGGCAGGCTCTGAGTCACGTGCCCTTTCTGTGCATCATCCCCTGCTGGTATCACATGGTTGATGCCCTTGGCTTTCTCTAAACGAAGGTGTCACTGAGACGCAGCTCAGGGAGGATCATCGAGGAACATGAGGGAGGTGGTTGGGGACCAGTGTCCTGTGATGAACCAGGAGGCCGGTCATCTGCCCACTGTGTCCAGAAGGAGCTGACTGCAGAAGGCAGATGGTCTCACCTTTAGGATGATGGGCTCCAGCCAGGGGTTCAGAGTCTGCCCTTGACCACTTCGGTGGGTCTTCATCTCATCCAAGAGCTACTAAAAGTGAATAACAGGAGCTTTTCATGAAAAAATGAGTTTTGTCGACTTTTGGGACACTAATCCTTCAGAAATAAGTTGAAAGGATTTTATTATGAATGTTTATCGTAGCACTGTATGCATTAAACAAAAAATGAAAACTCTCCAAATGACTAGAATGCTAGCAATCCATCAACAGGGAAGTGATTGAATAAACCGTGGTATTTTGGTGCATTTGCACTGTAGTAGATTTCAAAGCTACTCCAGTGAACGATAAAGATCAATGTCCATTAATCTGGAAAGATGTCCAGGAAAACACTGTCGATGACACAAAAAGATGCTGCAGAATAATGTATAAAACTTTATATGATTTTTTAGTGAAAAAAAAGGAGGAAGAAAAAGAATAAGTAAACCTGTATATCTTTGTCTGTGTGGCTATAAGCATAGCTAAAACAAGAAACAGAACAATTAAAAAAAAATGGTATCATTTCATTATCTTAAGGCAAGGCATGAATTTGAAGAAAAATAAATTTTAAATTCTTTATAAAGTTTCTTATTTAACTTCATAAAAAATCATGCATTTATTTTATAATTAAAAGTCCAACAAGCTAAGCATTGTTATATGGATGAAATTGAGGAAAGAAAGGGAAGTAGAGCTAAATTACACAGTACATTAAATGCCAGAATATAGACTCTGTGATTCATATTATACACCAGAATTTTTAAATACAGTTTCCAAGTGACATGAGTACCATAAAATACCGCTAAAACAGTTTTTTGATAAAATAATTTGTGGAAAGTTACCCAATATATTCTATTATATCCATGGGTCACCAATATACTTATCAACCTACTTATCAATATCTTGTCAAAGCCATGGAGAAATCCTGCATTTAAACATATTTTTCGAAAGTACTACTCTAGTTTCCCAGATGTATTTTCAGAAAACCTCTCGTTTGCATTACATTTAGCTGGGAAACACTTGGTAAAATGCTTGAAAAAAAAAATCCTTGATTTTATGGTAATGAGTAGCTTCTGGAGGTTTTGAGGTGGAGGAGTAAGAAGACTTGGACAGATTTTCAGGGAACGATGTCATGAGAGCCACATGCTTGGTAAAGGAGGGATCCAGGGTAAAGACAACCAGCTGGGGAGGAGGAGACAGTGGTATGAAAGAGGACAGAGGTGTGGAAGTGGAGAGTAAGGAGAGCTGGGACTTGTCTGCATAAAGTCAGCGGGGTGTGGTGAGAGGAGGCATGGGAAGGTCAAGGGAAAGGAGTCAGAGAGCATCTGTGTTTTTTGCTGTGGGGTGTCTGGTGCTGCTCTGAAATGGGGAATGCCAGGAGAGGAGCAGTCTGTGATCCAGGAGGATGGGGATCAGGAGGGGCATTTGAGGAAATGTCCAGTGAACAGGTGGATGTACAAACCCCAACTCTTGTGAACCACACGAATCTATCACCAGTCAGGAAAGAGGATGTTGGCCATACTGGACTAAATTTTCACCTGATAACCCTGCGGCCATAAAGCCAGGACCGAGGTCCCTCCAGGAAGAGATGGGCCCCCAGCAGGAGTTCTGTCCCTTAGAAGATTGGGTCTTGCTAAGCGAGCCTTTGACAGCACAGGGAAACACTTTCTTGCCTTTTTTTCTGAGACTCATTCTCTTGTGCCTGGAATTCTGAGAGGGTAGACCTCACGCTGTGGGCTCCAGGGTGGTATAAGTTTATCGAGGCCAACCCGGTGCTAGAATGAATATGCCACAGAGTTCAGAGATCAAGTCAGATCTGCTAGGTCAAGGGATCTGATTTTCAACTTTTACAAGATGCTCTGAATTTGTTTCCCTTTTGTTTTTCCCAAGACATTTATCAGTCTGAATTGGAGGCACAAAGAATTAAGGGGAGGGTTCTGTATCCATAATGGGGATGATATTTACATGACAAACAGCACTCCCTGAGGCCAATGTAGACTTGACAGCAGAAGTTAGTGAGAAGTCTCTGGAGCAGGGTGATTATTAAGGGCAGGGTTTTAGGTAGAGAGAGGTCCAGTCACTACTCCCCACTCAAGCATTATTCCTCTTTTCAACCTTTAAAGGAGGTTTTCCAAACAGGGACCTAAGGCACAGTGACTTCACGTTCTCTTCCTCTGGTCATTAACCATCTTTAGTTCATAATGGCTGCCATGTCTAGGTGAAGGAAAAATAACCTAAGGGGTTTTCCCATTCTGTTCATTGTCCACTTGCTAAGCTGTGTCCCACCTGTTGTGACCCCATAGGTGGTAGCATGCCCGGCTTCCCTGTCCATCACTATCTTCCAGAATTTGCTCAAGTCAGTGATGCCAACCAACCATCTCATCCTCTGCCACCCTCTTCTCCTCCCGCCCTCAATGTTTCCCAGCATCGGGGTCTTTAACAGTGAGTTGGTTCTTCACATCAAGTGGCCAAAATATTGGAGCTTCAGCTTCAGCATCTGTCCTTCCAGTGAATATTCAGGGTTGATTTCCTTTAGGATTGACTGGTTTGATTTCCTTCCTGTCCCAGGGACTCTCAAGAGTCTTCTCCAGCACCACAGCTCAAAAGCATCAATTCTTTGGCACTCAGGCTTTTTTATTCTGTTCATAACATCCACCACAATACCTGTCTCCCCTATTCACTAGAAACGGTATGCATCTTGAGGACGGATTGGTGAGGTTTCAAGTTCTCCTTCATACCACGTTTAGAGCTATTTTGTGTTAAGAAGAAAGGTTGCTGTCACAGAGGGTCAGATCTTCAGGACATTTCTCACCCTAGCATGAGACTCAGACACAGTCACACAGGATGGCAAGACCCCCCCAAGCAGCACCTGTGAGCTGTCGTCTGTTGGGACGTAGCTTTGTTACAGAGCAGTATCAATGAGATTGATTTGAAGATGGGCTCTTAGGTTGTCAGCGGGCCCTTGGGCTTAGGATCAGAAGGCAGTGGCTGAAACTTAGGGACTTCCTGGTAATTCTCACTCCATGTCCAGTTAGGTTCTACCCAGAGCTTTGTATTTTATTTTTCTCTCTTATGAAAAATACACTGTAGATTATGTAGTTCATTTGAAGCAAATTGCCCTAAGTAACCCCAAAGAGCATCTCCTCTCCAACTGTCAATTTCAGCAAGGGAATTCTTTCCGAGACCAGGAGTGGTTTTGTTCTGGGATCATGCAGGTTGTTTGGGGCAGAGCCAGGCATGCTGACTTCCTGGTAGTGTTACACAATCATGACATGTAACTTCCGCAGTTGAATGTAAAGACAAAGATTGAATGTCTACCAAGTATTGGGTGCCATGCTTTGTCCTGGAGAAACAAAGTTGGGAATGAATTGTTCTTTCCTGGAGACACAGACAGTACACTGGAGGAGCCTCAGACAATGGGGCGATCCATGCCCAAGAGCATAAGTCTCACGAAGCAAAGGCTTTAGTTTCTTCGGTCGTTTGGTGTTTCTGCAGAGCCTGACACAGCACGTGGCACCTAGGAGGTGATGCATTTGCACTTGTTGGATGAGTGATGGGTAGCGGTTTGTACAGGGAGCTGTGTTCTCACCACTTTTGAAAGTTATTCATTCTGTTAACAAAGCCACAGGATTCTGAGAAAGCTCAAGAGAGGGTTGTTGGTGAGATACATTTTAGAGGTTGACAAGAAGCTCACCAGAAACATAGATGATTATAGAGTCGAGGTAGAGCAAAGAGCACCACCAGGAGTGTGGACTTATTTCCATGCCAAGGTCTTGGGATGTGGGCATTCTCAGCCCCGTGTGTGGTCAGAGCCCACCTGTGGGTGGACTGGAACAGCAGGGGGAAGAGACCAGGGGCCTGATCATGTAACGCCTCTCAGTCTTTGCAAAGGAGATTTTATTTTTTGACAGTGGTCAACTAGAAGGAGATTTCTTGTTATAGGCAACCACTTATGACCTGCAGAATAGGGTAAATGACTTTTTTTTTTTTTGCTGTGACTATAATGTTTGATTTCTCAGAGAAAAGTGCCAGATGAGCTCTGCAAACAAGTGAGACTAAATGGGACTAAAATGTCTCATCGCTCCTGTGGCAGATGTAGTGCACACTGGGGCCTCGGGGCCAATCTGGTCCCTGGGAATGCACACAGTCCCTCCAGTCCTGTGGTGTTTGCAGGAGGCTCAGCGGCTCAGTCCCATTTAAATGCCAGATTTCAGGGGAGGGCCGGGGGAAAGGTGTGAGGTGCCGTACAGGTGATCTTTGCAATAAGTGCAGGAGAAGAGTGTATTGCAGATGGGAGAGGAAGGCAGATAGTCTTAAAAAGCAAAGTAGCTTTGTTAGGGTGGAGTGGAGGCTGGGGAGACATCAGTCTTAGAATTAGATGGGCTCAGAGTTAAATCCAGACTTGGTCCCTTAAGACCTAGGGGTCGAGGTTTTTGCTTAACCTCTGTGAACCTCAGTTTTCTCATCTGAATAATGGGGCTAGTAGATTTATCATATGGGATGGCTGTAAAAGTGAGATGAAATGCTAGTTGGTAGATTGTGCTCTCTGCCTCCTTTCTCTCCTTTTTCCAATAATAAGGCTTGATGCTGTGGGGCATTCAGAAAGGGAGAACTGGTATCCCTGGCTCATTAAAGGAACCGATGGCCATGGTGGGATGTAACTGACCTTAGCAAGTGGTAGACAACAACCAGGATGGGAGAAAGGTCTTGATGCAGGGCTGCAGTGCTCAGGGCAGGGTATGGACCTTCCCATTGGTGCACAGGAAGAGCAGAGTGGGCTGGAAGACCTTGGCATCTAGGATAGGTGCTAAGAATTTTGACATTTTGGAGCTGAAAATAAAAGATGGGGAGAGAGCTCTTTGAACAAAAGGTGTTTAAGCAGTGTAAGTTATGTTGGGCGTGACACAAGTTGGGAAAAAGAAGGGGTGCAATAGGCTATAAACCTTTAGAGACGTTCAGGGCGGTATTGGAGACCCAAAAGTCCTGAGAGGGCTTCCCAGGTGACTACGTTGTAAATAATTCACCTGTCAATGAAGGAGATGTGGGGCTGATCCCTAAGTCAGGAGGATCCCCTGGAGGAGGAAATGGCAACCCACTCCAGTATTCTTGTTTGGAAAATCCCATGAACAGAGGAGCCTGGCAACCTACAGTCCGTGGTGTCCCAGAGTTAAGACATGACTGACTGAGTAACACTCACTTTTTGGGCTTCCCGGATGGCTCAGAGGGTAAAGCTCTTTAGACCAAAGCTCCTTCCAATGAGGATGGGTGTTCTGAGAGTCTTAAGTACCTCTTGACAACTTTCTTAACAAGTGGGGGCATGTAAACAGTGGACCGCTGTTCTTCCTGGATGAGAAAGTGTCAGCATGGACGTTCCAAAGGTCCTGTTACAGATGAGGCAAGCGATGGTCAACTAAGGTAACAGACTTGTTTATTTATCAAATGTTTATGAAGTGCATTCAATATGAACTTTGGGGGTTCAGAGATCAAAGAGGCTCATAGCAGTAAGTGTGATCTCTGCCTAAACCAGTTCTGTCTCTGCTCTGCTGAAGGCCCATTAACAGCCTCCTACTTGCCTTCAAATAACCTCCTGGACACAACTGATAAGGTCGCATGTGACCTGGTGCTTACAGCTCTGTACTTATCTCATGCTTCTTGTCCCTCTTGGCTATTCGATTCCTCAAACAGATTCACACGTGACAAGCTTTTGCTGGCCTCAGGTCCTCCTCACAGGCAGTTCTTTCTCATTGAAACCCCCTTTCTCTGCTTTTCATACAACAGATTATTTCTTATCTCTCAGATCCTAGTTAAAAATGTTTCGTCCTCAAAAGACTTTCCACGATCAGTCTAGCTACTATCCATGTCCTTATTTTTTTTCTTAAATTTCACTGATGTATAGTTGATTTCCAATGTTGTGTTAATTTCTGCTGCATAGCAAAGTGACTCAGTTATACGTATACATATATATATCCTTTTTCTTATGGTTTATCACAGGATATTGAGTATATTTCCCTGTGCTATACAGCAGCTTCCCACTAGCTGTTTTACACGTGCTAGTGTATATAAATCAATAGTACTCTCTCAGTTAGTCCCTCCTCTCCTTCCCCCACAGTGCCCATAAGTTGTGGGGCAGAGGATTTCAGGCAGAAGGAGTAACAAATATGCTAGATTAGGTACACAACAAATACTTTTTTAGTATAAGAATATCCCAGGCAATATTTGGGACATATTTGTACCAGGACATATATGTTGTTTAGCTGAAATTCATATTTTACTGGGCATTTGTATTTTATCTTATAATTCTACATATATTCTAGTAAGGACCAGCAATAGCACAATAGGCTTGGGTGAGAGAAAGATGAAGGGCAGATGAACTCAAAGTGTCTTGGGGAGCAGGGGATGGCAGGCACAAAGGCTCAAGGGCATTGCCCTGTGAAAATACCAAATTGTTGGGCCAAGGAGCACGGCTTTCATTCTGTGAGCAATGGATTATAGACAAGAGAGTAGCCAGACAGGATCTCATCAAACCTCTGAACACCAACCTCACCTTCTTCTACCACAAAGAAGTTCTCCCAGTTCTCTTGGAGCTAGTGATAATACATTCCATGTAGGAATGGGAATGTGAGTTGTCTTTGGTCTGTATGTACTGTTGTTTGTGGGAGTTGGTTTGAGTTCCAGTTCTATGTGAGCTGGGTAAGTTGCTTCCCCTCACTGGGTGTTGGCCATCCCATCTCTAAAATGAAAGGATTGACCAGATGTCTTTAAGGCCCCTCTGAGTTTAAACAACATTGAGTTCTTATTTTGAGACCCCATAATACATTCTAGTATGGTATCCGGGAAAACAATTTAATGGCGAAGACTTCAGTGTCCACTCTCAATGCCTTGCAATGTGCGACTGCCTCTTTCCTTAGACCGTATCTTAGGATGGCTTCCCTAGCAATGGAGTCTAAGACATGGATGATTCTTATGCAAGTGGCTTCTTGAAGGAGGATATTTTAAGGAAAAGGAAACTGAGAGGAGTAAAAATAGGGCAAGAGAAAATAAGCAAAGAAAGGATGTTTTCCCAGCCAGAGACTTGTTTTTGGACTGATCTCATGAGGAGTTCTGAAGAGGTATGGTCCCATCGTAAAGAAAGTCCTGTAAGTGACTCTCACGTCAGTCATTTGTTGGCTACATGAAGCCACTGTGGGGGCACAGCTGGGAATCGCCTCTCAGTGCACTCTGGTCTTGTGGCTCCTGTTCGTCAAGGTCAGTTCTTCTGAGAGATTGCAGCTCTGAGCCATGAGCAACCAGCATTCATGGGGGTTGGGAGATGGGTGCCCCCACCAGCAAAGAGGATCTAGGCAGAATAACTAAAGGTGACCGCTGAAGTAGTTAGTCCTCAGAATACCTAAGAAAAGATGTGTCATTGGAAGTATGAGTAAATAAGAGCCTAAGGAGATAAGGACAAAGGCTCTAACATACTATGTGAACACTTTCAAGGCACATCTTTTTATCTGGGACTCACTTTCTGTATCTATGAAGTGGGAACACTAGATCACATTTTCTCTCAGTAGTCTATCACTGCTCCAATATTCACAGGCTCTGGAGTTCAGCTACCTTAGTTCAAACTCTAGCTCTTCCACAAGTCTGTCTGGGTTTGCCCAGATGAATGTCCTTTGGACTTTAATAGTCACTGATGAGCCTCATCTGTAAACTGGCAACAGTCATAACGGCAATAACAGCACACATCCTGCACAGTTAGTATAAAGATGAGTGGGATATAAAGTGTATATAAAGTGCTGAACTTGCATCCTCTTTTGCTCCCTAATATCAGTCACGCACACCTTAGTAAGAAATGTAGAACATGTTGTCCTGGGAAATTTCTTAACCAACTCCATTTTTTTCTGATTGAGGGATGAAGGCATGTTTTCTTATCTGTAATAATTACTAAGAAAATAAATTTAAGCTGTGCTATCTGTAGTCAGGCTGGGTACTTAGGAATAGGGTTCGAGGTCTTGCCTGGGCTCCTGAATCTACCACCAGGCAGCCGCCAGCTTTCTAAGCCCTGTGCCTTATGTGCCTTCAGGCAGTGTCACGGGAGGTTTAAGGGAGCTGGGGAGACCTCAATGAAACTTGTTCTCAGCATACTGCCTTAGGAAACCGCACGCAGATGGGCTTGTGCTGATTTGAGGAAACAGAAGGAAAATAATTCATGGTTTCAAAACTTGACATTTTTTATCTTCCCACCAGATATGTCATGTGCACTATATTTGCAGCACTTCTTGGCCTGACTTTCTCAAGCTTTCTCAAGCTCAAGATTCAGGAATTATACTTGACATTTCCTCCCAATATGGTCACGAGAGGCAAAGAGGAAGGGCTCTGTCATTGGTAGGGAAAGAAATGCGGGCTTTGGAGATGACCAGACCAAGGTCCAAGTACAGGCTCCAGTATTGAGTCATCATGGGATCTCCTTCATGTTTTCTCCCTCTGAGCTCAACGCTCTGCAACTGTGAAATGGGAATAATCACTGGTTCCCAGGGATGGCACAGGACTACAGGGCAGTCAAGCCTATGCAGTGCCTGTTTAGGCTACAAGCACGTAGGTCAGCCTATACCTTCAGAAGAACTTACGTAAGTAGCTCTCATGAGGTTGTTCTCACCCCTAAGAAAACTGTTCACAGTCTTACAACAGTGCATCTTAGAGGCAAATCTCAACAAATGTCTCACTCACTCTGAAAGGGAGTTCCTGACCACTCTCCTATTCTACCTTCTTCCTCTGTCAGCTCCTTCTCTCCTCCCCAAGCTTGGCACCTTTTATAGCTATGATCCCACATCTCATGAACTGACCCCCATGGAGACAATTCCCAAAGTGCAAGGTGGAGAGGATCTTGAAAACTGGTCGCATAAAGTGAACCTGACCTCTCTTCATGCTGCCGCATCAGCAGTTCTAACAGTGAGGAGGATGAAGACCTAGATGGTCTATGAGCCACACGGCTGGGAAGGGAGGAAGGCGTTCCATGTGATACAGCTGGGAGCCAAAGCCAGGAGGTGGACAGACCGGGCCCACACCTGTGTATCACTGGGAGGCCTGTGGGAGCCTCCAAGGAGGCTGGTGGGTGAGGGAGGCTGAGTTGGGATCAGGACCCTGTAGTATGATTGGGTATCAGGACTCAGTCCCGGGCAGGTGTAAGCCCTGCTGTCCTTGAGGGAGATTGGCTCCATCTAGACCAGCATCCACACACAGGTGGGCTCAGCATCAGGAGGCTGAGTGCATCAGCGTGGCCTCAGGCGCACACTGGCATTATTGTCCCATCCCAGTCCCTTCTCCCTCTGAGCCTGGACAGCACAGCACCCAGGGCCTCAGAGTGCAGAGCCTAGTCTTGCCCTCCAGGAGGAGGCAGGCTTGGGAAGGTTCTGTGTTGTCAGAGCCCCCTTTTGGGCTCCAGGCTCCCTGGGGGAGCTGGAGGGTTCAGCCAAGAAGGCACAAAGGTGGGGGTGGGGAAGTGTAGGGGAACACTCACTCCAGGAGCAGTGGGCTCTGACCTTGATGAAATGACCTTGTAAGTTACTCATGGAAGGCAAGTAGCCTCCTCTGAGCTCCACATTCCCATTTCTTAGACCTTCTATGTTTCCATCGGAAAGACTTGCGGTGACCTAGTGGCCCCTATGCCTCTGACCCCCATCCTCATCCTTTTTCTCTTTCCCGTGTATCAGTTTGTAATTTTCTCTCATTCCCTTCGGAACCCAGGCAGGTCCACCTTCAGCTGCACACCTGCATCTTTGCTCACTTTCCCAGAGCCTTCCTGGTGGAGGAGGGGGGTGGCTTCCCTTCTCCCCCATCACTGCCCCCCACCCGCCACTGTTGCCATCTTCCCTACATCCCCAAGGGGATGGTCTGGCCTTCATCCTGGTGGCATGAAACACACAACCCCCCGCACCCCATTCCCCCACCTCATCTTCCGCCTTTCCATGTCACACTGCCTGCATCTGCCCCCAGGGATGGCGACTCTGACCCCAAACTGTCAGCTCGCTCTTTCACGCTCACTTAGAGCGCATTACAGACATATTGTGCAAAGAGCTTCCATTTACAGAAGCATCAATGTGCAGTTTTTGGGCTGTGAAGGACAAGTGCACTCCTGTCATTTATTGACCAGGAAAGGAGGGCTGCAGGTCTCCCCCCAGCCAGAGAGTGGGCTGGGGACTGAGCCCCAAGAGGAGCAGGCCCCTCCCATGACTAGAGGGACAGGGTCTCCCCATGCTCAGCATCTTCTGCTGGTCATCCTTGCCTCCATGACCGCCAGGCCCCAGGGCAGCCTGAGGCTGCTGAGAAGTCCCCATATCTTGGCCCACATGCCTCTACCATTGTTCTTTCTGAGCCCTTCAGTTCCTTTAATATTGAAAGAAAATTTAGCCTCCCACCCTGGCTAGTTCCCCTTTCAACTATGCCCTGCACCCCACCCATCCTATCTGGTTGTCTTTCCTGGGTCCCTGTGGCTCTGATTGGGTCTCCAGCCCTCCATGACTGACTGCCTGCTCAGCGTGTGTGCTGTGAGCATGGCAGGGAGGCAGGGTCATGGTACATCAGAGTCCCGGAAGTGGCCCCATAATTCTGTCCCGCAGGGCTCTGCCTCACTCCCTGCACAGCACTGCCTTCTGTGGCTGAGCCCATTGCGCCCTGAGACTGTTGAGCCCTTCCTTGCTCTCCCCTCCCCCTCCCGCTGCATGTCCCCTCCTTCAGCCACAGTGAGCATCCTGGAGACACATCCCTGCTCTGCGGTGTCACATCTGTGCCCAGACTGTGCCCCTCCCTCTCTGCTGGAATGCTGTTTCCACCTTCCTTTCCTTGAATGATTCCTGGTCATTTTTAGCACTGACCTCAGGAGGTGCCTTTTAGGGGAGAGGCCACCCAGGCTCTGGTTCACCTCTGTCCATCTCCTTTTGGGGCCCTCTTCCGTAACATCCCTGTAATACCCCATCCAAACATCAATGCATCTCTAAAATAGGATGTGGGGATGGCCAGACCACGGGCCACTGTCTTAGTCTGTCCTGACTTCTGTAACAAAATAGCCCTGGCTGGGTGGCTTATAAACAACAGAGATCTCTTGCTCACAGTTCTGGAGGCTGAGAAGTCAAAGATCAAGGCACCAGCATGGTTGCCTTCTGGTTACCGGCCCCTTCCTGGTTCGTGGCCCATGCCTCCCACTGTGTGTGCACACAGAAGTTAGGGCTAGGGATCTCTCTGGAAACTCTACTATTATTATAAGGGCACTAATATCATTCAAAACAAAGGGAATGGATAAAGATATAGTAAGGAGATGCACAAGGTATCTAGACATCACTGTGCAACTTCCAGTAATTGGTTGAAAGCAGTGAGGCAAACAGGTGTGTCTTTCTGATTGCATAGCGGTGTCTGAATGGTAGCTTAAGGATCTTTCATTCTTAGTCTGCCTCTTAGATTGATTGACACTGTGAGCATGTGTGTGAATGTGTGAGTGTGTATGTATTGTGAGGGGAGGTTTCCTTTCCTCACAGCACCGATTGAAAACCCTTGTCATCCCGGCATGCAACAGCCAAGGGACAGAGCCCCAAGGATGGGTTTATTGCTGGGTGAGTTGTTGGGGAGGCCCAAGCATCTGCTGTTGTTCTTGTCCGAGTGGCTGCGGTTTGGGAGTAATGCTTGAACTGCTGCCGGGGTCCCCCTGTGACTCAGACCTGGGGATTGATGATGGGTTTTGTCACATTTCTGAATAATTAAAGAGCAGCTTCCATTTGTGGGGACTTACTCTGAAGCCATCACAGTGTATTAGTGGTCAAGTAGGCTTCGTATTTGAGAGTTTAAAAGGTGAGAGAGGAAACCCACAGCCTGGAAGATAAAGTTGAGCACTATAAATAATTGTGTGCCGTGCATGGCGGCTACGTCACAAGAAATGCCGTTTCCCGGAAGGCATGCCTTCCAGGCCCCTTCACATATGCACGCCATGCTATTTCTTCAGCAAAGCCGGCCCAGGATAAGCTGGAAGTTGGGGTGAGCAGACGTGCTTCTCGAGGCCAGGCATTTTCCCAGCCGTGGAAATGTTCAGCCCAGGGCTTCATAGAGAGAACTGAGGAAGTGGCCTCAGGGGCAATGAGTCTTCTTTCTCTCTGAGCCTCAAGCTTTCGTTTTTCTGTAAAATGGAACAAAAGGTGTAAGAACTGCCCGTCTTATGAGGCTGTGATGATGGTCAAATCGGGCGATGCATGTGATGTAAAAACGAGCATCTGGGCTGATGTAAGGATACTGTCACCTGTATGAAGAGGTGTGCCTTCACTCCTCCATTTGTGGAGTCTCCCTGCGTGCGACCCTAGCTATTCCATTTCCTCCTGTGACTTGGTGAACAGCAAGACGTAGGTTTTTGTCTCGGGGCGGGTGGTGGGGGAAGATGATTTACAAGAGCTGGAGTAAGCCAACTGTAAAAGCTGACAAGGTGGGCTCCGAAGACTGAACTAGAAATGCTCCCCTTGCTGAACTCAAGGGAAGTATGGGCAGGAATGAAAAATCACTCAGAATTCAGAAACAATGGCCACTTACAGAGTAAAGCCACTAAATTACGCCCAACCAACTGTCTTTACAATAAGATTACAGGTGATCCAAAGGAGCAAAACCAGTCCATACTCAAAAGGAATGGGTTGTCCTTAGTGCCGTGATGTACAGAGTCAAACATCAGCTACCACTGACAATTTATGTGAAAAAACTATGGAAATAGATATGTCCCATGCTGGATGTCTCTGAGCTTGCTCAAATTAATGTTCTTTAGTTTTAAACAGTTGATAATAAGGTAGATATATAGGTATTGATAACAAGGTAGATATGTAGGTAGTTGAAAGAAAGAAAAAGGGAGGGAATGTGGGTAGGTAAATATAGATAGAACTAGAATAAACTATTTTTTCCCCTCAACTTCCAATCCTTCCTTTGATGAAAGAAATGCTCATGCATTGAAAAGACCAGAGAAGAGCCTTGTGTTCAGAGTTGAGGAGTCTGTAATAGAATTCCAGTGGGGACAATTGCTTGAAGCCCCCATGTGTGAACTCACACCTGCTTGTACACATAAGTGTATCCTATAAAAGAAAGGAGTTGGTTCTGATTCATGCGTAAACAGCCTATCCCAGCTTCAGCCACCTAAGATCTATTCATAACGGTGAGGTTTAGTTGAGAAAATCTCAATACCTGGGCAGAGTTACCATGTGGCTAGTGGAGCAGCCATCATATATTTTAATTATGGCAAGAAAGCAACTTTTTGATAGAATGGGTGAGCACAAACATTTGGCAACTTCCTGCATGAGTGCAAATGAAAAGCAATTCTATTAGGGCTGTTGTTTTTTTTTTTTTTTCCTCAAGAATGACTTCCTTTGTGTGGTAATAGGAAGCTTTCAGGAAATTATTCTTTCTGGCACTGCTGGTGTTGAAGCACCAGAATGAACCTGCATTCAGTAATCTAAAGGAACTTTGTTTTCCAAGTTAATTAATTGAATGATTCTTGATGTTTGACAATGAAATATAACATGGTAACAGCATGAGGCAGTTTTCTCCTTTAATTTAAAAAAGCAAGAGTCTTGTCTACTCCATTTCATATTAGATCCACCATTATTATGCAAAAGCAGACAGAGTTGATGGGCCAGGCATTTTTTGGGTCAGACATTTTTTTCCCCCTATGCATAAAGCAGTATAGACTAGCGATTCTCAAATTTGAGTGTTCCTCAGAATAATCTGAAGATCTTATTGTTTTAATTACTTGATTTTATGCCAGGTCTTAGTTGCCACATGCGGGTTCATCTTTGTTGTGGCATGTGGAATCTTGAGTTACAGCATGTGGGATCGAGTTCCCCGACCAGGTATAGAACCCAGGCCCCCTGCATTGGGAGCATGGAGTCTTAGCCACTGGACCACCAGGCAAGTCCCTGAAGATCTTTTTAAAATGCAGACTAGGACCCAGTAGGCTTGCAATGGAACCTATCTGAGATCCTGCATTTCTGTCAGTCTCTCAGGTACAGCTTATGAGGCTGCTCATCCATGAATCCCACTTTCAGATCTCTGTATCAGTGATTCCCCCACAATATCTCTGTGGGGGAAGGGAAAAGAGGGCAGGAAGGAGATGCTGGGGCTGCGATGGGCTACTCTTCCCCATCAGCCAGTAACCCCTGTCCTGTGTATTAACTAAGCTAGGGGAGCTTTTAGGGTGAATTGAGCTGTCAACCACAGCTGTGGCTGAAATCAGGTGTAGGTCAGAGGGCTATTAACCTGGGCACCAAAGCCATCTGCTGCATTAGGACACGGTGGAGTGTGAGAAGGAGATTGCGTCTGGCACCCAGGGTACCTAGGCGTCAATGTTAACTGCCGGGTGCACCAGGAATCCACAGACACGTGCCTGAAATAGACCAGCTCCAGAAATTAGACCAGCTCCAGAAATTAGACCCACAGACGATGCTCAGAAGCAGCCACCATGAAAGGCAAATTTGGATGCTTCAGAGTCTTCAGACTTAATGAAGGTTCTCAGAGCAGCACCTAGGTGTCAGTTTGGTGTCTGTCCCCTTGTTGTCAGGCTTCCCTGGTGGCTCAGACAATAAAGAATCTGCCTACAATGTGGGAGACCTGGGTTCGATCCCTGGGCCGGGAAGATCCCCTGGAGAAGGGCATGGCAACCCACTCCAGTATTCTTGGCTGGAGAATCCCATGGACAGAGGAGCCTGGTGGGTCCATGCAGTTGCAAAGAGTAGGACATGAGTGAGTGACTAACACACACACACACTCCCTGCTTGTCACTGAGTCACCTGAATGTGCACTGTCTCCTGCCTGTGAGGTCACCTTGGGAGCTGGAGCTGGAGCTTGCGCATGAGTGGTGGTGAACTCTGTGTACTCAGAAATCCTCATAGACCTAGGTTGAAATAACCCTCATTGCTATGTACTGGGCTCACTGGCCAGGGTTCCAAACAAAATCCCACAGCTTCAAGGCTGCTTTGCTTTTCTCTCAAGCTGTTAAAGGAACAATCTAAATACATCTTTTTTCATTTGTCACTTATGAACAGCTGTAGACCCGGAGATGTCTCTTTTGGGATCAGACAGAGTTTAAAGGAGAAGCAGGGTTGTGAAATATTCTTTGACATTTCGAATATAATCAGTTAACAGAATATCCAGATCGGGAAGGGGGATCCCCCGACACTAGGCTGTGAGGCTCAGAGGCACTGCCAACGCCCTCATCAGTTTTAGGCCTGCCAAAGCTGGAGCTCTGTCGTTCCCAACGCCCTGGAAAGGCTGCTCCTTTATGGCCGTGCCACCACAGGGGCTCAGATGATTAAGCATCTCTAATGAGCCTAACAGAAGACAATGGCATCTGTTATTTACCTAGGGAGAAGTTAGGAGGGGAGGGACATGTGTGTGTCCTGGGGACCCTTTATGCAGTATTTAACTAGGGTTGGGATGAAAGGAAGCTGGAGGGGGAACATCAGTTAGGCCTAAGCATATGGGAGTATTTTCCAATCAGACATAGGATAGGTTCTGTGTTGTTCCGACCAGGGCAGAAAAGAGAGATGGCCTCTCACATCATGCAGGAGGAAAGGGGAATAGCACCTGGGGAGCACCCACTGCCTACCAGGAACCAGCCCTTTGCTTCTACATAGTTTTTCCTAGAATGATGCCATAGACTCAGTAAACCACGACTTAAAATTTTTCTACTTTAAATGAAGAAATAGAGGTTCAGAGACCTTAAGACTTATTTATTCCTTCAAAGCTAGAAAGTGCTGGGACTTTCAAATCTAGATCTACTTGAGCCCAAGGTCAAGAAATTCCCACTCTGAGTAATTTTAAAAGCATTATCATTATAATTTTAAGGCTGTGGATGAAAGAGGCATACACTGCATATAAAATGTATGCAAATATCTTTTTCTCTATGTGAGTATTAATTTTGGCTCTGTGCTTCCTGGAAGGGAAGTCAGGGAGGGAAATAGGAATGAAAATATTTTGCAGACTGATGAGGCCTGTCAACTTTGAAGACAAGGTGTTTAAAGTGTTTTGGTACTATCATCTTCAGACTTCATGCATGTAGCTCTTCAACAAAATCTATATAAAGTTATATGATCCATTTATATATATTTGTATAGGCCCTCCTACTCCAGCCCTACTTCCCCTATAATGCCTCTTGAAGCTCCGCCTCTAATGCGTATCCCACCTGCACTGTTTCAGCGGCATCTCCCAGCTGTGTACCTTACAGTTTTTTCCAATTTTATTGAGATATGATTGACATACAGCACTGTATTAGTTTAAGGTGTGCAGTGTATGGACTTGATTTAGGTGTACTGTGAAGTGATTCAGTAAGTTTAGTTAACATTCATCATTTCATACAGACACATACACACAAAAAAGAATGTTTTTTCCTTTGTGATGAGAACTTTAAGGATTTACTTTATTAGCAACTTTCAAATAAACCACATAGCAGTGTTCATTACAGCAAACATGTTGTATGTTTTGTCCCCAGGACTTATATATGTTACAATGGAAAGTTTTTACCTCTGACCACCTTCATCTAATTAGTACTCCTTCCTCCCCATCTCTAGTAGGGCTTCCAGGGCAACTCAGTGGTAAAGAATCCGACTGCCACTGCAGGAGCCACCGGTTCAATCCCTGGCTTGGGAAGATCCCCTGGAGTAGGAATTGGCAACCCAATCCAGCATGCTTGCCTGGTAAATGCTGTGGACAGAAGAGCTTGGTGGGCTGCAGCCCACGGGGTCACAAAAGAGTCGGACACGACTTAGTGACTAAACAAAAACCAGCTTTAATAACCACAAATCTGATCTCTTTTTCTATTAATTTTTCTTTTTAAAAAAATTTTTATTGGAGTATAGTTGATTTACAATGTTAATTTCAGGTGAATCAGTTATACGTATACATATATCTATTCATTTTTAGATTCTTTTCCCATATGGGTCATTACAGAGTATTCAGTAGAGTCCCCCATGGTATAGAATAGGTCCTTATTAGTTATCCTTTCTGTATATAGTTGTGTGTATATGTCCATCCCAATTTATCAACCCCCGTACCCCCTGGAATCCATAAGTTTGTTTTCTATATCTGTAACTCTATTTCTTTCTTATAGATATCTATGAATTTTTCTTTAAGATTCCAAATGTAAGCAAGATCATACAGTATATGTCTTCCTCTAATTATCCTTAATACAATGCTCTCAAGGTCCATTCATGTTGTTGCAAATGGCAGGATTTTGTTTTTAATGCATGAATAATACTCTATTATCTATCCATATTTTATATGTGTATATATAGTACTTATCTAAAGATATTATATCACAATGTCTTCATCCATTAACCCATCAGTGAACACTTAGGCTATTTCCTTGTCTTGGCTCTTATAAATAATGCTATAGTAAACATGGGTGTGTCACTCTCTCTTCAACACGTGTTTTCATTTCCTTTGGAGATATACCAAGAACTGAGATTGCTGGGTCATATGGTAGTTTTATTTTTAATTTCATTTTTTTTAAACAATAATTACTTTATTTTTATTTTTTTTTTTTACTTTACAGTATTGTATTGGTTTTGCCATACATCAACATGAATCCGCCACAGGTGTACACGTGTTCCCCATCCTGAACCCCCCTCCCACCTCCCTCCCCATACCATCCCTCTGGGTCATCCCAGTGCACCAGCCTAAGCTTCCTGTATCCTGCATCGAACCTGGACTGGCGATTCGTTTCTTATATGATATTATACATGTTTCAATGCCATTCTCCCAAATCATCCCCCACCTCCCTCTCCCACAGAGTCCAAAAGACTGTTCTATACATCTGTGTCTCTTTTGCTGTCTCGCATACAGGGTTATCGTTATCATCTTTCTAAATTCCATATAAATGCGTTAGTATACTGTATTGGTGTTTTCCTTTCTGGCTTACTTCACTCTGTATAATCGGCTCCAGTTTCATCCACCTCATTAGAACTGATTCAAACACACTCTTTTTAATGTCTGAGTAATACTCCATTGTGTATGTACCACAGCTTTCTTATCCATCCGTCTGCTGATGGACATCTAGGTTGCTTCCATGTCCTGGCTATTATAAACAGAGGTGCAATGAACATTGGGGTACACGTGTCTCTTTCCATTCTGGTTTCCTCAGTGTGTATGCCCAGCAGTGGGATTGCTGGGTCATAAGGCAGTTCTATTTCCAGTTTTTTAAGGAATCTCCACACTGTTCTCCATAGTGGCTGTACTAGTTTGCATTCCCACCAACAGTGTAAGAGGGTTCCCTTTTCTCCACACCCTCTCCAGCTTTTATTGCTTGTAGACTTTTGGATCACAGCCATTCTGACTGGCATGAAATGGTACCTCATTATGGTTTTTATTTGCATTTCTCTGATAATGAGTGATGTTGAGCATCTTTTCATGTGTTTGTTAGCCATCTGTATGTCTTCTTTGGAGAAATGTCTATTTAGTTCTTTGGCCCATTTTTTGATTGGGTCATTTATTTTTCTGGAATTGAGCTGCAGGAGTTGCTTGTATATTTTTGAGATTAGTTGTTTGTCAGTTGTTTCATTTGCTATTATTTTCTCCCATTCTGAAGGCTGTCTTTTCACCTTGCTTATAGTTTCTTTTGTTGTGCAGAAGCTTTTAATTTTAATTAGGTCCCATTTGTTTATTTTTGCTTTTATTCCCAGTATTCTGGGAGGTGGGTCATACAGGATCCTGCTGTGATTTATGTCGGAGAGTGTTTTGCCTATGTTCTCCTCTAGGAGTTTTAGTTTCTGGTCTTATGTTTAGATCTTTAATCCATTTTGAGTTTATTTTTGTGTATGGTGTTAGAAAGTGTTCTAGTGGAACCTCTATACTGTTTTCCATAGTGGGCTTACAAATTTACATTCCTACCAACAATGTACTAGGATTCCCTTTTGTCCACATCCTTGCTAGCATTTCTTCTCTTGTCTCTTTCACCATAGCCATTCTAACAGGTGTGAGAAGATATCTCATGTGGCTTTGATTTGCATGTCCCCGGTGATTAGTAAGACTAAGCATCATTTCATGTATCTCTTCATCATTTGAATCAAATATTTTCTTTGGAAAAATATCTATTCATGTCCTTTGCCCATTTTTTTAATTGAATTATTATTTACTTATTAATTTTTGGCTGTGCTGAGCCTCCATTGCTTCACAGGCTTTTCTCTAGTAGCTTTTCTCAGTGGGGGCTACTCTTGTTCCTGTGCACAGGCTTCTCATTATGGTGACTTCGCTTGTTGAACCTCCCAGGCTCTAGAGAACAGGCTCAGGAGTTGTGGCTTGCACACAGGCTTTGTTGCTCTGCAGCATCTGGGATCCTTGGGATCAGGGATCAAATCTAGGTCTCCTGCATTGGCAGGCAGAATTTTTTACCACTGAGCAACCAGAGAAGCCATAATTAATTTTTTTTTTTGCTACTGAGTTGTATTAGTTTTAAAATACACTTTGGATATTAATTCATCAGGTATATGATTTGCAAATATTTCTTCAAATTCTATAGTGGTTGATTCTTTTGTGGTGTGGAGGCATTGTTCAGTTCAGTTCAGTTCAGTTGCTCAGTTGTGTCTGACTATCTGTGACCCCATGAATCGCAGCACGCCAGGCCTCCCTGTCCATCACCATCTCCTGGAGTTCACTCAAACTCACGTCCATCAAGTCGGTGATGCCATCCAGCCATCTCATCCTCTGTCGTCCCCTTCTCCTCCTGCCCCCAATCCCTCCCAGCATCAGAGTCTTTTCCAATGAGTCAACTCTTCACATGAGGTGGCCAAAGTACTGGAGTTTCAGCTTTAGCATCATTCCTTCCAAAGAACACCCAGGACTGATCTCCTTTAGAATGGACTGATTGGATCTCCTTGCAGTCAAAGGGGCTCTCAAGGGTCTTCTCCAACACCACAGTTCAAAAGCATCAGTTCTTCAGCGCTCAGCTTTCTTCACAGTTCAACTCTCGCATCCATACATGACCACTGGAAAAATGATAGCCTTGACTAGATGGACCTTTGTTGGCAAAGTAATGTCTCTGCTTTTCAATATGCTATCTAGGTTGGTCATAACTTTCCTTCCAAGGAGTAAGCGTCTTTTAATTTCATGGCTATATTCACCATCTGCAGTGATTTTGGAGGCCAAAAAGATAAAGTCTGACACCGTTTCCACTGTTTCCCCATCTATTTCCCATGAAGTGATGGGACCAGATGCCATGATCTTCGTTTTCTGAATGTTGAGCTTTAAGCCAACTTTTTTACTCTCCTCTTTCACTTTCATCAAGAGGCTTTTTAGTTCCTCTTCACTTTCTGCCATAAGGGTGGTGTCATCTGCGTATCTGAGGTTATTGATATTTCTCTCAGCAATCTTGATTGCAGCTTGTGCTTCTTCCAGCCCAGCATTTCTCATGATGTACTCTGCATATAAGTTAAATAAGCAGGGTGACAATATACAGCCTTGACATACTCCTTTTCCTATTTGGAACCAGTCTGTTGTTCCATGTCCAGTTCTAAATGTTGCTTCCTGACCTGCATATATGTTTCTCAAGAGGCAGGTCAGGTGGTCTGGTATTCCCATCTCTTTCAGAATTTTCCACAGTTTATTTGTGATCCACACAAAGGCTTTGGCATAGTCAATAAAGCAGAAGTAGATGTTTTTCTGGAACTCTCTTGCTTTTTCAATAATCCAGCAGATGTTGGCAATTTGATCTCTGGTTCCTCTGCCTTTTCTAAAAAAAAAAAAACCAGCTTGAACATCTGGAAGTTCACGGTTCATGTATTGCTGAAGCCTAGCTTAGAGAATTTTGAGCATTACTTTACTAGCGTGTGAGATGAGTGCAATTGTGCGGTAGTTTGAGCGTTCTTTGGCATTGCCTTTCTTTGGGATTGGAATGAAAACTGCCCTTTTCCAGTCCTGTGGCCACTGCTGAGTTTTCCAAATTTGCTGGCATATTGAGTGTAGTGCTTTTACAGCATCATCTTTCAGGATTTGAAATAGCTCAACTGGAATTCCATCACCTCCACTAGCTTTGTTCGTAGTGATGCTTTCTAAGGCCCACTTGACTTCACATTCCAGGATGTCTGGCTCTAGGTGAATGATGACACCATTGTGATTATCTGGGTCGTGAAGATCTTTTTTGTACAGTTCTTCTGTGTATTCTTGCCACCACTTGTAGTGTGATGTAATTCCCCCTACTAATTTTTTAAATATCTTAAAAATATATCATTGCTAAGACCCATCTCCAGGAGTATTTTTCCTATCTTTTTTTCTATGAGCTTAATGTTTCATGTCTTCCATTTAAGTGTTTAAGTTCAGTCATTTTTATGAAGGGTAGACGATAGGGATATAGCTTCATTTTATTTTTATAAGTGCTTTTCCCCAGCAACACTTCCTAAAGCTATCTTCAGTTTCTCCATGACTCAGCAGTGTCCACAGAACTGGAAAAAGCTCCGTTTTCATTCCAATCCTAAAGAAAGGCAATGCCAAAGAATGCTCAAACTACTGCACAATTGCACTCATCTCACACACTAGCAAAGGAATGCTCAAAATTCTCCAAGTGAGGCTTCAGTAGTACATGAACCGTTAACTTCCAGATGTTCAAGCTGGATTTAGAAAAGGCAGAGGAACCAGAGATCAAACTGCCAACATCTATTGGATCATAGAAAAAGCAAAAGAGTTCCAGAAAAACATCTACTTCTGATTTATTGACTACACCAAAGCCTTTGTCTAGTCAAAGCTATGGTTTTTCCAATAGTCATGTGTCGATGTGAGAGTTGGACCATAAAGAAAGCTGAGCGCCAACAAATTGATGCTTTTGAACTGTGGTGTTGGAGAAGACTCTTGAGAGTCCTTTGGATTGCAAAGAGATCAAACAAGTCAATCCTCAAGGAAATCAGTACTGAATATTCATTGGAAGGACTGATGCTGAAACTGAAACTCCAATATTTGGCCACCTGATGTGAAGAACTGACTCATTGGGAAAGACCTTGATGCTGGGAAAGATTAAAGGCAGGGGAGAAGGGGATGACAGAGGATGAGATGGTTGGATGGCATCACCAACTTGATGGACATGAGTTTGAGCAAGCTTTGGGAGTTGGTGGTGGACAGGGAAGCCTGGTGTGCTGCAGTCCATGGGGCTGCAAAGAGTCAGACATGACTGAGCGACTGAACTAACTGACCATATATGCATGGGTTTATTTCTGGGTTCTCATTTCTGTTCCATTGTCATATGCTTTGTTTTAATGCCAATGCCATACTGTTTCAATGACTACAGGTTTACAATGCAGTTTAGAATCATAAAGTGTGATGCCTCCTGCTTTCTTCTTCTGTCTCAAAATCACTTTGGCTATTTGGGGTCTTTGGTTTTTCCATATATTTTAGGATTATTTTTTCTACTGATGTAAAAAATGCCATCAGAATCTTGACAGGAATTGTGTTGTCTCTCCAGATGCTTGTACAATATTTTGAACTTTTTATTAACAATTTTGGGCTTTTATTATTGCTTTTATTTCTATTTCCTTGGTAAAATGACCTAAGAAAATATTGGAACAATTTGTGTCAGAATGTTTTGCCCATGTTCTCTTCTAGGAGTTTAATGGTGTCATGCCTTAGATTTAAGTTATTGGGCCTTTTTGAGTTTGTTACTGTGTATGGTGTGAGGGTGTATTCTAACTTCATTGATTTACATGCAGCTGTCCAACTTTACTGACACCACTTGCACAAGAGATTGTTTTTTCCCCATTGTGTATTATTGCCTCCTTTGTTGAATATTAATTGACCTTAGGTGTGTGGGTTTATTTCTGGGCTCTCTATTCTATTTTATCCCATTGATCTATATGTTTTTGTGCCAGTATCACACTGTTTTGATTACTGTAGCGCTTAGTCTGGGAGGTTATGCATTCTGCTTTATTCTTTTCCCTTGTACTGCTTTGGCAATTCTGGGTTTTTTAAGTTCCATATATATTTTAGTATTACTTGTTCTGTGAAAAATACCATGGGTAATTTGAAAGGGATTCCATTAAATCTGTAGATTGCTTTGCATAGTGTGGCCACGTTAACGATATTAATTCTTCTCATCCAAGTGCATGGGATTCAATATCCTTATTAGTAATTAATCTATTCAGATATTCTATTTCTTCCCAATTTGGTGTTGGTAGATAATATATTTCTAAGAATTGTTCCATTTCTTCTAGGATGTCCCATTTGTTGGTATATAGCTGTTCATAATAACCTCTTCTGATCCTTTATATTTCTGTAGTATCAAATGTAATGTTTCCTTTTCCAGTGATTAGACTAGTTAAAGGCTTGCCAATTTTATTTATCTTTTTAAAGAAACAGATCTTAGTTTAAAAAATCTTTTCTATTGTTTTTCTGTCCTCTGTTTCTGCTCTAATATTTATTATTTTCTTCTTTCTGCTAAGTTTGAGTTCACTTTAATTTTCCAGTTCCTTGAAGTACAGTTAGCTTGCTTATTTGATATCTTCTGTTTCTTAATGTAGGTATTTATTATTATGAGCTTCCCTCTTAGAACTGGATTTGCTGTATCCCATAAGTTTTGGTATGTTGTATTTCCAGTTTCATTTGTCTCAATGTACTTTTCTGTTTCCCCTTTAATTTCTTTTTGATCCATTGGTAGCTCATGAGAGAGCTGTTTGATTTCAGTGTTCAAGAATTATCCAGTTCTCTACTGTTATTGATTTTTAGGTTCATGCCATTTTGGTCAGAGATACTCAGTATGATTTCTATCTTCTTAGAGTTTTTCTAAGACTTTTGTTGCCTAACATACCATTTATCCTAGAAAATGTTCCATGTGCACTTGAGAAGAATATGTATTCTGCCGTTGTTGTATAGAATGTTTTGTATATGTTTAGTCCAGCTAGTCTAGAGTGTTGTTCAAATCCACCATTTCCTTATTGATTCTCTGGACAATCTGTCCATTTGTTGAAAGTAGGGTATTAAGATCTCAAACTATTATTGTACTGCTGTTTATTTTTCCTTTTACTTTTCGTTTATATACTGAGGTGCTCCAACATAGGCTAATTGTAAATATTAAAACTGCTAGATCTTCTTGAAGAATTGATGCCTCTATCATTCTGTAATGTTTTTCTTTGTTGCTTTCAACATATTTAAAGTTTATTTTATCTATTATAAGTATAGCTACTCCCTGCATTTTATTATCATTTGCTTGAAATATCTTTTTTTTTTGTTCCTTTACTTTCTGACTTTAAAGCTGAAGTGAGTCTTGTAGGCAGCAAGCATATCATTGGATCTTGATTTTTTTAATTCCTTCAGCCATGTTGCATCTTTTGATTAGAGAATTTGTTTACTTTAAAAATAATTATTAATAGGGAAGGACTTACTGTTGCCATTTTGTTAATAGTTTTCTGACTGTTTTGTAGATCCATTGTTCCTTGTTGTTTATCCTGCTCTCTGTGTGTGTGTGTGTGTGTGTGTTGAAGCCTTTTGGTATTAAGTATTCTTTAACCTGATGATTATGTTCTTTTGGGTAACTACTACAAGTTTTATCCTTATCATTACCACAAGGCTTGCATAAAGTATCTTAAAATTAGAACATCTTATTTTCATGTTAAAATGTATACATTTTTAATATTTCACATCCATAGCATATTAATATGGTTATTTTTATGACATTTGTTTTTAGTTTTTAACTACAGTTGTAAATGAAACATCTTATTACTGTATTATAAAATCTGTGATTATAAACTTATTTGTAAGTTTTTGACATACTTTATGTTTTTATGATGTTAATGAGTGTTCCTTTACTTTTATTAGAACTCTTTCACATTTCTTTTTTTAATATAAATTTATTTATTTTAATTGGAGGCTAATTACTTTACAATATCGTAGTGGTTTTGCCATACATCAATATGAATCTGCCACGGGTGTACACGTGTTCCCCATCCTGAACCCCCCTCCCACCTCCCTCCAATCCCATCCCTCTGGGTCATCCCAGTGCACTAGCACCAAGCACCCTGTATCATGCATCGAACCTGGACTGGTGATTCATTTCACATATGATAATATACATATTTCAATGCCATTCTCCCAAATCATCCCTCCCCACCCTCTCCGACAGAGTCCAAAAGACTGTCCTATACATCCGTGTCTCTTTTGCTGTCTCGCATACAGGGTTATCATTACCATCTTTCTAAATTCCATATATATGCATTAGTATACTGTATTGGTGTTTTTCTTTCTGGCTTACTTTACTCTGTATAATAGGCTCCAGTTTCATCCACCTCATTAGAACTGATTCAAACACACTCTTTTTAATGTCTGAGTAATATTCCATTGTGTATATGTACCACAGCTTTCTTATCCATCCGTCTGCTGATGGACGTCTAGGTTGCCTCCATGTCCTGGCTATTATAAATAGTGCTGCAATTAACATTGGGGTACATGTGTCTCTTTCAATTCTGGTTTCCTCGGTGTGCATGCCCAGCAGTGGGGTTGCTGGGTCATATGGCAATTCTATTTCCAGTTTTTAAGGAAACTCCACACTGTTCTCCATAGTGGCTGTACTGGTTTGCATTCCCACCAATAGTGTAAGAGGGTTCCCTTTTCTCCGCACCCTCTCCAGCTTTTATTGCTTGTAGACTTTTGGATAGCACCCATTCTGACTGGCATGAGATCATACCTGATTGTGGTTTTGATTTGCATTTCTCTGATAATGAATGATGTTGAGCATCTTTTCATGTGTTTGTTAGCCATCTGTATGTCTTCTTTGGAGAAATGTCTGTTTAGGTCTTTGGCCCATTTTTTGATTGGGTCGTTTATTTTTCTGGAATTGAGCTGCAGGAGTTGCTTGTATATTTTTGAGATTAATTCTTTGTCAGTTGCTTCATTTGCTATTATTTTCTCCCATTCTGAAGGCTGTCTTTTCACCTTGCTTATAGTTTCCTTTGTTGTGCAAAAGCTTTTAAATCTAATTAGGTTCCATTTGTTTATTTTTGCTTTTATTCCCAATATTCTGGGAGGTGGGTCATAGAGGATCCTGCTGTGATTTATGTCAGAGAGTGTTTTGCCTATGTTCTCCTCTAGGAGTTTTATAGTTTCTGGTCTTATGTTTAGATCTTTAATCCATTTTGAGTTTATTTTTGTGTATGGTGTTAGAAAGTGTTCTAGTTTCATTCTTTTACAAGTGGTTGACCAGTTTTCCCAGCACCACTTGTTAAGAGATTGTCTTTTCTCCATTGTATATTCTTGCCTCCTTTGTCGAAGATAAGGTGTCCATAGGTGCATGGATTTATCTATGGGCTTTCTGTTTTGTTCCATTGATCTATATTTCTGTCTTTGTGCCAGTACCATACTGTCTTGAGGACTGTGGCTTTGTAGTAGAGCCTGAAGTCAAGCAGGTTGATTCCTTCAGTTCCATTCTTCTTTATCAAAATTGCTTTGGCTATTCGAGGTTTTTTGTATTTCCATACAAATTGTGAAATTATTTGATCTAGTTCTGTGAAAAATACCGTTGGTAGCTTGATAGGGATTGCACTGAATCTACAGATTGCTTTGGGTAGTATACTCATTTTCACTATATTGATTCTTCTGATCCATGAACACAGTATATTTCTCCATCTGTTTGTGTCCTCTTTGATTTCTTTCACCAGTGTTTTATAATTTTCTATATATAGGTCTTTTGTTTCTTTAGGTAGATATATTCATAAGTATTTTATTCTTTTCCTTGCAATGGTGAATGGAATTGTTTCCTTAATTTCTCTGTTTTCCCATTGTTAGTGTATAGGAATGCAAGGGATTTCTGTGTGTTGATATTACATCCTGCAACTTTACTATATTCGTTAATTAGCTCTAGTAATTTTCTGGTGGAGTCTTTAGGGTTTGTGCAGAGTGAGAGTTTTACTTCTTCTTTTCCACTCTGGATTCCTTTTATTTCTTTTTCTGCTCTGATTGTTGTGGCCAAAACTTCCAAAACTATGTTGAATAGTAGTGGTGAGAGTGGGCACCCTTGTCTTGTTCCTGACTTTAGGGGAAATGCTTTCAATTTTTCACCATTTAGGATAATGTTTGCTGTGGGTTTGTCATATATAGCTTTTATTATGTTGAGGTATGTTCCTTCTATTCCTGCTTTCTGGAGGTTTTTTTTTTTTTTATCATAAATGGATGTTGAATTTTGTCAAAGGCTTTCTCTGCATCTATTGAGATAATCATATGGTTTTTATTTTTCAATTTGTTAATGTGGTGTATTATGTTGATTGATTTGCAGATATTGAAGAATCATTTCTTGTAAGTCTAGTGATGAACTCCTTCATCTTTTGTTTGTTCAGGAAAGTCATTAACTGTCTTTCATTTTTTGGTAATTCTTGGTTAACAGTACTTTCCTTTCAATGTTTTAACATATCATTCCATCCTCTTTTGGCCAAAAGTTTCTATTGAAAACTGCACAGATACTCTTATGGAGGTTCCTATTTATGTAACTTCCCTCTTTTCCCTTGCTGCTTTCAAAATTCTGTGTCTTTGACTTTTGACAAATTAAGTATAACATGTCTTGGTGTAGCCCTATTGGAAGTCAATCTATTTAAGATTCTTTAGGCCTCATGGATCTGCATGTCCATTTGTCTCCCCAGTTTAGGAAGTTTCCAACTATTATTGCTTTAAATATACTTTCCTTTTTTCTTCTTCTCCTGGGATCCCCATAACAGTGATGTTTATTCTTTTAATTTTGTCCCATTTATCCTGCAGGCTTTCTTCACCCTTTTTCATTCTATTTTCTTGTTCCTCTGACTGGATAATTTCAAATGCCCTGTCTTCTGGATCACTGATTCTTTCTTCTGCATGGATGAATCTACTGTTTAAGCCCTCTATTGAATTCTGTACTTTACTCAGTATATATTTTTTTCTTTGGGATTTGTTTGTTGAACTTGATTTTGTTCATGAATTGTTTTACTAATTTCATTTAGTTCTGTGTGTGTGTGCTTATAGTTCACTTAACATTTTAAAAGATGATTACTCTGAATTCTTTGACAGTTCATAGGCATCCATTTCTTTATGGCCAGTTATTAAAGCTTTATTAGTTTACTTTGGTGGTATATCTTTACAGTTATTTTTTGTGTGTTATCTTTTATTTCCTTTGTTGGTGTCTGCACACTTGAGTAAGTAGTCTCCATTTCCAGACTTTACCAGACCGCTTGCTTGGTTTTCTGCATGTGTCAGTTTGGAAGGTGGGGCTTGCTCTCAGGGTCTGTCTAGGTTAGGTTTCCTTGTTGGGTTGGGCTGTACTCAGCTTTGGGTGGGGCTATATGTTAGCTTCCCTGCCCAGTCAAGCTGAAGAATAGGCCTAAGACTCAGCAAGATGTTTGGGAATCAAATAAGACATACCTGTATGCTAAGCTTTTTGGATAGTGTTGGCCATTATCTTGACTCTGCAGACCAAAGCTGCTGGTCATGTACTCTGTTCATGTACCACTGTACTGAGGGCTGCAGAGTATGCTACCAGGATTCCCAGGAATGCTGGTTAGGGATTTTGGTTTGCAGGGTTGGAGGCTGTATGCAGCATGAGCAGGGCTACAGCTTAGTTTCACTACATAGAAAGGTAGGGGTAGTCACAGAACAGGCAGACCTCTCCATCAAACTCTTTGGCCAGGTGGGGTCACTGGCTTGTCTCTGCAGAGTCACTGACCAGGTTCCCTGCTCAGATGCTGCAATGCCAAGTAATTTTTCAGGTTCCAAGGCTTCATGGTTGAACAAGGCCATGAATTAGCTCCCCTGCTCCCCTGTGTAGGGGTTAGGCTCCAGTTAGGCTTGAAATTTTCATCTGAGTCCCCAAATAAAGCAGACATGTACTCCCTTGAGTTCCCCACCATCTCAGGTCTGCAGCTGAGTGAACCTAGTGGTTAAGACTTCCTGTAGGTAGGAACTCATTCTGCCAAGATCCAAGTGTTGGTTGTTCAAACCTCTCCCCTCTTCTCCATCAGTCTGAGTCTCAGTGGCCAAGGCTGCAGTGGGGACTCCCAAGAAGTTACTCACATTGCTGGGGCAGCTGGATGTGTACCCTGGATCTTCTTTTCTCACTGGAGAAGCTGTAAGCTCAGGGGAGCCCTCCTGGTGTGGTGCCATGCCAGCCTGGGGAGGGGCAGTGTAGTCAGCGCATAGCTGTTCCTCTTGCTCTTCTCCTGTAGACTGCCTCGGTCTCTGTGGTGCTTTAGCCTCACTCCCATGTTCTAGGGTTTTCTCAGCGTTATCTTGTCTACTACTAGTTGTTCTTCTAGGAGGAAGAATGAAACCAGTGACTCCCTATGTCACCATCACCTCCACCCCATAGTTTATAACTAGGCAGCCTTTTCTGGTCTATCTCTTCATTGTTCTCTATTTCCTCCTGCCAGTTTCTTTCCTGTGTCTCAGGGTTTCCCAATGGCAGTGAAATCACTGCATCCCTCGTCTGTCTCTATTACAAGGTCCAGTAAAGATGGATGGCTCACCCAATGTTGTTGGAAGGTTCTCTTTTCTTTCCCCCGTAGAGATCTGATGCCAGCAGGCAAGTGTAACTTCTGTGTGAATAGAGCGTGATTTAAATTCTTGATAAAATTTAAATCTTTCTAAGAATGCTACACAGGACACTTGATGAGTAAACAGGCCAGGAAAGGAAAAGTAGGATTCCCTGAATCATTTAGCCAGGAGTTGGCAGCTCTGGAGATAAACAAGGAACCTCTATTCCTGGGTCTCCCCATCTTACTTGGAGCTTGCTAAGCCCACCTTGGGTCAGGGCATTTATATTTCCTTTTCCTTCTGCCTAGAATGCAGTTTCTCCTGTCCTTGACTGTACATTTCTAACCTTTATCCATCAGGTCTCTACTCAAATGGCAGTCCTTCAGAGAGTCCTTACCTGACCACTTAAATTTTTTTTTTTCATAGAGACTTAACATGGTCTGCAAAATTTCAGTAATTTAGTTGCTTATTTATTGTTTGGACTTCCTCTAGAATTTAAGCTCCATGAGGGCAGGGATTGACTCCTTATTCACTACACTATCCCCTGTGCCTCAAAATATTGTGCTGCCCCAAATATTGGGAAAGTGTCCAACTCTTTGTGACCCCTTGGACTGTAGCCTGCCAGGTTCCTCTGTCCATGGAATTCTTTGGGCAAGAATACTGGAGTGGGTTGCCATTCCCTTCTCCAGTATTAGGAGAATAAATGAATTGGGGATAAAGTATGCCTTCAGTATATCTGAAAATGTGCTTCCTGTACCATATGGGCATCACCTGGGATCACCTGTATTACTGCATTGTTAGAAATGCACAGCCTCACTGTGGGCCCAGCACTCTGCATTGTAACAAGCCCTCCAGGTGCTTCTGATGCTCAAGCCTGAGAGCTACTAGTAGAGCAGTGCTTTTTTATGGATCTTGAATATGCATATGAACAGACCTGGGAAACTTAGTAGAATGCGGATTCTCGTTCAGTAGGTCCTGGAGAGCTCAGAGAACCTGCATTTCTAACAAACTCCAGGTAGTGGTTATGCTGCTGACCACTCACTTGGCACTCAAGGAGTCTTTGCAGTCAGTCAGTGAGCTGTAAAAATTACTGATTCTGGTCTCTCCCTTAGATGTTCTGATTTAAGTCATCTGGAGTGCAGCTAGACTGGGGGCTTCCCAGGTGGCAAAAGAGTTAAAGAACCCACCTGCCAGTGCAGGAGACATAAGAGATGTGGGTTCGATCCCTGGGTTGGGAAGATCCTCTGGAGAAGGGCATGGCAACCCACTCCAGTATTCTTGCCTGGAGAATCCTATGGACATGGGAGCTTGGTGGGCTACAGTCCATAGGGTCTCAAAGAGTCAGACATGACCAAAGTGACTTAGCATGCACACATGAAGCTAGACTGAGTCTTTTTAAAAGCTCCTCAGCCAATTCTAACATACAGTCAAGACTGAACTGCTCCCTTGGAAGGTTTTCAGGTGTATGCATCCTCAGAATGCCACTGGGTGTGTGGACAGGTGATGCCCGTCAGCTCAGGGCAGCTCTGAGCCAGGGTATGCTTAGAGTTTAAGACACTATAAGACACAAGACCTGAGGGTGCTGTGGAAACCTAGGAAAGGAAGTCTATAGGGAGACAAACTCAAGAAGAAACTGTAAGCAGTGAGGGAAAGTAAATCCCTCAGCCCCCTCAGTGACCTAGATCTGCAAACTCATCTTCTCAATACAAGGGCTTGATGATGCCCAATCCACACAGATCCAATGAGCACAAAAACCAGTGATGATTTTGTCCTGAAGATAAAACTCCTGCGGATGAACGAATGTTCCAGGGATTACATTAGCTAGCCAGGTTAATTAAAAACAACTCCAATAATTAGTTTTGTGCATCAGTTTCTTTGTTATTAGTGCAGATGCTTTTCATAGAGGGGACAAAAGCTCCTCAATGAAACTTTGCTGGCTTCTCTGTCTCTCCTCTGAACTTGTGTTCCAAAAAAAAAACAAAAAAAATGTATCATGCATTCAGAGGGTTTGCTAGATTTAAAATAAATCATCCCTTTAGCATATGCAGCCTCAGATACATTGAGTTATACCTTGAGATGAAGAGACATAAAAACATGCTGTCTTATTCTGTCTTCTGTTGCTATTAACATGCCCAATGGGACATCTTATAAGAGGGCTGATGTTGATTAGGATGTTTTCAAGAATGCTAAAATGAACAAGAACATAAATATAAACTCCTTTCCTAATAAAGTAGATTTTTAAAAAGAGGAATGTGAAAGAAGACATTGTGAATGTAACAAATGAGACACAGGAAGTGGGTTGTAACCCTGAATCTACTTCCTTGATTCTCCATTTCATCATCCCAGGCTACCATAGATGAATAGCAAGCTCTGGGAGGCATTACTCAGAATTGTGTTAAGATATCACATTTGACTAAGAACAGAATTACCATATGATCTAGCAGTCCCTCTCCTGGGCATATGTCCAGACAAAACTCTAATTCAAAAAGACATTAATACTTGCACCGCTATTCACAATAGCCAAGACATAGCAACAACCTAAATGTCTGTGAACTGATGAATGGATAAAAAGATACACAAACACATACACACCATGGAATATTACTTGGCCATAAAAAGAATAAAATAATGCCATTTTCAGCAACAGAGATGGAACTAGAGATTATCATACTAAGTGAAGCTAAGTCAGAAAGAGAAAGATGAATACTGTATTATACCACTTCTATGTGCAAACTAAAATAAGACACGAACCTGTCTATGAAACAGAATCACAGACCTAGAAAACACGCTGTGATTGCCAGGGGTGAAAGCATTGAGGGAAGGATGGCGTGTGCAATTAATATAGCATATGTAAGCTGTTATATATAGAATGGATAAACAACAAGTTCCTGTTGTATAGCAGAGGACTGTATTTAATATCCTATGATAAATCATAATGGAAAAGAATATGAAAAAAGAATGTATATGTATATCTGAATCACTCTGATGTACAACAGTAATTATTACAACATTGTAAATCAACTATACTTCCATTGGAAAGAAAAAAAAGACACCACATTAGATGAGTCTAGAAAATAGTATGACCCATAGCTTTTTCTGGGAAGGATCTCTTATACGCCACAACCCCAGTGGAGACAACCAGTTAGGCAAGGCCTGTATGAAATGACTCTGTTCTCCCCAGTCATTGTCGATTTTTCTGGCATGCACACACATCTGAGCCAGGCCAATCAAATTCTCTGTCCAAAAAATTAGTGAACTAGAATAGGGTAACATTGAGTCTGGGAGTCTTGGGAATGAGCTGCTAGAATGCTTGAGTCCATTCTAAAGGAGATCAGTCCTGGCTGTTCTTTGGAAGGAATGATGCTAAAGCTGAAACTCCAGTACTTTGGCCACCTCATGTGAAGAGTTGACTCATTGGAAAAGACTCTGATGCTGGGAGGGATTGGGGGCAGGAGGAAAAGGGGATGACAAAGGATGAGATAGCTGGATGGCATCACTGATTCGATGGACGTGAGTCTGGGTGAACTCCGGGAGTTGGTGATGGACAGGGAGGCCTGGCATGCTGCAATTCATGGGGTCGCAGAGTTGGACACGACTGAGTGACTGAACTGAACCGAGAGCAGCATTCTGCTATGGAACTTTCCCAGCGATGACAATATTCTATAGCTTGCACTGTCCAATCCAGTAGCCACATGTGGATACTGAGGAACTGACCCTTTCATTTTGTTTAAATTTACATTTGAATTTAAGAGCTAGTATCTGTTATATTGAACGGCACAGCTCTAGAGCTGTTTTACAGCCTTCAATATCTACTAAGGAACCCCAAGAGGCTCTTCTGTTATCTCTTTTGCTAAGTTTTGACTGTTCAGCCATTGCATCGTTTTTGTAAGACACCCCAGGAACTTTGCAATAAATCCCCCAATTTAATTCAGCTAGCCAAAGAGTCTTAATTAAGACAGGGTGTTAATTAAGCTAAAAGCTTAAATTCTGTTCTTTAGTGGAGGGATGTCTGTCCATCACACTAAAACCATCCAGATGCAAAGATACTGGACCTCCTCTTGCCTGTGGGTGTTCTACCAAAGTAGGAATGAAGAAGGAAGATGAAATCTTTACTGCCCATCTAATACCCTAAGCAAACTATCTTAGGAAGTCACAAGGCGATCCTATTTGAAATAGGAAAGAATTAGTGGTGCAATTTGCTAATGTCAGAGTTACATGAGACTCAGCCTTGGTCTAGGGATCTGGAAAAGTTGAGCTCACATTCTGCCTATTCCTCTTTTCCTCAATGAGATGTGACAAGCTATGTAGTCAGCATAAGTCTCAGTAGCCTCCTAATTTTAAGGAAGCCTTAAAACTAGACTATCATTAAGGTCATTCTACTAGGCTGTGATAAGTTATAAGCCACGAGGGTCCTGACACCTTCTTATTCACTGTTGTAACCTTACACAGCCAGTGTGGAATCCACTGTTGGCATCTCAGACCTTGTCTAGGGGAAATATGGAAGCTTCATCTTGAAGCTGAGCTAGATTGGGGCCAAAGGTTAACAAACTCCTGAGGTTTTACAGGAGGTCATTACATTGGCAGTGTCCCAGTCTGACATTCACGGACACAGTCTGACTGTGGGTGACCTTGAGTCTCTTCTCCATGTTAGGAGCTTTGGTTTCCCCAATCACAAGACAAATGGGAACTTTACAATTTAAACGATGCAACCATCATCACACAATAATTTGTATAACTCTCCTAACAAGTTTGTGAAGGAATTCCTGTCTCACCATCATTTCTACCATCATTGCATCATTGTTACTACTTTGCAAATGGGGACACCAGAGCTCAGAGTGAGGAAGCCAGTTGATTCAGATCCCAATGTTAATACGCAGAGGAGGCAAAATTCACAACCAGATCTTCTGACTCTAAATCCAACACTTAGTTGAGAAGAACATCTGTATCTGCTTTAAAATTTTATGGAGACAGATGAAATACCATATGTTTAATACTTTGGCGAGAAAATGTGAAGCAAATAAAGTTTGCATTTTAAGAGATGAGAAGGGCAAGAGTGTCATTCTTTTCAGGGATCTGGATTTTGAGGTGTGTTCCTGAAAGTTTGGTGCTTGGATGTTAGCTACAAGATAAAACTAGGCTAATAGTTGCGGGGAAATCTGGAGAGCATACCTTACATATAGGTCAGATTACTGTTCTGTGTTTAATTGTAGCCAGTTCTTTGGACACCTAGCGTATTCTACCATTCTCATCAAACCCTTACAATGGCCCAGTGTGGTCAATACTATGATCTGTACATTTAATATGAAGGCGGTTTGATGCAGAAAGGCTAAATGACATATCTGAGATCACAGATATAAAAGTTGACTAAGCCAAAAAGTGATACCTCCGATCTGCCTAACTGCCAAGCTCAAGTTCTCAGTCATGAGGTGATTATTTCCTTCTTGTTAATTATGAACCTTTGATAAACTCTCACCTTAATGACTCATCTGTTTTACTGACACTGCATGAAAAGAAAGCAGGGTCCACACGGGGACTGTCGTAGGACTTGGAGGGGCCAATGTGATGATGCCAAGAGCGCCGGCATGAGAAACCCTGGGCGAGGGGGCCTTTCCTAGCTATTTCCTCTCTAGTGTTAACACCGAAATACCACGGGGGTGGGGCTGAGGCAGAAAACTACCTTCATGCTCTCACTAGATCGTGTCTGACGGAATGTTCTTGTTCATCTTGGTGCTTCCCAGGTGGCACAGTTGGTGAAGAATCTGAGTGCCAGTGCAGGAGACATGAGATTCGGGTTTGATGCCTGGGTGGGGAGGATCCCCTGGAGGAGGGCATGGCAACCCACTCCAGTATTCTTGCCTGGAGAATCCCATGGACAGAGGAGCCTGGCGGGCTACAGTCCATGGGGTCATATGAGCTGGACACAACTGAGGGCACGTGTGCACACACACACTCTCACTAGATCGTATCTGACAGGATGCCCCTTGTTCATCTTGGTACTACATAACCAAGCTCAGAGCCTGGCCCAGTAGACTCTGCTGCATACATGAATCATTCTGACTTCTAATATTGCTAATAGGTAAGCATACCCAGACTGTGCACCAGCCTTTGTCTTATTTTAATCTCCCATAAAGCACCATTTATGTATTACATGTGCAGAATGCAAGAAGATGAATGTGAAGTTAACAAGTATTACAGTTTCTCATTAAAATTTACAGTCAGCTGTTACAGGAACACTCTAACTTGTGGTGTGTGGTTAGGAAATAACCTGTATTTGGACCAAAACAAGAGCCCCTCCAGAAGGTTCCACTATATCAGGAACATCCTGGGGCATTGTGGCAATTTTTTGAACAGGCCAAGCCAGGAAAGCATAGTGAAACCCATGCTGAGGATGTTTTGGGGAATCTTAGAGCTTTCATGGACACCTGAAGTTTTTCCTCTTATCAACAGGCTATCTTAGAGACAGAAAGTAATCCATTGTGGAAGTGGGATTTCATGGTTTCCAAGTTAGTGATGACTTTGATATCCTGGTGCTGGAGGTTACTGGTCTTTGGGTACTTTGGTTTGAATTCATCTACCACCTGACCTGCCTCTTGAGAAACTTACATAGGTCAGGAAGCAACAGTTAGAACTGGACATGGAACAACAGACTGGTTCCAAATAGGAAAAGGAGTACGTCAAGGCTGTATATTGTCACCCTGCTTATTTAACTTATATGTGGAGTACATCGTGAGAAACACTGGGCTGGAAGAAGCACAAGCTGGAATCAAGATTGCCAGGAGAAATATCAATAACCTCAGATATGCAGATGACACCACCCTTATTGCAGAAAGTGAAGAGGAACTCAAAAGCCTCTTGATGAAAGTGAAAGTGGAGAGTGAAAAAGTTGGCTTAAAGCTCAACATTCAGAAAACGAAGATCATGGCATCTGGTCCCATCACTTCATGGGAAATAGATGGGGAAATAGTGGAAACAGTGTCAGACTTTATTTTGGGGGGCTCCAAAATCACTGCAGATGGTGATTGCAGCCATGAAATTAAAAGACGCTTACTCCTTGGAAGGAAATTTATGACCAACCTAGATAGTATATTGAAAAGCAGAGACATTACTTTGCCAACAAAGGTCCATCTAGTCAAGGCTATTGTTTTTCCAGTGGTCATGTATGGATGTGAGAGTTGAACTGTGAAGAAAGCTGAGCACCGAAGACTTGATGCTTTTGAACTGTGGTGTTGGAGAAGACCCTTGAGAGCCCCTTTGACTGCAAGGAGATCCAATCAGTCCATTCTAAAGGAGATCAGTCCTGGGTGTTCTTTGGAAGGAATGATGCTAAAACTGAAACTCTAGTACTTTGGCCACCTCATGTGAAGAGTTGACTCATTGGAAAAGACTCTGATGCTGGGAGGGATTGGGGGCAGGAGGAGAAGGGGATGACAGAGGACGAGATGGTTGGATGGCATCACTGACTCGATGGACTTGAGTCTCAGTGAACTCCGGGAGTTGGTGATGGACAGGGAGGCCTGGTGTGCTGCGATTCATGGGGTCACAGAGTTGGACACGACTGAGCAACTGAACTGAACTGACTGAACCTACTTTATGGCTGTAATAAGGAATTGTTGGTCTGGAGAGCTCCTATCAATATCAAGGGGAGTTCACATACATGGCTTTGTTGTTTGTAACTCTCACATACTCCCAAGAGTACGAGAGGCAAAGACGGAGTGGCCAGGAATGTCAAGAAACTCTGATAATGGCGTATTAGCAAGAACTGTATAACACTGAGCTAGTTAGTAGGAGGAGAGATGCTCATTAGGAAGGAAGAATTATTTTTCAGACTCCTGTAGAGCCAATTATTCACTGATAATCAAAATGTTCAGTTTTATATAAGATTTAATGGGAGGAGATGACCATATGGAAAGAGATTTTACCCAGACTGAAAGTGTGTTTATGACAGAGGGCCATGTCTATGCCATACTCTCCATGCATAGCACTGTGTCAACCACACCATCTAATATCAACAACTGTTTGTTGATAAACGGAACACAGTGATTATTCAAGAAGGGACTTTACAGGAGTCAGAACTGTCTGAAAAGTACAAGGGCTTCCTGGGCGGGCTATCAGTTCTGTCACCATATATTTATTATCAGAGTTGGGCTAGTCACCTGTCAGGTGATCTGTTCGTGTGAGAAATGCCTAGATAGATAATTTTCTGAGATGCCACAATGATGTGCCAGAAAGATGTCTGCTATGATGGACACACTATAATATAAATCACTAATCATATATCAGTCCTTGGAGACCATTGTGTTAGTGAAATGGATTTGTGGTTGGATTGGCAACGACCCTGAAGGGAGAAAGAGAGCTCTGACTGAGGAGGAGAACATAGTAGGGGGGGGTAGATATGCTTGATTAAAAATGTACCTTTAGAACTGATCAATTATAATGTTGCCTAGAAACCAAATGTCTTTCCCCATAGAACCTATAGGCTGCTCTGCCAAAGTCTTGGTAGAGAACCTCTTGCCGAGTCTAGTGGGACTAAAGAGGAACTTCTACCCCTACCAACTTAACACATTAGTTGTCATTTCTCTATTATCAGGCTTTCCCCACACCTTTAAATCAAGAGTTTGACAGATATCTACTTACAGTGTACACATTCATCTATGCATCACTCTTTTCCCCATTCCTGGAAAGTACACTGTAGTGGGTTTCAAGTGATGTGCTATAAACAATCTCTGTAAAAGAAGGGGTCTGATGACTTTCCTCCTAGAGTCTTTCCCTTTTATAAGGTATCATTACACAATCATACCAGTGTTTTCTTGGATCAGTCTCCCAAGCAAAAGAAATAAAAACAAAAATAAGCAAATGGGATCTAATCAAACTTATAAACTTTTGCACAGCAAAGGAAACCATTAAAAAAGCAAGAAGACAACCTATAGAATAGGAGAAAGTATTTGCAAATGATGTGTCAAACAAGGGCTTAATCTCCAAAATATACATACAACTCAACAGCAAAAAAAACAAATCAAAGCAAAACACAACCCAACCAAAAAATGGGCAGAAGACACAAATAGAAATTTCCAGTGAAGACATATACAGATTGCCAATAAGCATATGAAAATATGCTGAATATCACCAATTATTAGAGCTATGTAAATCAAAATAACAATGAGGTACCACCTCATGCTGGCCATCATTAAGAAATCTACAAATAATAAATGCTGAAGAGGGTGTGGAGAAAAGGGTCCCCCCTACACTGTTAGCGGGAACATACATTGGTGGAGCCACCGTGGAAAACAGTATGGAAGTTTCTCAAAAACTAAACATGGAGCTGCCATCTGGTCCAGCAACCCCACTCCTGGGCACACACCCGAACAGCCGTAATTCAGAAAGGAACGTGCTCCCCTATGTCCATATTCACAATAGCCAAGAAACGGAAATAACCTAAGTGTCCATCAACCAGATGAATGGATAAAGAAGATGTAGTACATATATACAATGGAATATTATTCAGACACCAAAATAACAAAATAATGCCATTTGTAGCAGCATGGATGCACCTAGAGATTATCATAACATGAAGTCAGAAAGAGAGAGACAGGCAAATGCCATGTGATATAGCTTATGTGTGGAATCTAAAATATGGCAGAAATGAACCTATCTGCAAAGCAGAAACAGACTCAGAGACATAAAGAACAGCTCTGTGGTTGCCAAGGGGTCGGGGAGAGAGAGGGTGGACTGGCAGCTTGGGATTGGTAGAAACGACTACATTTAGAATGGATAACCAACAAAGACTGCATAACACAGGGAACTATGTCCAATCTCCTGGGATGAAAGCATAATGGAAACTAATTTTAAAAAGAATTTATATATGTGTATAACTTTATATATGTGTTGGGGAGAGAGAGGGATTTATATATGTGTATAACTTTATATATGTGTATAAATTTATATTTATGCACACGTATATATATAACATGAAGTCTTCTGACTTCATGTGATGATAATCTCTAGGTACATCCATGCTGCTATAATTTATATTATATTAATTATATTAAATTAGCACAATTTATAATGTGCTAATTTCTGTACAGCAGAAGTTAGCACATTATAAATTGACTATACTTCAGCTTAAATATAGACAAACAGAAAGAAGAAAGGCACAAGGGCTTCCCAGAATTGGTGGAGAAAGCACATTGTGTATGAAACCATGAGTACTGAAAAAGGTGAAGAGCAATCTAGGTGTTTTATTTTATCTGGGTGAGTTATGTGGCCAGACACCAGATATCTTTAAAAGTCGGACTAAGGACATAGGGCCTTCCCATCAATGTAATGGTGATCCTTTGAAGGTTAAGCAGGGTAATGCCTTATAAATAGCTTTTTGGGGAAAATAATCTGGTGGCCTGGAGGAATATGGACTTACTGCATGGGACAGAGTTATAAGGCAGAGAAACTAGACAGAAATGTCTTATTCCAAGTTGGCTATTTTTCTGCTGGAAAAAAACCCCTCAGCTTCCAACGAACTGCCTTTTATTATGACACAAAAGCTATAAAAGTAGTGATGTATATAAAAGCAGTACAGGATGTTTTTAGTGGCTTTATGAAATAAAAACAGCAGTAGATAGTTAAAATTGGAATGCCCTGCATCAGGTTATAACCATCTGAGTTTGGGAAGTTGCAACAGCAATGCAATCATATTTTTATAGCCCTAGCTTCATCTTTTCACTCAGGTAACTGAACTATGAGTGGGTGAGAAGGGAAAATCCAGCCAATCAATGCCATTAAAGAGCAAAAGATGAGAGTCATTGAATTTCAGTGGTCATAGAATTTACCAGATTGATAAAAGAATCATTATGTTCCCAAATGAGAAATATATGTGGTATGAATAAGGCTAAGATTGACACTTGGGAAAACAGGGTCCCTAACAAAATAATACCAGTGGTAGAAAAGCAGTCACATCAGGCCTTTGTTTCATACCTATCTCAATTCTGAGGAGGGTGATTTTCACAAATTCACTGATGTAGACTCTGGGGTTCAGAGAATTTGAGAAACTTGCCCACGGCCAAACAGTGAAGACATGGTATCCCAGGATATATCCCAAGATGGATGCCATCTCTCATGTTGTATATTTTAATACAACATGAAGTTTTTCATGGATTTTGATTTTTCTTTGCTGGTCTGTGAGGGTTCAGTATCTTTCTGAAGCGACCACTGTGGGTCTCAGAGTGGATGTTTCATTTGTTCACCTGAGACAATCCTGCTGGGGACTTTTAGAAAAGACTGTTTTCTGTTGGCAAAGTTGACAGTCTAGGATCTTCCGTAGGGTGGGGATGGAGGTAGACACCTTTGATGATTACACAATCAGCTGAAGAATGGTTCGCTCCAGATAAGTGATTTGCTTGGTGCAGGGCATTCTGACAGATGTGGGTATTAATGGATATCATATCACATAATCCATACCATGAAGACTTTGATTTTGCCCCCTACTTCACCCAAGTTTGAGGTCATAAAATGATATGCTAACTTAAATATTACTATATCAAGGAATAAAAGATAGATAAGGTATCTGAATATACAAAATGCTTCCAAAACTAGTTAATTTATTTTACTACCATCATGACCCAAAGAGGAATCTGAGGCCTGGAGTGTTATGGAGTCTGAAAGGCAGCTCACAGATTGAAAGCTCGATCAGGCTAACTCTTACACCTACTCTTAAATGACCTCATGAAACCACTGCTATACACATTCTCTACTTGCACAAATGAACAAAGATGGTTTTGATTCGGTAGCATTCAATTCTATGAAAGGGGGAAATATTTATATCTCTTTATGGGTTATGTTAATAGATAAAATCATGTAGTTGAAGTCAGCTACCATGTTGAAGTACTTCCAAAAAGCTATAAGAAAGAGAAGAAAATACAAGAGTAGAAGGGTTGGGATTGAAAGTATAGGCTCCATGGTGAGCCAGGGTTGGCCTCTTCACTCCATGATTTCCTAACTGTGTGAATGACAGTTGTACTTGCCTGTAAGGTGGTTGTGGGGATGAAATGACGTGATGCCTGTGTTCTGCTCAACTCTGGGCTTCAGTTCAGTTCAGTTCAGTTCAGTTGCTCAGTTGTGTCCAACTCTTTGCAACATCATGAATTGCAGCACGCCAGGCCTCCCTGTCCATCATCAACTCCCGGAGTTCACTCAGACTCATGTCCATCAAGTGGGTGATGCCATCCAGCCATCTCATCCTCTGTCGTCCCCTTCGCCTCCTGCCCCCAAGCCCTCCCAGCATCAAGGTCTTTTCCAATGAGTCAAATCTTTGCATGAGGGGGCCAAAGTATTGGAGTTTCAGCTTTAGCATCAGTCCTTCCAATGAACACCCAGGACTGATCTCCTTTAGGATGGACTAGTTAGACCTCCTTGCAGTTCAAGGGACTCTCAAGAATCTTCTCCAACACCACAGTTCAAAAGCATCAATTCTTCGGCGCTTAGCCTTCTTTACAGTCCAACTCTCACATCCATATGTGACTACTGGAAAAATCATAGCCCTGACTAGATGGACCTTTGTTGGCAAAGTAATGTCTCTGCTTTTTAATATGCTATCTAGGTTGGTCATAACTTTCCTTTCAAGGAGTAAGCATCTTTTAATTTCATGGCTACAGTCACCATCTGCAGTGATTTTGGAGCCCCCAAAATAGTCTGACACTGTTTCCACTGTTTCCCCATCTATTTCCCATGAAGTGATGGGACCAGATGCCGTGATCTTCGTTTTCTGAATGTTGAGCTTTAAGTCAACTTTTTCACTCTCCACTTTCATTTTCATCAAGAGGCTTTTTAGTTCCTCTTCACTTTCTGCCATAAGGGTGGTGTCATCTGCATATCTGAGGTTATTGATATTTCTCCTGGCAATCTTGATTCCAGCTTGTGCTTCTTCCAGCCCAGCATTTCTCACGATGTACTCTGCATATAAGTTAAATAAGCAGGGTGACAATATACAGCCTTGACGTACTCCTTTTCCTATTTGGAACCAGTCTGTTGTTCCATGTCCAGTTCTAACTCTTGCTTCCTGACCTGCATATAGGTTTCTCAAGAGGCAGGTCAGGTGGTCTGGTATTCCCATCTCTTTCAGAATTTTCCACAGTTTATTGTGATCCACACAGTCAAAGGCTTTGGCACAGTCAATAAAGCAGAAATAGATGTTTTTCTGGAACTCTCTGCTTTTTTGATGATCCAGCAGACTTTGGCAATTTGATCTCTGGTTCCTCTGCCTTTCCTAAAACCTGCTTGAACATCTGGAAGTTCACAGTTCACGTATTGCTGAAGCCTGGCTTGGAGAATTTTGAGCATTACTTTACTAGTGTGTGAGATGAGTGCAATTGTGTGGTAGTTTGAGCATTCTTTGGCATTGCCTTTCTTTGGGCTTGGAATGAAAACTGACCTTTTCCAGTCCTGTGGCCACTGCTGAGTTCTCCAAATTTGCTGGCATATTGGGCTTGGTACCTACTAAAAGTTCCCATCATGATAGATATCACAGTAGTCATAGAGACAGTACAATATGAACTGAACACTTATTATGTGCCAGGCATTTTTGTAAGTGACTTATGCACATTTATTCATTTGGTCCTCATGACAACAATAGGTATTTTTATTTTCATCTCTATTGTAAAGATAAGGTGACTGAGGCACAGAGATGTTATGCAATTTGTCTAAGGCCTCACAGCCAATAAGTGGTACCCAGTAGTGGGACGCAGTAGCCTGTATTCTTAGCCACTATGCTATGTGTCTTCTCTAGTTGTGAAAGACCCTTAATAAAGTACAGAGTGGGCAAGGAAGTGCCCAGTTCCTACAGTTAGAGACCAAATGTGTAGGCCACTGAAAACAAGCCAGGGAAAACTTTAGGGTGCAAAGGAAGGGTGACATCCCACCAAAAGCATCAACATGGCTCATGAAAGACAGGATTTGAGATAGGCCTTGAAGTATGAGTCAAGACAGGTACAGATGAACACATAGAGGAGAATATTCAGGTAGCATGATATACAAAAAGAACAGTTTGAACTCTGTTATGTGGGAATACTCAGCAAAACTCTATAAAATCGTGAACATTGGGTTATAGAGCACCTGACTTCCCCTGAACTATTCAGCATGATGCTGGTGTAGGGTTCTGACAGACCCACGTCAAATTCAGCTCTACTGCTCATGAGCTGAGGCTTTGACCCCTCTCTCTCCTTATAGCTCTAGCTCAGTCATTTAGTTGTGTCTGACTCTTGCGACCCCATGGACTGTAACCCACCAGGCTCCTCTGTCCATGGGATTCTCCAGGCAAGAAGACTGGAGTCGGTTGCCATTTCCTTCTCTATGGGATATTCCTGACCCAGGAATTGAACCCTCCTCTTCTACATTCACAGGCAGATTCTTTACCACTGAGCCACCTGGGAAGCTCCTTATCTCAGTATATCAGTTAGTAAATGGGATTATCATACCTCAGAGCACTGGTATGATTCTGCATGAGGTGCTGTAGATAAAGGGCCAGCGGTGGGTTTCAGTAGTAAAACTGGCTTCCAAGTCAGGTCCTTGCCACGGCTTACAGGTGAGACTCGGGAGCATTCAGAGTGAGAGCTGCCAGGTAAACCTGAGTTTGCCCAGCCAAGTATTCTACCCACCGTGTATATCAGTTGTGATTTGGAATTCTCGCTCGGCACACCTTTGGAGTATCTAAACCCACATCAAGTTTGTCTAGGAAACACAACCTAAATCACCTCTGGAGAATTTCTTCCCCTTTATTTTTCTAAAATTCTTACAACTTCTATCATGGAAGACTGTTAATTATTTCTGAAGGGTCCATTTCTGAGAATAGCCTTATGTGCCTAGGGAAAGGCTGGGGCACACCACTTCTGACCTGCTTATGTGACATGAGCCTCCTAAGGAGATTTGCCAAATAAAATACAAGATGCACAGCAAAAACCTTGCATTTAGCATAAATTTAACAAATATTTTAAGTAATACTGAGGATATACTAAAATGTTTTAGATATGCTTATACTAAAAAATATGTTCATTATCTGAAACGCAAATTTAACTGAGTGTCATATATTTTTATTTGTTATGCCTGATAACTCTAACCCTAAGGTCCAGGGAGCCCAGTAGGCTGGGATATCAGTTTTGGAAATCAGATCTGGGTGTTCAGATCCTCATTCACTAATTGATTGTATAATCTTTCACTTGGGCTCTGCAGATGGTGCAGTGGTAAAGAATCTGCCTGCCAATGCAGGAGATGCAAGAGACATGAGTTCAATCCATGGGTTGGGAAGATTTCCCTGGAGTAGGAAATGGCAACCCACTCCAGTATTTGGCCTGGGAAATCCCATAGACAGAAGAACTTGGTGTACTGCAGTCCATGGGGTTGCGAGAGAGTCAGACGTAACTGAGCACATGCACACACACATACACACAATCTTTCACTTAATCTCTCTCAAGTGAAAGCTTATATTAACCATGATAATTATTGGTGAAGACATTCCTCTTAGAAACACTGAAAAGATAAAGTGAAGTAGTATAGGCCAGTACAACTGGTATACCTCCCAGTGCATAACAGAAGTGTCATAAATGTGAGAGTAACTTTATGTGTTGTTTGCAAAGTTTTCTGTCAACAGTGCTATTCCCTGAAATTGTACAGACTAATTATGGCTATAAAGAAAGCTGAGTGCTGAAGAATTGATGCTTTTGAACTGTGGTGTTGGAGAAGACTCTTGAGAGTCCCTTGGACTGCAAGGAGATCCAACCAGTCCATCCTAAGGGAGATCAGTCCTGGGTGTTCATTGGAAGGACTGATGTTGAAGCTGAAACTCCAATACTTTGGCTACTTGATGCAAAGAGCTGACTCATTGGAAAAGACCCTGATGCTGGGAAGGATTGAGGGCAGGAGGAGAAGGGGACAACAGAGGATGGACGGTTGGATGTCATCACAGACTCAATGGACATGGGTTTGGGTGAACTCTGGGAGTTGGTGATGGACAGGGAGGCCTGGCATGCTGCGATTCATGGGGTCGCAAAGAGTTGGACATGACTGAGTGACTGAACTGAACTGAGTTATGGCTACCTTTTCTCCAAGTCCATCAATGGATAGGTTGTAGATCTGAGATTATAACTCAGATGTCCAAACTCCCACTCCAGGGCTTTCTCTAATGTCTCTGGTAGCCTCTCTCACATGAGTAATTGTTTTCTTCAGTTAACTGGAGGAAGACCCAGAATGAAATCATATCCCAACATTTGCAGCATGGTTCATTGCCATGCTTGCTTTAGAGTCTGTGAAAGCAGGATTCCTTAGGAAAGTATTTTTCTCTTATGAGTATGTTCCCAAAGATGGGAAGGCAATTTTAAGTGAAGGAATGAGGGGTATGGTGGTGGAACCCGGATCACTCTCACCCAGCACATACAATCTACAGCAGTGCTATCACTGAACATGAACTATGAAGACACGAACTCCAGAACTCACACCAAACCCTCAAGATTTATGTTATGCCCAGTTTACAAAGGACGAAATTGAGGCTTGTTGGAGTTATCTAACCTTCCCCAAATCATATAGGCTGTAAGTGGCATAGCTGGGATTCAAACCCAAGTTTGACTCCCACCAAAGCCATTTCTTTTCTACTGCCCAAGGGTACTTCTTGTTTTTCCCACTTTTTCTCAGCAATCATTAAAAAAAAAAGCATCTGTTTCATGAACCAAGAACATGCCTCTCCTGGCTCATTTTCCTCCCTTTCTAACCCATGAAGAGGGAAAAAGAAACAGGGTCTTGTGAAATTTCTACTGTATCCTTAGGGACTGCAGCCACAATGCTTAGATTGCTCAGAATTTCACCTTCCATATTTCCTCAGCCACGGAAGTCAATCATTGCCACCACAACTCCAGCATAGCTGGTCCCTTGTTCTAAGCCTGAGAAATCCCCTCAGGATCTTATTTCATGCAGAGGGACAATGCCAGGCCCTGGAGGTACTAGTGATCAAGGGGAACAGAATCTGAGACAGGCCTGTCTCATTTATTACCATGTGGCCTGGAGAGAGAAACCTTATTTTATGATGATGATCTGCCTCTCCAGCTAAAGGATACCTGTTCTGACATGATCCATACTCAGAGCATAGGGTGACCTGATGCAGCCACAGAAACAGAAGAAAGATCTACCAGCTGAGTGCACCTGGATAACTATCATCAGTGTCATGGTACAGTGAGTTGCAGGCACTAGGGGACTGCTTAATCAAGAGGGAAAAGCATCAATTGCCTTCTTCCTCTTTAACCCCCTCCACACCATAATCTAGTGAGAGAGACAGACAAATAGAGAGTATGAGAGGTTCTGAGTGAGAACACAGGGAGCCTGGAGGGAAAGTTGACTGTGAGAGAGCAACCTCAGGGTCGCTTTCTAGAGGGGATACCACCTAAGTTGATCCTTGAGGAATAAGAAACCATGTTCCAAGTATAGAGACTAGAGAGCATGTTCTGAAGAACAGATACAGAGTGACATCATCAAGATAGTGATGTCATCAAGATGGTGACATAGGTTGTTTTGGACTTTAGAAAACCTATGAGAAGACCACTGACCACTATCTATGGACAGGACAGTAGTGTAAAAATCCTAGGACATGGAAGTGAGGCTGAAGTTTGTCCCCACAGAGAAGGAGATAGGCCACATTAGAAGATTATGAAGAGTGCCTACACTCTGAGCACTGCCTCTCCCCTACACTGGTGCAGCACCACACCGAGAGGGCCCACCTCCCCGTGCACCAAGCCTACAGTTCCTCCAGTTGTGAAAGCACCAAGGGTGGACGTTCAGCTACCCTGGCATTGTAGAATGCTTCTCAGGAGGCCGACTTGCATCTCATTTTATATGGATTGTGGGTCAGTCTGTGAAATCGGAACACTGGGCATCAGGTAGTGATGGAAGACAATGAGGCTTACAGCAACCAGTGCTCAAATTTTGGCAAACCAAGTGCCTACTTGCAACAGTGCCTCAATATATCCCAGATGCACTGCTTATCTACAGGGCTATTGGTGGCCCAGTCTGAGCAGAGAATTGCATCAGGGAGTTGGTCTGCCTGATTCAAGAATCCAAATAATAAGCTGTGTTGGTCCTAAAGCCAGTTCAGCCACGCCTTTTAAGCAGGGAAGTTGATTCATAGACTTTCCTACTGCTGCGTGTAGCTCCTATTCCTGCCTGAGCTGGAAACCCGGCCAGAGCACGTGGAAAGAACCTTAGCCCAGTAGCACTTTAGTAGAGAGTGTTGCCAGTGACTCTGCCTATCTGCAGACCCAAATCAGTGGCTTGTTCCAGCCAGAGGGCTTGGTCCATAGTCATACCTGATTTGGTCCCCAAACAAAATACCTAGCCAGTCCTGGGGTCTATTCTGTGGCCCCATCTGGACAGGGAATCTAATTTACAGTCTTACCCACAGTTGAATATATCCTCCCACTCTCCTAGCCCAGGAAGCTTAACCAGAGTTACTGGAAATCTGTAACACATCCTGCAACCCTGAATAGAGTGGAGTCTGGCTAGTGGCCTTGCCTATCTGCATAGTCAGGTGCATAGAACATGTCTGCATAGTTCTGTCTAATTTGGTCACAAACAAGGACCATAAGGGCTATATGGCGGTCCTGCACAAGTCGGAAAACTAATTCAAAGCCCTGACACTGCTGAAAATAGCCTTCAGCCTGCATGACCAGGAAACCTAGCCAGAGCACATGGAAAGCTGTGTAGCCCATCCTGTGGCTTTCCATACAGTAGCACATGAACAGAGAGCACAGCCAGTGCCTCACTCAGTCTGAAGAGCAAAGCCTGTGGCACCTTCTGCTTGGGGAATTCTGTGTGTAGTCCTGCCATATATGGGTTCTTTTAACAATCAACTGTGATGATCATGGTGCCCATTCTGGTCCTCCACCTGACAACAGAGGATTGTTGAAGCTAATTCATAGCCCTACCTACTGGCTGAGTATAGTACCCAGTCTTACCATCTAGAAAGCCTGACCAGAGAATCTAGGCCACTGCAGAGCACACCCTACAGCTGCACTGTTTAAACAAGAAGCCAAGAAAACACTCTTATCCAAATGTTCTTAGCCAGCAGCACCCCCATCCAACTTTAGATCTTGGGCAGTGGTCTTGCCCCAAACAGACCCAGATAGCAAGTCCCACTGCCCAAGGATGCTACCAGCTGACATGTCCAGAGCCTCAAGCTGAGCTGACTGTAAGAACTGTCTTGCTGAAGTGAAAATGTGAAGTCTAGAAAAGGGGACGACTTAACTCAAACACAGATACCAATTTGAAGAATCAAGAGTCATGAAAACTCAGGTTTACATGACAACAAAAGGAAAACAATAAAGCACCAGTAACTGACTCAAGGAATAAATATCTATGAACTTTAAACTGTGAGACAAAAATTTCAGAATAATCTTCTTAAAGAAATTTAAGGACTACAAGGACAGACAGCATAAAGAAATTAGTGAAACAATGCATGAACAAAAGAAGAAGTTCAACAAAGAGGTATAAACCATCAAAAAAATGGAAAAACAAAACAAAACACTCCAAACATTAATTCTAGAGATAAAGGACACAAATATTGAACTGAAGAATTCATAAGAGCTTTAACAGTAGACTCAGTCATGCAGAAGAAATAATCAGTGATCTAGAAGACAAGGCATTTGGAATTATCCAATCAGAGAAGCATAAAAGAAAAAGACATGAGAAACTGTTAAAGGAAAAAATAAGCACATCATAGGAATTCCAGAGGGAGAAGACAAAGAGAAAGAAACTAAGTATTCTTAAAGCAAGATCTGAAAACTTCCCAGACGTGTGGGGGGAACAGTCATACAGATTCATGAGGCCCAAAGGACTCCAAACAGGTTAATCATGAGCAGGGTAACACCATACATTAAACTGTCAAAAGTCAAAGTAAAAAATAAAAAACAAAAACAATAATAATTCTGAAAGCAGCAAACCTATAAAGTGAAGAAAGTTACAGTCAAGGAAACCCCATAAGATTATCAGCAAATTTCTTGATAGAAACTCTTCAGACTAGGAGAGATTGGAATGATATAATCAAAATATTGAAAGAAAAGAGTTGTCAACCAAGAATCATCTACCCAGCAAAGCTCTCCTTCAGAAATAAGACACATAACAATTTTCTCTAATAAACAAAAGGTGAAGGGGTTCATTACAATTAAATTGGCCATAAAAGATATTCTAAAGGGAGTTCTTTGAGTGGAGTTAAAAGACACTTATTAACATTATTAAAAATATATGAAGTTAGTGTAAAATTCACTAGTAATGGTAAATATATAGTCAAATCAGATTCTCTAATATGGAAAGAGTGGTATGCAGTTCACTTACAACTCTACTTTAAAAATGAAAAAAACAATGTATTAAATATTTCCAGAACTATAATAGTCTGTTATTAGATAAGTAATATAAAGTGTGTAAATGATAATATCAGTAAACTAAAATGAGGAAGGAAGTAAAAATGTAAAGTTTAGAAGTGCTATTGAAGTTAAGTTGTTATGGCATCACTGACTTGATGGATGTGAGTCTGGGTGAACTCCAGGAGTTGGTGATGGACAGGGAGGCCTGGCGTGCTGCAATTCATGGGGTCACAAAGAGTCAGACATGACTGAGCGACTGAACTGAACTGAACTGATAACTATATGTATAATGTATTATATGTAAGCCTCATGGTAACCACAAATTTAAAAGTGTAGTACCTGCACAAAAGATCATGAAATCAAAGCGTACCTACCAAAAAAAGTCATCATATCAGAAAAGACAACAGCAGGAAAAAAGGGAACAAAGGAACTAAAAACAGAAAATGTTTAATAAAATGGCAGTATTAAGTCCTTATGTGTCAATCATTACTTTAAGTAAAGGAATTTAATTAATAAATTAAATGAATAAATGAATTTAATAAATTAAATTTAACTTATTATTATTATTTTTTTTACATTTGACTTAAGAAATTTAATTCTCCAGTCAAAAGACATATAATGACTGAATGAATTAAAAGTAAGATGCAACAATATCCTGCCTACAAGAGACTTTCTCTAGCTTCAAAGACATACCTAGGCAGAGAATGCAGGAATCAAGAAAGGTATGTCAAGCAATGGTAACAACAAAAGTGGGACTAGCTATGCCTTTATCAGACTTTAAACTACTAATGGTTAAAAATACAAAACAGGTCATTATATAATGATAAAAGGGTCAAGCTTTCAAGAAGGTAGAGTAACTAAATATTCATGGACTGAACACTGGAGCATCAAAATATATCATGCTAAACTAACAAGATTAAAATAACAAGCAATAATAATAGTTGTGGATGTTAATATGCCACTCTCAACAATGGATTCCTCATCCAGGCAGAGAATCAATAAGGAAACAGAGAATTTGAACAACATGATAGACAAAATAGATCTAACAGACACAGAAAACATTCTGAAAACAAGAATATACATTTTTTTCAAACATACAAAAGACATTTTCTAGGATAGATCATATGTTAGACAACAAGACAAATATTAGCAAATTGAATAAGACAGAAATCATATGGAGTGTCTTCTCTGACTTATATAAATGATACATGATATAAAACTTGAAGTTAGCAACAGAAGGAAAAATTGGAAGATTTACAAATACGTGTAAATTAAACAACACTCTTCCTGAAAAACCTATGGATCAAACATTAAATTAAAAAGGAAATTAAAACATATCTTAAGAGAAATAAAGATAAAAACATCAAAACCCATGGGATGCATAAATAAGAGACATTTATAGCTATAAGTGCATATTTGAAGTAAATAGAAAGATCTGAAAAAAAAAAACATAACCTAACTTTATACCTCAAAGAACTAAAAAAGAAGAACAAAGTTAGCTCAAAGTTAGCAGAAGGAAGGGAATAATATTGATTATAACAGAAATCAACTAAGAACAGGAAATCAACAGAAAAGATTAACAAAACTAAGAGTTGGTTCCTTGAAAAGATCAAGAAAATTGACAAACCTTTACATAGACTTATGAGGAAAAACCAGAGAGGACCAATATTAACACAATTATAAACGAAAGAAGAAACATTATAACTGATACCTCAGAAATAGAAAAGGGTCATAAGAGGGTACTATGAATATCTATATGACAACCAACGGGACAGCCTAGTTGTCTGACCCAAGAATTGAACCAGAGTCTCCTGCATTGCAGGTGGATTCTTTACCAACTGTACTATCAGGGAAGCAAACCAACTGGAAAACCTAGAAGAAAGAGATAAATTTCTAGAAATTAGAGCCTACCAAGGCTGAATTAGGAACAAAGAGCAAGTCTAAACAGACCAATAAATAGTTAGGAGTTTGAATCAGTAATAAAACAAAATACCAAAGTTACTGTCAACAAATAAACATTTAGCCAGGGCTAGATGGCTTCACTGATGAATTTACCAAACATTTAAAGAAGAATTAATTCCAATCCTTCTCAAACTCTCCCAAAAAGTTAGAGGAAGAAACACTACCAAACTCAGTTTACAAGGCTAGAGGGGCCTTGTGGGCTTTAGTTCATGGGATCACACAGTTGGACCACCACCAACAAATTACATTGATACTAAAGCTACATGAGAACACTACAAGAAAACTCCAGACAAGTATCTCTGATGAACACAGATGCAAAAATTCAACAAAATACATGAAACCAAATTCAGCAGCATGTTTAAAAGGATCAAATACCATGACTGAACAGGATTCACACCCAAGATACAAGGGTGCTTCAAGAGACACAAATGAATATGTGTGGTACATCACAATGATATAACAAAAGATAAAAATCATATGGCTGCCTAAATAAACAGAAAAAACATTTGGCAAAATACAATAACCTTTTATGAAAACTTTCAACAAATTAGGCATAGGAGCAATGTACTTAAGTGTTGCTGCTACTGCTAAGTCGCTTCAGTCGTGTCCGACTCTGTGGGACCCCATAGACGGCAACCCACCAGGCTCCGCTGTCCCTGGGATTCTCCAGGCAAGAACACTGGAGTGGGCTGCCATTTCCTTCTCCAGTAATAAAGGTCATATATGACAAACCCATAGCAACATCATACTCGGTGGTGAAAGGCTGAAAACTTTTCTCTAAGATCAGAAATAAGACAAAGGCTCTCACTTTCACCACTCCTATTCACCATAGTAGTGGAGGTCTTAGCCAGGGCATCAGACAAAGGAGAGAGGGAAGAGAGGAAAGGAAAGAAGTCATAGCATTGAGAAGGAAGAATTAAAATTGTCTCTATTTGCATTCTATATTTATATATAGAAAGTCCTAAAGACTACTAAAAACCCATTAGATCTAATCAACATAATCAATAAGTTGCAGGATACAGTCAACTTACAAACATATTAGCATTTCTATACATTAACAATGAATTACTTGAAAAATAAAGAAAACAATCCCATCCACAGTAGCATGTAAAACAATATAATACTTAGGAATAAATTTAAAGAGGTGAAATATCTCTGCACTGAAAACTATAAGATATTGATTAAAAAAATTGAACTCAAATAAATGATAATGTGTTTACAGATAGGAAAAATTAATATTTTTAAGATATCTATGCTATCCAAAGCCCAGTATTGACGCAGTGCAATTACTATCAGTGTTCTGATACCAATTTTATAGAAGTAGAAAAAATATAGATCCATAAAAGATGCCCAATAGCCACATCAGTCATTAAAAGTCAATGCCAGAGGCATCACAATTTCTGATGTCATGGTAATTATAAAGTAATAGTAATCAAAAGAGAATGGTATTGAAATAAAAAACAGACTACTGGAACAGAATCAAGAACCCAGGAATAAATCATGTATATACAATTAATTACTACTTCACAAAGGAGTCAAGACTATTCCATGTAGAAAAGTCAGTCTCTTCAATAAATAGTGCTGGGAAAAAATTGGACATTCACATGTAAAAGAATGAAACTAGATCCCTATCTTCCACCAGTCACAAAAATTAACTCAAAGTGGGTTAAATACTTAAATGTAAGACATAAAACCGTAAAATGATAGAAGAAAGCATAAGGGAAAAGCTTCTTGAATCCTGGCAATGATCTTAGGATATGATAGCTAAAGTGCAAGCAGCAAAATAAAAATCAAGTTGGGTTACATTGAACTAAAAAGCTCCCACACAGCAAAAGAAATGATCAACAAGATGAAAAGGCAACCTACAGAAAAGGAAGAAGTATTTACAAATAATGTATCTGTTACAAAGTTAGTGTCTGAAAGAGATAAGAAACTCAGAAAACTCAATAGTAAAAAAAAAAACTCAATCCAATTTTAAAATGGAGATATTTTTCCAAAGATAATATTCAAATGGCTAACAAATACACAAAAGTGCTCAACACCACTAATATTAGGGAAATGCAAGTCAAAATCACAGTGAGACATCACCTTTTGCCTGTCAGAATGGCTACTATCAAAAAGGCAAGAGGTAGTAACAAATGCTGGTGAGGTTGTGGAGAAAAGAGAACCCTTGTGCACGGGGTTGGGGGGAATGTAAATTGGCATCAACTCTACAGAAAACTGCATGGAAGTTCTTAAAAAAAATCAAAAATAGTAATTTCAAATGACCTAGCAATCCCACTTCTGGGATATGTCCAAAGAAAATGAAATAACTCTGTCAAAGAGATATCTGCCTCTCAGTGTTCATTGCAGCATTATTTACAATAGCCAAGACTTGGAAACATCCTAAGTGCCAATCCACAGAAGAGTAGATAAAGTATATGAGGTGTGTGTGCATATGTATACATACATACATATGCACATACGGACATAGACTTAAATAATATTCAGCCATAAAAAAGAAGGAAATCCTGCCACTTGTGAAAACATAGATGGACCTTGAGGACATTCTGCTGAGTGACATAAGTCAGAGAAAGACAAATACTATATGATCTCAGTCATGTGTAGAATCAAAAAGAAAATTCCTAAATTAGTAGAATGAGATCAGATTTATAGTTACCAGAAAGAAAGAAAGTGAAGTTGCTCAGTCGTGTCCGACTCTTTGAGACCCGGTGGACTGTAGCCTACCAGGCTCCTCTGTCCATGGGATTCTCCAGGCAAGAATACTGCAGTGGGTTGCCATTGCCTTCTCCAGGGGGTCTTCCCGACCCAGGGATCGAACCCAGGTCTCCCGCATTGGAGGCAGACACTTTAACCTCTGAGCCACCAGGGAAGCCTAATAGTTACCAGAGGCAGGAGGAATTGGGTGAAAGTATCCAAAACACACAGACTTCCACTAATAAATGCTGGTGATGTAATGTACAACATTATAAATGGAGTTAACAGGGCTGTATGATATATTTGAAAGTTACTAAGAGTAAACCTTACAAGTTCTCATCACAAGGAAAAAAGATCTATAACTATATAAAATGATGAATGTTAACTAAACTCACTCCGGTAATCATTTTACAATATGTACATGTCAAGTCATTTTGCTGTACACCTTAAACTTATACCACTTTGCATGTCAATTATATCTCTATAATACTGAGGGGGGGGGAAGAGAATACATGCAAAGATCGAGGCTTCAAAGAGACATTTTGAAACCTTTTCACATTCAAGTCTCTCCTGATGATAGGAGCCCCGCCTCATTTCGTATCAAACGTAAATACACCCACACAGCTCATATTACACTCTCAATTTTCACTTTTGGCAAAATAAGATTATTTCTATAATTTCATCTTTTGTATTTATATAGAATTCTGTAAATTGAATTATCTTTGACTAGTTACAATGTATCGGTTTGCGGGTGTGTAATTATGTGTTTATTCCCTTTGTTTTCAAATATATAATCCAATCCATCTATATTTCCAGACCTTGAACACTTTTGCAGGCCCTTGACATCCCTGGGTGTCAAGGGCCTCCTGTTTACAAGGCTGAGAGGATGAGTCAGTTCTGAGGAGTGGGACACCTTCAGGGAATTGTTTGGGGTTGTTTGCCCAAGGGGCAGACAGTGAAGGGGGGCGGTGAGGGTGAATACTTCTTGAAAGATGAGGGGACGTAGGCAAGGGCAAGGACATTTAAGTGCTTATGTTTCAAAATGAAGACTTTAGTCCAAAATAAATGGAGAGCCACGGAAGCTTTTTAAGCCTGAGAAGACAACTCCCAGTTACATACTGGTTGGTGGTTTTGAGGATGCCCTGGAGATGGGGGATGGTGAGGAGGCTGCTGCTCATCTCTGATCTTGGAAGCAGCAGAGAGACTTGTAGAGCACAAGGCGAGGACGGCAAGAAGCGGGCATAAAGCAGATGGAGCAGCAGAGGGCTGGAGAGGAGGCGGGTCTGGGAGCCCAGTTTGGGCCAATGCTGAGGCTGGGACTGTTGGTGTGAGTAGCTGTGTGATACATGGGAATCTTTTAGCAGCCAGGCTGCTGGAACCCCTCATGGTTCCCAGGCTGTAACCAGAGGCTGAAGCTAGCCCATTAGCACCATGGGGCTTTTCCTTTTGGAGGAAGGCAACTGTGAGAACCAGGAATCTGACCTATGACCCTGGCTGGTCCTAAGGCCTGCTGAGTGCACTGGTTAAAATGTCAGCAGCCATCTCCTCCATGGGAAACATCTTTCTTTCTCAGCCCCTGGCCTGTGCAGACCCCAGGAGGGAGCCAAGAGTTCATGGGTGATGCCAGCATCCTCATTCCCTGCGGTTCCTAAGTCTGAAACAGGGAGACTGGAAACTCCACAATTGATGGTTGACATGAACAGCACTAAATGAGCCCAGCAGATGTGTAAAGACAGCATCTTACTCTCAGGCAAAGAGGTCTGTCATCCTGTGTACAGCAGAAATAATCATGTGGATGATATTGACACGAGTTAATATTTATCATGCGTTCACTATGGACCAGACGTTGTGCTGAGCACCTTATGTGTGGCTTCTCATTTAATTCTCGTGACTTTATGAGGTAGGTTCAGGGAGGAATAGATAAAGCTAGGATTCTTAGCCAGCTGCCAACTCTAGGGCCCATTCATGTGATGTCTCTCAACTCTCATCCTTTTGATTCATCTAATTCAGTGACTTTTTAACTGGGAATGATTTCTGTGCTTCTTAATCCCCTATCCCGTGGACATCTGACAAGATCTGAGACATTTTGGATGGTCACAACTGGGGTTGGGGCGTTGCTACCAGCATCTCATAGGTGGAGGCAGAGATGCCCAGAACAGCCCATAGAACAAAGGATTATCCAGTCCCAGATGTCAGTAGTTGAGATACCCTGGCCCAGCACCAGGGGCCAGATAAACATTCAGTAATGTCTGCACGGCTTTGGGTTAAACACTTTGCTTCACCCACTTCCTTTCTTCCACCTTCAGCTGTTTATTCGTTTGTTCCTTCATTCAGGAAACTGCAGCCCTCTTGTGAAGATTTTCGTAGCTTCCCTGATATAAACAGGTGGCTTGTCTTGGCTCAGTGTGCCTTTTAATTGGAAAGGAAATCACACTTTTTTCTCTTCACCTGGCTGATAACTAAACTTGGGTCGAGAAGGTGTTCTCCCTGGAAAAACGTTGTATGTCAGTGCTTCTTTAAAAAAAAAAAAAAAATCACAGGTTGGTGTAATTAGCTGGAAGTCTAAGGACAGTGTTGATCCCAAAGCTGGGGGGGGGGTGGGGGGGGTGGTGTGTGTGTGTGTGTGTGTGTGTGTGTGTGTGTGTGTGTGTGTGTGTGTGTGTGTGTGTGTGAGAGAGAGAGAGAGAGAGAGAGAGAGAGAGAGAGAGAGAGAGAGAGAGAGAGGTGACCTAAGGAAATCAGTCTGTGTGTGTGTGTGTGAGAGAGAGAGAGAGAGAGAGAGGTGACCTAAGGAAATCAGTCTGTGTGTGTGTGTGTGTGTGTGTGTGTGTGAGAGAGAGAGAGAGAGAGGTGCCCTAAGGAAATCAGTCTGTGTGTGTGTGTGTATGTGTGTGTGACAGAGAGAGAGATGCCCTAAGGAAATCAGTCTGTGTGTGTGTGTATGTGTATGTGTGTGTGTGTGAGAGAGAGAGGTGCCCTAAGGAAATCAGTCGGATCCCAGAGAAAACAATTAGAACCACGTGGTTTTTCATTCACCACTGTCTTCTGAAGCACTGCCAAAACATTTGAGATGAAGACAAAGGGATCATTCACGCTCAGCAGCCCACCCTGGGGGACAGCAGAGTGCCCCGGATGGAGAAGGGCAGGCGGTCTGCCGGCTCCCACCATTAGGGCTTTATTAGTGGGGCAGACACAATTTAGAGAGTCAATGAGGGGTCCAAACACTGCTCCTGGTCAGAGAGGAAACCTTCCAAACAGCACCTGCTGTGCCCAGGGAGCTTGCATACAAGGGCTCCCCACCTAATTAGTGTCCTCCTGAAAGTGCAAAAGCAGAAACCCACAAGGATTTCCTGTGACTATTTAATTACAGTTGGGTCTCTTTTGTCTTAAAACTGGCTGGAGTCTGCTAGTCCATTGCAGTACCAGGGGGGAAGATGTACAAAGCCTCCTAATGAGTTGGCCTCTCTGTGTTTCTGTCCTTCCCTGAGGGTGAGAGAATTGTCTGCTTCGAAAACTGACCAAGTGGAAGTAGCAACCTATTGAACTTGAGGAAGCTCTGGAAGTAATGAGCTCTCATCAGCAGAACAATTCAGACCTGGGCAGAAGAGTCTCTTGGCATGGAAACATAGAGAAAATTCACGAATGAAATTCAGAAAGAAAAGGGAAGAGAGATTCCACTAGATTTAAGATGCTCCCCAGATCTGAGATTTTAAGCTTCCAAGTAAACAAGTCTTATGTATAAAAACATGCCTGGTCCAGTGGGGGAGCTTAATGTTCATTAAATGATGAATTGACTGAACAAATGAAAGAATAAAGGCCTGGGGGCACTTAAATAAAGATTTTAGCAGAAATCCCCCATACAAATACAAAAAATCCTCCATGAATTTTTAAGTTAGGGGTCAAATCTTCATTTGAAGTTGGTTTCTGGTTATAAAGAGTCCTTGGCTTCACAGGACCAATGACTTTTCTTTCTCTCTTTTATGCACTCTTGTTTTATACACTCTACACTTCAGGGAAAATCTTTGGGAAATAGTAATTTTGAGATCTTAGGGAAAAAAGCATAAGCCCAAGGAAACGATTGTTATTCTCTCCCTTGGAGAAGATTAGTGGGTAAGTGCTGAGTTGTAACAACTTGCATAGAGAGCTGAATATAAAACCCCAAACAAAGGGCAGTCAAACCCAGGGCAGCAGTAAAGACAAGGAAATTTCCTGCTTTTTATTTAAAGCAAAGTGGCTCAGTGGGGTGTATGGAAAGTGAAGTTTAATGGTGTGAAGTTCAGAGGTCTACATAAAGTCCCCTGCTCTGCCAGGGACTTACCAGGTGGCCTTGAAGAACTGCCTGTTTCTCACACTTCCTCTTCTGTAGGGCGGAAGCAGTAACATCTGCCTAGCATAGCATTCCAAGTATTTCTGAATACCAGTAAGATTGCACTGTACCCACAGATGCTATTTAAAGATAGTGTAACTCTCTAGCAAACTCTTATATGGGCATCTCTGTATGGTCCTCTTGTGTCAATGCTCAACCTTAAACAGCCGGTTTGGAACTTGCAGTACCTCTGCAAGTTCTCACTGTAGAAAGACTGTTACTTCTATATTAACTATTCTTCTTGATCTAGCAGAAAATGAAATAGGAATATAATTTCCACTATCAGAATATATACACGGTCAAGTGGTGCTGGTGCTGAAGAGTCTGCCTGCCAGTGCAGGAGACCGAAGAGACCAGGCTCTGTCCCTGGTTGGGAAGATGCCCTGGAGAAGGGAATGGCTACCCACTCTAGTATTCTTGCCTGGAGAACTCCATGGACAGAGGAGCCTGGCGAACTACAGTCCATGGGGTCGCAAAGAGTCAGACAAGACTGAGCAAATGGGCACAAACACACACATTTTATTTACAGATATTGCCAAAAATGCCATAAAATGGGAGAAAGGACTCTGACCAAGCAATAGGGAATGTGGGAATTTGTGCTTTTTTTTTTTTTTTGGTTCTTTCCTTCCTCTCTCTCTTCCTCCCTCCCTTCCTATATTATTTACATGATTGGCATATACTATGTCTTATGATAAAAAATTAATGAGACTGATTCCCTGATCTCAATGACTTTGGAATTTATTGGTGGTGAAAGTCAAATTGAGAGAGAACTGAAGCAGAGGATCAAATGCATCTGAGAAAGGCTGGGGTGGGGTGGGATGTCTAGGGGGGCTTCTTGGGGAAAGAAATGCTAGGTTTGGCTTTTGAAAGGTAAATAGGAGTCTGGAAGGAAACAAAGGATGAGTGGAAATACAGGCCAAGGAAACTCCATGTGGTTCCACAGAACTGAAGGGGAACGTGACCATGAGCACATTCTAGGGAATAAAACCACAGGGATAAAGAGATGCCTGACTGTGAAGGGCCTTCTGTGTCATGAGGTGCTTTGGTTTCTCCTAAGAGTTATAGGGAACCATGGAAGACCTTAAAATCGGGGTACTGATGTGATCCAATTGTTGTTCTGAAAAATCATTCAGTGATCTATTGGAGGTGGAATTGCAATGGGGAGACCAGAGGCAGGAAGACCAACTTGGGGGCTGCTGCAATGAAGTAAAAGACAATGGTCAGGATGCAGATCAAGGAAGTAAGGGAAGAGAAAAAGAGGGCGTCTTAGCTGATGGTGGCACATCAGACAAAACCACTGGGATGAGCATCTGCAGGTCACGGGAGAGCAGAAGGCTTCCTTGCTCTGTTCCACCTCAAGCTTTTTGACCCCAGGCACATCATTTTGCCTCCTTTAACATGATTTTTCTAATGCATAAAACAGCGAGTTTATAGAGCTCACTTTTAGACAGGGATTGTGTTTATGGACCATATGTCTTCATCATCTGTTGGAGAACATTCCAGGTAAAGTGATAATTGGTTTCGTTTGTTGGTTTGCTTAAAGAGATGGGACAGTATTTTAAGAAGATGAAGTTGGACATCTTCCCTTTCTTTCTTTGTGTAGAAGCAAGCAATTCCATTATCTTGTGTAGATCACAGCAGGTCAAGTAAGGAAACAGTTTTATTATAATAGACCAGTCATCTTGAAAGCTTATAAACTTACTACAATTAAAAAAAAAAAAGTTGTCATTCCTCTGTGGATTTCCATTGGGCAATGAAGATAATGTGCAGTCTCACCTTGGTTAAAACCTAATGCACCAGAATTGATACCTTGAATTCCTTCTTTTTCCTTTGTCTTTTATTTTCTCCAGTTGCACCCTTATCTACATGACCTCATCCACTACTGTGATGTTGTTTAATCACCTATGATTCAAACAGCTATTGTTTCAGACAGCTGCTGTCCGCTGGCACATATTTGCAGCTTCCAGTGGGCTTTGGTTTCCAGATAAAACCTTTCTTTTGCATGTAGAGTTTCCTAAATATTTATTTATTTGGCTGCGTTGGGTCTTAGCTGCGGCATGTGGCATCTTTGTTGTGTCATGTGTGGTTTTTCATTGTGGAGTGCAGGCTCAGTTGTCTCGTGGCATGTGGGATCTTAGTTCCCTGACCAGGAATTGAACCCATGTCCCCTGCATTGCAAGATGAATTCTTAACCACTGGACCACCAGGCAAGTCTCTATAGTTTCTTATTTTAAAAGACAATTCCTTTGCAGCCCTCTGCTTTCACCATTCCTCACTCTCATTTGACCTCAGCTGAGAACTCAGTCTTTGAGATGTCCTCTCTTTCCAAAGATTAAGGCTGTTAAGGGGAGGGATCAAAACCTATGAAAAAGTTTTCCTTTGCAGAAACCAATGACTCTGTTCAGCATCAAAACTCAAAGGCTTATCTTCAGAAACATGGATCACTGCCTCTTTTAACCCTTTCATCTCTAACTCATTGTGTGATTTATGGTATGTTAATGACTGAACCTTAGTTTTCTCACTTACAAAGTGGAAATAATCATATCTATCTCATAGAGATTTTTGCAGATTGAGTCTCTAATATAGAGCTTGGAAGACATGTGTATCTGTCAGGATAGATTAGATTTTGCTGCAATAACATTCAAACCCTGCTTCTTGGTGGCTTAAAACAACAAAGGATTATTTCTTTAAAAAATTAATTTATATATTTGACTGCATGGAGTCTTAGCTGTGGCATGGGAGGATCTTTAGTTGCAGCATGTGAGATCTAGTTCCCTGACCAGGGATTGAAACCGAGCTGCCTACATTGGGACCATGGAGTCTTAACCACTGAACCACCAGGGAAGTCCTAGGATTATTTCTTGTGCAAGCTTCATGGCCGATTGAATTGGGGCAGGGGGACTCTGCTCTCTGTAGTCCCACAAGGATCCAATCTGTTAGAGATGCCATCATCTTATGACATCAACATCTCAATACCAGGCTTCAGGGTAACTCAGATAATTCATAGTCACATTTCACTAGATAAAGACAGTCATGTGGCTATGCTGAACCTCAGAGGTACAAGGCCGTATAATCCTTACATGTCTCTGGACAGATAGAAGAACTAGGAACACTGGTATGGGAGGAATGATGGCACCATGGTGGTGACACAGATCATTCTTGACTTTGTTTCCCCTCACAGGAATAACTAATCACTATTTATGAACAATATACCATTTTGAAAACTTTAGAACATAGGCATGAGGCAGGAGTATACCCCCTGCACCACAGACACTGAGACAAATTGTGTTAGGAGGGTAAGAGAACCTCCCTGATCCTACGGTTTCTCCAGGGGGCAAAATGAGGGCTCTGGTAGACATCCTGCTTCCCCAACATTGTGAGCTGCCTCTGAGGAGGCCCACTTGGGTCCCATCCCATGGGAATGGTGTGGAAGTCTGCAGGGCTTGACCATGGGCAACTGGATTGTGATGGAGAAGAAGGGAGGGTCTTGCAGCAACCAGCATTTAGATCTTGGCAGATTGAGTTCCTATTGTGTGTTTGTGTGTGTGTGTGTGTGTGTGTGCGCGTGCACATGCGCTTGTGTGTTCTCAATCATGTACAGCTCTTTGCAACCCCACAGATTGCAGCCCACTAAGCTCCTCTGTCCATGGAATTTTGCAGGCAAAAATACTGGAGTGGGTTGCCATTTCTTCCTCCAGGAGATCTTCTTGACCCAGAGATCTAACCCATGTCTCCTGTGTTTCCTGCATTAGCAGGTAGATTCTTTACCACTGTGCCACTGGGAAGCCCCAGGTTCCTAGTACCAGTGCCTAAATATTGATAGAAGTCTCAACCAGTGACTTTGCTCCTCTGTAGAGACAAGATGGTGGTGCAGTCTGATCAGGGAATCTGGTGGGGCACAGGTCTGCTTGATTTGGCACCCCAAAAGAAGAGGCTTGCCATCTCAGAGCCTGGTCTTCCTCTCCTTGTAGGCAGGGGAATTAGTCATGCCTTGCCCATTGCTGGGTATAGGTCCTCACTATCCCAACCAGGAACCTGGCTGAAACAACCAGGAAGCTACTTATCCTAGCAACACTGGAACTAAGAGCTTAGCCAGCAGCACTAGCCATCTTTAGAACAAAGCCAGTGGCCTCTTTTGGTCAGGGAACTTGGGGGTACAGCTTGGCTGGAGTCAAGTCCCCAAACAAAAAGCACTGTTGCCTTGGAACAATTCTGCTGCTCTCCCAGACTGGGGAGTTAATTCGTAGCTCTGCCCACTGCTGAGTATAGCTCCTCATCTGACCAGGAGGTTTGACCTGAGACCCAGGAAGCTGCTCAGTCCAGTAACACTTCAGATGTGACTTCAGCCAGCAGGTCTGCCCATGTGCAGAACCAGCTGATGACCCAATCTGGCCTGAGAGGTTGGCACACAGTTCTGCCTATTTCACTCCCCAAACTAGAGTCTTATCAACCTTGGGGCCTGCTCTGAAGCTCCTGACCTGCATTAGTGAAGGTAATCCATGTCTGCACCCATTTCTGAACCCAGCCTCCAAACCTGCCAACCAGGAAACCTCAGCAGAGCTAGTAGAGATCTCTGTAGCCCACCCTACAGCCTAAACTACAGCAGCACTTGAATAGTGAGCCTGACCAGTGACTCAGTGCCTGCGGAGCCAAGACAGTGGCCCCACATGTTCAGAGAGCTTAGCACACATTTATGTTTGAATTGACCTCCAAAGAAATGAAGATCTATGAACTGTCATACAAAGAATTCAGAATATTCCTCTTAAAGAAATTTACTTAACTTCAAGAACACACAAACAACAAAACTAGGAAAACAACGCATGGGAAAAAGAGAGAGGTTCAAAGAAATAGAACCCATTCCCCTCCTAAAAAATGAAAATCCTGGAACAGAAGAATACAGTGATTGAACTGAAGATTCAATAAAGAGTTTCAACAGCAGTCTTGGCCATATCATTCAACCAGAATGACCACTGAACCATTCAACCAGAAGACAGGATACCTTACGTTATCTAGTTAGAGGAACATGTTACATACAAGGAAACATGATACGACATTGGGCAGAATTCTCAACAGAAACTATGCATGCCGAGAGAGAATGGGATGATATATTCAAAACACTGAAAATGGGGGTGGGGGGAGGAGGAATCTGTCAACTGAGTATTCTATACCCAGCAAAGCTGTACTTCTGAAAAGGAGGGATAATGACTTTCCTGAACAAACAAAAGCTGAGGAAATGCATTACCACTGCTGCTGCTGCTGCTACTAAGTCGCTTAGACCTCACTTAATATAAATTCTAAAGGGGTTTCTTTCAGTGGAAGAGAAAAGGATGCTAATTAACATCATAAAAACATACGGCTACATCAAACTCAATGATGATGATAAATATATAATCAAAGTCAGATTTTGTAAATTAATTAAATTACAGCTGAGTAATTAAATTAAAGCTCTAGATAAAAAGTTAGAAAATAAGTTAAAAAGCATTAATATAATAATTTGATACTGGATACATAATATAAAAATATGTAAACTGTAATATCAACAACTTAATATGTGAGGGGGAGGAGAAGTAAAAATGTAACGTTTAGGAATGCTATCAAGTTGTTATCAGTTTTTTAAAAAGATGTTAAAAATAGAATGCTCTAATTTTAAGCTATTTTATATAAGCCTCGTGACAACAAGAGAAACCCAGGAGTACCTATGCACAAGAACAAGATAAAGATGTCAAATTATACTCATACCTTAAGACATTAAATTACACCAAAAAAGACATAAGGATCAGAAAAAAAGAAACAGTGGGTCTAGAAAACAGCCAGAACACAATGAACAAAAGGCACGAGTCTTTATTGATAATAATTACTTGAAACATAAATGAACTAGATTTTTCAACTGAAAGACACAGAATGGCTAAATGAATTTAAAAATAGAGATTTAACAATATGTTAAGAGACTCATTTGAGCTTTTAAGACACACACAGACTGAGAGTGATAAGATTTAAAAAAAAAGATATTTCAAGCAAAAAGTAACCAATAAAAATCATGTTCTGTGTGCTCAGCCACGTCTGACTCTTTGTGACAGCATGGATTCTGGCCCACCAGGCTTCTCTGTCCATGGAATTTTCCAGGCAAGAATACTGGAGTGGGTTGTTGTTTCCTACTCCAGGGGCTCTTCCCAACCCAGGGATTGAACCCACGTCTGTTGAGTCTACTGCATTTGTAAATAGATTCTTTATCACTCTGCCACCTGGAAAGTCCAAAAAAAGCATGGGTAGCTATAACTATATAAGACAAAATAAAGCAAGTTAAAAATCGTAAAAAGAGAGAAGGATCATTTTATAATGATAAAGAGGTCAATTGATCCAGAAGATAAATCAATTGTAAATATCTACTCCAGTGTTCTTGCCTGGAGAATCCCAGGTTCGGAGGAGCCTGGTGGGCTGCCGTCTATGGGGTCGCACAGAGTCGGACACGACTGAAGCGACTTAGCAGCAGCAGCAGCATGCATCTGACATCAGACCACCAAAATATATAAGCAAAAACAGAATTAAAAGGTGAACTATACAGAAAAATAACAATAATTGGAGATTTTAAATCTCCATTCTCAAAAATAGGTATGTTATTGGACAGTCAATAAGTAAACAGTAGATTTGATCGAGGGGACCTAACAAGCATATACAGACTGTTTTACCCAACGATAGTGGAATACAGTCTTCTAAAGCACAAGCGAATTTTCTATGACGGAGCCTATGTTAGAAAACAAAACAAGTCTCAACAAATTCAAGTATTAAAATCCTATCAAGTATCTACTCTGACCACATGATATGAAACTAGAAAACTAGAAATCAATAACAAGAGGAAAACTGGAAATTCATTAGTATATAGAAATTAATCACCACTTCTGAACAGTGAAGGGATCAAAGAAGAAATTAAAAGGGGAATAAAAAAGCCTCTTGAGACAACTGAAACTGGAAACACACATCCAAACTAATGGGATGCGGAAAAAGCATTCTAAGAGACATAAACACAACAAACAGTATTGTGCACAAAATCATTAAATAGTTGTTTAAAATACTGGCATAAAGAGATATGTAGACCAATAGAACAGAATTGAGAACCCAGAAAAGAAACTCCACATATATGTGTGGTCAACTAATATTGACCAGAGAGCCAAAAAAATGCAATGGATTAAAGACAGCCTCTTTACTAAATGGTGCTGGGAAATGGATATTGATTGACATGTAAGAATGAAACTAGACTCTTATCTTACACTACTCGTAACAATCAACTTGAAGTGGATTAACGATGTAAATGTAAGATCTGCAACCATAAAATTCCTAGAAGAAATATAGAAAAAAAGGTCCTTGGGGTGGATATTGCAAATGAATTTTTGTACTGTATATAATAGCTAAAGCGTAAGCAACAAAATAAAAAAAAACAAGGGGGACTACATCAAACTACATGGCTTCTATTCAGCAAAATAAATGATAACAAAATAAAAAGACAACCTATAGCATGGGCAAGAATATTTGCAAATCATGTATCTGACAAGGGGTTAATATCCAAAATATATTAAGTCACACAACTCAATAGCAAAACTAAATAATCTGATGCCAGTCCAGGTTCGATGCACGATACTGGATGCTTGGGGCTAGTGCACTGGGACGACCCAGAGGGATGGTGTGGGGAGGGAGGAGGGAGGAGGGTTTAGGATGGGGAACACATGTATACCTGTGGCGGATTCATTTTGATATTTGGCAAAACTAATACAACTATGTAAAGTTTAAAAATAAAATAAAATTTAAAAAAAAATAAAAAATAAAAAGAAATAAAAATGGGCAACCAACTTAGAGATTTTTTTCCAAAGAAGATATTCAAAAGGCCAACAGCTACCTGAAAAAGTACTCAACATTAATTATTAGGGAAATTTAAGTCGAAACTACAATGAGGCATCACCTCATACCTGTTAGAATGGCTACCATCCAAAAAAACAAGAGATAACATGGTGACAAGGATACGAAGACAGGAAAACCCTTGTGTACTATTGATGGGATGTAACTTGGTACACTCACTGTGAAAACCAATACAGAGGTTTCTTTGAAAATTAAAACGTGAACCAACATATGATTTAGCAATTTCACTGCTGGGTACATATCCATAGGAAATAAAATCACTATGTTGAAGAGTAATCTGCATCCCCTTGTTCACGGTAGCATAGTTTATAGTAGCCAAGACATGGAAGCAACCCAAGTGTTCACTGATGCACAAATGGATGTAGAAAATGTGTGTACATCCATATACTATACACACGCTATATGTGTGTGTGTGTATATATATATATGTTTATATATATATATGTGTGTATATATATATACACACAATGAAATACTATTTGGCCATAACAAATAAGGAAATTCCGTCATTTGCAACAACATGGATATACATTAAGGGCATAATGCTAAGTGAATTCAGTCAGAGGGAGAAAGAAAATACTGATCTTACTTATATGTGGAATTTAAAAACAAAAAAACTCAACACCAAACTCATTAACACAAGAGATCAGAACAGTTGTTACTAGAGACAGGGGTAGGGGTGGGGAAGTTGGATGAAGTTGTTCAAAAGGTGCAAACTTCCACATATAACAATAACAAGTACTGGGGATATGGTGTGCTACTTTATGACTTCGATTTATACTGCTGGTGGTATATTTGAAGGTTGCTAACAGGGTAGATCCTTAAAGTTCTTATAGGGAAAATAGCTTTTTTCCTTCGGTCATGCTGGTGCGGCTTGTGGGGTCTTCATTTCTGGAGCAGGGCTTGAGCCTGGTTCCTCAGTGGTGAAAGCACTGAGTCCTAACCACTGTACTGCCAGGGAATTCCCCAGATTTCTTTTTTTATATGTATGACAGACATTAACTAAATTTATTGTTTTAATCATTATGCAACATGTATGTCAGGTCATGTTATTCATCTTAAACTTATACAATGCTCTATGTCAATTATATCTCAATAAAAATGAAAAAAAAAGAAACACTGGTTTGTACAAGAACACCTAAGTTTCTAAACAATGGAGCCAGCTCCCATTATAAAAAACATATCAGTATGCACAATAAGATGCTTCTAAAAATCAAACACACATGCTTATGAAAAAAATATCTGGAGTGTGAGTGTGTGTGTGTGTGAGTGTGTGTGTGAAGTATACCCTATACCTGTATGCTGTGTGTGTGCGTGAAGGTGATAAAGTAAGGGGAGCATCAGAAGTATACTGACAATTACAGATTTGGGGTTGTGTTCATGGTATGCCACTTTGCTATAAATTTTTAGAGGTTAATGGGGTAAATAATTGGTTTTAATATTCACGTGGTAATACGTTTTGAATATATATTAAAGTAAGGCTCACATAAGCTGCCTAATAACCAGAAAGATCTCTTTGGCTCCCAAGAAGAGCCAAAACTCTCAGAAGGAGAAAAAAATAATCTAATAACTTTATTCATGATTGTTGGGTTACCAGCAAAACACAGACCATCTTGGTATTAGGTGGAATCAGCCCTACTGTTACCTGTGTGATGGTGTGCAAGGTGCATCGCCTCTCGGACAGTTAGTTGCCTTAAATGTGAAACAATAATAATACCCTACTTGTTTCATAATCTTGCATTTAATGCATAAATCCCATCAAGGATCATTTAGGCTTCCAGTAACAGAGGACTTATTCCATTGATATGGGGCCTGTTTCCTTCCTGGGTAGTGCAATTAGAAACTTCTTTCATACATTGATTTGAAACCCACTGGTCATTAAGGATAAGGATCTCCTCCCGTCTATGCAGGTCCTTGAAAGAGGCAGTGTATCTCCTTAGGTTCTGTCCTCATACTGCCTGAAATTTTCCATTTCATTCATGTTCCCCTGTTCTGGATGGTGAAACCATTTGAGAACATTTTTCTTTAAATTTAACAACTGCACTGTATATCACTTATGCTCCCAACCACTGCTAATGTGTCTTATATACAGTAGTAAGCAGAAAGGAGGAGGATAAATGAAAAACAACAAAAAAGCAATGTGTCTGGTTAGAATGGCCATTGTTAAGAAGTCTGTGAGTAACAAATGCTGGAGAGTGTGTGGAGAAAAGGGAACCCTCCTACATTCTTGGTGGAAATGTAAATTGGTGCAGCCACTATGGAAAAGAATTTGGAAGTTCCTCAAAAAACTAAAAATAAGAGTTGTCATATGATCCAGCAGTCCCACTCCTGGACATATATCCAGGAAAAACTATAATTTGAAAAGATACATGCTACCAGCCTCTGGGGTGGGAGAAGGTCCCCGGCAGTCACAACAGTTGAGACTTGAATAGGACTAGTCGTACAATGAATAGTATGTTCATTGCAGCACTACTCACAATTGCCAAGACATGGAAACAACCTAAATATCCACCATCAGATCAGATTAATAAAGCAGATGTGGTGTGGATGTATGTGTGTGTGTGTGTGAAAGTAAAAGTGTTAATCACTCAGTTGTGTCCAACTCTTTGCGACCCCATGGACGAGGCTCCTCCGTCCATGGGATTCTCCAGGCAAGAATACTGGAGTGGGTTGCCATTCCCTTCTCCAGGGGATCTTCCAGACCCAGAGATCAAACCTGGATCTCCCACATTGCAGGCAGATTCTTTACCATCTGAGCTAACAAGGAAGTCCTTACATACACACACACACACACACACACACACACACACACGGATACATACAGTGGAATGCTACTCAATCATAAAAAGAATGAAATGGAGCTAGAGATTATCATACTAAGTGAAGTAAATCAGAAAGACAAATATTATATGATATCACTTACATGTGGAATTAAAACTTAAAATTCAGAAAACTAACATCATGGCATCTGGTCCAATCACTTAATGGCAAATAGATGGGGAAACAATGGAAACAATGAGAGACTTTATTTTTGGGGGCTCGAAAATCACTGCAGCTGGTGACTGCAGCCATGAAATTAAGACACTTGCTCCTTAGAAGAAAAGCTATGACCAACCTAGACAGCATATTAAAAAGCAGAGACATTACTTTGCCAACAAAGGTCCATCTAGTCAAAGCTATGGTTTTTCCAATAGTCATGTATAGATGTGAGAGTTGAACTATAAAGAAAGCTGAGGGCCAAAGAACTGATGCTTTTGAACTGTGGTGGAGAAGACTCTTGAGAGTCCCTTGGACCACGAGATTAAACCAGTCCATCCTCAAGGAAATCAGTCCTGAATATTCATTGGAAGGACTGATGCTGAAGCTGAAACTCCAATACTTTGGCTACCTGACTCGAAGAACTGACTCCTTGAAAAAGACCCTGATGCTGGGAAAGATTGAAGGTGGGAGGAGAAGGGAACAACAGAGGATGAGATTGTTGGATACAAACACCATGAGTCTGAGCAAGCTCCGCGAGTTGGTGATGGACAGGGAAGCCTAGTGTGCTGCAATTTATGGGGTCGCAAAGAATCAGACGCGACTGAGTGACTGAACTGAAGATGTGGAATGTAAAATACAGCACAAATGAACCTACCTACATGTCCAGTCAATTACCATGAACATTCAATTGTTTTTCCTAAATATCGGCAGTCTGTGAACCACTCCCCTCCTCTGTCACTACCACCTTCCAGCCAGCCAATGTTGATTCGTTGATTCTCATCAGGATAACATCAACAGCCTCCTGACAGCCTCTCCCCACGTACCCTTGCCCCGTTCAGATGCATTCTCTACCCTGCAGTCAGAGCAATTTTAAAAATGTGACTATGATTACAGACTGTTCCTTGTTTAAGAATCTTCAATGGCTTTTCATTTAAGAATAAGTTCTAAAGTCATTCAGTCAGTTCAGTTCAGTCGCGTCCTACTCTTTGCGACCCCATGGACTGCAGCATGCCAGGCTTCCCTGTCCATCACCAACTCCTGGAGCTTACTCAAACTCATATCCATCAAGTCGGTGATGCCATCCAACCATCTCATTCTCTGTTGTCCCCTTCTCCTCCCGCCTTCAATCTTCCCCAGCATCAGGGTCTTTTCCAGTGAGTCAGTTCTTTGCATCAGGTGGCCGAAGTATTGGAGCTTCAGCTTCAGCATCAGTCCTTCCAATGAATATTCAGGACTGATTTCCATTAGGATGGGCTGGTTGGATCTCCTTGCAGTCCAAAGAACTCTCAAGAGTCTTCTAAAGTCTAAAGTTGTTACTGTGCTTTAAAAGGCTATCTGTGATCAGGCCATAACAAACCTCTCCACCTCAGCATTTCTTGCCTTATCTACCCAGCCATCCTGGGACCCACAGTCAGTCCTACTTTCTGACCAGATGCTTCTGTTAACAGGCACTAAGCACTTACCCTTGGATGAAAGTAGCAGTGAGCTTTAGGAAACAGGATGTGCATGTTTTTTCTCCTCCCTTTCTGTTTTCTTAAATATTCTTCATGGAATCAGAACCTCTGTTAACTACAATATTTTATTGTTGTTGTTTAGTCATTAAACCATGACTTATTAAGCCATGTCCAACTCTTTTGCAACCCCGTAGCCTGCCAGTAACTCTTTTGGTGCCCCATAACTCTTTTGGACTGTAGCCTGCCAGGCTTCTCCATTCATTGGATTTCTCAGGCAAGAATACTGGAGTGGGTTGCCATTTCCTTCTCCAGGGAATCTTCCCAACCCAGGGATCAAACCCACATCTCCTGCATTGGCAGGCAGATTCTTTACCCCTGAGCCACCTGGGAAGCCCAACTATAATATAATTGATACTAAAAGAATGAATGAATGAAAGATATTTGTCATGTTCCCACTAGACTAGGAAGATTTGTAAAAGGGAAATTATTTCTAGGGTTGGCTAACCAGAAGAGGGATTTCAAACAGAATGTCTGCCTGTGCACAGAAAGAAAAGCAGGGACTAAGTATCTGTGTCACCCATTTATAATTATGAAATAATCATAAAATAAGTTGAGAAAATATTACCATAAGGCTGGTAGGATTCAGAATAAATCTTCACAAAAGAGCATTAAGCAGTTGCTGTGACAAGATTGAGCAAGTGAACGAATGTCCTCCTATTTTTCAAGGTTTGTGGGGGCAAGCGCTCCCTTCCTGCTCCACAAGGCTCACTGTAGCCCCCTGCCTCACACTCCCTGGTGAGAGTGTTCTCAATATGAATTGCTGGTGGTGGACTCACAGGGCTCCACTGAGGAAACAAAACTCTGGATATCTCACAGTTCTATTGCTGCCAACAGAATTTTTAATCTATAAAGGAAATTTTATTTTTTCCTCTTTTCCTGATTCTTTTTATAATTCAGAAGAAAGATCAGTTCTCAGATTCTATCCCATCTACAGCATTTGAATCTATTCACAATTATTTAAAAGTGCTGCAAGTGGTCATTGACTTTCACATATGTCCCCGCTTGGGAGTGATGTGTTTGATGGCACCCACCCCTTTTCCCTTCCAACTCCAGTCACAGCTCTCCTGGTCCAGGGCTCCATCCCAGAGGATGCTTTCCCAGACAGCTGATGTCTAGGATACAACCTTGCAGCAAGTATCCAGGATATCAGTGGACTTCTCCACTGGTCTGACAGCAGTGCACAGTTTAATGTTCAGCTGATTTCAAGGTGGTGGCCACGGTCTCAGCAAGTGAAAGGGATGCAGCTTCTGTAACCACATGACGACTTCCCAGGTGCCCGCAGCAGATTTAGACAGCAGCCCCATGATTACTTCCCTGAGGACATATTCCTGGATTCTCCCTGGTCAGTTCAGATTGCCCTATTATAGGCTGTCATAACCACATGCTCTCATTACACATTTACTTCCTGATTTCTTTGTTTTTCTCTTGTTACGATAAGTTCCACGAAGATGGGGTTATAATCTTTTTTATTCATTCACTCCTTCCCTTTATGTTTTCCTTCCTTCCTCCCCCTCCCTCCTTTTCTCTTTCTTCCATATATATATATATATATATATATATATATATACACATACATATTCCTTCTCTCTCTCTCTATATATATATATATATACACATACATATTCCTTCTCTCTCTCTCTCTATATATATATATATATATATTCTCTCTCTCTCTCTCTCTCTCTCTCTCTCTATATATATATATATATATATATGCCAAGACATGGCAGTGAAAGCCCAGAACCCTAACTGGGTTGCATAGGCCACCAGGGACCACCCCCCCACTCCCTTTATGTTTCTATTTACTGTTTTATCTCCTACGTCTAACCCAGTACAAGGAACATGGAGGAGTTCAGCAAGACTTGTCAAATAAATGCATAGATATAATATTACTCAAGACATTCTGATTTAGGTAATAGTGAAACTTGTATGAACAAAGCTAGTGGAGGTGATGGAATAGTTGAGCTATTTCAAATCCTGAAAGATGATGCCGTGAAAGTGCTGCACTCAATATGCCAGAAAATTTGGAAAACTCAGCAGTGGCCACAGGACTGGAAAACGTCAGTTTTCATTCCAATCCCAAAGAGAGGCAATGCCAAAGAATGCTCAAACTACTGCACAATTGCACTCATCTTACACGCTAGTAAAGTAATGCTCAAAATTCTCCAAGCCAGGCTTCAGCAATATATGAACCGTGAACTTCCTGATGTTCAAGGTGGTTTTAGAAAAGGCAGAGGAACCAGAGATCAAATTGCCAATATCTGCTGGATCATGGAAAAAGCAAGAAAGTTCCAGAAAAGCATCTATTTCTGCTTTATTGACTATGCCAAAGCCTTTGACTGTGTGGATCACAATAAACTGTGGAAAATTCTGAAAGAGATGGGAATACCTGATCTGCCTCTTGAGAAATTTGTATGCAGGTCAGGAAGCAACAGTTAGAACTGGACATGGAACAATAGACTGGTTCCAAATAGGAAAAGGAGTACATCAAGGCTGTATATTGTCACCCTGCTTATTTAACTTCTATGCAGAGTACATCATGAGAAACGCTGGACTGGAAGAAACACAAGCTGGAATCAAGATTGCCGGGAGAAATATCAATAACTTCAGATATGCAGATGACACCACCCTTATGGCAGAAAGTGAAGAGGAACTAAAAAGCCTTTTGATGAAAGTGAAAGTGGAAAGTGAAAAAGTTGGCTTAAAGCTCAACATTCAGAAAATGAAGATCATGGCATCTGGTCCCATCACTTCATGGGAAATAGATGGGGAAACAGTGGAAACAGTGTCAGACTTTATTTTTTTGGGCTCCAAAATCACTGCAGATGGTGATTGCAGCCATGAAATTAAAAGACGCTTACTCCTTGAAAGGAAAGTTATGACCAACCTAGATAGCATATTCAAAAGCAGAGACATTACTTTGCCAACAAAGGCTTGTCTAGTCAAGGCTATGGTTTTTCCTGTGGTCATGTATGGATGTGAGAGTTGGACTGTGAAGAAGGCTGAGCGCTGAAGAATTGATGCTTTTGAACTGTGGTGTTGGAGAGGACTCTTGAGAGTCCCTTGGACTGCAAGGAGATTCAACCAGTCCATTCTGAAGGAGATCAGCCCTGGGATTTCTTTGGAAGTAATGATGCTAAAGCTGAAACTCCAGTACTTTGGCCACCTCATGGGAAGAGTTGACTCATTGGAAAAGACTCTGATGCTGGGAGAGATTGGGGGCAGGAGGAGAAGGGGACGACAGAGGATGAGATGGCTGGATGGCATCACTGACTCGATGGACGTGAGTCTGGGTGAACCCCGGGAGTTGGTGAAGGACAAGGAGGCCTGGCGTGCTGCGATTCATGGGGTCGCAAAGAGTCAGACACAACTGAGAGACTGAACTGAACTGAACTGAAGCTTGTACTGAACTAATAATTCCAGAGGAAACAGAAAATAAGGATACAACATAAGGAAAAAACAATACAGGAATTAAAGAGTGCCCCCAAAGTAGAAATAAACACTAAGGATTTTATTCTTAAAAAACAAAACCAAACAACAACAACAAAAAAACCCAGCCATGTTTGATGAGACCCACATTTATTTTTCCTCTGAGGCTACTCTAATAGTATGGGTCTGACAGCTAGAGCTCAAGCCACAGTACTTTGGGTCTAAGGAACCAGAGACAGTTTAGGGGCTTCCAGATATCTTGGAACACTGAGGAGAAAAATTCTAAGAAGAAAATCACTGAAAAGAAACTCCCAAAACCCACATATGAACTCTTCTCTAATCTGGGCCTAAATACTTAACTATGAATGTTGGAGTGAGGCTATAGGGAGCCCAGAGGCAATATGAACAGCTGAAGGATAAGAGAGCTAAACAGAGATTTAATCTCCTGCCTATCAAAGAGGCACAAGAGTATGGAGTTAGAATCCCTCTATGTGAGAAGCTTGGTAAATATATTTTGTTTTTTTGTTGAAATTGAAGAGAGGCCAAAACTTAGAAGTAAAGACTCTGAGAACTGAAAGATTTTACCACGAAGGGCAAAACGAACATAGCAACAACCTGACAGACTCTTAACAGTAAGGCAGGATCAAGATGATCTGTGAATAACTGCTCAACTACCAGGGCAGAAAAGCAGCACTGTTCTGAAGGGACTAACGTAATTCAGAGTCTGTACAACCAAGTGATGACGCCCAACACACACTTTTAACAATTATTAGATGCATGAAAAAGCAGGACAGTGGTGAAAACAGTCAATAAAAGTAGACCTGAGATGTCCAGCAGCTGGAATTAGCTGGCAATCAGTTTAAACTAACCAAGGCAGGACGTCCCTGGTGGTCCAGTGGTTAGGAATCTGCCTGCCAATGCAGGGAACATGGGTTTGATCCCTGATCCAGGAAGATTCCCTATGCTTCAGGGCAAATAAGCCTGTGCATCACAACTACTGAGCCCATGAGCTGCAACTCCTGAAGTCTGTACCCCTAGAGCCTGTGCTCGGTAACAAGATAAGCCACCACAATGAGAAGCCTGTGCGCTGCAACGAGAGAGAAGCCCTCACTTGCCTCAACTAGAGAAAGCCCACACACAGCAATGAAGACCCTGTGCAGAAGAAAAAACAAATTTTTTTAATTAAAAGCAAATAAAATAAACCAAGTATTCTGGGGAATAAAGACAGTATAGGAGACTGCAGCTTCCCTGTCCTCCCACAAAGGTCAGTGACTAGAGAGCTACCCACAAACACACCTGAAGACATTTTGGCAACACCATCGAACCAAATGTATGAGAAGAACGGCAGAAGAGGAAGGCAGCTTTGTTTTGCCTGCCTCGTCCCATGTCCCAGGCTGTCTTTGTTCAGCTCTGAGAAGGAACTTCCCAGCTAGTAAAAGCTCCTCTCACCAGGAGAGGAAGAGAGGGGTGAGTGACTAGCTTCTTCAGGCTTTCTGAGCACTGTGTGAAGGACCAGCTTAGTTTTTTCCATCCTAGATAAGCAAAGAGAGCTGGCTAGGGAAAAGAAAGAAGAGGCTATTATTAGCAAACACACAGTGGGAATGATTTGGTCAAGAGAGATCTTTCTTCCAGACAAATTCAGCAGCTTCCACCACACACCAGGTTATGGACTGGCTGTGCAGATCTTGCCAGCTGCCTTACCGGCGTTGATGTTCACTGACACCGCTTGTGAATCAGTCCTTCCCTGCTCCCTTCACCCTCCTCATACCCCCACCAGGGCCTACGCCCACCCTGCAGCCATCTAAGGTCTTTCTGGCAGTACAAATATAAAACAACAGCCCTTTGGGTCCCCTCTCCTCATCAGAACCCAGGATCTATGCTCACAGCCAGCCAGGCTTTAGGAGCTAAGTGAATACTGATTTTTGAAAAAGATCAACAAAATTGAAAAACTTTTTGCTAACTAACTCAAGAAAACAGAGAGAAGACTCAAAAATCAGAATTAGAAATGAGAAAGAAGACACTGAATTTGATACTGCAGAAATATAAAAGATCATGAGAGACTTCTGTGAACAGTTATATACCAATAAACTGGACAACATAGAAAAACAGATACATTCCTAGGAATATACAACCTACCAAGAGTGAATCATGAAGAAATAGGGAATCTCAACAGACAGATATCAAGGAAGAAGATAGTATTAGTAATCAAAACTCCCCAAGCAGAAAAGCCCAGGCAGACTGTTTTACTGCTAAATTCTACAATATTTACAGAAAAATTAATGCCATCTTTCACTAACTCTTATAAGAACTGAGGAAGAGAGAACACTCCCAAACTCATTTTATGAGGCTATCATCAACCTGATACCAAAGCCAGAGGATACAAGGAAACTACAGACAAGTATTCCTGATGAATATTGATGCAAAAATTCTCAACAAAATATTAGCAAACTGAATGCAACAGCACATTTAAAAGCATCGTTCACTATGATCAAGTAGGATTTATCTAAATTTAGGGTGCAAGGATGGTTCAATATGCCAGTAAATGTGAAACACCACATTAACAGAATGAAAGATAAAATCATGATCATCTGGATAGATGCAGAAAAGCATCTGACAAAGTACTGTATCCTTTCATGATAAAAATGCTCAACAGATTGGGTATAGAGGGCATATACCTCAAAAAGTAAAGGACATATATGATAAACCCATAGCCAGCATCATTCTCAATAGAGAAAGTTTTGAAAGCTTTTTTCTAAATTCAGGAACAAGACAAACGTGCCCACTTCTACCACTCATATTCAACATAGTCCTGGAAATCTTAGCCAGAGCAATTAGGCAAGCAAAAGAAATAAAAGGCATCAGAACAGGAAAGGAAGAGGTAGAAATGTCTTTGTTTGCAGATGATATGATTATATATGTATTAAGTCCTAAATTATATATATATATATATATAAAGTCTCCACCAAAATCATAACTAAATCAATAAATTCAGTAATATTGAAGGGTATAAAATCAACATACAGAATACAGTTCAGTTCTGTACATTAGCAATAAAACATATAAAAAGAAAACAATCTTGTGTATAACAGCATTAAAAGTAATAAAATACTTAGAATTAAACTTTTTTTTTAACCAATCCATTGATTTTTAATGTATGTAGTGTAACATTTTCAAATATCAAGTGAAAAGCATATTATAAATCTATTTTTTGGCACTTTAACATGTCTTTAATGCAAATGTCCATTTTAGTATTCATTTGGTGCCCAAGCTCCAATGAATCATTGGAGTGGAATTTTGTTGCCTACCAGGACCCTGAGCTAGGGGTGGGGGCAGAAATTAGCAGAAGACCCGTGACTTAATTCTGGAACTTCTTGGCTGCATGGCCCTAAACCATTTTCTGGATTCCTTGTGCTTCATTTTCATCCTGTGTAAAATGAGTCTTAATGGTACCTGTTCCTCAAGTGCTTAACTCAGTAAGGTATAGGCCACAATGCTTACTCTCCTGGTTTGGGTTCATATAAGCATGGTCTGTACTAACCCAGTATATGACCTCCTGGGCATGTTGCGTGTTGCTGAATAACTGCTAACATCTGTGTCTAAACATTGGTATACACTCAGGCCAAGAGTTTCAAGAGATGGTTTGCTTTTATTTCCATTACTCTGGGAGATGGGTCATAGAGGATCCTGCTGTGATTTATGTCAGAGAGTGTTTTGTCTATGTTTTCCTCTAGGAGTTTTATAGTTTCTGGTCTTACATTTAGATCTTTAATCCATTTTGAGTTTGTTTTTGTGTTTGGTGTTAGAAAGTTTTCTAATTTCATCCTTTTACAAGTCGTCGACCAGTTTTCCCAGCACCACTTGTTAAAGAGATTATCTTTTCTCCATTAGCTTCCAATTAAAATAAATTAATTTACAAAAAAAAAAAAAAGAGATGGTTTGATTCTGAATTTTGCAACTCATGATATGTTCCTTGAATCTCCAAATTTTTCTTTTCTTTCTCCCTAATGTCCTACTGTGGGTTATCTTAGAAAAGTCTGTTGAGGAACTCCAAGCTTGGTGAACTCCAGTTCTCGTACACAAGATCTATCCTCCAAGAGCTTAGTAACAATATGGTAACAGGAACAGAGCTAGCACATGTGTGGCTAGCCTATGGCCCAGTCTGTCATATCTGGAGGAAGAACCACAGCATGCATTTTGGCAAAGGGACTTACAGTGAAACGGACTCAGTCCCCAGTTTGTGAGAAACGCCATGCGCTGCACTGTGCTTTCTTAGCCCTCAAAATCCCAGCTTTGCCTCCAGAGCTGCTTAGTCTCCAGAACCATTGTCCCCAGTCAGGTTGGAGGACTTCAGGCTTCAGAGGGTTGGCAAGAAGAGATCTAGAAAAGCCAGGCATCCCAGACACATGCTGCAGGAGGGAAACGAGATGAGGACAGGTTTCTTGCTTGCTATTATTTTAGGCCAAGTGACAGTCAACACAGAGTCACAAGAGAGTCTGACCATGAATTAGCAAACTCAGTTATGTTCCCCAAACATGAGGCTACAGAAATCTGATCTGTTTTCCCAGAAGGCCTTGCCAGGTGCTAGCAGCTAGGTTTAAAAATGTCAAGTGATGTCACAGATAGGTTTTTCTGCCTTCACCCACTCCCCTTTTCAGTTACTTCCCACATCTCCCCATCTCCTTTTTCTTCCCTTGGACCACTCCCTGTGCCTCCCAACAGTATCATGTGGAATTGAAAATAGTGCTGTGCCCTCCTGATTTGCTGCTGGAAGGAACTTGTTTGTTCCAGAGGCAAAGGGGGCTGAAAGAAAACAGCTGGTGTCTGGTCAGCTTTGTTTGTATTCTGCTGTGATGGTGATGAACTGTTTTCCTTTGGCCATCCTTCCTGCATGGTTGGGTCTGGGGGCTCTCTGTCCTGAGTACATTGCTTCTTTATTATTATTTTTCTTTGGGTCTCTCTTTGCTGGCTTATTTTCTATCACATGCCACTGTAAGATTCATTTAGGGTGAAAGTAATGAAGGCTTTTTTTTTTTTTTTTTAATCAGCATCCTTGATAAATGTTCTTAAGGCTCTGAATGTAGAATACAGGGCTAGACCCAGATGTATAAAGTATATACCTTTTCCAGAGGATTACAATCTACCTAAATAAGTAATCAAATTTAATTCAAGTTCATACAGGGTGGACAGGGCAAAGAGTAGGGGCGGGGTAGTCACGGATCTTGGTCATTGCCGGGTGCTGGGTCCCTAGGATACATCTTACATGAGTGATCCATCCTAACACCCCTTGAGAAAAGGGTGGTTCCCATTTTACCCGCAAAGAAAATGAAGTCAGGGAGGAGAGATGGCTCCACACAGGTGTGATGTGGCAGATTTCATCTGCCACTCTATGAGGGGGAAAGTAAGAGGGTTAAATGATAGGAATTCAAGGCAGAATTATTAATATTAGAGAGCCAAGGTCCAGCAGTGATTCTCAAAGTGTGGTCCCTAGACCAGATGCATTAGCACCCCCTGGGAACTTGTCAGGAAGGCACATTCTGAGGCCCCACCCACACCTACTGACCAGAACCTCTGGGGGTTGGAGCCTAGCAATCTGTGTTTTAACCTGGTCATTTTAACCAAGTTACTCAGAGACAGGAAAATGTTGACAACCACTGACCAGGGAAAAGAAGTCCAGCTGGGTGAGGGAGCAGGCACCCGGAGATGGAGACAAGATGATGATGCAGGACTGAGTAGCAAACTTGGAGCATCCAAAACTTTGAGAAGGCAGCATGCAAACCTCACTGGGAAAGAGGGCCCTGATCTTAGCACACTCTCAGCACAGCCTGGTATCCTGCCAAGGACAGAACCTGAGGCCTCAGCTGGTTCTCTTAGACCCAGCGTGTTTGAATCATCACATTACAATGAATTCAGCAGGCAACAAAGGTTGTGACTATCTGAAATGCTCATGCTCTGGTGCTTATCAAGCATCTAACCATGATGAAACTCCTGCAGGTCTTGGGTGGAAGACCATTTGTCCTTCAATTTTATTTTTACATTAATTATTGTGAAGTAGAGTTTAAGTGTGGACCATATCCTCTGATTCCAGCTAAAAAGATAAGCACATTTGTATTTGTGTGGACAAGCCCGTAGATTTTTAACCATTGTCATTACCTGGATAAAAGCAACACTTTTAAATAACAGTTCCCCTACATGATGAGATTAAAGATTGTTCTTATTGCTGTTAACAAGAATACTCACGGGTTGGTTGTGTAGATGAACAGAAAGTATTTCTATTGTTGCTTGGAGTTGTGACATCATCTGTTGCCTGGTAGCTTTCCTTGGGGCTATCTCTCAGAAAATTGATAAAAAGACAGAAACATAAAGGATTCAGAAGAAATGTTCCCTGAACTCTATTATGAGAACTTCTTTTCACATGTTTATCCCCACATTTTCTCCTTGGAAAACATTAGTTTTGGGTAGAAAAACATACCAAGTACAGTTGTGGGGTTTTTGTTTTTGAGCTACCTATTATATAACTTAGAATCAATCACTCTTTGGTTATAATAAAATATACCAGTTGACCTTTAAACTTTTTTGGCATCTTGAAATTGAAAATGAACTGTTTCTATCTGGATCGCAAGGAAAAATTAGAAAAACTCAATCCTGACATCATTACAGCTTGGCATTTTGCATATATATGTTCAAAGGATGTGTGTCCATGATGTACCAAAAAACATCATGCTGGTGCCTGTTTCTTCACAGTCTACTGAACATCCAGTGTACAGTATAGTGTACATCCCAGTGTACAGTTGAATGTACATTCAGTGTGCAGTATACACCCCAGTGTATGGTGTACAGTCCAGTGTACACTCACTGTCCAGTATAGTGTACATCCCAGTGTACAGCCTAGTGTACATCTATGTACAGTCTGATGTATGGTCCACTGTACAGTGTACATTCCAGTGTACAGCTGGAGTACAGCTGGCATACAGCCAAGTGCACATCTGGACACATCTGGTGTACAATCCAAAGGCACATCTCAGTGTACACAGTGCAGTGTAAATCAGTGTATGTCTGGTGTACATTCCAATGGAACAGTCTGATGCACAGCCCAGGATACACCAGTGTATGTCTAGTGTACACCCATGTACAGTCCAGTCTGTGCCTGTCTCTTTCACATTCATAAAATCTTATGAATAGCTCTTACAGTCATTCTTACAAGAAATGGCAAAGAACAAATAATGAATAGGTTCAAAGAAGAAAGGAAAAAAGGAACAAAATTTAGGCAAATTGAAAATCGGATTGCTTGACATTGAATTCAGGTCAGTGGTGTGCCGGAGCTCTCTCGTATTGTCCTACACAAGCAGTGTTCAAAACAACAGGAATTTTGCCAGCTGATTATTAGGCCCTTTGTAGCTTGAAACTGCTGGGAACAGTTACACCTGGGAAATCAGCAAGCTCTACAAGTCAGGGCGTTTATCAGCAAGTCCAGGTTCTAGTGGGCAACTGACATTCATGGTTGTGGTACAGTTCGTCCAAGTTCTTGTCCATCCAACATATGATGCTACTAAATCTCCCAGATGCCAGTGACTGGCAGTTCACGTCCTAAGTATCTCCCTGGTATGTCCCTTCTCCCCCATCCTGCCATCTCTGCCTAGTTCCTGTCTTTATTGTCTCTGCCTTAGATTACTGCTATTGCTTCCCAGAAGACTCCACCCCTGGAACAATATCACGGTTAAAGCTACCACTAGAGGGACTTCTCTGGTGGTCTAGTAGTTAAGACTCCATGCACCCAATGCAGAGGGCACAGGTTCAAATCCTGGTTGGGGAACTAAGATCCTACACGTTGCATTGTATGTGTGTTAGTCACTCAGTCATGTCCAACTCTGCAATTCCCACGAACTCTAGCCTGCCAGGCTCCTCTGTCCATGAAATTCTCCAGGCAAGAATACTGGACTGGGTCACAGCTAAGCCAAAAAACAAAAAAACAAAAAAAACCTACCACTAGAATAGTTTGGTACGAACCCTGCCAGTCTGGAATCTAAGAAAATAAGACCATTATCTTTGACTACTGGGAAAAATAATGTGTAACACATTCCTATATAAACAGGGAATTTTTGATTGACTATAAAGTAGGTGCTTTTATTTTTTTCCTCTTTTGATGTAGGTTTCTACACATTGAATCCATAACCATAGGTTTTATTTTCGAAATAGTTGGCCATGGCTAGGTTACAGCCTGTAACTATGTGACAGGGATGGTAATATGATCACAGTGGTGTTGACCCCATGACTTTTAACCTCAGGGTTGTCCTGTTCTAGCCAGCTGATCAAAAGCAATTTGTCAATGAAAACATCCACCAGAGGGAATGTTCCTGTGGAGCATGATTAGACCTATTTCTGTCTTCACTCCACCCTAAGCTTAGTCTGGGGGAAGAAGTCTTTCAAGCTGCCTCAGCACTGATTTTCTGTCACCCAGGCTGGTGAAAGTGTATCTATAATTAACACTGGTAGACATGCAGAAATGCAAGAATGCCATCTTCTCTTCTAATCCATGCAGATTCATTAAGAAAGTAAAATATCTATGAGTCTCCTGCAAGGTTTCCTCCTCTGGGTTGTAGAAGCTCTCTGGCTGTTGGCACAGCACTCTGGGCCAGGAAAGTTCAGAGAATTACTTCAATCATATGACAGCTTTGTCTGTTTAAAATGGAATTCAATGTTGGCTTCCTTCAGAGGCATTCATTGAAAGTCTGTGCATGATCTGTTCTTGTAGTCACTTAACAGTGTTTCTTATGTTTGCTGGCCAGTGACAGCATTCCTCAAGATCATTAGGATGAAATGGGCTTACTGGGACGTGATTAGGCTCCTGTGGCTCATTCTGCATCTTGTTCCAAGCAAGAACAGCAGCTGTCACCAGGCCATTAGGGATTCCCACCATGGGCGCAAGTGGAGGGGTCTTAGAAGTCAACTTAACCAAGGAGAGGAAAGATCTGTAAAGTAAATGCTATAAGACTTTGATGAAGACAAACAAATGTAAAGATACCCCAAGTTTATGGATTGGAAGAATACTGTTTAAAATGTTCATATTATCCAAAGTCATTTATAGATGTAGTGTAATCACTATCAAAATTCCCATGGCATTTTTCACAGAAATAGAAAAAAGTCCATGCCCAAATTCTCATGGATCCACAAAGGGCCTCAAATAGCCAAAGCAATCCTGAGAAAGAACAAAGCTAGAAGCATCACATATTTTTATTTTAAACTAAACAATAAAACGGTAACATTCAAAACTGTATGGCACTGGCATAAAAATAGACACATGGAATAGAAGTGGGAGCCTAGAAATAAACCCCTATATATATGGGCAACTAATATTTTATAAGAGTACCAAGAATACCCAATGAGGAAAATATAATCTCTTCAATAAATGATGATTGGAAAAGTGTATAACATACAGAATAATGAAACTGGATCTCCATCTTTCACAGTGACAAAATAGAACTCAAATTGAAGGCTTAAATTTAAGAATTGAATCCATAAAATAATTATAAGTAAAATAGGGAAAATCTCCTTGACATTAATCTCAGCAGTGATTTTCTGGATATGATAGCAAAAGCACATGCAACAAAAGCAAAAATAAATAAGTGGGACTGCAACAAACAAATGAGCGAACTTCAGGAGACAGTGGAGGACAGAGGAGCCTGGAGGGGTACAGTCCATGCGGCTGCAGAGAGTTGGACATGACTTAGCAACAGAACAACATCAAACTGAAAAGGTTTGGCATAGCAAAGGAAAAAATAAACAAAACCTAAAGGCCATCTGAGGAATGAGGAAAAATATTTGCAAATCATACATCTGATAAGAGCTTAATATCTAAATTATCTCAATACAATCTAATAGCTAAAAATCTAATAGATTAAAAAATGGACAGAGGGCCTTAGTAGAGAGTCTTCAAAAGAAGACATACATATAGCCACTGGTACATGGAATGCTGGTCAACATCATAAATCATCAGGGCAATGCAAATCCAAACCACAATGAGATATCACCTTACAGCAGTTAGAATGCTTGCCATCAAAAAGACAAGAGGTAAGTGTTGGCGAGAGTGTGGGGAAAAGGGAACTCTAGTGCGAATGTAGGAATGATGTAATGTACTCTAGGAATATAAATCGCTACAGCCACTAGAAAACAATATGGGAGTTCCTCTAAAAATAGAAACATAACCACCATATCCTCCAGCAATCCTACTTCTAGGTGTATTTCCAAAGAAATTAAATCAGGATCTTGTAGAGATATCTGCACTTCCATGTTCATTGCAGCATTATTCACAATAGCCAAGACATGGAAACAACCTGTGTCCATCAACGGATGAATGGATAGGAAAAAATGTGTTTATTTAAACATAGAGAAAAAGGAATATTATTCAGCTCTAAGAAAGAAGTCTTGGTGTTTGCCAACAACTTGGATGACATTGAGAGCTTTATGCTAAGTGGATAAGTCAGAGAGAGAAAGATACAATACTGAATGATATCACTTATATATGGTAGCTAAAAAAAGACAAACTCAGAGAAACAGAGTAGAATGGTGGTAACCAGTAGTTGGGGGTTAGGTGTAATGAGTAGACACTGGTCAAAGGCTACAAACTTCCAGTTATAAGATTAACAAATTTGGGGCTCTAATGTAGGAGCATGGTGCTTATGCTCTACATTATATACTTGAATATTAGAAGACAGTAGCTCTTAGATTTTCTCAGTACAAAAATGATATGGTAACTATGTGACAGATGGCAGCTAATGGTAGTAATCATTTTACAATTAATAAATGTATCAAATGAAGATATTGTAACCTTAAACTGGCACCATGTTACCTTGTCAATTACATCTCCATGAAGCTAGGGGGAAATGTCTTTGCACTTTGTTAAAAAATAACCAATATAAAATGTTAGAGATAAAGATAATAAGTAGATAATTTCAGGAGATATAACAACTTAGAAAAGGCTCAAATAGAGATCTTACATGGACAGCACATCAGCTAAAATTAAATAAAAAGAATTACCGATTAACAGAAGATTGGATCCAACAAAAATAATTCATAAATTTAAAGACACATTAACAGTAATAATTTTAGACTAAGAACAGAGGAAAGAAAAACTTGGACAAAAACCCCATAGCTGTGTCCAAGAGGATAGGAAAGGGAGAATTAGGGGGATAAAAACTGTATATTGGAAAAAATGTTGGCCAAAGTTTTTCAGAGTTTGAGCAAAATCATCAACCCACAAATTCAATAATCCCAGAAAACCTCAGGCAGAACAAATACAAAGGAAATCACACCTGAGCACATTACAGTTAAACTGCTGTCAAACAAGGTAGAAGACAAACCTTGCAAGCTTAGGGGATGGAAGGTGCGGAGATGTCTACAGGAGAACTCGGAGGAGAATGACAGCGGATTTATTATTTAAAAAGAAAGCCGGAAAAAGCGTGAAGACTGGAAGATAAAGGAAAGACATCTTGAGAGTGTCATGGTGTGATGTGTGGGGAGGGACCATTATATAGATTGCTCCACCAAGTGCAAAAATATCCTTTTTAAAATGACAGAAAAAAATAAAGACTTTTTTCCCAGTAAATAAAAGCTGTGAAAATATATCCAGACTCATACTACAAGAAGTGCTATAGGAAGTTCTTCAGGTTGAATGGGAATAATACCAAATGATCCATTACATCTGAAGAGCACTGCAAACATTAAATATGAAAAGCTGTATTTTCTTTTCTCAAATTTTATACCATGTAATGAACTGTTTAGAGTGAAAAATAATAACTTGAGGCTGATAACAAAGTATTGGTAAAATATGTGATGGTAGCACTAAGACAGGGTGGGAACACACTATTTTAGGCTTTGTCATTATATGTGAAGGGATATAAAGTTAATTCAAATTAGGTTTGAATTTGAATTTATCAAAATAGGTTTAGATAAGCTAAGGATGCATATTGTTATCGGAGTAACAATTTTAAAAAGACTAACTAAAAATGAAAATGCCAATAAAGGAGGGAAGTTAAAAAAAACTCAGAAAGGTGATTATACCAAAACCAGACAGCAAGGGGAGAACAAGAGGACCAAGAACTGAGAATGCAAATAAGCAATAAACAGCCTGCTGGTATAATCAACACAAACTATATCGATATTTCCATCAAATGCAAAGAAACTGCACATTCCAATTTAAAGGAAGAGATGGTCACACCAGACAAAAAGAACTACCAAATACATGTTTTTAAGAGATCTCCTCTGTCCATGGGATTCTCCAGGCCGTGATACTGGAGTGGGTTGCCATTCCCTTCTCCAGGGGACCTTCCTGACCCAGAGATCCAAGCTGGGTCTCCTACATGGCAGGCAGATTCTTTACCATCTGAGCCACCAGGGAAACCCTTTTAGGAGATACAGGGTAAGTATAACCACATGGATGAGTTGAAAGCAAAAAGAAAGAAAAACAGTGAACAGAACCTTAATGCTCTATGTGGCTATGAAGAGGCTTATACTGCACATCGGGTAAAGACGTCAAGACAAGGAGGACTGCCATAAGTAAAGAATAGGATTTAATACCAGCTTGAGCATACTGGTATTTTGTAGAACAAATACCAGCAGCTGCAAAATGCACGTTCTTTAAAAGTACATGTGGCACATTCACAAAGACAGACCGCACGTTGGCCCTTAAAGTGAAGTGAAAGTCGCTCAGTCGTGTCCAACTCTTTGCAACCCCGTGGACTATACAGCCCTTGGAATTCTCCAGGCCAGAATACTGGAGTGGGTAGCCTTTCCCTTCTCCAGGGGATCTTCCCAACCCAGGGATTGAACCCAAGTCTCCTGCATCCTTTACCAGCTGAGCCACAAGGGAAGCCTGCTGGCCCTTAAAAGATGTTCCTAAAATCATCTACTGGTTGGAATTATACAGAGTATATTCTTGTACAAGAGTAGAATAACATTTGAAGTCAGTAAGATTTCTGTAAGATATCTAGAAAGGTCTAACATACTTGCAAATTAGTAGAAATCACAAAGGGGGGGGGTTAAAAATATTTTGAAATAAAGGGTAATGAAAGCACAACCTATCAACATTTGTGGGCAGGAACTAAAGAAAAATTTAGAAATGAATGTGTAAACTATAAATAATTATATCAGAAAAGGAGATAGGCTTAAAAATCAGCGATTGAAGCTTCCACCGTATGAAGCAAATAAAAGTATAAATTAATCACAAAGGAAAACAAAAATCAGGAAATGATGAAGATGAGGTCAGAAATCATGACCGAAAACAAACCAAAAGTGACCAGTGCTGAGTTGTCAAGTCCACAAGGCCAAAGTTTGTTCTCCAAAAGGATTCCTAGACCAATTAAGGAGAAAATATAAATGACAGATACTGTTATGATAGAGGAGAAATCAGTACTGTATTATTGGTCCCCAGACTGCCCAGGTTTCCTGGGATGACTCAGCATATAGACAGACTCATGGCTAAGTGTTTTGTTTGTTTGTTTTACAGCAAAAGGGTATAAAACGAAATTAACAAAGAGAAGCATTTCATGGAGTGATGTTCAGAGGAAACCAATGTGCCAGCAAAAATGGCACTGATGGCATTCCTATCTGTAGGGCAGGGACAGAGACACAGACATGAGAATGGGTCTGTGGACACGGTGAAGGAGAGGGTGGCGCAAATGGAGCGAGTAGCACTGACATATATACACTGTCGCGTGTGAAACAGACAGCTAGAGGGAAGCTGCCCACAGCAAAGGGAGCGCAGCTCGGCGCTCTGTGGTGACCCAGAGGGGTGGGATGGGGGGAGGGGGGCTCAGGAGGAAGGGGATAGGTGTATACTTTTGGCTGATTCCTGTTGTTGTATGGCAGAAAGCAGCACGACATTCTAAAGCGATTATCCTCCAATTAAAAATAAATTAAAAAATAAAACCATGCTTAGTTTCCCCACAATGACTTATGACAGCGTATGTAATACATCTGACGAGCTTAACAGAGACGCAGTGTTCAGGGATTCGGGGGGCTGGTCACGTATGCAGCCTCTGTCTATCAGATAACAAAATTCCAGGGAGACTTTCCTGGTCGTCCAATTTCAACCTCTGGTCAGGGAACTTGATCCCACAGTCTGCGACTAGACCTGGTACAGCCAAATAAGTATTTTAAAAAATTCCAGAAGGAAAGTACATATTTAGCACGCACCATATTGTCTATACAGTTTAGGACAACGAGGACCCTCCTGAAATCCAAGTTTCTAGATGCTAGGCAGGGGCCAACCTTGCAAGCAGCTCTTTCAAATGACAGCAGTCAGATATGCTGTGTTACCTCTTTTTCTGCACTAGATACCCTACAAATATGACAGAACTGACCATTTTACACTAATATCAGAATGACAGAGGAGAATAACAACAAACCCCATAAATATTACAAAACTAACAACTTTGTGTGATTTGTCAACTGAAACAAAATGGTCAAGTTTCTTGGCAGTGACAACATATCAAAGCAAACAGGAAAGATTTTGAATGGCAATATAGCTTTCAAGCACTTTCACAGCATCATCTTTCAGGATTTGAAATAGCTCCACTGGAATTCCATCACCTCCACTAGCTTTGTTCATAGTGATGCTTTCTAAGGCCCACTTGACTTCACATTCCAGGATGTCTGGCTCTAGGTGAGTGATGACAGCATCGTGATTATCTGGGTCATGAAGATCTTTTTTGTACAGTGCTTCTGTGTATTCTTGCCACCTCTTCTTAACATCTTCTGCTTCTGTTAGGCCCATACTATTTCTGTCCTTTATCAAGCCCATCTTTCCATGAAATGTTCACTTGGTATCTCTAATTTTCTTGAAGAGATCTCTAGTCTTTCGCATTCTATTGTTTTCCTCTACTTCTTTGCATTGATCTCTGAGGAAGGCTTTCTTATCTCTCCTTGCTATTCTTTGGAACTCTGCATTCAGATGCTTATATCTTTCCTTTTCTCCTTTGCTTTTCACTTCTCTTCTTTTCACAGCTATTTTTCAGGCCTCCTCAGACAGCCATTTTGCTTTTTTGCATCTCTTTTCCGTGGGGATGGCCTTGATCCCTGTCTCCTGTACAATGTCACTAACCTCCATCCATAGTTCATCAGGCACTCTATCTATCAGATTTAGTCCCTTAAATCTATTTCTCACTTCCACTGTATAATCATAAGGGATTTGATTTAGGTCATACCTGAATGGTCTAGTGGTTTTCCCTACTTTCTTAAATTTAAGTCCGAATTTGGCAATAAGGAGTTCATGATCTGAGCCACAGTCAGCTCCCGGTCTTGTTTTTGCTGACTGTATAGAGCTTCTCCATCTTTGGCTGCAAAGAATATAATCAATTTGATTTCGGTGTTGACCATCTGTGATGTCCATGTATAGAGTCTTCTGTTGTGTTGTTGGAAGAGGGTGTTTGCTATGACCAGTGCATTCTCTTGGCAAAACTCTATTAGCCTTTGCCCTGCTTCATTCCATACTCCAAGGCCAAATTTGAGCTATTTCAAATCCTGAAAGATGATGCTGTGAAAGTGCTGCACTCAATATGCCAGCAAATTTGGAAAACTCAGCAGTGGCCATAGGACTGGAAAAGGTCAGTTTTCATTCCAATCCCAAAGAAAGGCAATGCCAGAGAATGCTCAAACTACTGCACAATTGTACTCATCTCACACGCTAGTAAAGCTAAGCTCAAAATTCTCCAAGCCAGGCTTCAGCAATATGTGAACCATGAACTTCCAGTTGTTCAAGCTGGTTTTAGAAAAGTCAGAGGAACCAGAGATCAAATTGCCAACATCTGCTGGATCATGGAAAAAGCAAGAGAGTTCCAGAAAAACATCTATTTCTGCTTTATTGACTATGCCAAAGCCTTTGACTGTGTGTATCACAATAAACTGTGGAAAGTTCTGAAAGAGATGGGAATACCAGACCACCTGACCTGCCTCTTGAGAAACCTATATGGAGGTCAGGAAGCAACAGTTAGAACTGGATGTGGAACAACAGACTGGTTTCATATAGGAAAAGGAGTACTTCAAGGCTGTATATTGTCACCCTGCTTATTTAACTTCTATGCAGAGTACATCATGAGAAACGCTGGACTGGAAGAAACACAAGCTGGAATCAAGATTGCCGGAAGAAATATCAATAACCTCAGATATGCAGGTGACACCACCCTTATGGCAGAAAGTGAAGAGGAACTCAAAAGCCTCTTGATGAAAGTGAAAGTGGAGAGTGAAAAAGTTGGCTTAAAGCTCAACATTCAGAAAACGAAGATCATGGCATCCGGTCCCATCACTTCATGGGAAATAGATGGGCAAACAGTAGAAACAGTATCAGACTTTATTTTTTGGGCTCCAAAATCACTGCAGATGGTGACTGCAGCCATGAAATTAAAAGATGCCTACTCCTTGAAAGGAAAGTTATGACCAACCTAGATAGCATATTCAAAAGCAGAGACATTACTTTGCCAACAAAGGTCCGTCTAGTCAAGGTTATGGTTTTTCCAGTGGTCATGAATGGATGTGAGAGTTGGACTGTGAAGAAAGCTGAGCGCCGAAGAATTGATGCTTTTGAACTGTGGTGTTGGAGAAGATTCTTGAGAGTCCCTTGGACTGCAAGGAGATCCAACCAGTCCATTCTGAAGGAGATCAGTCCTGGGATTTCTTTGGAAGGAATGATGCTAAAGCTGAAACTCCAGTACTTTGGCCACCTCATGCAAAGAGTTGACTCATTGGAAAAGACTCTGATGCTGGGAAGGATTGGGGGCAGGAGGAGAAGGGGACGACAGGATGAGATGGCTGAATGGCATCACTGACTCGATGGACATGAGTCTCAGTGAACTCCGGGAGTTGGTAATGCAGAGGGAGGCCTGGCGTGCTGTGATTCATGGGGTTGCAAAGAGTCGGACATGACTGAGCAACTGAACTAAACTGATAGGTTTTAAAGAAATCAAATTCGGGGGGAAGATTACAAGAAAACCCTAGATTCATACAGTTACTCTGGTAAATTCTATAAAATGCTTTAGGAAGAAATAGCATGAATCTCACACAAACTCTTTCAGAAAACAGGCTCAGGGAGCATATCTGACTTGTTTCATAAGATCATCATTACTCTGATACCAAAACCTGACAAACATATTATTAGCAAATAAAATTATGGTCCACTGTCCGTCATGGTTATAAATGCATACTTAAAAGTATACTAGAAGATTAACCGAGAAATATATAAAAGGAGTAATGCATCATTGGGATTTATTCCAGGTAGTCAAGATTGATTGATGTAGGCATGTTAAGCCAATGTAACTTAACCCATTAGCAAAATAAAGAGAAAAATTACATGACTACCTTAATAGATGCAGGAAAAGCATTTGACAAAATTCAGTTCCCATGAGTGATCATGGAAGGGGGGTAAAAAAAAAAAGACCTCAGCAATCTAGAAATAGAAAGAAATTTTTTTCAAGCTAATAAAAGACATGAGGTATAACCAACATTATACTTTAGGGAGAAATACTGGATGTTCTACTTGAGACTGGAGAGAAGACAGGGTTTCTGTTCATACCATTTCTGTTCAACATTGTGCTGCATATTTTAGCCAGTGCACTAAAGCAAGAAAAATAAGCTACATTAGAAAGAAAAATCTTTATGCACAGATGACATGATTTCGTTTACAAAGAAAATCCTAAGACATCTTAAAAAGAAAAAACCTACTAAAATTAATGTCCACGTAGCAAGGTCACAGAATGCAAATCAACATAGAGGAATCAGTTCTATTTCTATTGATGGGATTGGCATCTAGTTTCTAAAATGATTTTTAGTGACCCCTTGCTTCCCACTATTTACTCCCTGTCTAGTTGGCTCAGACGGTAAAGAATCCGTCTGCAATGCAGGAGATCCAGGTTGGATCCCTGGGTTGGGAAGACCCCCTGGAGGAGGGCTCGGCAACCCACTCCAGTATTCTTGCCTGGGGAATCCCCATGGACAGAGGAACCTGGCGGGCTGCAGTCCATGGGGTTGCAAAGAGTTGGACCTGACTGAGCGACTAAGCCCAGCACACAGTCTCTGCAGACACTGAATCAGGGCTGCCTTAAGTGACTGGTAGGATAAGCAAAAATGACTATGTGTAGTTTCTGAGGCCAGGTCACAAAAGGCATTGCAGCTTTTGCTCAGTCTTTTGGATCACTCTCTGTGGAGGGAGCCAGCTACCCTGATACAAAGACGGCCAACCAACCCCACAGAGAGGCTCACACGAGGAGAGTGATCAGCATCAAACCACCAGCTTTGTGAGGAGCTTACGTGTGATGAGCTCACCTAGTTAGGGTCAAGCCTTCAGACGACTGCAGCCTGATTTTACTTTTTCCTGCAGACTTAGGAGAGACTCTTGAGTTGAAACTTCCCATCTAATCAGTTCCAAATCTCTGGCTGACAGAAACTATGAGGGGAAATAAATGATGACTGATTTTTTGAGCCCTGTTGGAAGGTGTATTGTACAGCAACTGATAATGAATATAGAGATTAGAAAATGAAATACAAAGTAATACAATCTACAACATCAAGAAAGTATTTGAGGATATAACTTTATATGTCAGGTTTTATGCTGTAAACTACAAAACACTGTTGTGGGGTGGGGCGGGGGTGGGAAAGACCTAAGTAAAAGATTCACCATGTTCATGGATTGGAAGATTCAGCACTCTAAGATGTCTTCCCCTCCTCATTGTTCTATAAAATTAATGTCTTTCTTATTAAAATTCCAACAAGCCTATTTGTACTAATTGATTAGTGGATTCTAAAATTTTTATGTAAATACAAAGGAGCCAAAACTATCTTGGATAAAGAAGATAGAAGACTTACAGTATCTGAATGTTAAGACTTAAAAGAATTCAGTAATGAAGAGTGTGTTATTGTAATGATGAGGACAGACAAATCAATCAAGCATTACCAAATGGAGAATCTGTAAATAAATTCATACATATAGACGTCAAGGCAACTCACTGGGGAAAGGAAGGTCTTCAAGAAATAATATTGGAAGATGTTTCTAACAACTTTTTTTTTAAGATTTTTTTTTTCTTTGAAGTGAACCATTTCCAAAGTCTTTACTGAACTTGTTACAACATTGCTTCTGTGGTTGATGTTCTGATTTTCCAGATGTGGTTCATGTGGAACGTTAACTCCCCAACCAGGATCAAACCTGCACCTCTGCATTAGAAAGTGAAATGTTAACCAATGGGCTCCCAGGGAAGTCCCTCTAACAACTCTTAAAACAAACAAAAAACAGTATTAGATCAGTTATTTACTAGATGCCTTCAGAGCACTGCAGCCCGGTTTTACTTTTTCCTGCAAACTAAGGAGAGACTCGAGTTGAAAAAAAAATGGGAAAACTCAATCCTTACTCATACCATTCACAAAAGTTAATATGAGATGGATAGTATACCTAGCATACCAGCTAAAACTAGGTAACTTCTGGAAGAAATGTAAGAGAATATCTTCATGCCTTAAAGGAGATGCAAATTTCTTAGCTGGGACCCAAATAGCACTCATCATAAAAGGAAAAAAAAATAAACTTCAGTAAAATTAAAATCTGTTCTTGAATAAAAGTAAAAAAAAAAATACATCAGGCTGGTAAACACATTTGCAATGGAAGCATTTTATCTAGGATATACAAGAATTCATGCAGTTCATTAATAAAATAGCCCATTAAGAAAATGGACAAAATGATTTGTAAAATAATACACACATAGCCAATAAGTATATGAGAAGATGTATCACACAATTAGTCATTAGAGAAGTACAAATTAAAACCACTGGGAGATATCACTTTGTAGACTGACATCAGAACAGCTAAAGTTAAAAAGACTGACAATACCAGGGGGTTGGTAAGCATGGGGGGCATCTTGCAATTTGATGGGAATACAAAATGGTTCAGCTGTGTTGAGAAATAATTTGGTAGATGCTTATAAAGGTAAAGATACAGCTACCCTGTGACTCAGAAATCTCACTCCTCTTTAGCCAAGTGAAATGAATGCATGATTATTTCCACAACAACTGTACAGGAATGTTCATAGCTTTACTTGTTATCGCCCAAGCTGTTATCAACCCCAGTGTCCACCTACAAGCAAATGGATTAACTGTGATACATTCTTATAATAAAATACTATTCGGCAATAAAACAGAACCAATTTTTATTGCACACTACAGCAGAGACAATGTAAAATCATTCTTCTGGGAGAAAGAAGTCAGACCGAAAAGCATACTGTATGATTCTGTTAGGCAGGTAGAATAGGGAAAAGGAGTCCAGAATGGCGGTGGCTAAAGGACAAAGAAGGGAAAAGCCCGCGAAAATAGAACAAAGGAAGGTCTGAGGACCGGAGTGAGGACCTCAGGTAAAACAAACAACACTCCTGGCTGGCCCAATTTACACAGGACAGGCCCAGGGAGAGATAAACATATAAAAAGAGGAGCCAAAGCTAGCTCTCTCTCGCGTGAGCGCGCTGGGGCGCTCTTCTCTTCTTGTCTTTGGATCGACGTGCCCTCATGCCTCGAAGATGGATTTTCCTGCTATCTTCTAAATAAAATAGAGCTGTAACACTGAGCTGTAACACTGGTTTGTCTAAGAGCTATAACATGGTCCTTTCGAGACCTGAGAGCTATAACACGGTCTATCCAAGACCCAAAAGCTGTGACACGCTGAGGGGGCTTTAATATCCGTCACTCCAAATCTTTCTTGTGACGAGACAAAGAACCGAGGAACACACACTCTATTTAAATGAAGCTCTAGAACAAGCAGAACTCACCTTGTGATGACAGAAATCAGTGTTTGCCCCTGCAAGGGAAGTGGGGTGAATACTGGCTCGAAGGGGCAGAGGGGAACCACTCTGGGGTGACGGGGAAATGTTCTGTATTTTGACCGGGACACTAGTTACATGAGCGATCTGTTTGCAAAACTCAAATCAGCTGCACCCGTAAAAACAAAACAAAACAAAATAACTGTTGTATGTAAATCGTTCAGTTAGAAAAAGTAAACACCAAAACACTTTTATCCTCGGGGTCAGGTTGGCTAAGGGAGAAGCTGGGACATTCCTGGTTTGGGGTTCTTCAACCTGGGAGTCTCCATTCGGAATCATGCCTGTTCTTTTCTGCCCGCAGTCCCCAAAGACACCCTCCTCTTGGGAAGGGGTGACCTCTGGCTTGGCACGTCTCTTCAACCCTCCCTCTGACCCACAGGGCTCCCGGCCTGCCCACCCTTTTCTCCACTTCTGACTCCATCCCGGACTCACAGATATAAAGCCTCCCAGCTGGAACAGTTTTCTTCCTTCTGCCCCTGAGCTCTTGCAAATTTCAGGTTGATTTGTCTCTAGGGAACAATCTCCACTTAAAGTCATAGCTACCAAGAGGCTTCTCTAATATCAAAAGCATTCGTGGAGCTCAAAGCCTTGTTTTCCTTTGCGGGCTAACCTGCCTGCAGTCACCAACTCTGCCTTGTCCTGTCGCACTTTTACAGCGAGTGCAGGCAAATGGGGCCCGCTTTCCTTAAAAACTCCTGTACCTGACAGGTGACCCTGAACCTCACTTTTCATCCTGAGTTGTTGCTCCCCAACGCAGAGACAGAAAGGCAGGCTCTGGCTTCCTGAGTCCCCATCAGCCGTTCTGGGGGCACAGGGACATCTCATCAGACCACCAACCCCTTTGGCAGACAGCATCTCCCTTCCCAGCACACCCCACGTGTGAGCCTTTCCTCCTTCACAAACCATCAGTAATGATATTTTCTCCCTGGCTGACACCTGCCTTATTAGGAATGTGCTCCACTCAGCAGAGCAGAGCCCAGGCCTCCAGCCTGCCCCAGGGCTGGCTGAACCCAAGAGATGAAAGACAGTCGATTCAGAACATCAAAACTGAGTCGCCGAGATTTGCAGATACTTGTGTCCTTGAGGGAGCTGTTAGGATCCAGGGATATTTTCAGAGTCACCTGACTGGATGTGATTTGGGGGCTTCGTTAGTCCTTGTTCAATGGCATGATCCAACCTTCCTCCATCTTGGCAAGTGTGGTTTGCATTTTGGGGAGCTCCCTCTGCACTCACACAGGGCTCAGGGAGTTTGGAACTCAGATAACAAAAGTTCTTAGAAGGTCCCCCTGCATTCTTTGTGTCAGCTCACTGCAGATCAGCAAAGGAGGGCAGGGATGCGTGGCTGCCTGCATCTAAGGTAATAGCTCGTAAGGACAGGGAATGCTACCTGGAGTCTGCACACAGCAGAGAACACTGAGCTGGAGGGGCAGGGGGCTGAAAAACATCCTGCTGTAATGAGAGAAACAGTCATGCAGACTGTCTTCCCAGACATACTGCTATCAGGAAGCTTGAAGATGTTCTGGGAACCTGATTTCCTTGAGCTTTTCCCAGGCTGGAGGCTCCAGGGGGTCCAGACTGAGGCCATGGGAAGGCATTAAACTGTGTGACTCGGGCATAAAGAACACACATTTCTAGTTCTGACCCCACAGCTGGGTTCCAAATGCTGATCAGGAGTCCCTCCTTCCAGGGCTGTTGAGCAGCACGTGTCCAGATCTGTCTGCTATGTGCCCTCCTCATGTGACTTCAGTGGTCTTCCCTGCTCGCATCGGCCTGGCGCCTGGAGGCTGGCTGTGACCGGAGAGGGGGACACAAAGGCAGTTGAGACCAGCACAGGTTTTGCATCTTTAGAAAACGAAGCAGAAAGGTATAGTGGGCAGCCGCTGGGCAGTACAAAACAGAATCAAAAATAAAACCAGGCTTAGGGGTGAGACACTTGTGTACTTGAATCCCAGCTCTGCCATCAGCCAGCTGGTTGGTTTTGGGAAAAAAACACTGATGTCTCTAAGTCTATTGTTTCTTTCTCTGTGAACTGGGGAAAATATGTGGTATCTGGTGGCTGTGTGAATCCAGGTAGGTAATGGATATAATCAAGTGCTCAGTGCTGGGCTTAGCACACAGAAGCATGAGTAAGTGGTTGTCTTGGCTTACCAAGTTTAAGTTTGAGTCATTACGCCTGAGTTTGAGACCAAATTTCTGTCATTTCATAGCTACGCTGCCTTGGGCTACTAAGACAGAATCTTTTTAAAAACTTCATTGTCCTTACTTACAGGACAAAGAAAGTGATGTCCAACTCATCAAATTGTTGAGCACCCCCGCACAGCTCTTCCCAATCCCCTGCCACGTGGAGTACTGCTCTCAGACTTTAAAGTGCTTTTGCTAAGGCACGGGTCATGATCAGTATGTCTGTGATGGGGTCTGAGAGTCTGAGTTTATAACTCACATCCAGGTTAGGCTGATGCTGCTGGGCCATGGACCACACTTTGAACAGCAAGGATATAAAGTTAATCATTCTGAGAGAGAGAGGGGAGGGGGGTGTGTGTGTGTGTGTACCTTTACACATGTGAGTGTATACATGTGTGTGTGCCTTTGTCTCCCATGCACAGGGCAGGGACCAGGTTGGACTCTCTTCCCTCCATTCTTCACAGATGGGTCCACCCCTGTCCAGGGCTCAAGACAACTTTCACAGGCAGGAGGCTCCAGCTCAGTCTTGTGAGACTTTGAACGAAGTCCCCCGCAGTGACCTGGAGTGGAGAAGCCCAGCTCCACCTGTTGGCAGCCCCATGATTCCATCTTGGATCTCCTCCACGTCCCTTCACCCTCAGAGTCCTTGCCCATACACATAACTTTCGATTCACCACCCTTCAATGGACATGAGTTGGAGCACACTCTGGGAGATAGTGAAGGACAGGGCAGCCTGATGTGCTGCAGTTCATGGGGTCGCAAAGAGTTGGACATGACTTAGCTACTGAACAACAACAATCCCACCCCATGTTGGCTTCTAGAACTCTCTACTGGTCTTTGTGCCCAGGATCCAGTGTCCCTCCATCTGATGCTGCTATCCTCTGCTCATGGACCATAGGCTGCCCTCCTGGGTGGGGAACATACACTGAGTCCATACATCCATGGACATAACTAACCCTAATCTATCTGCCGGGTCAGGACTGACTCTTCCTCTGTCAGAGACCTCAGAGCCAGAAAGCCAGTTCAGCGCTTGCTGCCTGTGGAAGCTGAGCCTGACTCTGCGATAGACCCCAGCATCCTCCCCTCTGACCGCTTTCGGGCCTGCAGGATTCCCCTCCAGAGTGACCCCCTGCCATGTACCAGGGTGTGAAGCAATAAACCACAGAGTCCCCAGCTGCTGACGAAATGACTGGAAGAGCTGGTTCCTTTCCAGGAAGAGAGGAAGAATGAAAAGCAAAGCTCTTTTGGGCGCTTACAGAGGTGTCTGAGGTAGTGAGGGGTGGGTGAGGCAGAGGGCATCCTGTAAGTCAGAGAGCTTCAAATCCCGTGCCTGTCGGAGGCTCCTTCCACACACACCCCCATCACATGTGCACACACGTATTCGCACACACCTGCAGCATCGTCATCCACACTCACACATACACCCTCATTCACACGCCCTCACACCTGCTCTCACCCGCGGCCGTCAGCCTCGGGCGCAGTCTGCTCACAGACTCGCCTCTTCTTCTCGGAGGCCCCAGCACTCCTGTGGGTTTCTGCCTTCTGTCTCATTCTGCTCTGTCTCTTTCAGTCCTCCTCGCCTGTCTTTTATTTTCACGGCCTTTCCCTCTGTGCCCTTCACTCCTTGTCTCTGTCTTGCTCCCCTCTCCCTGTCCCCTCTTCCTGTTACCACTCTTTCTCTCCTTCCCTGCCTTTTTCTGAGCTGTCTGCTCTCTGGGTCTCACTCTCTCTTGTCCTATCTCCCAGCATCTCTGAGCTTCTCCATCTCTGTCTGTTTCCCCAGTGTGTGGGTATATTTTGTCTCCTCACATACCTCAACCAGGCTGGACAATGAGAGAAGGGAATGGCCAGCTATCTTCCTCATCAGGGCCTGACAATCTGGACTTAAGCCCTTTGAGTCAACCCAGCAGGCCCTCTGCTTCCTGGCAGGAGAAGAGCTGGGAGGTCCTGCCTGAGTCATCCCATCCCCGCATCATCCAATAGGCATGGGTCAGACACCGCCCATCAGTGATGCAGACAGTTAAGACACACAGACACACACACACGTATGGACACAGACACACACACACACACACACGTATCAGCTTCCAAATCTCATTGTAAACACACCCTCCCGCCCTTTCTACTGTCAGTTCTGAGGAGAATCATTTCCTCAGCCTTTACTGTCTGCCCTGAGGGAATTCTCTGAAGGGTGGGCTCATTTCTGCTTTCTTCAACCCTTTTCAAATAATTTACAATGACTGTGAATGATCTTTGTTAGAAGAGAAAAAAAAGTCATGAAATAAATAATTAGTGTGTTAACCTTAGTCATCTTTGGACCCACTTTTCATGATTCTGTGATAGCTCCTGACTTTGCGAACTCAAAAACAAAAGAATGTTATGTGTCAATTATAGCTCAATAAGGGGCTTCCCTCGTAGCTCAGCTGGTAAAGAATCCACCTGCAATGCGGGAGACCTGGGTTCGATCCCTGGGTTGGGAAGATCCCCGGAGAAGGGAAAGGCTACCCACTCCAGTATTCTGGCCTGGAGAATTCCATGGACTGTATAGTCCACGGAGTAAGAGTTGGACGTGACTGAGCTACTTTCACACACACACGTAGGTCAATAAAAAAAGAGAGAGAACGTTAGCACGCATGAGTGAGTGTAGGCTTCTATGCTGAGGAAAGAAAGTCATTCTGCACAGAAAGGCCTCTGCTTCTCTTTTGAGCTTGGAAGGAGGAATTTCAGAGGTGATTGATACTTTTTAAGTATTTCACAACAAGAATGATAGATTAGGTGATTAGCACCTGCCCAAGCCATCATTTGGCTCCTCCCAGTTTCTCAAGAACTCACTTTATCTGCTTAGGTGGAGTATTTGAGTGGTCCAAAGATGCCCAGTGAAATACCAAAACCCTTGAATTTTGCAGGTGACATCAAGAATATCAAAGATGCGCCATGTACAAGGAGACTCAAGCCATTTTACAAAAGGGGAACAATGCCTATAGCATTTGCTGACACCTTCTCTTATATCCTCCTTCATAGCACCACAAAAAACAAAATGCCCCGTCTAATTCCATCCACGGGCCTCGGCTGTCTATTACATTATCCCACAATTAGCTCAACAACGGGTGATCTGGGCGGGTGGAGTGATATTGCTGCGAATGACCTATTATTATCTGCAGATTACATTTTCCACGGAAATTAAATGAATTCTGTCAGAGCTCTGGGGCCTGGGAGAGAGGAAAATGCCTCATTGTTCAGTTCCGCGAGCTGGAGGGACTGCACGTGGCGATAAAGAGACCTGTGTTTGTGCAAACAAGGCGTGGGCTTCCAGTTTGAAAGATGCATTTGTTACACCAAAGCTCGAAATAGGAAATGTGTGTGGGCAGAAACAACGGAGATGAAAGGGGGAGAAAACTAATTATTACTACCGCTGCATATGCGTATTGGGGTATTTATATAATGTGCTAAACTTCTTCTGTTGGGAAAATGTTTGTCATATCAGTGAGAATGAAACTTTACCCTGAGAAGGGGTGTTCTAAGGCTTCATGCTTTTAGCTCAGTGTTTTTTTTTTTTCCTTAAAAATTATCTTCTGCACTTTTCTCTTCTCTCCACTTGTCTTTCAGTGAACACTCTCCTTTTTCTCCGTAAGTGTGCCTTTTGTTTTTCTTTCTCAGGCATATGGCAGTTATTAGTATCAAGTAAAGAGCGACTTAGCAGCAGCAGCAAAGAGTCAAAGGAAAAATAGCCTTGGCCTGAAGCCACAGTGATCTGGGGAAACAATATTAAAGCTGAGAAATCTATAAAAGGTCAGAGACTCATAGAGACCTTAACTTGGATGGGAAAACATACCTTCAGCCAAGTGTTCTGAAATGAGGAGGAAGAAATGGGGTGACCGCCTCCTTTTGGAAAAGGAGTTGAGTTCTGACTGATGAAGGTGTTTTCTCATCTGTAAAAGGAGAAGGACAGGTATGAATCAAGTCTCTCAAACTCTTCTACTTCTGATAGTCGCACAAGGCTGATTAGTATCTTGACTCATCCATCCAGCAAATATCAACTGACTTACCATTAGCAAGCATTGTGCTGGGCATTGGTGAAGACTGAATCTGGGAACAGTACATACAACTAATGAGCTAACTCCTAAACAAGCCCTTTTTACCAAGCACCCAATAAAACTTTACCCCTTTCCTTTTTTTTTTTTTTTGTGCACATTTCCTTTTAATTTTATTTTTTCAGTTAATGTTTAGGGACTTTCTGGTGGGCCAGTGATTAAGACTTTGGCTTCCATTGCAGGGGGTGTGGGTTCAACCCCTAGTCTGGGAGCTAAGATCTCACATGCCACACAGCCAAAAAAAAAAAAAAAAAAAAAACCAAAATGTAAAACAGAATCAGTATTGTAACAAATACTAAAAATGGACCACACCAAAAGCAAAATCTTTAAAAAAAAAAAGTAATGCTTAATTGAAGTGATGTTGATTTATAACCTTACGTTTTACGTTGGTTTATAACATGATATAAGTTCTATGATGTACAACATATGTGTATACATGTTAACTTCTGTGTATACAACATGCTTACCACCAAAAATTTAGTTTCTAGCTGTCAGTACCACAGGGAAAAGAATGAAACTAGACCACACTCTCACATCGTACACAAAAAATCATCTCAAAATGGATTAAAGCCTTGAATGTTAAGACTGAAACCACAAAACCAGAAGAAAACATAGGCTGTATGCTTTTTTGACATTGGTCTTAGCAACATCTTCCTGGATACGTCTCCTTGGGGAAGGGTAACAAAAGCAAAAATAAACACGTGGGTCTTCTGCATAGCAAAGGAAACCATCAACAAAAGGAAACCTACTGAATTGGTGAAGATACTTGCAGATCATATATCCTATAAGGTGTTAAAATCCAAAATATATAAAGAACTTGTACAGATCAACAATGATAAAACAACCCCTGCCCCTTTTTGAGGCACCTTTTTCTCAAGAGTAGGAAGACTACTGCCATCTCTCCATGGCTATGCATCTTCGTGTCTCAAATAGGAACAGAAGGACCGTGATTGGATACCCAATTCAATTCATCAGCACAAGGGTAGAGCGGATCTGGAACAAGGTTGCAGCTAAGCCATCTGAGTTGTTGGGGAGTGAGGATCCTCTATGTATGTTTTAATAAGGACTAGTAAAAACCAGATTTTTGCGCTCATTCTCTTAGTCAAGAGGTGCTGCAGACACACGGAGGAACCTGTGTTTTGTTTTGTTTTCCCTTTTGGATTTTTTTGGAACATAATGGATCATCAACAATATAACAAATATGGATTGGGAAGAGAAGAACATCTTTCCCCATCCACAGTGGAAATGATGCTGGTAATGTGCATTCTGGCCATTAGGGGATGTGAATCTTTTCAGGAAATTGCTGAAATGCTGTATGAAATGCTCAAGGGAGAAGAATGCAATGGTGTTTAAACTTATGTGAATCAGAATCCCTTGTGGCATATTAAGATTCTGGGTGCATGTGTACTAAGTCACTTCAGTTGTGTCTGACTCTTTGCAACTCTATGGACTGTAGCCTGCCAGACTCCTCTGTCCATAGGATTCTCCAGGCAAGAATACTGGAGTGTGTTGCCATGCCCTCCTTCCCAACCCTGGGATGGAACCTGCATCTCCTGTATTGCAGGTGGATTCTTTACCCCTGAACCAGGGAAGCCCAGGATTCTGAGTACCACCTTCTCATTCACCTGGTCTCATTCAGTTGGTCTGGGCTGGGGCCAGATAATCTGTGTGTGTAATCTTATAGGTGGTCTTACAGGTATTCTTTGTCCAGGCTGAGAGAAATAGCCCTGATACAGGAGTGAAGTACTTGAATTCTGCCCATATTAGCCGAGTAATTGTATACAAGGCCCTACAACATATAGAGTATGTCTGCTGAAATCCCAAGGAAGAAAATGGCCATGAAGATTGAAAGTTAATCTATATTAGGGCTTCCCTGATGGTCCAGTGGTTAAGAATCTGCCTTGCAACATAGGGGACACCAGTTAGACCCCTGGTCTGGGAAGATCCCACATGCCACAGAGCAACTAAGCCTGCGAGCCACAACTACTGAGCCCACAATCCTCAAATCCTGAAGCTCATGTGCCCTAGAACCTGTGCTCTGCAACGAGAGAAGTCACCACAATGAGAAACCCATGTGCCGTGACTAGCTAGGCCCCTGCTTAGCGCAACTAGAGAAAAGCCCACACACAGCAATGAAGAATCAGCACAGCCAAAAATCAATAAAAATAAATGCATAAATTGGCATATAAAAATTAAATAAAAATAAAATTAATCTATATAAAGCAATTATGCCAGTCTCAGTTGACATTGTGTGCTTAATAATACCAACTCATTACCTTTATCCTGTGAGAAGGGTAAGAGGTTCTGGGGTGTAAATGTCACCCATTGACAGTTCCCAGGCATATCACAGACTGGTAGAAATGTATGGAAGGAGTCCAGAGTCTCAAATCGAATAAAGCTGTGAGGCTAAGGCATGGAATTGGAAGAGAGGCATTTAGCTTAGAAAAGCTTAGGAAGAGGATCATGCTGATAGGAGATGGTGCAGAGAAATTCCAAAAGCAAGACACCGTAGGGGCCTTTATGACATCCCAGTGTGATCTGGAGCTGGCCTGTCGGCTCATTTAAAAAGGTCAGAAGAGGGTAACCACAAGTTTTATGGTAACTGCAAAGACTCCAGGTGACCATACACAGACCATCATGCACTCCAGAAGGATCTTATCTGTGAATCAACACCAATACATGTTTTTTTCCCCCTTTCTTTTCTGGTATGAATTATACTTGATTATTAGTTAGCTTCCTAGAACAGTTCTAGAAAAGGTCTACATGGCTTAAGTTTGAGTCAACAGTTTGCTCCCAAATGAATCCTAATGAAAAAAAAAGTCACATTCAAGCTCTATGAACGAAGTCACTGAGTTAACATTCACTTTTGTAGCTAGCACATTCTAAGATAAAAGTTTGCGGTTTGCTATATAAAGAAACTAATTAATACTGAATATGTAGAGTGAATATAGTATAATATATACACACACAGACACATTTATAGTTTTAAAACTATTTTATTGATCCAGCCCTGTCAAATCACTTTACAGATAATTTTCTCATTTTGGCATCAAAGTTGCTGATGTTATAAATACATCTTTCTATTACTTTAATTATTTCTAACATTTCAAAACATGCTTTTCATCTGTTTCCAGCTATTAGTTTAGGGATAGACATACCATTTATAATGAGATAGTTTCCTATCTTTTAGAGCAGAATGGTGATTTATATGTAATACAAATTTCCATGGAAGAATAAAAGGGTTGATTTTACTTCACTGAAAAATGAGTATTGAAACAGGAAAATAATCTGGAGTCTCACAGGTGTAAAGAAACATTTTCATAATACCAGCCCCACTGCCCAAGTGTGGACCAATTCATCTTTGAATTTTCAATTCATTGTCCCTTTTCTTAAAAAATTAAAAATGCTTTATTTAGATACAATTTACTTATCATATAGTTCACCCATTTAAAATACACAACTCAAGAGTTTTTAGTATGAAATTGTGTAACCATCACCACAGTCTGAATTTCAAAACCCATTTATCCCTCCAAAAAGGAAACCCCCTGCCTCTTTAGCAGTCTTTATTATCTCCCAGTTTTAGGATAACCATTGACCCATTTCCTGTCTCTATGGATTCACCTATTCTGGACATTTCACATAAATGAAATCATGTAATACATATTTTTTCCCCTGACCTTACACTTAGGATATGTTTTCAAGGTTTATCCAGACTATAGCACGTATCAAAACTTCATCCCTTTTCATTGCTTTTTATCACGAGAGTATATGACCTTTTATTCATCCATTCATTTTCTGTTGAACACTTGTTTGTTTCCACTTTTTGGCTTTGTGAATAATGCTGCTATGAACATTCATATACAGATATTTGTCTGGATATATGTACTTATGTATCTACCTAATAGTGGAATTGTTGGGTCATATGACAATTCTATGTTTAACTGTTTAAGGGAATGTCAAACTATTTTCTAAAGTGACTGCATCACTTCACATTCCCACTGGCACTGTATAAGAGTTCCCATTTCTTCATATCTTTGCCAACACTTGCTAATTGCTGTTCTATTATAACCATCCTACTAGGTATGAAGTGGTATCTTATTGTGGTTTTGATTTGTATTCCCTAATTACTAACGACATGAACATTTTTCATGTGATTATTGAGATTTGTGTATCTTCTTTGGAGAAATACACATTCAGACAATTTGGCCACTTTTTAAATTTGGATTTTTTTATTATTGAGTTATTAATTTGATTTTCAGATATGTCATTCATAGTGTACAGAAATACAATTAATTTTTAGCATATTGCTCTTGTATCCTGGAACTTTGTTAAATTAATTTGCTACTTCTAATGGGTTTTAATATTAAGTAAATTCCTCAAGGTTTTCCATGTATAAGATTACCTTCAAATATACTTTGACTTTTCCTGTCTAATCTGAATGCTTTTGATTTCTTTTTCTTACCCTCATGCCCCACATAGAATCTCTGGTATGATGTTGAACAGAAACAATGAAAGCAGTCATCCTTGCCTTCTTTCTCATTTTAGGGGACAAAGTATCCTGTTTTTCTCCACTAAGTTTTAGTAGCTGTGGGTTTTTCATAGATATCCTTTATCAGATTCAGGAAATTATTTTCTATTCCTAGTTTATTGACTTTTTTAAAAAAATCATGAGGGAGTGTTGATTTTTTCAAATCCTTTTCCTACATCTATTGAGATGATCATATTGATTTTATCCTTTATTCTATTAATATAATGTATTGTGTTAACTCAATTTTGGATGTTAAATTTGCCTTTTTTGTATAAATCCCACTTGGCTTCAGTGTGTAATTCTTTATACTGTTTCTAAGTTTGGTGTGCTAGTATTTTGTTGAGAATTTTTGCGCCTGTATTCATAAGAAATGTTAGTCAGTAATTCTCTCATCATGTTTTTGTCTGATTTTGGTATCAGCCTATTACTGGCCTCATAACCATATGGTATCACTTACATGTGGAATCTAAAATATTTATGACACAAATGAACATATCCTTGAAACAGAAATAGAGAACAGACTTGTGGTTGCCAGTGGGAAGAGCTGGTGGGGAAGGAAAGGATTGAGAGTTTGAGATTAGCAGATACAAACCATTATATATAGGATGGCTAAACAACAAAGTCCTGCTATATAGCACACAGAACTATATTCAATATCCTGGGATGAACCATAATGAAAAAGAATGTGAACACACACACACATATGTAACTGAATCACTTAGCTATACAGCAGAAATTAACACAACATTGTAAGTAAATCATACTTCAATAAAATCTTTAAAAGACCCAGAATTGCCAGAGTAATCCTGAGGAAAAATAACAAAACAGGAGGTATAACCTCTCAGACTTCAGACAATACTACAAAGCTACAATAACCAAAACAGTGTGGTACTGGCACAAAATGGATATATATGGAACAGAATAGAGAGCCAGAAATAAACCCACACACCTATGGTCAATTAATCTTGAACAAAGGAGGTAAGGATATACAATGGAAAAAGACAATCTCTTTGGCAAGTGGTGCTGGAAAAGTTGGACAGCCACATGCAAATGAATGAAGCTAGAACACACCCTCACCCCATATACAAAAATAAACCCAAAATGGCTTAAAGACAAGACCGGACACCATAAAACTCCTAGAAGAGAACATTTTATGACATAAACCAATGTTTTCTTAGTTTCCCAAGGCAACAGAAATAAAAGCAAAAATAAACAAATAGAACCTAATCAAACTTACAAGCTTTTACACAGGAAAAGAAACCATAAACAAAATGAAAAGACAACCTACAATATGGAAGGAAATATTTGCAAATGATGCAACTGACAGGGCTTAATTTCCAAAATACACAGATGGCTCATACAACAACAACAAACTACAATCAAAAAATGGGCTGATGATCTAAATAGACATTTCTCCAAAGACATACAGGTGGCCAACAAGCACATGAAAAGATGCTCAATATCACTATTAGAGAACTGCAGGTCAAACCTACAATGAGGTACCACGTTACAATGATCAGAATGGCCATCATTAAAAATTTTTCAAATAACAAATGCTGGAGAAGTTGTGGAGAAAAGGGAGCCCTCCTACACTAGGGTTGGAATGTGGTACATCCACTATTGGCCCAGCCACCCTGGAAAACAGTACAGAGGTTCCTCAAAAACCTAGAAATAGTGTTTCCATATGATTGAGCAATCCCACTCCTGAGCACATATCTAGACAAAACTATAATTCAAAAAGACACATGCATCCCTATGTTCATAGCAGCACTATTCACAATAGCCAAGACATGGAAACAACCTAAATGCCTATTGACAGGTTGAGTGTATAAAGAAAATATGGTCTCTCTCTCTCTATGTGTGTGTGTGTGTGTTTGTGTGTGTGTGTGTGTGTATGTATATGTATGTGTATGTATATATATATATATATATATATATATATATATGGAACATAACTCAACATAATAAAAGCCATATACTATATGACAAACCAACAGCAAACATTATCCTTAATGGTGAAAACTGAAAGCATTTCCTCTAAAATCAGGAATAAGACAAGGTGTCCACTCTCACCACTGCTATTCATATAGTTTTGGAAGTCCTAGCCACAGCAATCAGAGAAGAAAAAGAAATAAAAGGAATCCAGATTGGAAAAGAAGTAAAACTCACTGTTTGCAGATGACATGATCATCTACATAGAAAACCCCAAAGATACCACCAGAAAATTACTAGAGCTAATCAATGAATATAGTAAAGTTTCGGAATATAAAATTGATACACAGAAATCTCTTGCATTCCAATACATAACAATGAAAAAAACAGAAAGAGAAATTAAGGAAACAGTCCCATTTACCATTGCAATGAAGAGAATAAAATATTTAGGAATAAATTTACCCAAAGAAACAAAAGACCTATATATAGAAAACTATAAAACACTGATGAAAGAAATCAAAGATGACACAAATAAATGGGGAAAAATACCATGTCCGTGGATTGGAAGACTCAATATAGTGAAAATGAGTATATTACCCAAAACAATCTATAGATTCAACACAATCCCTGTAAAGCTACCAATGGTATTTTTCACAGAATTAGAACAAATAATTTCACAATTTGTATGGAAACACAAAAAAACTCAAATAGCCAAAGCAGTCTTGAGAAAGAAGAATGCAACTGGAGGGATCAACCTTCCTGACTTCAGATTATACTATTAAATTACAGCCCTCAAGATAGTATAGTACTGGCACAAAGACATAAATATAGATCAATGTAACAAAATAGAAAGCCCAGAGATAAATCTATGCACCTGTGGACACCTCATTTTCAACAAAAGAGGCAGAACTATACAATGGAGAAAAGACAATGTCTTTAACAAGTGGTGCTGGGAAAACTGGTCAACCATGTATAAAAGAATGAAACTAGAACACTTTCTAACACTATACACAAAAACAAACTCAAAATGGATTAAAGATATAAGACCAGAAACTATAAAATTCTTAGAGAAAAACATAGGCAGAACACTCTGTTGCATAAATCACAGCAAGATCCACCATAACCCACCTCATAGAGTAATGGAAATAAAAACAAATGGGACCTAATTAAAATTAAAAGCTTTTGCATAATGAAGGAAACTATAAGGAAGGTGAAAAGGCAGCCTTCAGAATGGGAGAAAATAATAGCAAACAAAAAAACTGACAAAGAATTAATCTCCACAATATACAAGGAGCCCATGCAACACAATACCAGAAAAACAAACAATCCAATCAAAAAGTGGGCCAAGAACTAAACAGACATTTCTCCAAAGAAGACATACAGATGGCTAATAAACACATGAAAAGATGATCAACATCACTCATTATTAGAGAAATGCAAATCTAAACCATAACGAGGTATCATCTCACACCAGTCAGAATGGCTGCCATCAAAAAGACTCAGTTCAGTTCAGTTGCTCAGTTGTGTCTGACTCTTTGCAACCCCATGGACTGCAGCACACCAGGCCTCCCTGTCCGTCACCAACTCCTGGAGTTTACTCAAACTCATGTCCATTGAGTCAGTGATGCCATACAACAATCACATCCTCTGTTGTCCCCTTCTCCTCCCGCCTTCAATCTTTGAATTCATCAGGGTCTTTTCCAATAAGTCAGTTCTTTGTATCAGATGGCCAAAGTTTTGGAGTTTCAGCTTCAACATCAGTCCTTCCAATGAATATTCAAGACTGATTTCATTTAGGATGGACTGGTTGGAACTCCTTGCAGTCCAAGAGACTCTCAAGAGTCTTCTCCAACATCACAGTTCAAAAGTATCAGTTCTTCGGTGCTCAGCTTTCTTTATAGTCCAACTCTCACATCCATACATGACTACTGGAAAAGCCAAGGCTTGACTAGACAGACCTTTGCTGGCAAAGTACTGTCTCTGCTTTATAATATGCTGTCTAGGTTGGTCATAATTTTTCTTCCAAGGAGTAAGCATTTAATTTCATGGCTGCAGTCACCATCTGCAGTGGTTTTGGAGCCCCAAAGAATAAAGTCTGTCACTGTTTCTACTGTTTCCCCAACTATTTGCCATGAAGTGATGGGACCAGATGCCATGATCTTAGCTTTCTAAATGTTGAGCTTTAATCCAACTTTTTCACTCTCCTCTTTCACTTTCATCAAGAGGCTCTTTAGTTCTTCTTCATTTTCGGCTATAAGGGTGGTGTCATCTGCATATCTGAGGTTATTGATATTTCTCCCAGCAATCTTGATTCCAGCTTGTGCTTCTTCCAGCCCAGCATTTCTCATGATGTACTCTGCATATAAGTTATATAAGCTGCTGCTACTAAGTCACTTCAGTCGTGTCCAACTCTGCGACCCCATAGATGGCAGCCCACCAGGCTCCCCCATCCCTGGGATTCTCCAGGCAAGAACACTGGAGTGGGCTGTCATTTCCTTCTCCAATGCATGAAAGTGAAAAGTGAAAGTTAAGTCAGTCAGTCATGTCTGACCCTTAGCGACCCCATTGCAGCCTACCAGGCTCCTCCGTCCACGGGATTTTCCAGACAAGCAAACTGGAATGGGGTGCCATTGCCTTCTCCAGTTATATAAGCACAGTGACAATATACAGCCTTGACTTACTCCTTTCCATATTTGGAACTAGTCTGTGGTTCCACGTCCAGTTCTAACTGTTGCTTCCTGACCTGCATACAGATTTCTCAAGAGGCAGATCAGGTGGTCTGGTATTCCCATCTCTTTCAGAATTTCCCACAGTTTATTGTGATCCACACAGTCAAAGGCTTTGGCATAGTCAATAAAGCAGGGGGAAAAAAAGTTTTTCTGGAACTCTCTTGCTTTTTTGATGATCCAGCGGATGTTGGCAATTTGATCTCTGGTTCCTCTGCCTTCTCTAAAACCAGCTTGAACATCTGGAAGTTCACAGTTCACATACTGTTGAAGCCTGGCTTGGAGAATTTTGAGCATTACTTTGCTAGCGTGTGAGATGAGTGCAATTGTGCAGTAGTTTGAGCATTCTTTGGCATTGCCCTTCTTTGGGATTGGAATGAAAACTGACCTTTTCCAGTCCTGCGGCCACCGCTGAGTTTTCCAAATTTGCTGGCATATTGAGTGCAGCACTTTTACAGCATCATCTTTCAGGATTTGAAATAGCTCAACTGGAATTCCATCACCTCCACTAGCTTTGTTCGTAGTGATGCTTTCTAAGGCCCACTTGACTTCACATTCCAGGATGTCTGGCTCTAGGTCAGTGATCACACCATAGTGATTATCTAGGTCATGAATATCTTTTTTTGTACAGTTCTTCTGTGTATTCTTGCCACCTCTTCTTAATATCTTCTGCTTCTGTTAAGTCCATGCAATTTCTGTCCTTTATCATGCCCATCTTTGCATGAAATGTTCCCTTGGTATCTCTAATTTTCTTGAAGAGATCTCTAGTTTTTCCCAGTCTATTGTTTTCTTCTATTTCTTTGTACTGATCGCTGAGGAAGGCTTTCTTATCTCTCCTTGCTATTCTTTGGAACTCTGCATTCAGATGCTTATATCTTTCCTTTTATCCTTTGCTTTTCGCTTCTCTTCTTTTCACAGCTATTTGAAAGATCTCCTCAGACAGCCATTTTGCTTTTGCAAACTCTCTTACACTGTTGGTGGGAATGCAAACTGGTACAGCCACTATGCAGAACAGTTTGGAGAATCCTTAAAAAACTGGAAATAGAACTGCCATATGTCTCAACAATCGTACTGCTGGGCATACACAGTGAGGAAATCAGAATTGAAAGAGACACATGTACCTCAATGTTCACTGCAGCAGTGTTTACAATAGCTGGGACATGGAAGCAACCTAGATGTTCATCAGAAGATGAACGTATAAGGAAGTTGTGCTACATATACAAAATGGAATATTACTCAGCTACAAAAGAGAACATATTTGTGTCAGTTCTAATGTGGTGGATGAAACTGGAGCCTATTATACTGGAGCCTATTAAACTGGAGCCTATTATACTGGAGTGAAGTTAGAAACAGAAACACCAATACAGTATATTAACATATATATATGGAATTTAGAAAGACGGTAACAATGATCCTACATGCAAGGCAGCAAAAGAGACACAGATAGATGTAAAGAACAGACTTTAGCACTATGTGGGAGAAGGCAAGGGTGGGATGATTTGAGAGAATAGCATTGAAACATGTATATTGCCATTTGTAAAATAGATGACCAGTGAAAATTTGAAGCATGAAGCAGGGCACTCAAAACTGGTACTCTGGGAGAACCCAGAGAGATGGGGTGGGGAGGGCAGAGGGGTTCAGGATAGGGGGACACAAGTGCACCTGTGGCCGATTCATCTCCATGCATGGCAAAAATCACAATACTGTCAACTAATTATCCTCCAATTACAATAAATAAATTAAAAATGTAAAAACAAAAAGCCTCTTGATGAAAGTGAAAGAGGAGAGTGAAAAAGTTGGATTAAAGCTCAACATTCAGAAAACTAACATCATGGCATCTGGTCCCGTCAATTCATGGGAAATAGATGGGGAAACAGTGGAAACAGTGTCAGACTTTTTTGGGGGGGCTCCAAAATCACTGCAGATGGTGATTGCAGCCATGAAATTAAAAGACACTTACTCCTTGGAAGGAAAGTTATGACCAACCTAGATAGCATATTCAAAAGCAGAGACATTACTTTGCCAACAAAGGTCCATCTAGTCAAGGCTATGGTTTTTCCAGTGGTCATGTATGGATGTGAGAGTTGAACTGTGAAGAAAGCAGAGTGCCAAAGAATTGATGCTTTTGAACTGTGGTGTTGGAGAAGACCTTTGAGAGTCCCTTGGACTGCAAGGAGATCCAACCAGTTCATCCTAAAGGAGATCAGTCCTGGGTGTTCATTGGAAGGACTGATGCTGAAGCTGATACTCCAATACTTTGGCCACCTCATGTGAAGAGTTTACTCATTGGAAAAGACCCTGATGCTGGGAGGGATTGGGGGCAGGAGGAGAAGGGGACAACAGAGGATGAGAGGGCTGGATGGCATCACCAACTCGATGGACATGAGTTTGGGTGAACTCCAGGAGTTGGTGATGGACAGGGAGGCCTGGCGTGCTGCAATTCATGGGGTTGCAAAGAGTCGGACGTGACTGAGCGACTGAACTGAACTGAACTGAACTGAAAAACAAAAAGAATAAAATAGTACTCAGCCATAAAAAAAGAATGAAATAATACCATTTCAGCAACATGAACAGACCTAGGGATTATTATACAAAGTGAAGTAAGTCAGAAAGACAAATGCCATGTGATATCACTTATATGTGGAATCTAAAATATGACAGATGAATTTATCTATGAAACAGAAACAGACTCACAGACAGAGAACCAACTTGTGGTTGCCGAGGCGGGGGGGATAGACTGGGAGTTTGGGATTAGCAGATGCAAACTGTTATATATGGAATTTATAAACAATGAGGTCCTACTGTATAGCACAGGGAGCTACATTCAATATCCTGTGATAAACCATAATGGAAAAGAAATACAAAGTATGTGTGTATGTGTATGTGTGTATAAATATATATAAAATACATATACATACCTAATGTATGTGTATATGTATATACACACATATATACACACATACATACCTGAATCACCTTGCTGTACAGCAGAAATTAACATTGTAAGTCAACTATAATTCAGCAACTTAAAAAACATTACCAGTTATATGCGTGCATGCACGCTGAGTCGCTTCAGTCATGTCCAGCTCTTTGCGACCCTATGGACTGTAGCACACCAGGCTCTTCTGTCCATGGGATTCTCCAAGCAAGAATACTGGAGTGGGTTCTCATTTCCTACTCCAGGGGATCTTCTCTATCTAGCAACTGAACTCACATCTCCTATGTCTCCTGCACTGGCAGGCAGGTTCTTTACCACTAGTGCCGCCTAGGAAGCCCCTTACCAGTCACAGGTGCAAATTATTATTTGACTGTTGGCTTAATTTTCAGGTATCTGAGTTTGGACATATTTAAATGTTTGCAATCCACTTTGATTTGCTTTTGCGTGTGTTTATTCATAATCTTGTCTATTTTTCCTATGAAGTTTCTTTTCTTTGTCAATATGTTAAGGTTACTTTAAATATTATAAGACCCATGTTGTATGCAATGCAAAGAGATTTGGGGAATATTATTTTCATATTAAATTTGTGTATACTATATTGTGTTATAAAATTTCCTTTCAATTCTGACTTGAACTAATGTCCCCCCTATTTTCTGTAAAAACAATTTTAGGTTCTCAGATCTGATCAACAATGTCCCCATGCCCTATATATCCTATGCATGTTTCTTGAGTTTTATGTAGTATTTTATTTTTATATTTAAGACTTTAATGTATATAAAATATTCATGTATATGGCCTTAGACATTTTTTTTAGATGGATAGCGAGTTGTACCAATACCATTATGAAATAATCCACTCTTTTCCTGTGGATTAAAATGTATCTTTGCCACTTTTGCTGCTTCTCACAGTTATTAGTCTTTGGTATATAACAAGTTTAACTTGTTAACATTTAATACTTGTACTGACATATTCATAAGTGAACAGTCAGGATTTTTATACTATCTTCATAAGATTTTGGTGTTTTGCTAGCTGCCTGTTAAATTGGCTAGTTTTCTGTTTTTTTTCTATATCTGAACATACATAACATTTGATTGTTTATTAGAAATGATGGATGAAAGTCAGCTTTGAATTTGTCTTGTTGCCTTTTTAGTGATAAATTTTAAATTATGTTTCCAGCATTATCTAGGGTAATATTGTATTCTATTTTTTCCCTTCTTGAATCAATCGTGGTAATACATATATTTTTTAGGAAATTATATATTTATTCTAAGTTTTTCAATTGATTCCATAAAGTTGTAGCTATGATTTTCCCTTAATTATTTTAATTTCCTTTCTGTTTGCAGTCATGTCTTCTTTCTCATAATATTACATGTTTCTCTCTTCCTCTACCTCTCTGAGTGTGTGTGTGTGTCTCTCTCTCTAACAAAACCCATAATTGGTCTATTTTATGCCTGGAAAATCCCATGGACAGAGGAGCCTGGTAGGCTGCAGTCCATGGGGTTGCTAAGAGTCAGACAAAACTGAGCAACTTCACTTTCACTTTTCACTTTCATGCATTTGAGAAGGAAGTGGCAACCCACTCCAGTGTTCTTGCCTGGAGAATCTCAGGGACAGGGGAGCCTGGTGGGCTGCTGTCTATGGGGTCACACAGAGTCAGACACAACTGAAGCAACTTAGCAGCAGCAGCAGCAGCAGCATTGGTCTTTCCAAGGAAACATTTTTGGGGTTTCATTGCTTTCTTAAAAACTTGATCAATTCTATACTTCATTAAATCCTTCCTATCTTTTGTTTCTTTTTTCTGATTAAATTTCTTTAAATTTCTTAGCTTAGTCTTATTTTTAAATTTTAAAATGAATGCATTTATCAATTTAATTTGTAGCTGTACATTTTCCCCTGAGAATAGTATTTTTTTTGTTTGTTTTTAACTTCTGTAGGTTTTGGTATGTGAGTATTTATGTCTTCATTGCTTTCTAGGTTTGTAATTCAATTATTTAGGGGTATTGTTTTTAGTTTTCAACTAATTTTGATTTTGCTTATTTTGGGTAACTATTTCTGAAAGAGATGGGAATACCAGACCACCTGACTTGCTTGTTGAGAAATCTGTATGCAGGTTAGGAAGCAACAGTTAGAACTGGACATGGAACAACAGCCTGGTTCCAAATAGGAAAAGGAGTACGTCAAGGGCGTATATTGTCACCCTGCTTATTTAACTTATATGCAGAGTACATCATGAGAAACGCTGGGCTGGAAGAAGCACAAGCTGGAATCAAGATTGCTGGGAGAAATATCAATAGCCTCAGATATTCAGATGACACCACCCTTATAGCCGAAAATGAAGAAGAACTAAAGAGCCTCTTGATGAAAGTGAAAGAGGAGAGTGAAAAAGTTGGCTTAAAGCTCAACATTCAGAAAATTAACATTATGGCATCCTGTCCCATCACTTCATGGCAAATAGATGGGAAAACAGTGGGAAGAGGGGCTGACTTTCTTTTGGGGGGCTCCAAAATCACTGCAGATGGTGACTGCAGCCATGAAATTAAAAGACACTTACTCCTCAGAAGGAAAGTTATGACCAACATAGATAGCATATTAAAAAGCAGAGACAGTACCTTGCCAACAAAGGTCCATCTGGTCAAGGCTCTGGTTTTTCCAGTAGTCATGTATGGATGTGAGAGTTGGACTATAAAGGAAGCTGAGCACTGAAGAATTGATGCTTTTGAACTGTGGTGTTGGAGAAGACTCTTGGGAGTCCCTTGGACTGCAAGGAGATTCAGCCAGTCCATCCTAAAGGAGATCAGTCCTGGGTGTTCATTGGAGGGACTGATGTTGAAGCTGAAACTCCTAAACTCTGAAACTTCAACTTTGTTGAAGTGCTGACTCATTTGAAAAGACCCTGATGCTGGGAAAGATTGAGGGCAGGAGGATAAAGGGACGAGAGAGGATGAGATGGTTGGATGGCATCACCAACTCAATGGACATGGGTTTGGGTAGACTCCGGGAGTTGGTGATGGACAGGGAGGTCTGGTGTGCTGTGGTTCATGGGGTCGCAAAGAGTTGGACACAAGTGAGCAACTGAACTATGTCTGGATTTCTGAATTTGTTGGATTTTGATTAAGGAATGTGAATTTTATAATCTCTTTAATTTTATTAATTTCTTTTGTGACCAAGTATATAATTGCATATATTCCTGGTGGCAATAAGTTGGCATAGTGATTGGGAGAACAATTTGTCAGTGTCCAGTATTGCTATGGATGTGTGTATTCTGTGACACAGCCATTCCACTTATATTAATAGATTTGTATGAAACTCATACATATGCACAATGTCTCCTGTATATGTATATGGGTGTGTTTACAAGTTTGCACAAACATATTGGGAAGATAATGTGCATATATATGTATATATATACATGTATATGTATACATATATAAAATTTTATTAAAAAAAAACTGGAATATTTGCAAATGAAGTGACCAATGAGGGATTAATCTCAAAATATCAAACAGGTTGTGCAGTGGTATATAAGAAAAACAACTCAGTGCAAAAATTGGCAGAATATCTATATAGACCATTTCTCCAAACAAGACATACAGATGGCCAAAAAGCCACATGAAAATATGCTCAATATCACTAATTATCAGAGAAAGGCAAACAAGACTACAATGGGTTAAATTATATATACATCTGTGTGTATACACATGTATGTATATATATGCATGCATGTATAACAATCACTTTGTTATAAACTAACAGAATATTGTAAATCAACTATATTCTGATAAAATTTTAAAAGCACTGGAATTACCCTAATTATTGTACAGATAAGTGGCCTCACACTGGTCAGAATGGCCATCATCAAAAGTCTACAAACAATAAATGCATGAGAAAGAGTGGAGAAAAGAGAATCCTTTAACATTGTTGGTGGAAATGTAAACTGGTAAAACCACTGTGGAGAATAGTATGGAGGTTCCTTACAAAATAGAACTACCATATGATCCAGCTACCCCACTTCTGGGCATAAATGCAGAGAAAACCATACTTTGAAGGGATACACGCACCCCAATATTCATTGCAGCACTATTTACATTAGCCAAGACATGCAAACAACCTAAATGTCCATTGACAGAGGAATGGATAAAGAAGATGAGGTACACATATACAATGGAATACTACTCAGCCATAAAAAGAATAAAAACATGTCACTTGCAGTGATGTGGATGACCTAGAGATTGTCACACGAAGTGAAGTCAGAGAGAGATAAATATCATGATATCACTCATATGTGGGATCCAATTTTTAAGATTATATAAATGAACTTACATACAAGACAGAAATAGTCTTACAGATTTTAAAAACAAACTTCAGTTATCAAAAGGGAAACATCAAAGAGAGGGATAAATTAAGGGATTGGGATTAATATATACACACTACTATTTATAAAATAGATAACTAAGAAGGACCTACCATACAGAACAGGAAACTCAGTATTCTATAATAGCCTAAATAGGGAATGGGAAAAGAATATGAAAATTATATATATGTCTGTGTGTATACACATATATGTATATATATATGCATGTATAACAATTATTTGGCTATAAACTAACACAATTTTGCAAATCAACTATACTCTGATAAAACTTTAAAAGCACTGGAATTACCCTAATTATCCTACAGGTAAGTGGCCTTTATAACAGGATTGAGTAAATGAAGTACAGTTGAGTCCCACAGTGAATTTCTATACAATAATTAAAATTAATGTGTATAACAACATAGATGAATCAACACAGAAATATAATACGGGATGCAGACAGTAAGACATGAAGTGCTATGCACAGTATGGAAGCATCTATTTAAATCTGAAGTGCTTGCACCAATACTACACATTATTTGTGCAAGCATCCACATGTATCCACATACAAAAATATACATGAAGAGGTTACATATCAACTTTCAGATGTTGGTTCTCCCTCTGGGGACAGGGAGGGAGGTGTGAAGCCATACTGTATTATTTACTATTTAAAAGAAAATTGAAACAAAGATGGTAAAATGATAGCAGCTGTTTAATCTCCGAGGAAAGTACCTGGGTGTCTTATTATTGCCTATTCTCTCGCTTGCATTATTAGACAGAGCAGTTGTTCGGCTGGTTCACCACTGTTACTCAGCGTGAAGCACCGAGCTGAGGAAATTTCTCAATTTTAAACAAGTTAGGAAGTGAAGTTCAAGTTAAATTACACAAGAGCCTAAAACTAAAAGAAATGACTTTTTTAGCCTAGAAAATAGACTTGACAAGATTAGGATGAATCGCTTTAAATTATTGCAGAGATTTCTAATAGAAGAATTGGATTTGTTCTGCCTAGGGGGCAAATGTAGAAACAGTGGTTTGGAACTGAGAAGTCTCAGATCCTAACCCAAGTTATGGCAGATCAACCCAATGGCCAGAAGTATCTACAACGAGAGGAAGTGACTTTTTTGACAGATGTTCAAACAAAGGTAAAACAACCCTGTAAATGCAAGATGTAGCAATGCTCCACAATACTAACGGATATACTTTACTGAGTGCTTTCTATATTTTAAGCATTTTAAGCGTACTAATTTTTAAAATTTCCATAACAACCTTATGAGTTTATAGCAGTTTGTACAAATAACTGCTATGAGGCTTGCAAAGCACATACCACAGTATCTGGCACTTGATCATCTCACAGGGAATCATGTAGTTATTATTTTACGAACAAGCTTGATTAGGACCCCACTTCTTATCCCAAACTTGGTAGTCAACCAGAGGGTTATTATAAGGAGAATAGACACTGAGTCTTAACACATTCATACACAGTGAATTTACTACCTAAGTCACTCCTTCGTGAGGTGGTTAGACATAGAATAAGGAAGCAAGGATGAGGTGCAGGTATTTCGACCAAGATAACACACGCCTGTCAAACCTGGGTGTTGGAGAAGGCATTGAACCCAGAAGTCTGTAAGCTTGGAGTAGTAGAAAGGTCTCTGTCTTTTACAAGTGGCTTTGTGTCCCTGAGCTAGTACTTTTATGTCACCGAATCTGGGTCTCCTTAGCTTGAAGTCACCTTTGTCTCCAAATTCTATGCTGTTTAGATCCCATGTGGGGTCAGTGGAGACAAGTTCTCAGAAAACAGATGACCCAATTCAGTTGACCCTTGAACAATGTAAATGTTAGGGGTGCTGACCCCTTAATAATTGAAGTTCTACGTGTAACTTCTGACTCCCCCAAACCTTAACCACTTACAGCCTACTGTTGAAGGAAGTTTTACCTTACCTATTTAATGTAAGCAATTGGTTAACACATATTTTATATGTTATGTGTATTATATACTGTATTCTTACAATAAAGTAAGCTAGAGAAAAGAAGATGTGTTAAAATCATAGGGACTTTGCTAGTGGTCCAGTGGCTAAGACTTTGGGCTTCCAGTGCAGGGGGCCTGGGTTTGATCTCTGGTCAGGGAACTGGATCCTGCATGCTTCAACTAAGAGTTGGCAGGCTGCAATCCCGCATGCCCCAGTGAAGATCAAAGACCCCAAGGGATGCAATTAAGACCTGGTGCAGCCAAATAAATAATAAATATAATAATTATTATATTTAACTTATAAAATAATTTAAAATAATTGTATTTTATTATTAAAATAAAAGTAGTAAAAAAAATTATAAAGAAGAGAAATACATTTATACTATATATGGGTATTTATTGCAAAAAAACCCCACATAAGTGGACCTGTGCAGTTCAAACTCATGTTATTCTAGGGTCACCTGTACACAAACAGGAGACAGAAGCTCTTTCCTTAATTTAAACCTGTTGATAAACCTGCTGTATTAACTATCAGGCCTGTTTGCATACTGCATCCTATGTGGCTGCTTCCTCCCAATGATGGACATGTTCGGAGCTTTTCAGATCCTGGGAATGATTTGGGTGGATAATGTCAGCTGATTATGAATTTCTGATGTGTGGCCCATAGCTATTGGTGATGAATCAGGCTGCTACACAAGGGGACTTTTGATCAAGAGCACATTTCCGCATAATGAGAGGTAAAGTAGTGCAGATTAATGGTGTCAGCATTTTAATGGGACCTGGGAAAATGGCTGGGTGATGGATTCTTTTTGCAGAGAGCAGCCCAGTCTTCTGCTTCTCAGATTTGCATCCGGGAGAGCCCAAGGGGAGCCACTGAAAGGCCATTGCCTCTCCCTTTGACAGGTGTTGGCACAAGAGTTTCCTTTTTGTGGGCACCTCCTCTTTGGGGCTGTCCTTTCCCTCACTGCATGTGATACTCGGAGCAAGAGACAAGGGACATTGTCCAGGGTCAGGAATGTCAGAAGCACCATCATTAAAAAACATGAAGGAAGTGTATAGTCATTGGGGAGTGCTAGGGTCATGAACGTGGCACTTGCCAAGCAAGGAAAACTTATGAAAGTGGCCCATCTTTATGTCTGGGTGTGGGTGTACACTGGACCTGCCCTCTACATAAGCTTTGTTACCTCAAGTAAACCTGGAGGAGGAAGACCTGTCAGTACGTGAACATCACCTGTAAGCAGCAGACAGGGCCAAGCTCAAGGCCAAGACATTTCATGAGGTTTGGGCTATTGCTCTGAATACCAAGTCATATCTACTGAACATCTACAGGATGCGGAGAAGATGCACACCCTTTGCACTTATCATTTCAGTGAATAATCCCCCTGCAGTGAAGGTATTCATATTACCATTTTATGGATGAGGAACCCTAGGCATTGGGTGTTTATCTGCCTCTTTTGAAATTACATAGAAAACAATAATAACAGCAGTAATAATCATGATTATACTCATGATCATAATTGCTAACATTTGCACAGCTTTCACGATGAGCTGTCTCCACTCTTCCATGAGCCTGCTGGGTATGAATTTACCAGAGTATCAAAATAATGCTACAAGATCAGGCATTGTAGTTTTACATGTACAAATGTGGAAACTGAGGCACCATAAGGTTATATAACTTGCCCAGGGTCACATAGTAAGTTATAAAGATATGATTTGAATCTTAGCATCTTGTATTAACCTCTATGCTTATGAGTCAGATGTAAATGCCAACTTGTAGTGATAACTGGAGTACACTTTTCCCAGTCCTCCCTGCTTCCTTGTGTAACTCCACATCTGCCTGTGAACTGCTAAAATTACACACTGATAAATATTTATATAAATGTCACTGACCCCTAAATTGAGTTGGTCTCTGCTATATGTTTGCATGCTATTCTTCCTCACTTTTAACACCCATCACAATTTCCTATGAATTCTTACATAACACTGTGTCTTACCTTGTAGATTTTAAGCTGCAGCAGGGCAGGTGATGGATCATCTTTGCTGAACAGCATCCATATGAATAAAATCACATTTCTAATTGTTACCACATTTCACAAATACTCTTGACAGCATATTGGCAACTGGGAAGGTGTATTTTATAAGGTCTAAGATAAATATTCACTGGAAGGACTGATGCTGAAGCTCCAATACTTTGGTCACCTGATGTGAAGAGCTGACTCTCTGGAAAAGACCCTGATGCTAGGAAAAATTGAGGGCAGAAGAACGGGGCGACAGAGGATGAGGTGGTTGGATGACATCACCTACTCAATGGACATGAGTCTGAGCAAACTCTGGGAGATGGTGAAGGACAGGGAAGTCTGGCATGCAGGAAGTTCATGGGGTTGCAAGGAGTCAGACACAACTTAGTGACTGAACAACAACAAGATAAAATATAAAACCATATGTCTAAGCAAACATTCCTACTGGAATTTTTATGGTGCTCCAGGGGGCACCATAAGAATTAGACAAGAGCATTCCTGAGCAGTGAACACTGAGCTGCAGCAGTGATGCCTGATGCCCCAGGACAGCCAAAGAGAAGAGAAAACCCCTTCTTACCATGTGCTATGAAAACAGCAAATAAACCATGATTTCAAATACAAGCTCTAAATTGAAAAACTATATGCCTTGACTTGCAATCAAATTTCCTCACCATGGCAACTCTGTCTGGCATGATTAGTGATAGGGAGCAAATATGGTGCATTATTAATGATAGCGAGTGGGTTTTCTAAGCTAAGTCATGGAATAAACATTTGTAGATGAAGGGATGAACAAATGATTGAATAAATGAATCAATATAATACATTCGTGTTTGCTCTAAGGAAACCTAAGAATTTTTCCCCTAAGGAAAAATTGATGCTTCTCCACCACAAGATGCTTCTATTTCCAATGATCCTTTATGTGTACACACTACAGTTTCAGGCCTGTTTCCTGGTGACTGTCTATGGTCTAAAGATGAACATTAGGATCTGCATTTTACAAACGAAGAAAGGGCAGTTTGCAGAGGTGAAGAAATTTTTTTAAAATGATGCATCATGGGGACCTCCCTGGTAGTCCAGTGGTTAAGAATCCACCATGCAATGCAGGAGACATGGTTCCATCCCTGGTTGGAGAACGAAGACCCCACGTGCCACAGGGCAACTAAGCCCACGCACCACAACTACTGAGCCCACAGGCCACAACTGGGGAGTCTGTGCACTGCAGAGATATGATACAGAGGAGACCCTGCACATCATAAGTAACACCAGCACAGCCAAATAAATAAAATAATGTATCATTATTGTTGTTGCTGTTATCTTACATATGCCCTTGCCTTTGAGCAACCTGTTATATGCTAGGGATGATCAGCCCAAAGACAAGCTCAAGTGCAGCAGAGACTAATGGGCTTGGCTGCCTACCAAGAAAAGAGTGGAGGGTCCCAGAGACCAGCACAGCTAAGGACTGCCAGCTGGATCTGAGGAACAAGCAGAGAACTCAGCTACTGCCCCATTTAGAGCAGCACTTACTATGTTCTCAGATCTGTAGTGGTGACCTACTTCTTGTGGCCTCCTCATGCTGGGACATTTGCTCATTTTTCTGCTCCCGAAATCCATGACACTCTGATGTTTATAAGTCCAATGTCAGTCTCACTGCTTGGAATGTGTCTTTAATATTAAAAATGTTTCATGAGACGTGGCTTTGTTTATTCAAACCTCATTCTTCCCTCACATCTTAATGATTTTAAAGCTCAGACTATTAATCTTACCCAAGTTAAACCTTCCTCCCAATATGTTCTTTTATAGATATTTCTCAACACAGAAGCTTACATTCATTGCCCTCTATGGACTTTCTTGGGGACAGTAATTAGCTGTGAAGCCTTGTTATCAGTCAGAAATGCTGAAGGAAGTGTTCTAGTATTAGGTCCGACTGGGGGGGTGGAAGCTTTCTGGGGTATTCACCCTGCTGAAGTCACTGAATCAAACAATTTAATTCAGTTCATTTTGGGAAAAACATTGACTTGCTCTCTGCACTGGCTACTGTGTAAGTCTAGGGAATAAGATTTACTGAAGCCATCATCATATGGTGATAAGAAGTAAGAGATACAGTAGAATTACAAATAATGAGCTCCAGGTAGAAATTTATATAAATAGAGTTCTAGCAGGGACTTCCCTGGTGGTCTAGTGGTTAAGACTTCACCTTCTAAGAGCTGGGGGTACAGGTTCAATCCTTGTTTGGGGAACTAAGATCTCATGCTTCATGGTCAAAAAACACAAAACAGAAGACAAAAGCAATATTGTAACAAAGTCAATAAAGGCTTTAAAACTGGTCCACATCGAAAAAAAAATCTTAAAAAAAAATGTTGTTGGGGGAAGAATTAATTCCATCAGGGGAGTTGCTGGGCAAAGTTTCAGGACATAGATAAATACTGAACCAAAGTATGCACTAGACTAAGAAGGACGACACCATTTGACACCAAGGTAAGAGCAGGAGTGAAGACAGCAGAGGGGCACAAAATAGTTTGTGCGTTATGTTGGGAGAACTGTTTCTTCTGCTAGTGTTCTGGTTTCCTTCATTTCCAAGAATAAAATCTTCTTTCTCGGTGTTGGTTTTTTAAACTACTCTTCCTTCAACCTGTAACCATATCCCCAGCCCAGCTCTGTCCACTTGCCTACCTTCTTCCCATTCCTTTAATTCTCAGCTTCCATGCCACGTTCTCAAGCTGGCCTGTCCTAACACACTAGACTCAACTCTATCGTTTGCTTTATGCTCTCATCACGTTTTTGAAATCCTCTTTGTTAACTTTCATTACATCCTACATACTTGCTTAATGCCTACCTTCCTCAATCCAGGGTGTTAATTAAATAACGAGGTCATTAGACTGATATGTCTCTAATCCACAGACATAAGCACATTAAAATCTAGTGCTGTAAATACCTTGAAGCTAGGAAACTGAAACACTAGGGACAGCCAATCACAGACAAGGAGGCTTTCAGCTACAGCCAATCAAATACTTTCTTCTTCTTTGCTTCCACATTGTTTCTGTGTAAGTCTTACTTCTGGCTCCTGTTGGCAGAGAGCTCCTAAACCACTTCTGGTTTGGCATTGCCTGTTTACAATCAAGTTTTGCTCAAACAAACTCAAAAATTTTAATATGCCTCAGTTTATCTTTTAGAAGAGTAAACTCATGCAGGCTAGACTGTGTTTGGTTCTCCACGTGTTCTCAGTACCTTCCTCAAGACCTGATCCCTAGATACCACTTGTCAATTTGTTTCTTTGTGAAAATGGTGGGAACTGCCTAGAGATGAGGAAAACATTGACAAAGGAAGAGGAAATTACAGCAAGTTTGAGCGATGTCTTCCATGCAAACATGCTTCCAGACACCTTTATTTGAAAAGGCAAAGTAAATGGAAGAAACACAAACATAATTTTCTTTGAGCTTTTAAGGACTGTTTTATAGGAAAGGAAGATAAAATATGGGTAATTCACAACTATATATACATACATACACTTGGAGGCAGGAGGTAGATGGGCCCTGCCTCTAGGGTAAAGCAATTGGAGACTCCCTGTGGACCCGTACTCCAAGACGAGAATGGCAGGACTATTGAGAGAGGAGGCTGCTGCTAAGTCACTTCAGTCGTGTCTGACTCTGTGCGACCCCATAGACATCAGCTCACCAGGCTCCCCTGTCCCTGGGATTCTCCAGGCAAGAACACTGGAGTGAGAGGAGGCTAGGCCCCACCTAGATAGAAGGTAAGAAACCATATATTTCTCATCCTTGAAGTCTGGAGACCTCTCCAACTACACATGAGCAGAAAGGCTCCTTAGAGGTCAAAAGGGGTGTGATGCTAACTAATGCCAAACTACTCATAGGCCTCTTAGATTATATCCTGGCTAAGAGTCACATGGACACACAAGGGAGGATCCTGAGATATACCAAATATAGACTCTGAACCAGGTGAATCAAAATGATTGGCTGAGGAAAATCAGAAGAAATTCCCCATAAAAGTGATTCAAACTATCACAAATGCGTGACTCGGGGACTCTCTCTCTGAATCTACTCACATGTCGATGCTCATGTGAGTAGTACTCACATACTGTGCTCTTTTTTTCCTAAAAAGTACATACTTCTCTATTTTCCATCTTTGTGGGAATTTTTTTTTTTTTTTTCCTGCAAAGTCAAAGAATCAGGGCCTGTCACTGACCATTGGTCTAGTGGCTAGGATTTAGTGCTGTCACTGCCATGACCCAATCTCAATCTCTGGCTGGGAACTGAAGCCCTGCTTCAAACTGCTGCAGGCTGAGGCTCCCCTGGATCACACTGATAATGATTCCTGAGAACTTAATCTCACAGGAAATGATGGTACTAGAAAAATAGTCTCATATATGTGGCAGTCTTTAAATGTTCTTCAAAGTATGGAGTAATTTATCCATGCAAATACCTCAAAAGAAGAAAGGAAAACGAGGGGGAAGACTAAGGGTTCATTCATATCCATGGTAACGGGAAGTAGACGCAACCACATAAATGAAAAGGCCTGTCCAGTCTTACTAGAGGAACGTAGCACCTTGGCTAGTGGTTGATTGATTCATTCACCCAGTGAATGTTCACTGAGCACTTGCTCACTCAGTATCATGTCCATCGTTACACCAGGCTCAGACCTTTTTCTTACAGAATTCACCATCCAATAGGAGAAAGACATCAAATAAATAATTAAACGAGAATTAATTCACCGCAATGGCCAGGGCACTACCAAGGAGAAGCACAGATTTGAGGGTAGGCTTGGCCACGGGCAAGGCCATGAGAAGGCATCTAAGACAGCTCGTGCACTGGCACTGAGAGAGGGAAGCTAGAGTCAGGCCATGCTCACCAGGCCTTGCGGTGTCTTGAGTGCGTCTAGCCCACCTGCCGGCACCCATAACTCACGTGGGTTCATTTTTACTTTTCATCATGTAACGAGTGACACCAGATCAGTTCAGTCGCTCAGTCATGTCCAACTCTTTGCGACCCCGTGGACTGCAGCACGCCAGGCCTCCCTGTCCTTCACCACCTCCCGGAGTTTACTCAAACTCATGTCCTTTGGGTCGGTGATGCCATCCAACCATCTCATCCTCTGTCGAGCCCTTCTCCTCCTGCCTTTGATCTTTCCCAGCATCAGGGTCTTTCCCAATGAGGCAGTTCTTCGCATCAGGTGGCCAAAGTATTGGAGTTTCAGCTTCAGCATCAGTCCTTCCAATGAATATTCAGGATTGATTTCCTTTAGGATGGACTGGTTGGAACTCCTTATTGTACAAGAGACTCTCAAGAGTCTTCTCCAACACCACAGTTCAAATGCATCAATTCGTCAGCACTCAGCCCTCTTTATGGTCCAACTCTCACATCCATAAATGACCACTGGAAAAACCACAGCTTTGACTAGACTCACCTTTGTTGGCAAAGTAAGGTCTCTGCTTTTTAATATGCTGTCTAGATTGGTCATAACTTTTCTTCCAAGGAGCAAATGTCTTTTAATTTCATGGCTGCAGTCACCATCTGCAGTGATTTTGGAGCCCCAAAGAATAAAGTCTGTCACTGTTTCTACTGTTTGTCCAACTATTTGCCATGAAGTGATGGGACCAGATGCCATGATCTTGGTTTTCTGAATGTTGAGCTTTAATCCAACTTTTTCACTCTCCTCTTTAGTTTCAACAAGAGGCTCTTTAATTCTTCTTAGCTTTCTGCCATAAGGGTGGTTTCATCTGCATATCTGAGGTTATTGATATTTCTCCCAGCAATCTTGATTCCAGCTTGTGCTTCATCCAGCCCAGTGTTTCTCATGATGTACTCTACATATAAGTTAAATAAGTGACAATATACAGCCTTGACGTACTACTTTCCCTATTTGGAAGCAGTCTGTTGTTCCATGTCCAGTTCTAACTGTTGCTTCCTGACCTGCATATAGGTTTCTCAGGAGGCAGGTCAGGTAGCCTGGTCTTCCCATATGTTTAAGAATTTTCCATAGGTTGTTGTGGTCCACACAGTCAAAGGCTTTGACATAGGCAATAAAACAGAAATAGATTTTTTTCTGGAACTTTCTTGCTTTTTTGATGATCCAGCAGTTGTTGGCAGTTTGATCTCTGGTTCCTTTGCCTTTTCTAAATCCAGCTTGAACATCTGGAAGTTCACAGTTCACGTACTATTGAAGCCTGGCTTGGAGAATTTTGAGCTTAGCTTTACTAGTGTGTGAGATGAGTGCAATTGTGCGGTAGTTTGAACATTCTTTAGCATTGCCTTTCTTTGGGATTGGAATGAAAACTGACCTTTTCCAGTCTTGTGGCCACTGCTGAGTTTTCCAAATTTGCTGACATATTGAGTGCAGTACTTTTACAGCATCATCTTTTAGGATTTTAAATAACTCAACTGGAATTCCATTATCTCCACTAGCTTTGTTCATAGTGATGCTTCCTAAGGCCCACTTGACTTCTCATTCCAGGATGTCTGGCTCTAGGTTGGTGATCACACCATCATGATTATCTGGGTCATGAAGATCTTTTTGCGTAGTTCTTCTGTGTATTCTTGACGCCTCTTCTTAATATCTTTTGCTTCTGTTAGGTCCATACCATTTCTGTCCTTTATTGAGCCCATCTTTGCATGAAATGTTCCCTTGGTATTCCTTGGTTCCCTTTTTCTAAGTTAAGGGCCTGTATCATGGCCTTCCACCTGTCTTTACCAGTATGACTATTTCTTAAACAGAAAAACAAAACAAAACAAAACTGGGGTCCTCTTAGAATATGTGCACAAGAGGTCTGGAAAACACAAAAATGGACCTTAATCCCCAACCTAGAGGTGACTGCCCCTCTCCTTAGTGAGCTGACCCCCAGACCAAAACCAGTGTGAAGAATTTGACACAGTGATAGTCTTGTTTAGAATAAGAATAGTAACATTATAGTTTTAACTTCTGGATTATTTTGAAATACTGTCTCCTTAGACTTTCTCTCCCTTTTGATTATCTCTAGGTTGAAGAAAAAAAAGAAGAAAACAGAAAGAACATAAAAAGCAACAACAAAATAAACAGCTTCTAGACTCTCTAACAATTCCCAGCCAAGGGCTCATGCCAGTTACTAGATCTATGATGTAGAAGCAGCGTCCTGACTTCTGCTTGATTTCATGACTTCCTGATTTACTTTGAATTTAAATTTGGGGATGGGCCAGAAGTCTAGATTGGGCACAGGTTTTAATCCTCTAGAATGCTAAGGTTAGGGAGGAGGAGATGGGTGGAAATGCATGTGAACTGAACTGAAAATGGCATGAACTGAACACTAGTCAGTAATGAAGGATAAACATTCCCCAACAGGGACTTCACCCCCACCATCTCACAGTACTGACTGTTGGCACATTTTGGATCCTGCTGGAATACCTTCTGTGATGGCTAATCTCGGTGTCAGCTGGGCCAGGCTATGGTGTCCTGTTTTTGGATAAAACACTAGTTCATAGCGAAGGTATGTGAAGGTGTTTTCTTAGATATGTGTGTGTGTTAGTCACTCAGTCATGTCCAACTCTTTGTGACCCCATGGAGAGTAGCCCACCAGGCTCCTCTGTCTATGAGATTCTCCAGGCATGAATACTGAAGTGTGTAGCCATTCCTTTCTCCAGGGGATCTTCCAAACCCAGAGACAGAACCCAGGTCTCCCACATTGCAAGCAGATTCTTTACTGTCTGAGCCATCAGGGAAGCCCTTTTTAAGATGTTACTGCTGCTGCTGCTAAGTCACTTCAGTCATGTCCGACCCTGTGTGACCCCATAGACGGCAGCCCACCAGGCTCCCCTGTCCCCCGGATTCTCCAGGCAAGAACACTGGAGTGGGTTGCCATTTCCTTCTCCAGTGCATGAAAGGAAAAGTGAAAGTGAAGTCGCTCAGTCGTGTCCGACCCTCAGCGACCCCATGGACTTCAGCCTTCCAGGCTCCTCCATCCATGGGATTTTCCAGGCAAGAGTACTGGAGTGGGGTGCCATTGCCTTCTCCTTCATAACATATGAACATTTAAATTGGTAGCTTTTAAGCAAAGCCAATTACCCTCTGTAATGTGAGTAAGCCTCATCCAATCAGTTGAAGGCCTTGAGAACAAAGACAGGTTTCTCAATGTTGAAGAAATTCTCAAGACCACAAATTAGAAACCCTGCTTGAGTTGTCAGCCTGCTGACCTTTGGAATCCGAACTCAAGCCTGCAACGTCAGCTCTGATCTGAATCTCCAGCCAGTCCTGTGAATTTCAGACTTGCGAGCCACCACATCACAGGAGCAAACTCCTTAAACAAAAACAAACCCTACATATATCTTCAAAGAAAGTCTGCTACACTGACTAGAGCACTTCCTTCTCAGGAAAGGTCTGCTGGGTCTCACTTCTACGTCAGATCCCGGGAATCTCAGATGGCAGTACCAGAAGTGACCTTACCCCGTTTGGCCAGTGGATGAAAATCTCTGTAAACTGCAGTGATACTCAACCTCCAGTCACCAGGGCGGGTGTCAGTCAGGGTCCCCCTTGACTATCTTCACAGCACTAGGGGCATGCCTGGCTCATGAACCACTGCAGACCCCCAGTCTCCCCTGGTGGCCATGCCCTTCTCCCTCCTTTGAACCACCACTCCTGCCAGTGCAAAAATGAGGACTTAAGAGCAGAAGGAAAAGTAAGGTTTCCTCTAGCTCTGCAGTGGTAAGACTTTCACTTTGTTGAACATCAGAATTAAAAGGGCAAAACCTCCACCCCGGACCTCCACAGCTACCCCCGCAGATTGGCTGCAGAAGAGAGCCGGGCGAGAGGTAATTAACCACTGCCGATCACTAACAGCTCAATGGGAAGGCCTGGGTCCAGGAATTCCTTTTGCCAGAGGTCCTGGGAGCGTTTGCTGAGGAGAAATGAGTTTGCAAATAAGCACTTTTCTTTGAAAAGGCCCCCTTTCCCCAGCTCCATTAGCTCCCAGCTCGGCTTTCAGCTGCGAGGGCTGTCTTTTCATCTTGAATTTGACATATTCTTCTACTTTAGCCCAGTCACACAGAGCCCTTTGGCAAGCCACTCTCTCCCCCACTGTGAATTGTTGGGTACCAAGGCGGAGAATCAAGTTCGAGGTCGGCCAACTTCTCCCCCACAGCCCTCTGACTCTGTGTCTCTTTGTGTTCAACAATGGGTTTCCACATTTTTGGTTTTCTTTGTCATCAGGAAAGATATTGGAGTCAAACAAAGGGAGAACAAGAATTCCAGACGTGCTGAGAAAATGAGTGAGTGAGTGAGTGAGTGTGTGTGTGTGTGCGTGTGCGCGCAAGCGAAAGCGCAAGCGCACACGTCTGCATGCTGTCTCTAGCCACCCCCAAGGCCATTGATCAGCATTTGCAACCCTCAGGAATGTGTGTCATTTAGGGTTGAGTTAGCGGTTGGAGAAATGTTCCTTCCAACTTCTTGCTGTAATGTTTAACCTCTTTCTCCTCTTCGGTGAGGTGAGGAAGCAGAATGCCGTGTGTCTCTGCTCTTACCTGCGGCACTTCTTTAGAATGCAGTCCCAGCTCCCCATCTGCATCGTCCAGCCATTTTCCTTTTCTTGGATTCTCAGCCTATGTCCTAAGCTTTTCTCATCTCCTGTCTTTTGCTCCCTCCAAAATATGCTCTGACCACATCCTAAGGGATCTTTCTAAGATGTGGATCTGACTACCTAGCCGCCCATTTCCTGGAGATTTAAGTCTAAGCACCTAGGGGTAAGTCAAGGTGCCCTGGGGTTCTGATCATACCCACCACAGCCCCTCGGCTTCCCTTTCTCTTCTCTCCTTCTCGCTCTCCTTGCCTTTCTCTCTCTCCCCACCCACTCTTTTTATTTTTTGTAGCTGTGCTCCTTTCTTGATATCAGTTTTTGTTTGTTCGTTTTTAAAGGTAAACTCTGCCCTTCCCTAAACTCCTACGTCCTGATCTACTCTTGCCACCCTAGATGGGTGAGCCATTTATGAAGTTTTCACTGCTCCTCTCCATTCTCAGTGTATCACTTGCATTTGCTCACCTTTCTGGCCAGCCTGAAAGCCCTCTGGGGTGGAAGCTTTCTATCCATAATGGAGCCCTGCATAGCGCGGGACATGTAAACTATCCTCAGCTATTGCACTGGACTAACAGGAGGCATAATACAAATATACTGTAGGAGTTACCCACTCTGACTCTGTAACTGGATTGGTGCAGATTGAATCCTGGCATTCATTGCCTGAGCCTCTATTGCCTTACCTGTGAAATGGGCATAATCATATCACTCTCAGAGCACAGCTGGTCAAAATTCACCAAGATACTGCATGCAAAGTGTTCAATGCACCCCTAATATAAACAGTTAATAAAACATTGATATTTACCATCTTTGGGAGGTGGAGACCTGTTTATCTCCTCCTCTTTGTTCATAGGCCACCTCCATCCCAGTTCCCCACCAAGGTCATTCATTACAGGGGAAGAAAGAGTTAAGCCTGACTCTTCACCACAAATCCACAGGCACTAAATAAGGCTCCAGTGCTCAGGCTTTAAGTATGGGCTGCAGTTAACTATAAACAGCTGTTGGAAGATAATAGCCTTCTACTGGTAAAATAAGGCCAGCCCCCCTTCCTCACAATGAAACCTTTCTTGTAAAGAGCATTCAGAACAGATAGATAGATCTCAGTCTGGCAATAATCAGAATTAAGAGATGGGGGATGGAGGGGCCTTCCCAGATCAGGCCGACATATATATATATAGCAATTATATTTCCCTTTCCAAAAGCCCAAACACTGGGCGTCTCTTACTGCAGTACATTCCCCCTTTTGTTCCAAGTGGGATACAGAACTCTGGCTCCTGCTGCTCCCTTCCTGGGCCGGCATTAACTCCCATAACAGGCAAAAGAACAGACATTAACCAAGAAGACATACATATCGTTCTTTATACTAAAGCGCTTCCCTCGGCTAATCTCTTCCCATTTTAGGAAACTGTGTTTGAATCAGAGCTCAGCAATGTGAGTCTACATGGAATTTAGGCACCTCTAGGCCCATTTTGGAATATAACAAAGGTGAGGTTCCTGCGAGTTGCTTCCATTCTGCTGGACACAGATGCATGGGATGGGCTTGGGGAATAGATTATGGAAAACAATGTTTGTTTCAGAAAACATCCAGAATTTGTTAAACATGTCCCTGGTGTCAGGCAAACAGGAGGCATTTGATGTCTGTGTGTTCTTGAGTGTGCTCATCAACATCCATGTGTGAAGAATGATGAAACAACTCCAGAAGCAAATGGAGTTGCTTTCAGAGAGTGGGTGCTGGAGCCAGTCTTTGGAATGGCATTTTGAGTGGGTTGTCTAGTGTAAATTCTACTCATCCATCCACCTAGCCCATCCTTCCTTCCACTTTTCTATCATCTATTCTTCTATAACCTCTCTCTATCTATTGAGTTTGTTGAGAGACTCAGAAAAACTAAGTAGTTTACACAGTGTCAATCAGAAAGTTAGAAGCAGAAACAGGAGATGTAGCAAACCTTACGACTCCCAGGCTTGTGAGTCAATCAGACATGGAAAATCATGGGACTAAAGTCATAGCACTGTTGCAAAACTTCTAGGGCCCACAACAGATTTCCCAACCTGGGGATCTGGCATAGGGACTGAGAACCCCCAGAGAATTTGACTTTGATGGGCCAGTGGGATTTGATGAATCTTGGAGGGCACAAACAAACCCTTGTGCCCACCAGGACCCAGGAGAAAGCAGCAGTGACCTCATAAGAGACTGAGCCAGACTTGCCTGAGAGTGTCCAGGAGCCTCCTGGACAGCGGGTTGGAAGCATGGGTTGACAGTGGCCTGCTGCAGGGTCAGGAGTACTGAATACAATAGTCCTGGGAGCCCCAGCTTGCTGGAATAAGGTCCTTTGTATGAGGTCACCATTACCGCCGTTCCCCCTACCGTGGATTGGTCTCACAGGGAGGGAATACAGCCCCAACCATCAGCAGAAAATTGGAGTAAAGACTTACTGAACATGGTGAGACTTTATCGGGTTGGGGGGGGGCTCCAAAATCACTGCAGACAGTGACTGCAGCCATGAAATTAAGACACTTGCTCCTTGGAAGAAAAACTATGACCAACCTAGACAGCATATTGAAAAACAGAGACATCACTTTGCTGACAAAGCTCGCAACTTTTGTTGCCGAAGTTGAACTGGAATACAAAAGTAGGAAGTCAAGAGATACCTGTAGTAACAAAAATCTGAATGCAGAGTTCCAAAGAATGGCAAGGATAGATAAGAAAGCTTTCCTACGTGAACAATGCAAAGAAATAGAGGAAAACAATAGAATGGGAAAGACTAGAGATCTCTTCAAGAAAATCATAGCTACCAAGGGAATATTTCATGCAAAGATGGGCACAATAAAGGGCAGAATCCATATGGCCCTCACAGAAGCAGAAGATATGAAGAGGTGGCAAGAATACACAGAAGAACTGTACAAAAATGATCTTAATGACCCAGATAACCACAATGGTGTGATCACTCAACTAGAGCCAAACATCCTGGAGTGTGAAGTCAAGTGGGCCTTAGGAAGCATCATTACGAACAAAGCTAGTGGGGTGATGGAATTCCAGCTGGGCTATTTCTAATCCTAAAAGATGATGCTGTGAAAGTGCTGCACTCAATATACCAGCAAATTTGGAAAGCTCAGCAGTGGCCACAGGATGGGAAAGGTCAGTTTTCATTCCAATCAGAAAGAAAGACAATGCCAAAGATTGTTCAAACTACTGTACAATTGCACTCATCTCACGCCCTAGCAAAGTAATGCTCAAAATTCTCCAAGCTAGGCTTCAGTAGTACATGAACCAAGAATTTCCAGATGTTCAAGCTGGAATTTAGAAAAGGTAGAGGAACCAGAGATCAAATTGCCAACACTGCTGGATCACAGGAAAAGCAAAAGAATTCCAGAGAAACCTCTACTCTGTTTCACTGACTATGCTAATGCCTTTGGCTGACTTGGAAAATTCTTCAAAAGATGGGAGTATCAGACCACCTTACCTGCCTCCTGAGAAACCTGTATTCAGGTCAAGAAGCAACAGTTAGAATGGGACATGAAACAATAGACTGGTTCCAAATTGGGAAAGGAGTACGTCAAGGCTGTATTGTCACCCTGCTTATTTAACTTACGTGCAGAGTAAAATGTGAAATGCCAGGCTATATGAATCACAAGCTGGAATCAAGACTGCAGGGAGAAATATCAATAACCTCAGATATGCAGATGACACCACCCTTATGGCAGAAAATGAAGAGGAACTAAAGAGCCTCTTGATGAAGGTATAAGAAGAGGGAGAAAATGTTGGCTTAAAACTCAGCATTCCAAAAAACTAAGGTCATGGCATCTGGTCCCATCACTTCATGGCAAATAGGTGGGAAAACAATGGAAACAATGACAGTCTTTATTTTCTGGGGCTCCAAAATCATTGCAGATGGTGACTTCAGCCATGACTTGAAAAGATGCTTGCTCCTTGGAAGAAAAGCCATGACGAACCTGGACAGTATATTAAAAAGCAGAGACATCAGTTTGTCAACAAAGGTCCATCTAGTCACAGGTATAGTTTTTCCAGTAGTCATGTATGGATGTAAGAGTTGGTCCATAAAGAAGGCTGTGTGTCAAAGAATTGATGCTTTTGAACTGTGGTGTTGGAGAAGGCTCTTAAGAGTCCCTTGGATTGCAAGGAGATCAAACCAGTCTATCCTAAAGGGAATCAGTCCTGAATATTCATCAGAAGAACTGATGCTGAAGTTGAAGCTCTAATACTTTGGTCACCTGATGCCAAGAGCTGACTCATTAGTAAAAAACCCTGATGATGGGAAAGACTGAAGGCAGGAGGAGAAGGGGATGGACAACAGAGGACGAGATGGTTGGATGCCATCACTGACTCAATGTCCATGAGTTTGAGGAAGCCCTGGGAGATGGTAAAGGACAGGGAAGCCTGGCATGTGCAGTCCATGGGGTTGCAAAGAGTCAAACACTACTGAACAACAGCAACAAAGTCAAAGTCTCTGAAGCTTGGGTAAACAAAACTCAGAAGGAGCGGTAGTAGGAGCAGCACTCAGGAGTTATGTTCTGTTTCTTGCTGTGGTCTCAAGAGAAACAGTGTTGTCTGCTGATGTCGATCCCCAGCTAGACCTTATATCTTGGAAAGTAACAGGGATGGTAAGTACTGTTGAATTAACAAATGACTTATGGACCTGCCCACTGCTGTGAAGGCAGCTTTTGCATGTCTAACAATGCAGGAGTAATGAGTACCCTTGGTTATCCTTATTGAAGTTAATCATGAACCAGTAAATGATGGCCTGAGAGATGGACTCTAGTTATTCCCATTTTACAGATAAGGAAACTGAGGTCTGGAAAGATTACAGCATTTGCTTCTTGTCACTCAGTTAAGAAGTTCCAGAGCCAACCAAGGTTCAAAGCTCTATTTTCTGACCTACACCTTGATGTCTTGACTACTAAGATGCCTTACTGAAAAATAATTGAAAAATCATTGCCCTCCATGTATGATGCAAAGCATACTTGTGTTTTTGCTTTGTGTCCTTAAACTGTCAAAAGTGTACCATCCTGAGAGATAACTTTGTCATTCCTATTTGACATGAGTGAGATCCGAGGCTCTGAGCAGGCACCTGACTTGTCCAAGGTCACTCAGTTTGTGAGATATGGAGATTCCTAAACTCAAGTCCCATGCTTCTTTCACGACAGCATTGATGTGCTGTGCTGTGCTTAGACCCTTAGTCGTGCCCGACTCTTTGTGACACCATGGACTGCAGCCCGCCAGGCTCCCCTGTCCATGGGGATTCTCCAGGCAGGAATACTGGAGGGGTTGTCATGTCCTCCTCCGGAGGATCTTTCAAACCCAGGGATCGGACCCAGGTCTCCCACAATTGCAGGCGGATTCTTCACCGTCTGAGCCACCAGGGAAGCTATCTTCCTGGATATTTTAAATCCACAAGGTGTTATCTGTACTGTGTCCTAGCAAACACAGGTTAAGATCACCTTTCAAAAAATTCTAAGATGTTACCAACTTCAAAATGATCAAACCAACCAAAGAACAAAAAGGAACAAGGTCCCAGGCTTGGGTTGAGACAAATGTGACAAATGTAGCCCAACTTCTCATCAGTTACTTCCAGGCCAATTCCAGTCAATTACTCTTAGATCCCTGGAGGGTTGTGCCAAGAAAGACCATGATCATAATGGGAAAGCATCCGTTGATACTGAATTAAGCAGGTACCATGTTGGAATGCATATGGGTGGCTGGGAGGGAATGTCTTATTTGTCTTTCCAGATGTCCTTTTCCCTTTTCACTCTGCTCTGTGGTTGACCCTACACCAGAGGAGTCCCTTACTCTCCAGTCTCTGGCTGGGTTTGGCCAATGGGGAGCCCACCAGGAGACTGAAAGGAGGGAGAGATGAGTGGAGGTGGTGGTTTTTAGTTCCCTGATTCCCTTGCTGTGGGACCACCATGGCTGATTGCACCCCCTCAGAGGAATGTCACGGCTCCTGCTGGGAGGCTGTCTGCTCTTGGCATTCTCTCTCCAGATCCCAATCCTTCCCCCTTCCTCCTTTACTAGCCCTGGGTTACTGTGCACTGCACGTGTCTTGAGGGTTTCTCACATGGTGCTAGGTCTGTAGAAACATTCTCTTTACCAAACTCTCTCCAACTGGAGCGTGACCAACTGACACACGGTGCCGAATGGCCGAGTGGTCTTGTCATATGGGAACGTGTCATGGATGGATGGATGAGTACAGCCTCTTGTGGAAAGGGGATCCTAAAGATGCTTTTCCTCTTTTCTCTCTTGTCTTCCCTTCTCTTCCTTCTCCCCCCTTATTTTACTGGTGACATTTTATTGTATATTATTATATATTACTGGAAAAGATTGGGGGCAAAAGGAGAAGGGGGTGGCAGAGGATGAGATGGTTAGATAGTATCAGTGACTTAATGGACATAAATTTGAGCAAACTCAGGAGACAGTGGAGAACAGAGGAGCCTGGTGTGCTACAGTCCATGGGGTTGCAGAGAGTCAACCAGGACTTAGCGATTGAACAACAACAACAACAACATTATTGCAGACCTTTTTTGGATCTGTCCAACCTCCTTCAACTGAAGACAATGTTGCATAGTGAAGAGTGTCTGGGATCTCACACCCAATGGAACAGACCTGGACTCATTCATATCCAGCTCCAGCCACGCCTGAGTGTCCAAGTTCCAAGCTTGGATGGATGGTTAGACATTTGGGGCCTCAGTTTCCTATACAAAATTGGGATAATAACACCTACATCACTAGGTTTTGTGTTATTTTTTGCTTGGAAGACATGGCACCTGTAAAATTACTGTTATTTATAACATTTGACCAAGTTTACATGGATATAGAGTAGAAATTTTGGGATAAGCCTTTTTTTTTTTTCCATCTGCCCAAAGTTAGCAGGATGGCAGGGTTCTTTCCTTCTTCCCTCCTTCCCTTCCCTCTTCCCTCACTCCATGACTCTTTTCCTTCTCTTTCTATAATAATTAATCTTGTTGCTTCTTTAACCCTGACAACTTAGAGGTGGTTCTCACCTCTAGGAGTCCTGGAAGACTCAGAGAAGAGGGAGGATTTAACCATCAGCTTTTCATACCATAGAAGCCTCAGCCATCCAGACCCCAGTTAAATTAGATGTTGAGCTTCCTGAAGAGAGGAATTGATATTATTTGTTTCTTTATCCCCAATTCCTGATGTACAGTTTATATACAGCAAATGATTACTGAGTTAATGAGTTATACTGGGTAGTCTTGCTTCCCATAGATATACGGCTTCCCTCCTTTAAATGTGGAATGACTAACTCTTTTATTTAAATCATTTTGAATGAAAACCTTTTCGAAAAATCACCATTTCAAGTAGAGTATACAAAACACTATTTGCATTTAAAAATAATTTGGAAACATCTTTCTGAGCACAGATTATGCCACCATACTTAAATGAACTGGTGCCATCAAGGGAGATTGAGTTGTAGAGACCCTTTGCTTCTTAACCAAATGTTCCTGGATGGTTTCCTATTTTAAATCCTTAAAGCCCAATTTTACTACTCACTCTCCTCTCTTTCCAGTTGCTGTTTCTAACATGTTGTGGGACTGGATACCAAGAAATTATGAGCATTTGAGTTCTGTGTAAAGTGAGAGTAAAAAGCTCTGAAAAGGTGTGTGCAAAGAGGGAATGGAATGAACACCACCTGCTCTGACTGTTCAGAAACTATTTTCTTGGTATTTTTTAAAATGATGTTAGATATGAGAAAGCATTGGTACCTAAGAATGATTTGGGAAGACAAAATAAAACATCTGCTTTTTTTGCCAAAGGAGGCCAAAGAACACCTTGAAATGCCTTGAGGTGGCATCTGGGCCTAGCATACCTGTGAGGGATTTTATCTGAAGTCCAAATTGTCCATATTGAAATCCCCATCCCTCTAATGTGGATTCTCACAGGAATCAGAAATGAAGTTTACACACATAGCCTCAGGTTCAGATTAGCTTTATCTGGGGTTCTGTCCCCAGAGTAGTCAAGGGTGATGGAAGCAGCAAGAGTCCCTTTGGAGGAGGGAGGAAAAGCTGGGTTCTGGGATGGAGCTCCTTATCCTATGTGCCAACGGGAAACCAAGCCCTTTCTGGCCCTCAGCTTGCTCATCTGTAAAACAGGAGTGACTGTACAGCTGGTAAGACGTCCCAACGTGGGCCTGAAAATGATAGGAGGAGGAGCAAACAGAAGTATCCTGTAAAGACAAATGTTATCAAAAGTGTTCAAATGGTAACATGAGTGCTCAAGTGTCTTGCATGATGATGAAGGCTCATTTCCGGTGCTGGCTGTAATCTCATTGTGCTTGTGTGAACTTCTAGGGGAGAGATTCCTGAACCAACCATGGGAATCTGAAATGAAATCTCCTCTGGACTTTGGGGTTAAAGACTTTCCATCTGGGAGCCTGCAAGCAGCTCCAAAGTCAACTTCAGTCCATCTCACTCTCCTACAGAAACTTTACAGCTGACACTGTGTTTAGGGCCGGAAAAGGATCTGTCTGTCCTAGGATGCTGCTCTGCTTGGAGGCCAGGCAACTCTGAACTTTCAACTTCTATTGCAGTAACTGCTTCACGTTAAGCTCTGATCAGTTTGTCTACACCATTTCTCTCTGAGAATCTCTGCAGATTCTGATCTTTCTGTTTTACTTTAAATACCTTTAAAGACTATTTCTAAATGTCAGTTAATTCAACTTATTTTTGAGTGTGTGAAACAAGAGTACTGTAAACAGTGAATAAATGGGAGATAGATGATGAAAAATAAATGAATAATAAAACTTGTACAGCACAAAAAAGGCACTTTAATGCATACGCACACGTGCGCGCACACACACATACCATTTAGGAAATCGGGAATTCCAGGAAAGAATGTAGACTGTGACAAGAAAACCTAACTGTGTTACAAATGTGTAAGACAACCTCATTGAAAAGGGTGGGAAGAAAAGGTGCTGACCTAAGTAATTTTGGAAATGAGTAGAGTCTTCAAGATTGAAGGCAAGAAGAATGACATAAGCACTGTACCCAGGCTGACAAAGTTGTTTTCCACGGGGCTACAGGTTAACAGTTCTGATACTGTTGTGCACTGGAGCGAAACAAATAACTGAATGGATGGCAGGAGATGGGAACAAGGTTTCTCACTGCTGGAGTGGAAACATAAATGAGCAAGATGAGGAAGCTAGAGTAATTCACATGCTCAATGATCAAAGCTGGAAACATCAAGATGAACTGATATTTCCTTACTATAACTGCAGATGGTTACAGATGGAAATATTTACATGGGTGTATACACAAATGTGTGTGTGTATATATATATATATATGCATGTATACATGAGTCAGCATACACATGCTTAGGTAATACATATTTTTTGATCACTTAGCTGACAACATCCAAAAGAAACAGTACTCCAGTGGAGAAGGAAATGGTAACCCACTCCAGTGTTCTTGCCTGGAGAATCCCAGGGACGGGGCACCCTGGTGGGCTGCCATCTATGGGGTCACACAGAGTCAGACATGACTGAAGTGACTCAGCAGCAGCAGCAGCAATGAGCACAGCTAGTACCCAAGCTAGATCTTGGTTTCTAATACCATTCTCCATTAAGAGAAACCAGGGCTTCTTGGAAAAATGCTCTAGGACTTGAGCAAGAAATATATAAAATGAGCTTGACGGAGAAGGTAAGAAAAGGCTCAAAAATTTTAAATGCTCACAATGATGTAGGGATGTCAAAGGAGTACAGGTGCTCGTTGAAAGAACTGAAAGAAGTCTCAAAAGCCAAAGTTAGACAATTTACAGCAACAAAAGTATGTAGTGTTGGATTAAAACTCAAAGTAGAAAATGCACATTTATGAGTCTATACATATCTAAATAAATGATTAAATAAGTTAATAACTCAGGGAGGAGGGACAAATAACCTGTTTAAATGATTTCCAGACTATTTTGTAGATGCTCTTGTCTTTAAGGAGGGGAAGCATAGTTTCAGACTATAGGTTTGGTCTGCACACTGTGACTTTGTTCCCAAGAATGTATGAAAATCAGGGGGGAGGGGATTAGTAATTTCACAGTAAAGAAATCTGACACACACTACCTTGGTCTTGTGATCAAGGTCAACCTCCACCCTCATAAATCACGTTGATGATAAATAGCTTTGATAGGACATGATGGAAATGGAGTTTTGCCACTGTAGTTCTCCTCTCAAAACCCCATAACTCTAGACTAGCCATGGGAAACCATCAAATTCCAATAAAGGGACATCCTACAAAATACTTGGCTCCTTAAAACTGTCAAGGTCTACAAAAGCAAGGAAAGTGACATGTGGTCACAGCCAAGAGGGACCGAAGGAGACACGACAGCGAAATGTACTGTGATATCCAGGATGGGATTCCACTGCAGAAAGGACAACAGGTGAAAACTAGGATCTGAATAATCTGTAACTCTAATAATCATGCATAAATATCAGTTGGTGAGTTACAGTAAATATACTAAACTCACGCGTGATGTTAATAATAGGGAAAACAGCATGGAGTACAAGGAAACTTTCTGTACTACATTTTCAATTTTTTGACAAATCTACGACTTCTAAAAATAAAATCGATTTTTTAAATGAATGAAAAACAGTTATAAATTTAGCTTTACAAATTATTGAGCAGTTGCTATGTTTACTATGTCCCAGACATTGTCATATTTGGAAAGCTCAAGATTTTGTTTGTTACTTCATTTAATTTCAAATCTATAGAGATGCTGTGTATATTAAAAAATGAGAATATATTTCAAGTGATTAGAACAGTGGCTCAAACCTAAGGGACCCTCAATGATTTTTTTGGAGGGTGATGATGATGATTAGGTTTTGCTTTTTACTTTTTAAAATTGAGATATATTGATGTACAATATTATGTAATTTATAGGTATACATCATAATGATTCACAATCTTTAAAGGCTGTACTCTATTTATAATTATTATAAAATATTGGCTATATTCCCTGTGTGGTACAATACATCCTTGGAGCTTTAATCCCTACCTCTCTCTTGCCCCTCCTCGCTTTCTCCTCCCACTAATAACCACTAGTTTGTTCTTTGTGTCTGTGTCATTTTGGGATTTCACATTTAAGTGAGATCACACAGTATTTGCCTTTCTGACTTATTTCACTTAGCCTAATACCCTCCGAGTCCATCTGTGTTGTTGCAAATAGCAAAATTTCATTTTTATGGTTAAACAGGATTCCATTACACACACACGTACAGACATACCACTTGCTAAGTGGGAGAAAATATCTGCTAATGATATGATCAGGGAGTTAATAATCAAAATATATACACAGCTCATACAACACGACATCAAAAAACAAACACCATGATTTAAAAATGGGCAGAACAAAAATATACATGCACCCTAATGTTCACTGATCACTATTTATAGTAGCCAGGCGATAGAAACAATCTAAATGTCCATCAGCAGAGGAATGGATAAAGAAGATGTGGTGCATACACACAGTGGAATATCACTCAACTATGAAAAGGAACAGAATCGCATAATCTACAGAGATATGCGTGGACCTAGAGACCATCATACAGAGTGAAGTGAGTCAGAAAAGCAAATGTATAATGTTGCTCCCATGTGAAATCTAGATAAATTACGCAGATAAACTTACTTGCAAAGCAGAAAGAGAGACACAAACACAGAGAATGGACATATGGATACCAGAGGGAGAAGGGAGGTGGAAGGAGCTGCCAGACTGGGGCTGACATAGATCCACTCCTATGTATAAAACAGATAACTAGTCAGAATCGACTGTATCGCACAGGAACTCTACTCAGTGCTTAGTGGTGGCCTCAATGGGAAGGAAATCCAAAAAAGAGAGGATATGTTTATAACTGATTCTCTTTGCTGTTCAATAGAAACTAATACAATATTGTAAAGCAACTATACTCCACTAAAAACTAATTTAAAAATCTTCCCACAAAGAAAATTATATATCTAGCTGGCTTCAAGGTAAATTCTACCAAAAAAATTTAAAAATGGGCAGATCTGAATAGACGTTTTTCCAATAAAAAGACATACAGATGGCCACCAGGCACTTGAAAAGATGCTGAACATTGTTAATCATCAGAGAAATGCAAATTAAAACCACAATGAAATATCACCTAATATCTTTCAGAATGGCTATCATCAAAAAGACCACAGATAACAAATGTTGGTGAGGATGTGGAGAAAAGGGAACCCTTGTACAATGCTGGTGAGAATATAAATTGGGGCAGCCACTGTGAAAAACAGTATGGTGGTTGCTCAAAAGCCTAAAATCATGTGACCTACCATATGACCCAACAATTCTACTCCTGGGTATTTATCTGAAAAAAAAATGCTAATTTTTATGAAAAGATACATATACCTCAGTGTTCACAGCAACATTATTTACAATTGCCAAAATACAGAAACAATCTAAATGTTCATCAACAGATGAATGGGTTTTGCTTTTTAAAACTCATAGATATAGCCTAAGGTGACTCCCCTGCTGTAGTCTGGGGCTGGTCAAGGAAGTTTTTGGATAAGGTTTGAGTCCTTAAGGATGAGTAACAATTTGCTGAGTGAAGAGGGCAGAGGCAGAAAATTGAAACTGACATAGATACACCGGGCTTCTCTGGTGGCTCAGCTGGTAAAGAATTTGCCTGCAATGTGGGAGACCTGGGTTCGATCCCTGGGTTGGGAAGAGTCCCTGGAGAAAGGAACGGCTACCCACTCCAGTATTCTGGCCTGGAGAATTCCATGGACTATCCATGGGGTCACAAAGAGTCAGACACGGCTGTGCAACTTTCACTGATACTATGGACAATATAGATAACTAATGAGAATCTACTGGACAGCACTGGAAACTCAACTCTGCTCCAAAGGAAAGGGAATCCAAAAGAGAGGGGATTTATGTAAACATATCATTGATCTACTTTGCTGTACAGCAGAAATTAACACAACAAATGACTTCCCTGGTGGTTCAGTGAACAAGACCTCAGGCTCCCGATTCAGGAGGCCTAGGTTTGATCCCTGGTCAGGGAACTAGATCCTACCTGCCTCAACTAAGACCTGGCACAGCCAATTAAATAAATATTTTAAAAAGAAGACGTTAGCAACATTGTAAAGCAGCTATACTCCAATAAGAAAAAAGTTAAAAAGATTATAAAAAAGAAGGCAGAGGCAGCATTCCTGTGGTGGAACCAGCATAGTCCAAAGCAGGGAAGTATTACCCCAAGTGTCCTATAAGTCAGGATGCAGCTTGATGTGATCTGCTTTTGCTGAAGAACGTTACAGAAGGCTGAAAGGAGGGAAAGGAAGGCTGGAGTGATCAGCAGTGGCCACGGCACAAAAGGCACTCGGCTAAGGAACCTTAGCTTTCTTCCAGAGAGCCGGTGAGACTTTTCAACCCTGCAGAGAAGGCAATCATGTTCCCATTTTGGATGGACTCACACCCCTGGCTGCGGTTAAGAGCAGGGTGAGAGTACAACCAGATGGGAAGCTGGAAGGCTGGGGAGCTTGAAGCTGTCTGAAAAGCACAACATTTTCTTGGGGCCACGTATAACCTTCTGACTTCCTAAACTAACCACGCTTTTGTGAAGCGCCTGTCTAAATATTCTCTTTTGACGTGTATTAGCTATAAAGGTAGACGCTGACTTTGGCACAGAAATACATTTGTGAGACAGATGGAAACGTTCCCTTCACGACTGCTTCTTGTTCCAGCCTTCCTTGCCAGGAGAAAAGAATCCGTGCTAGAAACGAGAAATTTGAAACTCCAAGAACTGCCATTTTGAAACTCTCCCTCTCTTCATACACAAAGCCATGGTATTTTACAGGTCCTGTGTTTTCCATTCATTTTCCCCTAAGTATTTATGATGGCTAACCCCAAACCAAACTTTAACAACAAGCTATTATTCTTGTTAACCATTCATGGTTAAATGGACAGAACCCAAATCTGGAATTTGGGCATCCCTGTTCTTATTCCAGCTTGGCTACTTACCAGCTGTGGGACTTTATATGGCCCTTCAATATTTTGGATCCCATGTTTCAAAATTTCTTCAATGGGAAATATGTCCCAGTTTCCACCAGCATCAGCCACATAAAGCCATCACCAATCCTGACTCCTTCATCTGAGGTTTCCAGAAGGATTAAACACAGCCATGGATAGAAAAACAGCTTGCTTTTGTCATCAGCAGGGGCTTCCCTCATGGCTCATTGGTAAAGAATCTGCCTGCCAGTGCAGGAGACACAGGTTCCATCCCTGGTCCAGGAAGATGCCACATGGCATGGAGCAACTAAGTCTGTGCATCACGAATACAGAGCCTGTGCTCTAGAGCCTGAGTGCCCCAACTACTGAGCCCGCATGCTGCAACTGCGGAAGCCTGTGCTCCATGACAAGAGAAGCCACCACAATGAGAAAATCACGCCCTGCAATGAGGAGTAGCCCCTGCTCGCCGCAACTACAGAAACACCTGCAGAGCAACAAAGACCCAGCACAGCCACAGATAAATAAATACATTTTTAAAAAGATAATAGCATATGAATAATCCTCAAATTGCAATGTTGAGACTTTGGTCAAATTCAGTGCCTGGCACCTACTAGTCACTGAGAGAATATTTGCTGAATGAAGACCAGGTCATTTATTACAGCCGTGTGCCCCCTGTGCTAGTTGGACGCATGCTCTATGACATGGAAATGAGGAATCAATCTGTCCTGGTACTGCTGGCTTTCTGGCATAGAGTAGCTTAATGAACTGTGAGTATAAGCACTGAAACAGCTTTGGTTGTGTTATTATTAGAGACTCCAGATATGTCCTAAAACACGTGTATGATCTCTTCGAGTGGGCTTGGTTCATTAATCATTGAATCCACTGAAAAACAAAGAGTTCCTTTCATGCAGTATCTATCTATTACCATCATACTGATCATTTTCGTATTCCCCAGCTAGGTAGATCACTTTTGTCCTTTATGCTCAGGGCCAAACAGTAGTTTCCATCACAGACTCCATGTCTTGCTTTTGTTACCCTAAACTGCTAGGTTTTATGTCCTCCCTTCCTTCCATGTCTTGAGCTAGCTTTTCTCCCATCAGGGAAGCCAGATGCCTTTTTCACTAAGGACATTTTCTTAAAAAACAAACCAGACCAAAACAGACATAAATCCTTGATAAACAGGCCTCCAAACACGGCTAAGTAAAGGTGGTATACACAGAATATTTTCTTTTGCCTCTCTCCAGCTATGTGGACTACATGCAAATTCCTCTGTGGCAGACACTAGATTTCTGCGCCTTAGTATTTAGCATAGGGTCCAGTACAGAGCAGAAAATAAATACTTGTGGAGAAAATAATCTCTTTCTTAAGAAACCACCACAATGAGAAGCCCTTGCATCACAAGTAAGAGTAGCCCCTGCTGGCCCCAGCTAGAGGAAGCTGGTGCGCACCAATGAAGACTCAGCACAGTCAAAAAAAAATAAATCAAAGGCTGGATGTTGTTTCAAATATCTCAGGACTTGACTTGGACACAGGGATAATTCAGTACTTGGCTACTCAAAGTATAATCTATAGACCAGCAGCACTGACAATAGCTTGGAGCTTGTTAGCGCTGCAGAATCCCCTGCCCTGATTTGAACCAATTAAATCACGACCTTCATTTTAACGAGATTGAGGCGATTCATTTGAGAACCACTGACCTTGTCCAATGGTTATGAACCTTAGCTGAAAACTGAATTGTCTAAAGAACTTAAAATATATATACATATAATTTTGCTATCAGGGTCCCATGGATAGAGATTCTGATATATTTGGTCTGGGAATGTTGCTTGGATATTAAGATTTTTAAAAGTTCCCCATGCCACTCAAGCGATAAGCCAAGGCTGAGAACCACTGATCTGGTCCAGTTTTCGCGTGTAAATATGGACAGTTCTCCACTGAGCTCACATGCCACAGCTACAGAAGCCCACACACCTAGAGCCCGTGCTCCACCACAACAGAAGCCATCGCAATGACAAGCCTGGGCACTACAGCAAGAGGGTAGCCCCTGCTCGCTGCAACTAGGGAAAGCCCACACATAGCAATGAAGACACCATAGCAATTTTTGACACCAGCACAGTCAAAAATAAATATTTAAAAATATATATTAGATTGTTCTCTAAAGCTGGATGGACACATCTAGATATTCAACAGCACTTTATAGAGAATAGTGACTGAGCAACCTTTAGTCTACTACTTCTTTCTAAATCTCTTCCCTCCTACAGTCTTCCTCAAATGATCAATCTGTTCCTGTATCGTAGAATATCCAAGATGCATAGGGGCCCCTAGTAGCCATTTGTCTTCTATGACTTACCACTCAGAGCTGATGAGTAGAAGGCAGACTCAAGCTGAAGGGATCAGATTCTATCTTCTAGGAGTCTGAAACGGGGACCAGGAGCAGGACTGATGGTCTTGGCTGCTGGCTGGTCCTCTCACAGGTGAAGCCGGGATCCTTGGGGCTACACAGTCTACCCTGGGAATTTGGAGCAGAGAAGGGCTGTAAGGAAACAGAACAATAAATCAAGTACGTGACGAGAAGTAGGAACAGTGAAGGGGAGAGAGTCAATTTTTAGGTTTACTTATGGCTTCCAGTTCTTGTTTCCAGACCCTTCCCTAGCTAAGCTCAGTTGCAATTTCATCCCATTATTTCATGAAACATTACTATTTATAATTTACCACAAGCATTTTTCCTTAAGTCAGCTCAAGTTGGGTTTAGCCTTGGCAAGCACAAAATGTCCTAACTAATTCAGTCATCTTATTTCCCTGCTTAATTCTGATCAGCACTTTAGCACACATGTGACATCAGTGAAACCCATAGTTAAGAGCTGAGCTTCGAGGCCATCCAACTCAAAACAGGGATAAGGAATATCCATATGTGATGGCAATTCTCTTTTTCAATGAGGGCCTTATTATTAAAAAAAAAATCCATATGATTGAGGCTCTAGTTAGACCTTTCCAAAAATAGCTACTGTTTAATCCTCTCAACATTATCGGCATGATACAGAAAACAGAACCTGGGTTTCAGAGTGCTTGACGGAGTTTCCTGCGGTTGTACATCTAGAAAGGGGGCATTGTTTGGACTCAGGTCAGTCTTTCAGACTTTAAACCCATGCTTGGGGACCAGCAGGGATGGGTGGCAGGGAAGTGTGTCGGGTGATAAAGCCGAGTGAGTGAGGGAGGTGAGGGATGAACAGCCTGGTTTGTCATCAATCAGGGATCTGATAATGGAACAGATTAACCAGAGCACCTCAAATATCTCCCCCTTCTTCTCTTGAATGAGATAATGACTTAGGAATGTTTGGGGGTCACCCTCCCTGAAGACTGTATATGTTCTTCTACCTCATTACAGTGGATTATATGGCGTCTTACAGATCGTGGCCTCAATAACCCTTGTCTGAAACCATCTGCAGACAGCAACCATGAAACAGCAGTGCTTTCTAACTCATTCTAGGACATATTTGAAGAGCAGCCTGCACCAGAATACTCTTTGTCCCTTAAAACTACCGACTACAGCTGTCCCCTGCCATTCTCATTCATGCCTACTTTTCATCTACCATTTGGGTAAAAACCAAAAGGCTGTGGGTTTGTCCACTGTTCCCACTGAATTAGACTTTCTAATTGACTGGAAGAGTAGACTTTCTAGTCTGGCAGTGGAAGCTAAAAGAATGTCCACTGGCCTTTCACTGGGGACTGGAGTCTCTGTGGAAGGAAGTGGCTATGATCACTCTACTCTCAGAATCTTGTGACTTCTACCCAGCAGATAGGTGCTTCTGGCAAGTTCAGGACACATCTGAGGGTTGTTTTGATATTTATATTCCAACCTCGTGATAAGAAGTATAAGAAAGCAAATCTTGTCTTGATTGTATGAATGCTATTAGGAAGGTATATCCAGTTCAGTTGCTCAGTCATGTCCGACTCTGTGACCCCATGGACTGCAGCACACAAGGCTTCCCTGTCCAGCAACAGCTCCCAGAGTTTGCTCAAACTCATGTCCATTGAGTCAGTGATGCCATCCAACCATCTCATCATCTGTCATCCCCTTCTCCTCCTGCCCTCAATCTTTCCCAGGATCAGGGTCTTTTCCAATGAGTTGGCTCTTTGTATCAGGTGGCCAAAGAATTGGAGTTTCAATTGCAGCATCAGTCCTTCCAATGAATATTCAGGACTCATTTCCTTCAGGACTGACTGGTTTGATCTCCTTGCAGTTCAAGGGACTCTCAAGAGTCTTCTCCAATGCCACAGTTCGAAAGCATCAATTCTTCAGTGCTCAGCTTTCCTTATAGTCCAACTCTGACATACATACGTGGCTACTGGAAAAACCATAGCTTGGACTAGACGGACCTTTGTCAGTGAAGTAATGTCTCTGCTTTTTATGTCATAACTTTTCTTCCAAGGAGCAAGCATCTTTTAATTTCATGGCTGCAGTCACCATTTGCAGTGATTTTAGAGCCCAAGAAAATAAAGTCTGTCACTGATCCCATTGTTTCCCCCTCTATTTGCCATGAAGTGATGAGACTGGATGCCATGATCTTAGCTTTCTGAATGTTGAGTTTTAAGCTAACTTTTTCACTCTTATCCTTCACTTTAATCAAGAGGCTCTTTAGTTCTTCACCTTCTATCATAAGGGTGAAGCACAAGCTAGAATCAAGTTTGCCGGGAGAAATACCAGTAACCCCAGATACGCAGATGACAGCAACCTTCTGGTAGGAATGTATACTGCTGCTGCTGCTGCTGCTAAGTCGCTTCAGTCGTGTCCGACTCTGTGCGACCCCATAGACGGCAGCCCACCAGGCTCCCCCATCCCTGGGATTCTCCAGGCAAGAACACTGGAGTGGGTTGCCATTTCCTTCTCCAATGCATGAAAGTGAAAAGTGAAAGTGAAGTCCCATTAGGGCTGAGATTGTTCTTGAGCACCTACTTTACATTAAGTGCTGTGTCAGGTGCTAACAAGTACTGTTTTTCCTCTCTGAAGGGCCATCCCCTCCTGTCCATTCTCACTCAGTTTGCAAAACACCTCCAACCCATCCTTTTGAAGCTTTTCCTGATCACTTTGGCCCACCCAACTTACTCTGGGTGCCATCTTGGATCTGTATACATTACCCTAGGGATGCACCTGTCATTCTGGAGGGACTGCAAATGCATCTCTTTTCCTAGAAGTTCACTCTCCTGGACCAAACCTTCTTGAGCACAGAGAGCATGCTTCAGCCAGTTCTGGATCTTCAGCCTCTTGCTCTGTGCTCAACAAGCAGTCCATGGTCATTTGATCATGCACCTCAGTATGTCAGCTTTGTTGGTTTGCTTTTACATCTTCATTTTGAAGGTGAAGACAACAAACTCCACAGAGCAAACCCCCTTTGCCCTTAGGTTACATCAGACCTAGGCTTAGAAACAAATGTACCCGTCCCATGAATGTGCATATTTTAATTTTCAAACTACCAATATATAAAAGGCATGCACACTTTGGTCTAGCAACCTCCCTTCTAGGAATTTATTCTATGAATACAGTCACAAAATGTTTGTCAGAACATGTACAAGGATGCCCCTCGCTGCACTGGTTATATTCAGTTCAGTTCAGTTGCTCAGTCGTGTCCGACTCTTTGTGACCCCATGAATCGCAGCACACCAGGCTTCCCTGTCTATCACCAACTCCCGGAGTTCACTCAGACTCACATCCATCAAGTCAGTGATGCCATCCAGCCATCTCATCCTCTGTCGTCCCCTTCTCCTCCTGCCCACAATCCCTCCCAGCATCAGTCTTTTCCAATGAGTCAACTCTTCGCATGAGGTGGCCAAAGTACTGGAGCTTCAGCTTTACCATCATTCCTTCCAAAGAAATCCCAGGGCTGATCTCCTTCAGAATGGACTGGCTGGATCTCCTTGCAGTCCAAGGGACTCTCAAGAGTCTTCTCCAACATCACAGTTCAAAAGCATCAATTCTTCAGTGCTCAGCCTTCTTCAAAGTCCAACTCTCACATCCATACATGACCACAGGAAAAACCATAACCTTGACTAGACAGACCTTTGTTGGCAAAGTAATGTCTCTGCTTTTCAATATGCTATCTAGGTTGGTCATAACTTTCCTTCCAAGGAGTAAGCGTCTTTTAATTTCATGGCTGCAATCGCCATCTGCAGTGATTTTGGAGCCCCAAAAAGTAAAGTCTGACACTGTTTCCACTGTTTCCCCATCTATTTCCCATGAAGTGATGGGACCGGATGCCATGATCTTCGTTTTCTGAATGTTGAGCTTTAAGCCAACTTTTTCACTCTCCTCTTTCACTTTCATCAAGAGGCTTTTTAGTTCCTCTTCACTTTCTGCCATAAAGGTGGTGTCATCTGCATATCTGAGGTTATTGATATTTCTCCTGGCAATCTTGATTCCACCTTGTGTTTCTTCCAGTCCAGTGTTTCTCATGATGTATTCTGCATATAAGTTAAATAAGCAGGGTGACAATATACAGCCTTGACGTACTCCTTTTCCTATTTGGACCCAGTCTGTTGTTCCATGTCCAGTTCTAACTGTTGCTTCCTGACCTGCATACAAATTTCTCAAGAGGCAGATCAGGTGTTCTGGTATTCCCATCTCTTTAAGAACTTTCCACAGTTTATTGTGATCCACACAGTCAAAGGCTTTGGCATAGTCAATAAAGCAGAAATAGATGTTTTTCTGGAACTTTCTTGCTTTTTCCATGATCCAGCAGATGTTGGCAATTTGATCTCTGGTTCCTCTGCCTTTTCAGCTTGAACATCAGGAAGCTCATGGTTCACATATTGCTGAAGCCTGGCTTGGAGAATTTTAAGCTTAGCTTTAGTAGCATGCGAGATGAGTGCAATTGTGCAGTAGTTTGAGCATTTTTTGGCATTGCCTTTCTTTGGGATTGGAATGAAAACTGACCTTTTCCAGTCCTGTGGCCACTGCTGAGTTTTCCAAATTTGCTGGCATATTGAGTGCAGCACTTTCATAGCATCATCTTTCAGATTTTGAAATAACTCAACTGGAATTCCATCACCTCCACTAGCTTTGTTTGTAGTGATGCTTTCTAAGGCCCACTTGACTTCACATTCCAGGATGTCTGGCTCTAGGTCAGTGATCACACCATCGTGATTATCTGGGTTGTGAAGATATTTTTTGTACAGTTCTTCTGTGTATTCTTGCCATCTCTTAATATCTTCTGCTTCTGTTAGGTCCATACCATTTCTGTCCTTTATTGAGCCCATCTTTGCATGAAATGTTTCTTTGGTATCTCTGATTTTCTTGAAGAGATCTCTAGTCTTTCCCATTGTGTTGTTTGCCTCTATATCTTTGCATTGATTGCTGAAGAAGGCTTTCTTATCTCTTCTTGCTATTCTTTGGAACTCTGCATTCAGATGCTTATATCTTCCCTTTTCTCCTTTGCTTTTTGCTTCTCTTCTTTTCACAGCTATTTGTAAGGCCTCCCCAGACAGCCATTTTGCTTCTTTGCATTTCTTTTCCATGGGAATGGTCTTGATCCCTGTCTCCTGTACAATGTCACGAACCTCATTCCATAGTTCATCAGGCACTCTATCTATCAGATCTAGGCCCTTAAATCTATTTCTCACTTCCACTGTATAATCATAAGGGATTTGATTTAGGTCATACCTGAATGGTCTAGTGGTTTTCCCTACTTTCTTCAATTTAAGTCTGAATTTGGCAATAAGGAGTTCATGATCTGAGCTACAGTCAGTTCCTGGCCTTGTTTTTGCTAACACTAAACCAGTGTGGTCACTTATAGAAGGCCAGCATACGCCCTAGAATGACATCTAAACTCTGATTTTATGGAAAGCATAATTCAAAAGGACTAAATATATTTACAGGCAAATGTATAAAAATCACTACTGTAAACAAAGCATAATACTGAAGAATATGTAGAAGTATCCTTTCCCAAGGAGAAGGGAATGGCTACCCACTCCAGTACTCTTTCCTGGGAAATTCCATGGACAGAAGAGCCTGGCGGGCTATAGTCCACTGGGTGGCAGAGAGTCAGACATGACTGAGCAACTAACATGATACACTGGGGTTTCCCAAGTGGCTCAGTGGGTAAAGAATCCGCCTGCAAAGCAGGAGACTCAGGAGATGTGGGTTCCATCCCCGGATCATGACAATCCCCTGGGAGGAGGAGGGCATGGCAAGCCACTCCAGTGTTCTTGCCTGGAAAATCCCATGGAGAGAGGAGCCTGGTGGGCTACAGTGCTAGTGTGGCAGTGACTGAAGTGACTGAGCATGCACATGCATCATAGCAGCTATTGCCTTGTTCTTAATATGCAGAACATGCAAATATTTTAATTCACTTAATTCTCATAACTATCATGAGCCCCATTTTACAGAAGAGGAAGATGAAGCAAAGAGAGGTTATCCTGTTCAAAATCAGAGCTGGAAAGTGGGAGAGCCGGGATTTAGTGCCATCTGATAAACTGTTCTTGCCTGGAGAATCCCAGGGATGGGGGAGCCTGGTGGGCTGCCATCTATGGGATTGCACAGAGTCCGACACGACTGAAGTGACTTAGCAGTAGCAGTAGCAGATAAACCGTTAAATGTGCAAATTCCCCACCCCAGTGGCTGAATCAGAATCTCTGAGAATGGGTCCCAGCAACCTGTGATGGAACAAGCTTTCCAGACATCAGGTCAGAGAGGCCCTGCTCTAAGCCAGTTTGCTTCCCCAGGCACACTATTTCTAAAGGAAACACAAAACTCTATTAGCTGTTGAGAGACTGTGCTTAGAAGAGGGGGTGGGGAAGATGGTCACTTTAACTTTGTTACTTACTGAACTCCTCAGATTGTCTAGACCTACCTGTATTGTATTACTTCCATTTTGATTGGTTTTAAAGGTCAAATGAACTCACTGGGTAGGCGGATTATGAGCCATTTTTATGTCTACTTCTCTTTATTGAGACAATAAGAAAACAAAGTTAACCAATATATGCTTTAAGAAATTTTTTTTTTTTTTTTTTTTACAAAGTCCCCCTTGGAAACATCCCAGGGAAGATGCCAGGAGAACTCTCCCACCGGAGATCCGAACCTTGCATCTGCCTAAGGGAAAGCATCTCCTGGCAAAACAAATGATTCTTTCACCACCTGAGGAGCTGCCCTCCACCCCTTAAATTGGTCGCATCCATCACCGTCAGCCCAGACGTGGTTGCTGTTCAATCCTGAGCCCCTGTGTGATAATTGGCATAATTTCCCCGAGATAATGTGGAGGTTAATGAGCTACAGGAAGCTTCAGGCCATCCACTGTCATTTTCAGCTCAGGCAACTGGGGTTTGATGAGAGTGGGGGGAAATCTACCAAAAACAAGAATGAAGAGGTCACAGGAGAATGTGGGTGCAGAGTGGAGACCAGAGTGGGAGAGAGGGGTCCTCCCAGCCCATCAGTGATGACACTGCTCTGGATGGAAGCCCCCCCTCCTCTCAGCTTTGTGGGAGAGTCTCCATCCAGGAGGCAGTGCGGTGCACCCCAGCATATTCCAACCCTGTACGAGGCTTAGTATTTTTTGTTGTTGTTTGCTCATTAAGTCATATCTGACTCTTTGCGACTCCATGGACTGTAGCCTGCCAGGCTCGTCTGTCCATAGGATTTTCCAGGCAAGAACACTGGAGTGGGTTGCCATTTCCTTCTCCAGGGGCTCTTCCCAACCCAGGAATTGAACCCGTGTCTCCCATGCTGGCAGGTGGATTCTTTACCATTGAGCCATCAGGGAAGCCCTAGTATTTTTTAGGACTGTTCAAAAAATTAAAAAATAAAAATGAAATATCCAGAAGATGATCTACCTTCTTAGAATTTCTGAAGCACATGAGAATGTTTAAGGCTCTGTGAAATTCAGCAGTAAGGAAGTAGGTTTAGTGTTGATTAATCTAGAGTAGTAATCTAGCTTAGAGTCATCCAGGCTAAATTCACTATGGAAAAATATTTTAAAATTTTTAAGTTCAGCTTCCGGTTGCTTCTAAGAGAGTCAGAGAGTTGTATTGTATTCACTGCAGTATAACCTGGGAAATTCTAATACAAACAACAGTAAGGTCTCTAGACTAGACTGTTAAAACCATGAATGCATTCATTTATTTAACAATCGACAGGCTGTGTGTGCCCTGCAGGTAGGTATTGGGGCTGGGAACCCAGAGATGAAAGCAACTCTCTATCTACCCTGAAAGCCTTCACCGTCTAGAAGGAGAAGGGGATATAAGCAAACAGGAAGGATGCCAGAGAAAAGGCTGTGGGAGAGGCAAGTGCCTCCAGCTATGAGAGCACAGGGCGGAGCTCCTGCCACAAGAACTAAGGACAGGCACTGGCAGCTCAGTAAGGGGTGGGGGAGTCCCCAGGGAACAGGAGCTAAGCACGGCTTTCCCCTCAGATGACCAGGCTCTGTCATCTATCAGCTCTGTACTTTAAGGCACTGTATTTATCCTTCTGAACTCAGGTTTCTTTAACTGGAAATGGATCAGTAAGAATACGGAGCTTATAGGTCTGGCCCAAGGACTGAACACACATCACTCAATTAAATATGGTGCTGTGGGGTAGAGGAGAAGGTTTCGAGTGCAAAGGTGGATTCCTCAGGTCAAGTACTGAGGAGGCACAGGTGGCTGACATGGCTGTGCAGGGGGCGAGGGACCACTAACGAGTGTCTGATGAGTGCCCGGACAACGGGGAGGGGAGAGAGAAGAGGGCATACGGCAGGTTCCTTTGCCCCTTTCTACTTTTGGGGGTAATGTGTATGAATATGGGGCTTCCACGGAGTGTATGAATATAATTAACTTTCCATCAAACCAGGGTAAAGTAGGTTGAATAAAGTGCAAAGTGAAAGTTCTCAGTCACATGGTCATTAATTTGACTCTTTGCAACCCTATGGACTGTAGCCCACCAGGCTTCTCTGTCCATGGGATTCTCCAGGCAAGAATACTGACATGGGTAGCAATCCCCTTCTTCAGGGGATCTTCCTGACCCAGGTCACCTGCATTGCATGTAGATTGTTAGGTTGAACAGTGTCTCCTAAAAAGATATGTCCCAGGAGTGCAAAGTGGGCCTTCGGAAGCATCACTACAGACAAAGCTAGTGGGAGTGATGGAATTCCAGCTGGGCTATTTCAAATCCTAAAAGATAATGCTGTGAAAGTGCTTCACTTAATATGCCAGCAAATTTGGAAAACTCAGCAGTGGCCACAGGACTGGAATAGGCCTGTTTTCATTCCAATCCCAAAGAAAGGCAATGCCAAAGAATGCTCAAACTACTGCACAATTGCACTCTTCTCACGTGCTTGCAAAGTAATGCTCGAAATTCTCCAAACTAGACTTCAAAACTGTATGAACTGAGAACTTCCAGATGTTCAAGCTGGATTTAGAAAAGGCAGAAGAACCAGAGATCAAATCGCCAACATCCACTGGGTCATAGAGAATTCCAGAAAAGCATCTACTTCTGTCTCATTGACTCTGCTAAAGCCTTTGACTGTGCAGAACACAACAAAGAGTGGAAAATTCTGAAAGAGATGGGAATACCAGACCACCTTACCTGCCTCCTGAGAAACCTGTATGCAGGTCAAGAAGCAACAGTTAGAACTGGACATGGAACAATGGACTGGTTCCATATTAGGAAAGGAGTACATCAAGGCTGTATATTGTCACCCTGCTTATTTAAGTTATATGCAGAGTACATCATGCAAAATGCCAGGCTGGATGAAGCACAAGCTGGAATTAAGATTGCAGGGAGAACTATCAATAACCTCAGATATGCAGATGACACCACCCTTATGGCAGAAAATGAAGAGGAACTAAAGAGCCTTTTGATGAAAATTAAAGAGGGGAGTGAAAATGTTGGTTTAAAACACAACATTTAAAAAACTAAGATCATGGCATCTGGTCCCATCACTTCATGGCAAATAAATGGGAAAACAATGAAAACAGTGACAGTTTCTTTTCTTGGGCTCCAAAATCACTGCAGATGGTGACTGCAGCCATGAAATTAAGACACTTGCTTCTTGGAAGAAAAGCTATGACCAACCTAGACAGCATACTAAAAAGCAGAGACAGTACTTCACTGACAAAGGTCCATCTAGTCAAAGCTATAGTTTTTCCAGTAGTCATGTATGGATGTGAGAGTTGGACTACAAAGAAAGCTGAGGGCTGAAGAATTGATGCTTTTCAACTGTGGTGTTGGAGAAGACTCTTGAGAGTCCCTTGGACTGCAAGGAGATCCAACCAGTCCATCCTAAAGGAGATCAGTCCTGAATATTCATTGGAATATTGGATCTGAACCTCCAATACTTTGGCCACCTGATGCAAAGAACTGACTCATTAGCAAAGACCTGATGCTGGGAAAGAGTGAAGGCAGGAGGAGAAGGGGACGATAGAGGATGAGATGGTTGGATGCCATCACTGACTCAACGGACATGAGTTTGGGCAAGCCCCAGTAGTTGGTGATGGACAGGGGGCCTGACATGCTGCAGTCCATGGGGTTGCAAAGAGTCAGACAGGACTGAGTGACTGAACTGAACTGAGTTTGAACCCCAGTACCTGTGAAGGTAACAGTATTCAGAAATAGGGCCTTTGCAGTTGTAGTAACTAATTAAGATGAAGTCATTAAGTTAGGCCCCAAATCCAATGTCTGGTACCCTTATAGGAAGAGGAGAAAAATAGACACCTTGGGAAGGAGGCTGTATGAAGATAAGAGGCAGAGATCAGAGAGGCAGGCAGCTGTGAGCCAAGAACACTCAAGACTCTCTGCCACCAGCAGAAGCCACCAGAGAATCAAGGAACTGACTTCTTCTCAGGCCTTCTAGAGGGGACCAGCCCTACCAACACCTTGATTTTGGACTCCTGGCTTCTTCAACTGTACTCAACTCCATTTCTGTTGTTTTAAATCACTCAGTTTGTAGTGCTTTGTTCAGCAGCCCTAGGAAAGAACTTTCTAGGGTTTCTCAACTTCGACACTGTTGACATTTGGGTGGAACACACTCTCTGCTGGGAGGTGGGGGCCGCTGCTCTGTGCAGGTTATCTGACAGCACCCCAGCCTCTCTCCACTGAATGCCAGTAGCACCACCATGGCATGACGAGTGAGAATGTCTCAAAATATTGCCAATATATCCTGGGAAGGGGGAGCTCGAGGGGCAAATCTCCCCTGGGTGAGAACCATGGCTTGCTTGCTCACTCATTTATCTATTTGTCCATTCATTCATTCATGCATTCACTTATATTTGATTATTTTCTATAATATTTACATAGAAATGAGTATGGACCAGGTTATCTCTTTAGGCTCTGGGAATGCAATGGAAACAACAGTCTTTATGTTCATGAAGCTTACAGTGGAGTACAGAGTCTAAGCAAATAATCCACAAACCCTTACAAAGTGGGATAAATACCCCAAATCAAGTGACCATGGTTCTAGACAAAGGAGCCTGACTTAGATGGTGGGCCCAGGGGGTTTGATGGAGGTCTGAGAAATGAAAGGTTGCCTAGGCACAGATGACAGGGGCAGATGAGATTCCCACGTAGAGCTAAGGCCCTGGGGTAGAAGGAGCATGGGGAAGGGCAGGAAGATGGTGGCTGAGGGAAGGTGAGGGCAGGGCCCAGGATCTGGTCGGTATCCCAGAATCAGATCTGGTTACAGGGCAGAAGGAAAGAAATGCCCCAGCAAAAGACAGAAAAGGCCCCCTGGGAACTACGTCATTGATCTCCAAGGTAATTCTGAGACAACTGGCCGTTGATTTCCACCCACTCCCCACCCCCTGCAACGAAGTGGGGCCCTTTCTGCCATACGGCTGCAATCCCCCACGTCTATATGGGACACAGGTAGACGCACAGTTTCTGGGAAGGGCTGTCTGGCTTTTTATGGTTTAAAGAAGAGATGTGCAGGGACCATCAAGTCAGGTAATAAAAAATGCTCAGAAATCTATATTTATGCCCTGTAGCTCTCTGGCAAAAATAGCATATTGTCCTACAAGAAGGATGCAGCCCGCTCCTTCCAGGAAGTACCATGTTCCCTAGAAGGCCCTTCGGAGATGGATGTGCTGCCTGGTGGCCCGGAGCTGAGCTCTGGGGAGGAGCCCTGCTCAGCAGGCACTGGATCTGGAACAGCGTGCACCCCCGTTCCTACCACCCCCATCTCCACTGCCCTCATTCTGCACTGTTGAACGGACACAAGTCTGACCACAAGGCTCCTGGGCAGAGGACTTAGCATGAAACACTGGTGCCCGTCCTCTGGGTCTGCAGCTCATGAGGAAGGACCCACCACTCCTTGGATTCTTAGCTTTCTTTTCTGTAAAATGGCGTGAACAATCTCTGCCCTAGATTTGCCAAACCTCTGCTCTAGGTCAGAGAAGAGTCCAGTGTATGAACTACTCCAGAAATCATGACATGCTTCACAATACAGGTGGCCACGGACCCTGGTGTATGTGTGGACATGGCATCCAGAGTCCATATAGATTCAGGGGTAAAGCTTAATCTCCTCAGCTACCAGCTTTGAGACTCAACTCATCTATAAAAAGGGAATAATCATGCTGTCATAAGAATGTGTCCAAAGGAGTACATATTTAAATATGGAGGCCTCCTAGCACATTCTTGACTCAATGCCTAGCTGCAATTACTAATGTAACTGTGGACTTTGGGAAGTTGTAAAGGATGGGAAGGGCTTCCCAGGTGGCCCCATGGTAAAGAATCTGCCTGCCAATGCAGGAGATGTGGGTTCAGTCCTTGAGTTGGGAAGATCCCCTAGAGGAGGAAATGGCAACTTGCTCTAGTACTCTTGCCTGAAGAATCCCATGGACAAAGAAACCTGGTGGACTACAGTCCATGGGGTCGCAAGGAGTCGGACACAACTAAGCAACTGAGCACACACATAGAGGATGGAAAGGAATATAGATTAACCTCCTGGAGGCTGCGGAACTGGTGTCCAGGGCCCTGTACACTGAGGGCCTCTGATGGTCACCTGGGCAGGCTCCCAGCTTGAAGCCCCTGCAGCCTCTTCCATCCCCAGCACACACAGCAGCATCCCCCACCCGTCCATGGGCCTTCCCCATGACGCCTCTCATACCTGCTCCATCCTCTCCTCCTTCCCTTACTGTCTCTCACGAAGGCTGTGCCATGGAGCGGGCCTCCTCCCCTCCATTCAGGGGACTTGGTCACAGCTGTCCCCCTGGGCAGAATCTCCCCATCCCTGCCAGCGGACGTCAGCTCCTGCATTTCTCTGCTCCCTGAGGATGCTGTCTGCCTTTTCTTACAATTTCTTACACGTCCTTCTTAACCCTTCCATCCGTGTGGTACAGCCTCCCCAGAACCTTCTCCATTTACCTGTCCACCTGCCTAGACTGTGAGCTGGTGGGGGCTGGGTCTGAGCGGGTTCTCACCACATCCCTCTCAGGGTCTCTCCTCCTTTCTCCCTTCCTCTAAGATCATCTCATCATCTCGGCACCCTTACCTGCCAAGAGCTGTGCTGGGGATAGATTCAGAAGTAAGCCTGGCTGTCAGCCCTGCCCTCACGGAGCTCACATCCCCTTATGTATGGGTGGTGAGGAGTGGCGGTGGTGGGGAGTTACTACAGGAAAAGATGAGATATTATCAGGTCACTACAGGCTCCATGCTGAAAAATAAAGCAGGATAATCCTGTAGGGACTTCCGTTGGTGGTCTAGTGGCTAAGACTCTGAGTTCCCAATACAGGGGGCCCGGATTCGATCCCTGGTCGGGGAACTAGATCTCCCATGCTGCAACTAAGACCCAGTGCAGCCTAATAATCAAATCTTTAAAAAAAAAAAAAAGAAAAAAAAGAATAAGCCTGCAGAGAGTATCATGAGACGCTACTTCAGAAAAGGGAAACCAGGGCCCACCCAGTGTGTTGGGGACCTGGCAGGGCGTCCTGGATGGGCTGTCCAATCTCTTTTCAAATCCCAGACTCTGCCCCTGGCCCAGGAAGTCAATTCAAGGCAACCTGTGCCTCTTCAGCAAGAGTGTTTGTTTCCTGTGTGTTAGTCACTCAGTTGTGTCTAAATGTTTGAGACCCCATGGACTGTAGCCTGCCAGGCTTCTCTGTCCAGGGAATTCTCCAGGCAGGAATACTGGAGTGGCTTGCAATTTCCTTGTCAGGGGATCTTCCTGACCCAGGGATCAACCCTAGGTCTTCCGCATTGCAGGCAGATTCTTTACCTGCTGAGCCACCAGGGAAGCCCTTTGTTTCCTAGCCTGCTGTAATAATTACCACCATCTTCATGGCTCAAAACAAGACAAGGTAACAAAGGTCTGACATGCCCTGATCCTGGAGCTATTATTATCCTGGAGCTGGACCTGGGCCAGCCCAGCAGTTCAGTCGCTCAGTCATGTATGCCTCTTTGAGTCTGCAGCACACCAGGCTTCCCTGTCCATAGCCAACTCCTGGAGCTTGCCCAAACTCATGTCCATTGAGTCAGTGATGGTATACAATCATCTCATCCTCTGTCGTCCCCTTCTCCTCCTGCCTTCACTCTTTTCCAGCATCAGGGTCTTTTCTAAATGAGTCAGTTCATCACATCAGGTGGCCAAAGGATTGGAGTTTCAATTTCAGCATCAGTCCTTCCAATAAATATTCAGGACTCATTTCCTTGAGAATGGACTGCTTGGATCTCTTTGCAGTCCAAGGACTCTCAAGAGTCTTCTCCAGCACCATAGTTCAAAAGCATCAATTCTTTGGCACTAAGCTTTCTTTATGGTCCAACTCTCACATCCATACATGACTACTAGAAAAACCATAGCTTTGACTAGACGAACCTTTGTTGGCAAAGTAATGTCTCCGCTTGGAAAATCCCATGGATGGAGGGGCCTGGTGGGCTGCAGTCCATGGGGTCGCTAGGAGTCAGACACGACTGAGCGACTTCACTTTATTTTTTCACTTTCATGCATTGGAGAGGGAAATGGCAACCTCCTCCAGTGTTCTTGCCTGGAGAATCCCAAGGACGGGGGAGCCTGGTGGGCTGCCGTCTATGGGGTTGCACAGGGTCGGACACGACTGAAGTGACTTAGCAGCAGCAGCAGGTTGATAATAGCTTTTCTTCCAAGGAGCAAGCATCTTTTAATTTCATGGCTGCAGTCACCATCTGCAGTGATTTTTGAGCCCAGGAAAATAAATTCTATTACTATTTCCATTGTTTTCCCATTTATTTGCCATGAAGTGATGGGACTGGATGCCATGATCTTAGTTTTTTGAATGTTGAGTTTTAAGCCTGCTTTTTCACTCTCCTTTCACTTTCATCAAGCGGTTCTTCAGTTCCTCTTCACTTTCTGCCATAAGGGTGTTGTTATCTGCTTTTCAGGTTATTGTTATTTCTCCTGGCATCTTGATTCCAGCTTGTGCTTCATCCAGCCTGGCATTTTGCATGATGTACTCTGCATATAAGTTAAATAAACAGGGTGACAATATACAGCCTTGACATACTCCTTTCCCAATTTGGAACCAGTTCATTGTTCCATGTCCCATTCTAACTATTGCTTCTTGACCTGCATGCAGGTTTCTCAGGAGGCAGGTAAGGTGATCTGGTATTCCCACCTCTTTAAGAATTTTCCACCGTTTGTGGTGATCTATATAGTCAAAGGCTTTGGCATAGTCAATAAAGCAGATGTTTTTCTGAAATTCTTTTGCTTTTTCTATGATCCAGTGGATGCTGGCAATTTGATCTCTGGTTCTTCTGCCTTTTCTAAATCCAGCTTGAATATTTGGAAGTTCACAGTTCACATACTGTTGAAGCCTGGCTTGGAGAATTTTGAGCATTACTTTGCTAGCATATGAGATACATGCAATTGTGCGGTAGTTTGAGCATTCTTTGGCACTGCCCTTCTTTGGAATTGGAATGAAAACTGACCTTTTCCAGTCCTGTGGCCCCTGCTGAGTTTTCCAAATTTTCTGGCATTTTGAGTGCAGCATTTTAACAGCGTCATCCTTTAGGGTTTAAAATAGCTCAACTGGCATTCCATCACCTCTGCTAGCTTTGTTTGTAGTGATGCTTCCTAAGGCAAATTTGACTTTGCATTCCAGGAAGTCTGGCTCTACATGGGTGATCACACCATCATGATATCTGGGTCATGAAAATCTTTTTTGTATAGTTCTGTGTATTCTTGCCACCTGTTCTTAATATCTTCTGCTTCTGTTAGGTCCATACCATTTCTGTCCTTTATTGTGCCCATCTTTGCATGAAATGTTCCCTTGGTATCCCTAATTTTCTTGAAGTGATCTCTAGAGTTTCCATTGTATTATTTTCCTCTATTTTTTTGCATTGATCAGTGAGGAAAGCTTTCTTATCTTTCCTTGCTAGTCTTTGGAACTCTGCTTTCAAATAGGTGTAGCTTTCCTTTTCTCCTTTGCCTTTGTTTTTCCAGCTGGGAATCATTTCATCCTCTTGCCCTAAATCCTGGGAGAGCCCAGATCCAGCAGGAACTGACAAGGGCCTGGTCTGAGGCAGGACAGCCACCCCCTCCTTGTCTAGCGGTGTTTTTAAATATGAGCACACTGGTGAGTGTATCTGGGGAGTGCTGGGGAGGAGCTGAACAAGGCTTCAGAGGAGGAGGATAAACTGGTGTTAAGGAAACCCACATGGTCTGGCACTAAAGTTTCAAATGCTGTAAAAGAAAACCAGAAGTAAACTTAATTCTAAGTGAAAGGCTGCTATAAATCTGTGCAGGGAAGCAGGAATCCTCTGGGTGAATGGATACCAACTTTGGGGCTGGTTCTTCTCACCTGCTGTAAGGTACTAAACCCCCAAACATACATTAATATCCGAACCCCAGAACCTGTGAACACAACCTTATTTGGGATGAGGTCTTTGTGAATGTCAATAAGGATTTCCAAATGAGATTATCGTGGATAACCCAGATGGGCCCTGAACCCGATGGCAAGTGTTCTCATGAGACATTTCTAAAAGATTGAAGGGGAGAGGACAATGGCCTCCCAGTTCTAGAGGTCAGCAGTCTGAAGTTTAGGTACTGGCAGAGCTGGGCCCCTCCAAAGGCTCTGGGGGAGTGTCCTCTTTTGCTTCTTTAGGCTTCTGGTGACTCCAGGTGTTTCTTTTTTTTAATTTAACTTTACAATATTGTATTGGTTTTGCCATATATCAGAATGAATCTGCCACAGGTATACTTGTGTTCCCCATCCTGAACCCTCCTCCCTCCCCATACCATCCCTCTGGGTCGTCCCAGTGCACCAGCCCCAAGCATCCAGTATCGTGCATCGAACCTGGACTGGCGACTCGTTTCATATATGATATTATACGTATTTCAATGCCAAGGTGTTCCTTAGGTTGCGGCTGCAGCCCTGTAGCCTCTGTCTCCATTTTTCACGTATCTCCTCCTTTGTGTCTGTGTCCTCTCCCCTCCTGTCTTACAGAAATATCTCATGAGAGCACTCGCCATTGGATTCAGGGCCCATCTGGATAATTCAGGATAATCTCATTTGGAAATCCTTATTCACATTCACAAAGACCTGTTCCCAAATAAGGTTGTGTTCACAGGTTCTGGCTGGTGGCTCAGGTGGTAAAGAATCTGCCTGCAATGCAGGAGACCTAAGTTCAACCCCTCAGGGGTTGGGAAGATCCCCTGGAAAAGGGAATGGCAACCCACTCCAGTATTCTTGCCTGGAAAATCCCATGGACAGAGAAGCCTGGTGGGTTACAGTTCATGGGGTCACAAAGATTCGGCACAACTGAGTGACTTTCACTCATAGGTTCTGGGGTTAGGGTTAGGTATCTTTGGGAATGGTCGTTTAGTACCTTATAGCAGGTGAGGGGAAGAACCAGTCTCAAAATTGGTATCCATTCACCCAGAGGATTTCTGCTTCCTTGCATGGATTTAAAGCAGCCTTTACTTTGATTTAAATTTATTTCTGGTTTTCTTTTACAGCATTTGAAACTTTAGTGTCAGACATGTGGGTTTCCTTATTAGGCACGTCACTTTCTCCTCCTCCTCCTCTGAAGCCTCGTTCAGCTCCTCCCTACCACTCCCCAGACACACCCACCAGTGTGCTCATACTTAAAAACACCAACAGACATGGAGAGGTGGCTGACCGGCCTGGGACCAGGCCTTTGTCAACTCCCACTGGATCTGGGTTCGCACAGGATTTAGGGAGAGAGGATGAAATGATTCCCAGCTGGAAAAACAACCCTGTCTGCTGGGCTGGCCCAGATTACAGAGAAAGAACTGGAGTCTCAGGGCGAGTTCTGCTTTTGTTTTCTTTTCCATTTTAACTCAAACTCCTTGTTTCTGTTACTGAAACTCAGACACACACACAGACACACATGCAAACAAGTTCAGCTGAGTATGAAATAAGTAGAAAATATAAAATGAAATGAAAAATCTTCTTCCCTTTTCCTTTTGCCAAATTCCACCTTTCTAACTTTCTCCAGAAATGCATTTTCTTCAGAAGAGAAGCACGTCCCCACAAGGATATGCACTTGTGCATGCCCAGCTAGAGTCGGTTTCTATTTTTACACTTTATATATGTACTTATTTATATGTAAATGCTTTTCATTATGTAAAAGGGCTATCCTTTCTCACGCCTCTGCACTTGGCTCTTCCTCCTGGTGGTCTATCTTGGACAGCTTTGCTTATTGGGTTACGTGGATTTATCTCATTTTTAACAGCTGCAAAGTACTCCATTCAATGGATGTACCATCAAGTACTCCAACGGGCTACTGACTTGAATTACCAAGAGCTTAGCCTCTGACTCAGCCTGGTGCTCGCTCACTGTAGCTGTGCATAAAACAAATACACATATCAATAATAGGATATATAAAATAATATTTATACACGAAATACTGGGTTGGCCAAAAAGTTGTATTTCTCAATAACATCTTATGGAAAAACCCAAGTGAAATATTCGGCCCACCCAATATTATAATATTACAGCATATATTATTTTATATATAATTTGAATAATTATATATTAATATAACATATATCATAGGGCTTCCCAGGTGGCTCTAGTGGTAAAGAACCCATGTGCCCATGCAGGAGATGCATGCAGGTTTGATCCCTGCGACAGGAAGATCCCCTGGAGGAGGGCATGGTAACCCACTCCAGTATTCTTGCCTGGAGAGTTCCATGGACAGAGTAGCCTGGCAGGCTACAGTCTATAGGTTCATAAAGACTCAGACACAACTGAATAGACTTGGCATGCATACATAATATATACCATACTTATATCATAAATTACATATCATTTAATTATCACAATTATAGGTGATTGTTATCCTTACTCTAGAGATCAGGGCCTGAAGTTTTCATCTCCGACATGAAGCTTGGTTAGCTAAGGCTGAAGGAGGTAAGGCGCTTTATGCAGAGTCCAGGGGAGTGAGATTCCAAATGCTTTATTCTTTACACTGTGCCACATTCCCCACTGTTTTCCTTTCTTTGGACCATCTGGCACAAGCCCCACCCTTTGGTTTCCTTCCTGCCCTTCCGAGTCAGTTCACAGTTCCTAAAGCCCAGCGGGAATGTAGACCGGCTTGTGTCTGAGTAGGGCAGCGGGAAGGACCCTGTATGGAGCCTGGCTGGCTCCTTGATGGGCTGTGAACCCTACGCCCTCCAGGGCCCGTGTGTATCTGCATTACTTCCCCTGCAGTCTTCTCCAGTGATCACACTCGACAAGAAAGAAAAATAAACTTGGCCTGGAGTCAGCCCATCCTGATTCTTGGGTGGGCCTGAGAGCTGTGGGGTCAAGTCACTTTGCTCAGGGCCCCAATGACAACACCCTGCTCTTTGAAGTGGGCCCAGGAGAAGGGTGTGCTGGGTGAGTGTAATGGGTGCAGCAGCTGCCAACCTGCTTAAGCCCCAGGCTGGCCTATGGTGGCCTCACTGTCGAATTAAGTCCCATTTTGCAACATTTACTGACTCACTGTGATATAATGCTGGCTTTGGAACATGTAACCTTCTAGCCCGAGACTTTGTGCTCCTGGGAAAGCCCTGAGCTCTTTGAGCCTCTGTTTCAATCACCACTAATGTCCTCATGGTTGGGTTGCTGGTGAGCAACTGGGAATGAGAGACAAGAAGTTTTCAGTGCTGAGCTTCTCAATTCACTCTGCTGTGAATTCAGTGCACCTGGGGCGGGGCGGGGTGGTGGTGGCTTGCAAACCCCAATGCACAGGCCATACTCTCGATCAATTAAGTCAGGCTACCTGGGCTGGGGCCCAGGAACCAGCGCTTAAAAAACAACCAACAAACCAACCACCCAGAGCTTCCAAGTGTAGCCACTTCTGAGAACCAGAGAGCAAGTGGCAAGGCCCACCCCATACATAGTCATCACTCAGCAAATGCTCACGGCCGCCTCCTCTTCCCTAAAATCTAAAGACAACATAAATCTCCAAATGCTTTTGAAGAAACCTCTGGAACTTTAAGCCAAACAGCCAAGGTAAGGCCAGGGCCACCGTGTCCATGAAGCTCCCTGACTCGCTGTCTACTTTCTTAAAGAGCAAGGGCAGTTTGAGGTCAGGGTGTAATGTTTGGAAAACTTCTGGGAAGTGAAGCAATGGCATTTCTGAAATTCCTGCCCTCCCTTCTTATCACCTTCTCTTTATCAGCTTTGCCCTGAGCCACTGTTGGTGCCTCAGGAGGGAGTGCTGAACCAGAGCGCCTCTAACAAAGCCTGGTGGGGTGGGGTGAGGCGGGTGTGTGGGGGCAGGGACCTTGTGCAATCCTCCGTGAGACTCAGAACCCAATGGACTCCAGGCCCCACTAAATCTGTTTGGACTCACCTCCGAAAGTCAACTTTCCTTGGTTGCTTAATTTGGGGCCTGTGCATTAAGATACTGAAATTAATCATAAACATGGGCAAAGCTATAAGGACTCATGGCCAACCACCCCACTTAGAGAAATTACCCAGACCACCAAGTCCTCGAAGAACATCTTGGTCACACCTGAGTGGGCCACCATGGTCCCCCCAGTTGACGCATCCCCCCATCAACAGCCCCCCGCCATTCCAGTGTCCACCAGGCCTTCACAAGGTTTTCTCCAACTACGGCCCACTGGCATACAACCACGTCAGGGCTGACCCAGCCAACTGGGCTTAACACAGGCCCTCGAGGCAGCCGTGGGCTCGCTCACACATGAAAATCCTTCTCTAAGGCTTTCTCAGAGCTTGCTGCCTGGTGTTTCTGTTTCTCTGCTTTTCAAGAAGCAAAGACCAGGAAAGGAAGCTGAGTGGCGTTCTCTGTGATTTATGGTACCCTTCTCTGTTTTGTTCTGGATACCCAAGTGTCTGCTCCACTAAGCCACGAATGCCCACCCAAAGGCACACAGGCAACCTACCTGGATAGAGCAGCGGGGACTCGAGCTTGGCGTGGGCGAGTTCCTGAACTGAACTGCTTACAGGAAGGAGGTGACTACCCACAGAGGATCTCCTGACTTGCCTTGAACCACCTGGAATTACTTCAACCTGTGTGAAAACTTTGCTTAAAGGCCCAGAATCTGTTCTCTCTTCCTCTTTGCAAGTTCTTTTCCCCAAAGTGTGGTACAGAACCTTGTTTCCTGGGATGTTGATAGAGGGAGAAAAACATCCTGTTGTCAAAAGAGCATGTTAATTACAAGATACCAAATTTATCTTTCACATAGTCAAAATGCACATTAGTCTCTTAAAGGTGCCGAGAAATTCTGCAGTTAAAAAAAAAATGTTGAAAAAATAATTTTTAACATTGTTTATGCCAAGATTTCCCAGAATTATTTGACGAAGGAATGCTTTTTCTTTTCTTTTCTCTCCTTCCAACTCTCTTTCCAGTCTAACTCACTAGCAGACCATAGAAATAATGCTCTTCAGAGAAAACTTCAGGAGATGCTATCCTGAAAGAGGGAGTCCTTCATTCAATGTGCGGATGGAGTAATGAGCCCCTAGCAATTCCCCTTTCAACAGGTACACCCTCCTCTCCTAAGCCAGCGACCTCCACCTCTGCAGAGTCTCTGCTCCTGCCTAAAGCACCAGAAAGCTAACCTGACCGGAAGGAGTTTCCCAGGCTTGGTGTCAAATGTTTTCACGTGACCACCATTGGTCAGGGCAGGGAGCCTCAGGATTCGGATCCACATGTTTCTTCTGCCAATGCAGTGAATGCTTATGGGATTAACGTGGTGTGTGTGAGTGGTGGTGAGAAAAGTTGGTGCTTCAGCTGTAGGCCTGGAAAATTCAGACTATTTGATTTAGGGCGCCAGCGACCAGGTGCCAGCCATTTGTTTATATTAGTGGTGATTGACTGGAGACTCATCCCAGGATGCTCAGGGGTCTCTGTGATGTGAGAAAAACCAGGCAGGATTGGAATGTCTTTCTGGCGCCAGGTCCCTCAGAAAGCTGTGCCTCCATGCTCTCTGAGATGGGCCCCCAACTTACTGATGGGGAACCCAGGGCGCAGGGATGAGAGGTAACAGGCCAAGGTCACTTGAAAATGACACATCTGAAGCATCTGCCGGTTCTGGGGTGGGTCCCATTGTGACTGCCAGCTGCCAGAACCCCACATGCCTGCCACTCCTCCTCCCCATGGGCGCTGGAGCTGGGATGCAAAGCCATGCATACCTCATAAAAAATAACAATAACAGTCTGCGTGTGTGCGCACACACACGTGCACGCGCGAGCATGCAGGAGCCTGTTTCTGCAGGCATTTAACAAATATTTGCAAGTATGTGCCAGAGACTAGGGACATGAGAGGGAACAAGGCAGGCAGCCCTCTTGTCCTGAAGGTGAAGCATCTGGGTAAAATAGTGAAAGACAAACCACTGCGTTTGAAATCCACAAGTGACTCTGGCTCAAAATGAGCAAAATGATGTGTGGAATTAAACAGGAAAATCCTTCCCCTTGCTTCTGTCACATTCTTACAGGTCACATCAACCTCAGCTGCCTTAAGGGAAAGATTCCAGCAGAAGAGAATGAGAAAAAGAAAAGAATCTCCTAAGAATCAAAACTAATTTACAACTTCTGCCAGACACCCCGAGAGGGACTTTAACAGATCTGGTGACTATTGGGTAAAAGTGGGAGGTGTGGTTTTCACAAGTGCACACATCAGTCACAAACACACACACCTAAACACATACACACTCAGCCGGCCTGATGCGTGCTCCAGGCAGTCCCCAAATTTTTAACGCAGACCATCCTCTTTAACATTGTTCGTCAACTCAACAATCCACTGTTAATATGCCCATTTCACAAATCAGGAAAACGGAGTTTCAGTAACTTAGCTCAGGTCAGACTCTAACCGACAGCAGCCGGGGTCAAGCCTGGACTCCTCACTCTTGGTTCCATTGCTATAAGGGACTCCAGCAAACTTCATAAGCCACAAAGAAGACAGGGGCAAACTTGGAAACCTGGTGGCTGGAGGGTCAGGAAGCCTGGCTTCCATTCTCCTCTTCCCGTCAGCCCTGTGCCTCCCAGGGCATCTCAAGTCAGAGAACTAATTCGAGAAAGTGGGGCTGAGTGCGAAAGCGCCAAAACCAAAGCCACTCCCAGACTGTGGGATGCTTCCCTTTTGTCCTTCTCTTTCTTTCCAACCAAGGCGCCCCATCCTTGAGAAAGGTTTTACTTTCTTTGGCTGGAGAGCAACGTCTGCGGGAAGTCAACAATCCCAAGACGAGGGAGACAGCCAGGCAGAAGAAGACAAACAAAACTGACACCGAGCAAAAATGCAAAGGTATTCACAATGCGAGCTCTAATGCGCTCTCCCCTGCCTGAAGCCTGCCAGACACAGGGCTTTGAGAAAGAAAGAAAGAAAGAAAACAATCTGATTTGTATGAAAGGGGCCAAAAATAACCTTGCATTCTCCTGCAGAAGAAAACAGAAAACTCGGCGGTTTCCTCCTATTTGGATGTTCTTTTCCTTGGGTTGCGGTCAGCAGGGTGAACCTCTTAGCTCAAGACCTGCAAAGAGACAAGAGGCCAAGACACTCAGGCAGGAGGGAGACAATGGGAATCCGGCTGAGAAGGGGACTCCTAGAGTCTGATTTAAAGCCCTGGCTTCTCCAGGGGCAAGTGGGGCTGGAGGTGGGGGAAAAAGGCCTTCATTTGCATATGTTAATTTAAAGCTATTTTTAATCAGTAATAGGCCTGTTTTTTCAGCCTTCTAAAAAAAATTACACTGTGTCCCTACTTCCCATCCCTATTTCCTCTGTATGCTTCTGACTTGTTTTGGTAGAAGCCTAATCCCTGTTGCTTCCAGGCTATTCCTTTCTGCCCCACATTTTCTAAAATACAACTGTGATGTCCATCCTTGCTTCAAAGCGTCCAGTGATGTCTCATCAACCACAGAGAGCCATCTATATCAGGTCCCAAGCTTATTTTATCCCTGTCTCCCTCTAACCTCCGCCAGCTCCCTGAGTAGTCCATGCTTTCCCGACTCTTGCTTCCCTCGGTCAATAAATCTCGTTCACTCCTCCTTCCTGAGTCCTTGCCTTTGTCCATTCTTTACAGCAGAACTCCTGTGTCTCCTCCTCTAGCCCCAAGCGGTCCCTTTTCTCGAAGGAAGAACTCTTTCCACAAATGCTCTTTCAGTGGGTTGTTGCATTTGCCCTAAAAACAAAGTACAGTTTTCCCCAACCTATTCATGGGGATGGCTTCCCTGGTGGCTCAGCAGTGAAGAATCAACCTGCCAATGCAGGAGAACTTGGGATCAATTTCTGGGTCAGGAAAATCCTCCGGAGAAGGAAATAGCAACCCACTCCTGTATTCTTGCCTGGAAAAATCCCATGGACAGAGGAACCTGGCAGGCTACAATCCATGGGGTCACGAAGGGTAGGTCACGACTTAGTGACTAAACAACAGCTGATGAGGAACCAGGGCCCAGAGAGGAGAGAGAACATGCCCAAGGTCACATAGCTCATAAGTGATGAACTTGACACACCTCAGCTTCTGGGCTGGATCCCGTGGTGATTGGCAGCTGCCAAAACCACACTTGAGGCCCCTGACGTTATTCCTGAAACGTCTAAATTGCACCATTGCTTCTGAAATAATTAAATAGTGATTCCAGGTGTTTCTGCTGCTGGAGAGATAACTGATGTTGCTCTGGACTCTTTTGGCCTCTGGTTTCTCCACAATGCAGAGAAGCTATTTTTAGCTCAGAAATCAAGCAGGGTATGATTATCCCTGCCAAGTTTTTTTTCTTTTCAAGTGCATACCCCACTGCCAAACACACTGGAGAACTCTGAGCAGGCCAAAGAGAACACAAATGCAGACACGGAAAACCCAGGACAGAGCAAGGGGACCCATGATGAGCAGGTCCAGGGATTATGTGAGGGCTGTTGAAGGTCTGTTGGAATGCTTTGATGGATGAAGACTCTGTCAGTGATGGTGAGAACAGAGACCCAAGGTGGGGAGTCCTAAAGTTGGAAATGAGTGTCTCCAGTGCTCAGACTCCCTGGGCCCCCACCTTGCAGCCTTGAACTTGCAGAGGAGGGGCCACTGCTCTAGGTACTCCCCCAGCCTCATGGATAGTGAGTCTTGCCAGCTCCCTTGAGAAAGCACTGGCCCTAAGCACTGTCTCCCCCAGGCTCACAGTCTACCCAGAGACCTGGTGAAGGGGTCAGCCTCCTTTCAGAGAGACGTGGGCTGACTTGGTCCTTCCCAGCAGTCCTCAGGAGTGAATTGCTGAGATAGAGAATCCAGAACCTTGGCGGTCTGTGTTAGAAACTGGACCTTCCCTAAGACCAGGTGGCTGTGGTCAATGAGCTATGATGCAGATATACTGGAAAGCTTTCTCATAAGAGACACATGGAGGGAGGCAAAAGCTCCTTTCTGCCTGTTTCAAATGCCTGGGACTGCAGCAGCCATCTAGGCACAAGCTAACCCCTTGGGGATGGTGGAGTGGAGGCTGGGAAGAGCTTAGGTCACAGAAGATGTTGTGAGTCCCTAATTATTCAACTCTGAACACCCCCTTCCATGTTTACCATTTTTGTGGCTTTGGGCATACCAACTAAGTCTCATTTGCTTTTTTCTTTTTTGTAAAGTAAGGATAAAAACCCCATCTCATAGTGGAGATTGATGAAATATGAATTAATTCATCTGATATGCTTAGCAGAAGGCTTTACACTAAAAAACGATGACTATAGTAATAATACCATAGTTAATAGTAACAATAATGCTGCTGGTGATGCCATTTATCCTGGGGAGAGTGTACTCATCACCTGAAAGTGAAAGTCACTCAGTTGTGTCTGACTCTCTGTGACCCTATGGACTATACAATCCGTGGAATTCTCCAGGCCAGAATACTGGAATGGGTGGCCTTTTCTCTTCTCCAGGGTATCTTCCCAACCCAGGGATTGAACCCAGGTCTCCCTCACTGCAGGTGGGTTCTTTTACCAGCTGAGCCACTACGGAAGCGCAAGGAAATTAGAGTGTGTAGCCTATCCCTTCTCCAGAGGATCTTTCTGACGCAGGACTTGAACTGGGGTCCACTGAATTGTAGGCGGATTCTTTACCAGCTGAGCTACCAGGGAAGCGCAAAGAAACTAGAGTGTGTAGCCTATCCCTTCTCCAGCAGATCTTCCCAACCCAGGAATCGAACCAGGGTCTCCTGAATTGTAGGCAGATTCTTTACCAACTGAGCTACCAGGGAAGCCCCAATCATCATCACCTATCATATCCCTACTTTGGATACTCTGATTTTCTTAGTGCACTTTGAGACTATGTTAGGGTTTTGCTTGTCTGTGGTTTTGTCCTTTAAAGTTTTAACAATGATCCCTAGAATATATCCATGTCCATTTTTTTTTTCTAGTGAATTATACCATAGATATGTCTCTAGGGTAAGGTCGAGTTAGGTCTTTCTCCTATGAGCTGCTGTTGGGCCAGCTCTCCTCTGCATTCTGCTTCCTCGGTGGGTTTGTGAGCAGAACCAGGACTGGGCGCCAGTGGTCCACCCGGGCTGGACTGCACTGGATGCTGTGACTGATGGTGCCCCCAGGCGTTGGCAGCCTCATCCCCTGCCTGTGCCACTTTAACCAGACACACTGATGCTCAGTTGTAATGACCATGACCATGAGATATGAACCCCCAGAAGATAGTTCAGGACAACTCCCCTTCAGAGGCGTCTCCAGCTCCCTCAGGGGTAGGCTCAGCCAGTGAGGGTTCTGGCAGGTCCTCTCATCTGCGTGGTCTAGAGCATCTCAGGGCGACTGGCAAACTTCTCAACATGGCCCAGAAGGTGAGACTTACACAACGCTGTGGTTGTGGAGAAGGCTCTGGAGACAGATCCTCTGGGTCTGAATTCACCCATTCGTATTTGGTGACCTTAAGTGAGGTATGTGACCTCCTGGGTCCTTTCATTGGCACTTCCACTTTTAAAATGAGGCTGTCAGACTCTGGGGCTTCGAGACTTGAAACTGCTGGAAACATCTATTTCTTATGAGGCATGTATTAATTTATTTATTTTCCCATAAAGAGGCTTCTTCTAGGGTGAAGGTTCTTAGAGTTTGAATAAAATAATTCTTCTCAATTTTTTTTTTAGTAATATTCAATTGTTTTCATTTCTGGATGAAAAGGCCCCAAATTTTACACAGTAAAATTTCACATCAATCTTTTATTTCTACCAGATAGCTCAAGGTTATGATGTTCTCTTGTCTCTGAAAGAAAACAAGGCCAGACGAAGCAGAATACGTGAATCGGCTCAGCGTTCCCCTCGCAGGAGCGGGAGGGGCAGACGGACGCTGCAGCCCTTTTCCTGTAGTTCATAATTCATTACTGTAGAGATTTATAAAAGCCTTTTCAGAAGCGCTTCTCAAAACCTACTGGAACAGAAACTCCATATACCATAGTTAAACCTACTAAATTGCTGTTACAAGGGGACAGCTGGGTTGGGTTTGAGGAACCAAATGTGACCAGTGATATGATCCTCCGAGACACAAGACTCTACCTTGGCAGGGGCTGATGGGCACCATCCTGAACTCCTGGCGTTCAGAAGACCAGCAGGGAACCCAAGATTCTTTTTGATGGCTTCCCCTTTCAGGAGTCTTTCAGTGGGAACCCCTCCACTCCTGCCTCCATTCCCCTTGCTAAATTGCTGAGTGTGCTTCTCAACCCTCATTTCCGATTCTTTCTAGGCTGTTCCCTCCATGCCTTACTTCTTCCAGAAATCAACCCTTGACCAGGTCAGGAGCCCCTCCTCTGTGCCCGCACTGTGCTGTACTCGACCTGCTGGTCACTGCTGGAATCACCCATTTGTTCGTCTGAATCCTTCCTTAGCCCGGGAGCGTCAAACAAAGGAGGTCTCACCTCCTGGCTTCCCACTGGATGTTCAGCACCTAGCGCAAGGACCAGCATTCTGAAAAGTGCAAGTGTTGGTCTTCCAGTCGAGTCTGATTCTTTGCGACCCCATGGAGTATAGCCCTTCAGGCTCCTCTGTCTATGGAATTCTCCAGGCAAGAATACTGGAGTGGGTAGCCATTCCCTTCTCCAGGGGATCTTCCTGACCGAAGCATCGAACCCAGGTCTCCTGCATTGCAGGAAGATTCTTTACTGTCTGAGTCACCAGGGTAGCCCCTGGCACTCTGTGGAGATGTTAAATAAATAGTTCTTAATGGACTTCCCTGGCAGTCCAGTGGTTAAGAATCTGCCGGCCAATGCAGGGGGCACAGGTTCAAGCCCTGATCCGGGAAGATTCTACATGCTGTAGGCAACTAAGCTTGTGTGCCACAACCACTGAACCCCATGCGCCTAGAGCCCACGGTCCTCAACAAGTGAAGCCGCTGCAGTGAGAAGCCCGCACCCTGCAACTGGAGAGCAGCCTTTCACTCACCGCAGCCAGAGAACTCCTGTGTGTAGCAATGAAGATCTAGTGCAGCCCAAAATAAATATACATAGGAAACCAGCTCTTGAAAAAACAAATGGATTTCTACTCCTCATTTTCACTGGAAAAAGTAAAAGTGAAACTCGTTCAGTCATGTCTGACTCTTTGTGACCCCATGGACTATACAGCCCATAGAACTCTCCAGGCCAGAATACCGGAGTGGGTAGCTTTTCCCTTCTCCAGGGGATCTTCCCGACTCAGGAATCAAACCAGGGTCTCCTGCATTTTGGGTGGATTCTTTACCAACTGAGCTATCAGGAAAGCCCCACTTGCACTGGGGTGATTTAACTCAAATCCTGTTTTCCACCAGACACATCCAGAAACCTCCACTCACCCACTTCCACCCAATTCACCTCACACCCATCGATCAGGTCTCTGAAATCCTCATTATGCACACTACAGTGTAGGGTTTAAGATGATGAATTCTGGACTGACATTTTCTGAGTTCAAATTCAGAATTCCTCAAATACTATCTGTGAGATCTTGGGCAAGTAAAATGGAAATGTTAGTACCTATCCCTCAGTATTGTTGGGAGGATTAAATGAGGTAATATCTGTAAAGCACTTTGCCTGACTCAATCCAAGGGTTTTTTGAAATGAAATAACCAACAACTTAACTGTAACTTGGGGTTTCTGGAATGTTCACTCAATGTTCATTCTGCTACTGGGAAGAATCTGGGCTCTTGGAACTTTTTCTCAAAAGACCGGACATCCAGACCACCATCCTGGAGGCACTGAGTCTTGACATCCAGACCACCATCCTGGAGGCACTGAGTCTCGTACTGAGACTTTGCCCACACTACCCTTAGAGCTGGTGCTGGCCTGGCCTGTAATGGTGTTTGAATGTCTTTCTCCCAGTTAGGGAAGAAGTTCTCCCAAGACAGGCTTCACGGCATTGTATCTCTGTGTCTCAACATTTCACAAAATGTTTGGACCAAAGCTAGTGCCCAGTAACTGTTTGTTGAATGGATAAATGAAAACAATAGACACATAGCCACCTAAGATTGGTACCCATTGCTCCTTAGTGAGCTCTGAGCATCACACAGCTTTCACTGTCCTAGGATGCTGGCTTTTACTCTAGGACTAGTTCACATAGCTGGCTTTTTTTCTCGGAGGCCTGCCTCAGGTTTCCAACCATGTACTAAACCCAAGCCCACAAAAGCTGATGTTCCATCTGGGGCCTGACACTGGTTGCATCCTCTCTCCACCCACAATTTGGCAAGTATTTCTAGAAAACCAGTGTTCTGGGCTCTGTGCTGGACACTGTGGACATAGGTGTGGGTCTTGTCCATGAACCACATCTCAAGTGTGACTGCTCCCTGGAGAATTCTGATGTTTGGTTACTGTGGATATAAGCACTGGGCTGAGACCAGATTTGAGTACATCATGCCTGCTAGGACACCAAGCCTCTGCAGGTTAGTTCTCTAACCTGGACTCAGCCCAATCCCATCTCCATTCTGCCTCTTCTCGGCAGCCGGCAGCCAACACCCACTCATTATGCTCTGCACTCGAGTCTCCTGCCATCTCTCAGAAAATAAATTCAAGTAGCATTGCTGTCAGCTCTCCCTAACCCTGGACTTTCGTGGAAATTGGTCACCTACTAGGCTAAAGGGAGTTTCTAGATGTAAACATTCATCACTCCCCACACTATTCTAAAATAATTTCCTCTTAAATTCCAACAGTACTGTATGATGATGATACCCCCTTACACACAAAAAATTAATATGGTCCAACTGGTTATAAATTTTGTACTCACTTCCTCCATATTTACAGGTAGTCATAAAAAATGGACAAGTCTCATGAGCTATATAGATGGGTCGCTGTATAATTGCCTACAAAGAGAGAGAAAAGCGTATTAAGGATATAGAAGTAAAAGAATAATATATAATTCATAATATGGAGATGAAAGGTGGGTGAATATGAAGTGGCCCTTCTCTTGAAAATGTTTAATCGTTTTTTAAATACCAACACACCTTACTATAAAGACAACATGGCTTATACAAATACAATCAGTAAAATCCTACAGTCTTTAATCAAAAGATTATGAAATTCTCAAATAGTCCCTAGGATAGGGCATTTATGAATTTGGTCTGAATATATCAGTTAAATACAGATTTCTTAATAGTTTATCCATTATGTAATGAAATAATATTTATATAATGACAATTGCATACTCCATAAGTGTAAGTTAGATTTAATGAGACGTTTATTGGCACAAATGATTAATAATAAAACTCTCCCTGTGGAAGGTAATTCATACACATGCAATATGGCCAAGAAGAAAAGCTCCTTTTAATGCTTACCTTGTGTGCCATGTCCAATTGAAATCAATTCCTTGTTAAAAAACATCAGCCTAAGACTCCAGGGCAACAGTCGTTTGGAGTGAGACAATGGACAAAGGCACCCTTTTAAACATGTTGAACTTACAGCAGATTTGTGTCAAGATTTAAACTTTATTTTGCCAGTAAATTGGTACTTTTTCTTCAGTAATTTATGGAAATGTCTCAGGGGCCAAAATAAGCATTTAAAATTTTTTTGGGGTGCACACTTGAAAAGTAGACAGTGTGGTAATTATGTGATCATCATCTCAAAGGTGACAAGTGCAGGATTACATGATATATGTCAAGCTCTTGTCAAGTGCCAAACACTGTGCTAGGCGCTCTACCCCACAATTTCAGAGAAAAGAAAAAAGAGTTTGTTTGGGGCTTATAGCTAGAAGAACATCCTGGCTGCTAACTGTCATGACGATCCTGAAGCAAGTAATCAGGAAAGCAGTACTAGGCAGACTGGGACTTGCAGCGTTTAAGGTATAATGTGTCTAAATGCCCATGTATAGCTACTTACGTTGCCCTGTTTACATTAGGCGCATCATAAACATGGGTTTGAGTTCTAGACTGACTCCTTTCTACTTGTGCTTCACCCTCAATTAAGCCACAAAATGCTTTAAAGTCTCTGTTTTCCTTCTCAGCAAACTGGTGACATTGAGGTGTCCCTTTTACTTCCCATACTTAAGAGAAACAAACCACTTATTGTCCAAGGGCTGGACTCCCATTGTCCCTTTCCCGACTCCAAAGAGAAAGCACACCAGAAGATACAGTTTTATATGTGTGGTATCCTTCATACCTGCTACAGCAACTTGTGCAGAGAACACACTAATTAATATTGGAGGAATGAATGGGTGTGTCTATTGAACTCTACTTAAAATTTCCTCAATTATTTCTTTTATTCCATAGTAAGATAAAAAGGAGAGATGTCACAATACTTGAATTCAATGTACATGTGTTAATAACAGTGTACTTAGAGCACCCAACTGCCATGATTTTGGTCCCTCCTGGAGAACTGCTGTATCACTGGGAAACTGTCATGGGCCAGACCGCCTTTCCTGAAATGAATCTCTTATGAGCAGTGTCATCCCTCAGCCTGTAGTTTTCAAAATTGCTATTCTGCATTGGAAAACATACTTCTCAAGAAAAACACAATCTGGACTAACCCTGAGGTTTATTTGATTTCTCTAAGTCCAAGCTTACAGAAGATACTAAGGATGATTCAAAAGTACAAAGAAGGGACTTCCCCGGTTCTCCGGTGGTTAAGAATCTGCCTGCCAATGCAGGGGACATGGGTTTGAGCCCTGTTCTGGGAAGATTCTACATGCCCATGTGATAGCTAAGCCAGTGAGCCAAAACTACTGAAGCCCACGCACCGCTGAGCCCTTCTCCACAAGAGAAACCACCGCAGTGAGAAGCCTGCGTACCGCAACTAGAGTGGCCCCAACTTGCTGCAGCTAGAGAAAACCTGCACACAGCAACGAAGACCCAGTGCAGCCAAATATAGATAAACAAATACACCAAAAAGTGTAAGGAAGAAAGACTGAACAGAGTTAGTCATTTACCAAGAACAATTTTGAGGAGTGAGGTGCTTAATACATATCTTCTGTTCTAATTTTTGCTACAATTTTAACCACGATTATAGTTGGGTAGAGGGGCTATGGATTTTGTTTATTCTGTGCGTGAGTGCTAAGTCGCTTCAGTCGTGTCCAACTCTATGCGACTCCATGGACTGTAGCCCGCCAGGCTCTTCTGTCCATGGGATTCTCCAGGCAAGAGTACTGGACTCGGTTGCCATGCCCTCCTCCAGGGGATCTTCCTGACCCAGGGATGGAACCCCATCTCTTATGTCTCCTTCATTGGCAGGCGGGTTCTTTACCACTGGGTGCCACCTGGGAAGCCCCTTTGTTTATTTCACTCCACTCCAAATTTTCAGGCAGTAACATGGAATGGTTATAAATGATTTATATGCATTTTTCCTAAAATGTGCAAATAACTGCAAGAGGTTTGGGAAACTCTGTGCTGAGCATAGGCTCTCATCGGATTTGGAGGGTGAGGATTTTCAATCCTACCTCCACCATTTAGTAGCTGCATAACCTTGAAAGGGAATTCTTAACACCTCTGAGTCTGGCTGACTTGCTGTTAAATGAAGATGATGATAATAACAATCTAATAAGATTCCTGACCTTGGAGACTCAACTTTGTTCTTAAGAAAGAGAAAATCACATCAGTTCCAACAACTCTACAGTACAGCCTTTCTAAGACACGGAAACTGAGGACATGCTATCACTTGTATCTCAAAATCGCCTCTTCCAAGGCTTTTGGGATGCACACACAGAGTGTGGACAAATAACACACACATACACACACACACACACACACACACGAGACACACAGTTTCTCTCTCTCTCTCTCTCTCTCTCTTTTTTTTTTTTTTGCCAAAGAGTAAGTCCATTCCTTGAACATCAGTAATTTTTGGACCTTATATTTCCTAAAGTGAGAAAGGTGTTTTGGATACACATTCTCCAGTAACTCCTAAAATGAACACATTTCTGTGAGTCAAATTCCAGTTCAATGTGTCCAACAGACTTTTCATTGTCAACTGAAAAGCAGAAAAGATGATCTTGCCCAGAAAAGTAAATTCAGACCACATTTCAGTAACCGATAGGGAAGGCCATCTTTGACTACCTTCTCACGCCCCCTATCCCCAAACCCCTGATCCTTTCAAATGTGCCTTGAAAAGTATGGGAGAAAAGTCTAGGTCTTCACAAAATCTTGTTATCTTTTCTGCCTGGGAACACAGCAGGACCACGGCTCTCAGGCTCCCTTGCATTTCAGTGGAGCATGGAGCTGAGTTATGACTGATGGTATGCGAGCAGAAACAGCAGACTTCCCTGGGGAGCCAGGCCAACCTCCCATGCAACCTGCAAGGCTTGTCCCCACTGCACTGGGAGGAAGGGTGCAGAGCATCCATGGGGGCTCTGGAAACTTAGGAGATGACAGGACCACTAGGTTGAAGAGCTCTGTGTCTCTGAATCACAGTATTGGAAGACCACCCCTCAAATGTCCAACTCCATACAACCTTAGCAGGGGATACACTTTTTGTAAATTAAGCCACTGAAGTTTTGGGGTTGTTAGTTACAGCACTCAGCCTCACCGTGATACAGGAAACAAATCTGAATCTCAGTCCATGATGACAGCTGATAGACAATTCCACAAATCCATCCCAGCGGTAAGGATATTTACAAATGAAAACAGAATCTGTTGACAATCAGAGGTACAGATCTTGAAGGACAGAAGTTGAGTTCAGAACTCAGGAGGCTCTGCTGGGGAGGCATCTGCTCTGTACCTGCCCCCCAGCCCCTGAGGACCAACACAACCTCAACAGACAAGAAACTCCCGGGCCATCCTCTTTCCCACCCCTGCCACCCTAATCCCCGCCTCCAGAAAATGAGAGAACCTCCACAGTATTTTTAGATCAGCCTAATTTCTAGAAGCAGCCACATGTGGGAACTGGACTTCCATGCTCCTGCTGATACCTTTACTATTTAGTGTGTGTGCTAAGTCACTTTAGTAGTGTCCGACTCTGTCCAACTCTATGGACTGTAACCTTCCAGACTCCTCTGTCCGTGGGATTCTCCAGGCAGGAATACTGGAGTGGGTTGCCATACCCTCTTCCAGGGGATCTTCCTGAGCCAGGGATTGAACCCACGTCTCTTACATCTCTGGCAGGCTGGTTCTTTACCACTGGAAAGCCCTGCTATTCAGTATTGCTATTCAAATAGTATTAGTATTTACAACAATATAATAAGTCTGTTTCTGAGCCTCCATCTTATAGGGCATTATAACTTTTCCAGCTATCAAGTCCAGGAAGTAGACCTTATATTCTGCCTCTCTCAATAATCCCACAGACTCCTGGGGTATGTGCACTCTTCCCTTGGGTTCTGTGTCCTTGATGATCAGGCTTTGGGATCACTCCCCTGGGAAGCTTTCCCGGGGTACCCTTTAGCTGGGTTCAGTGCCCTTTCCCATGCTCTCATAACATCCAATGCTACTGAATGACATTGATTTCAGTGAGAGTATATTAGAAATATTTCACTTTGATTCTCTCGGAATGTGAGGGTTGAGTCAAAACAGTTTCATTTCCAGCACTGGGGGGACACAGCCTGGTGTATCCTTTAGTTCACTTCAGAAAGATTCATTGAGCACCTGGCTGTGTACCAGGTGCTAGGTAGTCAATGGGGACTAACAGCTGTTAGGGTCCCTGCTCTTGTGGTGGTAATGGTCTAAAGATGGGAGACGGACAGTGAGCACAGACTGGCTCTAATAAACACACAGGCATGGGTGGTGGTGGTGATCTGCAAGAAGCAAGCATGTTTCTGTGACATTATCTTTGTCTTTCCCCAAACAGACCTTTTAGACAAGAGTTTGGGTGCAAGTTGTTTATTTGGGAGGTGATTTCTGGGAGAGCAGTGAGAGAGTGGAGAAGTGAGACAAGGAATTGAGGCATGTGAGTAAAAGTTCACAGCAGATGATTGCTGTAGGTGACAGTCACTCAGCCTTCCTGGCAGCTCTGAGACTGTATGGACCATGCCTGAGAACTGCACCCTGTGGGGCAAGACCACAGTCTTAGGAAAGATCAGAGGCAAAAATCAAACACAAATGGATGGATGGATGGATGGATGGGTCCTGTATTCTAGGATTAAACAAGAGGATTGAAGGAGGTAATGGATAAGAAAATAAGGAGCAGATGGGGAATAAATCATTGCTGGATGCATGGTGATATCCACTGGCCTCTGTGAGGGAATGCCTGATTGTCACCCACAGTGTATTTCTGCACTGGGAGCTTCGAGAGAATACGAATATGCTAGTTACACATGCAAGGAGATGGAAACCCAGCCTGAGTTTTCTCATGCGTGCCAGTGGACCTCTGAAGAAATTTCAAATGTATTCAGAATCAATTACCTTCAGCCGAATGATGCTGTGTCCCATAGACTCCTCATGGTCTGGAAACAAGTGGTTCTAACTCAACCTTCCTAGAAGTCTTTGATCCATCCCAGAAATGCTGACATGGCACAGCCAGGCCTGTAGACAGAAGCATCCTGACAAGTGAAGAAAGGAATGCAGGAGGTCCCTGGAGCAGCCTGAATATGGCGCAAGAGTGAGCTATTTACACAGATGTGAACACTTGAATATTTCTTTTACCTCTTGGAATTGTTCACATGTATACATTAACAAGCACACATTCATTTCTATTCACTCACTTATTCATTTAGTACATATTTATTGAGCATCTACTAGGAACTAGCTGCCAGCGATCCCATGGTGGATAGAGACACCATGTCTCCTTCTCAGAGATTTCCCTAGTGGAGGCTGAGGGTGTTCAGTGTGTGCATATGTGCTAAGTCGCTTTGGTGGTGTCCAACTCTTTGCGACCCCGGGGGCTGTAGCCCACCAGGCTCATCTGTCTATGGGATTCTCCAGGCAAGAATATTGGGGTGGGTTGCCATTTTCTTCTCCAGGGGATCTTCCCAACCCAGGGATCAAACTCAGATCTCCTGCATTGTAGGCACATTCTTTACTGCTGAGCCACCAGGGGAAGCCCAAAGATGTTCAGTACATATACAGAGTTATGATATGGTAAAGAAGGAAATCATACAGCCCCCCATGCGATGACATCTATGGACATACAATTTACCTCAAATGCCTCCTTGAAGAAAGGGTGGATGAGTAGGAAGTAGGAGGTAAAGGTGTGAGAGACGAGAAGAGTGTCCAGCCAGGGGGAAGAGCCCCTGTCAAGACCACGACCAGGCAAATGACTGTGGTCCATTCAAGGATAAGGTGAAATGCTGGGGAGGCAGGAACACAGAAAGACAGCGAGACCCCGGCAGAAGGCGAGGCCGTAGAAATGGGCAGGGGACAGATACACAAAGTTTCCTGCCCATACTGTCTTACATATTTCAAAACGTGTTTGTGGGCAGTAGATTAAGCAGATTTTACAGATTAACCAACTGAGGTTCAGAAAACATTTGCATAAAAGAAAGAGAAGCTGTATGACCCAAGGAGCTCAACCAAGTGCTCTGTGACAACCTAGAGGGGTGGGATGGGGTGGGAGTTGGGAGGAGGATTCACAAAGGAGGGGACATATGTATACCTGTGGCTGATTCAGTGTTGATGTGTGGCACAGGCCAACACAACATTGTAAAGCAATTACCCTCCAATTAAAAAAAAAAAAAGAAAAAGAGAAGACACCTCAAGGAATTTCCTTATTTCCCTTAGATCAGCAGCAGACACTTCTTTAGTGACTTCCCTAAGTAGCTCCACTGGTAAAGAATCTGCCTCCAATGCAGGAGAATCCGGTTCGATTCCTGTATCTGGATGATATGCTGGAAAAAGGATAGGCTACCCACTCCAGTATTCTTGGCCTTCGCTGGTGGTTCAGCTGGTGAAGAATCTGCCTGCAATGTGGAGACCTGGGTTTGATTCCTGGGTCAGGAAGATCCCCTGTTGAAGTGAACCTACTCCTGTATTCTGGCCTGAAGAATTCCACAGACTGTATAGTCCATGCGGTTGCAAAGAGTCGGACACAACTGAGCGAGCAGATTCTGCTGCCTCCTCAGATACTTCTCTAAAAAGTCTTTTGGTCATGCCACACACCATGTAAGATCTTAGTTCTCCGACCAGGGGACCAGGGATTGGACCCACACTCCCTGCATTGACAGCACTGAGTCTTAACCATCTGACCACCCAGGAAGTCCCAGCACATAATTCCTGAGTGCTCAGTATGTGCTAGGTCCTAGCAGGCACAGGATTAGAAGAGGGTGGGTGGCCAGATGAACACTAGAGTCTGGAGGCCACAGGACGCAGAGGCTCCCATGTGCCAGTCAGGGATTTCAGGGGACCCTGCAGATTAGAGAGACCACCCGCCTTCTCCTCATGCTCTGCAGTCTATGTAAGGGCCAGCAGGGGATACTGAGTCAGAGACCTATTTTGAACCTCATCTCTGTTGCTTACCATCAATGTGACCTACCTGTCCTAACTGAAGTCTCACTAATCTCTACAAAATGGGAATCTTGATAATTCCTGCCTGACATAATATGTGAGGGGAGGCCAAGCAGAAGAGGCTGCCTGACCTTGTAGATGGTATGTAGTCACTGCCATACAGGAGGAGCGGGGACTGGATCCCCACTTATCAGATCCACATTCCCCCACATCCACAGCCTCTCCATCTTCTCACTGTAACCACTGTGGAGATGCTAGACAATCTCATGCCTCAGCCCCTGGATCCTAAGATCCTTAAATGCTCCAGGTCTGCTCGAGCCCGCATCTTGGCCAGGGGTGGCTCCAGGCAGTCGCCACCAGCTGCTGTGGACTAAGCATGGATTCCCCACACTGGTTCCTCCTGCAGGCAGGGATCCAGCTCCAGGCAGGCAGACTCTCGCATCCCGCTGTGCTGAGAACACAGGGCCGTCTTCCTTGTGCTCCCTCGGGCCTTTCTCCTGAAGCTCTGATGCCTCTGAGCATCTGAGATGGCTCGGTCCAGCTGCCCATGTGGAAGCCGGGCCCTGTGGCTCTGAAGGAGGTTTTCCGGGTGGCAGCCTTGTACGTCTGGGAGCACCTGATTTTCTGCTGAGAATTTCAGGTCAGATGGATTCCCTGGGTGCTTTCCAGACTCATCCCCAAATGACTGAGATGATGAAAATGGTAACTGTGCCTCTTGTTCCTCTCTCCCACGATGGAGCACTATCCCCTCGCAGTGCCTGGAGCCCGAAGACTCCTTCAAAGCCTGCTCTGCCCCTCAAAGTCTCCTTGCTAAACCCCGGCTCAAGCTGCCCAGAGGGAGGCACCCGAGCAGCATTTCCTGCGACAATCACGTGACAGATGACGTCCCAGGAATGACAGAGCTATGGCAACAAAAGCCAGAGCCCTGGGGACATGTTCTTTGGAAGAAGTTGGCAGTGAGAAGGCGTGAGAAGGTGAAAGCTGATACCAATATCTATCTATCTATCTATCTATCTATCTATATATATTTCAAGTAAGTCTATACAGAGGTCTTGAAGAATTTTAGATATTTGGGATTCTCTTCTCTTCCATCGGGCTTCCCTCATGGCTCAAATGATAAAGAATCTGCCTGCAATAAGAGAGACCTGGGTTTGATCCCTGGGTTGGGACGATCCCCTGGAAAAGGACATGGCAACCCACTCCAGGATTCCTGCCTGGGAAATCCCATGGAAAGAGGAGCCTGGTGGGTTACAGTCCATAGGTTCGCAGAGTCAAACACAACTGAACGACTAACACTTTCACTTTTCTCTTCCAGCAGAACTAAAATTTCAGCCCAGATATTTACTACTTGTGTTAGCTGACTCCTCTGTTCTCCTGTTTCTTCACCTGAAAATAAGGAATCATATTTTAGCTTTCTGTATGAAGGGCTATTAGGGGAAATTCAATTAAAAAAAATTCAAAACATTTGACACATGGTAGGTGCTTCATAAACATAAGTTTACTTTGTATTACTTTATCTTTTGCTTGAATTTAGAATGTGTGCAGATCTGCTTTGACTGTTCATTTGTTTATTCATCAAATGTTAACCTCTCACCTCCAATGTTCTAAGCCACAAGCTGAGAACAAGGGGTAGAAAAACATGATCCTTGCCTGGGGCCCCAGGTCTATCGCTCACTTGAGCCTCTGGTTATGATGAAAAGTCTCAGGTGTCAGGCAGAGTTCAGAGATTCTATTTCCTCTGGTAGCTTTATGACTTTCGGGCTGTTCCCCTCCAAATTGCACTCAGTTTTAACTTCATTAACTTCCTGTTCTGTCACAACAGTTGAACAAGAATTTCTCCATGAGCAGTATTCAAATCAGCTTTTAATGAGCTATTTAATTAAAGGCTAATTGAGGTGAATTCATTAAAGATTTCTAAATTATGCTTATCAGGGTAGCTATGTTTTAAGATAAGTTTTAAATATTTGTTTTATATTGCATTGTTTGATCATAAAAGTATGTATAAAATTACTTTTTAAAATTACTAATTAGAATGTGGGTACATTTTTCTCCCTTAATACTTGAGTGGGGCAGTTAGCAAATCAATTTAATATATGTCCAGGGTTGGGCTGAGGCAATAAGAGATTACTAGTGATTACAGCTGAGGCTGTGTTTGGTCCATGAAGAATGCTCAAGACTCTTGAGAAGAGGTTTTGTTGGACTGTCTTTGATCTGGTGTTCCAACTGCAGTGTAAATCATAACTGCTTAGATGCAGGGTTCTCACCAAGCCCTGAGGACTCCTGGGTTTCAAGTTGACTCTGTAGAGAATGGGACTACATCTTTCTTATGCTCAGTACCACTTGCAAAATGAATATGTGAAACAAGTCACGGTCTCCCCAGACACACCAGGGCAGCCCTAACCTTTTGAATCCCATTCGCTGGGGCTGAAAGTTTAGCCCAATAAACATGCACTGAACATCTCCTCTGTGCTAGCTATGGCCCCAGACACCAACATACAGATGAATCAAGGTCCATGGTTCAGTGAGAGGGATACACATGTCAGCAGACAGCTACACTCCACTGTGATATGTCTGTGCTTTGAGACCAGGGAAAAGCCTCAGGAGAGAAGGACAGTGTGCTAGCCTGACTCAGGACTTCCCATGAGGGATAAGACTAATTCTTGATGGACAAGTAAATGCTGCCCCAGCAAAGAAGTGGAGAAGGTCATCACTGGCACAGCAAGTCCAACTAAGTGGAAGAGTCTGATGAGCATTAACATGGAATTCAAAATTGCTGAATGGAGATGGGAACGGGACAGAGGGTTAGCTAGGAAGTCAGGTGATGGACAGATCATGAAGTGCAGGGTAGGAATTTGAAGTTTGAACTTGAACTTTAAGGTGCGTAGCATGGAAGTGTGGAAGTGAAAGTCACTCGGTCATGTCCAGCTCTTTACCACCCAGTGGACTGTACCTCTCTCCATGGGATTCTCCAGGCAAGAATACTGGAGTGAGTTGCCATTCCCTTCTCCAGGGGATCTTCCCAACCCAGGGATCTAACCCAGGTCTCCTGCATCGCAGGCAGATTCTTTACTGTCTGAACCACTCTCTCTATGCATAAGGGTGTAGAGCCATAGAAAATCTGTCCCCCTCACCCCTCCCCCCTACACACTGAAGACTTTAAGAAAGGAAAGGGCAAGCACAGACTACAATTTATAGCCCCTGGGGCAGTGTTATAATGTCAGGGCAAGAGACGAAGATTTAAGGCAGGTATTATAGTTTCACTGGCGATTTTTGCACTCTTTAGGCGAGAGGGTGGATAGCTAGTGGGTTGTAAACAGATTAAGGAAGGAAAATCCAAGAAAAAACTAAGATATAAATATCCTGAGGCTGTGTAATTTGCATGGAGCAAGAGAATGGTCTTAGCTGAGCTGCTTTAAAAAAGTACCAGAGACTGGGTGGCTTATGAACAATAGATATTTATCTCTTACAGGTCTGGAAGCTGGAAGTCTGAGATCAGGGTGCCAGCATGGTTGTGTTCCTGTGTTGGGGGTGGGGGACTGCTTTGGGCTTGCAGGCTTCAGACTTATCTTCTTCTCCCACGAGGGTGGGAGAGCTTTCTGAGGTCTCTTTTATAAGAACACTAGTTTCATTATGATGGAGAAGGCAATGGCACCCCACTCCAGTACTCTTGCCTGGAAAATCCCATGGATGGAGGAGCCTGGTAGGCTGCAGTCCATGGGGTCGCTAGAGTCGGACGCGACTGAGTGACTTCACTTTCACTTTTCACTTTCATGCATTGGAGAAGGAAATGGCAACCCACTCCAGTGTTCTTGCCTGGAGAATCCCAGGGACAGGAAGCCTGGTGGGTTGCCGTCTACGGGTCACACAGAGTTGGACACGACTGAAGCGACTTAGCAGCAGTTTCATTATGAAGGCTCTACCCTCACAAATAATTGTGTCCCAAGGCCCCACCTCTAATACCATCACACTGGAGGTTAGGATTTCAGTATATGAAATTTAAGGCCAGGGGTGGGGCAGGGATCTCTTCGGTGGTCCAGTGGCTAAGACACTTCCAATGCAGGGGGCCTGGGTTCGATCCCTGGTCAGGGAACTAGATCCCACATACCGCAACTAAGAGTTCATGTGCTACAATTAAACATCCCCAGTACTGCAAAGAAAGTGGAAGACCTGGCACAGCCTAAATAAGTAAATACATATTTTTAAAAAAAGAAATGTAAGGGGACACAAATATTCATCTCTAACAACAGGGGAAAGGAGAACGGGAGGAAGTGCCCAGATTTAGGTCTTAGGTATCAGACTGAGTGGTGGTTCCAGGAGCCAAGACAGAGACTTTCAGTCAATACACACCTGGAACACTCTGATGCCTGCATTTCATTTTAGGAGAGATAATACCCAACTTCAGGAAGATATACAACCAGGCTGGTGGAGGATCTGAATCAGCTGCTGTGTGCAGCTGCTAAAGGAAATGGGGCTGCTGAATAAGGAGCCTCAAACTGGTGGGTGGCTGTCCCAGGATAGAAGGGGGCAAGCCATGTGCCTAAGGGGAGGACAACCTTATTTTCTTGTTTATATGGACACTAACAGAGTGAGTGAATCAACAGTGGAATGGAGGAGAGTGCTATTGAGTGGTGAGCTCCTTCTTCTAGGGAGGCTACAAGAATAAGCTGGGGTACCTGCCATAGCTTTTGTAAAGGAGATTCTTTGGAATCCGGATGGAGTGAGGGGGTGGCTGGTGGCACTAAGGCTGCAACTGAATGGCTCCCTGAATCCCTGATTGCACTAATTAATCAATCATTTGGCCCTCTCTTGCCAAGACTAGCTCCCTCATCCTGCGTGTGCACACGTGAGGTGAATGAAGAAAACTCCCACTATAAATACTGTGGAAAATGGTGCTTGGCTAATATCACAAACACTATTGAGTAAAACCACTTTCTTTTTAAAAAGTTACTTTGCAATTTACGTTGTAAAAGCATTCCCAAGGACGGGGTGGTCTAAGAAGTAGAAAGGCTGACATGAATCAGAAACGCCAATCCCAGGGTCCCTAGTAGGTTCAGCAAGGGGAAGGTAGGCCCTTTCCTTGCACGCTTCCTCCTGACACAGTGCCTGCGGACCACCTGGTGTGTGGCAGGCCAGGGGAGAGCAGTGTTTATCCCCTGGCACACAGATTAAGAGGCTCCCTTACACAAACTCACCAGCAGTTTAGAGAAGTCTCTCACCTACATAGGACAGACAAGAAAGATAAGTGTCACTCTACTGATGTTAGGGCAAAACCAGGGTTTTCACAGGGATTGGGGGAATGGATTGACTCATTCGTTGGTTTCATAAACATGCATGCATTCATTCACTCTTCTACTCATTCAGAACTGGCTTTCCCAGTTCCATCTTGATGTTCTCTCCTCTCCTCTAGACCTCACTTCCCCTGTCTTCTCCTGCTTGGGCAACCACCATAGCTCCTAACTGATCTCCCTACATTTATTTCTGCCACCCCATGAGCTCTTCTGCACCCTTCTCTCAAAGTGACAGCTTTGAAAGCCAAGCAGCCCTGTGCCTCACTAGTTTATTGCCTTCGATCGCTCTTCTACACTTTGAAAGATCCTATCCAACTGGCCTTCAACAAGTGCTGTGGGCTGAACTGTGCCCCTTTCCCCCAATTCATATGTTGCCGTCCTAACCCCCAGGATCTGAGGCTGTGACTGTACCTGGAATCAATGTCTTTAAAGAGACTTTAAAGAACCACCTTTAAAGGGGTGGTAAACTACAATGAGGTCATTTGAGGGAATTCCCTGGTGGTCTAGTGGTTAAGACTCCACACTTACACTACCAAGGGCCTGGGTTCAATATCTGGTTGGGGAACTAAGATTCCCACCTGTCGTAAAAAAAAAAAAAATTAACAAATAAAAATATGAATAGAAAATGAGGTCATGTGAGTGGCCCTGATCCATTATGACTGGTGTCTTTATAAGACAAGGACCTTTGGACACAGATGGTTACAGAGGAAAGACCACGTGGAGACACAGAGGGAAGACAACGGCCATGTGCAGGCCAGGGAGAGACGCACCAGAAGAAACCAACCCCGACACTCTCATCTCAGACTTCCAGCCTCCAGATCAGATCAGATCAGATCAGTGGCTCAGTCATGTCCAACTCTTTGCGACCCCATGAATTGTAGCACGCCAGGCCTCCCTGTCCATCACCAACTCCCGGAGTTCACCCAGACTCACGTCCATCCAGCCATCTCATCCTCTGTCGTCCCCTTCTCCTCTTGCCCACAATCCCTCCCAGCATCAGAGTCTTTTCCAATGAGTCAACTCTTCCCATGAGGTGGCCAAAGTACTGGAGTTTCAGCTTTAGCATCATTGCTTCCAAAGAAATCCCAGGGCTGATCTCCTTCAGAATGGACTGGTTGGATCTCCTTGCAGTCCAAGAGACTCTCAAGAGTCTTCTCCAACACCACAGTTCAAAAGCATCAATTCTTCGGCACTCAGCCTTCTTCACAGTCCAACTCTCACATCCATACATGACCACAGGAAAAACCATAGACTTGACTAGACGAACCTTTGCTGGCAAAGTAATGTCTCTATTTTGAATATGCTATCTAGGTTGGTCATAACTTTCCTTCCAAGGAGTAAGTGTCTTTTAATTTCATGGCTGCAGTCACCATCTGTAGTGATTTTGGAGCCCAGAAAAATAAAGTCTGACACTGTTTCCACTGTTTCCCCATCTATTTCCCATGAAGTGATGGGACCGGATGCCATGATCTTTGTTTTCTGAATGTTGAGTTTTAAGCCAACTTTTTCACTCTCCACTTTCACTTTCATCAAGAGGCTTTTTAGTTCCTCTACACTTTCTGCCATAAGGGTGGTGTCATCTGCATCCAGAATCCTGAGGAAATACCTTCCTGCTGTTGAAGCCTCCAGTCTGGGGTACTCTGTTATGCAGGCCCTGGTAAACTAACATGCAGAGAGTTTCCCAAACATGCAGAGTTCTGACAAAGCAGAGCCTTCTTGGTTTCAAGAGAGTTCGCTGCTCACCCTCTGTACACCTGAGTCCTTCTCAGTCCCTAGTGCCAACTGCGTGTGTGTGTGTGTGTGTGTGTGTGCGTGCTCCGTCACTAAGTGTGTCCAACTGTTTTGTGACTCCATGGACTGCAGCCTGCCAGGCTCCTCTGTCCATGGGTATTCTCCAGGCAAGGATACTAGAGTGGGTTGCCATAGCCTCCTCCAGGGGATCTTCCCGACGCAGGGATAGAATTTGTGTCTCAGGTTTCCTGCACTGGCAGGCAGGTTCTGCACCATGAGGACCACCTGAGATGACACCTTTTCAGAAATGCTTCCCTGCCCATATGGAAAGCAGCTCCCTCCTCTCATTCGTCTCTCAGGTACCTGTTCACTTCCTTTCTCCTGCTGTCTAGAATTACCAGCTAAGTCAAGCCTCCTCTACATAGTGTAAGCTCTCTGAGTGCAGAAGCCACACCTCCTTTGTTTATTGCTGGCTCCGAGTAGACCCTCAGCTGATTTGTCAAAGGAATGAATGAATGCAACAGTGATTGAGCAGCTCTCACAACCTGTCCTTTACCTGACATGCAGAAGAAAGAGACGAACACATCAGTCCTGGGCGCTCTCAGTGTGGGACATAAAATCCTACAGGTAAGACTGAAACCAACCAGGTAAATAGAATAAAGTACAGTAAGGTCGGGGCTTCCCTGGTGGCTCAGTTGGTAAAGAATCTGCCTGCAATGCACAAGACCCGGGTTCAAACCCTGGGTGGGGAAGATCCCCTGGAGAAGGGAATGGCAACTCACTCCAATACTCTTGCCTGGAGAATCCCATGGACATAAGAGCCTGGAAGGCCACAGTCCATGGGGTCGAAAAGAGTTGGACATGACTGAAGCATCTAAGCACAGCACACCATAGTAAGGTTGACATACAAGTAGCTCGCCCAAATTCTACAAACTCAGACATCTTTCTCATACGCCAGGGACTTTCCGCAGATGACTGGTGAAGAGGATGTCTTACTGAGTAATTTCTGGTGAGCTGCAATGGAATGAAACATCAGGACTTTCAATAAGCTGCTTTTTCACTGAGAAACAATTCAGCCTCAGATTGGTGGGCTTGCACTCAGGCGCCCCTCACTCTCCTAGCAGCAAACATGCAGATTCTATTTCCCAGGAGAGTCCCTAATGGAAGCAGCACGAGGCAGAGGATCCATCATGCTCCAGCTGGAGCAGAGTTGAGTGGAGAGAAGGCCAGGGAGAATTTACTACCTCTAGAGGCAGATTGATTAGAAAGAACTGCCAGGCAATTTCCATTTGCATTTTTGCCCTGGTAGGATTGGGGAAAGGGAGATGGTTCTGAATGAGCACAGCCCCATCATTTTCTCCTAAAACTTGTTCCAATTTGTCTCCCTGCTCCCAGAAGTTACTACCTTGCATAATCCAGGGAGCGAGGTAATCAGCACTTTGAGTTACATCAGTTTTGCCTGTTCCCTTGATAAAATGGCAAAATTCGCCTGTGAAATTCTGGAGTTCATTATGGTGTCACTTTCTCTCCCCTTAAATCAAAGCCATTTTATCAACCTTCGGTCGAACCAGGTTCCAGAAATGGCATCTTCGCTTCCTCTTGCTTTCAGTGATTCAAACTCGTTTGCTGATTAAAAAAAAAAACCCAGGCAGTACCATCTCTGGGTGAGATTTTAGCTCAGGCTTTGCCAACTGCTCACTAGAGGCGGACCTGAATTCCCACCACTCACCACCAAATGGAAAACAGTTGCCCAAAGGACAGTTGTGGCACCGCGAAGCCGCTACCGAGTTGGGGACACATGTGGACACAAACTCTCACACAGGCAGACCTTAATTGAAAAATAAAACAATTAGCTTTTACTACTTCTGAAATAACAGAGGGAAGCCCATTTATAGGATGACTGGGAAGAAACAGCCATACGCTGTTTCTTTTTTAATAACATTGAGTTGTGTTCACAGTTAAGCTTATTAAAACACGAGAGCGGAACAGAGCGGGGACGCCAGCATGCCAGTTCATTGATTATCCGGGAGCAGTCCCTGCTTCTTATTCTCTTCTCAAAAACAAAACAAAAGTCTTAAACTGGAGAAAAGACTTCCTGTCAGTAGGGGCTTGTGTTTCAATCTGTCCCAAGGGCAGGTCATGCAAGGCTGTGCACCGAGGGCTTTTGAGATCTGCAAGAAGAGAGTAAGGGTTCTGGCCGCTGTGTGTCGGCGGGTCTATGGGGGAGGTGGTTTACAGACGGGTCTGCAGTAACACTGCATGTCTGGTGGGGGTGCCCCCACGGGGCTCCAAACTCGAGGCGAGCCTCCAGCCAGTGAGCCTATTTCCACAGCAACTCTGCACCTGCCGGGTTTTCCTTTGTATTCATAGGTGCTCGTGTGAGGTACGGGGACCCTTATCGGGCTGTGAATGGGAAGATCTCTGCTCTCTCCTGGCACTTAGCCACCCACAGTGTATCCGGGGGCCCCGCAGCTCCTCAGTGTGGCTTACAAAGCCCTCTAAGAAATGGCCCCCAGAATCTGTCTTCCTTGCTAGCTACCCTCACCCACAATTCACACCTAAGCACACACATCGGCCTGTGCTGCTTCTACATCTCTATGCCTTTGCACACAGTTCCCCCCAAATTCAGCTATATCCTTCCTCTTCTGGTACATTCTACATTATCCTAACAGTTTCCACTTGGTTTAATCCTCCTTGGTGAAGCCCCTGACACAGTGTTTCCTCGTCTCAAATTCCGGCAGTTCTCTGCGGGTTCTTCTCTATAGCTATTATGGTTTCTGTCTTTTCACTCACTAGCGTATCTTAAGAGCAGAGAAAGTCTCAGCTCAGGCATCTGGCACATAGTAGGTGCCCAACAATATCTGCTGAATGAAGTGGAAACCAATGAGACACACTGGTGTGCCCTGCTGCGGGGAGGAGATGCTGGTGCAGGAGAAAGGAGTCTTGTGGGTAGTTTCATTGTTTTTCTCATCCAACCTGTAGAGCTCCATAGGGATATGACCACAGTGCAATATGCATCTCCATTTTATTATCATTTGCCTTTTTAAAATGATATGGATAAAATTATGAATCAGGTGAAAGAAGTTTTTAAGAGTTAAAGCTCCCCTTAACCAGAAACCAGTGATTTTATCTCTCTAATGTCTGTCCATACGGACATGTGCTTTGCATAACTGTGGTCAAAAGTCACAATCAGGCATTTTGCTTTTCTCAATTTTAAAATAACTGATTGAGTTTTCCCTTCTCATAGTTCTTCAAAGTGTCCAAGCAGACACTTGTATTTTCTTTTTCACAGATCAGTAAATGTCCCATTGCTGCATATTCTTCACACTTGCTTCCTAAAGAATGGGGAAATGTGTACAAATGTAGCTATCCAGTGTCCAACTACCTAGGTTAAAATCTCAGCTCTATCACTTTCCAGATCTGTGACATTAATGAAGCTATTTAACCTCTTGAAACTTCAGTTTCTTTTTTTCTGTAAAATGGTCATAATCGTAGCATTTAATAAATATTATTAACATTTTAAATATTAATGAGAAACTGTCTAAGCGTAATTCCTGGAACATAATAATAGATCAGTAAATGTTAACTGTCTTATCACTGCAGTTGTTATTGGTAGAAGAAGATGGTAATTTAAACTAAAATTTTACATCTATCATCTATAAAATAGAATTAACCCCTGAATAACATGTTTTTAATTGTTATTTTTGTTTCCAGAAGGATTAAAAAAAAGATGGTAATAGTTAAGATGTCTATATTTCTGAAAATAATTGAACAAATGTCTGGTAATCTGATTAGAGGTCTGTGCATATGCGTGTAATTAGAGAGAAATTTACACTAATTTTTAACCACTGTGTGACTCCACTTATATACATGTCTGAAGTTGAGAGTAACTGGGTAATTATGACATCAAATTACAGTTGATTGTTGGTTTAGTAGAATAGGGATGGTTCTATTAATAAACTGTTTTCTGATGATTCTATTAATAAAATTGTTTATTCTGTGGTGGCCAAGTCTTGGCCCTATTTGGGCTTTAGTTTTCTCACAGCTACATCAGGCTGGTAGACCAGATGATCGGCAGAGCCAATTATAGTTCTAAAAGTTATTTCTATTCCCTACACATCTGCCTTTGGCACATGAATGGATTTTCAATGAAGAGTCTTTTTGCTTTTGGTTGTTCCTTCTATTTTCTATACCTCTGTTGGCTCAGATGGTAAAGAATCCGCCTGCAATGCAGGAGACCTGAGTTCGATCACTGGGTTGGGCAGATCACTGGGAGGACATGACAACCCACTCCAGTATTCTTGCCTGGCAGGCTGCTGTCCATGGGGTTGCAAAGAATGGGACATGACTGAGCAACTAAGGACACATACATAGTGAATAGAAAGTTTTAGAAGGAACTGTTATCATGAAAGTATTTGATATTCTACTGAGTTGCCATATTGAAGAAATATGTAGTAATATATAAAAGAGTGAGCCACTTTGGGGAATAATGTTTATGTCTCCTAACAAATTCCACTAGGCATTATGGTGCCTTGGAGTCCCGGAGAAGATGCCTAAAGTATCCCATTGGGGTGGGCTTGATGACCCCGGAGGACACTTTTGTAAACTTAGAGTTTGTAAAAATGCATCTTCCGTACTCTAGAAAGACGCTTCACGTGAGGAACTGCAACAGTGAACTCTTATTTTCACTTAGTCAACTCCTTTTTTAAGCTAAAGGAAAGGTAGTGTCTGACTGCTTCTTCCCTGAAGCTGAGGCAGAGACCTGGGCGTACAGACACTGCGGGTTTGTTTCTCTGAAAAAATGCAGGGTATGCACAGTTCATAGATGGAATCCATACATTGGTCCCTCAGTCTGCCCCTTGCCAGGATTTATGTACCAGCCACCTGCCATGTAGACAACAGTGGGCCATTATGGTGCTAAAGTTAAGCCCCTCTCAGAGCCAAAGTAAAGAAAGGCAACTGTGTTTATTTGAAATACATAATCAATCATAACCTTGTGAATAGCCACTTTTCTATTAACGCCTTCATATATCATCTGAAGCCCTCTTGATTCTACATAATTCTCTTTTGTCTGGTTCCTTGTCTTACACTTCACTGTTCCATTCAGGGGGCAATGCAGAACTGCTACTCAGAACAAGTATTTCCTCTATATTCACTCTTTAGGTCCAGTGTTAGCAAGAGAAACATTTTCTGTAAATAACGTAGAGGGGAATGACTCATAAATACTTCACTTACAAGGGATTTGTGAGCAGGGAAAAGATCAAATGACTTTTGAGGACTGAGTCTCAGGGTTTAAATGCTAACTTGGCCATTTAGTATCTGCGTGAGCACAGGCTAATCATTACTTTTCTGAACCGCAGTTTCCTCAGCTGTAAAACAGGAGCCTCATAGGGCTGCGTGTAAGTCTACACACAGCCAAGTAGTTGGCTACCCAATGGTTCATGAGCATGATGCCCACAGGAGAATCTGTTGATGTTATTTCCCATCCGTGCATGCTCAGTCATTTAGTCACGTCCAACTCTTTGTGATCCCCCAGACTGTAGCCTGCCCGGCTCCTGTGTCCATGGGATTTCCCAGGCAAGAATACTGGAGTGAGAGTGAGTTGCCATTTTGTTCTCCAGGGGGTCTTCCTGACCCAGGGATCAAGCCCACGTCTCCTGCGTTGGCAGGTGATTCTTTCCTGCTGAACCACCTGGAAAGCCCATTCTGTTACTGTTGTTCAGTCGCTAAGTTGTGTCCGACTCTTTGAGACCCCGTGGACTGAAGGACGCCAGGCTCCTCTGTCCATGGAATTCTCCAGGCAAGAATACTGGAGTGGGTTGCCAGTCCCTTCTCCAGGGGATCTTCCAGACCCAGAGATCAAACCTGGGATTCCTGCATTGCAGGCAGATTCTTTACTGTCTGAGCCAGCAGGGAAGCTCTGATGATGTTGTTAATATCTTACTATTATTCAAATTACCTACATTCGTAAAGAAAGGAGGAAAGACTCTGCCATTTATTGAATTTATACTATGCACCAGATATTGGATATTTATGTCAAGCTAATAACATTTCGACCTCATAGCACATAGTACACAGCCAGGTACCAAACAGGCTATCAGCAAATATCTGTCAAAAGAATGAAGACATAAATAAACGACCCTCTAAAATGTATTATTGTCCACATGTACAAATGAGAAAAGGCAGTTTATGAAAAAGTAGCCTTTGCCAGTGGTCTCAACAAATATGCCCACAATTTTATAACATCTTTGAGGATGAGTTTTAATCAGCAATATTCAGAAAGTCAAGTTTTATTTCTTCTTAGTGGAGAATTTTGAGCTGCAAAATCAGCAGTTTAGAGAATCCTGCTGTTTATCAAATGTTAGAATGCCAGCCATCAGCAGACAGGACAACTGTACTAATGAAAATGTATGGCTTTTATTCTTAGGTCAATTTACACAATGCAACTGGAATTAAGCTGCAACAACTACAAGCCTTGTACAAAACACTAGGATAATTTTTAATGTTACAATTACCATAAACCTTCAATATCCTGTATTTACAAATAGGTCATGGAGAAAAAAAGTTTCCAGCAGGTGTAATGTTAATACCCTTCTATAAGTAACTTAAAAAGGCACCTAGACCAGATGCTAAACCAAATAAAATCCATAAGTTCATTTTCTACTTCCCATAACTAGGAGAGATTTTCTATGAACTCCTGTTGGTCTTCTCTGTAAGTCAGAAGAACAGGGTCTCCCACCCTTTACAGTGTTATCTTCAGAACAGTCTCTATCCTTAGGAGTCTACTCCAGTGATGATTTCCAGAATTACTCTCAAACAAACTTCAGATTAGAACTGCCTAGCCCTGTGAAGTGAAGTGAAGTGAAGTCGCTCAGTCATGTCTGACTCTTTGCGACCCCGTGGACTGCAGCCTACCAGGCTTCTCCATCCATGGGATTCTCCAGGCAAGAGTGCTGGAGTGGGTTACCATTTCCTTCTCAATAGCGAGATTAAAAACAGATGCAAAGACTGGAATTCACCATCCTTCCCCCGTCCCAAGTTTAGCAAACAGGGGAACACTCGCAGCTCCAGATGTTAAGGGGCTGCTGAGGCAGGAGCCTGTTGGCTTATCCCCAAACCATTTTCTTTTTTCATAAGTAGTTAACTTTGCTTATTATTGTTGTTTAGTCTCTAAGTCCTGTACAACTCTTGTGTGACCCCATGGACTGTAGCCTCCTCTGTCCAGGGGATTCCCCAGGCAAGAATACTGGAGTGGGTTGCCAGTCCCTTCTCCAGGGGATCTTCCAGACCCAGGGATTGAACCTGGGTCTCCTGCATTGCAGCTGGATTCTTTACCGTCTGAGCCATTGGGGAAGCCCAACTCTGTATACAACATGGGGTTAAAAAATGAAGAAAGCAGAAGGCAGCTCATGATGAAAAATGGATTTTCTTTTTTTTTTTTTTCCTATTGAAAGCCTGTGTAGCAATTTGGGCACTACTAGATTGAAAACTTGACAGTGAATTGGAGAAAAGTGGTTTTTGTGGGTCGTCTATTAATTTACTGAGTTGTACAAATGTGTAGCCTCTAATTGGGATGTTGAGTGCCTTTCAAAGGTCAGTGTTAAAGTCAAGAGTAAAACTGCAGTGACTCTCAACTTGCTGAATTCTGCCAAGTTGAGTAATCTACCAACAAGTTTAAATTTTTCTTGGATATCCCAAAAAGGCACATTGGACATTCAATTGTTGTCCTCAGTCACTAAGTCAGGAATTCTTAGCAGCAAATTAAAGAGAATTGAGCTTTTTTGGGTGTGTGTGGAATGTGTGAGTAGGGGTTGAGGGGAGTCCACTGCTTATATTTTCTCATTTCTTTTTTCAGTGAATATTCATGAGTATACTTAATATGTCCCATGCTCTGGAATTAAACACTGGGAATACAGAACTAAATAAGAAAAATATGTTGCCTTTTTGAAAGTGTTTATGGTCTATTTGGGAATGAGGACCATACAAACAAGTCAACATGAGTATTCATAGCTATGACCAACTTAGACAGCATATTAAAAAGCAGAAACATGACTTTGCTGACAAAGGTCAGTCTAGTCAAAGCTATGGTTTTTCCAGTAGTCATGTATGAATGTGAGCGTTGGACCATAAAGAAAGCTGAGTACCGAAGAACTGATGCTTTTGAACTGTGGTATTGGAGAAGACTCTTGAGAGCCCCTTGGACTTCAAGGAGATCAAACCAGTCAATCCTCAAGGAAATCAGCCCTGAATATTCATTTTAAGGACTGATGCTGAGGCTGAAGCTCCAATACTTTGGCCAACTGATGCGAAGAACTGACTCACTGGAAAAGACCCTGATGCTGGGAAAGACTGAAGGCAGGATGTGATGGGGACGACAGAGGATGAGATGGTGGGTGGCATCACTGACTCAATAGGCATGAGTTTGAGCAAGCTCTGGGAGTTGGTGATGGACAGGAGAGCCTGGCATGCTGCAGTCCATGGGGTCTCAAAGAGTCAGACACGACTGAGTGACTGAACTAAACTGAGTAGTGTAGTGAAAGTCACTCAGTCATGTCCAACTCTTTGCAACCCCATGGACTGTAGCCCACCAGGCTCCTCTGTCTATGGAATTTTCCAGGCAAGAATACTGGAGTGGATTACCCTGCCCTGCTCCAGGAGATCTCCCTGAACCAGGAATGAAACCTGGGTCTCCTGCATTGCAGGTAGATTCTTTACCATTTGAGCCACGAGGGAAGCTCTTAGTAAAGTAATTATAGATTATAATTATGATTTGTCCTTTGCAATTCATCAAATAGTTACTAAACTAATTGTCATTTCTTGATTTTAAAGTTTCACTTTGTATTTACCTAAGTATTCGTGAGAAGACCCCATGTGGAGAAAGTTGAGAGCCTGTGATGAATCTCATAGACAAAGATCCAGAGTAGAATGTTGATGGTATGAAGGTGCTGATGAAGGGTGCTGAGGGAATTAAAGGCACTTCCTGGAGGAAATGGCATTGAGTTGGGTCTTGAAAGCTAGTGCAGGGATCTGTGAGCAGAAAGTGAGGGTGAGGAGGCAATTGCAGGAAGAGGAGGTGCCTTTGGCAGAGGCATGATGTAAGAAAAAGAGCATGAAGCGTTATGAAATGAGGAGAAATTTGGAATGACAGTATCACCTTGCATGGGAGGATGATAATGGGGTGAGATAAGTCTGAACTGGTGAGTTAGAGGCTTTTGACAAAAAACTCCGGAATGTGTACTTTATAGTCTGGGTAACGGGGAGTCCAAAAGTTCCATGAGCAGCCAAGGACCCCACTGTCCAGACAGAGAGTAGTTCGGTCAGCTGCAGCTTTCAACTGAGGGTGGGGATTAGAGGATATCAATAATTGTCATGATCTGGCCCTAGTTGACTCTGTAGCTGCCTTCCTCACCATTGTCCCCCTGGATTCCAAGTACAAAAAATTCCCAGATTTCTTTCACTGCACTATTTTTGGTTTCTGGATCTTCAAACACTGGAGCGTGTGGGTGTCATACTCTCTCCTCCCTGGCTATCTGGCTCTTCACATACTCTTCAGGTTTCAACCCGGATACTAGTTCCTCCGAAAAGTATTATTTGATTCAGCAAATTTGAGTTAGGCCCTGCTGTGGGTTCCTCCAACTCTTGGTTCTTCTTTAATGAGGCTATGTGTCACATTTATGTCACTGCTTGGTTATTTATAAACAGTCTACCTCCCCTTCCCCTCAGCATCTACATATATAAGTGGTCTGTGAGCTCATATGGACAGGAACTCAGGGAATAAATTAATGAAGCATTCAATCTGGCTTATGTTCCTATGGTTCCAATGGCTTTAAAAGACTTAATTTTTTAAAATTACTTATATATTTACTGGAATACAATCCACGAAAGTCCTTGTTAAGGTAGACACATTACGAAATGTGGTCGTGCGGCCGCCTTTTAACCCATGTCCCCAGCTTTCTGATCCCAAAATGGTAACAGCTGTAGGACCACGGACTGCCCCATCCCTCCCCACCCTTGCTGTTTCTTGCATTCCTGCCATTATGAGAGGATTTACTAGGGTCCTTTTCAAAGGAAGGGGATCAGGGAGAGCTTTGGCAGAGGTGTAAAAATAGTGCTGGAGCTGAGTGAATAGAAGAAGCCTGATCCTGAGCTGCTGTGAAATAGAAGATGTGACGAGCGCAGAGCCGCAAGGGCGCAGGCCGCACACAGCTGCCACGCCTGCACCTCGGGCCGCCCGGCCCGTCATGAGTGACACCTGCTTTGGCTCAATCTTAGCTGTTGTGGGATTACAAGCAAACAGAGATCAATTAGAGTCTTTGGGTGAAGAAGTGGATTTTTTCAGCTGAAATGTCTGTCCAAATTCTAGATGTCCAGAAGGGGAAGGTGCAGAACCATCCAAATCTGAAGAGGGCTAAAAACAGAAATGGAAGCTGAAGTACGAAGTTGGGGGGCAGGTTGCAGGTGAGTGGCCAGACTGAAGATGGGGTGCAGGGAAGGGTGTCACGTGGGGTTATTTCATAGAAAAGTCATTATCTGGGTTGCTTTTCTGGCCTCATCTTTCCTGGGTAGTATGCGCCAGGCAAGACTAGGCTCCAATCATTTTGTTTTCCTGCATTGCCTTACCTTACTACCACCACCACTAATGCACATAGACATACTCACAGACACACAAACACACACACACCCTTCTCTTCTGTACCTGCATTTCCTGGATCATCCTGAGGTCAAGGTTGATCCCCAGGGCTGACAGAACAGTATGCTCTCCCAAGTCACATTTTACTGTAATCATTATCTAGGTCACCAGGAAGAGCAATCAATAGCCACAAAATATCAGAGAAAGGCTGCAGAGGTCCAGAGCAAGGAGTACATATGAAGCCCTGTCTAGGTCTGACTCAGGGATTGACTGCTCTGGTCTCAGGCACTTCCCACACTGAGTTTAAGAGAAAAGGGCCACTGCCTATTATAAGACCCCTAACCCAGCAGAACACAGAACACGATTCTTCACAGATGGGACACTAGAAACATCCTGAAGAGAACCTTTTCATTCCAGAAGAAACCCTCAGCACCTATGAAGCCTACATATAATTAGAAACTCACCTCATATAATTAGAAACGCTATTCATCTTTACTTAGAATTCAAGTCTACTTATTTTATGCTGCCAGATACTTGTTACATTTGATTACAAGTGAAGAACTCGTAAGTTGTAAGTCAGTGTTAAAGGAGGCATTCGTATTTCTCTGTTCTTCAAGTATTGTCCTGTGTGTTCCTTGGACCATTCATCTATCTCTTTTCTCTAATGTCTCTGAAGAAGGGACCGAGAAAGGAAAAAGTGAACCATGCCATTTGATTTCGGCGTGTTATACATTATAAAAAGAAAGTAGTTTTTATTTTGAACATACTTTATTAACTCTAATGCCTGGTGTAAATGTACAAATCATAAGATTCTGCCACGTAGGGACTTTTCCTAAATGCCTACTATATTCCCTCACCCGAGGGATCATCAGCTCCTTCAATCCAAATGACCTGCTTCTTCCTCTCATGGGCTGGAAGATGGAGCTCTTGATCAAGGACTAGCCACTGGGCAGAGCTGATGGTAAAGAAGTGGGAGGCAGAGTTATAAAATATGGGATGCTGGGATTGGGAACTAGGAATGTGCCCCTGAGAAATGGGAGACTCTTGGGGCAACAGCAAACAAAGCTGAAATCTTATGATAAAGCTGAGAGAAGTTCTAGAGGGGGAAAAAAAAAAATATATATATATATGCATATATATACACATATGCATACACACACACACACATACACACACACACACACATATATATATATATATATATATATATATATATATATATATATATATAAAAGAATGCCCAACTCCGCATCAGGTAAAAACAGACAGGGAGAGGAGGGGTTTAAGAGTACATCTACGATGGTTGTCTTGGACATCTGCCCTTCATCAGATATTTACAGACCATATGCTTTGAATCCGGTCCTATACTAGATGATGGGACTTCCCAGGTGGCACAGTGGGAAAGAATCTGCCTACCAGTGCAGGAGACACAAGAGACCTCCGCTTGATCCCTGTCTTGGGAACATGCCCAGTAGGAAATGGCAACCCACTCCAGTATTCTTGCCAGGAGAACCCCATGGACAGAGGAGCCTGGTGGGCTACAGTCCATGGGGTCGCGGAGAGTGGGACACAACTGAGCGACTGAGCGCAATACAACGCCTCCACTGGATGGTGAGGTTACAGCAGTGAGCAGAAAAGACTCTCACTCCCTGACTGGCATTTATATTCCGACATCGGTGCTCAGGAGGCAGAATGCAACTGGGGTTTAGCTAGTTTCAAGCCTTGGTTTAGCTGCTCACTGGCCATGTGCCTTAGGGCAAATCACTTAATCTCTCTGAATCTGTTTTTTTTTCTTTTTTTCATCTGCGAAGTGGGAGTGGAATCATATGATGCACGAGCCATGCATGCAGCATGCACTGCACTGTCAGAAGCTATGCTCCCAGTACGTGGAAGCTCACAGATGTGTCTTTGGGCTCCCAAGGGTGGCTCAGCCTCTGGAGTAAAGCAGACACTTATGCTCAAGGGCCGACTGATTTAACATTCTTTGATGGTACATTAGCATATGGTGCTATCCATTAAGATCTTCCTATTCCCCACTTGCCATCATAAGAGGAAACTCAATTCCTGGTCACCAAGGTATATTTGGGACCCAAAAGCACCCAGAAAACCCTTCACAGCTTCCATATGAAAACTGATAAACATTATCGGACAAGCATTTAACTGAGTCATTTTTAGTAGTTGATGTTAATCTTAGTAGCAGCCAACTACCTTGTCTTCCTTATGGTAAATATGTTCCCAACCTTTGGGACTCAAGGGGAGAGAATGTCTACAGGGCATGTGGGCCAGAACCGAATAAAGCAAAGCTCTGGGTCTGTAAATAGCAGATCAATGGGAATGAATTCTCCTTTAGAAATTTCTTGAGAAAACACGATCCTACCCATTTTTTACTTGGCTGCCTGTTTTTCCAGTATCAATCATTCACCCTTCAGTGAAGATATTAAGGGATTCATAAGTGCTGAGATGCCTATGGGGTCACAGTTGTTTATTGACTTAAGGTTATTTCCTTCAGTCAATGTTTTTTGCTGTTTTTACATGAAAAATGCATCACAAACTGATAATATCCAGCATGGTAACATCAGCATAGGATGCTGGGAGGCCCATTGTTGGCTCCTGGCCCTATTCTTTCTCCCCAGCTCCCGTTCCTTTGGCATTCTGACCCTTTAACAATATGACAACAGGAACTGGAAAAGTGATTCCTGCTTCTGATGCAGGCAGATCCCTTCTGATCTGATGGTACCAGTTTGAGTATAGAACCAGCATTACAAGCTGTCCTGACTGAATTGCTGAACTTTCAGTTGTATTATTTTATGTGTATATTGTAAGCCTTCATCTGTATGTGGTCTTTATCACAAATGTTTCTTTGGGAATTTTCAAATTGAAAGAATTAACTACTCAACTCAAGATTAGATTCTATCCTGTACATTTTAAGACATTTTTCTATGAATTAAACTATTTAATATTGTTTTGACAACATCCTACGTGTATGAGTGAGTGTTACTTTCTCAGGTGGGTCTAACTCTTTGCGAACCCATGGACTGTAGCCAGTCAAAGTATTCTGTCCTCTGTCCATGGGATTCTCCAGGCCAGAATACTGGAGTGGGTTGCCATTTCCTTCTCCAGGGGATCTTCCTGACCCAGGAATTGAACCTGGGTGTCCCGCATCGCAGGCAGATTCTTTACCATCGAAGCCACCGGGAAAGCTCTACCACATGGGTAGCAGATATTAAAATAGCAACCCAACACAGGCAGATAATATTATGGCTACTTTCTGATGAGAAAAAGGAACCTCAGACACTGTCACCAAATGCATGGTGAACAGATCCAATCCAAGCCAACCTGGAATTCCTTTTAATCCAAGCCAATCCAAGACAAGGTACCTCTTGTCTTTTGTTTCAAGTTTCTGCATGTGGATAACTTGAAGCCTGCAAAGGGGTGTCATCAGTCTCTTCTTGTGCTGTGGGTTTCTAATCAGTTCTGAGTCAACGTCGGGATGGTGTTGATCTGTATCGGAAGCTGAGAGCTTGAGCCAGCTGGAGTCCCCATGGCGATGAATGATGGGACCAACCTTCGAACTTGCCATTAATAAACTGAGCTGTTCATGTTTCTCTGTGGCACAGCCTGACATTTAGACTGAAGGTTTGTAATTCCAATAAACAGCTCAGGATGTGGTGTGTGTGTGTATTTGTCACACAATTAAAAGCTAAACTGAGGAGGCTAAGGCCTTCATTAAAAGCCATCCACTTTTATTTATTTAGTGTTTCGGGCACCTAGAGAGAGTAAAAATCAGGAATAGGCCTCCAGGGGACAGCTTTTTACGTACTAGCCGGTGATACCGGCCTAACTGTTGGACTGCAGACAACCTGATTGTTAGGTTTTTTAAAAATGAACCAAAGAATGTAGTCTTTTGAAGAAATCAGACATGCGATTATTTTCCCCGGATACAAAAAGACCTGAGAGATCTCCCAGCCCCTTCTTTGATTAATACTGCTTGCGGTGGTTACACACTGCTCAACTTGGCATTGCATTTATCAAAATTTGCCAGAGCAGACAGGCATTGCCGCATGAGAAGGATGATTATAATGGGCCCCTGTGCTCCGTAGGGAGTATCTGGGTCCCATGAATGCAAGAGGTGGGCAAGTCAGGATGAGTTTGTGTCTTGGGCTCTTGTTCCTTCTTCCCAAACTGAAATGGTCCCATATGCAGCTCTTAAGATGAAGGTTTGGGGACTTCCCTGGTGGTCTAGTGGGGCTAAAACTCTGTGCTCCCAATGAAAGGGACCAGGGAATGATCCCTGGTCTGGGAACTAGATCCCACATGCCACAACTAAAGATTCTCCCATACTACAGTGAAGATCGAAGATACCACATGCCACAGCTAAGACCTGGCATGGCCAAATAAAAACAAATCAAACTCTTTAAAAAAAAAAAGATGAAGATTTCATCCTCATCTTCCACATCTACGTGGCAGATGTTCCTCAGGGACCCCAGTCTCTTCTCCTTTGCCCCCTCGCTCCTGCCAAAGGCTGGAAGAGAGAGAAGGGCTTCAGGAGGTGCCACCTGGACCACCTGTTTCCAGATGCTGGCCCAAACTATCTGCTGGTGATTCATTTGGAGAGTGACATTTAAAACACATACACATTCCTGAGCACTATCCCCCCAGTGTTTCTGTTTCAGTGTATTAAATGGTGGATCCCAACCTTTTTGACACCAGGGACTGGTTTTGCAGAAGACAATTTTGCCACAGACCCAGGTGGGGTGATAGATTCACGATGATTCAAATACATTACATTGATTGTGCTAAGGATTACCTGTATTTGCAGCTACTCCATAGCGCTAGGCTTACCATCTCAGCTGCACCTATCAGCAGCCACTAGATTCTCATAAGGAGTGTGCAACCTAGATCCCTCGCATGTGCAGCTCATCATAGGGTTCACTCTCCTATGAGAATCTAACGCCACGGCTGATCTGACAGGAGGTGGAGCTCGGGCAGTAATGCCAGTGACGGGGAGCAGTTGTAAATATGGATGAAGTTTCATTTGCTCTCCTGTTGCTCACTGCCTGCTGTGTGGCCTGGTTTCTAACAGGCCACAGACCACTACTGCTTCATGGCCTGTGTGTTGGGGACCCTGGTATTAAAACACACACACACACACACACGATTCTGATGTTGAATCGGTTTTGTGAAACACTGATTTTTTTAATGCCATGCTGACCTTGACTTTCCATGCCCAACCTTTGTCTGCATAGACCCTGAGCTCAAAGGGCATTCCCTGGAAACTTGAACAGGAGAGAGGTCTTCGAGGTCCTCTTCTTACAAACCTGAAATATATCATCCTAGTCCTCACACAATTGCCATCGCTGAACTGGATGGCAGCCAACTCCTCTAACTTTAATTGAAGGTTGTGCTAAAAGCTGAAAGAATGAATTCAACTTTGGCGTTTGCAGTAAAATTTTGGCAGATAATGTTGACCTTCATATTATTCCATGGCCCTTTCAAAATGGCCCAGAAAAGAAGTTTCACTCAGAAATCAAGGTTCTCTTTGACTCAGTTACAGAGTCAGGAGGATTTCTCACGTCACAGGAAAAGCATCGCGTTTCCTTCTTTATCTTGGATGCCAGGGAGCTCATAGCGCCAGCATTTGGTGACTCACAGAAACACTTTAACCCTTATTATGCTATATCTGTTTCCTTCTTACCCAATTATTCTCCTTTTAAAATTTCTACACTGTCTGTCATTTTAATAAAAATTTGAAAATATTTTGAGAAAAAAAAACAAACATTAAAATTGAGGATTTAGAGAGTACAATATGACACCTGTGGGAAGAAGAGTGCAGGTTTTTGAAGTCCCCACTGGAGGCAAATACAGAAAATGAGATGGCAACATCCCTTCTTCCTTTCTTTGTCTGTTGCAAAATTTCCCTGCCTTAAACTCTTTCTTGTGCCCTTCAAGAAAATCGTTGTGCTATTGGACAAGTCTTTCTCCACACCCAGGCCACATCATAGATCTTCTTAGACTGCGAGTATTATTCATCAGCATGAGCTACGTTTTTAATATTTCCAGGTTCACACACATAAAACTTTAAAATTATATAGGTCTATAGATTTCTCTTATTACTTTTTATATTCAAATCCATTAATATGAAAAATTTCAAAGCCATTTTAGATTGGAAGTAATTCAGCCAGATACGATTTGAATATGAAGTCTGATTTTAGCTGGTTTAGAAATAGTGAGAGGGTGTTGCATATGGCTGCCCCTATTTCAAGAGCCTGGCTAAGCTCAAAACCATAAAGTTCACCTTCCATAGAACTGCCTCTCTCTCTGAATCCAAAGTGCTCGCATAGGCCAGAGCTAGGCATGAGGGACAAAGCTTTCCTGACCTTTCCCCAAATAACCTTGCAACACACACACACACACACACACACACACACTCACACACATAGAGGAATGAATAAAAGAAAAGAAAAGAACAACAAGCTAAAAATAATCTCTGGAAGTGAAATTTCTAATTTTTAAAAGGAAGAACTTGGGAAGCATTTTTCACAGGGCTTAAACATGTCCAAATCTGTATACCTAGTTATTCTATTTATAGAAATTAATTCCACTAACTTACTGGAGATATTCCAAAAAGAGAGGGGAAAAAAAAAGACTATGTTCAAACATCTCACTGTAATGATATTTATAGCATTAAAAGTTAGAAAAAATCCAGCATCAGTGGAGTAGGAGTGATTACAAAATTCAACATACGTCCATTAATGGATGCTTAAAGACAACAGCTTCACTAACTAGCACAGAGGTGTCATGAGCGAGCAATTTCTCATTCAGTTTAATAGTCATTAATATTATATTAATATTGTTTTGGCAGGGAAGGGCATTTTAATTTAAATAATTTGCTTCTGGAAGCAAAAGTGGAAGTGTATCCACAGAACAGAAATTTAGATTCTTTAACTGTATTACCGGAGAAGGCAATGGCACCCCGCTCCAGTACTCTCGCCTGGAAAATCCCATGGACGGAGCAGCCTTTGAGGAGATCATTTTATTGTTTCTCAATGGCTTCAACTTGGCATGAGGAGAGGAGTATGAATATTCCTTAATCACTTCTTGTCCACAATTTCTTACAAGTGTTTTGGGATAAAGTCATCATAAAACATGTCAAAATATGTTTCTTTGTTGTCACCAGCTTGAGGGGGGAAGCGGGATTACGGCAACTTTTAAAATATGGTTTAATTTTCTAAGTGCACTAACCGCATTTTGTAGTAGGGCCAGGGTGTCCCAAACTCTCCCTAAAATTTTCCTGAGGATCTTTAGATGAGAGATGCTCACACACGTGGGCTCCAATGAGTGGTTCATGGCCTCACATACAGTCTCCCAGTGTCTGGGCTTCTGTGGCCTGGGAGGAACTTGTACCCCTGCTGCCGCCCAGTGAAGACCCCCTGGGGTGGGGGGTTCTGAGGGTTCTGGTGCCAGGGCACAATGGTCCACGTCTGCTGAAGCCACACACTCTGAATCCGCTCAACGCCTCACAGAGACATGGGAAGTCAGTGCTTTAGACTTAAGTAAACTATTTTGGGGGAAAGAATAACATATATACAGAAAAGTGCATGGATCATAAATTTAGAGCCCAAAGGAGTTTTGTAAAATGAAAACACCTGTGTATCCACCACTTGGATCAAGAAATAGAACATTCCAGCACTACAACACGGAAGGACCTAGAGATTATCAAACTAAGTGAAATAAGCCACAGAAAGACAAATATCATATGATATTGCTTATACGAGGAATCTAAAAAACATGATGCACATGAACTTATATACAAAACAGAAACAGACTCACAGACATAGAAAACAAACCTACAGCTACCAAAGGGGAAAGAGAGAGGAATAAATTAGGAATACAGGATTAATACACACAACTTCATATCGTGTTCCCTGGTGGCTCAGATGGTAAAGAATCCCCCTGCAATGCCGGAGACCTAGGTTCAGTCCCTGGGTTGGGAAGATCCCCTGGAGGAGATCTTCCAAACCACCCCAGTATTTTTGCCTAGAAAAGCCCCACAAACAGAGGAGCCTGGCGGGTTACAGTGCATGGGGTTGCAGAGTCGGATACGACTGAACAGCTGAGCGCAGCATACAACTTCATATAAAATAGATAACCAATACAGACCTCCTGTATAGCACAGGGATATAAACTCAGTATTGTGTAATAAACTATAAGGGATATAATTTGAAAAACATCTGAAAAAAGTTATCATTTTGCTATACACCTGAAACTAACACACCATTGTAAGTCAAATATACTTCAACGAAAAAAAAAAGAAAGAAATAGAACATTCCAGGACCCCTTTTCTACCTTGTCCCAGTCACTCCCCTCACACGGTAACTAATATTCTCATATGTATACCCATCAACTTGTTTGGCTGAATTTTGAACTTTACATAAGTGAAATCATATGTAGCACATTCATCATTGTACTGTTGATGGACATTTAGACATTTCCAGTTTGAATCCATTGTGAATCAAATCAGATCAGATCAGTCACTCAGTCGTGTCTGACTCTTTGCGACCCCATGAATCGCAGCACGCCAGGCCTCCCTGTCCATCACCAACTCCCGGAGTTCACTGAGACTCATGTCCATCGAGTCAATGATGCCATCCAGCCATCTCATCCTCTGTCGTCCCCTTCTCCTCCTGCCCCCGATCCCTCCCAGCATCAGAGTCTTTTCCAATGAGTCAACTCTTCGCATGAGGTGGCCAAAGTACTGGAGTTTCAGCTTTACCATCATTCCTTCCAAAGAAATCCCAGGGCTGATCTCCTTCAGAATGGACTGGTTGGATCTCCTTGCAGTCCAAGGGACTCTCAAGAGTCTTCTCCAACACCACAGTTCAAAGCATCAATTCTTCCGTGCTCAGCCTTCTTCACAGTCCAACTCTCACATCCATACATGACCACAGGAAAAACCATAGCCTTGACTAACCTTTGTTGGCAAAGTAATGTCTCTGCTTTTGAATATGCTATCTAGGTTGGTCATAACTTTCCTTCCAAGGAGTAAGCGTCTTTTAATTTCATGGCTGCAGTCACCATCTGCAGTGATTTTGGAGCCCAGAAAAATAAAGTCTGACACTGTTTCCACTGTTTCCCCATCTATTTCCCATGAAGTGATGGGACTGGATGCCATGATCTTCGTTTTCTGAATGTTGAACTTTAAGCCAACTTTTTCACTCTTCACTTTCACTTTCATCAAGAGGCTTTTGAGTTCCTCTTCACTTTCTGCCATAAGGGTGGTGTCATCTGCATATCTGAGGTTATTGATATTTCTCCCGGCAATCTTGATTCCAGCTTGTGTTTCTTCCAGTCCAGCGTTTCTCATGATGTACTCTGCATATAAGTTAAATGAATCAGATAGGTATGAATATTCTTTTCTTGTCTCAGCCTTTAGGTTTTCCTTGCCATAAAAGCTTTCTTTAAATTCCTGGCCTTAGTGACATGGCTCCCAACCTCCCTCCAGCCCACCTCTGCCATCCAGAACAAAGTCACAAGTCATCACTGTCACTGAAATAATCAGTGCTTTCTAGAGCAAGGAGTCTCAAATGCAGGGAGGACACCTCACTAGGCATGTCCTTTGAAAGCGTCTCCTGGGAAGGCACCCTTAACCTGCACAGTGAATCAGACACTCAAGGGACCCATGCTGGAGGCACCCAGATTCTCTCCAAACCCCCTTCCTTTCTCCTCCCACAAGCACCCATGGGTGGACCTCATTTCTGTCTCCTCTGGGTGGTATACATTCTCCAGGGCTTTGGAGTACTCTCCCTGCTACAACTGGGATAAATACAGCTTCGATTCAAGCCAGGACTCCAGATCAGTACTGGAAGTGGGTCCTGATGAGAAAAAGGTTAAGAAAAAGTAAGTTAGCTGTTGACAGTCGTTAGCATTTGCTCCCCTCCTCCTGGGGGAGATCAGTACAGCAATGGAATTCTCTGCTTTGCATAAGACAGTGATTCCAGTAAGAATAAGAGTTGAAAAATATTGAACATTCGCTGTCTGCAGGTACTGTGTTATTGCAGAACTTCCCAAACACCCAGGCCATACCTTAGTTCTTAACACACATATACCATATACTCCCCAGTGGCTTTATGACATAAATATTGTTATGTCCACTTTCCAGACAGGAAGGCTGAGGGCCTCACTCTCCAAGTCACTTTCCTAAGGTCACTCAATTAGGAAGTCTTGGAGGAAAGGCTAAACTTGGGTTTGTGTGGCTTCAGAGAATACGGTCTTTTTCTCCTTGCTACTTTGCTTCCTACTGAGGGATGTCTATAAAATGCTTTTCTTAGGGAACTCTCTTGCACTGGGTTGGTGAGAATTTAAACTGATATAGCCACTGTGGAAGACAGTATTGAGAGTCCTTAAAAATCTAGGAATAAAACTACCATATGACCTACCTGTGGTGTTGGAGAAGACTCTTGAGAGTCCCTGGGACTACAAGGAGATCCAACCAGTCTATCCTAAAGTAAATCGGTCCTGAATATTCATTGGAAGGACTGATGCTGAAGTTGAAAGTCCAATATTTTGGCCACATGATTCAAAGAACTGACTCCTTGGAAAAGACCCTGATGCTGGGAAAGATTGAAGGCAGGAGGAAGCCTGGCATACTGCAGTCCATGGGGTCGCAAAGAGTTGGACACGACTGAGTGATTGAACTGAACTGATGACCTAACAGTCCCACTACTGGGCATATATCCTGAGAAAACCATAATGAAAAAAGGCACATATACCCCAATGTTCATTGCAGCACTATTTACAATAGCTAGGATATGGAAGCAACCTATATGTCCTTGACAGATGAATGGATAAAGAAACTGCGGTACATATATACAATGGAATATTACCCGACCATAAAGATGAAGGCATTTGAGTCAGTTCTATTGAGATGGATGAGCCTAGAATGTATTATGGGACTTTCCTGTTAGCTCAGCTGGTAAAGAATCTGCCTGCAATGCAGGAGACCCCAGTTTGATTACTGGATCGGGAGATCCCCTAGAGAAGGGACAGGCTGCTCATTACGGTATTCTTGGACTTTCCTGGTGGCTCAGACAGTAAAGATCTACCTGCAGTGCTGGAGACCTGGGTTCAGTCCCTGGGCTGGGCAGACTCCCTGGAGGAGGGCATGGCAACCCACTCCAGTATTCTTGCCTGGAGAATCCCCATGGACAGAGGAGCCTGGCGGGCTAAAGTCCATGAGATCACAAAGAGTCAGACACAACTGAGTGACTAAGCACAGCACAGCACAGAGCCTATTATACAAAGTGAAGTAAGTCAGAAAGTGAAAAACAAATATCACATATTAATGCATACATATGAAATTTAGAAAGATGGTACTGATGACCTATTTGCAGGGCAGCAATGGAGACGCAGACATGGAGAACAGGCTTGTGGACACGGGGGCAAAGAAGAGGGTGGGACTAATGGAGGGAGAGACATATACCTACCATATTTAAAATAGATAGCCAGGTAGGTATTTGCTGTATGGTGCAGGGAGCTCAAATTGGGGTTCTGTGATAACCTAGAGGTGTGGGATGATGTGGGAGGTGGGACGGAGGTTCAAGAGGGAGGGGATACATGTATACCTATGGCTGATTCACGTTTACATTTGGCAGAAATTAACACACTATCGTAAAGCAATTGTCTTCCAATTAAAAATAAATAAATGTTTTGTTTTGTTTTAAAGAAACAAAGAAAGCTTTTCTTTTTAGTAATGACAGGTAACGATGCCCAGCACTGGGCTCCATAGTAACTGACTTGCAGGATAGTATTATTGGAGATGAGAATACAAAGAATGCTGCTTGCCTAAGTCTGCTGTGTTTATTTATCATGGTTCTGAGCCCTCCTTCTTGTACTGGATCTTTGTGCAAGTGGATGGCAGCGGTGCTTATCCGTGTGAGGGTCAGAGGAAGCAGAGCCCACATTAATGGGATCAGAGCACCTTCTCCGCAAAGCCACACCAACAGGCCTGGCCCGTGTTGACCCCACAGCACATAACGTCAAGCTGTTAATAGGAAACAGTGCGATTTCCAACTTGCTTTCAAGTCGACTGTCATCCAGCGTGGAAGGATCCTCATTACCTTCTCAGCAACAGAGCTCTGGGATTGTAACTCTTTCTCCCTCCTGCGGATACAGGAAGTAGACTCAAGTCTCCCTTCCCTGGGATTGATGACTGCAATTTGTCTTTCTGGGGCTTCCACCAGGCTCCGGCAGGCAGTAGCCTGGCCGGAGAAGCCCTCCCCATGCTTCCGAGTCAGCAGATTGTTTCTTGGCTGGCCACGCTTCAGCACCTTCCTGATAAATATTGTATTGATTTCAGGGCCTTTTTCCTTCCATGTGGCTGACAATCCTTGGTTGGCTGAGGTAGGAGAATGGGGAAGATGGTGTAATGATAGCCACTCAGCAGGTCCACACACACAGCCTTAAGCCACCTGATGCTACTCATTTATTTATTTAACAAATGTAATAAGACACGGATACCTCTGGTACCAAAGAGGACTCAGCAGGAGGAGAGGCCTAGAGATGAATCAGTGGGTACAAGGATATTGATGGGAAAAGGCAAAAGAGGTAGCGTGAAGGACCGACAAGGCATCCACTGAACGGAATTCCATTCCTCTTTGAATGACATCTCTGGTTCCTTCCTCTCAGAGTCTCCTTCTACTGAAGATGTCATCTCCTTCTTCAGTCTCCTTCTTAACTATTAATAATTCTCCATCAATTGTTAGGCATTCTTTTTTATTGCAATAGAAGACAGACAATATAAAACTGACCATTTTAGCCATCAGGTGCATTAAATATTGATGCATTCACATGAGTGTAGAACCATCACCGCTACCTAGTTCCAGAGTTTAGGTTGAGAGCTCTAATTCATCACGCCCAAAGGAAACCTTGCACCTGTCAAGAAGTCCTTCCCCATTTCCCCTACTCCTCAACCATTGACGACCACCAGTCTGCCTTCTGTCTGTATGGATTTTTACCTGTCCTGGAGATTTCATATAAACATAGCCATATGATTAAAGGACTTTTGTGCCTGAGTTTTTCATTAGCATACTATATTCAAGCTTCATCCTTGCTATAGCATGTAGAGGATGTGGAGAGATTAGAATTCTCATACATAGATGTGGGAAGGCAGAACAATGCAGCTACTGGGGGAGATTTTGGCAGTCCCTTGAGAAGCTTAATGTTTAATTAATATACAATCCAGCAATTCCACTCCTAGGTATATATATTCCAAAGAACTGAAAATAGGTGTTCAAACAAAAACTTGTCTGTGACTGTTCATAACAGTACTATTCACAATAAACAAAAGATAGAAACAACCCAAATATCTATCAACTGATGAAAGGATGAAAAATGTGGTACTGTAGCCATACACCAGGGATCCAACGGGGATCACTCTCCTGCTTCAATCCTTCCTCGGCTTTCCATCACCTCCCATGTGAAACTGCAACGCACCATCCACGGCCACAAGGTACCAGGTCATGAAGCCCATCCTGCCTTTCCAACTCGGTCTCACATTACTCCTCCCCTTTCTCATCACCTTCTCACTTTGATCTGTGGCTTCATGAAGACGCCAAGCCCTTCCGTGACTCAGGGTCTTTGGGGGATTCTTTGTCCTTGGTTTTCAGGTTTTTTAGATTCATGTATGCTAACACCTCTGTTATTTTCCCAATTTCAGGTCCTGTTAGTTTCCTTTCAAAACACTTCCTAGCATTACTTACTTATATTTTTAATGGCTGTCTCCCCAAGCTCTGCCTGAGTAGCAGATTATGTATGCTCTTGTTCCATCACAGGGTACGAGCACCTAGAACAGAGCTGGGTGCCCAGCAGGTGCTCAGTAAATGCCTAACGTTGTTGTTCAGTTGCTCAGTCCTGTCTGTCTGTGACCTCATGGACTGCAGCACACCAGGCTTCTCTGTCCTTCACTATCTCCCAGAGATTACTCAAACTCATGGAATCATTGATGCCATCCAACCATTTCATCCTCTCTTGTCCCTTTTTCCTCCTGCCCTCGATCTTTCCCAGAATCCGGGTGTTTTTCCAGCAAGTCGGCTCTTTGCATAACATGGCAAAAGTATAGAGCTTCAGCTTCAGCATGAATGAATAATTTTTTTAAGTTTTTGGTGAATGACGCGTGACCAGTTAGGCAATAGCTACCATGTGATATGTGGACATCTAGGAGCAAAAAAAATCAAGAGATTTGAGACTAGTTCATACCTGAGGAGGCAGTGCCAGCATCTAGGTGGAGGAGCAATGAAAGTTCAATGGAGCAAAAAAATATTTATTTTCATCATGGCACTTAAGACTCAGTGTGACTGTGGACTCCTCTGAAGCATTAGAGGTGTGAAGGCAGCAGTGGCTGCTGGCCTTGCATGGGCACCTACAGAAGCACCATGGGGGTAGGAGGGACTGGGTTTCTTACCAACTCAGATTTGGAGCCTAAAACTTCATTTTGCACAGAACCAGATGACTCTTTTGGGAGCCCCGTGAGGAATCTCGACCTGCGCACTCTGCCTCCCTGCTACCTCCCCCATTTTTTTTTCTTCCAGATTTTACTTTAGTAGCATGAGAATCCCCCTCACTTTCTTTTTAACTTGCTGCCGCAGAGCTTTGGTGATAGCCATCCATTTGTATTTATGCCTAAGTCTTCCTGCTTTAATTTGGTCTTTACCTCGTTTTCAAGTTCATGTGATTATGTTCTCAGCTCCAGGTTGGTTTTGTTGTTGTTTTCCCAGGGCCCCTCGTGAGCAGTGCAGGGGGTGAGGAAACAAGCCGCTGGCTCCTCTCCCTGGAGCCACAGCAAAAAGACTACAGGGTATCCCTCTGCTCCTCTTCCTGCAGCACCCCCTTTTTCTCTCTCCCTGAGACTTGTGTCTAGAGAGAGTTTGCTTTCATCATTAATGTTCAAACTAGGTGATTTCAGTTTGAAATCAGATATCAGTTGAGTTCAGTTCAGTTGCTCAGTCGTGTCTGACTCTGCAACCCCATGAACTGCAGCATGCCAGGCTTCCCTGTCCATCACCAACTCCCAAGGCTTACTCAAACTTGTGTCCATCAAGTCAATGATGCCATCCAACCATCTCATCCTCTGTTGTCCCCTTCTCCTCCCACCTTCAATCTTTCCCAGCATCAGGGTCTTTTCCAGTGAGTCAGTTCTTCACATGAGGTGGCCAAAGTATTGGAATTTCAGCTTCAGCATCAGTCCTTCCAATGAATAGTCAGGACTGATTTCCTTTAGGACGGACTGGTTGGATCTCGTTGCAGTCCAAGGGACTCTCAAGAATCTTCAAAACCACAGTTCAAAAGCATCAGTTCTTCGGTGCTCAGCTTTCTTTATGGTTCAACTCTCACATCCATACATGACTCCTGGAAAAACCATAGCTTTGACTAGACGATCTTTGTTGGCAAAGTAATGTCTCTGCTTTTTAATATGCTGTCTAGGTATATGAAAGAATCTAATTTGAAATGTCTACAAGATGGTGGCTTTATGTGTCTTGTTGTAGCTTCTCTGCAGTGGGCAAGCACACGAGAGTGGGAATTAAGAAAGAAACTGGGCAGCCTGGCAAGCCATGGGATGGGAGACAGGGCTCATTCAAAGGTCACACAGTGACCTGGTAGCTAACTGGATTTCATATCTCTGGGTTCAGTATGCCTGATGCTGTGAGAGGCCTGGTGATTTCTAGCCTAGGTTGCGTGGAGTACAGGGAAGAGTGAAAAGGGGTTGAAAGAAGAATATTCAAACTATAGCTCTGCCACTTATCGACTATACAGGCAAGCCACTGAACTTTCTGACCCTTAGTATTTGCATCAGTAGAGTAATAGTTTCTACATGGTAAGATCACGGTGAGAATTAAATGACTTCTTATGAGATTTAGATAAAATTATATGTGTGAGGGCTTATAGCATCATATACAGTCAGCCCTCCATATCCACAGAGTCAACCAACTACAGATTGAAAATATTTGGGGGGAAAAAAAGTTTCAGAATGTTCTAAAAAGCAAAACTTGAATTTGCCACATGCTGGTAACTATTTACATAGCATTTACATTGTATCAGGTTTCATAAGTAATCTCGAGGTTATTTAAAGCACACAAGAGGGGCCTTCCTTGGTGGTCCAGGACTAAGATTCTGAGCTTCCAATGCAGGGTACATTGATCCCTGGTCAGGGAAGTAGATCCCACATGCTGCAACTAAGGGTTCACATGTCACAGCTAAGAGTTCACATGTCACAGCTAAGAGTTCACATGTCACAACTAGAGATCCTGCATGCTGCACCTAAGACCTGGCACAGCCAAATCAATCAACATTTTTTTTTTTAAGGCACACAGAAGGATGTGCTTAGGTTATACGCAAATAATGTGCCATTTGATGTAAGGGAGCATCTGTGAATTTTGGTATCAATGGGGGTCCTGAAACCAATCCTCCTACCCCCAAAAATTGACGACTCTACTTCCCTGGTAGCTCAGATGGTAAAGAATCTGCCTGCAATGCCGGAGACTTGGGTTTGATCCCTGGGTGAAGAAGAGCCCCTGAAATAGGAAATGGCCACCCACTCCACTATTCTTGCCTGGAAAACTTCATGGATGGAGGAGCCTGGAGGGCTACAGTCTAGGGGATTGCAAGGAGTCAGACATGATTGAGCAACTTTCACTTTCAATATTAAAAAAAATATTATTACTAATATTAACCATATTATTATTACTGTTATTCATATTATTATTAACACAGAGAGAGGCAATGCAGTATGAATTATGCTTTGCCTGGGTTTGAATCTCAGCTCTGATATCAGTAACGGAGGGATCTTTGGCAAGTTGCAGATTCCTCTTCTCTCATGTGAAAACAACTCTTGTCATCAGAGCAAAGCTCAATGAAAATGATGGGTACTGAAAGCAAATTATTGTTCTTGAAAGCAAGTACCCCCTGCGCCTCAATCACTCTTTAAGATCAAATGCTAGTCGGGTAAAGACTGATACCCAACCTCAGCCATGGCTGCCTAGACTTAGCCTTCTCTGATACCAATACTGGATATGATTATTTTATTGTGGTAGCAAGAGAGTAAAAGCTGACTCTCTGGTGCACTTAAAGCCAATGCAATGTTATTTGCAGGTGCATTTCCATTGTCAGAAAACAATGGAGAGGGAGAAAAATATTACCGTTCCCCGACACCTAACAGCTATTTCCCAAAGAGCTGACACAGGTGACTCATTGTTATCAACATAAGTGTTACTGCTTCTGCCGGCAGAGGGCTGGCCTGGTCCTCTGTGTCTCCTCCAGGGCACGCTGTGGGCTGGGGGTCAGCCCAGCTCATGGCCCTCCATTATTGATAACAACGAGAACTGACTGAAGAAGGTGAACCACCATCTGATTATTCCAATTTTCAAAGAATGTGTCTCCCACAGTTATACCAGGCACCACGTTCTTCCACAGGGCCCGCTTCCATTTGGTTTTTAATGAAAGGCCTGAGCAGAGAAATTAGCTGTCTGAACATTCCTTTTTTTTTTTTTTTTTCTTCTCCTCTAGCATGGTGTAATAAATGGTTTAGGGTCTGGAAGCATAATTTACTGACTTCATTTAAACTGGACTGGAGGTGATGCTATTTACACAGCTGGTCTTGTACTGTGCCTACTCACGTACTCCTTGCACATCACAGAAGGTAAACTCCTATCACCAAGTTTCAGGTTCCTTATTAGGAACGGTATGTTTTTTTTCTAACCTTATGTGTTTAAACATGTATGAACAGAGTGAAAGCAGAAATGGTCAATTCGAAGGTATTATAAAAACTGATGAATCTTGAATCCAAACATTGGGGTTCAAATATTAATATCAATATTAATACACTTATATGGCTGAGGATTTATCACCTTAACCCTCTGAGTTTATTCAATCTCCTCCATTCATTTATTCCAGCAATATTTGTTGAAACAGATACCCTTCCAAACACTGAAGATATGGTAGCGAAGAATCGTATGCTGTCTGGGCCCTTCATTTAAATGGTGTTAAGACCAACAAAACACACATTTCAGCAAATATATAATCACAGTTGTAAAACATGCTTCCAAAGAGATAAAGCAAAGAGATCAGTGAGGATGACACTGAGAATCACTTCAGATGACGAGGCCAAAGATGTGCCGTTAGAAGAGGAAACATTTGGGCTGAGACCTGAAGGGTGCTACCGGGTCAACCACATGAAAAGTTGCTAAAAGAAGCATCTGGGGGACTTCCCTGGTAGTCCAGTAGTTAAGAATCCACCTGGCAAGATAGGGGACACAGGTTCAATTCGTAGTTGGGGAACTAAGATCCCATGTGCTTCAGGGTAATTAAGTCCGAGGGCGGCAACTGCTAAGCCCGTGTGCTCTGGGGTCCATGCACAGCAACTGGGGGTCCAGGTGCCACACAGCCAAATAAATGAATATGTAAAAGTAAGGAAAGAAGCGTCCTGGCAGGAGGAACAACAATTGCAAAGGCCTGGAAGTGATGAAGCCATTGAAATACAGCTGAGGAACAGAAAGAGACCAGGATGCTAAGCCCTGGAAAGAAGGAACAGGACATGTTTCAACAAGTAGGTAGGAGCCAGAGCATTTAAGCGTTTGTAGGCGACACTAAGGAGACCGGAGTGTGATTGTCCAAATGGAATGTGCATTGGAACCATCTGGAAGACTTTAAAAAACACCAGGCCCATCCCCCCAGGGATTCTAACTGGTCTGGGGTCAGGGCTGAACATCAGGATTTTAAATCCCCCAGGTGTTCTAATGCGCAACCACAGCTGAGACACACTGTTATAGATTGATGGACATTAACTGAAAGATTTGAAGCAAGAGAGTGACCATGACCATGATTACATGAGAAACTAAGTTTTCCTCCTTGAGCAAAATGAGAAGGAAAAAACCAAGTCTGTACCTTTGTTATGAGGATTGAATGCAATAACGTATGGAAAATAGTGTTGACAGTACATTCGATGATGTTTATCAAAAGGGTTGTGATTCTTACATTTTAAATAGTTCTTTATTGTTTAAAAAATCCTTGCCTATTTTATCTGTGTGCATAATTTTTTAAATGGGGCAACATCCCTAATGGGTCAAAAGTCTACTAGGACACCCTCACTGGTTTCCAACTGAAGCCAGGTGAATTGTGCTGAATATATTTTCTCATAGCAGTTAGGGTCATGCAAGTCATCGCTTTGAATGTCTGTCCTGTGGCTTGTCACAGAGCGGGAGAATGCTCAGAGTAGAGGTGGCAAAGATGTCTTTTCTTTCTCTTGAGGGTTTGGGGTCTCACAGGGACCACATGAGATGGTGGGAGGCACATCCTACTCAAAGAAAGTGGGCTGTCCCACAGAGGCAACTGACCTGGACCTGCATGCTGGAAATCGCATCCCTTGGTACCCCTAATACCCTCAAATGCACTGTGCGTGCAAGAAAGATGTATTTGGGGTTTCCAGGGAGAACCACTGTGATAATGACTCTGAGAGGGCTTTGCAGGCTTCCAATCAGTGCATTAAACATGCATTTGAATCATATGAAAGACTTGTGAAAACATATTTCTGGCCCCACTTCCAGTTTCTGATTAGGTAGGTTGCAATGCAGGAGACCTGGGTTTGATCCCTGGGTGGGGAAGATCCCCTGGAGGAGGGAAACCCCCTCCAGTATTTTTACCTGAAGGATCCCCACGGACAGAAGGAACCTGGTGGGATACAGTCCATGGGGTTTTGAAGAGTCAGACACGACTGAGCGATTAAGCACAGCACAGCACAGGTTGGAGTGGAGCCCAAGAATCTGTATTTCTAACAAGTTCTCAGATGATGCTGATGGTCCTGAGACCACACTTTGAGACCCACAACTTTGGAGTATAGATAATTAGAACACTTGCTAAGTCAAAGAAGGCTACAGGGTCCTGAGAGCACTACGGGCTTTTTAATTTTTGACCTTTCTGTTTTCAGGCTTTCAATTATTACAAACTTTTTTTTTCTTTTCCCAAATGAAGCTGTCAAGGCAAGCTCTGGCCCCTGTGACCATGGTTCCTAAGAAACCTCGGTTTTATGAACTAACTGGGCAGAGGAGCCTATGATGAAGCCACACCAGCCACCCTCTGCCTGCAGCTCATACTCTTCTGGCCTCAGGAAGTGACGCAAAAGCATTTTGGAGGCACTTCCTTATCTCCCCATGTTCATCCATGAATTCCAAGCTAGAAACTGCTGCATGTCCTCGTCACCTGTCCTTCTCACCTTCCACCCATCCCTCCCGGTTTCCAACCTCCCCCAGCGCAGGTCTTTAGTCAGTTTCTCTAACACATGATGCTCCACTCGATCCACCTCTTCCCAGCCCGCCACCAGATCTTTTCTCATGCTGTTTTTCTGCCCAGACACCCTCACCCTCTCTCTCCATCTAGGAAGTTAATCCCAGATGCCCTTCCGATTCCACTCTGATACGTTATGTCAAGTCACAGACACGTGGACAGGGTGCTGGAGGAGCCCAGGCAGGGCTGGAGAAACAGCTTCTCCAGAGGATGTGGCATTTGATGAGGGCCTTGATGAACAGGATTTTGTTAGGTGGATCTAAAGAAGGAGAGAGTAAATAATAAGAACCAACAACACAGCATAGGGAACTCTATCAATACTCTGTAATGACTTCTATGGCGGTAGAATCTTAAAAAAAAAAGTGGATATATGTATATGTGTAGCTAATTCATTCTGCTGTACAGCAGAAACTAACACAACACTGTAAATTAACTGCACACCAATAAAAAAGTAATTATAATATCTTTTTAGATTCCATATACATGTGTTAATATGCAATATTTATTTTTTTCCTTCTGACTTACTTCAGTCTGTACAATAGACTCTAGAAAGATGGTACAGATGGGCCTGTTTGCAGGGAAGGAATAGAGATGCAGACCTAGGGAATGGAACGTGGACAAACAGGGGAAAGGGAGGGTGAGGCATATTGGGACAGCAGCCTTGACATGTATACAGCAGTGTGTAAAACAGACAGCTCGTGGGAACCTTCTGTGTAGCACAGGGAGCTCAGCTCAGCTGTGGTGACCTAGGGGGTGGGCTGGGGGGATATATGAATGGGGATATATCCCTATTCATATATGAGTAGGGGATATATCCCCCAACAAGGAGGAGATATATGAAAACATATAACTGATTCCCCTGTACAGCAGAACATTGTAAAGCAATTATACTCCAACACAAAAAGTAATTATAAAAATAAAAATAATAAAGGAGCTTACAAAAAATAAAATAAAGTAGGGGAGAATCTTTCATTCAGTCCAAGAATCACAGGTAAAGGGACAACACTGAGCAAGTGCCTGCGTGGATGGGGGCTGTGATGACGTTAAGTGGTCGCAGGAAATGAAGGTGTCTGCGCCCGAGGTGGGAGATGAAGTGGGACATGTATAATGAGGTGACCGGGTCAAGGGCCCTAAATCAGCCTTCCCTGGTGGACAGCCCATAGGTCAGGGGTTAAACCCTCAAATGCCTTCACGGATAGGGCAGAGAAGGTCAGTAAACAAAACAGGATGAAAATAAACCAGAAGGAAGTGGTAAAAACCAAGTCACATTAGTAAATGCAGTTTAAAAATACTCAGTTTGAAATTTAAATATGACAAGCAATATTTGAAATCTAAATTTGGCAAAGTGGAGTGTCTTAGGTCAGGCCTCAAGAAGTAAATCCTGAGATGAGGATTCGTATGCAAGGTGTTTATTTAGAAGGTGCTGCACCCAGAAGACAATCTGGAAATGGAGGAAGCAGGGCGGGCCCGGCAAGAATCCAAGCAGGGGAGGGATTACAACAGCTTCCAGCTCACCTGCAGGAGCTTTGGGAGTGGAAGTGACGTCTCAGTTATCCTGACCTGAAGCGAGGGGGCTTGCTTTTAGCGTTCTTGCTCTCATGTCCATCAGTCATGGTTTAGGGCCACCCTACACAATGGAAACCTCTAGGCACTTTGAACTCCCTGTGCAAGTAGGTGACGACAGCCCAGTCACCAACTGCAGGACGCCAAGAGAGGGTCAAGCAGAGACTGCAAACAGATACACAAAAATCTGTGAGGAGTCTCATCCATATCCTTTACAGGGGTCTCACTTATAACCTCTGCTTCAAATAACAAGGCAACTGCTCAGGAGTTTTAAACCAAGGAGGTCAAGCCAAGCTCACCTCCAATGCAGACCCCTGATTCTGGACAATGTAGAGGATGGCCTGGAAGCGGACAAGAATGAAGGCAAGATCAGGTTGCTTTCTCCTTGAATATGGACATTTATATTTATTAGATATGGATACTTATGTAAATACTTATATTTATATGTAGATATCCTCCATTTAGGGCTTCCCAGGTGGAGCTGGTGGTAAAGAACATGCCTGCCAATGCAGGAGGCATAAGAGATGTGGGTTTGATCCCTGGGTCTGTGAGATCCCCTGGAGGAGGGCATGGCAACCAACTCCAGTATTCTTGCCTGGAGAATGCCATCAACAGAGGTGCCTGGTGAGCTACAGTTCATAGGCTCGTAAAGAGCTGGGCACAACTGAAGCAACTTGGTATGCACGCATCCTCCATTTAATTATGACTCCCTTAATTTCTCTCAAAAAATCTGAATTATGATGAATTTTCCAAATTTTTGTCCCTGGAACACAATTTGCTTTTACATTTTGACCTTGTATTCAGAAACCTTACTAATTTCACTAACTAGTAGTTTATGTGTTGAGTCCTTTGGTTTTTCTATATATCTAATCATGTCATTTGTGAATAAAAACAACAATAAAATTTACTTTTCTAATGGTATGTCTTTCATTTATTTTTTCTTGCCTTCGTTTCCCTGACTAGAGCCTCCAGCGCAATGTTGACTGGATGAAATAAGAGTGAATATATTTCTCTTGTTTCTATGCATAGAGGGTAAAACATTAAATATTTAGTAAAAAGTTATTATGGTTATTATGTTAGTTGTACTTTGTTTAATGTCCTTTATCAGATTAAAGAGCTTACCTCTATTCCTAATATACTGAATGTTTTTCCCCACTTATCACAAATAGTTATTGACTTTAACAGAAGCTTTCTCTGCATTTATTGAAATGTTCATATGTTTTTTTCCCCTCTCCTTTATTCTGCTTAAGTGGTGAGTTCAGTGGATAAATACATGTTGACTGACCTGTCCATTATAGTAATTGCTTTTTTTCCCTCCTAAATTATAGGCTATTTCAATATACAGAAAAGTACAAAAAGTTACAAAAAGATATTACAATACCTATTGACCACATTATTAAACTGTTTGTATTTTGCCATGTTTCTTATTTTTTTGCAAAGAGATAGAATATTAGAGATACAGCTAAAGACCTCCCATATCCTCCCTTCCACAATCCTAAAATGGATGAGAAATCTTCCCATGAATGTTTTTACACTGTAAGTTCATATATGTGTCCCTGTACTACTTTTAGGCAGAGAAGGCAATGGCACCCCACTCCAGTACTCTTGCCTGGAAAATCCCATGGGTGGAGGAGCCTGGTGGGCTGCAGTCCATGGGGTCTCGAAGAGTCAGACACAACTGAGCAACTTTCCTTTCACTTTTCACTTTCATGCATTGGAGAGGGAAATGGCAACTCACTCCAGTGTTCTTGCCTGGAGAATCTCAGGGACGGGGAGCCTGGTGATTGCTTCTTGTGTTTGTAACATGTAGATTGGTGGCATCCAACTGTATTGTTACTTTTGTGTGTCCAGTATAAAACAAGTATCTAAATGTATTTGATTTTGTAAAGGAATGATCACTTTCACCTCCTCAAACTCAGTATCATTATTGAAGTGTCTACCATCACTCACTGATTATACATATGTGAAATACAGAAAGTACTCATTTATATGCAACCATGTTTTGGGACTCTCATTCCAACAATGTAACAATGGTACATAGAAAGACTGACCTATTTGACTATCTGCACCAATACCACTCTGAAATAATTATTATAGATTCCAATTAAATGTTGCTACTTGTTAGAGTAATCTTTACCTTTTTTCTCTCACCTTTACTCATCTGTAATAATTTCAGGTTAAACTTATCCAGTGCTCAAAAGAAATCCTTTGGGATTTTGATAATATATGAGAGTAAACTTTGACTATGCCAACACCTTTGACTATGTGGATCACAAAAAACTGTGGAAAATTCTGAAAGAGATGGGAATGCCAGACCACTTGACCTGCCTCTTGAGAAACCTGTATACAGGTCAGGAAGCAACAGTTAGCACTGGACATGGAACAACAGACTGGTTCCAGATAGGAAAAGGAGTACGTCAAGGGTGTATATTGTCACCCTGCTTATTTAACTTATATGCGGAGTACATCATGAGACACGCTGGGCTGGAAGAAGCACAAGCTGGAATCAAGATTGCCAGGAGAAATATCAATAACCTCAGATATGCAGATGATACCACCTTTATGGCAGAAAGTGAAGAAGAACTAAAGAGCCTCTTGATGAAAGTGAAAGTGGAGAGTGAAAAAGTTGGCTTAAAGCTAGCTCAACATTCAGAAAACTAAGATCATGGTATCTGGTCCCATCACTTCATGGGAAATAGATGGGGAAACAGTGGAAACAGTGGCTGACTTTACTTTTCTGGGCTCCAAAATCACTGCGGATGGTGATTGCTGCCATGAAATTAAAAGATGCTTGCTCCTTGGAAGGAAAGTTATGACCAACCTAGATAGCATATTCAAAAGCAGAGACATTACTTTGCCAACAAAGGTCCGTCCAGTCAAGGTTATGGTTTTTCCAGTAGTCATGTATGGATGTGAGAGTTGGACTATAAAGAAACCTGAGCGCCAAAGAATTGATGCTTTTGAACTGTGGTGTTGGAGAAGACTCTTGAGAGCCCCTTGGACTGCAATGAGATCCAACCAGTCCATCCTAAAGGAGGTCAGTCCTGGGTGTTCTTTGGAAGGAATGATGCTAAAGCTGAAACTCCAATATTTTGGCCACCTCATGTGGAGAGCTGACTCATTGTAAAAGACCCTGATGCTGGGAAAGATTGAGGGCAGGAGGAGAAGGGGATGACAGAGGATGAGATGGCTGGATGGCATCACCGACACAATGGATATGGGTTTTGGTGGACTCCGGGAGTTGGTGATGGACAGGGAGGCCTGGCGTGCTACGGTTCATGGGGTCACAAAGAGTCAGACACAACTGAGCGACTGAACTGAACTGATAGAGTAAACAATCTATTTTAGCATAAGTAAAAATTCACATCAGATTAATTGAAGTATATATGGTATATTTGAAATAGTAAAGCCTCCCATTCATCAATATGGTCTATTTCATCTTTTATGTAGGTCTTATTTTATATCTTCCTGTACATTTTAAGAAATTTCTTATAATATTTTATATAACTTTTGCTATTGTGAGTCTTTAAAAATTACACCTCCTAATTTGTTTTTACTAGTTATAGGACACTGTTGCCTTAAATATTTTGTGTATTCTCAAATTGATCTATTACCTAACAGTACTGATAAACATTCTCGTTATTTCTAATACAACACCTGTCAATATTCATGCCCTTTCATTTGCAACAAGGGCACTATGATTTGTGAAGACTTTTGATTTTTTTCCTTGTGGCTCAGCTGGTAAAGAATCCACCTGCAATGTGGTAGACCTGGGTTCAATCCCTAGGTTGGGAAGATCCCCTGGCAAAGGGAAAGACTACCCACTCCAGTATGCTGGCCTGGAGAATTTCATGGACTATATAATCCATGGTGTTGCAAAGAGTTGGAAATGACTGAGTGACTTTCACTTTCACTTTTTCACTTTGATTCTTTCCTTACAGTTGTTTTTCTTCCTTCTTTTCCCCTTTCTTCCTTCCCTCCTTCCTTAGCTTGCTAGTTAAGATCTGCAGAGTAGAGTTAAATACAAGATATAATAATGGAATCCATACCTTGATCCTGAGTTTAATAGAAAAGGTACTAAATCTTCATCATTTACAGGTAAATTTTGTTAGGGTAAGGATATTTCTTTTCATGGCTAGTTTCCCAAAAGTTCGTTTGTTTCAAAATCATAACTTGGTGCTAAATTTTCCTATATTTTTGAGAGGATTATATAATTGTTTTTACATTAGGTTTTCTAATATTTGACTATTGTTCAAATTCTTCCATAAGTCCTATTTAGTCATAACAGTCCTGAATTCCTTTTGCTAACACATAAGGCAGGGTGCTATTACTCAATAACATCTATATTATTGAGTAAGACCAGTCTATAATTTCCCTCTGAATTGTTGGAAACAGAAATTTTTACAAATTACAAATATGAAGTAAGAGGTGTGTCATATAAGTAGGTACCCTGTGACTGAACTGTTACTATATTTCTAAAATGTTGATGGCTGCAAATGGGATCAGATTTAATTTAAAAACCAGGGGCACCATTAAAACTTTTGCTTTGCAGTTCTTGAGAAGGACTGCCAGGGAGATCCCCCTGTCTAAGGGCTTCAGGAAAATGTGGGTTAGATTCTTGGGGGTGTGGGCAACATGTGCAAAACCTTAATCCAACAAGGGGTCTCATATGGCCCCTGCAGCATGATGGCAGACCAGGGGCTGAGTGGGAGGACCTGAAGAGCTCAGAGTCCACAACTGAGCTCTTAGATTTACATGCCTTTATTATATTACCTTTGTAAAGTCCTGAAGCTCATTTTTGAACAGCCTGGTTTCAGCTGTGCTTTAAGGGGATTAAGGGAGAGCCTAACACCCACTCCTTGGGCTCAGAGGAATGGGTAGCTCAGTAGCACGAAGAAGCACTGAGATGAGGCAACAGGTGATTGGTGAGAACAGAAAACAGCTGTCACCAGAGTGGTAACCAGAGATTGACATGTGTCAGCTGGCCCAGAACTGAGCAGAAAATATGAGTATGCCCATTAGACCTCTGAAAGAAAATCCAACTTGAGGAATCTTAAACAAAAAATAGAATTGACTTTATCACATTAGTTGAAAGATCTAAGGACGAAAGGCAAGGCCAGCTATAGAATATGCAGGATCTGCTGCTGCTGCTACTGCTAAGTCGCTTCAGTCGTGTCTGATTCTGTGCAACCCCATAGATGGCAGCCCACCAGGCTCCCCGTCCCTGGGATTCTCCAGGCAAGAACACTGGAATGGGTTGCCATTGCCTTCTCCAATGTGTGAAAGTGAAAAGTGAAAGTGAAGTCTCTCAGTCGTGTCCGACTCTTCGCGACCCCATGGACTGCAGCCTACTAGGCTCCTCCGTCCATGGGATTTTCCAGGCAAGAGTACTGGAGTGGGGTGCCATCGCCTTCTCTAATGCAGGATCTAGTGAAAAATACATTAGGAGTCCTCTGGAGGAGGCAAAATCAACCTCTTTTTCCACTGCCCCATCCATGGTGAACATGTTTACCAACCCCCGATGCAAGAACTGCAACTTCCACTCTGGGACCCCACTTAGGTCCTGCTGAGTTGAATGACTGCTGAACACACTTTGGTGCTCCCAGCCTGGGGTAGAATGCCCACCACTTAGCCCCACTCTAGGATATTTCAGGGCGCCTGCCAACACAACCCTCTTCCTAATTGCATCCAGGTCCTTGCTGGGGGTTAAGGGTAATGGTGTATTGAGACCCCCATTCTGTCTCACTTCCATGCTACCCCAAGATGGAACATGGCAGAGGACAACAGCTATTGAAGAAGGGCCAAAGAGTATAGGGGTCAGGGGACCTCCCTGGTGGTCAGGTGGTTAAGAATCTGCCTGCTAATGCAGGGGACACGAGTTTGATCCTTGGTCTGGGAACTAAGATCCCACATGCTGCAGGGCAACTAAACCTGTGCACCGCAACTATTGAGCCTGCGCTCTAAAGCTTGTGAGCAGCAACTACAGAAGCCTGCATACCTGAGAGCCCCCACTCTGCAATAAGAGAAGCCACTGCAATGAGAAGCTCGTGCACGACAACTAGAGAGTAGCCCCTGCCCTCCCCAACTAGAGAAAGCTGGCACACAGCAATGAAGAGACTGTACTCCGCAACAAAGACTCAGTGCAGCAAAAAAAAAAAAAAAAAAAGTACAGGGATCAGGAACTGGGGTGGTGCCCAAGGCATAGGAACCCGGGAGCAAGCAGGTGAGAGCTTGCCCTAGGGAGGGAAGGAGCTGGCAGGAGGCAGAACCACTCATGGGCTTCTACACTTGCTCTACTGTCCCACTGGACTTCACTCACACTTTGAAGATACAATCATTAACAATTCAAAAGAGTGATTTCAAAGCATTAAACTTTGTAGGGCCCTGTGTGATTGCACTAATGCTCTGGCTTGTGAACCACTCCTGGTAATGAGATGCAAAGGCAATATTATCTGTCTGTTGTGGCTCATCCCTCTCTCCTAGGCGGGATGAATTCTCACATAACACTCAGTGACAGAGTGGCTGCCAGCACCTGAGCACTTGCATCTCTCCAGATTCCAGTTCAGGAGGAAAGAGCCACCTCACCCCACAAAATGTGAAAAAATTCCTAAGACTGATGAGAGTTCTAGAACTGCCCACTTTTGAACTAATCACTGTGCCCAAGGAGTTCAACTTCAGCAGATCCTGGAGACCTGAGTTTATCCTCAAGAGATGAGAAGGAGGAAACTTCACCAAAACCATGTAGACCTTGGCTTCTCATCCTCAAGAGATGAGAAGGAGGAAACTTCACCAAAACCATGTAGACCACAATAGAGGAAGTGATTGGTATCCAAGGAAAGCTGACTTTTAAAATCTGAGAATGGTGTCATTAGGATGTTTAAAAAGTTTTATTGCTAAAGACATGAAATAAAGTCAAAAGATTATAAAAGTGTAGAAGACTAGGTACAAAGAGGTGGGTAGGATCAAGTGTTTAAAAAAAAAAAAAAAAGCCATAATGTAACTGAAGTCTAAGAAGAAACTATTACATTTGGGAAAGAAAGAATGACTTGTGATCCTTGAGATACAGAATTTAAAAGTTACAAAGTTAGCATATATCACATTGAAAAGGTTGTTCAGTAATAATAAACTATTGCTATTTCAGATTCTGTTGATTTCCTGGGGATAATTCCAGTATGAAAATAATTCCACTAAGGGCATGGGATTCATCCACCAAGGCCAGTAGAGATGAAAACTGAAAACATTTCACCACTGAGACTGTGAACAGAAAAGTAACATCGAATTAAGCCCGTATGAATGGCAGGCTGTAGAAACAAGACCCTTCTTTTGAGAATAAGTTTCCAAACTCTGCATGAGTGTGTGCTTAGTTACTCAGCCATGTCTGAGTCTTTGTGATCCTACGGACTGTAGCCCACCAGTCTCCTCTTAACATGGGATTCCTCAGGCAAGAATACTGGAGTGCATAGTCATTCCCTTGTCCACTGGATCTTTGCAACTGTGCTCTTTCTAAAAGAATGCAACTTAACTCATATCGTGTACTACTCACAAAGAAGGCTTACATGTAAGTCCTAAGACCTTGAAACTCCTAGAAGAAATCAGAGGAAAAAAGCTTCCGTAATGTGGGTCTTTTTTAGAGCTTTTTGGAAATCACACCTAAAGCACAGCAACAAAATAAAAAATAAACAAGTGGAACTAAACCAAACTAAAAAACTTCTGCATAGCAAAGAAACTACCAAAAAAGTGGAAAGATAACCTATGGAATGGGAAAAAATATTAATATTTGTAAACCACATATCAGATAAGGAGTTAACACTGAAACTATGCAGATAACTCATTCAACTCAACAGAAAAGAAAATCCAATTAAGACTAGGAAGAGGATTTGAATAGACATTTTTCCAAGAAGATATTCATATGATCAACAGATATATGAAAAGATGTTCGATATTACAAGTTACTAGGGAAGTGCAAATTAAAACCACAAAGAGATATCACTCTATGCCGGTTAGAATGGCCATCAATGAACAGACAAGAGACAACAAATTCTGGCATGGATGTTGAGAAAAGGGAAACTTTGTGCACTGGTGGTGGGATTGTAAGTTGGTACAGCTACTATGGAAAACAATATGCAGGTTCTACCTAATAACTCAGCAATTTCACTACTGGATATATATGCAGAGGAAATGAAAATACTAACTCAAAAAGATATCTGCACTCCCTTGTTTATAATAGCCAAGACATAGAAACAGCCTAAGTGTTCATCAATGAATAAATGGACAAAGAAATTGCAGTGATTATATCAGTGGAATATTATTTAGCCATAAAAAATGAGGGAATCCTATCATTTGCAGCAACATGGCATTACACTAAGTGAAATTAGTCAAAGACAAATACTGAGTGATCTCACTTAAATGTAGAATCTAAAAACAAAAAGAAACACCCAACTCATAGAAAAAGAGAACATATTTCCAATCACCAGAGGCATGTGTGAGGTCAGAGGAGAGATTGCAAGAAGGTACAAACTTTCATTTAAAAGATAACTAAGTACTGTGGAAAATTCTGAAAGAGATGGGAATACCAGACCACCTGACCTGCCTCTTGAGAAATTTGTATGCAGGTCAGGAAGCAACAGTTAGAACTGGACATGGAACAACAGACTGGTTCCAAATAGGAAAAGGAGTACGTCAAGGCTGTATATTGTCACCCTACTTATTTAACTTATATGCAGAGTACATCATGAGAAATGCTGGGCTGGAAGAAGCACAAGCTGGAATAAAGATTTCTGGGAGAAATATCAATAATCTCAGATATGCAGATGACACCACCCTTATGGCAGAAAGTGAAGAAAAACTAAAGAGCTTCTTGATGAAAGTGAAAGTGGAGAGTGAAAAAGTTGGCTTAAAGCCCAACATTCAAAAAACAAAGATCATGGCATCCGGTCCCATCACTTCATGGGAAATAGATGGGGAAACAGTGGAAACAGTGTCAGACTTTATTTTTTGGGGCTCCAAAATCACTGCAGATGGTGATTGCAGCCATGAAATTAAAAGATGCTTACTCCTTGGAAGGAAAGTTATGACCAACCTAGATAGCATATTCAAAAGCAGAGACATTACTTTGCCAACAAAGGTTCGTCTAGTCAAGGCTATGGTTTTTCCTGTGGTCATGTATGGATGTGAGAGTTGGACTGTGAAGAAGGCTGAGCACTGAAGAATTGATGCCTTTGAACTGTGGTGTTGGAGAAGACTCTTGAGAGTCCCTTGGACTGCAAGGAGATCCAACCAGTGCATTCTGAAGGAGATCAGCCCTGGGATTTCTTTGGAAGGAATGATGCTAAAGCTGAAACTCCAGTACTTTGGCCACCTCATGTGAAGAGTTGACTCATTGGAAAAGACTCTGATGCTGGGAGGGATTGGGGGCAAGAGGAGAAGGGGATGACAGAGGATGAGATGGCTGGATGGCATCACTGACTCGATGGACGTGAGTCCGGGTGAACTCCGGGAGTTGGTGATGGACAGGGAGGCCTGGCATGCTGCGATTTATGGGGTCGCAAAGAGTTGGACATGACTGAGCGACTGAACTGAAGTACTAGACATGCAATGTATAATGGGAGGATTATAGTTAACACTACTATATGATAGGATACGTGGAAAAGTTGTTGAAAGAGTAGATCCGAAGAGTTCTAACTACAAGGAGAAGTTTTTTCTTTTCTTTTTATTGTATCTATATGAGAAGATGGATATTAACTAAATCAATTCTGGTAATTATTTCATAATATATTTAAATCAAACCACAGTAATGCATAATTAAACTTATATAATGATGTATGTCAATAATTTCTCAATAAAACTGGAAAAATGTGTATAAGATCATAAAAATGTACATGCATATATGCTTATGTATATATGCATATTTATGTGCGTATGTTCAGAAACACAAAAGAATTAGTATGTTTTATAAAGAATAGTTTCTATTAAAATTTCTTCCCCTTTGTTTCTATGTCTTTAGTCTTTGTCTCTCTCTTTCTTCGTGACTTTTCCCCATCTCTGTTTATAGTATGTTTTTCTTTTCTTCTGGGTAGGATAAATTTAAGATGGAGCATATGAGCTGGAGAAAGTTCATTCTGGATTTGAATTTTTGCTAGCTACTTGCTAATTGTTATGACTTTGGACAATCGGCTTCAGGGTTGCTAAGATCTCTGTCTCCTCCTCTGTAAAGTGAAGATCAGTAGGTTTCCACCTCCAGTGCTTGTTCTGAGGATTAAACAAATTTCTATATATGAAATTCTTAGCACACTGACTTTCATGTAAGAACTGAATCTGTATATGATACTGTGTATAAGCTCCCTCTCATTCTATATTTTTAAAGCTGTTTGGACCATTATTTTTCTGAATGACAGTGTATTGCTCTCAGCTTTGACTTATGAAGTATCTTACTCCTTGATGGCTAAGGGAGGAACCTACGTGAGGACAGAATCCTCAAATGGACTCTGTGGAGTTCACAAGAGCATCCCTATTGTTGACGGAGAGTGAGTCCCAATGGTTCTAGGGCATAATGCTGGTGTGTGTGGGAGAAAAGAACTGGAACAAGCCTGACTCATCAGTTTGCAGTACCATCTTCCTCTCCTTAAAACTCTTCAAAATTACTCAGCTCGCTTTGGGATCATGAAAATAGATATGGGAACCAGCATGTATTAGAAGTCAACCATGTGCTGGAAAATACATGCAGGGCATTTTTTTAAATAATACTTTCACATACCCCCTCCATCTCTATGAACTTGCATAACCTACACATTATGTATAGTTAGCTTCCTTTTCTAGATAAGAAATGATCTACTCAAGGTTATTGAGTCAGAAAGAGATCAGGATATGTGAGTCTTGGGCTGGCTGACTGCCAAGTCTCTGCTTTCTCTACTTCCATTGTTGTACGTGATGCTGTTGTTGTTATTACTGTTACTATCATCATGATAATGTTTTGTCATGGTGGTTGCTGAAGGAGGTGATGATTCATACTGGTACAATGTACCAGTACTACTTTTTCCATCATGATGCTGACAGACATTTCTTCAAGATATTAAACGTTGCCATACCAACGGGCTCAATTGACAGGAAAACTATGCTTCATGTCAATGTGAATAGTATTAAAAATGTCACAAAGAAAACAGGGATGGGAGAAGTAGATTTTAGTTTATCAAATTATTATATAAAAGATTGACAAGAATGCCTCCTCTTACAAAAGTGTAAAAAAAGCACAGCATATCAGTGTAACATTTATCCTTCTCACGGGCAGAGAAATGGGCCTAATAACCTTTCAATGACATTTCAGTCTTTCACTGAATATTTTTTTGAGAAATATGCATATGGTACTTCCCTACAGGCTCCTTTCCATGCCAACATTGTGCTTTGCCACCAGACCGACCCATTCATAGCCCACTCATTCATCAGCCAGGACAACGGAACTCTGGACCCCCCAGGACATGTCCAAGTGCACATCTAGAACATGTGATTTTATTTATTACCTTTCCTTACTTGATTCTACAGCCCAGTGACCCCTGAGTACTTGCTTGGCTTCTTTTCCCTGTTACTCACCTGCCCTTGGAACCAAAGCCTACACTGAGTTCTCTGATTTGACAGCCGGTATTGCAAATTTGGAAGAGGAAACGCCAGTTACTAGACCTCTCTGGCCATTCTTAGTTTAAAAAATGTAACACAATTCTAGTGATTTCTGAGCATCACTTTGTGATACTGTGTGTAGCTGTGTAGCAAATGCCCACGTTCAGGTCAGGACTGACTCACCATTCTTCCTTCCCTTCCATATTCCCGAAGGAGAATCTGAGCGCTGTCTCAGTGGAAGAAATGTTTGTGAACAGCACAAGGGTAAGTGCTGATATTTCGAACAGTGCTTTCATATCAGTTCAGGCTAAACACAGCAGGTGGTTTGGTTGTGGTGGAAGCACTGTGAACATTAATACATGTCTGTGTGTGTGCCTGCATACTCTGCCTCACGTGATTTTTATCCCTTGAAAATCCAGAGGGTGAATTGTTGTTGTTCAGTCGCTCAGTCGTGTCTGACTCTTTGTGACCCCATGGACTGCAGCATGCCAGGATTCCTATCCTTCACCATCTCTCAGAGCTTGTTCAAACTCATGTGCATTGAGTCAGTGATGCCATCCAACCATCTCATCCTCTGTCATCCCCTTCTCCTGTTGCCTTCAGTCTTTCCCAGCATCAGGTCTTTTCTAATGAGTCAGCTCTTCACATCAGGTGGCCAAAGTATTGAAGCTTCAGCATCAGTCCTTCTAATGAATATTCAGGACTGATTTCCTTTAGGATTGACTGGTTTGATCTCCTTGCAGTCCAAGGGACTCTCAAGAATATTCTCCAACACCACAGTTCAAAAGCATCAATTCTTCAGTGCTCAGCTTTCTTTATGGTCCAAATCTCTCATATATACATGACTACTGGGAAAACCATAGCTTTGACTATATGGACTTTTGTCGGCAAAGCAATGTCTCTGCTTTTTAATATGCTATCTAGGTTTGTCATGGCTCTTCTTTCAAGGAGCAAGCGTCTTTTAATTTCTTGGCTGCAGTCACCATCTGCAGTGAGTTTGGAGTCCAAGAAAATAAATTTTGTCACTGTTTCCATTGTTTCCCCATCTATTTGCCATAAAGTTATAGGTCCAGATGCCATGATCTTAGTTTTTGAATGTTGAGTTTTAAGCCAGTTTTTTCACTCTCCTCTTTCATTTTCATCAAGAGGCTCTTTAGTTCTTCGCTTTCTGCCATAAGGGTGGTGTCATCTGTGTATCTGAGGTTATTGATATTTCTCCCGCAATCTTGATTCCAGCTTGTGCTTCATCTAGTCTGCTATTTCACATGATGTACTCTGTATATTTGTTAAATAAGCAGGGTGACAATATACAGCCTTGATGTACTTCTTTCCTGATTTGGAACCAGTCTGTTGTTCCATGTTTGGTTTTAATTGTTGCTTCTTGACCTTCATCTGGATTTTTTAGGAGGCAGGTAAGGTGGTCTGGTATTCCCATCTCTTTGAGAATTTTCCACAGCTTGTTGTGGATCTCTCTAAAACATGATTTTCATTTCCTTACTATTTTGTACAATTGTATGGAATGGCAGCCCACTCCAGCATTCTTGCCTGGAGAATCTCACGGACAAAGGAGCCGGGCAGGCTTCAGTCCATGGGGTGGCAAAGAGTCGGACATGACTGAGCGACTAACAGTTTCAAATCTTCACTTTCATGTCATTACTAGGGGTTTTCTGAGGTTATAGATACTCATTTCTCTCTAACTAGTGTTTAAAAGACAAGGTCTGAAAGAATGCTGACTTGTAAGTTAAAGAGGACTCACATTTTCTTTCCATTTCTCACTTTCTGTCTGTCACATTTCTCAATCTCCAAACTATGTTGAAATGTAGTTTGTTCATACTCAACGCATAGAAGTCAAATAAAGCAGAGACACAAGATTCTGATGATTAGAAATGAAGTTGTCCCATACCTACTTTAGAAAGTTTGGTTTGTGCTCTGTTTCTCTGCAGAGCCATTTCAATGTGGAGTTATGGACATTGACCCTGCAGCTGATAATCTTACAGTTCAGTTCATTTCAGTCGCTCAGTCGTGTCTGACTCTTTGCGACCCCATGAATTGCAGCACGCCAGGCCTCACTGTCCATCACCAACACCCGGAGTTCACTCAAACTCACATCCATCGAGTCGGTGATGCCATCCAGCCATCTCATCCTCTGTCGTCCCCTTTTCCCTCCCAGCATCAGAGTCTTTTCCAATGAGTCAACTCTTCGCATGAGGTGGTAGGGGGTTCCCAAATGGATTGTCAAAATCTCGAGGGTAATGGCAAAACTTGTTTTCCCATTATATCACCAGAAGAGGGTTTGAAACATTTTTATTTGAGATATCGACAGAAAAATTGACCCTGAAGTCTAGAGAATTTGGGGACCTCAGCCAGTCAAATAGTAAATTTGTAAATAAATGGTGAAATTAAAAGGTACCCATTATTCAAGACACAGACACTCAGGCAGTAAGGAGCTTCACGAAGAGAGGGATGAGTAGTTGACATCAAATGGTTCAGCAACTTACAGGAAAATGATGGCTGAGAAGAGACCATTAGTTTTGGATGAGTAAAGGATCATCTGTGATTTCTGAAAAAGGAATTTCAAGGTCGTGGTGGGAACAGATAAACAATTGCAAGTGATTGCAGAATGATTGCATGCAATCTGTACTCACAGCTTTGCTGAACTCTTGGTAGGAGATTCCAGGACAAGAAATGATTGCATTAGTAGGGCTACTTTGAATGCTAAGGCTAGCGTTATATACAGATCTATTCATAAATCTAAACAGAAAACATCCTACAGAGATGAAAGAGGCGTCACGGTCTGCCATGCCGCCATGGCAGTGCAATTAAGAATATTGTTTTGAAACTAAAAGCTTGAACAAACATTAAAGTAAATTCTTATATTGTAAATTACACATAATTTGTCACTAAGCAGGGGGTTAGTCTTTTCTCAGGTTTTTTTTTTTTTTTTTTTTTTAAGTACTTAACATCTCAAGGCACTTTGAATAGATATTATTGAAACAATGAGCCTTAAGGAAAAGTTGGGATATAGAGCAGCCTAATTATTTAAACTACTCAGGAAATTATGTCCCTTCCTGCTTTCTCTGTATCTGCCTCATTCTCTCCTCATTTAGTGTGTTCTCTCTATCTGTCTGTTAGCAGAGAAGACATAAAATGCCAGTTGAATTTTGAGGGCTCTGGGGAAAGCCTCCATGGCTCTGAACACCAGATTCATCACTTCCCAGCTAGGTCACCTTGGGTAAGCTTTCTTCTTTTTTTTTTTTAATTTTATTTTATTTTTAAAGTTTACATAATTGTATTAGTTTTGCCAAATATCAAAATGAATCCATCACAGGTATACATGTGCTCCCCATCCTGAACCCTCCTCCCTCCTCCCTCCCCATACCATCCCTCTGGGTCGTCCCAGTGCACTAGCCCCAAGCATCCAGTATCGTGCATTGAACCTGGACTGGCATCTCATTTCATACATGATATTTTACATCTTTCAATGCCATTCTCCCAAATCTTCCCACCCTCTCCCTCTCCCACAGAGTCCATAAGACTGTTCCATACATCAGCGTCACTTTTGCTGTCTCGTACACAGGGTTATTGTTATCATCTTTCTAAATTCCATATGTATGCATTAATATACTGTATTGGTGTTTTTCCTTCTGGCTTACTTCACTCTGTATAATAGGCTCCAGTTTCATCCACCTCATTAGAACTGATTCAAATGTATTCTTTTTAATGGCTGAGTAAAGTCAGAATGGCTGCGATCCAAAAGTCTACAAATAATAAATGTTGGGTAAGCTTCTTAACATCTCGGACGCCTGGTTTTTCTGCGCCTTTAAAATTGAGTAACAAGTGTCCTTTTCTCACAGGGTAAGTTTTAGTGAGGCAATCTATGTAAAGTGAATGTTGGAGTGCCTGATATATATTCACCATCTAGTGACAGTCCCTTGAATGGCACCAAAACCCATAGTGAATCCACATCTGAATGACAAATGTAGGTGGTCAAGCAGGAACCACTTGTGTGAACCTGTGCACTCAGCTGTGTTCGACTTTTTGTAATCCCATGACTGTAGCTTGCCAGGCTCCTCTGTCTATGGGATTTTCCAGGCAAGAATACTGGAGTGGGTTGCTTTTTCCTTTTCCAGGGATCTTCCTGACCCAGGGATCGAATCTGCATCTCTTGTGTCTCCTGCATTGGCAGTGGGATTCTCTACCTCTGCACCACCTGGACATCAGGATTATGCTATTTTGTGATGATCAGATTAAACCTATAATTTCTGAGTTGCATTATTGATTCATTTCATCCTTCTTTTAGTATCTGTTTTGTACCTCTCTGATAGGCACTGACTAAACTTCGTGGTATTAGTACCCCTTCAAACCAAGGGGAGCTCATTGCCAAGGTATGTGTGTGCTTAGTCACTCAGTCATGTCCTACTCTTTTTGACTCCAAAAAGACTGGTGGACTATAGCTCACCAGTTTCCTCTGTCCATGGAATTCTTCAGGCAAGAATACTGAAGTGGGTTGCCATTCCTTTCTCCAGGGGATCTTCCCAAGCCAGAGATTGAACCTGGGTCTCCCGCTTTGCAGGTAGATTCTTTACTATCTGAGCCACCAGGGAAGCCCTTGCCAAGGTGTGTGCTAAGTTGTTTCAGTCATGTATGACTCTTTGTGACCCCATGGGCTATAGCCCACCAGGCTCCTCTGTCCGTGAGGATTCTCCAGGCAAGAATACTGGAGTGTGTATAAATGGAGTGACCCATAAATGACCTCTCTGTGCCTCAGTTTCTCCTTTAAAATAGAGGCAATAACAGTAGCTTCTTCCTGGGATTACTATGAGGACCAAATGTTTAATACACGTGACATGCTTGGCAAAGTGCCTAGTCATAGTGAGTACTTGTCAAACAACATCTATTTATTGTCATTGTTATTCTTGCTATTGTTATTTTTAAAGACTAAAATAAAATGTGACAAGAGGTAGTGAATATATACGTACAAAGTATCAAGTGAATAAATAGGCAGAAACACCTAATTCAGGATCAGACATTTGAGAACATTTTTCAGACAATGGTACTTTTGGATTAAGATTTTGACAACAAGAAGAAATTTTCCTGATAGAAAAGGATATTCCAGGGTTGGTAACAGCAAGATCAAAAGTATGAATGCTAGATGTTGGATTTGGAGGCTGGAGAGACATTTGATGCTATTAAAACTGAGACCCTTAAAAATGAGTTCTGAAGCAAGAATCATATCCCTAGACAAATGAGGATTGACATATACACACTATGTGGAAAACAGATAACTAATGAGAATCTACTGCACAGCACAGGGAACTCGACTCAATGCTCTGTGGTGATCTAAATGGGAAGGAAATCTAAAACAGAAGGGAGATATTACCTGATTTACTTTGCTGTAGAGCAGACACTAAGACAACATTGCAAAGCAACTATAGTCCAATAAAAAATTTTTTAATGAGTTCCTCTGTCAAGTTTATGATTAACCTCTCTATCCAAAATGTTATTTTCTTTTTTTGTCTAACATCTGTTCCCCCTCAAGATTGAGGGGTATTGAAGAAAAGGGGGGGATTGAACCTGGATCCACGCCCCAGTGTCCCTGTCCTTTAAGGTAAAAGGCCTCTGCTAAGGTCCATCTAGTCAAGGCTATGGTTTTTCCAGTAGTCATGTATAGATGTAAGAGTTGAACTATAAAGAAGGCTGAGCGCCAAAGAATTGATGCTTTTGAACTGTGGTATTGTAGAAGACTCTTGAGAGGCCCTTGGACTACAAGGAGTTCCAATCAGTCCATCCTAAAGGAGATCAGTCCTGGGTGTTCATTGGAAGGAATGATGCTGAAGCTGAAACTCCAGTACTTTAGCTACCTGATGCAAAGAGCTGACTCATTTGAAAAGACTCTGATGCTGGGAAAGATTGAGGGCAGGAGGAGAAGTGGACGACAGAAGATGAGATGGTTGGATGGCATCACCACCTCAATGGACAGGGTTTGGGTGGACTCCGGGAGTTGGTGATGGGCATGGAGGCCTGGCATGCTGCGATTCATGGGGTCACAAAGAGTCGGACATGACTGAGCAACTGAACAAACCGAACTTAGTCTCCCAGGCCTCATCTGAGTCTCAAAAGGATGGCTCAAGAGTTCATTTTTAGGAAATGGGAAGATGTAGAAACAAATAATAGCTGTTGGTTGGGGAAACCAATAACAATTTAGATTATAAGCTAGCTGCATAGAACAGTCACCAAACTTCCTCCTCCCTGAAAGATACAGATAAAAAGTCTGATACATATTCGTAAGCTGTTTTTACAGGAAGCAAACCCCCACCAGATGAAAACTGCTGACCACAAGCAGAGACCCCAGACTGGCTAAAACCAGATTGGTGAAGCTTGAAACTTCACCTTGATGCCAGTCAATCTGAGAATTGTGCACAAGCTGATCATGTGCCCTGCAGCCTCTCTCTCACACTGCCTTGAAAACTTTTGTCTTCTAACCTCCAACATGGAGATGGTCTTATGATATTAATCCACCATCTTCCCAGGTTGTAGGCCCCCTGAATAATGCAACTTTTCCTTTTCCTCCAACACTGGTCTGTCAGTTATTAGCTTTTTGAGTGGCAAGCAGCTGAACTTGGGTTTGGCATCAACCTCTCTAGATATACCATGAAATAATTCTTTCATTTTGCTAATCCATGATTCTTAGCATAGTGTCTGATATGTAACGGTTGACTGGATGGATGGATGGGTGGAAAAGACGGATGAAAGGATGGAAGGGAAGAAGCAGGAACACATTGAGGGAAGGAAAAATGGCTCCAAGGGTGTGAGGAGGGAAGGAGGGATGGAGGGAGAGTTGGGTGGGTGGATGGATGGATAAATGGATGGAGGGTGAGATGGATGTTACTGTCGTCCCAGCCTCCTTTCCAATGATGGCTGTTAGTGGCACATTTGGGATGACTATTTTGTACTTTAGTCTGGTTTAAACATCCCCTCCCAGGGCTTCCTGCACTTTGCTCAAAAAGGCCAAGTCTAATCGATGAGCAAACTTGATCCTACCACCCTCAAAAGGCAGCTGTGTGAAGAGTGCCTTTGAATTTGTGGTAATACTACAGACCTCAAGATTCTCATAATGAATCTGGCTGTCAAATTTTAGAGGTTGCCAGAACACATGGCAGAAGAGAGTCCTTACTTGCAAAGAGTCTCACCTAAATATGTTTTCTACCTTCTAGGAGTCAGCCAAGCATTGACGATATAAAACCACAGACTCACATTCCTATTCTGGTACTGCCTCCAGCCTTAAACTGTCACCTCTGCTTACAAGAGCCATCAAGGAAAGGGTCCTAGTTTTGCTCCATTTTGGAGCATAAGCATCTGGAAACTGACTACAGTGGACAGTGCTAAATTCCTCAATTGGGTGCATGTTTTCTCTTTTTCTTTCCCATTTTGATTTTTTTTTAAACTGCCTTTTGGATGTTTGGTGCCAAGTTAAAAAAAAAAATCAATAAACCCAACATTAGAGCAGCAAGTTTAATATAGCTCACCTTCCTGGAACACAGACCTCAGGGAAAGCAAGAAACATCATGTTGAAATGGTGCTGAGCTCAGACCGCGAAAGATGTTTGGGATGGAGAGGACTTGCTCAGCAAGATTTTGATACCTTCAGATGCAAATGAGACAACTCCTGCAGGAGCAGTCTTGGCATGAGAGCATGTTGAGATATTTGTGGGAGACGATAGCCCAGTGAGCTTCATCGGCCGTGCTGGGAGTACAAAGGCAGCACGCAATGCAAGAAGATCACAGCTCTGCCGTCACTGGAGGTCTGCTGGAAGGTTAAAGGCAGAACTCGTCATTTGAGTCCTGTGGAGACCGGTCTCGCCACAGAGAACAGATTGCTGCAATTCTTACCACCCCCAACAGTTCATTTCATGAGAAACAGATGATCATTTGAGTTCGGGTTTTTAGAACACACATTCAGAGGCCCAAATACATTGGGCAATTTGAACAACCAACATCAATGACTTCACTCATCCGTTCACAGGTTAAACAAATGTTTGCTGAAGGTCAGCACTGAGATACATTGGTGAGCAAAACCGGCTTCTGGTCCTGCCTTTGTCAGGTCTGCAGTCTGGGGTGGGGAAGAAAGACAGTGGTCAGACAACTGCCCAAATCAATGTGAAATTACAATTGTGATAGAAGGGCTGTGGCCAACGACTGTTGGATATTTAGGCCCCCCAGCCCTTCATACGTAAGCTGTCATTTAAGTCTCAACAACAGCACTTTCATTTGATACGTTCATCCAGACTGTCAATCAACAAAACACAAAGTTCACAGCAGCCAACTTTAGCAGCAAGGGGACTTTGAACAGGAACTGAGATGACTTAGATATTACAGACTTCACAGACCCTGTCACCTTCTCATCCTTGTGCTTCTCCCATTAGCTCCCACTCTGTCTTTGTAGTAAGTAATGATTCTCTAGTTGCTGACTATGTGAAAAGAGCTAGGGAGGCAAATGCCTGTGTTCCTCCTTGGTCCAGCCCTCTTGCCTGTGAGCCCAGTAGAGGTGGTACTTAGAGTCCAGACAAAAATCAAGCAAGTCATTACCCTTTCCTATTCCATCTGACTCTCTGGGTGTCTACTAAGTAAAAATGAAATGTTATGAATAAAGTGCCATGACCACAGTGTTTAAAAAAAGCCAATCACTAAAGCCCATAATTGATTATTAATTTTTACTAAAACGGTACGAGGCTATCTTACTGCAATAAGATATTGACATAATGCGAAAGAAGAGACACTTTATAAATAGGAGGCTCCATCACTACACTGATTAGTTGGACCAGCACTTCATGCAATACGATTTTTGTTTAATAAGTCACATTATAAATCATCTTCTGAAATGTTAATTAAGTGGTAAAACATTTGCTGAAAGTTAAAAGTTACCAAGAATTTAATTATAACCTTGTGGATGCCATTTCCAGTCAATTATGGATCCTTCTTATAGTCTTGATAAACCACAAAATGCATCCCATTAATGATCAATTGGTACTAAATTAGCTAGAATTAGTTTTTATTAAATCTAAATTAGATTTTTATTTGTGATACAATAAAATAGTGCACCCAGCCCTTTCCACTATGACTGGGGATATTTCTGTAGAGAGTGATCACCAGATGTCTAATTGGGCCATTAATAGATACAGTTCCCAAATTAACATAATCGGGGGACCTGAAAAGAAAACAAAATGATTATTCAGCCAGCAGACCATCTTTTTTGCATCCTGCCTTTCAGTTGTGGATGTCAACCAACCCCTCATTCTTCTGGAAAACCATGCTTGTCAGGGCTGGATTCCTACCAAAAATGGTCATTGCGACCCCAAAACCACCAGCTTCAAAGTTCGCCAGCACAGAGATGGCAGTCACGGAGACTGCCCAGAAGTTCCCTCTCCCACAGGCGGCTCTTCCAGGCTGTGCTGCGCCTTCAGGCAGGTATATCGAGCCTGTGCGGGGCGTACAGAACACAGAGGTAACGGGGTGCTTACACAGCTGAACGGGAGTCCAAACGCTCAAGCCCATCTCCTTCCAAAACCAATTTTCCAGATGAGTTTAGTTTGCTGTTCCAAAGCTTTTTCACTTCACTGTTTAATATACCACAGAAGGGATTGCAACTTAACCTCTCCATTTATGCCATCTACTTAAAACACTTTATAATTTCTTTCCCAACATGTTCAGTTCATAGTCTCAAAGTGTGTCCGCTGCCATCTGTGTTCTCTTAAGAGATAGTTCTGCGCCCCCTCATATAAATAGGCTCTGTTCAGCTTTCATCTGTAGAAGGGGATGAGGGGTGTCAGCTACACTGCTCACTCTGGTACCCAAGCTTCACTCTCTGATTCCTGTTCGTCCAATAGTTTTCTTAAAACTCAGGAAACTATACCAACAAACAAGCAAAAATAGGTGAAATATAAAATAAAATTAAAAAGTAAGAGCTCTTTATATATAGTTCTTAAAACTTACTTTTAATTGGAGAGTAATTGCTTTCCAATGTTGTGTTGGTTTCTGCCATACAACAACATAAATCAGCCATACGGATACCTACGTCCCCTCCCTCCCCACCCCCATCCCACTCTAGATCATCACAGAGCACCAGGCTGAGCTCCCTATGTTATACAGCAACTTCCCATTAGCTCTCTATTTTCCATAGGATAATGCATATGCATCAATGCTACTTTCAAGAGAGACTACCCATGAATGAATTATATAAAGCTTATAAGAAGGCAGTGAGGAGTGCGTCAGCTTCCATCAGCATCTGCAGTCTTCTTAGTGATGCCGTGCCATCCACCTCCTCCAGGAGCAATGGGGAAGCTCTGTACAGGATGGACCATAGCTGTTCAGGACTGCTTTTATTATTGGCATCGTTCTCTTAACTGCTTCCTGAGTGTAGGCTGGCCCATCCCAACCCTCACTCAGTCAAGGAATCTGTATTTCCAATCACTCTTTCTTTAGGAACTCATTCATTTAGCAAACAGTCAGGAACTGCTTTTCTGCAGAGCTGGGCACTTAGACACCAGGATGCAATGGTAAAATTGACTGACAACGGTCCCTGTTCTCGAGGGGTGCCATCCAAGTGGGAGAAACAGACTATAAGTGGAACTATATATAATTGCAAATTGCCACAAATGCTATGCAAGGCAAGAAAGAGTGAGAGCTGTAAGGAAAATAATGGGCTTTCCTGTGCTTCAGATGGTAAAGAATCTGCCTGCAATGCAGGAGATCCGGGTTCGACCCCTGGCTGGGAACAGCCCCTGGAGAAAGGAATGGCAACCCACTCCAGTATTCTTGCCTGGGGAATTCCATGGACAGAGGAACCTGGCAGGCTACAGTCCATGGAATCACAAAGAGTCAGACATGACTGAGCAAAAATAATGGAGGCTTCTTTAATTAGGTGGACAAGATGGGTATCTTTGAAGACTGGTGATTTAAACTGAAACCCGAGTGGGATTAAGTCCAGAGGAAAAACACTGAAACAGATCTTGCAGGGGAAGGAGTTGGGTTATTGAAAAAATGTAGGAGGCCTGGAAGAAGAGCAATCATGGCATGGTGAATGAGGGGGAAGGTGGCATGGGCAGAGAACTAGGAGGCCATAGGAGGTGGTAGTCAACACAGGCCATTAAGGAGCGTGAGAAGAGATGAGGCAGTTGGAGAAATCAGGCAAGAGAACAAGCTGATACGCTTGGGCTCTCAGGTCATCACTCTTGCTGATTGATGGAGAATGCATAGGAAGAGGCTGAGATAAGGGAAGCATGAATGGAGGCTGCTGAAATTCTCCAGACAAGAGAGTTGGGGGGATGGAGGGATAGGAGGTGGAAGGGAGAGAGGTGATAGATGGAGATGCATTTTAAGAAAGAACCAGAGGGAGGGGTTGGTTATGAAGCTGAGGCTAGAGAAGACTCAAGAAGGCGCCTAGGTTTCTGGCCCGAGCACCTGAGTTTACTAGTTCATTCAGCTTGTAGTCCTTGAGCACTTAAAGCACTTAGTATACGCCAGACCTGGATATGACAGAGGCGGGCCCGACAGCAAAGGTTCATGCTCTCATGGAGTTAACATCCCTTGAGAGGAGAGCTGACAAGCTAATTGCAGAGAATTCCTTCCCTTTCCAGTCATTCAGAATCTGGTTTTTGGAGGACAGGACATTCGTCAGCTACAATTCTAAGACAATTTGCTTTGGCGATGACTGTGACTTGCTCTCATCCAATATAAATTCAGTTTCTTCCAAAATGACTTTGCTTGTCTCCTGCTGGGTCAGGACAGATTTCAGAGACCTCTTTGGTGCTGTTATATTACAAATGATTACTAGGTCTAGGGTTTCCTCTATGGGTGTGATTCAAGAGGCACCATGAAATGCCTTTCGCTTTACCCCCAACCTGCTGAAGACACGTGGAAGTCTATATTTGGGGCTTCATCCATGATTTATCATATAATGACCTCACAATCAATTCCATTTTTTTATATAAGGTCTCCTCCTAATTATTACAGTAATATGGATTACCTATATAAAATCTGGGAAAGAAAAAGGAAAAGGAAAAAAGTATAATCAGTCATGATGCTATTCAAGTTTTATAAAGCAGTTTTATAATTCTGGTGCTCTCTTTATATGCATACTTCAATGAAGCTTTTATTATGAAATTTTTTATTTTGAATTTAACAATAAGACAAATCTGTTTTTCAACTGTTTTTCAGAGCTACGACTCTAATACCCCGGACGCATAGGTTGTTTCAGTGTATCACTAATCTAAGCATAATTTCCATAAAGTGTGCATGCACTTCTTGTGCTAGTCAGGATTAGTTCATCTCTGTTTGTATCCTGGAAGTAGAATTAATGGGCCAAAACGTAGGAATGTTTTAAAGGCCCGTGATACATACTGTTAAAATGCTTCTAAAAGGTTTGTGCTAATTAATGCTCCCTAGAGAAATGCAGGAAAGAAAGTTAAGCCAAACTCTTTTAAGCATCATTTTCTCTTCTCTCCCGTCTATTAAATTTTTAATGTGTGTTAATTAGATGGGTGAAAAATTTCCTCTCGTTTTTGTAACAGCCTCCTTTTTAATTTTTATTAGAGGTTGGAACCTACCTACTACCCTACATGGTCCTATAAGTCATTTATAATTCCTTTTTTGTGAATTGTTTTGTTCATGTCCTTTACTCCTATACTGGGTCTTAGCTTTAAGTTTTTCTGTCCTTATTTATTTCTATGAAATCTGTATATCTGTACCACCACTGCGTTCTCTTCTCCTTTGCTGGCTTTTTCTTTCCTAGCCTACCCCCTGGCAAGAAGAGAGTCTTTAAATATTCATCACATACATAGATTTTTAAAAAAATGATCACTATAATCAAGAGAAAGTTTTTTTTTTTTTTTCCCAATTAATCACTCCCCTATTTTAAAAACCCTAAAAATCAGAAGTCTACACCACAGAGAACTGTAGGGAAGCACAAACAGTGAGCTTCCTCCTATTACTGATTCCCTGTGGGATCCAGGTGGACCCTGCTCTGGAATTCAGTCTCTCCTGCACTGACCATGGAAGGACACTGATGGAGCTGAGTCAGGGCTCGAGATGGAACCAGAGAAGCAGAAAGAGGAGGAGAGGGTGTGGCTTCAGAAAGTACACTCCCCTAAAGCCGTGAAAACCAACAAGCAAGCAAACACCACCAACAAAATGCGTGCATACATAGTGAAAGTGAAAGTATTACACCCTCAGTTACGTCTGACTTTAACAAAATGCATGCATACATAGTGAAAGCAAAAGTATTACACCCTCAGTCACGTCTGACTTTAACAAAATGCATGCATACATAGTGAAAGTGAAAGTATTACACCCTCAGTCACGTCTGACTTTTTGTGACCCCATGGACTGCAGCCCGCCAGATCCTCGGTGCATGGAATTCTACTGGCAAGAAAACTGGAGTGGGTAGCCATTCCCTTCTCCGGGGTATCTTTCCAATCCAGGGATTGAACTCGGGTCTCCTTCACTGCAGACAGATTCTTTACAGTCTGAGCCACCAGAGAAGCCCCATGCATACATAAGCTAAGAGCTATCTGCAACTGTCTTCTAATCACAAAGCCATTTCATGATTGGCTACTGGCCATTAGTATTTTCTCCAGGAATGGATGAATCTAAATATCCTTCCAATCATGCTGCCCATAGTAGCTCCTCTTTGTCCAAATCAAGCAAAAGCTGCTACTGTTGATTGCAATTTTCTTTTATATATATATATATATATATATATATATATATATATATATATTTCTACACAGAGAGATAGAGTCACAGTTCTCTAGTAAAACTTATATATAAGTTTTACTTATATATATGCAATATATATATATATATATGTTTACTTATATATAAACATATAAGAGAGAGAACTGTGACTCTGTCTCTCTGTCATGAGTGTATTTAACCATGCCACTACTCCTCAGCCACAACCATATTGATTCATTTATTGATCTCAGCACAATCTGTTCAACCTTCCTTATTGACAGGTCACTCTATTTTGTTGATGATTTATTCATAAATGTCATATTCATAAAGGTGTGTGCTCTGAGTGTTTATGTTCCAGATGTGGTGTCATTTAGGTTAAAACCCAATGTTATTTATACCCTAGCTCCAAGGAGAGAACCCTGACTCTTGTGAGGGTAACTGGCTGCTGCCATATGGCAGGGCTGGAATCACGGTTTCACAGCCTCCTAAACCCTGTGTCAAATGATTCCTACTAAGCCCACCATGCAACTTCAAATGCATTGTTCTTACAAAATGTATTATCACAAATATGGTGACTCCACATGAATTTTTTTAATCTTACAGTTTCATACACTAGAAGTCCAACACAGGTCTATCTGAGCTAAAAGCATGATGTTAGCAAGGCAGTGTTCCTTCTGGAGCTGCAGGAGAGAATCTGTTTCCTTGACTCTTCCAGATTCTATGACTGCTCACATTGTTTGGCTCCTAGCTCCCTTCCTGTGTCTGCAAAGACAGTTAACACGGCAACCCTCTGACCATACTTCCATTGTCACATCTCTGTCTGCCCACAGCCAGAAAAGATTCTTCACTTCCAAAAGCTCATGTCATTAGACTGAACTTACCCAGATAATCCCAATGATCTCTGTCTCGAAGTCTTTCATCACATTTGCCAAGTCCCTTCTGCCATGTAAGGTAATGTATTCAGAGTTCCCTGGAATTACGATGTGGACTTTTCAGGGGGAGGTGTGTTTCATTCTTCCTATTTGTCTTAGTCGGTTCTAGCTGCTATAACAAAATGCCACAGACTGGGTGGCTATAGACAATGGGAATTATTCTCTCACAATTCTGGAGGCTAGAACATCAGGGTGCCACTGTGGTCAGTTCTGGAGAGGGTCTTCTTCTGGACTGCAGACTGCTGACCTCTTGTTGTGTCCTCACATGGCAGAGGGCAGACAGAAGCAACAGGCATTCCACTGACACTTACAAAGGCACTAATCCCATTCATGAGAGCTCCACCCTCATGATCTCATTTAATTATAATTACCAAAGCCCCAGCTCCTAATAACATCATCACACTGGGGACTAGAGTTTTGACATGTGGATATTTGGACAGATACTACTGCAGGAGAACTTGTCAATTCCAGAAAAATAAACAACCCAGTCAAAAAATGGGCCAAAGAACTAAACAGACATTTCTCCAAAGAAGACATACAGATGGCTAACAAACACATGAAAAGATGCTCAACATCACTCATTATCAGAGAAATGCAAATCAAACCCACAATGAGATACCACTTCACGCCAGTCAGAATGGTTGCTATCCAAAAGTCTATAGGCAATAAATGCTGGAGAGGGTGTGGAGAAAAGGGAACCCTCTTACACTGTTAGTGGGAATGCAAACTAGTACAGCCACTATGGAGAACAGTTGTGGAGATTCCTTAAAAAAACTGGCCATATGACCCAGCAATCCCACTGCTGGGCATACACACTGAGGAAACCAGAAGGGAAAGAGACACGTGTACCCCAATGTTCATCGCAGCACTGTTTATAATAGCCAGGACATGGAAGCAACCTAGATGTCCATCAGCAGACGAATGGATAAGAAAGCTGTGGTACATATACACAATGGAGTATTACTCAGCCATTAAAAAGAATACATTTGAATCAGTTCTAATGAGGTGGATGAAATGGAGCCTATTATACAGAGTGAAGTAAACCAGAAAGAAAAACACCAATACAGTATACTAATGCATATATATGGAATTTAGAAAGATGGTAACTATAACCCTGTATGCGAGACAGCAAAAGAGACACAGATGTATAGAACAGTCTTTTGGACTCTGTGGGAGAGGGTGAGGGTGGGATGATTTGGGAGAATGGCAATGAAACATGTATATTATCATATGTGAAACGAATCGCCAGTCCAGGTTTGATGCATGATACAGGGTGCTCAGGGCTGGTGCACTGGGATGACCCAGAGGGATGGGATGGGGAGGGAGGTGGGAGGAGGGTTCAGGATGGGGAACACGTGTACACCTGTGGCAGATTCATGTTGATGTATAGCAAAACCAATACAATATTGTAAAGTAATTAGCCTCCAATTAAAATAAATAAATAAAAGCACATTTAAAAAAAGAAAAGAAAAACAAACGCAGTCTAAACTTAGGGTGAATTCTTGGTTGTAAGCTCATCAACTTCCCATCCTGGGCAAGACTTCTGGTCTCCTAAGGTTATATGTACTAGAGGTCTAAATATGATAGAGAAGAAAAGTATAGAGATGATTCATAAGCCACTCTGGAAATTTTTTTCTGGGTGGCGTTAGAAGTGAGGCATCACCATCATCAGCTTCTGGTCTTCCCTGCAGTCGGGGAATCGACCTGCTCATACAAGCTTCCTAGGAAGCCAGAGTCTCAGAACTGTGATGCAGCCCCCCACTTATCCCACAGGACTCCATTCCCCTTCCAGCAACCCTGGATCATAGGCAAAGATGCTCCTACATTACTGCCTATACACTTACACCCTCCTTAATCTCCCAGAGAAGAGACAACCTTGGGAACTTGGATTATCTCAACTCAATGATTACAATTTATACATACTTTGAAATATCATTTATTTACCTGGCATTCTACTCAGTATATCAAATCCACCTCAAGTCTCCATGTTCAAAATTAAATTCATCATCTTCCTCACATTACTTGCCTAGAACTTGTCTCCTTTTGGCGTTTCCTATTACAGCTAATGGCACTAGCGATCACCTTTAACTCCCATGGGTCAACTGACCTCCTAAGTAATAGTTGAATTCTTCCCCTTCACCAACAATACCTGGTTTAAGCACAACCACCATCTGCTATCTTCAGTGGTCACCCAGCAGATGCCTTATGCACTCTCTTTAGAATTTAGGTGTAAGTCACTCAGTTGTGTCTGACTCTTTGCAACCCCATGGACTGTAGCCTGCCAGGCTCTCTGTCCATGGAATTCTGCAGGCAAGAAACTCTTCTCAAACCAATTTTTTTTTTTTCAGGGGAAAAAAAAAAAAAAACTACAGGACAATCTTTTCAAAATAATCAACCGGTTGCGCTATCCTGTCTCGTCTTCACCATGAGGAGCTGTGCTTGGTCCACCCCGGCCCTGGACTCATCTTCAGCAAGCATCCCTTCACTTAAAACTTTCACCCACCCAGAACCTGGTGTGCAGCTCACAGAATGTCCTGTGTTTCTCACTAAGAAAAGGCTTCTGAATGGGTTCTTCCCTCTGTCTGATACACATGTCCACTACCCTCATCTTCTGCCAACTCTGTTTATCTAAAGAGCTCATTTGCCCTTCAAGTTTTGAGTCAGATACCTAGTTCTCACCAAAGCCTTTCTTCACCCCACTCAGCCACATCAGATTTCACTGCCTTTCCTGCAGTTTGTGATGTATATCATCTGCCTAATAAATGCATGAAATCTACAATTTCAACTAAGGTTGCCCTATTTCAGCTTCACATATATTACTGCACATTCATTATTTCAATAGTTTGGTAACTGATTTCCCTTTCTCCAGCTTTCTCTTCCTCTTCCACTTTCCACAGTATCACAAGTATGATCCCTCACACGTGTAACTCTGATGATGCCAGGCCCCTGTTACTTATTTATTTATTAGTTTATTTATTTAATTGGTATGCCCATTGCCTACTGAGAGAATTCCAACACTCTTTAGCTTTATTCATAGCCCTTCCAAATTTAGGCATCTCCTACTGGACTCCCCTCCTTTCTCCTCCACATCTTCACACTTACGGTCAATCTGAGCTGGTCACTGTGGTTGGGATTTGAGGCTCTATTTGCAGGCTTGCTGTCCCCTCAATTGCTGTTTTCCAGCTCTGCTTGCCTTGGGCTTGCTCAGCCCAAGCTGCTGGCTGGCTTCGATACCAGTCTTTATTCATCCCGTCCAGGTAGTCATGCTCTCTCCACCCCGTCAATGCTCACTCCTCTCTCCACCACTCACATAGCACAGCAAGACTAGAGCTGTAACACACAGATGTCCTCCTCATGCGTGTCTTCTTCCAGTTAATACCTTTTCATTGTTGTTGTTGTTCAGTCGCTCAGTCACGTCCAACTCTTTGTGACCCCATGGACTGCAGCACACCAGGCTTCCCTGTCCTTCACCATTTCCCAGAGCTTGCTCAAACTCATGTCCATTGAGTTGGTGATGCTCTCCAACCACCTTGTCCTCTGCTGTCCCCTTCTCTTCTTGCCTTCTATCTTTCCCAGCATGAGGGTCTTTTCCAGAGTTGGCTCTTTGCATCAGGTGGCCAAAGTATTGGAGCTTCAGCTTCAGCATCAGCCCTTCCAATGAAAATTTAGGTTTTATTTCCTTTACGATTGACTGGCTTGATCTCCTTGCATTTTGACTGAGCTTCTATTATACTCCAGGCACTATGGACATGAGGATGAATAAGACATAATGTCTGCCCTCTGGGAGTTTGTACTCTGATGAGCAAGAGACAGGAGAGTAGTAACTGAATGTAGCCTTCAAAGTATTATGGTCAGCCCAAATGATCTATAAACTCCAGAAGGAAAAAAAAAATCCTATCTTTGACATCCTTTTAACTCTCATATATTTTAATGAAAACGTGTTGTTCCAACAATCATCAAGGCCTCTAGGGCTTGGGGTAGAAAATGTGACTGTCCGTGTCTAAACACAAGAAGATGTAGCAAAGACCATAGCATTCTATAAATCCTGCCTATTAAGAGTATTTTCTGCATCAGGAATGGAGCCAGATCGAGTCTCTGCAGACCCATCCCATGTCTGTCATTAAGAGCCAAATGACTACACTCTTTACCCAGAATAATGAGCAGCAGTGCTGTTTGCCATTATAACTTATGACAGCCAACACCATTCAGAGAGGCACTTTGAGAATACAGCCTTAATGTGGTGTTGTCTTAATCAAATACTTCTTTATCGATTGCTTATGGTTCAAAAAAAGAGAGATAGGTTTGCATAACTGCCCCTAAGGAGAGGTATTAGCTGCAGCAGCTTTATTATGTCTTTGCACAAATCGACCATGATGACCCAGATCCTGCTGGATTCATTTTTAGAGAAATAGTAATAACTCCAAAACATGGTCAACCAATTTGGTTACATATATGCTTTTAAAAATATTAAATATTGGGTTTCCTTAGTGGCCCAGTGGTTAAGAATCAGCCTGCTAAACATAGGGGACATGGGTTCAATCCCTGGTCTGGGAAGATCCCACACGCCTCAGAGCCACTAAGCCTGAGCGTCACAACTACCAAACCCTCATGCAAAAATTAATGAAGCCCATGTACCCTAGAGCCCGTGCTCTGCAACAAGAGAAGTGAAGTGAAGTGAAGTAGCTCAGTCGTGTCCAACTCTTTTCGACCCCACGGACTGTAGCCTACCAGGCTCTTCCCTCCATGGGATTCTCCAGGCAAGAGTACTGGAGTGGGTTGCCATTTCCTTCTCCAGGGGATCTTCCCAACCCAGGGATCAAACCCAGGTCTCCTGCATTGCAGGCAGACCCTTTAACCTCTGAGCCACCAGGGAAGCCACCGCAATGAGAAGCCCAGGCATCACAAAGAAGCGCGGCGCCTACTGGCTGCAACTAAAAGCTTGCGGGCATCAACGAAGACCCAGTGCAGTCAAAAATAAATAAATGAATAAATAAATACAAGAAAAAATAAAACATTGAGTTGTCTTTAAAAACATATTAAGTATTTTTAAGGGCAAAAGTGAGAAAAGCTGTTTGCACCAAAAATGGGAGATAAGACAATAAATATCTCTGTTTCTTGAATTTTCTAAATATTTGCCTCCCTGCCTTTGATTCTCCTGTTCCATCTATCTAGACTTTCTCTCTATACTGTTCCCCAGGCAAGCGTATGGCTTCCTCAGCCATGCCCTCCTCCTGACAGCATCACATGCTGAGCTCATTACAGCCTAACCCCCACTAGCTTGTGAACCCAAAGAAGGCAAAGGTTGGGTCCCATTCTGGGTGTCTGTCCAGTGAAGGAAGAGTTCATTCCAGTTGGTTAGAAAACTATTAACTAAGTGGTTAAAGAAGAGAAAATCTAAATACATCCTACAATAGATGATGTGATTTCATAGTAAACATCGTCAATAAAATACTTAAAGTCATCAATAAAAAATAACTAAAACTCATCACTACTAAATAAACATATTTTTAAAAATGATAATGCCAAATGCAGTAATAACTTGTAGTAAAACCGGAATAGACCACCCACAGCAGTAGCTCAATGATATGCACAGAATTTTATTTATGCTAGGGAAGCAACTGGGAATGAATTAGTAAGCTATGGTGTATCAATCCAATAGGAAATTCCACAGCAATTAAAAGTGATAGTTACGAAGACAATTCAGACATGAAACTGTTATGAAATTGTATGTTTTATAATAAACAAAAGCTGCAAAGAAAACAGAAACAGTTTGACTTTGGATGTCACAGTGAGGGTGAATCTTTAGTATGTTTTATTTTTATTTTTATTAGTGTGCTCTACTGCTTCAGCAGCATAAAAATTGATCATCTTTTTTAGGGCCATGTTCTAAAGTTCTGTATTAAAATGCAATATGATCTCTAGCAATTTCAGTTTTGTATAACACTGTGACTCAACACCTTTTTTATTACAATTTGAAAATATCCCTTTCACCTCCTCACACAAATACTGTATTGATATGTTTGGGCATCTGGGTGACTGTTTTGACATTCTTGCATTTATGTAAAAAAAAAGTCACAGGAGGAGTCTAGGTAAAGGTGATAAACTGAAGACACACACATTTTCTCTCCGTCTCAGAATCTCCTTTAAACAACAATATAGGGTTTCTTTTTGTTTGTTTGTTTCATTTCCATTATGGTTTATTACAGGATATTGAATATAGTTCCCCATGCTATATGGTAAGATCTTATTATTTATCTATTTATATAGCATATATATATGCTATATATATCTATATAGCAGTGTTTTTATCTACTAGTCTCAAACTACCAATCCTTCCCTCCCCTACTCAGGGTTTCTTTAAAAAGCCTGAACAACAAGAACGGAGAATGAAAGAGCGGGGAACGTCTACAAAATTTGGGAAGTTCAAAAGCAGATGGATAAATTACCTGACTAGTACTGAGAAAAATGAAACAAGCTGGTAGTAGGGAAAGTTGACAAGCAACTCTATGGCAGAAACCAACACAATATTGTGAAGCAAATATACTCCAATTAAATTTTTTTTTTAAATCAAAGGAGAAGCAACCCAATTGAGACCATAGGACCCCTGAGTGGATCAGGATTAGACATCACCTCTGAAAGTGAGGGTGAAGGTGAAGATGGTGCTTTCTGTTTTTTTCTTTGGCTGCAACATATTGCTCGTGGGATCTTAGTTCCCCGACCGCAGACTGAACCCAGGTCCTTGGCAGTAAAAGCATAGAGTTCTAACCACTGGACCACTATGGTATTCCCAAAGATGGTGCTTTTAAGGAGCAGGACCCCTGTGGAATGCATACCCGAGAAACATTTTGATTTCCAGAACTGCTGCCCCCACTCAGCTGGACAACCTTCTTTCTTGAACGCCAACATGTAACTGGAGGTTTTTTTCTCTACAGAAGATAAAGCTTGTGCTTTGTAATGTAAGGAACTTTATCAAATAAATGTGTCTATCTGTCTTTTAGAACCATCACACTGGTCCCTGGAGTGAAGGGTATGAAGGGTGAGATAGAGCCAGAAGGCAGGGAAACCAGTGAGTCAACTTGTGAAAACTGGGTAGGAGATCGCTGGCAGCAGAAGCACTGGAGAGAGATGTTTTTGGGAAACAGAAATCACAAGGCTTAGTTAAGTGATTTGATGTAGAGGAGAGGCAGAGGAGAGTAAGTCAAGGACGATTCCCAGTTCTTCCTACTGGATGACTTCTATATGGTCTCTATATGGCTCTGTCTCCTCCCTGCTCATTGTTTTATTTATCTCAGGATTTTTGTCATAAACCCTGGTAGCTCACGGGGGCTTCCCTGTGGCTCAGACTTTAAAGAACCTGCCTGCAAGGTGGGAGACCTGGGTTCGATCCCTGGGTCAGGAAGATCCCCTAGAGAAGGAAATGGCAATCCACTCTAGTATGCTTGCCTGGAGAATTCCATGGACAGACAACTTGGTGAGCTATAGCCCATGGGGTTGCACAGAGTCGGATACGACTGAGCCACAAACACACTGGTAACTCAAATCTTTGGGGAAGGAAGTGGAGAAAACCTTCCTCAGCAATGATTTCTCCATCCTTCTTCTACTCCATGCTCCAGAGCAGAAGCAAGTTTTAAGGAAACTGGGGATAAAAAGCAGGCTGCCATTTGTGTGAGGTGCTTACAAACCAGGTAGTAGTAATTTAGGTGTCCACACAGTAGATGTGTAAATGCAGAATGATGTCATTTTCTGTGCAAACTAGCCATCATCTGGAGCAACGATTCTATTTGTCTTTGCCATTCAAATCATTTGGGGAATAACAACTCACCCTAGCATCACTGGGCTTCCCTGGTGGCTCAAACAGTAAAGAATCTGCCTGCAATGCAGGAGACCCAGGTTTGATCCCTGGGTAGCGAAGTACCCTGGAGAAGGGAGTGGCTACCCACTCCAGTATTCTTGCCTGAAGAATTCCATAGACAGAGGAGCCTGGCAGGCTACAGCCCATGGGGTTGCATAGAATCGGACACAACTGAGCAACAAATACTAGCATCAAACCTGTCCCAATACACGTCTCCATCTAAGCTGTTGATAATTCTTGGATGATATTGTGGAAAAGTTGTGCATAGGAAAAGGGTGAGATGAAATGAATTCTTGCTTTTCTTTATCTGGGCAATGCTTCTTTTAAGTGATACCTACTGGTGTTTGACAGTAGAATGAAGCACATTTTAATGTCATGCAACCTTTTAAAAAACCCTATTCTCTTCTTTTTCCTGTCTTACTGTAATTGTAGAAGGAATCAATAAATAAAGACATTGACCTTGACAATGGATAAATATGGCACCTAGACTCAGTTTAGCCATTACAAAGTTACATGTCTCATTATCCTGGCAAGTTCCTGGAAGCCACATGCAGTTGAGCCTAAAAAAATCCTATAAAATCCTTTTCATTATGACCAAGGAACAACTGCAGAGTATCTGCGTGGATAATACTGCCACATCTTTTTTAGGAGAACAGCTGGTAGCTCAATGGCCTTCTTTCTTTAAAAAAAAAAAAAGTGCCTCTTGCTCTGAAGTTTCAGCAGGAAACTGCTGCTTCATCATCGAGTCATGTCACATATTTTATGGTGCTAAACTTTGCCGTAGGAGTTGAGAAACAAAAATGAAAGAAAATTGATGCACTGTATGAATCGGTGCCAGTGAACAGAGAGTAATGGGTGAGCATAAAACTCAGCATCTACCGAGAGTGAAGGGTACACAGTCCGTTGACATTCGGAACTTGAACATGAGCACCCTTTCAGATGCCTGGAGGGAAGATAACGCTCAGCGGAGGGTTTATCGGTGGTGGTGCAATCTGATCGTGGGTTCTGGTACAATTTCAGGGGGAAGAAGTGTGTAGGAGAATGGACTCAGATGAAAAGGCTCTGACTCTGAAAGATCAGAAATGATGTGACAGACTCCTTAGAAATGAGGAACAAGAGTTGGCTAGAATACTTCCCACATGGACACAGGCATGGATGCAAAAAAATGCACCTGCCCTTGGCGTGTAAGAGGAGAAATAACTCGTTTCCTGATTTTCAAAGGGAGACAGTACACCAGAGTAATTAATGAAAAATAGTATTAATGCAGTTTATATACAGAGTCCTCAATAAATCATTAAGAAAGAACATCCCAATTACACATAAAGAAATGACACCAACACTGAGCATTATGCAAGAAGAAATCCATCCAGTGAACAAGCATTTAAAAGGTTTATCCTGAATAATAAACAGACTGCTAAGAACAGCCATGACATATTATTTTGCATCTTTTATTTTGATAGAAAAAGATAACACAAAAGATGCATTGACATGGCCATACTTTTATATTGCTGATGGCACTAAATTTTTATAAGTCTCTTTTTGGAAGCAATCTGTCAATAGGTATAAATACATTCCTATCTGGTAAACAACATTCTTGAAAGCTTTTCTGGGTTTAACAGTCTGAAATGCAGGAGAAAGTGCATATATGAAGATGTTAATTTGTGTGTGTGTTTCAAGTTGGAATTCTCCAGGCAAGAATACTGGAGTGGGTAGCTATTAGCTTCTCCAGGGGATCTTCCTGACTCAATGATTGACTCTGGGTTTCCTGTGTTACAGGCAGATTCCTTGCTCTCTGAGCCACCAGGGAAGCCCCTTTAAATGGAGGCAGTCTTAACGTCCAACGTAGGGCAAGTTAAATAAATAGTGACATATCCATTGCCTACATGACTTACTAAACATTCTAATTATGATAACTTCATAGCAATGTAGAATATATAGTAAGCAATTATATATTCAATTAAAGGGAAAATAAATAAGAGGAATATTTAATGGGAAATATACTGTATTAGAAACATGAAAAATAATAGCTAACATTTAAATAGCATTCTTCATTGCTATCCACTTTGTTAAGCACTTTGCATTGATTATCCTATTGAATCTCCATAACAGCCCCATGAGGTTAGCATCCCGTTCACAGATGTGCAAACTTTGACTTGGAGATATAAAGTTACTTGTCTAAAGTGACAGAGCTGGTAAGCAGACTTAGATATTCTGGCCTCTGCTCTGGAGCTCTTAACCAATGCTCCGTAGCACCCTTTCTGAAGGAATGAAAGAAAAGAACTGGACAAGAACATGAAAAAAATCAACATAAGTATATTCAGCGAGTGGGATTACCACCCACAGTTTCTGGATATTAGAGTTTTGTTTCAATAATATAAACTATTCTCTAAAACCTCTATTTCTGATGAAAAGGAGATGGATACAAATGACTATACTAAATAGATATCATGAAGGGAAATGGCAACGTGGTCTCTCATTCAATCTTCCTTCTTCAATCTTTACTGGGGAAAAAGAGGCTCTAACCATCCGCCTTCACCATATGTTATAGTGAGGACAGGTGGGTCAGCTTATTACCCCACTGCTGGGATCTTGGGGTCAGCATTATGACATTTTGAGTTGGCTATTTCTTTGTTGTGGGCACTGTCCTGTGGATTACAGGATATCTAGCAGCATTCTCAGCCTCTATCCATCAAATACCACCAGCACACTCCCTCCAAGTTGTGATGACCAAAAATGTCTCCAGACATTGCCAAGTGTCTCCTGGGGGGCAAAATTGTCCTAGGTTGAGAACCAGTGCCTAAAGAATTCATTTCCTTTCATTTGGGTTCCATGGTCTTCCTATGAAGATGTGAAAATGTTAGTCACTCAGTTGTGTCCAACTCTGTGTGATCCAATGGACTGTAGCCTGCCAGACTCCTCTGTCCATGGGATTCTCCAGGCAAGAATACTGGAGTGGGTTGCTATGCCCTCCTCCAGGGGATCTTCTAGGTCCAGGGATTGAACCCAGGTCTCCCACATTGTAGACAGATTCTTTAATATCTGAGCAACAAGGGTCTTCCTATAGCCTTTTGATATTAATTGGATATTAATATGACTGTCCTAGAGTGCTTTTCCTACTGAGAAGAGGAATCCAATCAACCGACACGAGAATAACTCTTGGGACCAGGATGGTTCTATTTCAGCTTTCTAATGAAAGCTGACCACTTGACATTTACACGGATCAGTCAGCCTCTTGGGAATTCTTCAATTTTTAAGTCCATACTCCAGGGACAACAGGGGGCACTACAGAGTGCTTAGAATTTGGCATCAAGCAGACAGACCAAGTCTTCTTTTATTGACTAAGTAGGACTGATCTTACCTCTCTGAACCTTGATTTTTATCATATTTAAAGGGAAATACTAGTACCTACTCTGAAGAACTGCATTGAGGATTTGAAAAGAAAGAATACATAATCAATAAGAAATTTTAGGATAACCCTAAGGAGTTTACAAGGTGGAGTGGGGGTACAGAAACATACGAACATAAATTCAGTGTTGGGTGAGGGGTTCCATGAGTATGTCTTTGCTCCAGGTTAGACTGGCCTTTCCCAGTGGATGTTTTCTAGCTCCCTTACCTCTCTCATCATTGCATTCATCACAGTTCAAGAGATCTTCCACCAGACTATAGGTTAAGAGGGCATGGATTAGGTTACCTCAGTACCCCTACTACCTGCATGGTGTCTGGCTTACATTAGGCACTGAAAAAAGAATTTTTAAAATAATTAAGTGAAGAAATAACTGTTGAATGTATGTGCTAAGTCGCCTCAGTCGTGTCTGACTCTTTGTGACCCTGTGGACTGTAGCCCACCAGGCTCTTCTGTCCCTGGGACTCTCCAGGCAAGAATCCTGGAGCAGGTTGTCATGCTCTCCTCCATGAAATGTTCATTATCCAAGGACCGAACCCATGTCTCTTTTGTCTCCTGCACTGGCAGGCAGGTCCTTTACCACTAGCACCGCCTTGGGAAGCCCACTGAATGTACAGGGTGTGATGAAAAGAGAGAGAGATGAATGAATTCTGCCTAAATCAGGGGCAGAAATACAGTCAAGAAAGTGGCTACATTTGTGTTGCCTCTTGAAAGAGGAACAGAGTTTCTCTAGGCAGAAATAAATACGAAGGATGTTCCAGACAATGGTGAGTACATACTAAGGTCTGACTGTGAAAAGCCATGTTAAACAGTATGGAATTCAACCTGAAAAGCACAGAGGGTCCCACTGGGACGTTTAAAAGTAGAACTGTCATTCTTAAACTCATAAATGTTGCCATGAAATCTCTGAATACTTTTTAAAACTGTGATTTAAATATGGAAAATATCAAGCACACATGAAAGTATAAGGAAGAGTATAATGAACCCCCATGATTCTATCAGTCAATTTCAGAATATATTAGCTCATAGCAATCTCTGCCTCATCTATAACCCTATCCACTTTCCTTATCTTGGGTAATTTTGAGGCAGGTTCCAGACACCAAAGTATTTCATCTGTAAATATCTCCTTTTCTATCTCTAAAAGCAAAAGACTATGATGCCAACACAACCATGATCCTACAATCAAACTTCCCTCTTTCTCTCTCTTCCCCTCCCACCCATTCTGTATCCTCCTTCTTCACCCTCCCCTCTTTGTCTTCCTGAGTCTCTCACCTATTTGGTGAAAAAAACAGATCCTTTGTCCTAAAGAATTTCTCACGTTTTAGATTATGTTGATTTGGTGTCGTTGAACATGCTGCTCTCCCTCTTCTATTTTCTCTAAGCTGGAAATTAGATTCAGAGGCTTGACCAGACTCAGGTTTGATTTTGGCTTTTTGGCAAGACAATTTCATAGGTATCCTGTACATCCACTGGAAGGTACTTAATGTCTGCTTGTCTCTCTGTGACATTAACAAATATTGATCATTTCTTGGATGTATTATTTCACACAGTGTACAAATTGCTACTATTGCATCATTCCATCTTCAGCGACTAACTGGGTGACTAATTGGGATCTGATCTGATAAAAAGAAACCGTCCCTTATCAACTACTCTGTTACTATGAGGTACAATTTATACAGGAAAGGCTTCATTCCTTTCCTATATTAACCAGTATTCAAAATGAAGAAACCAGTTCCCTAAAATTATCCAAAAGTAACCAATGTGCTGTTGTTCTTAAATCTAATTCTGACCTCATGGATGGGTTCAAGTGTATGTGATGAGTTTCATTCCATTGCAGATATGATCCTTATTATCTCACTGCCTTTGGGCTCAATTTGGCTCTTGAGTTCTTCTGATCCTACTAAACTTTGACAGCCACTTTGTTTTCTGGCACAACGTGATGATAAAGAGCTTATCTTGTACCAAAAGTTCTTAAAAATTTTTTTCTTCTTTAATGGGAGAAGGCAATGGCACCCCACTCCAGTACTCTTGCCTGGAAAATCCCATGGATGGAGGAGCCTGGAAGGCTGTAGTCCATGGGGTTGCTAAGAGTCAGACATGACTGAACGACTTCACTTTCACTTTCATGCATTGGAGAAGGAAATGGCAACCCACTCCAGTATTCTTGCCTGGAGAATCCCAGGGACGGGGGAGCCTGGTGGGCTGCCATCTATGGGGTCGCATAGAGTTGGACACGACTGAAGCGACTTAGCAGCAGCAGCAGCAGCAGCAGTACCTAGAGACCACATTTCTTACACCAAAAGCCCTCATTGCTATTGCTGCTGCAACTCATTGCTATTGAGTTGCCCATTACTTCTAGTTGTTTGCAAATAATAGAACTAAGATAAATGCAAGCAACAGAACTAAGATATACACTGTTTTATAGGTGAAATACACTATGAATTTTAATTTAGGACTACTATTTTAATTATTTTAAAACTTGATTTCTTCAATAGTGTGTCTTTGTTCCCATACTCTTATGTCAAAAATCCTAGTTCCCAATGTTGTTGCTAACATCACTGTATATTAGATCAGTTCACTTCAGTTCAGTTCAGTCGTGTTTGACTCTTTGCGACCTCATGAATTGCAGCATGCCAGGCATATTTGATGCCCATCCTCAAATACAACAGTCTCATAATAACAGCACCAACATTACCACAAAAAACAATTACCAAAAGAAAGTTGAGGATTTTTTGGAGTTAACTTTGTATATCTTATCAGAGATGTACAGTAAAACCGTGTGTTTTAAAGTTATTTGAAATAATCCCCATCTGTGCTTATGTCAGGCTTCCCAGCTGTCTCAGTGGTAAAGAATCTACCTGCCAATGCAGGAGACACAGAAGATGTGGGTTCAATTCCTGGGTCAGAAAGATCCCTTGGAGGAGGAAATGACAACCTACTCCCAGTATTCTTGCCTGGAGAATGCTATGGACAGAGGAGCCTGGCGGGCTACAGTCCATGGGGCTGCAGAGTTGAACACGACTGCACGTACTAGTGTCAAAAATTTAATAGGCAGTTAATTTGTTTTAGTCTTCATGCTGATTTTAGGAAGTCCTTTTAAAAAGTTAATTTTGTTTTATAAGTATTAAGACTGTGATGTTTAGAGAGTCAAGCCTATAACACAAGGCATATAATCCAGAGAGCTGAGATTCTATGCTTCTCTCATGTTTCTCCCCTTTTGGAGCTTTTAAAAATATGTCAAATTATGTGTGTATCTGTGTATTTGTATCTATTCCTTTTCTTATGTACTATAGACCTTGATTTTTGTCACCTTAGAGTACATTTTATGTATCACATATTTCTCATACTTGCATTACACCTGCATTATATGACGTTAGTATTTAAAGTCTAATCTTAATGGCCATTTTCCCCCAAGCTTTGCTATTACAAATAGTGTTACAAAAATGTTTTTCTACATATTTCTTTTTATATTTTTGTTTGTGTATCTTTGAGGTAAGACACTTAGAGAGGGCTTGCTGTGTCAATGTTAAATACCTAAGTAATTTGCTAGATATTGCCAATTTCTCTTCCATATTCATTATATTTTTGCATTTCCCCCAACAATGCATGGGAATACCTATGTCTCCAGAGAGCTGCCAATAGAGAATGTCATTATTTGGATTTTTGCCAACTTGAAAGGTGAGAACTAGCATCTCACTGTAGTTTTAATCTGCATTTCTGTTATGATCAAGGTTAAGCACCTTTTCGTATACTTACAGGATTTTGCATTTCTTTTTTGAACTGTCTAATTATCTTTCCTTCGCATATTTCTATAGAATTCTTACTTCTATTTTCTATTTTTAGAAGATTGTTTTCATATGAGGGATACTATTCCTGCCTGATTTAAGTTACAAATATTTTTTCCAATTTGGAATCTGATCTGTGACTACCTTTTAAAACAGAGATCTATCCATGGTTTGCAATTTGCAAGCCACGTTTAGATTATGGATTTCATATTGATGTAGAGTTGAAATGTGCAAGGTCATCTTCTTAAATCCTTGAAAAACAAGTGTCCTTTAGAGACTATTGCATTACTTGGAACATCATTTGAGTTTTCTACCAGTTGTAATGTATTTATAAGACAAGAGCATAAAAAAAGCCGAGTTTTACCAACCCCTCCATGATAATTTTGTATGGATACCATCAGAAATATAGTGATTTACCCATCTATATTTTCATGTCTTTCAAATCATTAACATTTAAACACCTGGAAACTGATTTTTGGTAATTAACCTTTTAAAAACGAGTAGTCTATTTATCCGTGTGTTTCAAAGGTTTTGGCACATCACAATAGCTCCAAAAATGTTTAAAGATATACCATAAGGGGAAAAATAAAAACAAAAGGACAAAAAAATAAATGAACAGAAAGTGGACAGAAACTAGAGACTCAGCCAAATTCTCTCACATAGCATGACATCTTCCACCAAGATATCTATAGTAAAGACGAATTTTATCTTTCAAATCTCTGAATTCTCTCCCTAAGAAAACTGCATCAAAAGAAGTCCATATTTAAGGCATCCCTATACCTAGTCCAGTTCAGTCACTCAGTCGTGTCCAACTCTTTGTGACCCCATGAATCACAGTATGCCAGGCCTCCCTATCCATCACCAACTCCTGGAGTCCACCCAAACCCATGTCCATTGAGTCGGTGATGCCATCCAACCATCTCATCCTCTGTCATCCCATTCTCTTGCCCTCAATCTTTCCCAGCATCAGGGTCTTTTCAAATGAGTCAGCTCTTCTCATCAGGTGGTCAAAGTATTGGAGTTTCGGCTTCGGCATCTGTCCTTCCAATGAACACCCAGGACTGATCTCTTTAGGATGGACTGGCTGGGTCTCCTTACAGTCCAAGGGACTCTCAAGAGTCTTCTCCAACACCACAGCTCAAAAGCATCAATTATTTGGTGCTCAGCTTTCTTCACAGTCCAACTCTCACATCCATACATGAACAATGGAAAAACCATAGCCTTGACTAGACAGACTTTTGTTGACAAAGTAATATCTCTGCTTTTTAATATGCTGTCCAAGTTGGTCATAAGTTTCCTTCCAAAGAGTGAGCGCCTTTTAATTTCATGGCCGCAATCACTATCTGCAGTGATCTTGGAGCCCCCAAAAATAAAGTCAGCCACTGTTCCCTCTGTTTCTCCATCTATTTTCCATGAAGTGATGGGACCGGATGTCATGATCTTAGTTTATATAAAAGTTATTAATAATATTTATTTTATGCCAGCAGTGTCCAGAAGTATGATTCCAGAGGAATCATAGCTTTTTTAAATGGAGTCAATATAAATGTGAGGTTGGACACACCATCTGTGCTTGAGAAGGTTTGTCTCTCTTTGTCAAGGATGCAAGCAGTGGATTAATTATGGGAAGGACTTTGCTGGGCCTGGGAAGGTGAAAAAGAGGACAACCAATGATTCATCCACGGTTTGCTCATGTGAGTTATGGAAGAATATTATTCAGGTTGAACTGTTATAAATAGAGGGAAAGAGAAAGATTGTAAAAAACATTAAATTTGAAAGCGAAAAACTTACAAATTCTGTGGGAAGTAGAACTCTACAAACACATTACCTGTAATATATGTTTGGATATATGTATTGTATGTGGACAAATACATAGATAAGAGTGACAAATTCCTCTTCAAAAATCTACTAGCAAATTGTAATATTACAGCTCAGAAAGCTAGAGAAAGAAAGAGTATTTACTGGGTACTATCATAGGCAGAATATTTGGCATACTTGAACTTCAATCTTTCCAAAAAACCCTATGAGGATTACAGCCAAGGAGACGAAGGCCCCGTGCAGTTACATAATTTTCCAAAGTTTGCTCACAAGAAGTAAGGAGGCTAGAACCCAAGGCTGAATCTGTAACTCTTCATTACTTTTTTCCCCACTATACCTGCTGACTTTAAAATACATTGATGGTTTCCCCCATTACCACCATAGATCTGTGTCTCAAGTCCATTTGCTCTCAACAAAGAGTCACAGGACTCTGAGAGTCTGGGCCAAATTTTGTTTTTCATTAAATGGAATTATGAGAATAAACAAGAAATATTGCTAACATAAAATGTAATGCACCCTTCTGCTCAGGAATGAGTTAGAAATCCAAGAGAAAACCAAATCAAGCCCACAACTAATAACTAGGTGTTTTTCTGGCTGAAGCAATGATACAAGGATTTCTTACTATTGATGTTCTATTCACTGGGTTGAGGCAGAGCCTGGAGAACTCTTGGATCTTTTATTGGAACAGTAATTATCTCCTAGTAGAGACAGAAAGATCTCCTTTGTTTGTAACACAAACTACTTGGGTTACCTTATCATGACTCTATCAGGCTCTAGGAAGTATAATCGTAATGTAATTGTGAAATGAAGATGTAATTTGAGGATAGTCCATTATGTTGTAGAGTTTCCTCTACATTACTTAAAGTATTTTGTGAACAGTAAGTTATTTAATAATTGACAGAAATCCTGTCTCCATCTATCCTCTGACAAATAACCCTAGCCAATATATATACTTAAAAATCTTTGGACATAAACTGATAAAGATATTTTGCACAGAAAAACTGAGCACTTCCCAAATGCTTCTAGGTCCTTTCAAAGAACAGAACTGATAAATTAAGTCTATTGGATATGTTATAAGTCTAATTCTGTACCACAAGATTTTAACTTGACTTCTTCAGCCTACAGTCTTCATGTTCTTTCTTTTATTCAGAAAACCCTGCTTCCTGACATAACCAACATTCCAACTCCTTTATTTTTCTATAACATTTGCCAATCTGCATGAGGACATCAGCTCCACCTTCACATTATTTGACTTGGTGAAAGTCAGAGGCAAACGTTCTGATCCTCAAAAATAAGAACATCACTCCCAGATGTTTGGGGATAGTCTTTGGGGTTTGGACTCAGCAGACTTTAGCAGACCCATATGGGACTCCCAGATCTCCCAGGTCTACTGAGGCTGCACAATTCTTCTCTAGTGTTTTAGCTTCAGTGAGAGATCGCACCGGAAGATGTGGACAGTGCACTGTCACCTCCCTGCAAGGCAGCTAATGGTACAGCCATACTCAATGGAATTCTGACTCACTCACCGGCTGAAGTCACTTAACCTCTCTGAATGTCAGTGTCTTCACCTGCGGGGTCATGCCCACCACACACATATGTGTGGATTAACTATGATTTTTAAAGTAGAAGCAGTTCTGTTCGTGAGGAAGCTAAGGAACTGTAGGTGAGAAGTTGCATTCATCCAGAAATCTTTCTATAAACTATCTATGTGCATGCCTGTGTGCTAAGTCACTTTCATCATGTCCAGTTCTGTGCGACCCTATGGACTGCAGCCTGCCAGGCTCCTCTGTTCATGGATTCTCCAGGCAAGAATACTGGAGTGGGTTGCCATGCCCTCTTCCAGGAGATCTTCCCTCCCCAGGGGTCAAACCTGTGTCTTTTATGTCTGCCTGCATTGGCAAGCAGGTTCTTTACCACTAGCGCCACCTGGGAAGCCCGTAAAGTAAATGAGTGACTTAGCTCTAAGCTTCCTGAGCATGGGCACTGTTTATGTTTTGTTCACCCCAGAAATTTAAGGGTTTAGCACCTTGCCTGGCACAGCACAGGATCTCAAAATCATTATTTTTGAGCAAGAAGAGACATTAATCAATCATCAGGTACTTCTTGATTGCTTTCAATGCACATGTGTGTGGAGCAGATGGGAAATACATGGCTGTTCTATCACAAGCTTTATGACAACAGTGACCCCATCTAACTGGCTCAGCTCTTTCTCTATAGATCTATAGTGTTTCAAACTGTTTCTGGTACTATTACAGATGCTCAATAAATATGGGTGAAGTGAGTGAGTCCCTCTGTCAAGTATACATGGAATTTTAGGGAGAAAGCATATATACATTAAGATTTTGAGAACCACTCAGCCCCAATCTGTGGGCGCTGGAGATGGGCAGGGCTCTCCAGGGGAGAAGGGGGGCTTCTTTGAGGAGGGGGGAACCCATTCCTGTGATGCATGAATGGGCTGTGAGGAAGCGGAAAAGCGGCAGGATGGCCGTCTCCGAGGGGAACAGCAGGCGCAAACACAGAGAAGTCGGATGCAAGACGCTTGTGGGTGGAGAGAGATGCATAGGAACAGGGTCACCCCACAGCATTTCCCGAAGCAGCCTTCAGCACTGATGGAGATCTCACTCTCTTCTGTCCTGGGTTGATGGATGGGACCAGCCATTTACATTCTCTCAATCTCAGGCAGTCCTGTGACATCCTGGTTGCAGCACTTATCGCAGAGGACCCTGGAGCTGACAGTGTCTCTCAAGATTTCTGAAACATGAAAATTGCCATTTGAAATCCTTTAACTGTTTTCTGTCTCTCAGACTTAAATTTGCATTTATCATTGTAGAAGAGTGTCTCGTTCTCCACGGAAATCACTTCAAGGGTTTCCTAGATACTAAAACATTGAACAAAGTTCCACCCCAAGTCCCTGGAGAAAATGGAAACCTTGACCTACTTGAATGCAGGTGATTTAGGCAGAGAGTAAGTTCTACAAGCCTGTGCAGTTGACCATTCTGCACATAGCTCTGGGGGCAGAAATTATGTTTTCATTATATATATATATATATATATATATATATATATATATATATATATACACACACACACACATAAATGAATCTACTTTAGAGTTATGGGTGGTCTTCTTTGGTATCTATTGCTAGAGACAGAATACTGTACCAAAAATAGGTAGGCATATGGATGTGAGGGGAGTTTTGGAAAGAATAGATACAGGTATATGTACGGCTAAGTCCCTTCACTATTCCCCGGAAACTATCAGGCATTGTTTGTTAATCAGTTATACCTCAATACAAAATAAAAAAGTTTTTTTTTAAAGGAACAGGTAGGCACATGCTTATTAACCTCTTTCCATTGAAATAAAGTCACTGAAATTCAGATGTCTGGGTTGATGTGACAACACAGATTTAATTTTTTGTGATGCAAAATGTGACATTATTTAACACCAAAGTATGGAGGTTGTGCAATTCTTTTTTAATGTGTTTCCAATTCTGTAGGTGACTCTAAGCTCCATGAGACTAGACAACCATGACATTTTCACCTGTACTTGGGGCCTGGGTCCCTGAAGGGCAAGCATGCTCAGGATACTGTCTATGGAAGGAGGTGGGCTGCCTTGTCCTTCCAGCACTCAAGCAAGGCAAGGTGGCCAGCTGGTGCCATGGTTGTCCATGCACTGCGGTTAAGAGCGTGGACTCTGACAGCATATGGCCTGAATTCCCGTTCTGACGCGATCCTTCCCTACTAGATCAAGTTGGGCAAGTCACTTTACCTCTCTATGCTGTGTTTTTTTTTTAATGTATTAGGTAATACACTTTAGTCTCCTTTACTATGCTCTATTTCTTCTCACTACAGAACATATCGTGTTACAATCTATAGTTTTTTATGCCATTTTTCATCTCTTTCTCCCCTCAGGAGTGTAAACAAAATGCAAGGATTTTTGATTAATCACGAGTATAAATTATTTTTTTATTACTCATAGCACAGTACCTGGCCCACAGTAGGTGCTTAGTAAAAGTTACCTGACCAAATAAAGCACTTAGAAGGATGCTCAATAAATGTCAGTCGTCGTTAACATTTCTCTTTCTTCCCTTCTATTACTCACAGTGTCCAGGAAAGTCTTCACATGTAAGCCTGGTCTCTAGTGTATGGGGAACAACACAGAGCAACCTGTTTCAGGGCTGAGACATGATGGCCCTACCACCTCCATGGTTGGTAGCTAACCTACCAACCATGGAGGTTGCCTGTATTGCAGGAGCCCCATAAGGGAATTTTCTCCGGTTATAAGGCAGCAAAGTCTGGACATTTATCTGATACAAGGTAAGAGGTGGGGAAAGAAAGCTAATGCTCCTTTATTTATTTTTTTCTACCAGGCGTGTTGAGCTTATCTCAGTAGAGTTACAAGGAGAGAAGTTCTACATGACTTCTCATCTCTGTTGGCAGATGTTCTGTCTCACCTTTGAGATAACAAGATAACAGATATGATAATATTAATAACAACAAAGGTGTCGCTGATACCATACTCTTCTAAGCCGTTCACATGCGTTATCACATTTAATCCCAACAAATCGGAGTTAGGTAGTCACATGAGCATTTTAGATGAGGAAACTGAGGCCCAGGAGGTGAAGCCAGGTGCCCACTGTCACTTAGTGAGGAAGCCACAGGAAGCGGAAGCGGACTGTGTGTATCTGAGCTCATCAGCACAGTACTACACTGACTTCAGATGTGGGCATGGGTCCAGCTTTTGAAGGCGGGTGACAGTGAGGAAAAGTCATGGAAATCACCATTCACAGAACAGGACTTCAGGATGAGGGGTAAGAGGCCCTGAGTGAGGGGGGACTGAACACGCCTAAGAAACCTAAGAGGTTTTCTAGAAGTGGTGACATTTCCAAGAGACAGCAGGAGCAAAGCAAAGGTATTTCATAGGCCAAGAGCATGCAGACACGGAAGAGAAGAGGCTTCACAGGCAGTGGCATGTGCAAAGACAGAGACAAGAAAGATGCCGCCGCCGCCAAGGGGTGCTGAAATCGGCAACTGGCCTTTACTGAGGTCTAAATGTTTGTGTGCATAGAAATCACCCTTGAAGCTATTACAAAGTGCAGGTTCCTGGGACTCCTCACAGACAAGGACAGAGCTCAGGAGTTCCACTTTAGCAAGAACTCCAAGTGCTTCTGATGATACCGTGTGGATCGCATTTCAGGAAATGTGGCTATTTATGGCTTTTAAGAAAGGAAACATGAAGAATGTGACCAGATCCCTCTTTCATAAAATCTCTCTCATGGGGCAGGAAGGAGGGCCTGGAAGAGAAGAGCTGAGTCATAGGGGTCTCTTAGAAGGCTGACCCAACAGTCCAGTTGAGAGAGGCAAGGGCCTGAACCCAGGCATGGCTGAGGCGGTAGGGGTTCTCCTGCAAGCAGGCTCAGAGCTACCGGTGGCTTCCCTTATCTGAGCATCTTCCTTCGATTGAGTCATGACCCACTGTCTGGGACAATGATAGTAGAAAGGTCAGCTTCTGCTAAAGGAAAACTCCATGTCAACAGCAGAAATGAAACATGCTCTGGAATTAAAGGAGGCTGACATACATACAGAGTAATTCAATCAGAAATATTTTGAGAAGTAGGGTTTTTCAACTATCATGACATTTCAGCATCCAGGTAACATTCTGAGATATTTCACAGACACCCTTAATTAACTCAGCAGTAAGTAATGCCAAAGAGGTGGCACCACATCAGAAATGAGTTGTATTTATTACTCAACATCTACAGAGGACATACTATGGTGGTTAGAGACAGTGACGGGGCGGACTTCCCTGGTGGCTCAGAGGTAAAGAATCTGTCTGCCAATGCAGGAAACAGGGGTTCCATCTCTGGTCCAAGAAGATCCCACATGCTGTGGAACAACTAAGCCTGTGCACCACAGCTACTGAGCCTGTGTTCTAGAGCCTGGGAGCCGAAACTACTGAGCCCACGTGCTGCAGTTATTGAAGATCGCATGCCCCAGGGCCTGTGCTCCGCAACAGGAGAAGCTGCCATAATGAGAAGCCTGAACACTGCAACTAGAGAGCAGCCCCCACTTGCCACAACTAGAGAAAAGCCCACACAGCAACGAAGATCCAATGCAGCATGAATAAATAAATAAAACTATTAGAAAATAAGCAAAAGAAAGAGTGACAGGGGCAAGAATGGCATGGGTTCAGCATGCTGCTTGGGGTGGCCATGATGGAAGAGAGTCACACAATGATGCCACTGGGTTCTAAGTGAGGCCCAGGTACAAGTCTACAAGGGTGCAGAGGTGGGGGAGAGAGAGATGGCTCCTGGCTGAGATGACAAGCCGAGAGGCAGTAGGCCTTGGAAGAGGTGCCTGGTTGTACATGCAGAGATTGACAGGGAAGAGATTTTTAGGCTGAGGCAATAGCTTAAGAACATGGCTATGGAGAGGCAGATGGAGATTGAAGACATAGGGCATAGACACGCACATAAACGGAAGCTTAGGGTTCACAAATGGGTGAAGGATTGGAAATAACAAGTAAAACAAACTACACTTACTGAGCACTCACCACGTGCTGGGCGTACTCTAAGTGCCTTGAGTGTATTGACTCCAAGTCTTATGGGATGACTCTTAGGCCTACCAGACAGAAGGGGTGAAGGGCCTTGAACACTGGGCTAATAAGCTGGGATTTATTCTTCAGGCTGGCAATCTCAAATTGCTCTGTCCTGCCCTCGTGTTCCATGGAGAAGCTTTGGCGGTGCTCTGGGGCATGACATGAGGAATCCAAGGGGCGAAGTACCCCCCTCCCAAACTTCTAAAGTCTAAGTGAAAGATGACCTGCTTTCAGCTATTTGATTTTCTAGGCTTCTAAGTGAGGTTTTGCTTGGAGAAAATATTACTTTCATAATTTTTTGTCTGTAAATTATTTGGAACATCATGATAAAAGTTGAACATATAAACACAAGGTGAATCTGGAAGTAAGTAGAGGATGATATAAAGAGGAAAGCCAGCTTAAAAGTTGTTTAAGTACTCCAGGCAAGAGACACTGGAACCTGGGACTTCCCTGGTGGTCTAGTGGCTAAGACTCCATGCTCCCAATGCAGGGGGCCCGGGTTCCATTCCTGCACAGGGAAGTAGATCCCACATGCCTCAACTAAGAGTTCACTTGCATACCACAATGAAGGTCCCATGTGCCACAAGTGAAACCTGAAACAACCAAACAAATAGGTAAATATTTTCAAAAAGAGAGAGACAGAGAAATACTAGAACCCAGTGCTGGAGCGATGACAGTGATTATGGACGGATCTAGAAGGAGGGCATAGGTGAGCTCCAGATGACTTGAGAACTGAGTGGGGAGTGAAGAGGAGGAGAGAAGAAGACAGGATGGTTCTGATGTGAGCAGAGCAAGGAGGGTGCAAGGGATGCAGGGAGGAGCTCAGGTCTGGGTGTAATCAGGTTCTGTTTCATCAGGCTTCCAATCTTCTCTCTGCAGAGGAGTCAGCTTTCCCACCGGGAAGGACGCTGAAGTTATTCTATACCCAACGAGGCATTTCCAATGAAGTAAGACCTTGATAAATCTGTACTGATTTAATTTGACTATCCCATGACATCATCTCAAGTTCAAGTTTTAGACAAGGTGGCGACAGAAGGTGCCTTTGCTTTGGACTCAAAATAGATGGAGGAAATGAGACAAGCTTCCAGGCAGCTCTTGGGGTGTGGGCTCATAAGGCAGAGTGATAGATCAGAGAAAGCAATGGTTTTTGCAACTAGAAGGACTCAGTTTCCAGTCTTGCCTTGTGCATTTTCAGATGTGCCATCTGGAAAGGTTTCTTAACTGTTTTGCATTTGTTTTTGCATTTCCTAAATGAGAGAAATAAGTCCTTCTAAAATGTTGTGATAATGCACCATGATAATTTATGGAATACTCAGAATACTGTTTAGGTATTCAACAAGTTCCATGCAAATATTCACACTGCCAGCCCCCACCCAACCATTCTAGAAGTAGTTCCTTCCCTCTCATACCACAAGGTCATACATCTTAACATAGTTAGGGAACGTTTGTGCATATGGAAGACTACTAGGTAAATTAATAACACCATCCATGATATTCTTTCAAGTGCATCCAAAGGTGATCAATTCACTAGGCCAGGCTGTGAATGAGGGTTACACTTAGCTCAGTACTAGAAAGAGGTAAAACCCTCAGTTAGAGATAAGAGAACCTTGCCAAGGGCATGGCATTTTATTATAAGTACATGGGAGGTCAGAAATCTCAGAGAACTGACGTCCTTTCATACAGTACTTTGTCTTTTTTTTTTTTAATAAGCTTTTAGGATTTTTAGTATACTTCAGATGTGACTATTTTTCCTACATACACACACATAACTTGATTTTACAAGATAAAAGTCCAGCTTCTTGAATTAAGAACAGTAATTGTGAAGCACTGGGAGGTGAAGTCAAATACTGAGGATTAATATCAATGCCATTTGTAATTTGCATAGACTACAAAAGTAATCAATCTTGCATTGTTTTAAGTTCAATGAGTACACAGCAGTTGATGACTTTGCCTGGGATAATCCTTTTCAAATGTTATTTTCAATTCAAAAGTGCCTGCTGAATAATACTGGATTTCGCTGGCAGGACAATGGTATGCTGCCCACGGAGGGCAGGTCTGCCGTGGAGATGAAGGGATGCTGTGGAAGCAGGGAGCACCTGCAGTACCACCAGGCATCCCACATGAATGAGGAGGAGGCAGGCATCTCCTGAGGTTTGTGTTTCCTGCTTCTCCAGGCACAATGAAGGCCTGGCACCAACCCAGAAGGAGGGCAGATTTAGGATATGAATGCCTCCTTGTAGTTTGTTGAAACTAGCTTGTATTGTCTTGCAGGATTCAATCGTTACACACTGAAACATTTTAGGAGCTAGTCATTGAATTGTTGGTAGCCAGAAACAGAACATGTAGGGATATTTACACCAGGGAAATTGGCAAACTCTCCAGTAAGTAGGAAAGACTTGAAACCTAGCATTGCCTCAGCACATACCCTCTGGACCAGAGATTATCTTGAGAAGTATTTGTTGTCAGTGAGATGGCTTTAAGCAAAGGAGTCCCTTACCAACCTCTGCACATGCTAAGAGTCGGACACGACTGAGTGACTTCACTTCTACTTTTCACTTTCACCCACTGGAGAAGGAAATGGCAACCCACTCCAGTGTCCTTGCCTGGAGAATCCCAGGGACGGGGGAGCCTGGTGGGCTGCCGTCTATGGGGTCACACAGAGTCGGACACGACTGAAGCGACTTAGCAGCAGCAGCAGCAGCACATGCCTAAACTTTCCATGTCTCTCAACTGTTGAAAACAGAGGAAAGAAATAGCTCTTCCTCCTTCTTTCTCTTACTCCATTTCCTTCCACTCTGGTCTGCATCACCAGACTCTGCTTCCCAACGAAGAGCAGCTAGGTTCTAACATGGCCATTTTGATGAGTTATTTCTACATTTTTGACAGATTTTCGCAGACTATGATCTACCTCTGAAGTGCAATAACATCCCAGATGGCATCTTCAATGAGGTATCTGAATGGCCGTTAATTCCGAATCAATATGATTACTCAGAGCGAGCTGTGTGTGTGTGTACAGAGCGCATCTGTGGGTGTTCCCAGCAGCAGGCATGCGCGACTTAAGAGCAGAGAGCTGGGGATTCTTTGAGGAAGCAGCTGCAGGGTGGGGAAACAGCAGGATGGGCAGGGTAGAATGATGGACATTTAGTTATCTTGTATTCTACAGGATGTGTTTAATCTCCAAAGCAGAAACCAAGGAATCATTATTCATTTATTCATTCACTTATTCCTTTTCTTTTGTCCAACAAGTATTGTTGAGCATCCATGGCACCACATCACGTGCTGAAAAGAGAAGAGTGAAAAAGACAACTGCCCTGGGGAGTTGCCACATAGGGGATAAGTGGTAGGACAAAGTCAGAGCAACAGGCAGGGGGCAATCCTGCAAGGCCAGGTAAGTACTTTCTTATGGGGAATTTATCCTAAGTTCAAACAGCTAGAGGTGATGTGTTGAGGGTTTTTGTTTTTTAAGTATACCTTAGGCTACTGGGGAAAACTGGAAAGAAACAGGAGAGGAACATGAGAAGACCCTGTGTCCCTGACTCTCATTCATTTATTTGCAAATCCCTAGACATTCCTTAATGTCTCTAAAGCCTGTGCCCACTCTGCCATACTGATACATTCTATAAGAGAGTGGTGCGCAGAAGTGTAGGCACTGACCAAACAATAGATGGGTATACAACTTTAGAAAAGAACTTCTAAACCTGTTTATGAAATCCTGATTTCTCTTTTCCTTATACTGCATGCCACACTGATGCAGGTTTGCAGTGCCTTCCACAGACTGTTCCTGAACTTGTTTCTGTTAAGTGTTTGGAGCATTAGTTGTGCAAGTTTTAGTAAAGGGGCCTTCCATTAGTTTCTTCCTCATATGCTCCTCCACTTAAAATATTTCAATGGTGGCTATTCATGTAGAAAAGTAAAGAATCTCTGCTTACAGAAGGGACAAATAATTCTTAGCAGTCCACACGATCCATGTATTCAGTCAATAGACCTGCATCAGTGCTAGGTTTGAGGATCTAATGATGAAAAAGCTGTTTCCTGCCTTGGGGAGCTCTCTGTCTGATGGCACATCCGATAATCCAAGATGCAATGATATAAATGCAATGATAAAGAGAAGCACGATGTCTTAGGGGAGCCAAGAGAAGGAAGCCAGGAATTCAGCCTTAGAATGTTTCTGGAAGTACCAATGCCCATGCTGAAGCTTACTTCAGGAGTGGGAGTCAACCATAGAGAAAGTGATAGGAGGTTATAGAGAGGACCATCCAGCCACAGGCAGACATGTGCAGGCAAGAGAGCCCCAGGGCCCATATCTGCACTGAAGCACTCTTTCAACTACATTTGACCATGTGTCTTTATATTGTTCTTTTCCCTGAGAGTACCAGTTTTGGAAAAGCATGATGCCATTTCCTCCATGGTTGTACCCAAAATAATGTCTTATGACAGAAAGAGAGCAATCTGTGGGTCGCACAGAACTTGATTTGGCTCCCACCTGCCCCACTAGCTGTGTGACCTCGGACAGAGTACCGTAAACTTTCAGCTTCAGTTTCCTCATCTGTGAAGTCGGGCAGTAGGGCTTGTGAGTGTTCGCTTACATGAGGTTCTCACGGCAAGAGGACACTCAGTGGATGCTGAAATGGACTGAGGCGTCATTTGATGGTCTATGATCCAGCTGATATTTATGTTCAGATCTTTTTGTTTCGTGCGTCTGGTTGTGTAAGCACAGTCCTAGACTGAAAACAACCATGTAAGTGGATTTAAGCCTGAGAACCAGCCTTGAGGCAGTTGCTTCCTCTGTAAATGGAGAGCTCTGTTTAGGTGCGCTTCCACCTTTGAAACCTGAACACCAAGATTCAAAGCCAACTCTAGTTAATGGGGCCACCTGCTACTTCTCCCAGCAGAGGGGTAAATCCACGTGGTCAGGGGACAAGGGGGATGTATTCACCAGGTAGCTATTTAGCTTTTTATTGGGATCTTCAAGGTAACACAGGTAATTTCCATTTTTGTCATATGTCATTTGAATTTCTATTTTCTATAGCAATGAGACCTTAAAAGTTTCTCTCTAAATATTGTATATTGACAGTAATTGTTTGCAGAAAGGGGTTTTAGGTCATTCTCCTAATTGGTTTTGCATAATTGATTTGGGAGTGTTTTATAAACTTGAATTCTGACAGTTGTATCTAGAATGCAATTTATCTCATTGTATCCAGGAACTATCCATTTTAAAGTGTATCATTATTACATGTAATACTAAAGAAGAAATATTGCTGCCAATTAAACTATGACACAGTGATTCCTTATGACTGAGTTTTTAAAAACTACTTTGAGATGTATTTAGACACAGATTTTTGTCACATGGAACTCTTGCTAAAATTTCTCTTTTAAAAATAAACTTTTTTATAAAGAGAAATAAATTGGTCATGTGGGCTTAGTCACTCAGTCGTGTCTGACCCTTTGTGACCCCATGGACTGTAGCCCACTAGGATCCTTTGTCCATGGGGTTTCTCCAGGCAAGAATACTAGAGTGGGTTGCTATGCCCTACCTCCAGGGGATCTTCCCAACCCAGGGATCAAACCCAGGTCTCCCACATTGCAGGCAGATTCTTTACCATTTGATCCACCGGGGTCAAGGTATTAATAAAACTGCTTCATATTCAAACAGAATATCTTCAGGGTCGCTTGTGAATTCACAGCTATTAACAGCTGGTCTTTCCCATGTCAAGACCACTGGTGATATAGCCTTTCTTGAAAGAGGGTACTGTTATTGTGATGGGGATTCCCCCCTAAACTAAAGATACTTATTCTGCGACTTGTAACACATATGCATAGGCAATGACAGCTAATATCAAGATTTCTGCCTACCAGACTGATAGCATTCTGATTTCAGAGATGTTAACATGTGAAATAAAAAACAACTAAGTCAAATGTGTCTGAGAATTGCTAAAAAACAGTACAACTATAAGGTAGAATTACTTGGGATTCATCAACTGGCTGGGCTTATTTTAATCACTCTGGACCTAGATGATTATTCAGTGATGAGCCAGGAGCCACATTTTCAACTTCATGATCAATATTTCACTTCATGAAGTTAGAAAAGGTCCATCATGACTGTTTTACAGTTCCTGCTAAAAAATTCCATTCTGGACCCCAAAGTCTATAGCATCACTTCATTCTGCTCAAATGGTACCTTGGTGACATGCCCAGTGCCACATGACTCTTCCAAGAAAATGGGAACATTCATTTGGCAATAACACTAACTGCCCACAGTGCACATGATACAAAGGGAAACTTTTTTCCCTCCAATTTTATATTTTATCTCATCAATTTTCCCCTTCTATTTCACTTCGAAAATTGCTGCACAAATCTCTGGTGGAGCTATGTGTGTTAGAAAGGCTTTTTACTTACTTTCTGCTCCTACCATCTGTACTTCCCATTGTGTACCTGACATGCCAGGTAACTGGAATAACCTGCAGAAAGGGACCCTGGGAACAGCCCTGGGCATCACACAGCAAACCAGAGCAACACTTCCCTGTGTTTCCGTGATGAATCAGCCCCTGTTTCTAACTAGCAAGATATTCATCAGAGCTTGCTCATCTATTCTTCTATGTGCATGTACATCTGAGTCGCTTCAGTCGAGTCCAGCTCTTTTCGACCCCATGGACTGCAGCTGGTCAGGCTCCTCTGTCCATGGGATTCTCCAGGCAAGAATATTGGAATGGGTTGCCATGCCCGCCTCTAGGGGATCTTCCCGACCCAGGGATCGAACCCACGTTTCTTACATCTCCTGCACTGGCAGGCAGGTTCATTACCACTAGCGCCACCTAGGGAGCCCTTTCGTCTATATATTAAGCCAAAATGTATCAGCTAGACTTTGTACACTACCGGGGATATATTGACATAAAGAAATACCCGTGCCTTCCATGAGTTCAGAATCTAGCAAGAGGACGTACAGATCATCAAAGAAGCCAAAGGAGTGCTTTAAGTACTAACGCCAAAGTAACTATCGGGGACTATGAGAGTGATGAAGTGGGCTGGGACACTCAGATAATAATCAGAGGGGGAAGGGGATCAGTCTTAAGAGGGAAAATGTAACATGAAACAGAAGTGTACTTATTAGGTTCAAAAACAGAACAGAGAGACTTCATGTGTGCTTCAACCAGTTCCCCATATGGTGGCAGCTTCTGTAACCACTGTTCATTATCAAAACCAGGAAGCTGATATTGTTACAATACAATACCCAGTCTATAGACCTGCTCAACTTTCACCAACTTTTACATGGATTCATTTTGCCTTTATATATAACGAATGCATTTTAAACCTGAGGGTTTTAATGTAGCTCTTTGCAGGGCATGTAGGAAGAAAGAAAGTTTAGAATTCAAGCAGAAATTGTCCTTCCTTGTCTAATGTCCTTGTTAGTGTCCAGTGAGCAGAGGTGACCTCACTGCAAAGGGTGGTGATGAGACAGGAGACAGACAAGTCAAGAGCGATCAATCCCAATCCCTGTCTGAGTGGAATGCCACAGTCAGGCAGTGAGCCAGCTGTTGAGCACTGCCAGTAGCACCCAGCATCGTTTGCTTCATAATATGTGCCTAGTGTCAGGTGGCATTGCTTTCTATTTGAATTTGTATGAAAATGCTAATGTGGTATATTGGAAAGGTGCCTGGGTCTCCTCAGGGTCAGACCCACTAAGATGTGAATCCTAATTGATATTTACCAGCTCTGCAACCATGAGGAAACCACCGTATCTGAGCAGTAGCCTTTCCATTTGTGAAATGGGCATGCAAAACAGCACCTCCCTGGACATCCCTGGTGGTGCAGTGGTTAAGAATATGCCTGCCAATCCAGTGGACATGGGTTCGGTCCCTGGTCCCAGAAGATCCCGCGTGCCTGTGCACCACAGCTACTGAGCCTGCACGCTCTACAGCCCATGCTTTGAAACAAAAGAAGCCACTGAACTAAGAAGCCCCTGAACTACAAACTAAAGAGGAGCCTTTGCCTGCTGCAGCTAGAGAAGAGCCTGTGTGCCATGACAGAAGCACAGTGCCGCCAAAAATCAGTGAATCAATAGAAGAAACACCACCACCCTGCAAGGAGGCGAGACTTCGGGCCTCACCTAGGAATTAGTAGGCGCTTAATGAAGGTGGAGTGCGATTCTACTAAACACCAACATTCTAATGTGTCTTTTGCATTCTATACCCTAATGACCGACCCAACACTTTTACTCTTTTCTTTTAAACTATGGAGAAATGCCTGAGAGTTTGCAAAATGCTTACACATACATATTTCCTGTTTGTTCTTCTCAACAGTCTTGTAAGACTCCTAAGGATGCCTGGCCTGAGGTTACAGAAGTAGTAAGTGGCAGGGCCAGATCTAATCTTGCATCTAATGATTTCAAATTCCATGTTCTTCCTGCTGTATCCAGCCGTCTCCCAGCTGCCAAAGGGGTTGTCAAGATTCTTCTGCAGAAGAGAGATGAAACAGCTCTGGATAATTTAGGGGCGAAGGAAGGAAAGCTTTCAAGTTTATCACACAGTCAAAGCTGGAGTGTGAGTTCATTCCTTCGAGGGAGCACCCCGGAGCATCTGACATGATATTGAGTTTTGTTTTGGTTTATGTGTTTCCTGTGGCATCGAGAGGATATTTTTTGTCCCTTCTCCTGTTCTCTGCCAAGTCGACTGTTTGGTTGCCCATTAAGGGAGGATATATGGTGTGTTTCTCTTTCCTGCTCTAACCTGAAGTGTTAGAGTGAAAAGGTACCGAGAAAATAGATTGCTTTTTTATTTCTGTTGAGAACCTATTGTTTCTAGGGTAATTAGCAAACAGCTTGGCAAATGTTATTGGGTGGAGGACAAAGAGGGAATACACATAATTATTTCTCCTAGTTAGAGACCAGAAGTCATGTTTATCCCTTCGGGAAGGGAATATAAAACATTTCCAATAAACATATCTGGTCAGGTAGCTGTTCTCTACTAGGGAAAAGTGTCCACAGCTCCTGGTACAGAAACACGGAGAGACATAGCCGATCCACCATCATTATTAGCCTCCCAGCCAGCCCTGTTTTCACTCATAAAAGTGTGCTTTATGCCTCGCAGAGTCAGTTCCAGTTGGAGTCTGGTATGAATGTGCTCTGGTGTGAGGGGGCACTGTGAGGTGTGAACTGGAGTGGGATCCTGACTCCTTGACTGCTAGTGAGACCCTGGACAAACTTGGTTATTTCCTGAAGCTCCTCTGCATTCTCCTTTATATAATGTGGATTCCAATACATATTATATAACTATATTAAAGTGTTAATGTGACGATCAGATAAGAACATATGTTAAAAGCCTAAAATAATAGTTTGGCATATAGTAGGTGCTCGATAAATATCAACTTCAACTCTTTCCTCCCATGATGTTTCTGTTCATTCCCTAGAGGCAAGCAGTCAAACAGAGTCTATCACGAGCCGATGCAGTCTCAGCTGATTACCTACCTCACCCATTTTTGCACCTCTCACGGCTCCGGCCCTGTTGGCTACAAGGTTCAGACTCTCTCTGCCTGGAACTTCCCTGCTGGTACAGTGGTTAAAAATCTGTCTTTCAACGAAGAGGACACCAGTTCAATCCTTGGTTGGGGAACACAGACCCCATATGTCATGAGGCCACGACCAGAGAGTCCACACGCCAAATCAACAGAGATGGAGTGCCACAACTAAGACCTGAGGCAGCCAAAATAAATAAATGAAAAAACAAAACAAAACAAAACCTCTCTCTGTGCCTGTTGACAATGGGGCTGCCATCTTGGGGAGTGGGGCACTTGGAGACACTCCTGGTTACTATGTCCTAAGCATTTGCCCCCACCCACAACGAGATGAATGGGAGCAATTCTCCAGCCAATTTTCCAGTTACATGGAAGAATGTTTCGCAGTTGACAAAGCTGTTGAGACTAAATGGGTAATGACCACATGCAGATTTCCAAAGTGTTCATTTGTTTGTACCCAACACGGACTGAGGGACTGGGATTCTGAGTGGCCTTCAAGTCATATTTAGATTGTGGTAGATGTGGATAAACATTGAGACTAGAGAGAAGTTATCAGTGATGACATGGTCCTCAGCCATGGGATGTGGGGAATGTCAAGCAGGGCCACAGACCTTGGAATGAAGATCCTTTCTTCCTATGCCTGAAGCCTGTCACCCTCCCACACCCAACAAAGACATTTTCCTCACAAAGTCTGACTGATTCCCTTTCTCACACTCAAGCTAGATTAACTGCTCCAGATCTGCACACTGATGGCATCCACAGGGCTCTTCACACCCTGTGACAATTTCTGATGAATAGATGAGCTGTCTGCTTCCATCAGCCAGGGGTTAACTGAGACGGAGGATCACAATCCTTGGTTCCTATCCTGGTACCCGTCACATGGCAGGTATTCAATGATGGTTGCAAAGGAGAGAAGGAGACTGGAAGGAAGAGACTTCTGAATAAGCCCCATAGTTTCTCTCCTATGAGCAGGAATTTTTGTTCTTTTCTGTGACACAGAACTAAACCACCAGCACACCCCCACCTGTCTGTGTGTCCCATACTCCGCTCTCAGTAACCTCCTAGAGGAAAGCTGCCCGACTCCTCCAGAGGGAGATTATCAGGAACCTTCCTTTTCAAGAGCCTTCTCCCTGGGTTCCTTCCTACGTTTCTTATTGAGGTTAGGAGGAGGAAGGGGCAACAGAGGATGAGATGGTTGGATGGCATCACTGACTCAATGGAGATGAGTTTGAGCAAACTCTGGGAGATAGTGAAGGACAAGGAGGCCTGGTGTGCTGCAGTCCATGGGGTTGCGAAGAGTTGGACATGACTGAGCGACTGAACACCAACAAAGAAGGAAAAACAATGGTGGCTTAACCCAAGAAAGAGCCTTATTTATCTCCCAAGTGAAAGATGTGTGGTACCGGAGAGTCCAAAATATCATGGTGCCTCCTTCCTTTGGGTCCATAGAGACCAAGGGTCTTGATTTCTGCTCTAGCTCATCGTCAGGGTCACCTTAGGATCCATATTTGTACTGACTCCGCAGCTGCAAGGACAAGTTTCAGGCTGGAAGAAGGAAGGAAGGCAGGGTGGCAAACTGGAGGAATCACCTAACTGAGTTGACTCTTGCAAGTGCAGACCATTCTACATCACTTCCACACACACCTCTTTGGCCAGAGCATAAGCACATGGCAGTGCTTGACTACAGCCACCTTTTTATTTAAGAGGGGAATTATTCTCCTGCCTCAAAAAATCAGGGTTTCAGTATTAAGCAGTTCAGAAAGACTACTCCTTGCGATGGACAACCAACAGCCACAGCATCCAGGGTAAACATGAGTGGGAAAACAATGCGAGTGAATGGAGTTGTATTTCCCTCTTCTGTAAAGACTTACGCCCCTAAATGCCATTTCTCCTGACAGGCACAATTCAGACATCTATCTCAGGGAGAGAGAAAAAGACAGAGAAAAATGATGCCTCCTCCTCAGTTTCATGGGAACAGCCCAGAGAAATCAACCAGCAGGAAAGAAACAAGTATGTATTAATTTCCTACTTGCTCCAGGCACCAGCACACAGTTTATCTTATTTAATTCTCACAACAGCCCAAGAAGGGAATTATTATTATTTCTATTTTGCATACCGAGACTCAAGTTCAGAGAGGTTAAGTGACTTGCTCAAGGTTGCAGAGTTCATAAGGGATGAAGCTGAAATTCAAACTAAAAGCCCTTTACAGTTAGCTCCTGTTTCTTGTTTAACAGTAACTCTCGACACAAAAGTAAAAGAAGAAGGAGGAACCATGACAACATCTCTGATTCAAAGAACAAAATGCCCTTGAATTTTGGCTTCACATTGGTGTAGAATATTAAATGTTCACTGTCCCTTTCATGTACAAGCATTTGTCTGATAGACAACATTTTCTGCATATATGAATTCTGAAAATATTTTAAATCTCAACCAAGATTCTCTATGATGTTGGAGAGCTGAACACAAAACTTCAGAGTCTGAATGTGAATGGTCCACGGGCCACTTAACTCATGAGGTTCTGTCCTCTGCTGAAGCAATGCTTATGCTTACTGGTGTGAGAACTGGGCCTTACTGGGCTTCTAGGATACACAGGGAATTAAAGAGAGATAAGACTGGTGCTGCAGAAGGATCCCTCAGGGATCTAAGTGCAATCCCTTAAGGATCAAAGGGAAGTTAGAGGTCACTGTGGCCAGCCTCCCACACATGGTGGAATGCTCCCTATCATCATTCTTAAGTAATCATCCAGCCTAAGGAAGAAGTCTTTAAGATGATCTATTTTCCAAAGTCAAGCATTTTATTGATGGGAAAGCCCTTTTAAGATGTCTGTCTTTAGTCCGTTTCTGGCTGTGCTGTCTTCATTGCTGTGTGGGCTTTCTCCAGTTACGATGAGTGGGGGCTACTCTTCATGGTAGTGAGCAGGTTTCTCACCGTGGTGGCTTCTCTTGGTGCAGAGCACGGGCTCTAGACGGGCTTCAGTAGATGTGGCACATGGACTTAGTTGCTCTGAGGCATGACAGATCTTCCCAGACCAGGGATTGAACCCACGTCCCCTGGATTGGCAGGTGGATTCTTAACCACTGGACCACCAGGGAAGTCCAACAACCCCTTTTAAAATAAAGCCTAATACCATACTCCTGAGTTTAACAGCAAAGAAGTACTGAGGGTCTCACATATACCATGCTTTTATATAAATTACCTTCAATAGTCCTAACACTGTGCCTATAAGCCTATGAGGGAGCTAGAGATTACCCTTCACCTTTTGTAACTGAGTGAAGGGTCTGGGAGTGCAAGATTCTCCAGAGATCACACAGCTAAGCCTATCAGCCAGCCCTGCTGGCTTCAAAGTGGATGTTTTTCTCATGCACAGTCACTGCAATTTGCTCTTGGTCCTTGTCCTTAACCTCTGGTCCCTTCTTCCATGATTCTGGCTGGCCGGATGTTAATAGTACCATAGCCTCCTCCATATGGGACCTGACTTACAGACTATTCATCATTTAATTGACCTTTGCAGGATACCTGTCAACTTTTTCAATGATTTTCCTGACCATGGCTCTGCAAACTGAGCAAAATCCGCTGGCTGTGGTGGGAATGGGACGGAGTTTCCACTCTTTGCCTTTGAAGACCCTTGTGTCTGTTCAGCTGAGCCTGTTCTTCAGTTGATTTCAATCACAAATGCTCTGGAGTCACTGGGTTATTCCAGTTAACCTATCACAACTGTGGACTCAACTGAGAAATCCCAGTAAAAGGCCCAAACCCTGTTTGCCTAGAGCTCAGTCTCAGGGAATTGACGGTGGACACTCAGGCCTTTACATGCACTCCCATCACTGCGAACCATCCTTCAAAACTGCGGCCACCCTGTCTTTAACACACTGTCTCTCTGGGAATCAATAGGACATACAGAAAGGGCACCAGCGCTGATGTCCAGTTATCTATGCTGCATGACAAACCACGTCCACACTTAGCAGCTTAAAACAACAGCAATCACTTACTTTGCTCCTGAATCTGCCGTGTGGGCAGGGCACAGGAGGGACAGTTCATCTGCTTCATGTGCCTCTGGTGGGGCACATTCAACAAGGTATTGGAGAATCCACTTTCAGGACAGCTTGCTCACATAGCTGGCACATTGGTGCTGTTAGCTGAGAGCCCTGCTGGAGCTGCAGATCAGGGCCAGGGGCCCTAGTTCTACTCAACCTGTATTTCTCCATGAGCTTCTCTGGTTTCACCACAGCATGGTAACTGGGTTCCAAGAGCGAGTGTCCCGGAGGGACCAGACGGAGGGTGCAGGGCCTTGGCTAACTGAGCCTGGGGAGTTGTGTAGTATCACTTCCATTACACTGCATGAACTGAGAGCTCACTACACTTGGCCTAGAGTCAAGGTGGGGAGTGGGAGATAGACCTGCCTATCAACGCAAGGTGTGTCAAAGAATCTGTGGTCTACAGACCCAGCATGGAAGGTGTTCAGCTCTAATATGTACTTTTGTACGATCTGGAGCAAGTTGCTTTACTACCCTAAACCCTCCCCTGACCCTTTTTTTGGTTTGTTTGTTTTTTAAAGGCAGAGTTTTATTTATTTCTTGTTTTTGGTTGCACAGGGTCTTAGCTGTGGCACGTGGGATCTTCACCGAGGCACGCGCTATCTTTTGCTGCAGTGCTCAGGCTTCTCTCTAGTTGTGGCACACAGGCTTAGTTGCCCCACGGCATGTGGGATACTAGCTCCCTGCCTAGGGATTGAACCCATCCATGTCCCCTGCATTGGAAGGCAGACTCTCAACCACTGGACTACCAGGGAAATGCCTCCTTTCTTTTTTCTATGATGGGAAAGAGTAGAATCTCTGAAAAGGTACCTCTCAGACGTGTGAGTTGGCTTCCTCCTCTCCACTCGGTGTCATACTGTTATTCAGTTCATATTATCTGAATAAATCAGCTCATCCGAAATGATCAGTTCATCCTCGCCAGCGTCTCCCAAATTTTTGATAAAACTTTCAGATAGGTTAGAGGGCTGGGGCACGCCACTGGAGGCCTCTCTTTAAACTGGCCAACTCACGCTCTTCTAAGGCAGTCACTCAGTCCACAGTGAATCCTAGCTAGCCCCTGGGAGTTTGTGAAGTCTTCCTAATTATTCTCTTCCACATGTGCCATCGTCCAGGAAGCGGTGAGGAAGGAAGGGACAGGCAAGGGAACGACGGAGCCGACATGGATAAGCACGTTCAACACTAGCTTCATGCTGATGTATTCAAATCATAAATTCAAGATGCAGGTTAACAATCCATTTTCTGAATAGTCACATTAGATGAGTTTAGCTAGGAAGATTTTTTAGAGAAAAAAAACAATCCTGGGGGAAAAAAAGGATTTAGAAATCCCGAACAAAGGGAATTTTTTAAACAAAAAATTATATTGGGATTTTGGGGGGGCAGCACAATTTGGTCCCAAGTCCCTTTTATACTAGGCCACCTAGTCTTACCCCAGTGGAAGTGATTGCCATGGAGAACCCTCTCTTGATAAAATATTTGCAAAAAATCCATTTTCCTTTGTCTGCTGATATCTTGACATCACATCATTTGATTCTTGGAGAACTTAAAGTGGTTAGAAATCTTCAAGGAATTATTTTATATATTTGAATAAAACTGTTAATTATTGCATTCTGTTGTGAAGGCATGAACCAGGGAAAAGATAAAAGCATCTTTCACATTTAATGTCCCAATTAATTAATTTTTACTTATAAAATTGGAGCCTTTGCCAAGGCTTCTGGAAGCATTATAAAAGATTGATGTCATAAAGATAAGAATTTAACTGGGTCAAGCCCAACCATCAGACTATTCTTAATTAGGAATGAATCTCTCTATAATTTCTATAAAATTGGCTGAATAACAGATGACATACTAAATTACTAATGTAATTCAAGGGGTATATGATTTGGAAATGGGTTGCTCCTTTATGCCAATGTCATCCATGGTGCTTTCTGCCCTGATTCACTCTGCAGGTTGTTGTTTATTTTCCAACTTCAGAAAAAGGTCATTTTTAAGTACAGATGTTGCCCAGGACATGTATGCCTGCCCCCTCCATGCCAGCTCCTGGTACTGAATGTAAAATACTGGCCTTATAGATAGGAAAACCTGTGCTTGTGTCAGAAGCAGCGTCGTTTCAGAAAGGTCACATTTGAAACTTGTTCAGTAAGTTAGCTTGGAAAACATGGACTGTGTGCTGTGGTGGTTAAGAATCAGAAAGTCTGGTCCCTCAAGGAGATTCCAGATACTGCCTAGGAAGGTAGCTTTCATGGGAAAAAGGGAGAAAGGATGTTTGAGAGATCTGAAACACATCATATCACAGCATCATGGATGAATCTCATAAAAGTAATGTTGATAATATGTATCATTTTATTCCATTTATGTGAAGTCCAATAACAGTTAAAAACTCGACTCTGATAATAAATGTGAAATTAGTGGTTACCTATGAGATGGATTTTACCAGAAAAAGGCATACGGAAACTTTCTGGATTGATGGAAATGTTCTATGTCTTGATCTGGGTGGTAGCTAGACATGCACACACACATAATTTTATATACATATATGTAAATTTTAGGCTGGTACATTTTGCTTCATATGAGCTACACATCAATACAATCACATACAAATATAAAGATTCAGTACAATAATAACAGTGTATATGTCACACAATCCTAAATATGGTGACTTGAATTTCCAATCTTAGAATGTAAGATTGTCTCTACTAGGTCATGTTTGTCAAAGAGTGGTCCCTAGATTTCTGCAACAGAATCAGCTAGAATTTTGTTAAAAATACAGATCCCTGGACTTAGGCTACTCCAACTTACACACACACTACCAGTGGAAATGAAGGATTGAGAAAGCTGCCTTTTCAGTAAGCTTCCCATACAATCCTCACATCTCCTAAGAAGAAACCCAACAAAATGTATCTTGGAAAAGTTATCCGTGAACCAGTCACTCTGCATTTCTTGTTAGCACAGATGGGCTCGTCAGAAGAATCAGTGAATTCTGAGGAACCTCCCTTTAGAATCAGTAGGTAAACTCAGGACAAAGAGTGATGAGTCCTTCTACTAGGCACTTGCCATGAGTCTTTATTTATATCTCTTTTAATTTTCACAACTATGATGTGAGACTTAGGTTAACATCATCTCATATTCAAGAGGTGTGAACTGAGGTTATACTGGATAGTCAGCACCCTCATGGTCACTATAGCAGAAAGGGAGGAGTCACCCAGATGTGGATGGCTCCTTAGCTCAGATATTCAGCCACTCCTGTGGAGTGTGACTTCCGTAGATATGTGACAATCATGGAGTCCCAGTCCTTCAGCTGGGAGGGTCCAGGGCAAGACAGTTCTCAAACTACAGAGGGCTGGTTCTGAGCCTTAGAGGACAGTTAATAAGGAGCTAAGATAGACAAGAAGATGAGAAGAGGCAGTGGAGTAGACTTGATCAGTTCTTTGATGGTGGTTTTGTCCCTAAGTTGTACCTGACTCTTGCGACCCCATGGAGTGTAGCCTGCCAGGCTCCTCTGTCCATTGGATTCTCCAGGCAAGAATATTGGAGTGGGTTGCAATTTCCTTCTCCAGGGGATCTTCCTGACCCAGGGATTGAACCTGGGTCTCCTGCATTGCAGGCAGATTCTTTACTGACTGAGCTCTGAAGGAAGCCCCTTGATCAGTTTTGTGGGAGACAAGTTTCAAGAATGATTGGATGGGGACTTCCCTGGTGGCCCAGTGGTAAAGTATCCACCTTGCAATGCAGGGAACGTGACTTGGATCCCTGGTTGGGGAACTAAGACCCCACCTGCCTCGGAGCAAATAAGCCCGTATGCCACAGCTAGAGAGTCTGTGCCCCACATCAAAAGACCCACAAGACGCAATGAAGATCCCTCATGCTGCAACTAAGACCCTACGCAGCCAAATAAGTAGATAAATAAATACATTTTTTTAAAAGAATGATTGAGTGAGTCTCGGACTTTCAGGGGAAAGAATGAATAACAAATATGGATCGGGAGGCTGGGGCAGACTGGGGAGGGTCTCAAATGTCCAGTTCCCATGCTGGCCTTTCCTTTGAGGTTATAAGGAAATAATGAAAGTAACTGAGCCAGGCCTTCCAGGATCTAATACCTGATGATCTGAGGTGAGCTGACATAATAATTATAAGAATAAAGTGCACAATAAATGTAATAAGTCATCCCAGAACCATTCCTCCTCGGTCCGTGGAAAAACCACCCTCCACGAAACCAATCCCTGGGGCCAAAAATGTCGGGGACCACTGTCTTACAAGATGACTCCAGATGCCAGCGAAGTCACTCTGACCTCAGCGCCAAGAGTGAACTGATGAACCACTGCCCATGAACACGCATGCTCCCCTCGTCTTTCCAGTAGACTCTCTTCCTGCTTTTCTTAATCTCTCTCTTTCGTTTTCAGCTTTTGGGCCAGCCCTTTATTTAACGATATGGTTAGTCTAGTCTTCGCAGAGCAAAAGTTTGTATTGCTTGACTAAATCCTACTTCACAGAAAGTATATTCAGCCATTTTACTAAGGATTGAACTGATGTATGCATATTGCATATAATTTGATTTTGTACATTTCTCTTCATATGGCTTACTTTTTTGTAATGTACTTTTAAGGCTATTTGTAATTATGTTCAGATCTTTAGGTAGGTGAGATTAGCCCATTTCGTGGTATATATATGAGTTTAGTCATTCATACATTCATTTCACTTGAAAATGGCAAATATCTGAAAGGGCTGGTGGAAAACTGACTTTGATTTGGAGTTAGCTAGGGCACATTTAATTTTTCCAAAGCTGAGGGCAAATTTAGAATCTCTTACACTGCTGAATTGTAATGCTGCACCTCAAGAGTGTGACAGGCCACACAGAACTAGGGGAGAAGAGAAAGCACGTCTTGGAAAGAATTATCTACCGAGCTAAAGGGGTGACCTATGCAAAATTTGTAATTGTAAAATTTGACCTTATGAATCACACAGCATCATGGCCACTGGGAACACACGCTGTTGCTTATGCCTACCTCTGTCCAAATACCTTCTTTTTTTCTTTTAATCCTAAGTGAAATACATTTCAGCTCTGTTTCATTTTTCTGTTCTTAAATGCAAATGAAATTTTGTTCAGCTGTAAACTGAGTACAGCATGTGGACTTCAGCATGTACAGATTTTTGCTCTGTTTTCAAAAGAACTCTTTATTTCTGGAAATCACCTTTATAAACAATGTGGGAAAATTACACAACTCAGCCTGACTTCACTGTTTATTTTGCAAGACCACGTTTCTCCAGGCTGAGGTTAGGATAACTATAGCTCTTGCCCCATCAGTATGGTTTACTGAGCCCAAGGCTAGTCACAAGATTTGTGGTAGAATGGTAAATAAATCTCTCTTGAAAACTGGGCTGGATTCTTTACATGCATTTTCTTCTATAGTCAACCAGCCCTTTTGGATTATTTCTATCTTAAAACGGAAGCAAATGAGGCTGAGACACTTGAGTGCAGAATAGGAAAGGAGAATTTTGCACCAGAGAATTAAGAATGGTGAGACAAAAATGAGCGACAACTGAAAAGGAGCCACAAGGTCCAAACAAATGCAAGCTTAGCAGCCAAGACAGTAGAGTGGGATAAAACTGAAAAAGAAAAACCTGAAATTATTACAGAAATCTGAATATGGAAAACAGTCATAACTTCAGTAATAACCATAACCATTACCTCCAGGACATCCCTGCCAGGGATCAAGCAATGAACTGTTTGGGGAGTGACCAGGAACAAAACAAATTTACTCTCTGCCCTTGCAGAGTTCACAGCCTCGAAGGGAAACGGTGCTTTAAAAAAAGAAAAAAGGCTGTCAGTCAATTTTAAACTCTGAATGTTGCCTTGAAGACAGCCCCAAAGGAGACAGGAGCCAGTGGCAACAAGCCTGCTTGCAAAAACTTGGTGAGTGTCACCAGGGGCAACCCCCTTCTGCCCCATCTTGCCTCCACCAGTCATGGACTCATCCATAAGTCATGATAGTTCCCCCCCTCATAAGGAAAGTTACCCACGAGTACCTATTAAGCATCTCTTCTAAATGCATAATGGCTACAATGTTTGATCTTTCTCCTTTGAAACTAACTTTTGCCAAGTCTCTGGTTTCAGTTTGAGGACACTTGGCATCTCAGCTGGGTGAGCAGCTGAACTAGAACTAAAATTCTTTTCTTTAGAATCTGGTCTGTCCTGGGCCTCCCCTAGGACAGGGAGCAGGAATGCATTTACATCTCCCATCTATCTCAGTTCCAGTACTTTAAGAAAGGCAGCTTTCTCTCATCCAAGAATTCACCTCTCCAGTTTTGTACACAGCTGTACTTGTTTTAATAAGCAGATAAATAAATGCATGAATAAGCAAAAACTGCAACAAGTCATGTTCATGGAATTTTTTTTTTTTTTTTGCATCTTAGGAAAATAAATGGATTGGGTGAACTTGGCCCCAAGCGCTGGAACTCAGTAGTTGCTCCATTACAATTAAGCAGCCCTGGAAGAGAAGTTTGGCTTTTGACTCTGGAGAGTAATTTAGCTTTGGAAGTGTCCCAAAGTGCTTTATATCAACATCACAACATTGGTCATTTCAGTGAGATCTTTGTGTAATGCCTAGAAATCTTGCTTTGATACTTGAAATTGAAGACCCAGAGGCTCCAAGTGGAAATAAGTGTTTCTCCTTTCATATGTGGTCCTTAAATTCTGATTGGTTATTGCATTTGATCAATATGGGCTTCAGAGCAGAAGGGATACTGTACAGAGGGAGGGAGTCAACAGAACTGTTAGGGCAGATCCTGGCTATAGGTCTTTGGGCCAGAAGAGGCATCGGGGTATCATAAAGACTGTGAGGGACTTCGACTTAGAATGACTTGGTTTCAAATCTCTGCCTGAACCTCACTACTGTGTGATATCACAAGCAATGTGACATCTCCAAGTCTCACCTGACATAAAGTACAGATGATAATACAGATACTATGGCTTGTGTTGAATAACTAGAACAAAGGAGGCACGTTAGGAAAGTTGTGACACACCCAGACTTTTTCAGAATTCGTTCTGATATCAGCACTATTTGCTGTCAGCCCCCAGGCTAGGACTGTGGTTGACCAAGAGCAGAAAGGAACACAGCACACAGGTAAGACCTTCTTCTGAGAAAGATCCTTTCCAGATGCTACTGACATTCTCCCAATAAGAACCTTAGATGACTATGCCAGAGACAAGTCAACAGTGAGCACTTGGTGGGGAGTCAAGGACACCCGAGCTCCCCCAGGGCTGTCATTGGGGGCACAACTTAGAGTAAGTCACCTGAACCATCTGGGTCTCAAGTTCATGAGAACAGAAATGGCGGCAGTGGGGTGGGGGCAGAATGGAGCCGAGAGAGACCATAAGCTTCTCTCAGGTTCCACTCTCAGTAATGAATAGAACACAACCCAAGGTCGTCAATTTCTTTAGGAGGCTGATTCTCAACATATACATCGATCCAGGAAAATAACAAATAAATAAAATTAATGAAATAAATAAATAACACAGACTGTTGAACAATGTACTATTTTTCACAAAGAATAAATTGGTATCTCCGTGGATTGGCGTAATAGGATGATTTTTTTTCCTTTTATGGAAAAAAAATGGTTTTCAGGGGCATAAGTAGATGGTCTTTGTCAAACCTATATGTCTGTATTTTCATTTAAATGTAAATGCAGCTGTGAGTCTTAACAAATCCACACATACACCCCACAGCCTTTGCAGAGAAACCCCAGGAACAGTGAGCTCTTCAAATTGAAATTCCTTCTTAAATTATTTTTTAAGTCTCTCAAGATCATCTTGATAATTAATTTCTTTTATATTTCAAACATCTTTTTTTTTTTTCCCCCCTGCGAAGCGGAAGAAAGCACCAACATCGGTGGAAGAACTCTGATTGTCAAGACGACACCATGTGCTTCCAGCTGGGGAGACATTTGTGCAACTTACACAGAGATATAAATATATTAGTTTGGGGATTGCTGCTTTCAGAGCAAATATTCCATTGTCACAAATACCGTACCCTCAAGCCTAGGTGCATGTATTAATGGCTTCATTATTACGATTTGGTTACTGTTTCAGAACCGTAAATCCATCAGTTATGATAATTTTATAAAATGAAGCCACAAATATTAATAAAAGTTTTCAGTTCAATAGAGCATCAACAATAATCAGATTTTATAATGCAGGGAAAGTTGGGAAACAGGATTTTTAAGGTATAAGAAAATATTCCCTAATTCAAAATGTTTGCCTGCATGTTCAAGCATTAGCCTGGGCAGTATGTTTTTCCTACTCCCCTCCCTACCAATAGGCATCATTTCTCATTGTCTACTGAATAAAGCCCATGCGTTCTTGCCTGGCATTCAAGAGCCTTCCCCTCCTGCTCTCGATGAACTTTAAACTGCTTTCCCAATACTTCCCTTGGTGAACACTGCATCTGTCAGGACAGGCGCATCCTCAGATCCTGCCTCCTCTTTGACATCACACCGTCTTTATTCAAAATGAAAGTGAAAAAAGTCAAAGTGTTACTCACTCAACCTGTCCAACTCTTTGTGACCCCATGGACTGTGGCCCACCTGGCTCCTTTGTCCTTAGGATTCTCCAGGCAAGAATACTGGAGTAGGTGGCCATTCCCTTCTCCAGGGGATCTTCCTGATCCAGGGATGGAAACCAGGTCTCTTGCAGCGCAGGCGGGTTCTTTACTGTCTGAGCCACAAGGGAAGTCCAAGTCTTTATTTAAGGCAGCCCTCAACTGATATGCCTTTCCTTTCAATTATTTTTCTCTAACATCCAAATTAAATTTTGGTTGGACTTCAAGAACTTTCCTCTCTGTCTTTTTTTTTTAAGATTTTTTTTTTGATATGGACTATTTTTAAAGTCTTTATTGAATCTGCTACAATATTGCTTCTGCTCTGCGTTTCAGTTTTTTGGCCTTGAGGCTTGTGGGCTCTTAGCTCCCCAACCCCCTGCACTGGAAGGCGAATCTCAACCACTGGACGACCAAGGAAGTCCCTCTTTCCTCCTTGTCTTGCACAGAGTAGGTTCTTACTACTTTATCTATGATGAAAGATTGCATAAAATAAATTTGTTTCTGCTGCCTATATAAGAACTGTAGATTTCATAGCTCTAAGGTGGGCAAAAAAAAAGTTTTAGAAATAAAAGAATATTAAAGCTCATTAGGGCAATTTTGCCAAAAGGAAATCTGGAGAACAGGCAGCTCTGATTTATGCCAGGAAATTGTTTTTCTTTTTAATCAAGTGTATAGCCATTTATGTAGTTATTAAGCAGTCAGACTGTTTAAAGGGAGTTGGCTGGCCTCCTTCAGGTTAAAAACCCTTGATCATAATGCACAAGATTGAACTAGATTCACAGAATGAAATGCCGACCTATTTTCTTTTCTAAATTTCAGAGGAGTCATCGGTCTTTCCACTTTTTTACCTCCCTTCTCTCTCCAGTCATTCTCTTAGTCTCATTTGCCAACTTTACACAGAGACCCACAACAATCCTACACACCAACTATGCCCAGGCTTCACCATAAGTATTTCAAAGTGCACTATTAAGGCAAAAAGAAATCAAATCTTATTAACAGGATCAACTTCTGAACAACAAGTCTAAAAATCCATTAGACATAGAAGTGACAGTGTCAGCAATACGACTTGGAGAAATCATTTAATTAAAACTCTTTTACTTTTGAAAGCAGATTACTTGCATTCTGGTGGCTTTTAGCATTAAAACCTTGACGAGTGTACACTCCACAGTGGGCTATAATCCCCTCAGAGTTTGTTTGCCAAAGACTATTGGGTACTCTGTCTGTCTTGTCCTACCAAGTTGATTTATCCTCTGAAGAAAACACATATAAAGACCATGCACCCAAGAGGAGGAAATTAATGCCATAAACCTGTCATGAAACATTTCGAGTCAAAATAAGATCTGGTGAAACTGGAGTTCTTTATAGTGGATGATGGAAACTGTGTTACAAAACCAAGTCATCCAGTCCCAACTCCTTCAAAAGAAAAATGCCTAAATCTTTCAGAGAAAGAATTGCTTTATTTTTTGTTTCTGTAACTTCCACGGTTGCAACTGAATTTAAGGGAATTCACTCATTCATTCACTTATTTTTTTGCTTTACAAACTTTTAACACGTGGAAGGAGCTGAGGATACAGCAAATGACAGGACGAAGTCCCCATTGCCAGAGAATGGAGGCATTCTTTAAACACAGGAGGATCCAATTTCACAACCATTTGTCAGGAGAGCAACCCTGACTGAGGACGTCCAGTCTGGAAGTGGGATGGCTGGTGAAGGTTTGCAATTAGTAAACAGCTTACAACCTTGCTATTGTAAATATGCTAATAAGATAGGCCCCAATATTTTGACTTCTTGTGGGGGGAATTCCCTGAGCTCTCCCTTATGAAATACCAATTTTGTTAAAAAAAAAAAAAAGTTAGTTACTTGGTTCATATATACAGCATTATACAAAACGGAGACATCATTTTGCCAACAAAGGTTTGTACAGTCAAAGCTATGGTTTTTCCGGTAGTCATGTAAGGATGTGAGAGCTGGACTATAAAGAAAGCTGAGTGCCAAAGAATTGATGCTTTCAAACTATGCTATTGGAGAAGACTCTTGACAGTCCCTTGGACTATAAGGAGATCCAACCAGTCAATCCTAAAATAAACCAACTCTGAATACTCACTGGTAGGACTGACGCTGAAGCTGAAGCTCCAATACTTTGGCCATCTGATGTGAAGAGCTGACTCATTGGTAAAGACTCTGATGCTGGGAAAGACTGAAGGCAGGAGGAGAATAGGGCAGCAGAGGATGAGATGGTTAGATAGCATCACCGACTCAATGGACATGAATTTGAGCAAATTCTGGAAGTGGAGGATAGAGGAGCCTGGCATGCTGCGGTCCATGGGGTCACAAAGGGTTGGACGCAGCTTAGCAACTGAACAACAGCAACAAGGCAACATTTCTAGAGAGAAAGCAGTTAAGTGGTTCCAAGCTGACTTTGCTCCTTGCGTTAGATCTGAGTCAGGGATGTTTTGATCATCTTAGAGGTGCACTGAAACACAGCCCACAGCCTCCTAAGTAGGGACAGAGCCGCTCAAGGCTGACTGGACTGACTCAGGTAAGTCCGACCCAAAGTCAGCGGCCTCTCCCAACCTCCTGAACGCGCAGAGCCTTTGAGAGTGAGGTCTTTGGACATGAGTGACTGTCTTTTACTTTGATTTCTAGACCTTATTTGAAGAAGAAAACTGTTTCAAGCAGCCTAAGAACTACTATAATTTTTAAGTATTTTGTATTGCAATTCACAGTAACCTATTTTTGAGTTCTATGGGAATAAATATTTAATATTTTTCCTCTACGTAGCTATCTATATTGCTCTTAATATTATATTGGCATCTCACTTTCAACCATGGACTGTTTTATTTGTTGATACTATTTGTACTGTAACAGTTTTTCTACTTCTATTTTTGAGGATATGCATGGATAATAAGGTCTCTTTTTATTTTTAGGTTTTATGAAGTTAGATTTTTTTTTCTTGTTATGTATATTTTTATTTTATTTTTTCTTTTTCTTTTTTAAATTTAATTTTATTTTTTAAAAGATAATAAGGTCTCTTAGAGCAGAGCTCTGCAACCATCAATAGTATCTTTTAAATATAGTACAGAAAAGAAAGAAAAATCTATTTAATAATGAACTGTGTTTTTGGATACATATGTTTCAAGGAATTATTAATAGACTGTGATGATGTGTTTCCAATTCGGTTACGAATAATGTATGAGGGCTTCCCTGGTGGCTCAGTGGTAAAGAATCCACCTGCCAATGCAGAAGACACGGGTTTGATCCCTATTCTGGGAAGATTCTGCATGCCGCGGAGCAACTAAGCCCCTGCCCCCCCACAACTACTGAGCCTGTGCTCTGGAGCCCGGGCGCTACAATTGCTGAAGCCCTCACACCACAATCACTGAAGCCCTTGCTCCCTAGAGCCTATGCTCCGGAACAGGGACCACTGCAGTGAGAAGCCTGCTCGCCGCAAGAAGAGAGCAGCCTCTGTTCGCCACAACTAGAGAAAAGCCTGTGCAGCAACAAAAACCCAGCACAGCCAAAAATAAATAAGTAAATGAATTTATAAAAAGAATAATGTATGAGAAGAATATAGTAGTATCCATTATGAACAAGCTGTCTCTCTGCCTTTCTCTTCCTGGAGCTGCACCTCCCCACCCCCTACCCCAACTACACACACATTAACCAGCACTGAAGTTCCACCCATATTCCAGAAAAGCTACTTTCATAGAGGTAATAGTTGAGTCCCAGTACCTACTATTTCAATGAAATATTGAAATAATACAATATTTCAATATTATTCACCGAAATATTGAATATTTCAAATAATTAAAATGTTTGAATTAGCAAATTTTCATTAGCATATTTCAATTAACTGATCATTCTACATTTGTTAGTTTTATGGGGCACTAATATTAGGTCCGTCTGTCTGTCTCTTTCCTCTTAAACGCATGAGAGGAGAGTAGGAAGCTAGGCCATGATCTCTTTCTCACTCTTCTGTCTTTTCTTCCCATGCGGCTGAATGGAAGATGGTAAAAATTAAAGCTAGGTTTGGACTTGGTAGGAAAGTCAGCTCTTTAGTGCTGATTATCAACCCTGAACCAAAACCCTGCTCACTCGCGTTTTCTGTGCTGAGATTTGGGGCTCAAGCCCACCTGACAATTAAGGCTCTTCCCCTTTCCTTTGTTCCTGTTTTCCATGTGTTCACTGTCCCTGGACAGGGTACGGAAAAAGGAGGGTGTCTGGTGAATGAGCCCAGAAACTTGGGGTGCAAATACCATCTGAACATCATTAGTAAGACTGACTCTTCACATGTTCCTTGTATCTGCTAACCTCCCTAAACCAATGCCACAAGGTCTCCTGGATGCAAAGCAGCCCTTGAACTGGGCTTTGAGCTGGTAACACAACATATATGGTGTCAATTCTGGTCTTGGGTTTTTACTGGATGCTGATCATAGTAGACCCTTTTGATTCTCAGCAGGAGACCCAGTGGACTCAGATTTTAAAAGCAAAAGATCAGAGAGCAGGAGATAGAATGGCTCTGGGCCATGAGAAGGAATTAGCTTCATGTGGAAAAGTGATTCTGACCTCACAAAATTGTTTGGGTGCCAACCACCGCTCTCTTTTGAGCATTTCCCTCGAATTTGATCTTGCTTATTGGGTTGTGTGATGAAAGACTTTTATTGATTAGCACTGAGCACTTGAAAGTTAAGTGGCTCTGTGGAAAATGGGGAATTAGATGATCATTATTTTTTATCTTTTCTGAAAAGTGCAATTTCTAGTTAGACATCTGACTAAATAAAACCCAGGGTGTCTTTATATACCTGAAAGTAAGTGAAAAGTGGACTCTCAAACACAGCATTTCTACATGATGGGATTTAATTAAATAGTACACATGAACCGAGGGAGAGGAAGGGTTTCACACCAGAAGTGAGGTGGCACTTCTTTTTATGAACTGGTTTAATGTGGAATGGGTATACCTGTTGACTGTCAAGATGCCCTTGACCCTATCAAGTTCCAGACAGGTCTCAGCCCATGCTTAGTCACTCTGTTTTTATCCCCCGGATACCCTCTACAGACATTAGGAAGCTTCCCTAAAGCATGCCTTGGCCCACCTGGTCTCTAAGCCCATCCTCAGAGAAAACCACTGAGAACTGCACGCAGGTGAGGCCAGTACACCCCAGCATGTGAGCCTCGCACCCGCCATGTCTGCTAACCTTTAAAAAAAATCGTTATCACTGTCTGATGCTCCCTCACCAGTATCTCTGCTGCTTTCAGTGGCCTTGACCGTGTCACTTCAGAGCTGAGAAGACTGACAACAGCAGAGACTCTTTACCTGGACTCCAACATGAGTGGATGGGCTGGCATATTGTGGGTAAAACGGTTTCCATGTTTCCATGCACAAGATGGGCAGGGTCTTTGCTTTCCTGGGGGCTTGCACTTTAGTTGCATGAAGCAAACCATGAAGTAAATAGACCAGTACACTACATAAAGGCAGATTGTGACAAATGCTACAACCAAAAAATCTATAGGGCCCTTTGACAGAATTGCATCCGGGTTTGTAGGGGCAGGTGGGCAACATCAAGGCTCTGAAATGACCAAGTGTTCTGAAGCCTCATTCCACCCCCCACCCCGCCAATGATTCATGCAGTTTTCATTACCACTTCTTTCTATACTCATATTCATTTCAATAGGGAATTTATTTTACAGCTGGTCAATTAAAGTTCAGAATGGAGAGGTATGTGCCATACTTTCCCTCCTGTTTTGTGTCTTCACATATAACGTTTTCTAACCTGAGAAGAAATCTGGGAATCCTACTGTACCCCTCCCCAAAACAAAGAAATCTGTTGAGCATTAACAATAATGGAATCAAATCCCAGGCTGCCCCACCCCAGTAGATACTGTGACCTGGGTTTGCTGGACCCATTTCACTCTGCGTTTGTGCGTGCTAAGTTGCTTTGGTCATGACGGACTCTTTGCCACCCTATGGACTGTAGCCCACCAGGCTCCTCTGTCCATGGGATTCTCCAGGCAAGAAACTGGAGTGGGCTGCCATACTCTTTTCCAGGGGATCTTCCCGACCCAAGGATCAAACCTGCATGTCTTATGCTTCCTGCATTGGCAGGTGGGCTCTTTACCGTTAATGTCACATGGACTTGGATTGTTGGAACCACACTTTATTGCCTGGCTAGTCTGACCATCCCCAGCTCCTCCATGGTTCTCTTATCTTGACCTGTGTAGCAAATAACACTGAGGTCCACAGTGTTACAACTGAACTCAAACAGGTTATGATCCTGAGAGTTCCCTTCTAACCCTGGTTAACTAAATGTTTAAAGACATGGGCAAAAGTCTGCTGGTTCTCCTGTTCTACTGGCTTCATCTGCGTCGTAGAGTGTCTGGCTCCATGGGCTGCTGGGTGTGAGTGAGGGCTCCCTTGGCCCCCTTCATTCCCAGGTAATCTCTTTAGAAAATCGCTTCCAAAGAACAGAAGTTACTTTCCTTGGGATCAAATACAGCCCCTTAGAAATAGAAGATTCAGAAAGAGTAACTTGGTTAAATTTTTGTTTCTCATATATAGTCAATAAAACAAGGTTATTTAAGATTTCTGGTAAATCACACGGGGCCCAGAAGAGTCCACCCACGCTTATGGGTTGAGGTCATGAATAGACGGAGGAGGAGACACGGGTCCCGGGCAAGACGACTGTCAGGATCTCTGCTCACTTCTCCCAGTGGACCAGCAGGGTGATGGCAGGAGGGGTAGAACTGGGCAGAGACTGGATGAGATGCTGAGATTAACTTAAAGCCTCCCATTCTGATCCAACGTAAATGAGAGCAGAGTCTGACTCCCTGACAAAAACCAAGCAGCTAACATAATACCTTGCATTTCAGTGAAAACAAACATACATGAAAATAAAGGCATGGCATTTTGAGCCACTGCTGTTGCTAAGTCGCTTCAGTCGTGTCCGACTCTGTGCAACCCCATAGATAGCAGCCCACCAGGCTCCCCTGTCCCTGGGATTCTCCAGGCAAAAACACTGGAGTGGGTTGCCATTTCCTTCTCGAATGCTTGAAAGTGAAAATTGAAGTCGCTCAGTCGCTCAGTCGTGTCCGACTCTTAGCGACCCCATGGACTGTAGCCTACCAGGCTCCTCCATCCATGGGATTTTCCAGGCAAGAGTACTGGAGTGGGGTGCCATTGCCTTCTCCGTTGAGCCACTGAGTAAGGTTCAAATCTAAATTCTTCCATAAACAGGACAAACTGCTTGGCTTCTTCAATTCTCACCCTCCTATTCGGCTAAGTGGACATAAATGGGAACCAAAACCCCTGTCCTGTGAGGTTCCTGTGAGCAGTAAAGGAGAATGTGGGGCACAAGGAGCCACGCCTAGTGTGCTCCTCTGTGTGGGGACAAGTATCTTTGGGAGGAAATGTGCTGGTCCCAGATGCCAGGAGTGAATGGGAAGCTCAGTCTGCAATGAAGTCTCCCTGGAGGATGCTTGAAAAGGTGCCAAGGCAAACGGACACTAAGTGGCAAACAAAACGCCTTGTCAGCCTCAGCCCAGAGGATGCTGGTAAGGAAGGTACTAATTAATCGCCAGGCAGCCATAAGGTGTTACGGAGCCTGCTAAGTTTAAATATGCTTTATTAACTGACATCCAACATATGGTGCACGGCTATGAGGTGGATGAGACTAGTCTTAAAGGTCACTGTCACCCAGATGAGCAGATCTGAAGTGGAGAAATTAGTTAATGCTTTCTTCTGCTGATTTAGTGTGAACACATCCCAGGGAGCTGAGGCACTCCAGATGGCGGGCTGCAAAAATAGCGAAGAAAGATGATGTGTGCTAACTGTTTCCTAATGACACCAGGGGCTCAGCGGGGGCAAGAGAGAGAAGGCGTCTTCTCTAAGGGGTGACTGAACTCACGGGCAAGACAGAGGTCTCTCTACCTGGTTCTCAGGAGATTAAATCCCACCTGCACCAAACGGAAAAACTTCCATCCATATTATTAGCATTATGTCTTCTCCTTTCTCTTCTTCCTCCCCCTCCTCTTCTTCCCCTCCTCTTTCTTCTTTTTCACTTATTATTATTAGTTTCAGCTATTTTTTAATTTTTAACTTTATTTTTAAATTAATTTATTAAACCATAGTTGGTTTACCACATTCCAACAGTCAGGCACCATTTTGTGTTTAATGTTCATCATTTCACTTATTTCTCTTAACAACTCATTGAGGTAGTTGTGGTTAAGAATGCTGGCTTGGCATCATCCAAATGTCTACCAATAATAAATGCTGGAGAGGGCATGGTGGAAAGGGAATCCTACACTGTGGAAATGTAGTTTGGTATAGTCACTGTGAAAAACAATAGGGAGTTTCCTTAAAAAAACTAAAAAGAGTTATCACATGATCCAGCAATCCTTCTCCTGGACACAAATATGGAGAAAACTCTAATTCAAAAAGATACAGCAAAAGAGACACAGATGTATAGAACAGTCTTTTGGACTCTGTGGGAGAGGGCGAGGGTGGGATGATTTGGGAGAATGGCATTGAAACATGTATATTATCATATGTGAAACGAATTGCCAGTCCAGGTTCAATGCATGATACAGGGTGCTTGGGGCTGGTGCACAGGGATGATCCAGAGGGATGGGATGGGGAGAGAGGTGGGAGGGGGGTTCAGGATGGGGAACACATGTACACCCATGCTGGATTCATGTCAATGTATGGCAAAACCAATACAATATTGTAAAGTAAAAATAAATAAATAAATAAATAAATAAAAAAAACTGAAAAAAAAAAACAAAAGCGAAAAAACCAAAAAGATATATGCATCCCGATGTTCACGGCAGCACTATTTACAACAGGCAAGATGTGGAAGTAATCTAACTCTTTATCAACAGAGGAACATATAAAGAATATGTGGCATATATGTAAAATATATGTGAAATATTACTTGGACCTAAAACGGAATGAAATAATGCCATTTTCAGGAACACGGATGGACCCAGAGATTATGAAGTAAGTCTGACAGAGAAAGACAAGTATCATATGATATCACTTAAATGGAGAATCTAGAAAAAAAAAAGATATAAATTTATAAAACAGAAGCAAACTCACGGATATAGAAAACAAACTTACCGCTACCAAAGAGGAAAGTTGGGGGGATAAATTAGGAGTTTGGGATTAGCAGACCACATACATATAAAATAAACTACTACTACATATAAAACCACTACATATAAAATAAAAAACAAGGTCTTACCGTATAGCACAGGAGATTATTGATATTTTCAGTACCTTATAATAAAATGTAATCAAAAGGATCTAGGAAAGAATACACACATACACACACACATAACTGAATCACTTTGCTGAGTACCAAAAACTAACATAACATTGTAAATCAACTATATCCCAATAAAAAAAGAGAAAAAAGAACGCCAGCTTGAGGGCTCAGACTTTATGGATCCCAAACCTATTTGTGTGACTTCCAAGAAGTGAGCGCTCTGTGACAGCTCCTTGTGAAGATGATGCTGCCACCGACCGCGCAGGTAACTCAGGCTCATATGAGTAATGCACATGAAGCACTTAGAATAATGCCTGGGACACGGCAAGTACTCAATAAATATTACTGTCCCCTCCTGAGATGATTTTCCACCTTTTCATATAAGGAAAAGTAAGATTCCAGATGTTAAGGAGCATACCCCAGGTCATATGACTCATGCTTGCAGACAGATTCCAGTCTTACTCCTGAGATCTACTACCCCACCCCAGGCAGCAGATTCTTCTTCGGGGGAAGAACACACCTTTCAGGAAAGGGGAGGCAATTTGGGAGAAGACAACTGTCAATCCCCAGAAGAGTGATGTAGCACAAGAAGGGAAATTTGGAAACCTAACCAAGGCCAGGCCTGAGTGATTTTTCCCTTCTATTAGAGAAAAATCTTGGTGCAGCAACTAAGGAAAACTGTATGGAGGTTATTAAAAAAACTAAAACATAGAGTTTCCATACGATCCAGCAATCCCACTCCTGGACACGCATCCAGAGAAAACTATAATTTGAACAGATACAGGCACTCCACTGTTCAGTGACACTATTTGCAATCACCAAGACACGGAAACAATCTAAATGGCCACTGAAAGAGGAATGGATAAATAAGATGCAGCAATATATACAATGGAATATTACTGAGCCATAAATGGGGTGAAATAATGCCATTTGCAGCAACATGGATGCAACTAGAGATAATTATATTAAGTAAAAAATCAGAAAGAGAAAGACAACTACCATATAATATCACTGACATGTGGAATCTAAAAAGTGTGACACAAACGAAATTATGTAAAACAGATACACAGACATAGAGAACAGACTTGCGGCTGCCAAGAGGGAGGCGGTGGGGGAGAGGCGTGGACCTGGAGTCTGGGGTTAGCAGACGCAGACGATCGCACGCAGCATGGATAAACAACCATGTCCTGCTGTGCAGCACATCGAGCTACATTCAATACCCTGTGTTAAGCCATAACGGAAAAGAACATAAATGTGTATATGTGGACAGCTGCATCACTGCCGTACTGCAGAAATTAACACAACATTGTAAATAAACTATGCTTCAATTAAAAAAATAAGTCAAACAAACTCATTCAGAATTTGGGCAGGAAGGTGAAGAAATATTGTGAAAAAACAATCTTAAATGTTAAATAATAATAATGGCAAATAAGGCTTCCCTGGTGGCTAGTAGTAAAGAATCCACCTACAATGCAGGAGACACAGGAGATTCGGGTTTGATCCCTGAGTTGGGAAGATCCCCTGGAGGAGAGCATGGCAACCCACTCCAGTATTCTTGTCTGGAGAATCCCATGGACAGAAGAGTCTGGCGAGCTAAGGTCTATGGGATCACAAAAAGTGGGACATGACTGAAGTGACCAGACATGACTGAAGTGACCGAGCATGCACTCTGACAAATAATACTTACCAAGTCCCTACTAAGTGCCAGGTATTAGTTAAGTGTCTTGTACCATTTATCAATATCATGTCTTGTATCATTTTCTGTCTCCACAGTGACTAGAAGTTTGTCCTGTCATTATCCCTGCTTTATCCATAAGGGAAATGGGGTACAGAAACGATTAATATGGTACCCAGAGGCACATGGTTAGAAAGTGGAGGCGCTCAGCTTTGAACCCAGGCAGTCGGGAGCCAGAGCTCCTGCAGCCCACCATTGCTCCCTCCTGGTCCCAGTGAACGACACTGTGGCTTCCAGGGCAGGAGTCCTCAACCTGAGCAAGCACACAGGTCACCTGGACTGGCTTGTTAGACAAAGACTGTCAGAGACTACCTCCAGAGTTCTGACTCCAGGTCTGGGGTGAGGCCCAAGAACCTGCATTTCTAAAAACCTCCTGTGTCATGCTGATGCTACTATTTTGGGGTCACACTTTAAGAGCCATTGGTTAACCATATTTCAGAGCTTGAGTCAGAATCACAGAAAAGTGGTTTGGGTCCCAGATCTACCACATGGTAGCTCTGTGACATCCAGCTAGTCACTCAATCCCTCCTAGCTTCGGTATCCTTATCTTGCTCAGTAGGGGTCTAAGTCATTATAATCTTATTGACTATATAAATAGTCATTAAAAGGATGCAGTTAATAAAACCCATCTCCTAGTGCTGTGATGGAGATTAAATAAAATACCAAGTATAAAGCACCTAGTAAGTAGCCTGGAACAGAATAATAGCTCTCACATGGTGGTAAATAAATAAACTTGTCACAAAATTATTAAGTCTTCCTGTGTACACAGCGTGGGGAGACAGAGAGAGATTACGCCACATTTCCTGTCTGGGACAAGTCAATTTAAGGACTGAAAAATGTCCAAGAAGCAGCACAGATGCCTGTACAGATGTACACACAGTCACCAGGACACACATACACACTCATGTACACATACATACACCCACACATACAAATAGTACAAATGCAAAGTCAGCCAATGCTGTGTCCACCCAGGAGTCTGCAGAGCACTAAAGAGAGCCCTGGAGAACGAGCACCAACTTCCACAGGGACATTCACGAAGACAGGACCATCTCCACGGGCTCCTACAGTATCCAGGCATGCAACTACTGTTCTTACTTATTTTTTTAAAGAGAAAGACTGAGTGCCGACTCTGGATCAGGTAATCCCCATCTGGCTGGAGGCTGAGCACCATGCATCTCCTTTCAACGGGCAGGCAAACAGATCTGAGATGCTTAAGCAATTTGCCTTAAGTCTCACAGTGTGTGTGTGTGTGTGTGTGTGTGTGGTGGTGTTTGTGTGTGGTGCTGTGTGTGTTGCTGTTTGTGTGTGTGTGTGTGTGTGTGTGGTGTTGTGTGCGTGTACGTGTGGTGCTGTGTGTTGGGGCTGAGAGCGGGGTGAGCAGGAAGGCTTGTCTTCTTTTCCTTAAACCCCAGGGAGTGATCCTGTCACTCTGCCACACGATTTCGTCTAGTGCAGTGTTAGCCAGCTGAGCTCTGAAACTTCAAATTCACAATCCCCTGGCTTTAAAGCACGTCCCCCGAGGAAGGCAGAAAAGATGTAAATGCATGTACCAAAATGAGCTTGGAACATCTGAAGCAAACTGGGCGAGTTCCAGGGCATCTTGATGAGACACTGTCTGGAGCCCCTGGGACAGCTGCCTCCTTTGATGACTCCCACCCCGGCTCCCTCTGCAACCACCCGTGCCTCTCCGCCGCCCTCCTCAGAACACACGGGCTCTCTGGCGGCTCATCTGAGCAATGATGAGCTGAGGGCAGGTTGCTCTTCTCCCCAGATCCACCCAGAACACCCTTGTGCCTCTGAAAGACAAGAGCCAGCTGTATCTCTCTTTGGCAAATAATTCATTGTGTGAGAGAAGAGGGGATGTACTTCTCCCTGGATGCAGGAACAACTCATTTGGGCCCCCAATCTGTTCCCCAGACACATCCGCTAGTCACTGAAGAGATGCAGAATGAGGGGGTTCAAGGATACTTGATGTCTCTTTAAGAACAGTTATGCTCCATTTACTCAGATGCCAGACTTCTAGTAACTTAACCAAAATTTAGTCCTGAAATTAGATAAATGAGAAGGCCTTAGATAGCGAGGAATGGCTTTCCAAAAGCCCCTTAAACACACATACACACTTTCTCTCACTCACTCATTTTAGAACTCAGCGGGCTCTAACTTTGTACATGTTTCTAATAAGTCTGCTTATGTGGTTTCCAACCTATAGGAGACAGTTAGAAAGGTGCCATTTATTGGTTGGCCCAGGGAAGGTGATAAAGCAGATCACTTGCTAGTTCAATGAAAGATCCAAATACAAAGAACCAGGAACCCTGTCCTCCAAAGCAATCACACAAACTACCAGCGGTAAAGAAATACACAAATGACAGTCTCGGGGAAGGAAATTTTGCAATTGGTGTTAATATCGGCCCAAGAGAGAGAGCTGGCAGGCAGCAGGGTGAGGAGTATGCAAGCCTGGCTGAGCCGGTACCCACAGGCCTTGGAACAGCATCTCCGACTCAGGAAGTAAGATCTACTTCCTGTGAGGTTGTGGTTTGGAACGGAATTATCAGGAGAAGAGATGAGTCACCAAGGAACAGAGGGGCATGCCCTGCATGTACTACAAATCTGAGCCTCCCGTAAGGCCAGTTAATGTTTTCCCTGGCAAAAGAATGCTAGTCAGTCCGCAGCTTCATGAACGTGTACCCGGAAGAATATCTTTGCACTTATATGGATAGGAGCTCTTTTAAATATGCCTAGAAACAGCAGCCCAAGTTGGGGAACGTGGCTTCCTTGGCATTGCTCAGATCTCTGGATTCTTAGAGTCCCTTTTGTCTTGTCCAAGTATTCCTCTGAGAGGGTATGAACCTCCGTTCCCTGCTATGGGTATGAGATCCGGGACATTTCATTTGTTTATTTTCATTGCTGCTTGTTAGTTCTGAATCCTGGCAAAGGCGGACTGCCCAGACCCCAACGGAATCAAGTTGATGATTGTGAGATGAAGAGAAACAAACAACTGTGTGAGTGCTCAGCCTGGGGAACGCGAGGCTAACTTCAGAAGGTTGGGACTAGAGCGCCTTAAAATTCTACACTTCTAAGTCAGGTATTCTGTGGTTCTCTGATTCAGACACCACCAAGTGAGAGAAAACTCTGGCATCAGTTTAAGGGAAACCTGAGTTTAAAGAACACTGGTTCTTCTTTCCTACTGTCTTCCTGCCTCCTGTTGTATTACAGAACTTGAGAATCACATAAGCAGCCATGTTTCCGGCTTTGTTTTGGCCACTGGGAAGCCTACGTGAAAATCTGGATGACATTTCATGTGAAATGTTCATGTAGTGACTGTTGCTTTTGTGTGAGTAGAACCTTTTTTCCATAAAGGATAACAGACTCATTTTCCCAAGCATATAGGCAATAGAGTGAGACTGGTTTGATCATAATAAAAATCCCCTAGCAAGAGAGATTTGTCCAAGTATGTTCCTGTGACCCAAGCTGGGCCAATCAGAGTCCTGTTCCAAGATTTTTCTACCAGAAGAGGTGGAGAAATGCATGCTTTCCTGTAAGCCATACCACCACACCCCCTTTACATGGTACACAGAGAAACAAAGATGAGACACCTACAGAGAGGGTTCTGACAGTACTCGGGAGCTAATTCTGGTCAGCCTCAAGGCCACTTCCACCACTCCTCACTCCTGCAGTAAATTTCAATACAGCAGTGACTTCCATGTTGGTCTTCAAGTCACTCCACACTGGATTTCCAGCACTTGCAACCAGAACCTGAAGACAGGGTCTCTCACCCGGATCTTTTCCCTGGCTTTCCTATTTTCCCTTCAGCTTGATTCCTTCAATTATTTTCTCTTTTCCTGTTGTATTACATATAATTTTCTAAACTGCCTCCAATTCTTTGTGAAGAGCAGCCGAGTATAAACATGTATGTCGTATCAGATAATTTCAAATACAGTATTTTCTCTCTCTGTCACAACTGTTGATAATGCTTGTCTGTGACATTAAGGAAAGGTTAACCTGGTTTCTATATTTTCTGCTTCAAAAAGCAAAGAGGAATGTGATACATTAAATAATGGTCTCCCTTTAAACAAACAGGTACCCAATGGGGGAAACACTGTCTCAGTTATCTGGAGAATTCACCTACAAGGAAAAGCACGCACCCTAACTTGACCAGACACATGCAATATCACCATATTAAAAAGGTATTAAAAGGTGACAACTCCTAGGACAACCCAAAGTGTCTTGGTAGCTGTTATTTTAGTATTGGTAGTTGGTATCTTTTTGAGAAATGATTCTCTCGGCTACAGAGACTTCCTAAAGCATAACCATCTTTCATCCCAGACTCTAATTTCCTGGAGACCATTGTGTATGATGATTTTGTGTGTGTGCCTCTATGTACTTTGCCTAGTCAAATACACCCCTCTGTGCAATGATGTCTTCCTTGATAGAGGAAAGTAAATGATAACAGGACCCATTTCTTTGGTGAGCAAAGGCTTAAAATACAAAACCTTCTGGTTTTTAGTTTAAATTACATTCTTTTATAAAGAAGTCATCTCGGAGGTGTACTTATTCTGAAAGGGAATGCTGCAACTGAGCCAACCCGCTAATGGGCATGCAGTGATGAGATTGTCACACCCACAGGGTACCTGCTGAGCCTGGTGATAGGGGGTATTTAATGAGGCTGAAGAGGAAAGAAAGGTTATGGTGGCTGTATTTGTCCAGTGGATAATCTAGTTTGGGCATAATCCTCCAAATGGATTAACTGTTCCCTCAGAAGAAGATTTAAAATGCCCCTCCTTAAGCCACAGTGGTCAGAATAAATGGACCCCATCCTCTCCCAACACATTCACCACCACCACCGCCAGGACCATGGGAGGGACAGTGATGTCCCTCTGAAGACACCAGAAGTGCATCCAGTAGTAGGTACAGCATCTTGGCAAACAGAAATTAATGGGGATACCTCCTTACTAATGCAGTCTGACTTCAGACTGAAGGACAAGGAGTCTGGGGGTGCTCAGTGCTCATGGCATAGAGTGATACACGTGAATGTGCACACACGCATTACACGCACACTGGCTTTCTCCAAGTGAGCCAGACCTTTCCCACCAAACACAGTGGCTGAAGGTTTCTATGAGCATCTCTGGGAGGAGGAAGGAGAGGTCAAGATTAGAACTCCCTGTCTGTCTAGATCCAGGAGCCCTGTATTTAATTATACCCATTCTCATTCCAAATAAGAGTTAAAGATGCTTTGTCTCTACATGTGTGCCTTTTACAAAGTTCTCAGTACGGAATATAGGTTCAGTCACGCTTAATAATACAAACCATCACAACAAGTGAGGGGAAGAACATGGCTTCGGCATCCAGACCAGCCAGTTCTGTTCTTTGCCTTCCTGCGCAACCTTGACAAGTGCCTTAACCTTTAAAAGGTTTCGAGTTCTTCACATTTAAAATAGAGATATTAACACTACCCATTAGAGTTGTGAGGATTTATGAGATTAGATGTATGAAAGGGGCTTGGTTCAATGCCTGGCACATTTAAATGTTCAATAAATGCTAGCTATGATTATTTTATTATCATCATAATGATTATTAGTATCATTACTAGGATTATCATGTTCATAAATTCCTTGAAGGATTGTACTCCTCTTATAGATATTGAGGTAGGAAGGATGGAAAGAGTAAAGATGGGAGAGAAGGCAGAAAGGACAGAAAAAAGTATGGAAGGAAGGATGGAAGGAATGAAGGGAGGGAGGGAGGGAAGAACTAATGTTTTAATTGGGATTGTTATGACCAGTGCATTTTCTTGGCAAAACTCTATTAGTCTTTGCCCTGCTTCATTCCGTATTCCAAGGCCAAATTTGCCTGTTACTCCAGGTGTTTCTTGACTTCCTACTTTTGCATTCCAGTCCCCTATAATGAAAAGGACATCTTTTTTGGGTGTTAGTTCTAAAGGGTCTTGTAGGTCTTCATAGAACCATTCAGCTTCAGCTTCTTCAGCGTTACTGGTTGGGACATAGACTTGGATTACTGTGATATTGAATGGTTTGCCTTGGAAACGAACAGAGATCATTCTGTCGTTTTTGAGATTGCATCCAAGTACTGCATTTTGGACTCTTTTGTTGACCATGATGGCTACTCCATTTCTTCTGAGGGATTCCTGCCCGCAGTAGTAGATATAATGGTCATCTGAGTTAAATTCACCCATTCCAGTCCATTTCAGTTCGCTGATTCCTAGAATGTCGACATTCACTCTTGCCATCTCTTGTTTGACCACTTCCAATTTGCCTTGATTCATGGACCTGACATTCCAGGTTCCTATGCAATATTGCTCTTTACAGCATTGGACCTTGCTTCTATCACCAGTCACATCCACAGCTGGGTATTGTTTTTGCTTTGGCTCCATCCCTTCATTCTTTCTGGAGTTATTTGTCCACTGATCTCCAGTAGCATATTGGGCACCTACTGACCTGGGGAGTTTCTCTTTCAGTATCCTATCATTTTGCCTATTCATACTGTTCGTGGGGTTCTCAAGGCAAGAATACTGAAGTGGTTTGCCATTCCCTTCTCCAGTGGACCACATTCTGTCAAATCTCTCCACCATGACCCGCCCATCTTGGGTTGCCCCACGGGCATGGCTTAGTTTCATTGAGTTAGACAAGGCTGTGATCCTAGTGTGATTAGATTGACTAGTTTTCTGTGAGTATGGTTTCAGTGTGTTCGCCCTCTGATGCCCTCTTGCAACACCTACCATCTTACTTGGATTTCTCTTACCTTGGGCGTGGGGTATCTCTTCACGGCTGCTCCAGCAAAGTGCAGCCATTTCTTCCAACAACACAAGAGAAGACTCTATACATAGACATCACCAGATGGCCAACACTGAAATCAGATTGATTATATTCTTTGCAGCCAAAGATGGAGAAGCTCTATACAGTCAGCAAAAACAAGACCAGGAGCTGACTGTGGCTCAGACCATGAACTCCTTATTGCCAAATTCAGACTTAAATTGAAGAAAGTAGGGAAAACCACTAGACCATTCAGGTATGACTTAAATCAAATCCCTTATGATTACAGAGTGGAAGTGAGAAATAGATTTAAGGGCCTAGATCTGATAGATAGAGTGCCTGATGAACTATGGAATGAGGTTCATGACATTGTACAGGAGACAGGGATCAAGACCATCCCCATGGAAAAGAAATGCAAAAAAGCAAAATGGCTGTCTGGGGAGGTCTTACAAATAGCTATGAAAAGAAGAGAAGTGAAAAGCAAAGGAGAAAAGGAAATACATAAACATCTGAATGCAGAGTTTTAAAGAATAGCAAGAAGAGATAAGAAAGCCTTCTTCAGTGATCAATGCAAAGATATAGAGGCAAACAACAGAATGGCAAAGACTAGGGGTCTCTTCAAGAAAATCAGAGATACCAAGGGAACATTTCATGCAAAAATGGGCTCAATAAAGGACAGAAATGGTATGGACCTAAAAGAAGCAGAAGATATTAAGAAGAGATGGCAAGAATACACAGAAGAACTGTACAAAAAAGATCTACACAACCCAGATAATCATGATGGTGTGATCACTGACCTACAGCCAGACATCCTGGAATGTGAAGTCAAGTGGGCCTTAGAAAGCATCACTATGAACAAAGCTAGTGGAGGTGATGGAATTCCAGTTGAGCTATTCCAAATCCCGAAAGATGATGCTATGAAAGTGCTGCACCCAATATGCCAGCAAATTTGGAAAACTCAGCAGTGGTCACAGGACTGGAAAAGGTCAGTTTTCATTCCAATCCCAAAGAAAGGCAATGCCAAAGAATGCTCAAACTACCACACAATTGAACTCATCTCACACGCTAGTAAAATAATGCTCAAAATTCTCCAAGCCAGGCTTCAGCAATATGTGAACCGTGAACTTCCTGATGTTCACGCTGGTTTTAGAAAAGGCAGAGGAACGAGAGATCAAATTGCCAACATCCACTGGAGCATGGAAAAAGCAAGAGAGTTCCAGAAAAACATCTATTTCTGCTTTATTGACTATGCCAAAGCCTTTGACTTGTGTGGATCACAATAAACTGTGGAAAATTCTGAAAGAGACGGGAATACCAGACCACCTGATCTGCCTCTTGAGAAATTTGTATGCAGGTCAGGAAGCAACAGTTAGAACTGGACATGGAACAACAGACTGGTTCCAAATAGGAAAAGGAGTTCGTCAAGGCTGTATATTGTCACCCTGTTTATTTAACTTATATGCAGAGTACATCATGAGAAACGCTGGACTGGAAGAAACACAAGCTGGAATCAAGATTGCCGGGAGAAATATCAATAACCTCAGATATGCAGATGACACCACCCTTATGGCAGAAAGTGAAGAGGAACTCAAAAGCCTCTTGATGAAAGTGAAAGTGGAGAGTGAAAAAGTTGGCTTAAAGCTCAACATTCAGAAAACAAAGATCATGGCATCAGGTCCCATCGCTTCATGGGAAATAGATGGGGAAACAGTGGAAACAGTGTCAGACTTTATTTTTCTGGGCTCCAAAATCACTACAGATGGTGACTGCAGCCATGAAATTAAAAGACGCTTACTCCTTGGAAGAAAAGTTATGACCAACCTAGATAGCATATTCAAAAGCAGAGACATTACTTTGCCAACAAAGGTTCGTCTAGTCAAGGCTATGGTTTTTCCTGTGGTCATGTATGGATGTGAGAGTTGGACTGTGAAGAAGGCTGAGCTCATACAGGGGTGAGCAGAGTACCTTCCAGTGAGAAGGAAAAGGAAATGCAAGGGCCGTAAGATGAGGGGGAAGTTGGCATGGCTGAGGAACTGCAGCAGGTAGGCGAGTAGACAGGGTTCAACTCCAGTGTCGTCTCCTTATAGATCCCCACCGCTAACCGTCTGTCGTATCACCAGTAACCCTCTACCATATCACCATATTTACTCCCTTGAGAGCATGTATCACAATCAAAAATCACCTTGCTTGGGTATTCCTTGTCCAGGCTTATCATCTGTCGCTCTCCCATGGTCTCCACGGGCCATGTCTGTCTTGCTGCATTCCATAATGCTGCATCCCCAGCACCAAGAGTGAGGTCAGGCAGCAGACAGGTGCACCAGAAGTCTCTGTTGTTTGGGTGCATGAATCTTAGGGTGTAATATGACAGCCCAGACCTCTCCTGTCATTAACCATCCATGGTCAATGCTGTAGCCTGGCCACCAATGCTTCAACCTGACTGGGGCAAAACACAACCAGCCAGGCAAGCAAGCTGTCAACTCGTAATAAGTCCATTCTCAGTATGGCTACATGATGAAACTTAGAACATATGAAAAAAAAGTGAAAGTGTTAGTCACTCGGTCGTGTCTGACACTTTGTGACCGCATGGACTATAGCCCACCAGCCTCTTCTGTCCATGGAATTCTCCAGACAAAAATACTGAAGTGGATAGCCATTCTCTCCTCCTGGGAATCTTCTCCACCCAGGGATCAAACATGGGTCTCCCACATTGCAGGCAGATTCTTTACCATTTGAGCCACCAGGGAAGCCCTAAGAACATATGGCTGGGGGAAAAAGAAGCAGAAGATTACGTACATGCTGTTTAAGGACAAAAGGGCACGGCATGCAGGATACAGAAGCAAGAATTCAGCTTCTTTTCTAACTCGCGCAAAGAACAGAGGACCTTCATTTCCCATGTCACACTGAAGGTAATGCCATCAAATTCGAAGAGTGGAATAAGGCCACTACCTGCTAACTTACAGATGATGTCCAGAAGGGGATTTGAACACAGTTTCTTCCATGGACACTGCATCATTTGGAATGGTCTTTAAAAATAGTTTTAGATATGCACTGACGTTGTTTGATATTGCCACGCTGAATTCCTTTTGATACTACATAATATTCACAAAAGAACCCTTTAAAGCTCGATTTTAATGCCTGAGATGCCTGTTTGCAAACCAGCTTCAATTCTATTCTGAGTCAAAAAAGAAAAACTTCTATGAGAATTCAGGACCTGAGAAATATGGTTCCGAGTCACACAAATGAGCTGTAAAAATGGAAAACATGTGGGGTAAATAATATACCCTGTGGACAAGACAAAATATGTGAAAAACTTATATCTCTACTTTTGTTTTTGCTGTGCAGTTTACACAAATCACTGCCTAAGCATTAATATTTATACTCTGAAGCAGTTTTTTTTTCCTACCATGCCCATCAAACTGTCACATAATCAGGGTAGTCAGTATATCACATAGCACAGGGGAGAGCAACTTGCTGGCCTCAGTTCCTGTAAATATTTTTCTTTTGTGCTGGATTAAGATTATTCTCATGGTAGGGGTCCTTGCAGAAGTGAAGTTTGCCAGCATATTTTATGATTTTAAAAAATATGGACACTTCAAGTTTCCACAAAGTTGGTGTTAATGTTCTGCCCGGGAGAGACCTTTCTGACCTAGCCCCTGAAGTTTTTGAGGTTAGTTCATCCTGCATTTATTTTTAAGCTAAAGAGAGGTCCATTTTCTGCAGAGAGAGATTTTTCTTGGCAGAAAACACAAAATACCAAATTCATTCTTGGGTTATGGCTTATTTGAAAGTACCCCTGCTGTTTCTTAAACTTCCTGACAGAGACGCCTGCTCTCTCTCTGCTCCCTGTTCAAATAATCGTAGGAACTGCTTAACATCTCAGAACAGAGGTAAAGCTCTTTTGGCTTGATGTCCACAAGCCTGCACGCTCTGACCTCAACCTTCCTGCACTGTAAGATGTGTGTCTCTGTGCTTTCCTTTGTGGGAGGGGCCTGTGTGGCAGAAAGAGTGAGAAAGGGCTGTAGTCAGGTGGGTCTGGCTTTGCAGCTTGCTTTCTGTTCTTGAGTCTCTGCTTGACTCTGCCTAGTCTAGCAAAATGGTTAAGGGTTCTGGCTCTAGAAAAAGGCTGTCTGAATATAAATCCTTGCTCTTATGCTTTCTTGTTCTATGGGACTTAGCACAAGCAATGTGATTTTTCCAAGTTTCAGTAACCTGTAAAATGGGGATGAAGACAAGTATTGGTTTTCACAGCCTGTTGTGAAGAGTACGTGCATATAAGATAACTATTGCTGTATATCAACTTACCAATGGCATTTTTCACGGATCTAGAACAAAACATTTACAACTTGTATGGAACAACAAAAGGCCCCAAATAGACTCCTTGGCAACCTTGAGTAAGGAAAATGGAGCTTAAGGAATCAGGCTCCCTGACTTAAGACTATACTACAAAGCGATAGTAATCCAGACAGAATGGTACAGACACAAAAATGGAAATATAGATCAATGAAACAACAGAAAGGCCAGAGATAAACTTACAATATATTTTAAAAATACACATAGCTTGTAGACTTTTTTTACTGACTAAATTTTGTGGGTGCTGATTCCTTCAGCCCAGATTTTTTTGATCTCGCTGATCTTTGTCTCCAGAAATACAGACCCTGCATGTGACTTTGGCAAGTGTGGGAACTGGCTGTGTTGCTGCCTCTCAGACTAGTAATTCTGCCCACCATAGTGAACTCCTCCCCACCATCATCAGGTATATGAGTTTATGAATATTCTGCCAGGGCCCACATAGAAGTTTCTCACCTAATTGATGCTTATTCAGGGGAATAAGTGGAGAAGGCAATGGCAACCCACTCCAGTGGTCTTGCCTGGAAAATCCCATGGATGGAGGAGGCTGGTAGGCTGCAGTCCATGGGGTCGCAAAGAGTCGGACACGACTGAGCGACTACACTTTCACTTTTCACTTTCATGCGTTGGAGAAGGAAATGGCAACCCACTCCAGTGTTCTTGCCTGGAGAATCCCAGGCACAACAGAGCCTGGTGGGATGCAGTCTATGGGGCCGCACAGAGTTGGACATGACTGAAGCGACTTAGCAGCAGCAGTAGCAGCATTGCTGTATAACAAACTAACAAAACTCAATGGCTTCAAATAGAAACCCTTTATTATTGCTCATGAGCCCACAAGGTTAGCTGGGCAGTTCTGTCTTAGCTGGGCTCACATATGCTTGATTGTTATGCTACAAGATGGGTAGGAAGCTTTGCTGGTCTTGGCTGTGTCCTTTCATACCCTCTCATGTCCTTTGCTTCCACAAGGACCCTGACCATGAAAATAATCTTAATCCAGCACAATAGAAAAATATTTACAGGAACTGGGGCCAGCAAGTTGCTCTCCCCTGTGCTATGTGAGAGATTACTCAAGGTTGGTCTAGTGTGGTGTTGGCGGGAACAACTGGGTTCTCTTCTTCATGGTGTCTTATTTCCCAGCAGGCTCTCCTGGACTGGTTCTCATAGTAGATGGACCAAATAGAGAGAATGAAAGGGGAGCCCTGAGAAGGAAAGTGGTAAGGGCAGAGAAAGTGACTCAAAACCTACTGAGTCCTTGGCTCTGACTGAGTATAACATCACTTCTGCCACAGAGCAAACCCAAAGTCAAAGAGAAGGGGGTCTGAGACTTACAGAAAGGGACCTGGCTAAGGGGAGGCCAATAACTGGGGCCGGCATTTATGATCAACCCAGGACAAAGTGTAAAGTACTTAGCATGAACATAACCATATAGCAACTGCTTAATAAAAGTTAGCTATAATGACAGATTGAATATTGCCAGATAGTATCATTGTGAGGATTAAAACTCAAAGAGACAGCTATGAGTACACTGGCATTATTTACCATGGAACGTGCCATTGAACACTGGTAGTCACACTGCCTGTATTCTAGACCAGCAGGACTCTATCTTCTGTTCTTTTCAGGTATCTTTGCTGTGGATGTTTCTATAGCTGAGGATGCTCTTTCTGTGTCTTCAAGATCTCGTTCCTGATTGATCCCACTCCCCAATGAGACTGTCCTTCCAATGACTCTAGAGAGTCCTGTGTGTTCACATTGTGTCATCAGGCCCCTTTCTCCTTAGACTTTGGTTATTGATGTTGGTGCAATATCTCCCTGATGATTCTACCGGTTCCTTGACAGCAGAGACTGTTTAGGAATCGTATGTTTATTTCTTTCTATACTTGTTGCTGTTGTTGTTCAGTTGCTAACTCATGTCCAACCTTTTTCGACCCCAAGGACTGCAGCACACTAGGCTTCCCTGTCCTTCACCATCTCCCAGAGTTTGCCCATATTCATGTTCATTGTATTGGTGATGCTCCCTAATGCTGCCCCCTTCACTTAAGTGCTAGACAAATTTGGGAGTTGGGGCAGTTGAGAGTGAGTGAGGGAGAAAATAAAATCTTATTTTATTTTCTGACTTTAGGAATAGTGGTTAATTTTTTAATATATTATATTATTTTTGCACCAATAACTCCACGGTTTACTTGCATAGATAGAAAGACATAATTAAGTTCTATACTTTATTTTCTCTCAGTTTGGTCTGCTGTTTATGTTTAAAACGTTACCATTAGAACTTCGTTCCTTGTGCTTAAGGCATGATTACTCCTTAAAATGGCTCATCTATAAATTACTTTTATGGTAATTGATGCAGTGTTTCAGACGAGGTGTTTACATATACTAATTTATGCCTAATAACTCTCTTCTGCAGATGTCAGCTCTTCCCTTAATCCTGCTGTTTTCCGCAGTCTTAACCTGATTCCACTGATATCTGTGGGACATGGTAACTGGTTTCATTCCCCAGAAATCATTACTTTATGTCCAAAGCCCTGGAGACTCATGTCTGTATTACCTGCACCTTTAGAAAGGAGAGATGCACCATGGCTTTGCACCCTCATAGAAAGGCAGGCTGAGTCTCAAAATTCACTTTCAATGTGTCCCTTCTCCTCTGTTCAGGCAGCCAACCTGCTGCTCTCAGCTTCTTTTCTCCCAGATGGCAAGCTTGCCCAAACTTCACTGTTTTTTATGCCTTTCACTTCTTTACTTTTCTCCAAAGTCAAAATTAAACCAACACCCACCCTGAGGGTAGGAGGTAGAACCAGTCGCCAGTGACATATTACTTTCTTGTCATTCTACAGGCCAAATTTTCATGCTTGCAAAACCATTCATTTCCAGGCTGTCAGAGAGCCTTGTATTATGCTTTCTGGTTTGGGGTGGTGGTGGTGTCATGCTGGTGTTAATTCAGGGGTTTATTTTCTAATATCGATGTTAGATTTACTTTACCTCTGCCAACGTCTATGAAGGAAAGACAGTGGATAAATACAAAGCATCATTATTAACTATTATTATGCTGACATGTAAAACATAATGCACTCCTGACAGCTTGGTTGAGTGGAATCAGATGATGTTTATATATTTCAGACCAGTTCTTAGTACCTGTGATTTTTGCTCATGCTTTTGAAATTTTCAACATTTAGAACCCTAATGAAGCAGGCAAACTATTCTGGGGAGGCAGAGCGTGGCAGGGTGGAAACTTCGTGGGCTTATGTAGATCATGTTTAAATTCTACTCTCCAACGGAGAAGGCAATGGCACCCCACTCCAGTACTCTTGCCTGGAAAATCCATGGACGGAGGAGCCTGGTGGGCTGCAGTCCATGGGATCGCTGAGAGTCAGACACGACTGAGCGACTTCCCCTTCACTTTTCACTTTCATGCTTTGGAGAAGGAAATGGCAACCCACTCCAGTGTTCTTGCCTGGAGAATCCCAGGGACGGGGGAGCCTGGTGGGCTGCCGTCTATGGGGTCGCACAGAGTTGGACACGACTGAAGCGACTTAGCAGCAGCAGCAGCAGCAAGCACTGGCTAGAGAGGGTTTGTCTAAGAGGCAGTCTCTGCAGAAAGAGTGGGCTCTTCCAGTGATTGTGGTCCCAGAAGTGCTAAAAGGAAATAGCTGTTAAAAAACACAATTATGAACTTAGTCTGCATAGTAAAGTCAAAGAAGAAGAGGAGAGATAGATGAGCCACCTTCCATAAAAAGGACTGCGCTGAGGTTTCTATGCTGCCCTGGGGTACTGTGTGTGAATGCAGCACTCAGAGAGCCCAGCATTTCCCCAGGAGGAGTGAAGGCGTTGAGAAATTCAGGGTGGAGGAGAGATCCGAGCAACACGATGAGGGTAGAAGAGTGGCTGCCTTCAGTCATGTGAAGGGTAGGAGATGAAAAGATGAAAATGTGATAGCATTGTTCTTCTCTTCCACAAGGGGGACCAGAACCAGTGGGAAGGTTGTTCCATAGAATTAACTGGGATGCCCAAAAAGAAATTTCTAGAGATGAGACTAATTCAACAATGAGTGCACCTACCTGAAAATACTGGGGTCATTCTCTACCGAATATTGAATGGAGATGGTATTACTCATCATCTCAGCGATGAGCAGTGAAAACTACCAAACTCGGGTGCATGTGAGCACAGATGATTCAGAAAACTCTGATATTTCATGAGTTCAGTGGGGGAAGATCTAGAAGGGGTTGAGTCCAGAGCTAGGGCTTCAGTGAAGTTTAAGGATTGACAGCTGGAGGACATGTGAGACGAAAGCAGCAGCAAAAGCAAAGATTATGAGTGAGAATGAGTTTTCCAGTGAGCATGAGGACAGTGATGAAACCAAGCTTGTGCGGAAGGCAGAGCTGGAGGGGATGGTGGGAGATAAGACTTGGTGCAGAGCATGGGCCTCGAGCATCCAGGACACCCTTAGATCTGTTCTTGATTCTACAGGTAATAGAGAACCCTTGACAACTTCTGAATTAGTAGGTTGGGAGAGGTTGGCAAAAAAAAAAAAAAAAAAATATATATATATATATATATATATATATATACACACACGTGGTACAGTATTTAATTTAAGGAAGATAAGTCAGTTGTAGAATGAACTGAAATGTGAAATGTGACAGAAAGATAAAATGTTGAATGACATGAACTGAAGATGCAATGCTCATGTCCCTCCCACCAGAAGAGGTGGTGGTGACTCTTTACAATACACGGTGTTAGTCTATTTTCCACATCTGTCCTTCATGCCACAAACTTGCAGTTGGCAGAGCCTCTCTTCCACTTATCACTCTATCTGGCCCTTAGAAGGTGCTTAATTTTTGATTATGAAAGAAACAGTCCAGTTACAGTATAAAATGAGAAGAGTATATGCATCTGGCAAGGACTAGCATGCATGAAAATAGGGAGAGATAATTTTAGAATTATGGATATAACATTTGAAGAGACTCCTGTGAGTGGTTCTGATCTGGTGATGGGAACTATCTCCACCTTTAACCCACATTTATTTATTCACAAACTATTTGAGCCCTCCTCTTTCCAGAAAAGGGTACGAGACGCTTCGGTTTGGTTTTCTTTTACAATAAATGATTTGCCTAAAAAGGAAAAGAAATAGAATATAGTAACAAAAGAGGATGCCAAAAACAGCCTGCCTTTTAAAGGAGGACTCAACCCAGTGTAGCAGAGGTAGACAGTGGTCACAATTGTTTGCTTAGGTCAAGTCATCAGGCTTCCCTGGCAGGAAATCATAGCCAGAAAAGTGGAGCTGTAGTCAAATGGGAGCTGGAAAATTTGTGTAGCAGGTGTCTGGCTAACAAGCCACATTTTTAAGGCAGGTGGGATGGTTGGTGATGGACTACCTCATTCTACTTCTGAGAATGGAAACAAATGCTGTATCTGAAGCCGGTGACTGCTTGTCCCACTCTTCTTGGGCACCTTCAAGTTCAGGGAACCCCTGGAAGCCCAAGACCTCTATCCATTCGCCTGGCTGTGTACACCAGTGACAGACAAGCACCTCTGAAATTTAATTGTCCTTGACAGAGACCCCATTAGAAGGCTGGATCATCTACTGAGCTTCCTCTAGATTCAACTTCAAGTTTTATGTTGCATCAATATGAATCATGGTAAAATCTTTCGAATGAGCCTGCTGCTACTGCTGCTGCTGCTAAGTCACTTCACCGCATAGACGGCAGCCCACCAGGCTCCCCCACCCCTGGGATTCTCCAGGCAAGAACACTGGAGTGGGTTGCTATTTCCTTCTCCAATGCATGAAAGGGAAAAGTGAAAGTGAAGTCGCTCAGTCATGTCTGACTCTTAGCAACCCCATGGACTGCAGCCTTCCAGGCTCCTCCATCCATGGGATTTTCCAGGCAAGAGTACTGGAGTGGGTTGCCATTGCCTTCTCCGCAAATGAGCCTAGATGGAGGGATATATATTGTAGAAGGAATATGGATTTAAAGTCAGACACTCATGAGCTAAGTTTGTAACTTCCCCATTGTGGGACTATGGAAATTCTTTTAATCTCTGTGACATACAATCATCTTAATTGTTAAATAAGAATACTTTTAGTACTTGAAGTCCATAGGAGCTGTGGGACATAAGCTGATTTTTAATAGGGTTCCAATAATTATTGACTGTAATAATTAAACCTATTAATACTTATACAACATATAGGGGGAGGCACACATGCATTCAGGCTTCCCTGGTGGCTCGGACTGTAAAGAATCTACCTGCAATGCAGGAGACCCAGGTTTGATCCCTGGTCAGAAAGATCCCCTGGAGGAGGAAATGGCAACCCACTCCAGTATCCTTGCCTGGAGAATCCCATGGACAGAGGAGCCTGGTGGGCTACAGTCCATGGGGTCTCAAAGAGTCAGATTTAACTGAGCAATTAACATTAGCTCTACATGTGCATTCACTCATGTGCTCTTAAATAGCATACCCATTTTTTTTTTTTTTTACTCATTTTACAAACGGCATCTTGTGACTTGAGTGAGTTGCTAAAGGTCATACAAACAAGCAAAGACTGGAGGAGAACACAGAGCTCAGCTTTCACTATCCACAGGCTGTGCTTTTTCCAGCCCACCACTCTCCGTCAGAAGCTAAATGCCAGCCAAGGCCATAAGACTCTAGTTGTCGGATTTTCAAGTTTTCTTCATGGAGAAGATTACATTCACAGAACTTCTCCTTGAAGAGTCTAAAGTGAGTAACAGTAAACCTCATCCTGAATGAGGGAAAATCTAACAAAGAGTCATCAAACTTCTGGGACTATATCTCTTCTAGGTTTCTCGATAGAACTGATCCATTTCATCATGGTTAAAGTAAATTATTTTAGAAGCACAAAGGCAGTAACTAGTCACCAGACTTATGAATAAGCGTGTATAGGTTAATATGAACATCCGTTAATGAGTGGGATCACAGTGGAGTAGAAAAAATCAGTCTGTCTGGGTTTGAATCTATGCTTTGGAGCCTAAATGAGTTGCACAAATTAAGACAAAATTATTTAATTCCCCTGAACCTCTATTTTCTCATCAGCAAAATGGGTATACAAAACCTAATTCAAAATCTAGGTATAATATGAAACAGCTCAAACTATATATCAGGCCACCAGTGTGTATGCTCAGTTGCTAAGTCATGTCTGACTCTTGTGATCCCATGGACTATAGCCCATCAGGCTCCTCTGTCCATGGGATTTCCCAGGCAAGAATACTGGAGTGGGTTGCCATTCCCTTTTCCAAGAAATCTTCCAGACCCAGGGACTGAATCCAGGTCTCGTGCCCTGCAGGAGGATTCTTTACTAACTGAGCCACCAGGGATGCCTAGGCCACCAGTAACTGGCACATAAAAACAAAGACATTTTATTCTTCTACCTTTGAATGATGTGGTTACAAACTCTAATGCTGACAACTTTTTCTGCAGACAAAACCCAGCTGCTCTGAAGGCAGCCTTTATTAGGAAGTCAAGTCCAATCACCTATTTTCCATTGATTTGGAAAGGAAAGCACCAATGATAACCCAGGCTACTCAATATCTTCGGTATTTCTGGTGTCAAGGGCTAGCCAGGGCTGTGATTGATAATGTTGGTGAGAAGTCTCCCATTGTATTCTTCACTTTTCAAACCAAGACCACAAGAGCCAAACAAATCAATTAATTAATAAGCAAGAAGAGAAGGAAATGATGGCCTGGACATCCTACGAGACCCAGGAGGCCAGGGCAGCTCTGAGCCCCAGGGCTGGTGCAATGGGCAGACAGCAGCACCGTGCATTGCGTGAGCGTGCTTTGATGCTGGCTCAGTGAACTGGGCTGTGGTTTTTCTGCATCACTGAAGTCGCATCAGAGTTTGACAAATCCCTTTATATCCCTCACTGAAAGTGGACTCATAAACATCACCCCCTTTGAAGGGAATTTTAAAGATAGCCCTTTTTTGTGTTCACACATCAAAGCAAGATGACATTCCCCTTGTTCTTATGTGAACTGTTATTAGCCTCACAAACTAAGCCTGTGGAAGGTCTTAGTGGGGAAATTAACATTTCATTTTCAGGAGGCAAGAAAACGACAGCTTTGGCAGTCATATAGGTTCACTGCCTGGAAGGTAAGTAGGCCTTGGATCTCTTTTATTGCCGGGTCTGCCAGGGCTCCGCAAAACTGATTTTAAGTTAATATTGGGGGAATCTGGAAGACTTTGCCCAACCCCTAATGGATTGAGCACTAAAATCGCAGAAGCTCTTCCTCTGCTTGAGATTCTGCTCATCTCATGAAAGAAGCATGAAACATCTGGACATGATGGGATAAAAACAGGCATTAGGATTTTGGGGTACCCTATGCAATGAAGATGTCCCAAATCCCTCGGTTGGCTGACATGATGCAAGTAGCTTCGCCTCTGTGGGCCTCACTTCTTTTTTCTATACACAGTGGGACTGCTGACCGCATCTTTCTAATGCCTCAGGAGTCACATACAGCAGGGCTAAGAAAGATCCAGTTTCCCCTGTGGTGAAAAGGGGTTATAGACTGAACTGTGTTCCCCTAAAATTCACCCATTGAAGTCCTACCCCATCACCTCTGAATGTGATCTGATTTGGAGATAAGGCCTTCACAGATGTCATCACGTTAAAATGAAGTCATGAGGGTGGACCCTAATCCAATCTGACTGGTATCCTTGTGTTCCAAATCCTTGGAATTTGGACAGAGATGCATATAGAGGGCAGGCTTCCAGGTGACTCAGCAGTAAAGAATCTGCCTGCCAGTGCAGGAGAGGCAGAAGAAGCAGGTTCCATCCCTGGGTCGGGAAGATCCTCTGGAGGAGGAAGTGGCTACCCACTGCAGAATTCTTGCCTGGAGAATCCCAAGGACAGAGGAGCCTGGCAGGCTACAGTCCATATGGGGTTGCGGAGAGTCAGACACAACTGAGCACGCAGCACACAGACTGCAGACAATGGGCGGAAGGGAGACGGTGATGGAGACACAGGATATCAGGGATATCCCTGGTGATGGAGACCAGGGATAAACCCGAGAGAGGCCTGCAGCAGCCCTTCCCTCACAGACCGTAGAGAGAGCCCAGCTTGCTGACACAGTGACTTTGGACATCAAGCTTCCAGAAAAGAAAGACAATACATTTCTGTTGTGTTTAGGCCATGAAGCTTGTGGTCTTTTGTTATGATAGTGCTAACAAACTAATACAGAAGGGCTGATGGGTTCTGGCTCTCCTTCTGAAAGGGGTGACTGGGAGGGAGAGGATCTGAAGTTCAACAGCAATCTCTTTTTCCAATTGAAGTCCTCTCTAGAAATGACTGGCCCTTGCTAACACTCAGGTTAGTATCTAATTATCTCAATAACACAGTTGCCATGACAACTGAGTATAAAGTTTAGTTTCAGAATTTGAATCTAACATGCTAAAATCTCCACAGGATATTTTCTTTGACTGAGAGTAAATTAAGCAAAGCACATGCATGCATACACAACATGATCTCTCAAAAACCATTAAAAAAAGGGCCTACAGCCTCTGACTCATCTCTCAGTGTTTGAGAATATGAGACATGCGTTGCCATTAACCATCTCTGCCTTAAATTGACATTTACTCATTCAATTGGCATTTACTGAGCAACTATTATGTGCCAAGCACAGAAGGAGAACTCTTGGCAGCCTAATTGCTCATATCAGAGAAAGCTTGAGACTGTTTGAATATCTAGATTGAAAAATGACATATTTGTCTGTGGTGGATTAAGGTAAGCTCCATGAGAAGAGGGGCTGTGCTTTGTCCATCATCACGTCCTCCTCTGTGATGTAGCAGAGCTCCATGCAGCTTGTAGATGCTTAACAAACATGCAAACATGCATTGAACACATGAACGAATGGAAAAAAAAAAGAAAATTCAAAAGAACACTGAAATTGGACTAGAAATCATGAAATGCTGAAACATCTGGCTGTGGAAATGAAAACGATGTTAGCTAATATTTACTGAGTGCTTCCTTTACTTCTGGTACCAAGCACTCTGAATCAAACTATGAACCATTTTGTGTAACATTCACAATTGTTTCTGCTGGAGTGAGGCATGTGTCCATTTTATGCATGGAGAAGACAAGTCTTTGGGAGACTAGGTAAATTCCTTGGAAGAAAAGCTGTGACAAACCTCCTGGAATTCTCCAGGCAAGAATACTGGAGTGGGTTGCCCATTCCCTTCTCCAGGGGATCTTCTTCATCCAGGGATTGAACCTGGATCTCCTACATTACAAGCAAATTCTTTACCATCTGAGCCATCTGGGAAGCCTATGACAAACCTTGACAGTGTGTTAAAAAGCAGAGACATCACTGTGCCTGCAAAGGTCCGTATAGTCAAAGCTATGTTTTTTCCAGTAGCTATGTATGAAAGTTACGGCCAACCTAGATAGCATATTAAAAAGCTAAGACACTACTTTGCCAACAAAGGTCTGTCTAGTCAAGGCTATGGTTTTTCCAGTGGTCACGTATGGATGTGGGAGTTGGACTGTGAAGAAAGCTGAGTGCCGAAGAATTGATGCTTTTGAACTGTGGTGTTGGAAAAGACTCTTGAGAGTCCCTTGGACTGAAAGGAGATCCAACCAGTCCATTCTGAAGGAGATCAGCCCTGGGATTTCTTTGGAAGGAATGATACTCAAGCTGAAACTCCAGTACTTTGGCCACCTCATGCGAAGAGTTGACTCATTGGAAAAGACTGTGATGCTGGGAGGGATTGTGGGCAAGAGGAGAAGGGGACGACAGAGGATGAGATGGCTGGATGGCATCACTGACTCGATGGACATGAGTTTGAGTAAACTCCAGGAGATGGTGATGGACAGGGAGGCCTGGCATGCTGCAATTCATGGGGTTGTGAAGAGTCAGACACGACTGAGCTACTGAACTGAACTGAACTGATGTATGAATGTGAGAGTTGGATCATAAAGAAGGCTGAATGCTGAAGAATTGATGCTTTTGAAGTGTGGTGCTGTAGAAGACTCTTGAGAGTCCCTTAAACTGCAAGGAGATCACACCAGTCAATCCTAAAGGAAGTCAACCCCCTGAGTATTCATTGGAAGGACTGATGCTGAAGCTGAAGCTCCAATACTTTGGCCACCTGATGGGAAGAGTCAACTCATTTGAAAAGACCCTGATGCTGGGAAAGATTGAGGGTGGCAGGAGAAGGGGTGACAGAGGATGAGATGGTTGGATGGCATCACTAACTCAATGGATAAGAGTTTGAGAAAACTCCGGGAGATAGTGAAGGACAGGGAAGCTTGGCATGCTGTAGTTGCCAGCATGGGGCTGCAGAAAGTCAGGCATGACTTAGCAACGGAGCAACAACAAAATTCCTTGCGATTATACAGAAATAGACCTGCATTTAGATCCAAGTTCAAAGTTGTGCCCCTCAGACTGCTGCCCACCCTCCCATTTTCCACGGAACCCTGGGTGTGTTGCCTGCTCTCTCCAGGCTGGAAACTCCCACTGAGAAATAGGAGGGTTTGTGGCTTATATATCCTCTCTTAAATATTTTTCACTATTTTTTCATAAAAAAACAGCCCTAAGGGGCAACTTGAAGAATCCAGACATGTATTTTGTCTTTGTCCCACTTTCAGTAAACCATGGAGGGATTTTTATTCAATCTTACAAAACAGAACAGAAACAAAATATGACCACTTGGCAACATCTCCTTCCAGGAGGATAACGCGGGTCCGGATGACATCTCACTCGGCAGGATTTCAATACTGATTCCAAAAATTGCCAAGGGTCGTCATTGGTTTGCATTTACATAATTGATAAAGTATCAATTCATGTTAGTAAACGAGAAGGCTTGACCTTAACACATGGGTTATTTGGGGTTAAACGGTGTCATCCCTTGATGGAGAGTGGTCTTTTAAGGGGATTCTGCTGGACTCTGCAGATTGGTTGAGTTGCAGCAAGTTGCTGCCTTTGTAGTCCCCTTTCAGATAAGAGGGGGCTTACCTTCTGGAATTGCTAAGCAGAGTCAGACTGAAGAAAAAAGGGAGGATGCCAGTGTCCTTAACTAAAATAATGAGAGCAAGACAACTTGACCTGCCTCCATAATAGTGAGGTTTCTCAAATAAAGGAGAAATTGAAAATGATGTTGCTTTGAAACTGAGATGTGAGTGTGCTGGGGGTGGGGGTTGGGGAGGAGGAGTAGAAAATATCTGAAAAGGGCTGACCTGCTTTTAATGCATAATATAAACTTTCCTGTGAGCAACTTTCCAGGCATGGTAAACCTGGCCCACAGCCATGAGGTGTGCGTGTTCTTATTCATTTATTCATACATGTGTTCAGCGTTGCTTATCTGCTGAGCCTGACGCTGTGCTGGGCAACTGCAATGGTGGCTGAGAATGCTGAACAAAGTGTGCCAGTACCCAAAGGGCTCCAATTCTAATACAATATAGAGATGTAAATACAGCGATCAGAGAAGACCAGTGTACCAGGGGAGCATGGCAGTGAGTGCAACTAACTCAGCTTGGGGAGCTGGAGTTGGAGGCAAATTTTAAGGGAAAGGGCTCATCCATGGGACCATTCAGTGTGGGAAGCTGGAGTCAACCAGAATGTGAGGAGCAGGCAGAGGGCTCAGCATGGGAAACTAAGGCTGTGTTGGGTCCTATATAATGTCTAGTGTGACTGGAGTATAAAGCAAACATCAACCCACAGTGCTCTGCCCTACACCTTCCTAGCTTTTGTCAAACATGTAAGTCATTTGCTGCTGGTGAGTGTTTTTAATAGTATCCTCACCAGGCTGAAAGCTCTACAAAGATAGGAATTCTAACTGACTTATTCTCCGAAGCTGGGATGGCCACTGGCACACTCTGGATTGTCACTATTCATGGAATATTCACTGAACAGATGAATGGATGTGTATGGACACATATCATAAGATGAGACCAGGATCTTATCTCGATCATGTCAGACCACAGAGAGCCTTGAATGCCACCTTGGAGGTGCTCACAGGATATTTATTAAATGAATGAAGAAATGAAAGAAAATTTACAAAAGCACTGAAACCAAGCTTGGAATCATAAAGTCTACAGTGAGAGGGAAAGACTGAAGTATCCTAAAGAGGGTATTGGAAAAGAATTTATTCTACCCAAAGAATAAAGAATCCACCCAAAGAATCCTTTATGAGATGCTGATTATATGGGCTTGGTGGTTTGCCACGTATCAGTGATTTAAAGACAAATAAAACATGGTACTCTTTTGAAGAGGACCCTGATGGCGCTAGTGGTAAAGAACCTGTCTGCCAATGCAGGAGATGCAACAGACGCAGGTTCCATCCTTGGGTTGGGAAGATCACCTGGAGAAGTGCACAGCAACCCACTCCAGTTTTCATACCTGGGGAATGCTATGGATAGAGGGGCCCAGTGGGCTACTGTCCAGAGGGTTGCAAAGAGTCAAACGTGACTGAAGTGACTTGGCACACATGCAAGGTCACTGGAAGCTAAAGGCAAATAATCTAGGAGGGAAAGAAGACATTTACTCTGTACCTTTAAATATTTTGGAGATTTCCCTAAAAGGGAACATCTAGATTTTATTTTTCATGGAATCCAATGAAAAACAGGACTTGTGCGTAAAAGAATTCTTCAGTAGCCACATGTAAATTTCCTAATAGCACAAACCATACTGAGGAAGACTTACAGCCATCTCACTCTGCACCGTGGACCAGCCAGCTATGGTGCAAAGGACAAACCCAGTCCACCATCTGGTTTTGGATAGCTGTGAGCTAAGAAAAATTTTTACATCTTTAATTGCTTTAAAAAAAAAAAAAAAGAACAAGATTTTGTTGTCATGTGAAAAGTATATGAAATTCAAATTTCAGTGTCTATGAATAGTTCTTTTGGAACATGGGCTTCCCTGGTAACACAGTCAGTAAAGAATCTGCCTGTAGTTCAGAGAACCAGGTTCAATCCCTGGGTTGGGAAGATCCCCTGGAGAAGGAAATGGCAATCCACTCCAGTATTCTTGCCTGGAAAGTCCAATGGACAGAGGAGCCTGGTGGGCCACAGTCCATGGGGTTGCAAGAGTCAGACACGAGTTAGCAACTAAACCACTACTGGAACATAGCCACAGCCATTCCTTTATGTATTGTCTATGGCAGCTTTCTTGCTATAACAGCAGTTGTGTCATTGCTGTAATACAGTTCACAAAGCCTAAGATGTTTACTTTCTGGACTTATAAAGAGAAAAGGTTGCAGACCACTGCTCTAGACTCACTGTGAGTTTGCGAAGCAGGGTTGACTCCCAGCATGCATTTTGGTGACCTTTTTCTTTAGAGGTCCTGCTTCCCAAATCTGTGGTTCCTGGCAAATTAAAATTGTAACGACATTGGGGAATTTCATTTCCTACTTCTTAAAATGAGTGCCTTGCAAATGATGATGGATTATGCCTTTGATGAGGAAGGAAGGGGACCTACAGCCTAAGTATGAAATGCACATCTATTTTAGATCAATGCTACATAGCTGGAACAACAGTGGCTTGAGGTCTGGAAGTCAGTGTTTTCATCCTGCAAGTGTGGACACCTCACATGCCTCCCCGCTCCATCTGGACCCAAGACCCCTTATGAATCAAAACAACAGGGCCTGGAGGATGGTCTTCAAGATCACTTCCAGGGCTGAACGTCTGAAGTTTTGCCTCACAAGTCACTGTTTGTACTCAGGGCTCTGCCACCTCCTTGTAGGGGTGCGTTTTACAGAGAGCGAGCTCATGGACCGCCATATACCTCTGATTGATTACATATGTGTGGCGTGAACAAGAAACACACGGGAATGAACCACAGGCTGGAATTCCAAATCTGCAGGAAGCATGGGAACAATTCGGGTCCTGCGCTTTGTCCAGCAGTTTCAGGATGTGTTTGTCTCTTCACTTGGAAGTAACTAGGTAGAGACAGGCTTACATTGTTTGAGAAGGGCCTAAGGGGGCTGAATTTCAGAAGAAAAGGTAAAGTTGCAGCCTGAAGTCAGAATACTCCTGCCCTCTCTCCCCACCCACAGCCAACCTCTCGGCTTTAAAAGCTGCAATCTCTTCCCTGCTTCACTCAGTGATTGTTCTGCCTCAGAATTTGCTAACAGGGGCCTGGTGGCCCTTAACCAGGGCAGGACTAAAGTTCCAACACTGACCACTGGGCACATCCACATGGTTTATCTGGACCCCTAAGTGGTCCCCCTTGTTCTCCCTTACGAGTCCAGATCGGAAGCTGGGAAGGTGCTTGCAAAATATCCATGCTTACGTGACTGTTTCAGTTGTTAAATCGTAATACAGTGTGATTTCGCTGAGATGAAGTAATTACAGGGGGAGAGAAGGAAAGTCAAATGATACACAAACACGTCCTTTCTGATTGTCTAAGTACTGATGTGCTCTCTGACGCACATGCATTACTCCTCTCTGATGCTGCCATCACACAAAAGGCTCCACCGCTTTGAGAGCAGAGATGAGTGCTACTTTGGCTAACGGTCTCATCCATAGATTTGGGCAAAGATGCTGCACTTATGGGCCCTCGGAAATTTCTCAAAGAGGTTGTCATCATTCTAAACCAACACAGCTCATGTTTTAATATTTTAATATGAAATTTACAATTTAAGCTCCCTGCCTCCAGCGCTTACTCTAAAGCACAGGGCATTTTGTCCAAATCATGACTCTCCCATGTTCCAGGTGTATAATCTTAAAAAGAAAAAAAAAAATTGCTTAAACTTCATGATGCTCAGTTTCTGCATCTTTTGTGGTTGTTCATTGTTCAGTCACTCAGTTGCGTGCAGCTCTTTGCGACGCCGTGGAAGCACCAGGCTTCCCTGTCCTTCACTATCTCCCTGTTTGCTCAAACTCATGTCCATTGAGTCAGTGATGCCTTCAACCATCTCATCCTCTGTCATCCCCTTCTCCTGCCTTCAGTCTTTCCCAGCATCAGGGTCTTCTCCAATGAGTCAGCTCTTCATATCAGGTGGCCAAAGTATTGAAACTCCAGCTCAGCATCAGTCCTTCCCATGAATATTCAAAGGAGGAGAATAAAAGAACATACCTTGTATGGCTTTTGTTTTCTTAAATATATTTGAAAAGCACTTATCTGAGTGCCTGGCACAGAGTAAGCACTAAATATATATTAGCTATGTATTTTAGGAAACTTCCACTTGTCCTTTGGGCTCAGGTGTTATACACCTGGAAATCTGTCCTCACCCCTGAGGTTTGGTGAGGAGCCTATCCCTATTAGCCCCTTCCAGCTTTCTCTCCCTACCAATGTCAACACTGTTTCATAATTATCTGGTTACTTGCCTCTCTTGTAAACCATAGGTTTCTGGAGAGCTGCAAATCTCTCTAATTTATTTCTCTATCTCTGGCTTTCTCCTGACTCAGATATGTAGCTCTGATCAAAAAATATTGTTGTGAAGTGTTAGAAAATGAAAGTAATATGCACACTGAAGCAACAAATTACAGGGACTTCCCTGGTGGTTTAGGGGCTGTATGACTCCAGGCTCCCAACACAGGGGGCCCAGTTTCGATCCCTCATCAGGAACTAGATCCCACATGCTGCACCTAAAGATACCATGTGCTGCAACTAAGACCTGGCGTAGCCAAATAAATAAATATTAAAAAAAAAGAGAAGAAAACAAAAATACCCACACAAAATCATGGAGCGTACTGGTGAACAGAAACTCACTGCTCTTAGAATGATAATGAAAGAAAAAGCCTAAAATCTTAGCAAGAACTCTATACAGCCCCTTTCTTGAATTTTAGCCTCTTCTCAAAGTCATGACCCTTTCTCCTTTTACCTGTTCTCTGTACTCTCAGCTGCAAGAGAAAATTTTCAGCACTTTGGGCCATAGGACGTTTGCACAGGCAAAGGTTCCTTCTGTCTGGGACTCTGACATAGTCTCATCTACTTTAGATCACAACTCAAGTCCCACTCTCTTGGGGGAGCCTTACCCACCCCTCAGTCTAGGTTACATATGCTAGTTACATGCACTTGCAGAAATCTGTTCTGTCCTTTTTGAGATCTAATTTCAATTTTAATTCATTATTTAGTTTGTGATTATTCAATTAATGTCTATCGTTCCTTAGTAGACTATAAATTCCATGGGAACAGGGGTCAAATCTGTTTTTGCTCGCTCTCTTGTATCCTCAGTGACATGGTCAGCATCTGACACCCAGTAGGTACTCAATAAATAACTGCTAACATATTAATGAATGTAAAGCAAGCAGCCGTGCTTCAGAAGCGGCAGCAGAACACTTTTAGTTTTCTGCTGAGAATTAGAAATCTTTATTCATTATGTTCAACCAGTGGCAGGTATTTACACGTGTTTCATAAGAGGCAGGGGCTTCCCTGGTGGCTCAGTGGCAAAGAATCCACCTGCCAATGCAGGAGACCTGGGTTTGAACCCTGGGTTGAGAAGATCCCTTGGAGAAGGGGATGGCAACCCACTCCAGTATCCTTGCCTGGGAAATCCCATGGACAGAGGAGCCTGGTGGACGATAATCTATGGGGTTGCAAAAAGAGTCAGACTTGACTTAGTGACCAAGCAACAGCAACTAAGAGGCAGTTCCCCCGCCTCATTATTCAAGGCTCATTTAAGATGCTGTATTATAACTTTCCTGCAAACACTGGACAGCACATAGATGGAACAATGGTTAAAGGCAGACCAATCTTGTTTCCAGTCCCTGTAGCCCAGGCTATCTTCCCTACCCACACCGCCTCACCCCATATTTTTTATCTGTCAATTTGTAATTATCCTATTATCTTTGGTTTCAATATGTCCATTTGAAATGAACTGGGCTATGTTCCCAGCTTTCGGGAAATTACATAACTAATTTCATGAAAAACTGTGTTAACCCTATTCAATCATCCTTTACTCCTCACCTTCAATCTCCTGTCCACCTTTTCATGCATTTAACAGCCTCAGAAGGATGTTGATCACCTTCAACAGGCTGACCTTTCTACATCCCATTCCACAGCCGTGGGTTGAAACTCTCATCATTTCACTCATTGCAAAGAAATGACTAAGAGCTCCCTGTGCTCTTTCTCCCCATTCTACTACCCAAGAGACTGATAGGATCAACTTACAACACAAACACTTAACCTGTAATGTAAGGTTCTTAGCAGTAGGTACTTCCGATTTCTCTAGTCTTAGCTACTTTATCCCTCACCGTGAATTAGATACCCTAGCAGAATGGAATTTTCCATAAATGCCATCCACAACGCCAGATCCTTGAAATGACTGCTAGATTCTTCTGATCAGCTCCAGCTGCCTTTCTGCCACTGGAAAAATATCTCTTCGTGTATCCCTTAAAAATCAGATTAAGAATCATCTCCTCCCTGAAGCGGATTCTAACTTTCCAGAGAGAATCAGTCACCATACCTTCTGCAAAACCGTAACTCTATTCATACATTAAGGATTAAAAAATATGTATTTTAAAACAATTATCTCATTACATCTTTCACCTTTGCTGGACTATAAGGTCCATGAGTGTGAGATCTATCTTACAATCAAAACTTTTCCTTTATTATTGCCCTGCTATCAGGAACATAATACCATTATAATATATTCAGTGAATAAAGACTTTAGCTTAAAATATATATCTTTTTCCTTTGATAACAAGCATTTACTCCACAAAAGAAATATGTTCTCCTCTGACATTGAAGTGGTATTTTGTTGAGGCAGCAGCCAGTTGAGAAATATAAAAAGTGGGTAACATCTGCATTTTGATGTGTGTATGCCTGTAGTAAATTTTCATTTATGATGATCAAAAAGAAAGGGAGTTTAAGGAGTTTATGTTTTAAGAGAGACTGTAAAAATAACCTAGATTGTGATACTGCCATTTTTAATTTTATCTCAGTTCTGATGAATGTTTCTCTTTAAAATGCTTGCCTTCGTAAAGAATACTGATAACCACCCCCCAAAACAGATTCCCCCAACTTCCTGCATTTCTAATCCTTTGATTGGGTTCTTAATAAATACCAATGGTAAAACAAATAGTGAATGATGGTTTTGAGGTTTTGGGGATGTTATTTTCATCTACTTTTGGGTTTCATAGATTTAATACATATTGCTGCTGCTGTTGTTCAGTCGCTAAGTCAAGTCCAACTCTTTGGGACCCCATGGATGACAGCACACCAGGTTTCCCTGCCCTTCACTATCTCCTGGGGCTTGCTCAGATTCATGTCCATTGTGTTGGTGATGCTATCCAATTCTTTACTTTCAATATGTGCTTTATTTATTTCAAGAATTCAAGTCATTTCAATTCCATGAGCATTTATAGAATGTCTACTGTATTCCAGGCTCTGTGTTAGGGGCTGGTGGTTCTGAAACATGAAACAGAGTGCCTAACTTTAAGTAGTTCTAAGTCTGAGCCCGCGATTTCAAGGAGTAAGATCTCAGGAATGATGGCAATAAAGGAAGGGTGTTTACATAAGGGGTAAGTTTAGACTGACTCTGTTGGGAAGGTGGCTGGCAGAATTGACTTCAAAATGTGGTGACTTTTGAGCTGGGCTTTGAAGGCTGAATAGGAGTTGGCCATTATCTGGGAGAAGAAGCAAATCAAAGGATTTTAAACTATTTTTATAAAATAACATTGCAGTTAATTTCAATCAAGTTCAGAATACAGATATTAGAGTAGAGAAGAAAAATAGTAGAAATGATATGATTTGAAACAGCTTTCCCCTTCTGGCCTTTTTGCTGTTGTTTCATTGTCTTTGAGGCTGCAGGAAAAAATAATTTCTGAGGGCTGCTTTGATGTATATAAATTATTCATCATTAAGAAGTCAAGCAGCTGACACTAGCCTTTGTTAGAGCTCTCGAGGGTGTGCTAGCCCCCCTGGAAAAGCAGTGTGGTTTTTAATCCTCTGCCCCATGTGAGGGTCATCTGCATGTGGAGGAAGGTCTTGGTCAGTTTTTCTCTGACTGATGCAAATCAGGGAATGTTGTGAGCCTTCACATTCTCTCGTTTTTTTCCCACTCTTTTTAGGATGAAAACCGTTTGTCATTGGAGACACAGGTGCACGCACACACATACACTCACCCCAAAACCGTCTGGGTGTGTGGCCTGCTTGCTTCATTAAAAATCCAGAGCCCAGACTGACGGGGAGGCACGGCCACCTAATCCATTAGTGCTCTTGCTCCAACACAGGCAGCTTGACCTGGAGCAGTCAGTGCTAACGGGATGTCTCATTAAAGCAGATTTTGTCAGAGTTTTCCCCTGCCATTTAACATTCTCTGGAGCGTTGTGCGGGATGTGGGGCCGAGGAGTCTCTTGTCTCACCCAGGGTGGAACAGAATCCGCAGTGGAAAGACTGAGGGGTGTGGAGGGTCCACCGTGTGCCGGCGCGGGCATTCCCGAGCACTCTCAGTAACTCTGCAAGGCTCACGTGTGTGGTCTCACACGTGTGCTAGTAGTATGAATCATAGTGTAACATTTCATGTGAGCTTCTGAGGTCTTAGCAGCTATAGGAAATGCTTCAGGTGCATTACTCCATTTAACCCTTGAAAACTCTAAGACAAATGCATTATTATTATTCCCATTTGCAAAATGAAAAAAGCAAGACTGATGCAGACCAGTTAACTTATTCAGAGGTTGAGACAGTTTTTTACATAATCAGGCTCCAAAGTATAAGTTCTTTCTACTGTGTCATTCTACTTCTGCTTTTATCTCCACAGAAGACTAAGAAGCAAGACTAAATTCAACAAGAAGAATGACTAGGGTGAAACTGGCTGTACTTGTTGCTATTATTGAAACCAGCATCTGTTGGTTTGCTATGTGTCATGTCCTGGATACATTACTCCATTTGCCTATCGTATTTAATTCTCTTTACGACCCCATGAGGTAGGCACTCTATCTCTTTCCATTTTACCAACGTAGAAATAAGGGTTTAAACTAGCTAAGTAACAAATGCCAGCCAGACTTTGATCCCAGATCTGTCTGATTTCAAATCAGAAGGAAGAAATGGTAACTTGAACTAGGGTGATACATGGAGATGAACAAACAAATATGAAAGGTATTAATGGCTTAAAACTGATAAAACTTGTTATCTTTGTTGAAATATAATTCAATTTACCAGCCTTTTATTGGAAACCTGCTGCTATGAGGCATTATGCTAAGACCTAAGTATATTAAGGTGAATATCACACTACTTTATCCTTATAAACCAGATGCTTACAAACAAGAGAATCAATGGACATGGACAAAAACAATGATATTGCTAACATGCATTTATTAGAGGAACAGGCAAATAATATACTGGCAAACACTCAGTCCTTATCATACACCAGGCATGCAGGTAAGTGTGATACCTATGAAATTTGATGTTTTTCCTGTTACTATCATCCCCATATTACAGATGAGAAAAACAGAGGCTGAGTGAAGACAAATAACTTCTTCTAGATCACAGAGCTAGCCAGACACTCAGAGAACAAAGATAAGGTCAATATTATTTCCAAAATAATTCCATTAGTCCTGGGCTAAAATGAATTCTACCGAGAAATGGAATCTGCAAGGGAGGAAAGTTGAACCAATCCCCAAGTAAAAAGGGAAGAGCTAGCTCTTCAGGGAAGACCTAGAAAGAGTGGATAGTTTGTTTCAGCTGACTCTCAGCTCACTGCAAACCCTCAGATTCGTGCAAATTAATTCTTGCAAATTAATAACTCGATTGCCAGTTGCACAACTTACTGGTTCTTAGACTTTGAGACTCCTTTTCACAATGTGACTAACAGGCATCCTAACATCTATCTGACAGGGTTGCAGTAAGATCAAATGTGATAAAGCAGACACCAGCCCTGGCAGAGTTTGTCTGGGATGGAGTAAAGGCTCAACAAATATGACAGGCCACCCAGTGCCCCCTTCAGTGAAGGACTGGTGACCACTGCAGCTAGGAGTGCTGTCTGCCAATGACCTTCAGCTCTCAGCCCCTTCAAGGATTCTCTCAGGTCAAGGTCATGACACTGCCTGGGGCAGCTCACATCCTGTGATTGGTCACTGCAGGGGCATAAGGACACTGGCCACAGATCCTGAATCAGAACTATTCTGCTGGGGTCATTTCAGCTCCAGTCTCAACTTCAGGTCAGCCACGTCTGTCACCGTGCTTTCCATTTCTTTTCTCCCTGCTGATTCCTGCTTCTTTCTCCTCTCTGACACACGAGTTGGTTCTCAGGGCACCCCTTGATAAAGCTTATGCTAAATCCCAATCTAGAAACCACGCCCCAGCTATCTCTGTGGTTCATACTGTCAACATCAACGGCAATGGGACTAGAACAGGCAAAGTGCAAGGAACATCATGGATCTAGGTTAGTGTCAGGATGTGTAAGAAGTGCTCATCTGGAAGACAGCTTTATGTGATGCTGACTGCGTGATAAGAGAGCTCACCTTTTGCCCTGTGCTAGCCCACAGGACTCTTCATTCAAAATATTAATTGCTGATATCTACTTTAAAGATGAAGGAAGTTGGTTGGGTTCACATGGGTAAAGACTTGACCAAAGCCACACAGGTTTAAACAGTAGAGCTGGCTGACTCTGGTCTGCAGTAATCCCTAGTAGAGTGAAAACATCTCACCAGGATGGCCCATGCATGCATTTTCTTCTTATTTGTGACTCTCTGGGGCTGCATCGTATCTGTGACAGCTCCACACAAAAGTGGTGTTCTCTACCTAACAGGACCTCGGGAGTCCAAACAAAGCTCTGCTCACCATCAGCATTCTGTCCTGTCTCCCAGGGCTGTCAGCCAGAGTTGGCCAGGGAAGCAGTGGAGCTTTAAAAGGTTAATTACCATTAATCATTATGAGAAGGGGGCTTATTATCAATTCATAAATTCAGAATAAAATTATTTTGCTGACAAGCAAAATGTCCCAGTTGCCCTGTTGACCTGGTTTCTATTCTGAAAAATAAATAATTTTTTCCTAGATTATGGTCTTTGTGTAAACTACTATCTTTTCCAACATGCCATGTGGAGAAAGCTTAATTAAATTCATAAAGTTGACTAAATTATTACAAACTTATCAAAAGCCTTTTAGAGTACATGCGTATGAGTATTTGTACAGGCCCAGATGTAGACATGGACATCACCAGATGGTGGACACTGAAATCAGATTGATTATGTTCTTCACAGCCAAAGATGGAGAAGCTCTATACAGTCGGCAAAAACAAGACCGGGAGCTGACTGTTGCTCAGATCATGAACTCCTTTTTGCCAAATTCAGACTGAAGTTGAAGAAAGTGGAGAAAACCATTAGACCATTGAGGTATGACCTAAAGCAAATCCCTTATGACTATACAATGGAAGTGAGAAATAGATTCAAGGGACTAGATCTGATAGACAGAGTGCCTGATGAACTATGGATGGAGGGTCATGACATTGTACAGGAGACAGGAATCAAGACCATCCCCAAGAAAAGGAAATGCAAAAAAGCAAAATGGCTGTCTGAGGAGGCCTTACAAATAGCTGTGAAAAGAAGGGAAGTGAAAAGCAAAGGAGAAAAGGAAAGATATACCCATATGAATGCAGAGTTCCAAAGAATAGCAAGGAGACTTAAGAAAGCCTTCTTCAGTGATCAATGCAAAGATATAGAGGAAAACAATAGAAAGGGAAAGACTAGAGATCCCTTCAAGAAAATTAGAGATACCAAGGGAACATTTCATGCAAAGATGGGCTCAATAAAGGACAGAAATGATAGAGACCTAACAGAAGCAGAAGATATTAAGAAGAGATGGCAAGAATACACAGAAGAACTGTACAAAAAAGATCCTTATGACCTAGATAATCATGATAGTGTGATGACTCACCTAGAGCCAGACATCCTGGAATGTGAAGTCAAGTGGGCCTTAGAAATTCTAGCATCACTATGAACAAAGCTAGTGGAGGTGATGGAATTCCAGTTGAGCTATTCCAAATCCTGAAAGATGATGCTGTGAAAGTGCTGCACTCAATATGCCAAGAAATTTGGAAAACTCAGCATTGGCCACAGGACTGGAAAAGGTCAGTTTTCATTCCAATCCCAAAGAAAGGCAATGCCAAAGAACGCTCAAACTACCACACCATTGCACTCATCTCACACGCTAGTAAAGTGATACTTAAAATTCTCCAAGCCAGGCTTCAGCAATACTTGAACCGTGAACTTCCAGATGTTCAAGCTGGTTTTAAAAAAGGCAGAGGAACCAGAGATCAAATGGCCAACATCCACTGGATCATTGAAAAAGCAAGAGAGTTCCAGAAAAACATCTATTTCTGCTTTATTGACTATGCCAAAGCCTTTGACCGTGTGGATCACAAAAAATTGTGGAAAATTCTGAAAGAGATGGGAATACCAGACCACCTGACCTATATGCAGGTCAGGAAGCAACAGTTAGAACTGGACATGGAACAACAGACTGGTTCCAAATAGGAAAAGGGATACATCAAGTCTGTATATCCCTTGGACTGCAAGGAGATCCAACCAGTCCATTCTGAAGGAGATCAGCCCTGGGATTTCTTTGGAAGGAATGATGCTAAAGCTGAAACTCCAGTACTTTGGCCACCTCATGCGAAGAGTAGACTCATTGGAAAAGACTCTGATGCTGGGAGGGATTGGGGGCAGGAGGAGAAGGGGACGACAGAGGATGAGATTGCTGGATGGCATCACTGACTCGATGGACGTGAGTCTGGGTGAACTCCGGGAGTTGGTGATGGACAGGGAGGCCTGGCGTGCTGCGACTCATGGGGTCCCAAAGAGTCGGACACGACTGAGCGACTGATCTGATCTGATCTGAAGGCTGTATATTGTCACCCTGTTTATTTAACTTATATACAGAGTACATCATGAGAAACGCTGGGCTGGAGGAAGCACAAGCTGGAATCAAGATTGCTGGGAGAAATATCAATAACCTCAGATATGCAGATGACTCCACCCTTATAGCAGAACGTGAAGAAGAACTAAAAAGCCTCTTGATGAAAGTGAAAGAGGAGAGTGAGAAAGTTGGCTTAAAGCTCAACATTCAGAAAATGAAGATCATGGCATCCAGTCCCATCACTTCATGGCAAATAGATGGGGAAATAATGGAAACAGTGGCTGACTTTATTTTTCTGGGCTCCAAAATCACTGCTGATGGTGATTGCAGCCATGAAATTAAAAGACACTTACTCCTTGGAAGGAAAGTTATGACCAACCTAGACAGCATATTAAAAAGCAAAGACATTACTTTGTCAACAAAGGTCCATCTAGTCAAGGCTATGGTTTTTCCAGTAGTCATGTATGGATGTGAGAGTTGGACTATGAAGAAAGCTGAGTGCCAAAGAATTGATGCTTTTGAACTGTGGTGTTGGAGAAGACTCTTGGGAGTCTCTAGGACTGCAAGGAGCTCCAACCTGTCCATCCTAAAGGAGATCAGTCCTGGGTATTCACTGGAAGGATTGATGTTGAAGCTGAAACTCCAATACTTTGGCCACCTGATGCAAAGAGATGACTCATTTGAAAAGACCCTGATGCTGGGAAAGATTGAGGGCAGGAGGAGAAGGGGACGACAGAGGATGAGAGTGCACTCTGGGAGTCAGTGATGGACAGGGAGGCCTGGTGTGCTGCAATTCATGGGGTCGCAAAGAGTCGGACACGACTGAGTGACTGAACTGAACTGAGCTGTGGAGTTACATGTCTATAGATAGAGATGCATAGAGAGTATTACCAACACCTTAAAAGGGTGTTTTACAGGTCACTCCTAGATGAGTCTTATGATAAAAGTTCTCCAAAACTTTTCTTGTCAGATATTTTAGTCAACAAAATGTTTAAGCTTTCAAGGTTGCAACCTGCAAGACTCAATCTGGCCAGACTTCAGGTTGCAATTAAGGTATTATTAAAACCATGCCTCTCCATCATAATTCAGAATTTGTTTGTTTGTATTTTCCTTAAAGGAAGTATGAAGCAAGATAAAATAATCGAAACTATTAAAAATCACAAGAACACTCAATATTCACCATTTTAGAGTTCTTAGAATGTGTCTGAGTGTTAATATTATGTGGCAACTTGACTGGCCACAAGGTACCCAGATATTTGGTCAAACAGTAACCTGAATGTATTTGTAAGAATGTTTTTCAATGAGATAAACATTTAAATCAGTACACTGAGTAAAGTAGATTGCTCTCCCTAATGTGGGTGGGTTTCGTCCAATCAGTTGAAGCTCTAGGTAGAACAAAAGGCTGACCATCCCCTGAGTAACAGAGAACTCTTCCTGTCCAACTCCCTTTGGACTGAGACATCCTCTATTTTTCCTTACATGGGACCTCAACTGAAACACCAGCTTTTCCTTCACTTCAAGCCTGCTAGTCTTTGGATGGGAACTATGCCATTGGGTCTCCTGGGCCTCAGACTGAGACTGAACCAAACAATCAACAATCCATTGTCTCAAGCTTGCTGATGCATCCTGCTGGTCTTAGGACTCACTGTCCTCCATAACTGTGTGAGCCAATTATTTAAAATATATCTCTCTAGAACACTGACTCATGCACATCTTATGCATAATGTTAAGTGAAAGTCACTCAGTCGTATCTGACTCTTTGTGACCCCATAGACTATACAGTCCATGGGATTCTCCAGGCCAGAATACTGGACTGGGCAGCCTTTCCCTTCTCCAGGAGCTCTTTCCAACCCAGGGATTGAATTCAGGTCTCCCGCATTGCAGGTGGATTCTTTACCAGTTGGGCCACAAGGGAAACCTGCATAATGCTAAATATCACACTAAATATTTTATTTCACTCAATTTAGTATTAAAATAAACTTAAGAAAAAGTCACATTATCCCTATTTCACAGATGAGGAAAGTGATGTGTTTTGTGGCACCCCCCCCAAAGCTTGGCCACTTCTCCATCTCAACGATCTTCTTCAAGTAACTCTTTTCCTTACCCTCTTACACACTTGACAAGGTTTTAAGATTGGGAAGTGTGTTATTTTGCTTGAATACCACAGTGAGGACTCTTAGGTATGATGCATGAGAGGTCGAGGATGTTTCAGAACACGGGGTCACTGATACTCTCTCTGATGTTGGCACCTGAAACTTTTTGAAGCCCATTATCCCAGGTGTTCTCAGAGCATCATTCTGATTTGGTTTGGCAGAAGATCTTGTTTAAAGCCTGAAATAACAACAGGTGTCCTGTGCTGGCTCATCATTTAGGCCCATCTTTAGTTCTTGTGGGGCCCTGGGTGCTGGTTCCCTAAGTAATCCTTCTCAAAGAGTAGACCAGGGCATCGCCTTTCTGGAAGGAAAATGCCTTCCACAAGGAAGGGTGAGACCTGGGAGGATGATCCCTGGATTTAGTTCCAATCTTCCCTCCGCTGCTCATTCACAGCGTCACTCTAGAAAAGTCTCCTCTCTCTGGATTGGGATTCTCAGATCTCTAAAACAGACAAGGTGGTTGGGCACTTGCGCTTCCAAATGTCTTTTAGCTTTAAAAATTCTATGATTTCGGGGTCTTCTCTGGTGGTCCAGTGGTTAGAAATCCATCTTCCAATGCAGAGGATGACATGGGTTCGATCCCTGCTCTGGGAAGAACCACATGCCTCAGAACAACTAAGCCCAAGCACCACAACTACAGAGCCTGTGCTCTAAAGCCCACACACTGCAGCCACTGAGCCTGTGTGCCTGAGCCTGTGCGTGGCAACGAGTTCCACCACCAGGAGAAGCCCACACACTGCAACGAAGAGTCGGCCCCACTCACCACAACTAGAGACCCCATGTGCAATGATGAAGACCACCACAGCCAAAAGCAAAAATAAAACACATCTTTTTAAAAAATTCTATGATTTCGTACATTCTTCTTGCAAATTATTAATAAATTCAAATTCACTTTGCTGATATCCTGCTTTCATTAAGAAATGCATTCAAAGAACCCAAAATCACAACATAAGGGAATAAAGGTAGCTATATCATAAAACACTGAATTGCTTTTAAAATGTTTATGAAGATTTTTATCAACATGGGGAAGCAAGTATCAGGGAGTCTTAAAAGGAATATGAGAACATATATAAAGTTCTACAGGCACTATGATACCTGACAAGTGGGAAAAATGATAAATGAAGTTAACACATAAAGAGAGAACTTACCAAATTATTAACAACTACTTCTGAGAAGTGAGATTCTGTGCGTTTTTTGTTTTCTTTGCTTTTTGCGTTAGTTCCCCAGATTCCTCAAAGTGACTGTGTATTCTCATCAGGGGGGAGGAAAAAGGCAATTTTTTCAAAGAAGTTACTTTTAAATTTTGAATTGGGTGTGATTTTGAATCAAATTAGAGTATCATAAAAAGTCTACTATATCATCTTTTCTATATCATTCCTTTGAGATCAACCTCATGTAAGAAACATATTCCATGTTTTAAGAAAAGCAGCATGTGCCCATCAGATGTGGACATTTAAGTATCTATCTATCTACCTACCTGACTGTGCTGGGTCTTCGTTGCGGCACTCAGAATTTTAGTGGCGGGGCATGTAGGATCTAGTTTCCTGACTAGGGATGGAACCCAGATCCCCTGCCTTGGGAGAGCAGAGTTTTAACCACTGGACCACCAGGGGAGTTCCTAGGCATTTATTTCTGAAGTTGCTCATGCAGCTGCTTTTCAGATGTCCAGTGAGCTTGTGTATGAAATCTCATGGCACTAAGGGAATGGTCTGGCATAAGCTTGTGTATGAAATCTCATGGCACTAAGGGAATGGTCTGGCATAAGGCTATATTAATAAGATTGTTTTATTCCATCTAATGGGAAAGAATACAAAAAAATCAGTAACCTCAATCTTTAAAATTCATTTTTCAAAACAATTGTACTAAAATTATAATCTGCTCTAATTCCTCTACTCTTGGAAAACATCAGCAATTAGTGGTCTAGCACCTGAAATTCCTCACAGCCATCATCCTCTTGCTTGTTATTTGTGCCAGTAATGCCCACACTTCCGTTCCTGCCTTTGGCCATGACTTCAATCTCATCCTGTTTCCACAGAAGGTGAACTGTGTTTGATAAGGGTGTACACATGCAGGAAGGAATCTGAGGGAGATATTAGGGTCAAAGTAGAATCTTGCTTTGCAAGCCCATTTTTTAATTTAATATATTCCTTTAAATTCATTCCTTGTGCTGAGGGGAAAAAATTATTTGGAAGAAGCTGCTAAGGCAATAGGAAAATATAAATCTTTTGACTGATTGTGGAGATTTTTAGATGATGCAGAGAGAAAAGCTGAGCTCAGGCTGCCAGGTAAGCTAGGAATCAGGACGCAGGGAATCATTCCCAAGTCCCACACCTGCTTCCTCCATAGAAGTGTCATATTTCTCATTTTTGCCCATCTGTAAAGGATGCAGGATGTTTCCTCTACTAGAGAGTGTAAGGAAGCTTAATGGAGTCATGGTCATAAAGAACTATCAACAAAAGCCTCCTCCTAACAGAATGTGGTATTGCAACTAACAACTATTATCCTGTCTGAAGCCCAGAAACAATGTTCTTCTTAGGCAGGTGCAGACACATGATGCAGTGGGTCTTATTCATCTCTGCATACCTGGACTAACTGCTTTGGAAAGTGGTTTTCATCTGGTGTAAACTCTCCAGGAGGTGAAATGTCTACCTCCAGGAGGATGGTGGCTGATAAGGGGCTCTTCTCTGTGGCTGCCTCTTGCTGCCACCAAAGGTGTCAATTTCAGGTAGGTCTTAAACATCTCACTTTGAGAAAAAGCATCCTTGAGAATAGGTGCCCTTCTGAAATGGGTGGATGGGTCTGTCTCCCCCTACCCCTCAACTGGTAAAAACATCTGGCACAGAGTTAGCTGGAACCCACAGCCCTATTCCCACATCTGGGAGATGAAGCTCACCAACCTGTGTCTCCTTTCTGACATCATCCACTCCCACTCTGCTCCATCTTTTACCTTGCTTGAGAAGACTGAAAATCAGGTCAAGAATGAAAGGTTTTTCCCTCCCCCTTAAACCACTGCACCCTAAAGCAAAACTTCCCTGAAACTTATTCTCTTTCCCACTACTCCCCAAACTGTCCACACAAATTGGCTCCTGACTATGCAGCTGTCGGGAGGCATTATTGGAGGAGATGTGTTCATAGAAGAAGCACACCGTTGGATGGGCTGATGGGCTCTTGATGGACTGCGGATCTGAACTGTGAGTAGTGTGTGAGGAACAGCCAGGGGGCTGGGAATGATCAGATGTGCCTTGGAGACCGGAAAAGCTTCCACTGGCCTTTCCAGAATAAGCCCTCCACTCACCCATTCATTCATTTTTTTTCATTCAGTAAATATTTACTCCCTCCCTAAAGTGAATCAAACCCTCCTCGAAGCATGGGGGGAAGAGCTGCTTGAGCCACTGTCTCTGTCTTGGAGGTAACTGCAGACTTACAGACTCAGTCGCAGGCAATTACAAACCTGTGTGCTGAGTAGATGGTGGGGTGGGTACAGGACACGAAGAAACAAAAACCTATCTCTGTTACACTGGGTTTAGAAACTCTTAACACAGGAGGTGATGGTTGAGGAAGTTTCTACTCACCCGTGTATGGTGGAGTCCCATAGAACATCATGCAGAGTCAGGAGTGGTGTTGATGATGGGGCAAGGCACCATGAAAGCCAGGGCAAGCGTGGCAGCTTTCTAAGCAAGGGAGCGACATGGTGGAGGTGGGGCTCTAGACCATTATGTATGCAGATATTTGCAGAAGTCAAAGATTCTCCAAAGGATCCTGAATTTTCAAGGGTTGAAATTTCAGGTGAGTACTCAGTTTTGAAGGAAGCCCTGACTGCCTTGTTTCCAAGAGTAGTGCATCACTCTGGGCAAGATAATAGAAGACCCAGGGGGACACACGGACTCTGAGGATGTGCAGATCTTTTAAGCCTTGCTCGACACATGGTATCTTGCTATAACACTCGCAGTCAGTGAGGCAGGAAGGTCACCTCCCTGCATAACCCCCTGTTTTAAAAGATCATTTAGAAGCATCCTTAGGGATCTGAGTGTAATTTTGTTCAACCTTTATTTAAAAATCCACCTCTATGACGACCAATTTTTACCGGCCCCTCAGGTGATAACTTAAGACAGATTTCTCTTTAATAGTTTTATAACAATTTAAGTCTCCGACTCATTCATCTCATTTTATTTCCCACATCCATAAAAAGGAATCTGGGTTTCTTATCAGGCAAGAGAGAGGAAATCAGGTAGCCAGAAGGGAGCGGCTGATTTTGAAGCCTCTCTGATGGATCATGACTCTACCTAGAGACCCACTTCTTAGAGGGTCCCGAGCCCCAGAATCCTGGGCTAATGGCTTGTCAACCATACATGTATACTTTAATTCTGCTAGTCAAAGATGACGTGACTCTAAAAAATCATGAAAATGCTGAAATTCAGTTAAAAAACGGAGGTATGGCAGGTACGTGGTATGACTCAAAGGAAACCACTTATAAAAGAGCCACAGGAAGGTGGGTAACTCAAAAACACAGACCTTCTTCAGGCACTGAGAAATGATTATATACCAGCAAGACCATCATCAGCATTGCCTATCCCCTCTCCTTTCCGGTCCACCAATTCTCATTCCTCTACTCTCTAGCCATCTTAAGAAAGAAGTGGTTTCTCTATATTCCAGTTCCTACAATTTGCAAAGTCACTATATTCCAGGGAGACTAGCTTCACTGAGCTAGTCCATAAACACCACCTCCTACAACTTGGATTCATTTGTAGAGACACATCTGTGTGTTCTGCAAGTCAAAGACCTCTAAACTCATTCCCAACATGAGATCTCTGAGGAAACACACACCCGTGTTCAGGAGAGCCAATGGGCCAAAAGGAAGAAAAAAAAAAATTAAACTTCTTCGCAGTCGCATGATTTTCTGTTAACAGAAGAGATGGTGTGTCTTTTCATCAGTGATCAAGACACAATTACTGTTTACAAAGTCAAGGGTAAACCTGTGTCCTTGTAGCCCCAACTGTGGGGCACATACTTGGTTAAGAAAAAGAGACTGGAGTCAAGTTCTGAGAGTTTTAGAATCTAGAAATGAGGCAGAAAGTGAATACAAGACGCTGATCTTCTGCCAGTAAACCTAGCTCAAGGCTGAATTTTCAAACTCTTTCAACCTTAGCCAAACGTAACTCAGAGGTTTGAATTTCTATAAACTCAGAGTACATTTATCCACAGGATGAGGGTCACACACTAAGTGCTTTTCCAAACGTTTTAAAAAAAAAAAAGACATTGCAGGCCATGAATTCATTCTTTTTTTTTCACCTGTGTTCCTTTGGTTGTAAATAGCAGTGATATTTCTATTAAATTCATTTTCTCACACGGTGGCATACCTACTCTGAATACAATCTCATTATCTGCAAGGAGGTAGATCCCTGCTGGACCCTCCGAATGAGGCCATCAGACTCCCTTGTTTATGCCTTTTAAACTCATTCATACAGGGGGCAATACTGTCCTTCGGAGAGCCCTCTGCAGAAGGGAAAGAAAAATGAAGCTAATATTTCTCTGCACTACGCCCATATTTACTGCCTCATGACACAGCTTTTTTTGCTACCCCCTCTGATGGGTGCAAACGCAGAGCCAATGCACTCTGTTCCAAGCACGGCTTAATGTGCCCACAGATAAATCTTTTGCCCTGCCCTGTATCAAAAACATCTCGCAACTCTAGGTAAATTATATGCCACGGCCCCAGTTTTGTCTACTAATTTTTTTAATGTATATGAAATATTCAGGGTGATTTGTGAGGCATGAAACACCTCTCGTGAATCCGTCCTGACACCTCCCTTGCTGAGAACACATTTCTAAGCGCTGCCCGCATCCATGGGGGCTGAAGTTTCTAACTAAATTAAAGGTCTGCTGACTGAGCTGATAGAAAGATGGAGCACAGGAGTCCCCTCAGGGCTCTCTGTCTTTGGTCCTTTCCTTTCCTGCTTCGCTGCCATTGGCTTTTGGGGGTCTTTGTAAGTCTTCCGTGTGCCTTCTACTGCTGGCATGTTTACTGGGATGGAGAAAGTGGAGCTGGTGTAATTTTTCAAACTCACGGACTCCTAAGACACCTCGTATACTGAAGGTCCTTTGCCCACTCAAGGGATTGGAGGTGAAAACAAATCTCTTTGAAGTTAAGGAGAAAAAACAGGACTCCAAACAGTAAGACTCCAAAAGTCACAGCTTTTAGGCATCTGAGCTAGACGGATCTGAATGGTTCATATAATTTAATTGGTATTGGCTGATGTGACGCAAAGAATAAGAATTCCATGTTCAGAAATTTGGGCTTGGTTTCCAGATTGATCAATCATTAGCAGAGAGACCTAAGACATTTCATTTAAGCTTTCTGCACCTCCATTTGTGCTTCTGAAGTTTGGGGAAGTTAATGTCATTGTCATAAGGTTATTGTGAGGAATCAGAGTATTAATGTGTGTATGTGCCCAGAATACTGCAAGGGTTCAGTCAAGCTGAATTTCCTGCCTTCTCTCCTGTTCATCTGTGGGATAGCTCTTTCCACTCTACCATCTGACTTTGCAATCAGAATAGCTGTCATGCGGGTGGCTCTTTTGTAGGCCACTGACACGCATTCTTCATATCAGATGCTCACAACAGTACACCCATTGTAAGGACTAATAATTTCCGCTCAACAGAGAAAACATAAGGTTATAGAGGTTAGGAAAAGTGACAAAGGGCATATCATCTCCACAGTATAATGCCAAGACTCTAACCCCAATGGTATGATCCCCAAATTCATCTGTGCTCTTTCAGATATGCCTCCCCATTCTTCCCACACCACTTCCCAGCGGGAAGAAAAACAAATCCCTACATTATAACACCTCCCTCTTTCTCTCCTACTTTACTGCACCACCCCGGCTTTCTCAGGATGTCTAACCAGTGGTTTTGGAGCTTCCTTATTTCCACTCTACTTTCATAAGAGTTTTATGAGCTACATGCCTCTCACCCATTAATTAAGAGATTTCTTATATTGTTTGAAAAAGACATTTCTTATCCCCACTTTTGCCTTATGCATTCTGTTCTTGTCTTTTTTTATCTTTTATATATCCATCCCCATATTTTTTATTGTCTTTGATGGCAGCTTAGGCTTTTAGTATTTCGCATTATGGGCTATTTATCCTTTGCTTTATTTATTCGTTTATTTTCTTCTACTTCTATTTATCACTGCAGAGCTCTCTTACTTTTCCAGATGAATTGTTATTAATTCCATCCATTTCTTTCCTGTCTTCACCTACAATAATATGCCTTCCCATATCCATTCCTCTTCAACTCTGTCTACTGGAAATCCAATATATGCAGCTCATGTTTTCCCTCAGCTGCCATATGCTCTTATTTTTAGCCTAATTATGAGCATCATGAAGTTTTTATTGTGATTTTCCAGGTTTTGCCTTCAATGGCTTCAGTCATAAGCCCCTGGTTGCTAAGTCTGGTACTTCTACCCCTAAGAAACATGAATAAAATACTTAAGAGAGCCAACCAGCCCTATATTACAAATACTCTGCCACTATTATTACTCTGGGTTTCCCTGGTGGCTCAGTGGTAAAGAATTCACCTGCAGGAGACATGGGAGATGCAGGTTCGATCCACAGGTCAGGAAAATTCCCTGAAGGAGGGCATGGCAACCCACTCCAACATTCTTGCCTGGAAAATCCCATGGACAGGGGAGCCTGACAGGCTATAGTCCATAGGGCTGCAAGTTGGAAATGACCACAGCCACTGAGCACACTCACACATTACTACCCTACTTCATTCTCTGTAGTCTCAGCTACATCTGGTCATTAGAAATGACCCAGTTTGAAGACTTTGTCTTTTTGTTCAGTTGTGGCCAGGGGTCATCACTGTGGCCAGGTTTCTAAGTGTGCTGGCCATTTTGGCCTCAAGCTCAGTATGGTAGAATTAGAGCTCATGAGCCCTGGAACGGCCTCAAAGTGTAACTTTGAAAAAGCAAAACGGGACTGTGGGACTTTGAAAAAGAAGAACCACTGGAAAAGTATCATTTCCCAGGACATCCCTGGTGGTCCAGTGGTCGAGAATCTGACTTCCAATGCAGAGGAAGCAGGTTCGATACCTGATCCAGGAACTAAGATCCCACATGCCGTGGGGCAACTAAGCCCATGCCATCTAGAGCCCGTGCTCCACAACAAAAGAAACTGGAGAACAGCAACAATGAGCCTGCCTGTGCTACTGTGAAAGACCCCACGTGCCACAACTAAGACCTCATGCAGCCAAACAAACTGTAAATAAATAACTGGAAAAAAAAAAAACTTTTAGAAAAAGGATCATTAGCATATTTTGAAAAGGTCTCTTTTCTTTTCTAAGTTTCACTTTCATTACCTGCAAAACGGGATTTCAAAAGTGTATTATGTATCTTATGGAGCTGTGGTGTGGCACTAATAAGTCAGCTTTGTGAACAAGCCCAGCACAATTTCAGGCACACAGCATCTTCTCAAATAAAAAAGTGAAAGTGTTAATCATCAGTTGTGTCCAACTCATTGTGACCCCACGGACTGCAGCCTGTGGGATTCTCCAGGCAAGAATAATGGAGTGGGTTGCCGTTCCCTTCTCCAAGGGATCTTCCCAACCCAGCGACTGAACCCAGGTTTCCCCAATTGCAGGCAGATTCTTTACCATCTGAGCCACCAGGAAAGCCCCTCAAATAAATGCCAGTTAACTAGGAAACCGGTATGGCCACATGCCAACTCCCAACAAGCCTTGACTGTCAGCACCACGTGACCAGCCAGTCTACACTGGACCAAATCAAGAGGCAGACGTCTTACAACTTTCTGGGTTTGCCCATTCCACCTCCTGAGAAAGCTGACACCTTGCACACTCTTTCGGTCTAGGGTGGAACCTATATTACAGTCCAGGATGTTTAATCAAAACTGTTCTCCATACAGACAGCCATCATCTGGCTCTACCCGAGATTCACCCAAGCACTCCTGCCGCTCTTTCTCTTTTAGGTTATGTAGGACATTTTCATCACAAACATGAGAGTTCTTCAGATTTTTGAACAGAGTACCTCCCCAAGTACTTCCCCAAGAACTTCGACAATACCTCCTGGTTACCATGGTTCCCCGTCCTCCTCAGCATCCTCTTCTCTCACCTCTGGACTGTTCAAATATGTAAAGTCCCAGGTCTGACCAGAATATTGCAGGGATATCCTACACAGTGCAGAGTGGAACAGAAGTACCGCGTTTATTGTCCCAGATAATCTACTTCTCTTTATAAAACCACTTCTTTAACAATTGCATCCAGGAGTATTTTATTTTAATTACATGTCTAGTTAACCAGAATCTTCAGTTCCCTTTCCTCCATATACTCATGGGAAGTTGATTTTGAGGATGTGGGCTCAGAACTTCATATTAATTTTGGATCCATGTGGTTTATCAGTACCACTCATTGTGATGCCAATAAACCAAAGATCACTCATGGAATTCATTGGGTCATTTTACAAATGCTTTTTTTTAGGACTTTTTTTCAGTTTGAGATGCTATTTCAATCTCTGGGGATATGCTGGTTAACAGCACACATCTTTTCTTGCATTAATGGAACTTACAGTTCCAGCAGGGTCCATAGTTATTAAACAACTAATTTCAACAACAACAATAAAAGTGACATCAAACAGGCTTAAAGCAGGGGACTGATTCAGTCCAGGGGGTCTGGGAAAACTTCCTGTGAGTGTACCTTTAAGCTCTAAGTGATACAGAAATCACTTTAAGTTTTAAGAAATGAATAGAGTTCCATGTAATGGGAAAGACATATGGGAAGGCTTTGAAGGCAAGCTTGAGGCAAACTGAAGGACCTATGTATAGAACAGATACTAATACAGATAGGAATAAAGACACAGATAAATCCAGGGATAAGTCAGGGTCTAATGAAGGAATATGCAGGTCCATTCAGGATTTTGTTTTTTTTCAAGAGCAATGAGAAGTGGTTGCTGGTTAGTCACTAAATCGTGTCTGACCCTTTTGTGACCCCATGGACTGTAGCCTGCCAGACTCCTCTGACAATGGGATTTCCCAGGCAAGAGCACTGGAGGGAGTTGCCATTTCCTTTTCCAGGGTATCTTCCTGACCCAAGGATCAAACTCGTGTCTCCTGCATTGGCAGGTAGATTCTTTACCACTGAGCCACTAGGGAAGCCCCAGGGAGAAGCTAACAGTTTTTAAGCAACGGGGCAGGTTGGGGTACATGATTAAGTTTACATTTTAAAAGGCTCATGGGACAGCTGTCCTGTGAGGATATGGATTCAACTGGGAACAAGAAGAAGGTGTGGTAACAGATGGTTGGCAGCCAGTCCAGTTTAATGACAATGGTGCCTTCGACATGGGTAGTGGCAGTGGGAGCGGGTGGTGGTTAGATTTGCGAAATCATTCAGGACCACAGAACATAGACACTGCTTTTAAAAGAGGGGAGAAGGGAAATGTTATAAAGAATGATACCCAGGTCTCTAATCTGCACATAGGGGTGGATTTAGTGCTATTTACCAAATCTGGGGAAATAGGAAGTGAAAAGAGTTGCAAGGGGAGAACACAAGAGTTAAGTCCTAAAGGTGATGGGTTTGAAGGTCTCACTAGTTGATCCAGGTGGGACAATACCCTTTAGCTTCCTTGTATGGGTCTTGGTGCTCGGTGACTAGTTACCGTAGCAAAGCTGAAATGCTCTCCTGACAGTACGTGTTCATGTGTGGAGTGTTTGTGTGTATCTGTGTGTGTTTATATGTGGAGACAGAGAGAGAGAGAAAGAGAGTGAGAGAGAATGTATGTTGATTTGCTTCCCTCCTGGTTTTCTTTCATGAACTTGTGCTTTATAATCACAACACAAGAATCTGATTTTCTTGTCCTAAATATGCATTTAAAATCTTATTTAGTGAGTTTATGCTCAAAACCAAGCTCCCAGATTTTCACCTGCTCAGCTGATTTAACCAGTTATCTTGACAAAGTAACTGTCCAATTACCTGATTTTTCTAATTGCCACAGTGGGACATTAAGCCTGAAAGATATGCATGCTCATGACCTCAGCGCCTCCTATATTTTCATCCCTCCATTTTGAGTTTGAAAAATTGGCATGAAAATTGTTTTCTGACACTTCTTTTGAACCCTTAAATTATGTATCTATGACTAATAGCGATGTCTCAGGATGTTCTTTCAGAGAGGAAATCTAGTTTGAAAATCTGTCCTTTGTTTTTCACTCTGCAATTTCCTAAAAAGATCAGTTCAGGGATGTTCTTTGCCCTCTATGTTCCTTGCAGCACACGAAAGGCTACCCTTCCCCCATCACACACACATCACTAATAGGCACTTCCTTCATATAATCAGCTGATTTTTGTCTAACATATTCAACATTTTCAAAAGAAAAACAGTAGCAGGAAAATAAGAGGGACCTCCACACTGAAAGAATTTGCCCTGGGGTTTAAAGTTAAACCAAGGCCTGGGTGTAGTCAAATATCAGCCAAGGTGCCAGGAACTGTCAGCTCCCTATAGGGAAAGGCCGACCCCGAGCCCACTGCATTGCATAGGAAGCCACTAGCAAATGTTGAACTGTGAACCCAAATGATGCTTCGTGGCTCTGATTCATCCAGGCTTTCTCCAGGCTCACTTGTTTCTTTAAAACCCTGTGCCTTCACTCTGTAGACCTCATTCATAAGACCGTGCTCTGATGAATCGCACGGCTTCATGGTCTTTTTCCTGAGCTTTTTCCCTGAACCAGTCCTGTACCTGCCATCCCCCTTGTGATCCATCTGCAGTGACCAGCCCCCATTCTTACCCTGTGCTTCAGATAATGCTGATTCAACCAGCCCATGAGTCCTACCACTTGACTTCTTCACTTCCTAGCTTTTGCCTCTGAATCCCAGTGTAGATTCTGCTCAGAATGTGACTCCCACTGTGAAGACACAAAACCCCTCCATGAACGGAGATCTTCACAAGTCCCCCAGGCTCTAAGTACAGTGGTCACTTAACCACCTGGACACACTTGCCCATCACTGTGTTCCAATCCCTCATGTCCCCACTGGTTTGATTAGCACTTTTATTTGGGCAGAAGGTGAGTTTCCTATCACTCTAAATAATCAGAGACTGAGCAACCTCTGACAGAAGTTTTATAGAAGTGATTCAAGCATCAGCTGAAAGATCAAATTAAATTATCTTTGATGCCTCTTTACTCTTAGACTTCTGACAATACAAAATAGCCCTATAAAATATGTAGAACTTTAAGTTTGCCCAAGCTGTGCTATTTTGTGTGACTCAAAACTCTACTAAAGGACCTGAGATGTTATGCAAAGTTTTCATGTGGTGGATTTTCTCTTACTGAATGGACAGCACATCGTTCTTCCCAGAGGGCGGGTTTCGGTGAGGATGGCTGCATGTGCATGCGGATGCCTGAGGGACCCTTTCTGACTCCTCTGTGGTGTCTCTTTATCTCATGAAATGGTTTACCCCGGCACAGCGATGCTGAAGTGGTCTTCTATGTGATGGGCATTCATTCTTGTCTTGCTTAAGTCCTTCTGTGGATTTCTGTTCCCCGTAAGATAATATCCAAAGCCCATGAGGACCAGGTTCCTCCGCACCCAACAGGTTCAGCTCAAATGGTGCCTCACCAGGGACACAGGCGGCTTTGAGCATTCCAAGCTGGCTGTGCCTCATGGAGTACATCAACCCACCTCACACCTTCTTGGCTTTGCCCTGCAAGTTCCCCCTGCTTTAGGTTTTCTTTGCCTTCATCTCCCAGTCAAAATCCTACCCTCCCTCAACATTTAACTGGAACATCACATCCTTTTGGAAATTTTAATACAAATTATCTTCCTCTATAAAAATTAGCACTTTCTCTCCCTAGGCTCCCAATGCAAATGATCTTCTCTTGGAGCTCATTTCACTTACTATGACTTTTGCATTTCTTTCTCTCAGTGAGCTTCATGCAGACGTCCAAGTCTGTTGTCTTCTTTTTTTGGCCAAAACATGTGGCTTGTAGGATCTTAGTTCCCTGACCAAGGACTAGACCTGGGCCCTCAGCAGTGAAAGGGTGGCATCCTAACCACTGGACCACCAAGGAATTCCCTAGACCTGTTGTCTTTATATCGTCTTTATATGTCCCAATTCCAGCATCAGTACTTACATGGTAGACATAAGTTGAATAAATACATGTTAATTGATTAAATAAGATGAACATAGCTGTAGTATATTTATGTAAACCAACTTTCCAGATTATTTCCTGTTATACTTATGGATAAAGATGTCCAAAATACAGATTTCTTGCCTATTTAACATGACACCACTCTATATATTCAAAGATAACTATTTTGTCACTTTCCAAAATTATTTAAACTCAAGGTCTGCAAAACTCTTATTTAAAATCATTCCCAACTTCAAACTGTGGTCAAAGTATGATTTCCTCATCGTCAACTTGAATATCCTAACATATTACTGACCAGAGACGTATTAATATGCTTTTAGAGAGTGATACAATAAACATCACCATGCAAAGTTGTTAGAGCTTAAGATTGATCAAGGGTTCATTACACAACCCATGACTGTCACTGTCATTCACATATTGCTCCATCAGGTTTTTGTTGCAACCTTGTGTGTATCATAAACATAAAATTTTTAAAAATGACACATCATGAAATTTTTAGTGAATAACAATTTTTTATGAACTTTATGCAGATACTTTCTATGACTGTCCAAGCGGCATATGTATTAGGGTCTCAGAAGATGATTAGTTCTTCAGAATGTAGTTCTGATTCAGATGATGTGAATATTAGACCAACAAAAAGACAAAAAGTCCTTAGTGACCGATTCTGATACAGAAAGTGAAAATGAAACTCACGGTGCTGGAGAATGCTCCTTTGTCTCCACAGAAGAGAGGTTTGAAGATGACATTTCACAAAAATCAGAAGACATTACAGATGTGTCAGATGTAACTGTTGAATGTGATAACCTGCGAAGTGATAGTGAAATAACAGAATTAATTTTTGGCTAGCCAAAATAAAAATTGCCAGTCACAGGCCTTAATTTCTGTAAAAATCCTCCAGTCAATAATGAGTTAAATGTTAATTGGCTCTTGTAAACCTCTCACCTTTACTGACAGATTTTCATAGAGGTCTAAATTATAACCCACAATGGAAAAATGAGAGGACCTTTTGATGTTACTGGGACAAAAGTCTAGGGGAATTTCTACCATTTCTTGTATACGCACGATAGACAACATCTTGGCAAACAGAATAGTATTTTAATCTATATTAAACACTGTGAACTTTACATTGCCTAATGAGGCATGACATTTGCCAGGCTCTGACAGATTCACAATACTTTGCAGAATTCTGCCAAACAATGACGCCACAGAGTCACCTGAGAACCTCCTTGGCTGTCAGACACGGCCCAGTTGGCCCAAGTCTCTTTCACATTCTGGCTCCTTTTCTGCTTTTTTATTTATCTTTCTACTTATTTTCCTTTTTTCCTCATTCTCTTCCTTTCAAGCTCTCTTTTCATGACTGGTTGTTGATCCGGTCCTTGGAAGTTTAAGAACAAGTTCTTGGGGACAAGAACAAGTTCCCTGGTGGTCCAGTGGGTAAGAATCCACCTTGCAATGGAGGGGACGTGGTTTCGGTTCCTGGTTGGGAAACGAATATCCCACATGCCGAGGGGCAACTAAGCCCGTGCACTGCGACTGCTGAAACGCATGTGCTTTGGAGCCCATGAGCCTCAACCAGAGAGCAGGAGCACCATGAGGAAAGGTCTCACATGGCACAACAAAGATTCCGTGTGCCACACAAGGCTCAAAGATCCAAATACATAAATATTGTTTAAAAAGAACATATTCTTAGTGATAAGTGATAACCTAGTGGTTATTAATGGCAGATTGTTTAAATGAGATAATACTAAGTTTATTGCCCACTTCTCCAGCCCCGGATGTGTGATTTTAGACAGTTATCTCTAGCAGACCTAGTTCTCCCATTCAAAATGCTCACTTCATGGGATTGCTCTGATGATGAAACAAGGCACAGCACAGTACATCATCTGACATATAGTGAGTCCTCATTTAAGGTGAGAGCCCCATGACAGGCTTCCCAAAATGTCTATTCAGAAGGCCACATAAAACAGAGACCAGTCTTTCACTGAGAAAAATCTACAATTCTGCTAAGTAGGAACCATCTTATTTATGGCTGCACTTCCAGCATTCTAGAGACTGCATAAAATAGGAGAAAGACACTAATATGGATTTAAACCTACTATGTGCCAGACACCTCTCTGCTAATTTCGCATATATGTTCTCACTTAAACCCCTCAGCAATCGAAAACGTATGTTTTCAAAAGGTAAAAGCAAGGCTCAGAGAGCTGAAATAGCTTCCGCTGTGAGAGCTCAATGTTTGCAAGTGCCAGACGGAAGCCTAGTTGTGTCTGTCTCCAAATTTATGTTGTATTTTTTCAAAGAAAAACTGATATTGGATATAGGCTAATGTTCTCTTTCATGAGGTATATTCTGAAGGATGTAAAAAAGTGTTACAAGGTAGGATGGGTTCTATGATTGAAGTTTAAGAAGCACAGATTACAGCAAACAAAATATATCTTCATTTTACAGGACTTTTCAGAGGTTTGAATGAATGAAGTAAACCCTAAATCTCTTATAGTGTAAAGGAGCTACTTACCACATTTGATCATCTTTCATAGAAAATTCTGGGGTATCCTGCCTGGTCTTAGGTCTTTAGTGGTCAGTATTTCAATATATTCTGCATTATTTAGACTAATTATGTTCTTTGGGTGCCTATACAATGTACACTATTAAATCTTATTAGGCAGAAGGACATCCTCAGCAAATATTATCCTGGTGCTTAATGAGGGCAGATCTAAACAAAACATACATTTTCCAGAAGTATCTTCTGGTTTATTGTACAGTGCATGGCTCCTAGGTACCTGAGCCCCAGACATCCAGTTGCTGTAAATCACCTGAGAAAGGTGATCATTAAATAGATTAAAATGCATGAAAATTACCTAAATGTGGGCCATTAGATTAAATGAAGCAGCTACAGTATAATGCCCTGATGGCTCCAGGAACTTTATTTAGATTATAACTGTACCAGTGTTGTGCAAATCACATGATTAAGGAGAATATTACAAATCTTACTGCTCCCCTTGCTTTCCACTGAGGGTTTGCAATTGAAATTCCTCCAAGGCTTAATAAACAGTTACCTCCAAGAAGGCACTTTGAAACTGACTTTCTAGACCAATCTGCATTTCGATGTGGTTCAGAGCAAAACCTTATCTCTGGGTGGCATGTTTGCAGGAATAACAATGTTTAAATAATGTCTGAAATGGAGCATAAAAATTCTTTGTAACTGAAATGGACATATTGAGAAATCTTAAGCTTCAGCTCACATTACCTTTTTGATATTTCTTTCAAAGACTGACAGTAAGACATCATCACTTGCAGAAAGTAACTCTCCAAGAGCCCTGTGCATATTTTTGATGTAGTTCCTGCTTGCAAACTCTCCTCATAACTTTAATAAATGCCAATTTGGGGAGCAGGAATGGTTAGAGTTTAAATTTTTTATAAAACTCTGTGTGAAACTGAAGTAGTCTATTTCTTTCCATCTAACCTGATCATTGGAGAAAGAGGGAATAAAAACAGCATACATGTGTATGCCTTCAAAAAATGCCTCTTAATTGGAGTCATTTAGGAAGCTCTGGGTAAGATCTTTTTGGCAGAGAAAACCATCAGCCAAGGTGTTTTTTTTTTTTTTTTCCCTCCTTCATGTCAAGTGCATTTTTGTTCTTATTAGATCATTTTATTTCATTGAGGCTGAAAGCCGGAAAGGGTGGGGGAGAGAAGACAGCTTATATTGGATGAGTGTCTCTTCACAATGCCCAGTACCGGGCTTGGTGTTTTCCCTATTATCATGACTCACAACATTCAATTCTCATAACAGCATTTCCAGGCAAAAATGCTAATCATTGATCAATTAATAAAACTGAACGCCAAAGGGGCTGACTAGTAAGCTATTACGGTAGAATCAGGCTTTGAACCTAACTCTACCTTGAAGAAGTCCATGCTCTTCCCTCTGGGGATGGACAGTAAACACGGTCATAAAGCAGAGAGACTGCTGCTCGGGTGGGAGCCTTGCTGGCAGGTACTAGGAAATGGTTGCAGCGACTAAACCTGGAGACTTTATGGTAAAATGGGAGAACTGAGGGGAGACGGGAAAAGCAATGTCTGACAAAGCACTTAGGTATATCAGGCACTCTCTAAGCATTTTACATACATTATCTCCTTTAATCCTCATGACAATCCAATGAGATGAAAACTCTTTGTTCTACTTTACAGATGAGAAACAGTGAGGCTTACCGAGAGAGAAGCTCCCAAAAAGTCATAGAGGTAATTACCAGGGAAGACCCTAAATGGTTTTATTGACATACAATTCACTTGCTATGCCCAAACATTTAAAGTATAAAATTTAAAGTTTTTAGTAAATTCACAGGGAAATCCAATCCTGTGAAAAACCACAATCTAATTTTAAAGCATGTATATCCTCTGAAAAGAAATCCTATACCTGTTAGTCTACATCCCAGTCACATCTCAACCGCCTGTTACAGGCAACCACTACTTACCTTCTATCTCTACTGATTAGTCTATTCTGGACATTTCAGATAAACAGGATCATACCACAGATGGTCTTTCATGACTGGTACCTTTGTTGATGATAACACTTTCAAGATTCACCTATGTTGTAATGTGTATCAGTACTTCGTTAATTTTATTGCTAAGTAACAGTCTTTTGTACGGATATACCACATTTTATATATCCAATTTATAACTGATAAGTATTTGGGTTTTTTTCCACATTTGGCTATTATGAATAATGCTACTACATACATTTATGTCCAAGTCCTCTTGTATATATATATATGCTCTCTGTTCCTTAAGGATATCCATAAGAGTGGAATTGTTGGGTAATATGAAAACTCTATGCTTAACATTTTGAAGAACTTTCAAACTGTTTCCCAAAGGGACCCTGCCATTTTACATGCCTACTAAATTGTTTCAATCATGTCTGACTCTTTGCAACCCTATGGACTGAAGCCCACCAGGCTCCTCTGTCCATGGGATTCTCACAGGCAAGAATACTGGAGTGGGTTGCCATGCCCTCCTCTGGGATATTTCCAACCCAGGGATCGAACCAGAGTTTCTTATATCTCCTGCATTGGCAGACGGGTTCTTTACCACTAGCACCACCCGGGAAGCCCCAGGATTGTTATCAGGGTTCCAAATTCTTTACATTCTTTCCAACACTTACTATTTTCTGTCCTTTTAGTTTGAACTATCCTAGTGGGTATGCAATGGTATTTCATTGCACAGTAACACTCCTTATCCTCAGAGGATAAGTTCCTCTGTGGATCCTCTGTGGATGCCTAAAACTGCAGACTAGCACTGAATCAGATATATACCAAATATATACTATGTTTTCTCCTACACATACATGGAAGCAGAAGATATTAAGAATAGGTGGCAAGAATACACAGAAGAACCTTACAAAAAAGATCTTAATGACACAGATAACCCCGATAGTGTGGTCACTCACCTAGAGCCAGACAGCTTGGAGTGCAAAGTCAAGTCAGCCTTAGGAAGCATCACTACGAACAAAGCTAGTGGAGGTGATGAAATTCCAATTGAGCTATTGCAAATCCTGAAAGATGATGCTGTGAAAGTGCCGCACTCAATATGTCAGCAAATTTGAAAACTCAGCAGTGGCCACAGAACTGGAAAAGGTCCGTTTTCATTCCAATCCCAAAGAAAGGCAATGCCAAAGAATGTTCAAACTACCACACAATTGCACTCATCTCACACGCTAGCAAAGTGATACTCAAAATTGTCTAAGCCAGGCTTCAACAGTACATGAACTGAGAACTTCTAGATGTTCAAGCTGGATTTAGAAAAGACAGAGGAACCACAGATCAAGTTGTCAACATCTGTTGGATCATAGAAAAAACAAGAGCATTGCAGAAAAACATCTATTTCTGCTTTATTGACTATGCCAAAGCTTTTGACTGGGTGGATCACAACAAACTGTGGAAAATTCTTAAAGATATGGGAATATCAGACCACCTGACCTGCCTCCTGAGAAATCTGTAAGCAGCTCAAGAAGCAACAGTTAGAATTGGACATGAAACAATGGACTGGTTCCAAATTGGGAAAGGAGTATGTCAAGGCTGTATATTGTCACCCTGCTTATTTAACTTATATGCAGAGTACATCATGTGAAATGCCGGGCTGGAAGAAGCACAAACTGGAATCATGATTGCCAGGAGAAATATCAATAACCTCAGATATGCAGATGACACCACCCCTATGGCAGAAAGTGAAGAGTAACTAAAAAGCCTCTTGACCAAAGTGAAAGGGGAAGGTGAAAAAGTTGGCTTCAAATTCAACATTCAAAAAGCGAAGATCATGGCATCTGGGCCCCATCACTTCATGGCAAGTATGTGGGGAGATAATGGAAGCAGGGATGGACTTTCTTTTCTTGGGCTTCAAAATCACTGCAGATGGTGACTGCAGCCATGAAATTAAAAGACGCTTGCTGCTTGGAAAAAAAGTTATGACAAACCTAGACAGCATATTAAAAAGTAGAGGCATTATTTTGCTGACAAACGTCCGTATAGTCAAAGCTATGGTTTTTTTCACTTGTCATGTATGGATGTGAGAATTGGGCCATAAAGAAAGCTTAGTGTCAAAAAATGGATGCTTTTGAACTGTGGTGTTGGAGAAGACTCTTCAGAGTCCCTTGGACTGCAAGGAGATCAAACCAGTCCATCCTAAAGGAAATCAGTCCTGAATATTCATTGGAAGGACTGATGCTGAGGTTCTAATACTTTGGCCACCTGATGTGAAGAACTGACACATTAGTAAAGACCCTTAATGCTGGGAAAGATTGAAGGCAGGAGGAGAAGGGGATGACAAAGAATGAGATGGTTGGATGGCATCACCAACTCGATGGACATGAGTCTGAGCAGGCTCCAGGTGATGGTGATGGACAGGGCAGCCTGGCATACTGCAGTCAATGGCGTCACAAAGTGTAAGACAAAACTGAGTGACTAAACTGAACTGACTGATACATATTTATTGTAAAAGTTGATTTACAAAGTAGGCACTGTTAGAGATTAACAATAATACCTAGTAATAAAATAGAACAATTTTAACAATATATTATAATATGTTTAGTGGATATGGTCTCTCTCTCTTGCCTTTTCTCTCAAAATACCTTACTGTATAAATTTAATGCCTTTTCCATCTTCACTAAGTATTTATCATGTACCATAGCCATAACTTTCACAGCTTGAGGTGCTGCAGCAAAACTAGCATTGATTTCTTTTATTTTCTTCACAATTTCACAAATAGAAGATTCTTTCTTACCATAGATCTTAGCAAATTCAACATATCCCTTTTTTTTTCTTTCCTTATTAAGTTGAGAACTTTTACCTTGTCACTGAAAGGAAGCACTTTACAGCTTCTCTTTGGCGTATCTGAACTGTCAGCATCACTGCTCTTGCACTTTGGGGCCATCATTAAGTAAAATAAGGGTTACTTGAACACAAGTGCTGAGATAACTTGACAGTTGATTTAATAACCAAGAAGGCTACTAAGCGACTAACAGACGTGCTAGACAAAGGGATGATTCACTTCCTGGAACGGAAGGAGTGGGACAGTGAGAGATTTCATCATACTAATTGGAAAAGCATGCAATTTAAAATTTATGAATTGGTTTATTTCTAGAATTTTCCTTTTGATATTTTAGGAACAAGGTTGATTGTGAGTAATTGAAAGCATAGAAAGTAAAACCATGGATAAGTGGGAACTATTGTAATTTTGATTTGCATTGCCCTAATGACTAAGATGGAGAAGGCAATGGCACCCCACTCCAGTACTCTTGCCTGGAAAATCCCACCGACAGAGGAGCCTGGTAGGCTGCAGTCCATGGGGTCGCTAAGAGTTGGACAGGACTGAGCGACTTCACTTTCACTTTTCACTTTCATGCACTGGAGAAGGAAATGGCAACCCACTCCAGTGTTCTTGCTTGGAGAATCTCAGGGACGGGGGAGCCTGGTGGGCTGCCGTCTATGGGGTCGCACAGAGTCGGACACGACTGAAGCAACTTAGCATTGGCAGCAGAATGACTAAGAATACTGAATACCTTTTCATGTGCTTATTAGTCATTTATATACCTTTTGGGAAAGATGTCTATTCAAATCCTTTCCCTGTTTTTCAATGGGCTGTCTTTATTATTGAGTCATAGCTGTCTCCTCATACTTAATGGTAATACAAAAATTTTTAAGTTTGATGTCATCCAATTTATCTATTTTTTCACATGTGCTTTTACTGTCATAATAAACTATTGCCTTAAACTAAACTAAAATATGAATATTATATATATATATATAATGGGATATTACTCAGCCATAAAGAGGAATGAAATAATGTCATCTGCAGCAATATGGATAGACCCAGAGAGTATCATACTAAGTGCAGTGAGTCAGACATAGAAAGACAAATATCACGTGATATCACTTACATGCTGAATCTGATTTTTAAAAAATGAAAATGATACAAATGAACTTATTTACAAAACAGAAAAAGACTTACAGATATCAAAAACAAACTTACAATTACCAAAGGAGAAATGGTAGGAGGAGGGATAAATCAGGAGGTGGGATGAACATACACACACTACTAGTTAGAAGATAAAGACAACCAACAAAGACCTACTATATAGCACACAGAAATCTACTTGATATTCTGTGATAACCTACATGAGAAAGAATGAATACAGATAAATGGATACAGATAAATGCATAACTGAATCACTTTATTGTACACCTGAAACCAACACAACATTGTAAATCAACTATGTAGGTAGGTAGGTTGAGTTGCTTAGTTGCCCTACTCTTGCGACCCCATGGACTGTAGCCCACCGGGCTCCTCCATCCATGGGATTATCCAGGCAAGAACACTGGAGTGGGTTGCCATTTCTCTCCTCAGGGAATCATCCCAACTCAGGGATCAAACCTGGGTTTCCTGCATTGCAGGCACACTCTTTACCAACTGAATCACCAACTGCCTAACCTGTGGGTTCCTAGAATCACCCTTTTGCCTTCTTTAAAGTTATGAAGAATGATTCTTACATTTTCTAAGAGTTTTAGCTCTTACATTTAAGCATGATCTGTTTTGAGCTGATTTTTGTTTGTGGTGTGAAGTAGGGGGCCCATCTTGATTCTTTAGCCTGTAACTATCCAGTTGTCCCTGCACCATTTTTTGAAAAGAGCATGAGTTTTTGACAAACAACAGCACAGGCCATTGATTTTTCTTTTGGCTGTCAGTAGCAACGGGAGCTAAGGAAAATTAATCAAACTCAGTTTACTCATCTGTGAGGCTAGTAATACACCTACATCTCAATGCTGATGTTGAGAAGAGATAATAATCTCCACTTGACTTCCTTCTACCATCCCCAGCACACAGTCATTATTCAACAGATATGCAACATCCCACACCTCTGGCCAGTACATCCTGCTGAAATAAACTGATTCATTCCAACACTGTGAGCTTAAAAAAACAGAGACCTAGTACATGGATTTGATATTCTCCAGACCCCCACAGGGAACCCATTAGCCATTGTACATTCTTTAGCTGTTACTCAGAGAACATACATATGGAGAAGTTACTGGGTGTCAGATATTTGGGAAGGAAAACGTTTTCAGTAAACAGATCCCTCTGTGATATATAACATTGTTACCCTGTTTTGCAAGTAAGCATCCCAGCTCTTCTTCTCATATTTGGACCTACCGTATGTTAATGTTTCTGCTTGTGGGGGAGATACTGGAGAGGATTCAATTTCTTGAGTGGCATTTAGCCTCTGATCTCTGTACTCTGTTTCATCCCCAAGATCTGATGATTCTGAGTGTATGCTTTTGTGTTGTGTTTCAATTACCGCCCCCCTTGTTTTCAAAAAGTAACTTGTGTATTTTTACTTTGCTCCTCAAATGGCTGATTCTCCTGGCCATCAAGACAGATAAACTCACATCATTCTTAGACAAGATTCTTGAGTCAGGATGGTTTATCAATAAGAAGAGAGAATCACATGTCCATTAATGCTTCCAGACCTTGGGACAGCGTGTTCAATCTAGCCTCATGTCCTCTCCTGGGGACAGGAGACTTCATCTTCAAACTGAGGGAGGCATGCCTTGGCTTGATTTGTATATGAGAGAAAAATACCTCTTGCTAGTAACCCTTCAGTCCACATCCCTGGGCCCTTTCTCAGACCCCAAAAAGTATTTCACACACCACACCTGTTCTTGCCTTCTGATGAGTTTCATTGTATAGCTTGCCTGCTTATCTTTTATTTTGGTGTGCCTGGACCCATCTCCCCTAGGGAAGTCCATATCTCAGCCTGTGCAGGATCTCCCCGCAGTTTCTTTGTTTTTTACTTCTCTTGGAAAAAAAACAAAAACCAAAAAAAGCTCAAAGTTACACATTCCTGTGAAGGTCTCACTGATTGTTGTTTTGAGGAAACACACAGGGTAATGACTGTGCATGGGAAAGTAACAGAAATTCTGGAATCTGAGTCTTTACCCACCTGGGTCCTTATCTTTTGATAATTTCACTGAGCTCCTGTCCTTCCTGCTAGCTGAGGATGGAGTGCACTAAATGCCATGTTTTCTTCTCTTTGAGGAGAAGATCCTGTTGCTGGCTTTCTGCAGAGCTGACTTCACTGCTTGCTTACACACAAATTTATGTTCTACCAATATCAAACTATTTTTTTTATAACACGCCAGACATTTCCCACTTTCATGCCTTGCAAATGTGGCTGCTGCTTCCTCTTTGTTCAAACTGCAAACAAATTTTCTTCCCTTCTTCAAAAATGAGCTAAAATCTTAAGCATTTAAAATAGCCTTCCCTGTGTGATGCCATGACTATATATAGCTAAATTTTTCTCTTTGCTATACATAATACATTGATCTAGGGCTATACTTCTCACTGTACATGATGATGCCTTTGTATGTCCACCTTCTACTCTAGACCATATCTCTTTAGAGCGTGACCTACTTTACTTCTCTTTTAGCAGCCATAGTTACTTGGCACAGAGCAGCAGTTAATTAATATTCAGTATTTGGTTTAAATTGAAAGGAAAGAAGACAAGTGTTTGTGGCTACACTTATTAATGAAGAAAACAGAAACTTTCTGCTGATGTGAATGAAGATAAGCCTCTGAAAAGTTCCAAATGGTAATGCTTACCTGGCTCTCGAAAGTTACTTTAGCTACGCACACCTGTTCAGCTCACCAACACTCCATGACCGTACACACAATATTCAGTGAAATGGCCTTAAATAAATGAACATTACTATCTCTACTGATTTCTTTGGCAGAAAAAAGTTCACAAGTTAATGGGGATAAAGAGAGGATGTATGAAGAGAGGAAGAGAGAGGGGCACTTCATTATTTATCAAGACGTGAGCCCTGACACCTCATTTATTTTACAAAAAGGACTGCTGATGTTCATATTTTTATGAGCTAGGACTTAAAACAGGATTCTTGTTCCCCTTCCACCCATCAGCAGTCTTGCAACCTGTGGAAAAGTTGCTTTTTCACTAGTTGGGTCCCTAGAATAACCCTGTGCCCTTAAGCTGTCAGCGGGGGCCACCCTGTTCCCCATGACCACTGCAGCAGTGAAGAAAGGCTCTTTCCTCCCAGGACACTGGGTCGGATCCTCCTTAATCAATACTGAGCACAACACTGAGGAAATGGCATGGAGTACCCACAAACTTCCTCTGCAGCGCATCATCCTATTTAGAATGAATTAACATCCAATCAGCAAGCAATCATGCCTAATAATTTGTAGATATGCTGATTCTTCAGAGTCACCTCTCTTAAAACACTGTCCATAGAACAATTACCTAGGATTATCTTCTTACTGGAAGGCACCTAGAGGGGTATCCTGTTTTGTGCCTGTAACTATTACTCAAGGCAAGTCTTTCTCGTTCAGCTCTCTGCGGCAATAATAATAATGGTAAATAAAATTGGGAAAACAAATCTTTTTAGCCAAGTGTGTCTGACTATACGCTAGCATTTTTTTTTTTTTTTTTTCCTGCCAAATCTCAATCTCTCTCTCCCAGTCTATGCCCTGAAGGGCCAGAACAGCAGACTTTTCAAAACAATCCTTGGGCCACTGTTGTCCTTTGCGAGAAATCCCCTGGGGTCTCTCCTTTCCGTGTCAGCCATCCATTCCATTTTTTAAAAAACAATATTTTTAATATATTAAATCTGAAGACACAAAAGACAGAACAGAGGAATATGTCAGATGCAGAAAGATTAGACCAGACCCACCTAGGCTTGGAAAACAGCAGAAGTTGCAGGGACTTTTCTGAAGTGCTGGTTTTGTTCAAAATATCTTTGCATCCCATGTGGTATGCTGTTTTAGTTTTGCTTTGCAAGGAACAATGGCATAGGGAGGGCCCTGGCTCTCCTAGACTGCAACAGCATCCAAGATGTGTCTATGGTTTATAACAGGGCTACCAATGGTCATTTGTACTGAAGGAGTCTTTGGGCCTAGAAAAGAAAACAATGGTCTCAAATGCCCTTGCTGAATCATCTAACTTGGGGGAAAACAAAACCGAACTTTAGGTCCCGCCCTGATGCTCCAGGACAGCTGCATCTACCTAGGACTTATCACCCTCTGTCCAGAAACCTTCCACCCCCTACATCTGCCAGGGACTTATCATCCCCTGCCCAAAACCTCCCACCCCCTGTTCAACTACAAATGCCATCTCAACTAAAGAATACCCAAAACATCCCACCTGACTAACGTTTCCCTTATTGCTTCCACAAACCTCCCTTTAAATATGAAGCCTCCCTGATCCCTCTTGAGCTCAGCCTGGTCGTTAGGCCAACTGTCGTCCCCTCCTTGCCTGAATGAAGGTAACCTACCTCCGTTGAGGTCATCTCCTATACCTTACATGTACCACCTTGGTTCAGAGATAAATCTCAGGGATCTCAAGGATCCCAAGTCCCGTCTTTGTCCTAGAAGTACCTGAGAATCCTGGAGCATGCTATTGGGCTGATTTTATTGGAAATACCCTCTACCTACTCATCACGTATTCTTGCTCTCCCTGCACAAAGCAGTGCTGGCCACCTGACAACTCGGGGGTAAGTGTCACTGTGATGGCTGCTGGTGCCAGGCCTTGGGGCACCCGGGGCTTTTCACACTGACCCGACTGAGTCTGAAGAGTCCCTTTCCTCACTACCACTAGGCGTTAGTCCCAGCAATAAGTGTCAGTGACTTTTCAGCTTTTTGGCTCAACTTTCATAAGAAATTTAGAAAAATTACTCCAGGTCTGAATTGGAAGTCAACTGCATGTAAATTGACATACAAGGCATATACATACAGTTACATACATACATACAGTCTACATATACATAGGATACATACATACAGGATACATACATACATACTATCTCTATATCCTGACATACAGGCATTGCAAAGATTTCAGTTCTTTGTCTTACAGTGAATTTCTGTATCTCAGAGTTCTTCTTCCAAAGACAATTTCTGCTGTTTCATTATCTAATGCTCCAAAGTTTTAGGTCACGAATAGTGGCTTTGTTGTCATTGTTTTCATATATACTTAGTGACTTTATTTTCCAAACTTCAAATTACAAAACATGATCAAACATACATTGAGTACTTACTCTAATGCTGGGTGCTTGGACTCCAGAGATTATGAAGTCACCTTGCCTTCTCCATCAAGAAACTATAGGAGAAGACTGAATAGTGGTTTTAAGAGCTTCTTTAACATGTCTTCAAGAAGAAATGGTAGATATTCATGATATCTGGATTCCTTTCTGGATATCTTTGCATGTCAGATTTCCCAAAGTGGTAGGGGAAAGATGAAAAGCCCACCCCTTGAATCTTTAGTAAGGTGTGTGTTTATGTTTAAAAGAAACACAGGGGAAAAGGACAAGGAGGAGGGGAAGGAGAGGGAAGACGGGGAGAAAGAACAGGAGGAGAAGGAACATATGGAGGAAGAGAAGGAGGGGAGGAGAGGGAGAGGAAGACAAGGACAGAAGTGTCCATGCTCTGCTAAAGCATCTATAAGTTTAGCCAAGAATCTATTGTCTCACTTCTTTTCCTCTGGATACATAATTTCAACAAACAATTCATCTGATTTTCTTGGCACAGGAAAGAGGTATTTTTGTGATTGGATTTTCCAATGGTTTTTGTCCTTGTGTAGAAAAGGTACTGTCCCTTGTTCCCTGCCCTTTTAAACACGACTTCAGTAAAAATCTCCAAGAAAAATATCTCATTGGCTACTTTCCACATTCACTTTTAAACATTTGGTACATCTTTGTGATCTCTACCACTGCCGGATGGAAACCTAGATGTCCCCAGATCCTATTGTTTGAATGAGCACTCCTTTCTCAAAAAACAAAACAAAACAAAAAAAACCACGTTTATTTCATTAAAAAAAAAAAATCACCATTTTCTTCTTACCCCTAAGGAAAAACATGGTATTAATAATAAGAGTCAGTGTTAAGATCTGTGATCAATACAGATTACTATTTTTTCTCCTTTCTTTTCTTTATTTATATTTTCTCTCCCTTTCTTCCTTCCCTCACTCACTCCTTCCTTCCATCCTTCCTTTTCGCTTCAGTCCCTTTTTTTTTTTCTTTAGAGTACTTGCCTAAGAGTTACTTTGGCAAAAATCAGTCTTCCTGGGCTTCATTTTTTCTGAGATAAAAACATTGTGTTTGAGGCAATATTCAGTGTGCCAAAGTATTTACAGTTTCTTACAGCCCATGTTTGTTTCAAACTTCTTTCTCTGTGATTGACTTCTTTCTCATTTTACTATATTCTTTTTTGAGGTTTTAGTAACTATTTTGTACCAACAATCTATTCTTTTTATTTTTGGTTTACATGAATTTTATTATAATGCATTTGGTCATAACTTCATTTGAGTTTATTCTGTTAGATGTTTCCAGAGCTTCTTAAACCTGTAAATTTACATCTTTCACCACATTTGGGATATTCCCAGCCATTATTTTTTCAAAATTATTTTTGCACCCAATCTCTTTCTCTTGTCCTCTGGGATACCAATGACATGAGTATTATACCTTTTTGCTTATTTCATACATTTCTGGGGCTCTGTTTCCCCCCTTTCCAATCTTTTCCTCTGTTCTTCAGTTTAGATAATTTTATTGGTTTATATTTAAGTTCAGTGACTTTTCCTCTGTCATGTCCATTCTGCTACAAAGTCCATCTAGGGAATTCTTTATTTCAGATGTATTTTTCAGTTCTAAAATTTCCATTTGGTTTTATTTTTATAGTTGCAGTTTCTCTTTGGAGAACTTACATCCTTCTATTCATTTCAAGAGTACTAATCTTCAGCTTATTAAGAGTGGCTATGATTATCTGCCTTAAAAGACTTTGTTTTATAATTCCAACATCTAGGTCATCTCAATAATTGGTATTTCTTTGGATTCCCTTTTCCCTCAGCAGAAGTCAGAACATTTTTTTTTTTTCTGTAAAGATCAACCAATAATTGTTTCAGGCTTTGTGGCTTAGCCCTATGCTCTGTGTTGCAATGACTCATTTGACATCTCAGCATGAAAATTGCTAGAGACAACAGAGAAATGAATGGGTGTGGCTATATTCTAATAAAACTTTCAGTATGGAGAGCCAACTATGAATTACATAAAACTTCACATTTTACAAATATTCATCTGTTTTATGCCAACTGTTTATAAATGCAAAATCTCTTCCAACTTTATGAGCGCTCCTGATACCAGTGGTGGGGCAGACTTAGCCTCTGGGCCACAGTGCGCCAATGCCTACCTGGAGAATCAGCCACTGTTCTCTGGTTCTTTTCATGTCATTCACTTTGGATCGTATCCTGGACTGGTGAAATATGCTGGGAGACTCTGATGGCTCTTACAATCCTCTGGAGAATATGGATGTTATTTCATTTATTTTAACAGGTTCGGTTAGATACGGATCACAAATTTTGGCTTGTCTTCTTTGAGCAGAGGTGTCAAGATCAGTTCAGTCTCCAAAGTCCTTACTATGTGCCTTATTTTCACTCATGCCCCAGTCAGAAGTTAGTGTGAACATACAAGCCTCATCAAACATGAGTCATGGTTCTTGTTCTAGTTTAGTTCTCTAAGCCTTTGCTCTGCTTTTCTGGGTCTGTTCTGCATATGTGCAGCTCCGGGGTGAGCTTGGCATTTCTGACACACCCAGAACAAGGAAATGTCCTTCTCTGGCTGTCTTCTTCTTGGGATTCCCTTTTAACCCTTAGCTCTCAAGAGTCCCTTTCCCTGTTCCTCTCCATCTGATCAGAAAGAAAAAAACATTTTTCTCAGTTTATCTACTGTTGGCCACTTCAGTACACCTGGGGCTGACCTCAGTGAGAGAAAATAGAAAGAAAATAGAGAGAAAATAATAAAACAATGTGGCTGCCCCGAGTACACTGCCTTCACAGTACAGGTTCTGTGACCATACAAACAGGATTTTCTCTTGGGGCTTTAACTGCCCACACCTCTGCCCTGCTGCCACCATCACGCAGAATACAAGCTGACCTCTGGGCACAGCCAGGAGAGAGAAAAGGTAAATGAAAGTTGCTAGGAGAGGAAATTTTAAATGGTATCATTACAACAAAAATTTGAATTATGTGAGGAGATAGAGGTGCTAACATTGTGATAATCATTTTGTATTATATGTATCAAATCATCATATGTCAATAATATCTCAATAAAACTAGGGGGAAAAGATGCTCACAGTGACCCCACACTTTCTTGTTCACTGTATGAACCCTCTTCTAACTAGAGAGAATTTATCTCAGAATTTTGCTGTCAACACCTGACATGCTGTTCTGTCCTTAGGTCAATGCTGAGAGATGAAGGGGAAAAAAGTTTCACTGCCATATTGGTATTCCTCAAATTCTCACTTCCCTCCCCAATCCACCTGCAAGGTTTTACTTTTTGGAGATTTCAGGTATGGCTTTTTGCATTCAATTTATAGATTTTAGTTATAATCAGTAGAAAATATAGAGACATAATGAGTTTACTGCATCTTGGCTCAAACTAGAAGCCCCCATTCTGTTTGAAGAATCAGGTGCTTAACGCTCCAGGAAGAGCAGTGATTTGCACAAGGTCACAGAGTAAGGCAATGGGGAAGAGGTGGAACCAGGACACAGGATTTCCAGGTCTTTCTGACTGCCTTCTTTTGAGAGTAAATGTGGCCATTTCTATTGAGGGAGGGAAAAAAGGGTATGTGGGTCCCAATGCATGCTGACACTCTCCCCCCACGGTTCTGATGCTCACCACCGTCGCTCCTACATCTGCGTACCCACTGGGGTGTTCCGGCAATGCCCTATCAGTGTGTCTTAGCCCTGGGATGAGTCCTGCTAAAAATGATGTTACAAGGCTGTGTAAAAACTCATTAATTCAGTCAATAGTGGTGGTGACAGTGACAGTGGAGAACACGTTTTGGATGTGTAAAGGTGCATGTGTATGTGTGTTTACATGCGTACTTGGGTATATATTTGTGTGTGGTTATTTATACAGGTGGATTTCTGTTTCTTTATGTGTGTGTCACATGTAAGTGTTAAAACTCTGAATGGAATTTAAGAAATGAAGTTGCCTAACCCCATCTTGGCAGACGAAGAAACACCGAAACTCAGATAATCTAAATAATTACTTTGCTATTGGCTCGGAATTTGAAAACCATCCCATTTTCCCAATATGTCATGATACATAGTGAGCTGCATTCAATTAGTCAGTTTGGAAACTGTGACATCTAAATAGCATGTGTGAGAGAGAAAAGATTTAAGGGTTAATCAACAATGACAGTGTACCGATCCAACCTGTCTTAAATGCTCTTCTTCAACCAAGATTAAACGCAGAAATTTTCTACACAACTTGTCTTCCAACAGAAGGAGCAGATTTCTGGGCCTCTGTCCCTGCCCCGGCCATGTGTACTCTTCTGCAGTGCCTGCTTTCTGCGCTCCATGTGCACAGATCCCTTCTTTCCTTTCAAGGCACAGAGTTACATTCTGGCATTGTCTACAAAGCACAGTTGGACATCCAGGATTCTTTCAAGGTGCTGAGAAACCAGGGGAAAAGCTAGATTTGGCTTCAAATTGATGTCTAGAGTCCTATGCATTTATAAGTCCATATCTAAATGGCATTGGAAGGCCATATCAGAATGTCCCAACAAGCACTTAGGCAGTATACCTCATGACTGAGTTCTTCAGGATGGAGCGCTGGTTCATGATACCCTTTCTACTGGATCAAATGAGCCTACTTAGCCATGTTATTTATTGCAAAGGGACTCTGTTTAGTTAACATCATGTTGGAGAAAGGGATAAATATTCTGTGACTTTGCTTTAGTAAAATGGGTGAGGCAGAGGGAGCTTTGGTGAAAGCCAGTTCTGTCTTCCAGTCCTGGGTGGGATTCTCAATCAGCACAATCTCATTTGGTGTCATGATCAATTTGATGAGCAGAAAGAGGTACAATTTTTTCCCACCCAGTAGATGGATAATGGAAGTTTAGGGAGTTAAAACAATAAGCTGAAAAACTAATATACGTTATCCATATGGGTTTGAAGCCAACTTCTGGTATAGATCTGATAAAGAGTCATCTTTTTCAACATAAGAAACTATCCCAAATATATCAGATTATAAATGCACTTTTTGTTCCCCTCATAGTTTTGTATTTTGGCCTGAGCTTAGCAGGGTCGTTCCTCTTTTAGACTCTCCCCAGGTCTAGAGGGTACATGACTGCAGATGCGTGTGTGAACAGTCATCAGGTGGCCCGGGGAGGCTGGCTATTTCAGTATGGCTGCACGTACATGGCCAGTGGGCTGCAGCTGTCAGCTAGGTGTGGGTTTCTTCCATAGGTCCTTCTTAGCAGGAAAGCCCCAGATTCTTACACAGTGGAAACAGAATTCCAAGAGTGCAAGCCTGTGTGCAAGCTCTTATCAAGTCTTTCTTATATCAAGTTAGCTTACACCCCATTAGCCAAAGTTCATTGTCAAGCCTAGATTCTATCTGTGAAGGGGCGTAATCTTCATAAGGCATGGAGCTTAGGAAACGTGATTTATTGAGGTCATTAAGGTAATAATCTCTCATAGTGATTTTGAAACTCTGGTCTGTCTGATTTCAAGGAAAGGGTTTTTTCCCCATCAAATAAAGTTGATGTCATATTGTTTTAGGCTTTCTTATATACTTTTTTCTGTCTAAACTATTATCAACATTAATAAGATAACAACTTAAAACACACACATTACAATAGTTGTATTCACTGACATGTACACAGATAGATAGCCAAAGTTAAAAAGTAAGAAAACTGACAATGATGGAAATATATTAAAAATATACATAAGCCAACTGAAAGAGCCTCCAATAGCTAAACCTGGAACAAACTCAGCAACAACATAAAGTAGTATTAGATTATAACCTAAAGTATAAAACAAATATTCATTAGTTCAAGCAGATATAAATGTCTGAATAAGTAAATAGATGGGAAGCAAGACATAAGTCTCTCATACATACCAATTCCAAATAATTTCTGTAGATATTTCAACTTCAGGGAGGTGGATAAAGCACAACTCTCCAGCCCTTAACTGTGGGTTGGACAGTGATTCTTCCACAGAATATGGTATGGACAAGGGTTTGGAGGACAATAAATCAACAGGGGGAGCAAGCTCACAAACACTACCTCAACCAGGCGGATCAATAGCCACATCAACAGCAACAAGCTGAGTCATATTAACAGTATGTATCCTTGATATGATGTGATGAAAATGCCACTTCATCTCTGTGTTCTTCCTCCCCAAGGCCACAACTCCAGGTGGGTCACGAGAAAAAATTAGGCAAATTCCAGTTGAGCATCACTTTAGAAAATACCTGAAAATACTTCCCAATACTCTCAAAATCATCAGAATCAAGGGAAGTCTGAGAAATTGTCACAGACAACTGAGTTGAATTGTAGGATTTGGTACCCCAGCTGGTACCAAATAATTGCTTAGAAATCCTACTGATATCCCCACAAACTGGAATTGGGTTCTGAACCCATTTAAGGATATATGGGAACCCTACAATCTTTGCAACTTATCTGTAATCTAAAACTTCTGTAAAAATAAAGTTTATTAAAAATAAAAGCAAGACTCAGGCTAGAAAAACCTTTGTAATATATACAGTAGTCAAAGAGTGGATATTTTAGCACATAAATACCTTAAGTAAGCTAATGAAAAGAATAGGGCTCTGGTACACAAATGAGCAAGGGAAAGGGACAGACAATATGTAGCTAAAAATAAGAGGACCAAGGTGGTCCAATGGTTAGGACTCAGGGCTTCTACTGCAGGGGGCGCAGGTTCAACTCTGGTCAAAGAACGAAGATCTTATAAGCTGTTCAGCACTGCCAAAATAATAACAGGACACAGGCACGTAGAAAGCAAAGTTCAACAGAACAGTCAGTGAAGTGTGAATCATTGAAACATGTAAAATATCATGTATGAAACAAGTTGCCAGTCCAGGTTCGATGCACGATACTGGATGCTTGGGGCTAGTGCACTGGGACGACCCAGAGGGATGGTATGGGGAGGGAGGAGGGAGGAGGGTTCAGGATGGGGAACACATGTATACCTGTGGCGGATTCATTTTGAAATTTGGCAAAACTAATACAATTACGTAAAGTTTAAAAATAAAATAAAATTTAAAAAAAGCAGATAGGAATCAAGATACCAATAAAATATAAAAATATAGCTCAAAGCTTCAAAAAAAAAAAAATAAAATAAGAAGTATCCTGTGCTTATTAGGAAGTCTTACAAAAGTCATTCTTTTAACAGTTGTTGGTCTTAAATCAGTAAAATCCACTCGCAAGTTAATTTGAAACTCTTTCTATAATTTAAATATGTTCATTCATCTCTTCACAATAATTCTATTCCTGGTACACTTCTCTTGGAAAGCAATATATGTGTAAAATATTTTCCATAGAAATATAACCATCATAGAATTATTTGTAAACACGGAAACTTAGGAGCTACTTATATTTTCTGCAATAGGGGAGTGGTTAAACAGCCCTGAGTCATCTATTTGATGAAACAATATGAGGTAATGAAAATGATATTAAAAGATAATGTAATAACATGGAACAGTGACTACATAAAAAAATATTGAGAAGTGGCTATATCTTAAAAGTCAGTAGTATTTTAATGTTCAGATTAGACAATGCCTAGAGCTAGAAACAAATATATCAACACTTTCAACAGCTTTACTTATTTGCATTTTTAAACAACTTACTAATTGGTTTAAACTAATTCTTGAACTCTTATTTCAACTTACAGATAAATATTTTATTTGAGCCAAGAAAAAAAAAAAAGGATTAAAAAGGAGATGAAGAAGAAATTGCAATTTCTCATAAGAGCAAAGTCTGTTGAATTTGGCACCTGGGCTTTTGAGATGTTTGTTTCTGCTTATGTGTAGTTTCCCTATTGTCTTTAATCAAACTGAATACATATAAATGTTATCTGTAAAAGTAAACACCCAAAAAACCGATATGTTTAATGTGTCTACAAAACCCAATGTGTACAAAAGGGGACAAGCTTATAGAAGTGGGAAAAAAAAAAAATGATCATCTGTCAACGTGAGATCCAGTGAGCTAATGTGCAAATTAGCATGAGCACAAGTAAAGGAATACAGAGCAACCTTGTGGAAACCATAAAAAAATTCTTTCTTAAAAATTGTCCTTTGGGGGACTTCCCTGATGGTCCAGTGGCTAAGACTTCACTCTCCCAATTCAGGAGGCTTGGGTTCCAACCCTGGTCAGGAAATCAGATCCCACATGCTGCAATGAAGACTCGGCATAGCCAAACAAATAAGATATTTTCTAAAACTTCATTGTGCAATCTTTAAAAAAAAAAAATTGTCCTTTTGAAATTTCCTATGTTGCTTTCCAATTCACTGTTGTCAGTTCGTAGTTTCTCTAATTATTAAAGAAATTATAAACTGTTGGTTTTCTTGGCCTGCAAAAAATGTTTGCTTTGCAATGTAACAAAAGCTACAGCATTCTCCTTTTGTGTCTTAAAGCTAAATGCTACCTCATGACTAGACCCTGAACCCCTTAACAGGTAACTGTATGTTGAGGGACAGGTTGATGGATGAGGTCTGCCCCCGCCTGAAGGCAAAGGGCGGGACCAGCTGCTCCTTGGAAGGCCCTGCAGCTCAAGGTCTGAGAGCCCAGCTCCGCCAATCTTGACGCTGTCAGCGAGAATCACCAGCGGACAGTTTCCCCTTTTAAGACACTGGTTGTCACCAGAGCCCAAGCAGCAGCAGACAAGCGGTTGATAAGACGTTTTTTCTTCCTCATCCTGATAAGATTTTCTAGACTCTCAGAAATTTCTCCTTCCATGTGCAAGTGCTTTTTCCAAACTACAAGAGAAAAGCTGTCTTTCAAGGGCCACAATTTGATCCATAGCCCAAACTATTTGGGTCCAGATTTAAGCCACTGTGGATGGCGAGAGAGAACTTGGGGGCCAGCAGACCCCTTGGACAGTTTTTCAGCACCAGCACAGATTTCAGGCAAAGGGAGCCAATTTCGGTTTATTGGGAGGGTTGGGTGAGTCGGTTATGACCCTAGTCCATCAAATGGGAAGTATCAGTTACTCAGTTGTGTCTACTCTTCCAACCCCATGCACTGCAGCCGTCCAGGCTCCTCTATCCGTGGGATTTCCCAGGCAAGAATACTGGAGTGGGTTGCCATTTCCTTCTCCAGGGGATCTTCCCAATCCTGAACCTGGGTCTCCTGCATTGCAGGCAGATTCTTTACTATCTGAGCCACCAGGGAATGCCACAGCATTTCCTGCATAAAGCTGCTATAAATATTTAGGTGCTTCTTTCTTAAGTAGAAAAAAAGGTGATACTTATACACATTTCTTGATGAAATGCCTGGCAGATAATAAGTACTTAAAGAATATGAGACATTATTAGTCAGAAGCACAACTCTGGCTTAGTTAAGAATTGATCTACCTTTTCTGAACTTCAGAAATTTTCCATGGAATACAGACCACGCTAACCTCAGACAGACAACCACTGCATTTGGTTTTTTTTTTTTTTTTTTTTTTTAAATTAGTGGGTGTTTATTTTCTTATCTTGGTTATAGAGGGGTTAAAGAGAGAGAGAGAAAAAAAAGAAATAGTATTTAAAATATTGAATTGTCCACAGAGTAGCTGGAATGATTTGAAAAATAAATAAATAGGAAAATAACACTTTTCTGCATAAAACTCTACAAACATGTAAAGTCCCTAACAGATCCTACAGGGCTTTCATCTCTGGCTACCCCTCTAACTGCGGGAGAAACTCCAACCACAGGGACCAGACTTTCTGATCTTCCAAAGCACTCTGCTCCCTCCAGCTTCCAGTCTTTGTTCATGACATTCTCTGCCCACTGGAATCCCTTCTTCGTCTCCCTGACAGCCTGGTTCCTACTCAGTCTTCAGATTTCCCTTAAATGTCACAGTGTCAATGGGCCATCCCTGCTCTGTTATTCTCTCTTACGGAACACTATTATTTTCCTCCTTTACACTTAGCACTTATGCATGATTTAATTATGTAATTATCTCTGTGTTGAAAGTCTGACTCTGCCACTAGGTTGTCAACTTCATGGGGACAAGACCGAGCCATCATCACAAGCCAGCACCAGGGAAGCTCCTGGCACATGGCAGGCCTGCGACAAAAACTGGCAAAAGAAAGATCTTCAGAAAGACGGGGAAGAAGGAAGGGAGGAAGGAGGGGGAGAGAGAGAAAGAGAGAAAGGAAGAAGGGAGGGAGGGAGAAAAAGGGAAGAAGAGCAAAAGAAGGGAGGGAGGGAGGGAGGAAGGAGAGAGTGACGGGAGCGATGGAAGGATGGGAGGAAAGGAAATACAAACAGCAGTATCATCACCCCATTTTTAACACTAACAAGTGGTCTGCCTGGAAGGTAGCATTGGGGGCCAGCTAGGTCTTGTGGCTTCCTTTTTCTCTCTCCTCTCCATTCTCTCGGGCTGCACCTCCCCCAGCGTCTGAGCTCAGTCCTTCCTGTAGCTCACTCACCTCTCCCTGCTTGGCCCCCTGCCCCTGGGAGGAGCAGTGTTGAGCTCTCTGCTTTCCCGCCTTCCTCCCCGAGACACACACACTGCAGCCCTTTCCCTCATCCTTCCTCCCTCCTGCTAGAAACCTCCTCTCTGTCTGCTGCAGAGTAGGATCCAGTCAGCAGGCTGGGGCTACGATCTCAATTACTGAAAAAGGGCTCATGTCATATCTCTCTCTGGGCATCTACATGCTAATCCACGCAGCAACACGGCTGCCTAATGGAGCCCCTGGCATCGGCAGGAGATGGGGAAGGGATATTCTGGGGCTGCAAGGAGAACAAAGTTCTTTTGTTCTCCTCCAGTCACCTCTGCGAAACCCAGAGACTTTTACCAGCAAGGTTAGACATATGGTTAAGTGGGTTAAAACAAATAAAACAAACAAAACAGACTACCTAATAATATGAACAGTCTGCTCTTATTATAGTAACATAGAAAATACAGGTATGCATGGATAGTATCTGGAAGGCTCTATCCCTGGGAGTTTGATCAGACTAGTCCTTATCTGTTAGTGGGAATTAGGGTTTTGATATATACTATATATATTTATATAGTTAAACATGTGTCTATATTATACTATCAAAAAAATCTTACTGTCCATAAGAAAAAGAATAAGAATTGAAAAGTAACTTAAAAGCAGGAAATTTGCTTCTTTCTCTCCTTGCAAACACCTCTGAACTCTCAACAGCTCCACCTTGCAAGATCCAACCCCTTTATTACTCTGCTTTCTCTTTTCTTCCTTTATGATGGGCCACATCCTTTTAAGGACCACACTTACACAGAGATAGCAGGAAGATAGAAGACTGGAGTCCAGAAAACTTATTGTCCCATATCTGTCGTTTCGAGTTGAACCTTCTTTGAGTCAGCTCCTCTCCCTGGGTCTCACTTCTCATCTGTAAACAAAGCTGGCCCAGATCATCTCCTAAGAGCCCTTTAGAAGCCGTAACCTTCCATGTCTCTGAGTAATGACTTCCACCTCCTATTCCAACTCTTTCGGTCAGCAAATAGTTTACTGCAGAAAAAAATGTTAAGCCTCTGCTGGACTAAAATGCTTTGGCAGATGTCCTGACCTGGTTTCATCTGGGTGTCCTAAAAATATTATCCAGCTATAAGTCTCAGATGGAACCCTGGGCTCATTGGTAGTGTAAACATATAATTTATAATCCATGACCTATGACCTATGAATAATTATGCTTGAAGATCAGCTGTCAACTGGGACTGTCCTGGACACAGGAGGACACCAGGAAGAGCCTAAACTACAGTCCCAGGGGTCCTGGATACCCAGTCCAGAGGCACACATTTTAGCTGTGCGATCTCAGTCATTAGGGCTTTCCCGGTGCCTCAGCAGTAAAGACTCCGCTTGCAGTATAGGAGTTGCAGGAGACTCAGGTTCAGTCCCTGGGTAGGGAAGATCCCCTGGAGAAAGGCATGGCAACCCACTCCAGTATTCTTGCCTGGAGAATCCCACAGAGAGAGGAAACTGGTGGGCTACAGTCTATAGGGTCACAGAGAGTGGGACACGCCTGAAGCGACTTGGCCCTCATGCATGCACACTTAGTCACTAGACTATAGGGTCCATGAAGAATGGGGGTGGGACTGCCACTTTGATAATGGCATCTTCTCTTAGTGTCACTAATATGTCTCAACTGGAAAAGCTTTGACTTTGCCAGGTAGAAAACTGAGCTAATGACGTATTGTCTTAAGTTTCCTTTGCAGTCTGTCACATGGCTACCTAAGTATCAATTTGGGTGGTTGTTTCTTTTTCATCCAATTGTGTAGATTGAAAACTCCGAGGTTTAGAGAAACTAGGTGACGTGCCTAAGCTCTGTACGGGATATATTATTTTTGTCATTTTTCCTTTTCCTTTTTAAAAAATTTTCCACTCAATTTTTAACTTCATACTGTTTTACACACACATATATATTGAATTTATAAGATCATGCTACCAGTTGTTGGTTAGATTTGGACTAGAATCCATGGCCACTACTGATGTGCATGCCAAGGCCTTCACAATTGTCTCTTGGGCCATATTTCTTTTCCATCTCAAAGAGATCCTTTCCATAATCTTAATCTCTTCGAGAGACAGAGAAACGTGGCTCCAGTAATGCCTTCTTCCCCATTCTCTCTCTCTCTTTCTTTTTCTCACACACAGACACAGACACATATCCCTTCAATACCAGTGCAGACCTGTCTCCTGCAAATACTACTTTGGACTCTGAAATAAGTTCCCTCCCCTCCCTTCAAAAAGGAAAAACTGAATGTTTCCTGAAAAATGAATGCAAATGTTTTCCTGAATGACATTTCTATTGTCTGTGACTTATGTGGCTTTAATGAAAGTATTTATATCAGAAAAATGAGAGAGGGAAGCATAAGGTAACCCAAATCTCTTTCTGGCTGGAAAAGCTCTCGAGTCATTGAAGACAGTTTTGCCAAAAAGGCTTGGCAAGAAGCAGTGATATTTGCAAATCGTTCCATGAAACTGCTTTTATTTAGTCAATTTCATTCTGGTGTCCAGTGGGTTCCCTGAACAGGGATATGTTTCTTAGACAATGACAGGCTTTACACGAAATTATGAGCTATAGCTGAAAATACAGAATGCCACTCCTGATTTGTTTTTTAAGCTGGAGCTACATGGTTAGAAATATCACAGGAGTGATCCATGGGAGAGTAAATGCTCATTTTGGGGAGAGGAAAGACTTGAAATGGCTATGGAATTGGGCACCAGAGCAGGCAAGTATGGCCAGACGCAACATCACTTACTCCAGAAAAGGGAAAAGAGAAAAGAGACGATTCTCTGAGCCAGCTGGCGTCTAACCAACGAACTCCCCACCACCCCCCAGAAGCGTTACTGCCTCCCTCGTACGTGGATCCAGCTTTGCGGTGGAACCGTGCATCTGAGATCCAAGAAAGGACTCCTCCCAGAGAGTGAAAATGAGCTCTGCAGCGTTTACGCCCAGCTTGCCAGAGGAAAGCCACTCTGCACTGGCTTGGGACACCAAAAGGACCCTGTGCACTAAATGCAAACAGAGAGGCAAGAACACCGCTGGGAAGAGAAGACTGGTTTTGGAGGCAGGCAGGCAGGTTCAGAATCTCAGACTCAGGAGAAACCATGCAGAATGCATTGCTACGTCTAATCCTCACTTTGCTGCTCTGTAAAATGGCTGTATTAAGCTGTTCTGAGATGTGCTTCACATGGATGAAGAGCCAACAGGTGCCATCACGCCCCCTCCTCTGGCCTGGAATATGGGAGTGTTTCCTTAGTGGTGGCCCTCCCAGAATGGAAGGCTATCTGCCCAGACTGACCCCGCAGCTAGCTGCCCAGAACCTGAAAATGCTGGTGTTGTTCAGTCACTCATTTATGTCCAACTCTTTGTGACCCCATGGACTGTAGCCCACCAGGCTCCTCTGTCCCTGGGATTCTGTAGGCAAAAATACTCAAGTGGGTAGCTATGCCCTTCTCCAGGGAATCTTCCCAACCCAGGGATCGAATCCACATCTCCTGCATTGGCATGCAGGGAAGCCTTAGGAACATTACCTAACCTTCCTGAGCCTTATTATCCTCATTAAGTAGGCTTGAGATAGGGACTTCCCTGTGGTCCAGTGGTTAAAAATCTACCTTCCAATGCAGGGGACACATGTTTGATCTCCGGTCAGGGAACTAAGATCCCACATGTCCCACAGCAGACACACCTGTGTGCTACAACTAGAAAGGAGCCAGTGAACTGCAAAGAAAGATCCCGCATGCCGCAACTAAAACCCAATGCAGCTGAAAAAACAAATAGATACTTAAAAACAAAAAAAACTTGTGATAGTAACCCCTACTTCATAGTGTTGCCGTGATAGTCAAGTACAGTAGTGTGTATATAGCCTGAACAGAGTGCCGGGCACATAAAGGGGCTTGACAAATGACAGCCATGCTTACTGGTGTTGTGTGTTCCTCCAGAAATGCTTAGTTCCTTTGTGATTCTTAGATGCTGTCAGGAATAAACGATGGAACAAAGAGAAATCATTTGGTAAATTCTGCATCTAGGAAACCACTTAATGCCAGGCAAATTGGCCTGCCGTTGATGACTGTTGGAAACATGATTCATTTTTAAAACTTTGAACTATTTTGAGAAGTTAACTGTATCATGCATTTTTAAACAATTATAGCAGCACAGCTTTTGCCAAAGAATGACATAATTTGACCTTCTTTGAGTAAAGGATGGGGACATAAAGATAATAAAAAAGAGAAAAATGGAAAAGCTTTAAAACAAAGGGACCAATCCCAAAGATGTTTAATGAGGATCATTTAGGAATTCTGTGACTCTGCTGTTTTGCTAATTCATCCCTATTTCCTCATGCATGTTAGCAATCAAGTGTACAAAACTTGACTTCTTGATAGTTGTGTAACACTAGGCAACTCATTTCCCCTTTTGGTACTTCACTTGATAGATGAGGAATAAAATAATGTTTACTTACAGAGTTATTAGGAATATAAGTAAAATAATTCATACAAAGATTTAGCAACGAATGCTTTAGTCATTTGAAAAAATTGAGATCAATTCATCATAGTTAAGTTTTCTCTTCCTCTGAGTTTTTAACCACTAGGGAAGCCCATTTTAACTTCAAAAACAAATAAAGAAACAAAAAAATGAGCCCATGAATTTAACTAAGAGAAGAAGGGAAATAAAGAGATAGTGATGAACTTAGCCATGAGAAACTGGGATAACGGGGATGTGGCAGTTTCGAAGTGGAGGAGACTGGGGGAGGACTGGCTCCCTGGATCTTTAAGAAAGAAGCAGAGACAAAGAAGAGACTCCCAAGGCTGGCTTTCAAGCAGGATGACCCAAGCCTATAAATAAACCCCCTCAGTGATGCAAGGACCCCCCAAAAGACATGCTGGACCATTTCCTCTTCACAATGACTGTCATCAAAACCACCAAAGGATGCTTTACTCAAACTCCTTATAAATTCACTGTCTTCTCTACTTAACACATATCCTTCCCTGAGAACATTGACCCCATCCCAGGTAAACATTTGATGCATTATCTCACAAGGGCGCACCGTGCGCTTACTGACAGTTAAAGGTGTGTGTGTGAGGGGAAGGGGGCGTTTTAGGAACATGCTCCAGAATAAAGGGCAATGCTCCACGAATCGACGCCTCCACAACACACACCCACACATCTACATACACACACACAAGCAGGAAGTGTTTCTTATCTAAGACCTGGACCTTTTAGAAGAGAGCTTATTTTAAGACATGGGCTTCTAGGCAAGTAAGTTTTATCACTCATCAAGCGACAAATCTTCATAGATAAGAAATATCCTCAACCATGACAACCTGACTACAGTCAGGTCCATTATAATCTACTATCTTAGAGTGTTGTCTTTAAAAAGGGTGGTACCCCTTCTATCAGGTTGTTAAAGATCTCAAGATTTAGGTAACATCCATGCTCTCTAAGTCCCTCCCTCCCCAAATGCCCCTAGGATAGTGAACTTCATGACAACAAAGGCCAGTTCATCTTAGCAGCTCTTAAAATGCTTGAATCAAGGCTTGTCATTCAGTCGCTCAGTCGTGTCTGACTCTTTGCGACCCCATGAACCGCAGCATGCCAGGCCTCCCTGTCCATCACCAACTCCCGGAGTCCAACCAAACCTATGTCCATCGAGTCGGTGATGCCATCCAACCATCTCATCCTCTGTCGCCCCCTTCCCCTCCTGCCCTCAATCTTCCCCAGAATCAGGGTCTTTTCCAATGAGTAGGCTCTTTGCATCAGGTGGCCAAAGTACTAGAGCCTCAGCTTCAGCATAAGTCCTTCCAGTGAATATTCAGGACTGATGTCCTTTAGGATTGACTGCTTTGACCTCTTTGCAGTCCAATTAACTCTCAAGAGTTTTCATCAACACCCAGTTCAAAAGCATCAGTTCTTCAGCACTCAGCCTTCTTTATGCTCCAGCTCTCACATCCATACATGAATACCGGAAAAACTATAGCTTTGACTATACAGACCTTTATTGGCAAAGTAATGTCTCTGCATTTTATTTATTTATTTATTTTTAATTTTGGGCCGGGGCTGCCCGTGAAGCCTCTCAGGAAACTCAAGCCCTCCAAGGCAGACAAGACCCTCCCTGACTGAAAACTCAGAGGATGTCTCTGCATTTTAATACGCATCTAGGTTTGTCAAGGCTACTGTAGAGTAAATGTTTGAAGGTGGGAAGAAAAGAAGTTAGTGGAGGTAGTAGCCTGAATGCTGCAATTCTAATAGTTGCAAAAATTTGACCAGGTAACCCTCCCCAAGCAGCTCATGTCTGTTAATACCTGCTACAAAGAAAGGCTAAGACTGGGTGATGATATCTGACTTCTCAGGGTGTACTGGGCACAGCATCCAGTTAGTAGTGCTGTCTCAAGGGTGAAAAGCTCTTCTTTATCATGTTCATAGAATCTCAGCTCACTGGAAACACAATATTAGGGACCCAGAACCTGATCAGAGCAGATCCAGCACTAAGACCCAAAGTCCGGAGCTGGAGGGATGATGTTTCACCCTGTTTTATGTATGTCACAGCACATAGGTATTGCCAGGCATATAGTGAGTATCCTATACATATTGGTTGAATGAATCACAGAGGTGAAATTATTAAGCCAGTGCAAATGTAACTGCAGTTTTTGCATTGTTGACATTTACAGTTTGATACTGGAATACTTTCTCAATAAATGTGGTTATGTTATGCATCATTTTAATGCATATTTCTTGCTTCATATGTTTTGCTAATGACTTATTACTTGCTGTTTATTTTATATTTATTTTAGACTATAAAAATGATGTAAGACAAAAAATAAATTCGAGCGGTTTTCTTATTTAAGTTCAAAATGGGTCCTAAAGCAGAAGAGACAACTCCAACATCAACAATGCATTTGGCCCAGGAACTGCTAATGAAAGTATGGTACAGTGGAGGTTCAAGAAGTTTTGAGAAGGAAAAAAGGCCCTTGAAGATAAGTACAGTGCCGGCCATTGGAAGTTGACAACGACCACCTGAGAGGATCATCGAAGCTGATCCTCTTACAGCTAAATGAGAAGTTCCTGAAGCACTCACCATTGACCATTCTACGGCTGTTCAACATTTGAAGCAAATTGTAAAGGTGAGAAAGCTTGATAAGTGTGTGCCTCATGAGCTGACCGAAAATAAAATTTAAAAAAAGTCCTTGTTTTGAAGTATTGTCTTCTCTTATGTTACTCAACAACAATGAACCATTTTTAAAATCAGATTGTGATGTGCAATGAGAAGTGGGTTTTATACCACAAGCGGTGACCATCAGTTCAGTGGTTAGACTGAGAAGCAGTTCCAAAATCCTTCCCAAGGCTAAACTTGCACCAAAAAAGGGTCACGGTCACTGTTTGGTGGTCTGCTGCCTGTCTGATCCATTACAGCTTTCTAAATCCTGATGAAGCCATTACATCTGAGAATTATGCTCAGCAAATCAATGAGATGCACCGAAAACTGCCAATGCCTCCAGCCAGCACTTGTCAAAAGAAGAGGGCCAATTCTTTCTCCATGGCAATGCCTGTCTACGTGTCACGCAACCAGCACTTCAAAGGTTGAATGAATTGGGCTATGAAGTTCTACCTCATCCACCATATTCACCTGACCTATCGCCAACTGACTACCCCTTCTCCAAGCATCTGGACAACTTTTTGCATGGAAAACACTTCCACAACCAGCAGGAGGCAGAAAATGCTTTCCAAGAGTTCAGTGAATCCCAAAGCATGGATATTTATGCTACAGGAACAAGCAAACTTCTTTCTCGCTGGCAAAAATGTGTTGATTGTAATGGTTCCTATTTTGATTAATGAAGATGTGTTTGAGCCTAGTTATAATGATTTAAAATACACAGTCCAAAACCACAATTACTTTTGAATCAATCTAATAAGTCTTAGATTGGAGAAAACTACTGTCATTAAATGTTTTACCTGTGAGGAAACCAAAGCTTGAGGAGGTTAAGTATTAATATATTCCCCTAGACGACAGCAAGAGTGTATAGCCAGTAGGACTCTAAGTACACTGTTATTTCAACTACATTTTGCTTTCCCAATGTGAATGAATGAAAGGCATCATGCCTGCAACAGATGTTCCAAGAATCAGATAGCTAGTGGAAAAGAGTTAGTGTTGAGTGGATGAGTGATATGTTCTTACTTATGACACCCTCAAGATCATACATAATTTGCATATTCATAAAATCAGAATCATGGTAATCCCCTAATGCATATGAGAGCATCATCGTTTCAGACCTCGATGCTCTTATCCCTTCTCCAAACTCTAATTTCTTGGGTGACCTTTACCATGACACTCCATCTTTTTCCCATCTGTAAAAGAGGGCACTGGGAATCAATGATCTCTTCAGTACCTCAGTTCACTTTAAAAGGTTTTGATTTGACAGCATAAGAGCATTTTTATCTCCTGGGATCACTATGACCTGAACTGCTTCAGAGATATCCAAACTTTACCCAAGACAAATGTCTCACCAGGTTACATGGGAAAGGCAGTAGATAGTTATATAAGGTGAGCCTCTAAACTTACTGCAAAGCAAAAGGAGGAGACACTTTGCAAATGTTATCAGGATAGTATCTATGCTGGCAAGAGCTTTCAAACAAAAATGTTTGAATTCAAGGCAAAAGATTCATAAAGTCAGTGAGGTGGGAGAAACTCTCTAGGAATTCAAAGTAAAACAACATGGACTATAATCTGGGTCTGGAGTTTTTTGTTCTTTTTTCTTTTTTTCCTGGGGAACTCTGTTCTGGTTTGATGCTGTTGTTTTCCCCGAGAGACAATGTCCTCACCCAGAACATATCATAAACTAATATTAATGTATCACTGCAAAGCTACTTGTCTCAATAAACACCCTATCCCCAAGTAGAGATAAAAAGTCCAGCAGGCAGATGCTGGAATTTATAATCCTCACTTTTTCTGCTCCCCACTTCTCTAAGGATGGTGTCCAGTATCCGAGTTTGTCCCATGGATACTGTAGGGCACAGAGCCCTCTCCCTAAGCAGGAGCTGATCCTAAGGCTGCCTCAATATTTCTATACCTCATTCTTCACCACCTTATAATGTCTGTGAGTGTTGTTGTTGTTCAGCCACTCAGCTGTGTCCAATTCTTTGCGACCCCATGGACTGCAGCATGCCAAGCTTCCCTGTCCTTCACCATCTTCCAGAGCTTGCCTAACTCATGTTCATTGAGTCAGTGACATCACCCAACCATTTAATCCTCTGTTGTCCCCTTCTCCTCCTGCTTTCAAACTTTCCCAGCATCAGGGTCTTTTCAAACGAGTAGTGTCTTTGAATCAGGTGGCCAAAATACTGGAGCTTCAGCATCAGGATCAGTCCTTCCAGTAAAAATTCAGGGTTGATTTCCTTTGGGATTGACTGGCTTGATCTCCTTGCAGTCCAAGAGACTCTTAAGAGTCTTCTAGAGCAATACAATTTGAGAGCATCAATTTTTTGGTGCTCAGCCTTCTTTATGGACCAATTCTCATATTTGTACGTGACTACTGAAAAAACCATAGCTTTGACTAGAGGAACCTTTATGACAAAGCAATGGCTCTGTTTTTATTATGCTGTCTAGGTTTGTTATAACTTTTCTCCCAATGAGCAAGCATCTTTTAATGTCATGGCTGCAGTCACCATCTGCAGTGATCTGGGAGCCCAAGAAAAGAAAGTCCACCACTCTTTCCATTGTTTTCCCATCTCTTTGACTGCCCTCTATTGAGATCCTGAGCTACTCTCATGACATTGCAGTCCCCTTGAAGGCAAGGGAGTGCGGACATCTGTACTAGAGCTAGGTTAGTGATGCAAATGTAGTATGCCAGTAATTTTCATTCAAATCAGTCTTGTTACTCACATTTTAATCCCCATTATACAGATGAAGAAACAGGGTTGGAATTCAGAGAAGATACCCAAGTTACACAGCTCATCATGGGCAAAGATGGGATTTGATGTTGGCTTAGAGGAAAATGCACTTTCTTAGAACCGTGCTTCCCCTGTGCCTGTTTAGGAGAAAGCAGCATCCATCCTTAGTCCTCAAGGAAATAAAAGGTGAAACTCAAATTCCCTAGGTATCCAGGTGCCCTTGAAGGAAATCACTCCTCTATTTCTCTGTGAGCCACTCCCAGAGACAGCCAGTGTTGTGCAAAGGAGTTCTTGTAAAAATAGGCATCGCTCACCAGGCTCCATTTCCGCAACCACAGGAGGATGAAAAACCCCGAGTGGTCATAAGAAAACTGAACAATTTTACTGACAAATTAAAGGCTTGGGAGGCAGCAGGAGAAACTGGTCAGCTTCAACTTCAGAGAAAGCCGCACTGAACATTTCAAAGCCTCCACTTCAATTACGAAGGGAGAAGCTGAGGTCTGGGAAGTGGTCCCCAATGGGTGTGCGCCCAGCATAAAATATGCCCTCTTGTTCTCAGCAGGACTTGAAGCCTTTTAAGGAGGGGCTGGACAGCAGGAGAGGGAGTGGTGGGCAAGAGCAAGAGGGAGCTACAGAGGGAGGGAGAGAGGGAGGCAGGCTTGTCAGAGAGAAGCCTTGCTCTGTTCATCAGACTGTAAAGCATAAGAACAGGATTTTAGGAACTGCTGTTTGCAAAGCAAAGACCAGAGTGGGTGAGTAACTGGCTCAAACTCCTCAGCTTGGCAATGAAAGCTGGAACTGGCTGGAAAAAAAAAAATATATATATATAGATAGATAGATAGATAGATAGATATAGATAGATAGATATATAGATGAATCACCTATTAAAATATCTGTCTGTGTTAGTTGCTCAGTCATGTCCGACTCTTTGTGACCTCATGGACTGTAGCCCCCCAGCCTCCTCTGTCCATGGGATTCTCCAGACAAGAATACTGGAGTGGTTTGCCATTTCCTTCTCCAGGGGATCTTCCTCCCCCAGGGATCGAACCTGGGTCTCCTGCATTGCAGGCAGATTCTTTGCCACCTGAGCCACCAAATATACATGTGATATAAATATAGGACTTCCATGGTGGCTCAGATGGTAAAGAATCTGCCTGCAACACAGGAGTGAAAGTTGCTCAGCCATGTCTGACTCTTTGTGATCCCATGGACTGTAGCTTGCCACAATCCTCTGTCCATGGAATTCTCCAGGCCAGAAGACTGGAGTGGGTAGCTGTTCCATTCTCCAGGGGATCTTCCCAACACAAGGATCGAACCCAGTTCTCCTGCATTGCAGGCAGATTCTTTAACATCTGAGCCACCAGGGAAGCAATGCAGGAGACCCAGGTTCAATCCCTGGGTTGGGAAGAACACCTGGAGAAGGGAGTAGCTACCTACTCCAGTATTCTTGACTGGAGAATTCCATGTGTAATATAGAATATGTGTATATGATCACAGTCCATATTATCTTACCTATATTTTATAGAAAAAGAGACCAAAGTTCAAAAAGTTTAAGCAAGATAGCTCATAAGTGGCAGAGGAATTGCCAACTTTTCCTGAGTCCTCCTGTTTATTTAACTTATATGCAGAGTACATCATGAGAAACGCTGGAGTGGAAGAAACACAAGCTGGAATCAAGATTGCCGGGAGAAATATCAATAACCTCAGATATGCAGATGACACCACCCTTATGGCAGAAAGTGAGGAGGAACTAAAAAGCCTCTTGACGAAAGTGAAAGTGGAGAGTGAAAAAGTTGGCTTAAAACTCAACATTCAGAAAATGAAGATCATGGCATCCGGTCCCATCACTTCATGGGAAATAGATGGGGAAACAGTGGAAACAGTGTCAGACTTTATTTTTGTGGGCTCCAAAATCACTGCAGATGGTGACTGCAGCCATGAAATTAAAAGACGCTTACTCCTTGGAAGGAAAGTTATGACTAACCTAGATAGCATATTCAAAAGCAAAGACATTACTTTGCCAACAAAGGTCCGTCTAGTCAGGGCTATGGTTTTTCCTGTGATCATGTATGGATGTGAGAGTTGGACTGTGAAGAAGGCTGAGTGCCGAAGAATTGATACTTTTGAACTGTGGTGTTGGAGAAGACTCTTGAGAGTCCCTTGGACTGCAAGGAGATCCAACCAGTCCATTGTGAAGGAGATCAGCCCTGGGATTTCTTTGGAAGGAATGATGCTAAAGCTGAAACTCCAGTACTTTGGCCACCTCATGCGAAGAGTTGACTCATTGGAAAAGACTCTGATGCTGGGAGGGATTGGGGGCAGGAGGAGAAGGGGACAACAGAGGATGAGATGGCTGGATGGCATCACTGACTCGATGGATGTGAGTCTGAGTGAACTCCGGGAGTTGGTGATGGACAGGGAGGCCTGGCATGCTGCGATTCATGGGGTCGCAAAGAGTTGGACATGACTGAGCGACTGATCTGATCTGATCTGATAAATCCTTTAGAAGTTTCCAAGATGTACTTTCCTCCAGGAAGTCCTCCCAGTTGCTTCAGGTCTGGGTTGAGGGCCATGATCTCTGAATCTCTACTTCACCCTACTACCCACCACTGTATTCTAAAGGTCCACTTTCTCCTCTAGTAGACCTTATGTTCCCTAACCAGGCACCGTGTCAACCTTGTTTGCTGTTTCACCCCCAAACCCCAGCACAGTTCATGTTCAGTACAGAAGTGAGACTTCGAATGTATCCTCCCGGACCTCCATTCTTACCCCTCCAGGGAACCATGAGTGCTACTCAGATTCCCCTTCTCACCCAAGGGCCACACATAGGGTTTTTATCACCAACCTCTTACTCTTTATTTTCTTTCCTCTTTTTTGTCGTTGCTGTTCAGTCACTAAGTCGTGTCCGACTCCCCAAGACCCCATGGATTGCAGCATGCCAGGCTTCCCTGAACTTCTCTATCTCCGGGAGTTTGCTCAAATTCATGTCCATTGAACTGAGTGATGCTATCTAGACATCTCACCCACTGCCACCCCTTTCTCCTTTTGTCTTCAGTCTTTCCCAGCTTCAGGGTCTTTTCCAATGAGTTGGCTCTTTGCATCAGGTGGCCAAAGTACTGGAGCTTTAGCTTCAGCATCAGTCCTTCCAGTGAGTACTCAGAGTTGATTTCCTTTAGGATTGACTGCTTTGATCTCCATGCAGTCCAAGGGACCCTCAAATTCTCCTTAAAACTCTACTGTCAAGAGGAAAATGACTCAATATGTGACATCACTACTAGGCAAAAGTAATAAGGAAGAATACCATTCATCTTCCATCCCATTGATGTCGGCAATTTCAGTAATAGAAGTGACTGTCCTCCATTGAGATGTAAATGGTATCACTAGAGGTGTTGATAATAGTACCTGATTCTTACCGAGAATTTACTATGTCCCTCACTGCAAGTATTTCCTCACTTACTTCTCATAAGAGTCAAAAAACATACCAAGAATCATCAACCATGTTTTCTAAATGAGGGTACTAAGGCCCATGGATGCTAAATCCTTAACTAAGACCATGCAATGATGATTTGAACATAATTCTGTCTAATTCTGAACTTGATAAAGTTTCTTTTATATCAACTGCCTTTCAAAAAATAGTAAATACAGAAACAGTGAAACTGGTCATATACTGAGCAGGTATTATGTGCCAGCCACTATTATACACTCCATATGCATACCTCATTTAATGAGTTAATGCACCGAGAAATAAAGTTAGTACCCTTTTATGGATTGATATTGAAGTAACTTATGGAGGTAAATTGATGAGAGAGGTTAAGGCAGGCAGCCGGACCTAATGACCTCTTGAGTTCCATTCCGGAATTAACAGACAATATTCTAAAGATATATGAGGACACATGACAAACTAGCATGAAAAACAGACAGGTGGGGCTTTAAGAACCGTGTTATCACAGAGCGGAGGCAGAGACGCCTCCGTCGTTGTCCAAGGGCTGTCCCCATGGGGCTCCACGGGCAACCTGGTGGATCCTGTCCCAAAGGAAAGCCTTGCTCGCTGTGGTTGATGGGCCGTGTCTCAACACAATCTCTTTGGACTCATGGTGGAATGGCAATTATTTACAATTGGCCCAGGTCTGCATACTCCACTGGATTCTTTTTTATCCCACTTTAAGTCTTTCCCTTGGGACAGCTTAAACAGCTCTATCTTTTTAATGACAAACTATCCATCGATAGCACTGGAAATGAAACCAAGCTTTTGTTTAGCAACCAGTCTGCTTATTTATTTTCCAAGTTCATGAGTTTATGTGTATGCTGCTTTTAATGGGCAGTGCATAAAAATGCCTCTTTTTATTTTCTTTTCATTTGCATTGTTGCCGATAATGGCTATTATCAAGCCATTAGAGGCAGGAAAGTACCTTTTTTTTTTTTTTGCCTTCCAAGATGGGCTGCATTTGTGTATGTGTGTTCTATGCAGATTGGCCAATATGTTAAATTTTCTTTTTTACTTTCACAGCATATATATGGCTTTATGTCAGCCACATATTTTTTCTCACTGATACATGAAATTATCTATATACACACACGTGTGCATGATATGTAGACACACATATACATTCACGTACATAAATATATGCTCACACACAAATACATATATACATAAACATATTCACACATATACACACAGAAAAAAACTTGCTTTCTTTCAGTCAAAATGGAAAGTCTGAGTCAGGGATGTGAAATGAATTCTACTCCCCATCAAAATATAAAGCATTGTTATATAAATCTATGACACCATGGTCTTATTTTAGATAAAGCACTTGATGGACTGAGACTGAACTGAACTGTTTTAAACAAAAGATTTGAGTCCATACAGGGCCCATTTAGCTTTCATAATCAACTAAAGTCAGCTAGGTTGTATCTGAGAGGCACAGCCATATGGATAAAAAATAAGGAAAGTCATTCTTTATCCAGATGTTCCCAAATGTCTACTTAATATATACACACAGAACAGTCCAATTTGGGGACTGATTTTTTAAAAGATTCCATGGATTCGCGAGGGTGGTGTGGGTTATTAGGTTCTTTCATGGGAGGCAGGAACAAAGTTCAATTTTGGTTTCTTTAGTACAGTGGGTGAGATGGGCAAAAGGAAATTAACTAGCATTTGTTAAGTATCATCATGTTCTAGGTCCTTTAATAAGTACTATTTGACATTACCATTTATAAGGAAGGTCACATTACTTCTCTAAGTGTTCTCTTCATTTTATTGTTGCACAAGCAGGGACAAAGAGTGATGGCTGGCAATGGGGAAAGGTCAGACTGACAAGAAAACAAACCGTGAAGGAAGGCCCAGCAGCTAAAGAATGTCCAGATTGGTCCTGCGATGGACACCAAAGCCTGGAGGGACAGAATATATTAGGCTCTCAACTGGGACAAATCTGCATCCAAGGGACATGTCTGGAGACATTTTTGGTTGTCACACTGGAGGTGGGGGAGTGGATGCTACAAACATCTTATGATGGGTATAAAAGCCCTCTGTAACAGAGAAGTAAGTATCCAGCCCAAATTGCAAGAGTGCATAGGCGAAGACATCTTCCAGCTGCCAGTTAGAACTCCTGGTGCTTGTCTGCATTTTTTTAAATTTTATTTATTTGTGTGTGTATTTATTCTTGGCTGCCCTGGGTCTTCATTGCTCGTGTGGGCTTTCTCTGGTTGCGGTAAGTGAGTTCTGCTCTCTAGTTGCGGTGCACAGGCTTCTCATTGCGGTGGCTCCGCTTTCTGTGGGCTTCAGTCGTTGCAGTGCATGAGCTCAACAGTTGCGGCACATGGGCCCAGTTGCCTTGTGGCATGCGGAATCTTCTTGGACCAAGGATGGGACTGTGTCCCCTGCGCTGGCAGGCAAATTCTTGACCACTGGACCACCAGGGAAGTCCAACTTGTCTGCATTTTATCATCCCTGACACTTTTACATCATCAGCATTCTAACTGAGATCTGAGAAGTAAATATTGTGACATCAGCATGTGCTTGGGAAAGAAGAATAAGGCAGAGGAGCTGAATGCAAATCCTGACTCTGCTTCCTACAACCTGTGCATCTTGTGGGAGAGCCTTACCCCCTTGATAACTCAGTTTTCTCATCTGCAAATTTAGGGAAATACTAGCACAAACCGCACGAGGTCCTTCTAAGGATTAAATGAGATAACGCGCATAAGAGTTTAGAGAAACACTAGGTGCTGAGTAAAGGTGCAACCACTTAGGCGTTATTTTTATTTTCACTCCTGTTCTCATTACTTTGTCTTCTATTTCTGTTTTCTGGAGAGCACTCAGTTTTTAATACTATCTTTTCTTTTTTAAGAAAGCTTTTATGTCAAGGTTAGGTGGACCTGCTTTCACTTGTTGATTACAGAGTACAGCAGAATCAGAATGCAGGGGAGAGGGCCAGGCTGCAGGAGAGCGCTGTGGGCTGTTAAGACATGTTCTGGGGTCACAAAGAGTGGGACACAACTTAGTGACTAAACAACAACTTCTAGGAACAACTCCACAAACTACTCAACGTGGTCTGCTCTGTGTCTTGCCGACATATCCAGAGCCCCTTGAAAGTCCTGTCCTGTCAACAACAGAGCCGCATCTCTACAGCTAGAACACACCAGCATGTGTGATCAGAACTCATCCTTCATCCCAGAGCTGTTCTCAGCCAGCTAAGGAGAGCAACAGACATCCCAAGGGAGCTCACTGGAAACATCTCTGGTGACTTAAAATCACTGTCATCGATGCGAGAAATACTGAACTAGAGAGAGGAAGGATATGACGATGGAGGAAAGCAGACAAACAGCATGACACTGGTATCATGGAACTCAGAGTTTCAAGAAGCTTGCCAAAGGCCACAGGGCAAACACATGAGGAAGACAACATTCAAACTCTAGAGATCCCTTCCTCTCAGGCCCTCTGCTACTCTTCCTCAGACTAAAAGGAGTCTTCCGATGAGAGAAGCTATAAACAGGACCCTGAATCCAGGTACTTACAAGAAAGGCAGAGAGAGGCAATCTTGTTATTGATAAAAACACTGTAAAGAATGAAATGGAATGTGTTGTTTACTGCCTAGTACAGAAAACAGAGAAATAAGAAATATCCATCAAACTCTGCACATAGAAAATCAGCTTTCTACTGAAAGACAAGAGGGGATTCTTGTGTTGGATGTCAAATCCCTCTGTTAGCTGTCTGTCTTCTGCCTGTGGGTGGCTGGACAGGAACACCCGTGGGCTGGGGTGGCTCAGCCAACTGGGAACTGTCACTCCATCATTTGGGACCGCATGGATAACTGGACAATTCCTTGGGCAAATTGTCACTCTAACCAGTGTACCTCAATGGCTGGCGAGAACAGTGGAGTAACTTTAGAACTCTGGAGCATGTTTGAAGGTTATAATGATGATTATGAAAGCGGTGTAGTTCAGCGTTTCCATCATCATCACCACCATCACCACAAAACCATTATCCGTATACTCCTCATCACCAACACCAACACTACCATCATCACCACTGTCTCAACACCATCATCACCACAGCCGTCGTCATCATCATCACCACCTCCACCATCATCATCACCACCACTACACCCAACACCCTTTTCTACATCATCAATACTGGGATTAACACCAGCAGCAGCATCATCATCATTATTACTATGCAACAGGGACTGGGTTTGCATTAAAGCTTTCATTTGGCACAGCATGAGGTAGGTAGGTAGGTCTTATTAATTAACCTCTTTCTTTATAGTTGAGGAAACTCAGTGGCCACAGGGCGAATAGCTTATCCAGGATGATACGCGGCAGGACATTCTGCAGCACACAGCCCTCTGTCAACACTGTGCCCACTCTTCCAGGACTGAGGCAAAGGTTCTGTCTTCCACTAAGCCATCCCTCACTACTGTTACATCTCCAGTGACAGTGTGTTCTAAGTTGTACTATGCCTGCTGGTACATAACTCATCAGACACCATATGTAACTGAGAACCAAGAGGGGAGAGTCCGATATTTCCCAGCACATCGTCAGCACTTAATATGGTAACTAGTTGCAATATCTTTTCCTGGATCCAAACTAAAGCACTAAAATATACATTTATCTGCCTAATACGGTAGTAATTGAAATACTCTTGCCTTGAAAAACACAAGATAGGGAGAAAACATTGTGTTCAACTCCAAGGCTGACCAAGTTAGATGCTTTTGGAAAAAATACTTTGTAAGAGAGATAGAACTTTTGATTCAGCCTCTCTAAGAGCCTTGGGCCCAGGGCCAGGCCGCTCTGGACTCTCTCCCTATGAGCTATCAGTACCTTGCAAGGTTAGAGCTCTCCCCAGGCTCTGGTTAATTCCCTTGTTTACCAGACAGAGAGCTTCCTCAGCAGCAAAGACTTGACTCATGTTTCTCTGATTCCCTAACTTAGCACAAAGCCTACGATACAAAGAAAGGGTGCTGTGTACAGATTTTTGGATGAATGAATGAATGTGTTCTTTGTTTATTAACTTTCCCAACTGTAAAATTCAAGAAGCTATGCTAGGTGAGCCCAGGGAATGACTCTAGAGCTCGAAGGATAAAAGGGAATGGAACTCTACTGCTAGATTCTGGTTCAGAGCAGTGATGGCTGAGGTGGCCTTTGCTCCTCTGCAGTTTTAGAGAAGATAAAAAAGGCTTAATCAGGCTGGCAGAGCCATCAATTGGGCATTCTCTCTGCTGGTGTGATACACAACCCCTGGTTAGGAGAGAAATCAGAGGATGCTCTGCTGTCTTTTTTTCTCCCTTTCTTCAATTCAGTATTAAGAGATGAAGGTTAACTGCTCTAATCACCACTCCAGTCTCTAGCTCCATTGCATGATAGTAGGAGTGTGCTGGTGGTGGTAGAGGAGACGGAGGAGGAAGAGGAGGGGCCTCCCTGCACATCAGCTCTGCATGTTGAGCAGGCAAGACAAAGCACAGAAACACTTGTGTTGAAGGCAGCCTGGCCCTCTATCTGAGACACAAGCCAGGTGGAGAATTGGGTCTCTACTGGGCTCCAGACAGTAGCTAAGTCAACTGGCCATTCAGGAGATTCCCAAACATAGGCCTCTCAAACTCAGGTCATCAGCAGCTCTGCGGAGGACAGGCTTGGGCACAGACAGGGAAATGTGAAGTTGGTGGAGGAAAAAAGCGTTGTAGCATCTAGACTTTCTTCGACACACACAGACCCTAAGAAGCCCCGCATCCAGTTTTCCGACAGTGTGTAACTTTAGAGGACACTTGGGAGGATTCTGTAGGACAATTAGAACAACATTCTTTGGAGAGAAATTTTTAATGATTTATGGTCAAAACCAGAAGACTGACTGAACTTTCTCCTTTCTCTAGAGAGAGACAAAAATAGATGACTCTGGTGATTTACAGAATATTCAGACATGCTGTTATCTCTCCCCTGACCACATCAGGAGTTCATAACTGGCCTCCCAACATCCATCCTTATCTCCTTCCAACTCACTCTCACAACAGGGAAAGAAGCTCGAGACTGCCTATATGAGTCTCCAGCTGAAACTTGTCAGTGCCCTTACAGTGCTTTTAGAGTAAGGGGCAGAATATCAATCATCTTCCCAGGGTCCTGCGTGCCCTGGCCACTGTACGTCTGCAGAGTCACATAGCTCTTTCTCCTGATCCCTGGGTTGCAGCATTGTCAGCCCCCTTTCAGTTCCACGCATGTCTCATGGGTGCCTAGCCCCTCATCTGTCTACTTCAGACATAAATCTTGTCTCTCCTTTAGCTCTCAGATCTGCCTTCACTCCTCCAGGGATGCTCGCTCTGAAGGACCAGCCCAGGTCAAGGCTTTCTATCTCCCGTTCTCGGAGCATACTGTACTCTTCATACCACTGAAATTCAGATTAGTAAATTTATATGTTTGTGTATCCCCTCCATCTGTGACATTGCCTGCAACATGGTAATAAGCACTCCATAAATCTTCGTTGAATGAAAGTTGTGCAATGGTGGAATGTTATCTCAGAAAAGAAATGAGAACCAGGATCATCAGGCAGGCTAGTTGGAGAAATACCATGTTAACGGTAAATTAATCTGCATTTCTCTACATATGTGCATGTGTGCACACACGCACACATACACACAGACGCAACTTTCTGAGTCTGCCTCGGTAGTCCAGTGTAATATCTTCAGAGGCATCATAAAAATGTTATTAATTCCATTTCCATATAGTGAAAAATAGCTATATATTTGCAGTAAGGAGAGAGAGATTTCAGATTCTGATTTCAAAGTGACAGCTACGTGACCTCTGCTTATTGTATCATGTTTCCGAGTTCCCCCCTATTTCTTATGTATAAATGATGATGCACTGATCACTCAATGACTTTAAGAAGTTTCTACTGGGGCACTTCCCTGGTGGCACAGTGGATAAGAGTCTGCCTGCCAATGCAGGGGACACTCATCCAATCCCTGGTCCAGGAAGATTCTACGTGCCATGGAGCGACTAAGCCCACGTGCCACAACTACTGAGCCTGCGTTCTGTGACCACCGAAGCCCGAGCACTCTAGAGGCTGTGCTCTGCCACAAAAGAAGCCACCTCAATGAGAAGCCCGTGTGCACTGCAACTAGAGAGCAGCCCTTGCTCTTCTCAACTAGAGAAAAGCCCATGCAGCAAGGAAAACCCAGCACACCCCAAAATAAATAAATAATTATTGTTTTAAAAAAAAGAAGCCCCACTGTGTGCAGAACAGGCCTAGATATTTAGTGAAAACAGAAGGCAAGAGCTTCATCTCTGCCCTTGGGAACCTTCCAGTTTGATGGGAATACAGGCACATAAATTAACCCTTACAGCATCAAGGTAAGTGCCATTTGCAAGATTTGGACAAGAGGTTTTGGGAGCGAGGGAAGGAAACAACTGCAGGGCACCGTTTGGAGGGGTCTCAAAAAGCTCTACCGGAAAGACTGCTCCGAGAATTAAAAGATGGACTTACCTACCACATAAAACAACAGCAATGGGCACCAGCCCTGGAGCCGAAACGTACTTGGTGGAAATGCTACTCCAGGTCTTGCTGAAGGAGAGCAGGGTTTCTACTTAACCCTTCTCTCTCTCTCATTCTTCCTCACCCACAGAATGCAAGCAATAACCTCTCCCTTGCCATTTTGGGGTGAAATTTAGAGATACTATACACAAAGTACTTTTAATCAAAAGATCCACCTCACAGGAGGTGCTCAGTGAATGGCAGCTGGATGCAACTTTCTTCCCAGTGACTGGCAGGCCAGGGCTCTGAATGGATTCCTCATGTTTCTGCCAGGTGAGGTTTGCATAACTAAGCTGAGGGGCAAGGTAAAGACAGCTGAGTGTTGTCTTTTGATGTGTTTTTCCCAAGGCAATCCTCACAGGCTCCTCAATATCAGTCTCCTTGCAATATCAGGAAATTACAGAATGCCAAGAGGGTTTTGCAGGGGAAAGCAGCCTCTGACAGCAATGGCGAACCTGGGAAAGATTAGATGCAAGCAGAGTCCTGCTGGGTCTCACGCCAGGACCTAAGGAAAGCAATGTGGCAGGCCTCCTTTATTATCTTCAATGGCTTGAATGAACCGCCTCGACCCTTTGGGGAAAACAGGGGAGGGCTGAATGTCATGGAGAATATGAAATGCTTTCAGGCAGAAGGAGAGGAGAGAATCAAGCAGAGATGATGAGTGCAGATATAAAGTATTTTATGCTCAGCAGCATCAAACTCTTTGTGGCCCCATGGACTGTAGCCTGCCAGGCTCCTCTGTCCATGGGATTCTCCAGGCAAGAATATTGGAGTGGGTTGCCATGCCCTCCTCCAGGGGATCTTCCCGACCCAGGGATCGAACACACATCTCTTTGTGTCTTCTGCGTTGGCAGGCGGATTCTTTACCACTAGTGCCACCTGGCAAGATGGATACAAAGGGTGCAAGTAAATTTGTAAGTTCCTGGCCTCAGATTTCCGAGTCATCTCAGGAGGCGAGAATTTGGGCTCCAGATGCTTCTGTATTAAGAACAATCAGACCTCAACAGTCTATCAACCTCCACTTATCTGTCAACACTCATCTCAGGCATTTCTCCATCTAAGACACTTTCTCTGACCCCTCAGGTCAGATTAGACCCTTTTCCCACCCTCTGTAAATCCTCTACGACTCTGTGTCATGTGCAGCCGTTGCCTAGAATGAGGAGGACTCGTAGGGGACCTTCACCTTTGCCTCTCTTGGTTCCTCCAAACCTGTCACCCTTCGCACAGCCTCATTCTCTGACATTGGATAAATATGACAAACAGCTCTGTCTCTCTTGGTGGTGTTAGCCCATGCAAACAGTTACCAGGTCAATCCAATTCTCTCTCTCTCTCACACACACACACACACATACAATTTCATGTTAGCAAGTGTAATATCCAGTCCTATGGAATAATCAAACCTTGATGGCTTTTTAAGCCATTTCTCTCCTTCCCCAGCTGCTCCCAGTGCAGACATGAACACTAGTTTCAGGAGAGCAGGTCGCCAGTCTCTCTCCTCTCCTCCTCCCACTGTTTGGACTCCTTCTCCCTTAACTTGCCCGCTGAGGATTCTGAGCCTCAGCAAGAGGGGATGACGGAAAGGGGCATGGCCCAGATGCTGTCTGACTTCCGATCTTGTAGAGTGGTACAGCGTGTGATGGCCTACTTGAAGCTGAATTTCTCCACGAGAGCTTTGTGGATCCTTCAAAGACACCCAGCGCTCTTTGGTAGGACTCTCTCAGCCAGTCTCCTGTGCCAGACACAATGCTTACCTGCTGTGGTTGGACACTGACCTTGTCCTCAGTCCTAAGATATCTAGATTATGTGCTGAGAGCTGTTCAACTCTATTTGGAGGCAACATAAGAAGATCCCATGCCAGATCTTCCTCTCTGTCGTGTGTGTGATGGGGGGAGGGGTGGTGGTGGTGGTGGGAAAGCAGGATGGCTTGCTTTTCTAGATTCTGGTAAATACTCATTCTGCAGCTGCAGGGTCAACACTAGGGGCACAGGCCATCCAACACACAGTTCTCCCCTGTGCGCCACTGCTGAAGCTTCTCATAAACTTTTATTGTTTCTGTTGCTGTGTTCAAGGCAGGTGCCACACACCAAGCTGTTATGCCACCAAACTTTCAAGAGAGGGCATCTATATTTTCAGAGTAGTCCTGCCAAGACCTTCTACTGTGGAGACTTGAAAGAAGGAAATATTCCTCTCCCCTTTCTATTCATGGAAGCTATAGAGACTTACGACACACCAATCAGATCAGATCAGTCGCTCAGTCGTGTCCGACTCTTTGCAACCCCGTGAATTGCAGCACGCCAGGCCTCCCTGTCCATCACCAACTCCCGGAGTTCACCCAGACTCACATCCATCGAGTCAGTGATGCCATCCAGCCATCTCATCCTCTGTCGTCCCCTTCTCCTCCTGCCCCCAATCCCTCCCAGCATCAGAGTCTTTTCCAATGAGTCAACTCTTTGCATGACACACCAATAGCTCTCTCCAAAGATGCCTCCTCCCCACCACTTTCAGTATTGTTGTTGTTATTGTTCAGTCACTCAGTCGTGTCCAACTCTTTGCATCCCATGGACTGCAGCATGCCAGGTTTCCCCGTCCTTCACTATTTCCCAGAGTTTGCTCAAACTCATGTCCATTAAGTTTATGATGCCATCCAACCATCTCATCTCCTGTTGCTCCCTTCTCCTCCTGCCCTCAATCTTTCCCAGTATCTGGGTTTTTCCAATGAGCTGGCTTTTTGCATCAGGTGGCCAAAGTACTAGAGCTTCAGCTTCAGCATCAGTCCTTCCAATGAATATTAGAACTGATTTCCTTTAGGATTGACTGGTTTGATCTCCTTGCAGTCCAAGAGACTTCCAAGGGTCTTCTATAGCAATACAATTTGAGAGCACCAATTCTTTGGTGCTCAGCCTTCTTTATGGACCAATTCTCATATCTGTAAATAACTACCAGAAAAACCACAGCTTTGACTATATGAACCTTTGTCAGCAAAGTGATGTCTCTGCTTTTTAATACACTGTCTAGGTTTATCATAGCTTTTCTTCCAAGGAGCAAGCGTCTTTTAATTTCATGGCTGCAGTCATGATCTGCAGTGATTTTGGAGCCCAAGAAAATAAAGTCTGTCGCTGTTTCCACTTTTTCCCCATCTATTAGACATGAACTGATGGGACCGGATGTCATGATCTTAGTTTTTTGAATGTTGAGTTAATTTAAGCCAGTTTTTCACTCTCCTCTTTCACCTTCATCAAGAGGCTCCTTAGTTCCCCTTCCTTTCTGCCGCTAGGGTGGTGTGATCTGCATATCTGAGGTTATTGACTAACTTTCAGTGTAATGGAACCATTTAATAACTCTCACCCAGTTCTTCAAGTCTAGTGTATCTCTTCTCTAAAGATCTCAGCCAGTACCCACTTTGGCATTCCCTTTTTACCGAGATCATCGATTAGTAGGAATGGCTCCACACTGGGTTTGGGATTCTTCTTATAAGCAGTTATACTATGACACTGTTCCTCTTATAAGGAATCACAGTATATAAAGTTGCACTCTATAAACTGCTTCCTTATTTCTCAAACTGGAGAATGCAAGATTTAATTCCTTTGGATGATAATCATATTGAAAGATAAGGAAAAACAGGAAAGTAGGGCTCAAAATGAATAAAAGTGTACAAGGGGTTTGAGAAATACTTCTAAAAATTTGTTAAATATACACTACAAAGCATTCTAATTATTCCATAATTGGCCAAGGCTGTGGTAGTCAACCATGTTCGCTACAATCAAAGCGAAATAGATATTTGGCTGATGGACTAGACACACCCTTTAATCCTCTCAATAAGCATGCCAACAGCAACAAAGCAACATAAATTCAAAAGCTTCTCAGTCACACTCTATGGAAGGGACTGTAAATGGAAAATAAATGTCAGTTAAGTACCTGAAATGAGAAAAATATCACTGATACCACTTCTATTTAGTTTTTAAATCTTATATAGGAGCTTCTGCACATGAAACAGTACTAATTAATCTATTAGCATACCCCTCGAGCATGAATCATGGGGGGAGGTTTCAGGGACTCATTCATTCTTGGGGACTTTGGAATAGAATTTCTCTGCTTTTTGGACTAAACTAGGCACTGTTGTGTCTGTACCACCCCCACTCCCACCCCCTGCTGCCCAGTGCCTGGGAAAAATATGCTTGATAGAAACTTGGTGAAGAAGTGATAAGTAAGGGACGGACGGGAGAGTGGATCTTTATGCTGGCACAGAGTGATGTGCACACAGAGACCTTGAAGTCAAGAAGCTTAAGTCTAAAGGAAAAGAGAAGTAAATGTTTTCAAATGCTGCAAAGCTAAGGTAGACAAAGGTGAGTGCTCCACACAAGGAGCCTGCAGGTGGGTAAAATCTCATTTCTCCTGGGGTTGTTTCTTGGGGCTCAGGTCTGGGGCTGCAGAAGGAGCACTGGGGAGGCTTCCTGTACTTTTCTGCCAAGGAATTGAAGGATACTTTCCTATAAGGCTTAGCATGAGGATGTAAGGGTCAGGGGGATGGAGCATAGATGACACCTGCTCTCCAGCTCTCACTATACCCAAGGAGGAGAAATACAGGCACTGGAGCAAGCATGCCAAACATCAGGATGGACAGAAAGTCATCACCCACCCATTTGTCCAACAAGCATTAATTGAGCATCATCTATATGCCAAACTCAGTTCTAAACTTGAGGAACATAGAGTAAACAAAAGCAGACATAATTTTTGCCCTTATGGAGTTTTTGGTCTAGCTGGGGAGACAGCCACTGTGGTGCTTCAGCCGCTTAGTTGTGTCCGACTCTAGTGACCACATGAACTGTGGCCCACCAGGCTTCTCTGTCCATGGATTTCCCAGGCAAGAACACTGAAGTCGGTTGCCATTTCCTTCTCCAGGGGATCTTCCCCACCCAGGGACTGAACCACATCTACTGCATTGCAGGCTGTCTCCTGCATTGCAAGCGGATTCTTTACTGCTGAACCACAAGGGAAGCCAATAAATAAGACACGCACTAAGTAAGTACAAAAATCAGTGTAAAATCGCAACTGAGATAAATGCCATAAAGTCATTTTTTGGAGTCTTAAGAGGATGACCAATTGGGTGGCTTTGAATTAGAGTACAGAAAATACAGGAAGTAGAGGGCAGTAAGTTTTCTGACCCCCTCAAGTCTGAACTATTTCTAAGGCACGATTTAGCAAAATTGATACCATCTATAGCACATTGCTCATTTTTTTCCTTCATTGTTTTCTTTTATATCCTCCTATTCCCCCATTCACATACTATCTTCTGGTTCTAAGTAAAAAGTTTTTACAAATACTTTGTGCCAAATGTTGTGATGGTTAACCTCATTTCATAGGAATGCTATAAAGTAGAGATTAGAATGGCTTTCCAGATGGCTCAGTGGTAAAGAGTCCGCCTGCCAATGCAGGAGATTTAAGTTCAACCCCTGGGTCGGAAAGATCCGCTGGAGGAGGAAATGGCAACCCACTTCAGTATTGTTGCCTGGGAAATCCCATGGACAGAGGAGCCTGGCAAGCTGCAGTCCATGGGGGCACAAAGAGTCAGACATGACTGAGGGTATGTGCCCACACACACACACAGGGATTAGAAAGAGGGTGGAGTCAGAGGAACCCTAACTTGAATCCTAGCTCTGTGTCTTACCTTCTGTGTGTTTGAGGTGGGGGAGGGGGCAGTTGCTAAAACTCCCTGAATGCATTTCCACACTTAAAATCACCTTTTAAAATATGTATTTTTATGTATTTGGCTGTGCTGGGTCTTAGTTGCAGCATGTGAACTCTTAGTTGAGGCATGTGAATCTAGTTCCCCGACCAGGGATCAAACCCAGGCCCCTTGCATTGGGAACATAGAGTCTTAGCCACTGGACCACCAGGAAAGCCCCAAGAATCAGTCTTTTATGGCATGATTATATCATGTAAGCCACGTTAGAGGGACTTCTAATAAAATCATGAAAACCAGAAAGGGAATGCACAGTCTCATCTCTCTAAAGCCTCTGTCTGTATTCCTACCTCTCTTCTGTAGATGTGGAATACATCTGCATAGAGAACTGGAGTCTCGATAATCCGAGTGTACTTGGAAGTTTGAATTCTATATCCAGCATTCTTGTCTAATTTGTCCAATTAACATGGACCTCAGTCCATGTGACTTGAATCTTTCTAATGTTTACACTTGGATGGAAGAGAAACAATTCCGGAATCTCAGCGTGAGTCCCTGGAATGCCAAGATGGTGACCTGAGTTCTGCCTGAATCGCTGAGGGGTGTGAGGGGGACTCAGGTGGAGGCGGTTCTGGGGGCCTTTCAGTTCCACAAGAAGGACAGGGCACAAGTCCGGTCAGTTACTTCAGCTCAAAATTGATCTGGGATTCTTCCCTGATGTCCCTGCTCTCTCAACAGGGGGACTTCTGTAAGAAAGAGAGAGGGGAGAGAAAGCAAAAGAGGTAGAGATGGGAAGATAGAAAAGGACAGAAGATGGACAGTCCAGCTGTCAGGGCATGGAAAAGAAGACCAGCTTGGGGAGGGGCGGGGCAGGACGTGATGAGAGCATCTGCAGGGACAACGGGGTCTCAGCTGGTTATTTCAGGTCTTTCTCCAGCTGAGAAATGCTTTATTCATTGAAAACAAATCTCATATTTATGTATCTTGGTTTAATAATATGACTGATATATTTGTTTACTAGTGTATAATACGAAAATTGGAAATTAGAATTTAAATTAAATTTTGCCAATGAAAATAGTGGTTTCTCATTTCAAAAGTAATACATCATTATTAGGAAGAACATGAAGAAGTCGAAAAACATTAATAGAAAATGAATTACATATATATACTTATATACACATATATATAAGATTTGCAAATATTCAATATTTATCATAATTATGGGTACTGACAATTTTACTTCTATGTTTGTATGCTTTTGATGTAATTATTGTATATAGATATGCTTTATTTGAAAACTTGGGAAACTGCATATATGTATGTACATTTTATTTCTTTTTTACAACTTGACATTACATGGAGAGCATTTTCTTCTGACATTAAATATTCTTAGAGTACAATCTCTTTCATGGATGACTCTAGATGCATTATTCTTTATTGAAACATTTACTGAATTTTCCCCTATTGTCAGGGATTTCAGATATTACCAACAGTTGTCTAATATAAGCAATACAGTGTTCAACAGTCTTGTACATGTTAACTGCCTGCAACTTATTCACTGGATAAATTCCAAACAGATTAGTCAATCAAAAAACATGAACATTTTAAGGCTCTTGTACTTGATGATAATTTTTTAGAAAAAATTTATAGTTGTACCAGGAACATATGAGTATCATCTCATGGGGCCTTTACCTGCCCTGGGTGTGTGTGTAAGTGTGTGTGTGTGTGTGTGTGTGTGTGTAATTATCATCAGTTTGATTCTTAAAGTAGCATCTCTTATGAGTGGGCTAATTCTCATTGTTCTTATATAATTTTACCACTTATACATTTTTTTCTTTTGTGAATTTTCTGCTAATGCTACATGCTCATTTGTAAACTATCCTTATCTAATTTCTTTTTCCACCTATATCATTTATATTCCACATGCTTTCAAAAGGACTGTAACTTACAGCAAAAACAAAGATGCCACCAAAACATTAAAACCTGGCCAAAGAAATCACGCTGCACATACATTGCAGGTATATTGCTGTTTAGTAACACTTTCACCTGCAGCCTCCCATGCAGTCTTGACAAGATTTCTGAGAGGTCTAGGTATTTACAACCCTCCTTGCATAGATGCAGAAACTGAGGCTCTTAGAAGGGAGGAGTTGGAGCTGGAACAGACTGCCCTCCATTATTAGCCCCAGAATTGTCCCTGTGGTCTGCTTAATCTCAAGCCCACAGTGTCATCAAGTCCACCCATCTATTCCATAAATATTTACTGAGGGCCTGCTATATACCAGGCAAGGTTCCCAGCACTGGGAATACAGCAGGAGGCAAGAGAGAAAGCACACTGCCTTAAATCTCAGAGTGGACAAGAGACAGGCAACCAGGAAAGATGTGGACTGCGTTAAGCAAATGAGAGCTAGGAAGGTAAATAAAGGAGGACGGGGCGCTAGAAAGTGAGAGGTTCGGGGTGGTGAATGCAGCCATCGCTGCTTAGTGCGTGCTCTGGCCTGCTCCTCCAGCAGGTGCAAGATCACCAGGCATTAAGAATCCCCAGTGCAGCCAGGCTAAGGGCTCTTTAAACGAAGTCAGGGTAGAGCTTGGTCGCTGGCTGCAGACCACCGCCGCCCCTCACCCTCCCGTGGTGTCCTGCAGCCAAAATGTATTCGGAAGTCAGGAGTGAAATTGTGCAAGTCCATCATTAGCACTGCCTTCAAGGTCACCTTGAGGGGAGCCGAGTGCATCCCCACAGGGGGTTGAGTACAGGCGAGCTGGATGTATGATGATGGGGACAGAAATTCTGGTGAAGTTGCACACGACAGCGGCTGCTGCTACAGGAAACCCAAAGGGAACTCGGCAGAGGAAGAGAAGGCGAGAGCTGAGCAGCCTCTGCCCTTTCAGAGGGTTCAATGTCACTTCTAGGACACAAGCAAATAACTTTCCTGCTCTTTCGTATGAAACGACAGCCCCTCTGCTTGCTTCTTCCTTGATGGTGCAACTGTGATGACAAACACAGCCAGGAGAATCCTGGGGTGTTACCACCAAGCTATGGAGTCGCTGAAAAACCAACGGGTCAGCTCCGCAAAATTCTCAATCCCTGGCTTCAAACGGAGAAGGAAAGCCAAAGGGGCCCAGGAAATGCATGTGCATGCGTGTCACATAGCTCTGACTGAGCCCGGAGCTGGGTCTGGAGGCTGCGGGATCACGTCTGCAGATGCTGAATGGTTCCTTAACGACAGCCCAGGCGTGGAGGGCAGGGAGGCCAGTCTCCACAGTCAGAGACAGTGGTCACCCCCAGGAGGAGTCCTGAGAGGTTGTCTGGCATTCTTGAAAAACAGCAGGTAGCCATGTGGTCCTCACTGGGAAGACCTGGTGCAGGGGCAGGGCCTTCACTAAACCTTTCCAAATTTGACCCACACAAAACAAAAGAGATTCTCTTTTAATTAAAAACATGTAACATGAGATCTACCCGCTTAACAGTTTAACCAATTTTCTTGTGTACAGTACAGTGTAGTAACTATAAGCACAGTGCAGGGCAGATCTCTGGAACATTCTCGTCTTGCACAACCGAGACTTTAAACCCACTGAACAACCATTTCCCTCTTCCCCCAGTTCCTGCCACAATTCCATTTATATGAGGCCTCCAAGGTTGTCAGTCATCAAACCAGGGCTTCCCTGGTGGCTCAGATGGTAAAGAATCTACCTGCAATGCGGGAGACCTGGGTTCGATCTCTGGGTTGGGAAGATTGCTTGTAGAAGGGCATGGCAACCCACTCTAATATTCTTGCCTGGAGGATCCCCATGGACAAAGGAGCCTGGAGGGCTACAGTCCATGGGGTCACAAAGAGTCAGACATGACTGAGCGACTAAGTACAGCACAAGCACAAACCAGAAAGTGAATTAAGTAGGTCTTGAAGCTTCCAGCTTTGAGTTTCCAAGTCTTCTTTGTGTGCTCAGATATTTTAAGAAGTGGCAAGCCTTAGCTGCGCACTGACCGCATGCCAGACACTGAACAGAACACTGCAGAAACGCACAGTACGTGCTGGGGCGGGGGGTGGGGGGAACAGCATCAGTGAGGACTTCGTTACAGAGACCATCATCTGCATTATGGCAGCTCAAAGTCTCTCTGAGTGCACACGGACACATGTGCAAAGATGACGAAGAGGCAGGGCCCTGAGCTGCACACCTCTTATCAGGCTGGAAGGAATATGTGGCATGTGGACTGTTGAATCCTCAGCCAGTCTTGTCTCTTCCATTGGCATCACTCTCACTGCTGCTCTAGCACCTGCAACTCCAAACTGTACCTGGCAGGGACTCCCACATTCACTTAGGGCTTCCAGACTGGTAAATCCATTCATGTTATGCATCTGAACCTTAAACTACCATGCCAGACCTAGTGCTGTGGATACAATGTCAAATAAGTCAGAGAAAACCCCTGTCTGGGTGACATTTTCACCAGGTTGAGGAAGCCAGTATTATTTCAGATATTTTGAAATAAGATCCATTTCACAGTAGAAAAGTACATGGTGCTGTGGGAATGGTAGTGAGAGTTCTTGGGATTAGCTGAGGCCCAAGAAAGGCTCAGAAAAAGAGAGAGAAAGAGAGAGAGAGAGAGGGTGAACTTCAGTGAAGCCAGAACACAGTCCCTATTGCCAATGCAAATTTCCAGGCCTGGACCCTGCTTAGCTGTTTGCTTAGCAAAGGGCAGAACCCAGGGTCCTTAGTCCAGGTGTCCTGACTTCATTCTGATCTCCTTCTCAACCTTGCTCAGAGTTTTTCTAATATAGACGGGGAATCTGCTGTCCATCAGCGGTCCCCAGTCTTTTTGGCAGCAGGGACTTGTTCCACAGAATACAATTTTTCCATGGATTGGCCGGGGGTGGTTAGGGGATGATTCAAGAGCATTACATTTATTATGCACTTTATGTCTATTACTATTACATCAGCTGCACCTCAGATCATCAGGCATTGGATCCCAGAGGTTGGGGATCCCCGGTCTAAATTTCACACTTAAAAACATTTGGTTGCTCTAGCCAGATTGTTATCAACATCAAAGAGGAAAAGCTGAAAATGAAACCTGGTGGGGTAAGAGGGCAAAGGTGAGTGTTGAATGAACACAGATGGTCAGTGTGGAGACTGGCTCCAGGAGCTCTCTGTTTGTTTGTAAAAAGAGATAGGGCCAGCCCATGACTGCCAGACCCCCACTCAGCACCAGACAGCTCTGGACCCAATCCCACCCTCTGTCAGTAAAGCCCAACTCCCTCTGTGGCTTCTGCCCTTTTTCTCCCCTCACATTACTTTCTATTTTAACAGCAAGACACAATAAACTATAATATTATCCACTGTACTGAACGAGTTACATGCATTTTCTGTTTGAACCTTCACAGCCTTCCTGTGCTGGGGGACATTAGCACTCGACTTACTTTACACAAGAGGAAAATCAGAGCTAGAGAAGTGAGCACCTTACCCAATGCCCTGAGTCTTGGGAATATCCGAACCTGGATTCAACCCCCAGTCTTAAAGCAATGTGCTGCACTACACTGAAATGCCAAAGTTTACAAAGAGAGACATTAAGAAATAACCCAGAGGATTAACTCTTAACAGAATGATGGATTTCTTTCCAGTCTTTTTCTTTTTGCCTAGTTTTTTTTTTCACATATTTGCTATCTGTTTGTATAAGGATATACTTCTGCATCTTGCTGTGATATTCTGAATATATTTGTGTCAGAAACTCTTGGTAACCATAACCATAAATGATGCCACAGTCTGCACGGCACTGACAAATAGTATGATGCTTGCATCCTAATTTATTCACACCAATAAAGCCGTGGGCATATATTTGGATTATTTTCTCTCATTGTATTTACAGCATCAGGACTATGAATAATGCAGGCAATGGGCATCTTTCCATGTGCAACATGGTTCACTTATCAGAGTTCAAAAGTAACAAGTTAAATTTCTTAGAGTGGCTTCAAGCAGGATCCAATTCCCTTCTTAATAAAAACCACACCTTAGCAATTGTTTCCTCAAGCAAGGAAAATAACAGGACCAAGCTTATATGTTTCATATCATTGTTGGGGCATGAACATGCTCGTGCGTGTGCGTGAGTGTGTACCTGACGCATTGTAAAACTGAATCACGTTAGCTGCTGGAGTGACAATGTTGATCATGGTGAAGGAAGTTACACAACAAAGCTCCCAATGCTCCACTGTTCTCCTCCTACTTAGGAGAAAAGGCAGAGGCTTGCGGTGAGTCAGTACCGTTTATGCACAGCCTCTACCCTAGACACTCTGTACACATCAACTTGTGACTTCTCCCGTGACCTTGAAAGTAAGATCTTGAGAAGAAACTGGAGCTCAGCGGGAAGGGACTGCTCCAAGATTATATAGTCAGGAAGTGTTAAGCTGCCTTTAAACGCAGATCTGATAGCCGAAGCCCCCTTTCCTTCTCCCACTTGTCACCAACCTTTCGTGTTTGAGTTGCACGCGTGAACCTGTACTGTATACAATACCAACACATTTTTCACTCCTTTTGTTTCATGTCTGACACAATTCTTTCTGCATGACTTTTCTTGAGCATCTCCATCACATGTCAGGGATGCTTCCTCTTAGTACCCACCCTTTTTTGACTTTTCTGAACTTTGGGTGTCCCCAGCCCCCACTTCACGTTTCCCTGCAGAGATACAGGAAAGGGTGAGCAGCCTGCTGTGCTTGGCTGTGGTTTATGGGGAGGGAGGTTAAGCCAAGAGGCGCCAGGCACTACTTCAATTACACTTTGCCTGTTCCGAGGGCTTTAATCATGACCCCTTTCTCAATGGATCCTTTCAGAAAGGCCAGGGGGGAAATAGGCAATTGGAAATACTGGTAGTAATCAGGGTGCCAGACCTCCAACTCTACTGAGAAACATAGCTGGGACATAAGATTCATTAAAGGCAAAAAGAAAACTAAGAGAGACTAGCCATTCCTGAAGGATCTACGTCTGTCGGGGACAGGGTGGAGGGTTTCTTGGAGATCATAAACAATAAGTGGAAAGAGTAGGTGACAATAATTAGTTTCTGGTTTTAATTAGGAGGTCTCTGAGGCCAGATGTTCACTGAGAAAGAATGAAGACCCCTCCTGAGATATGTAATGAAACTTAGACCCCATGGCTGGGGAAGTGGGTGGAGGCGCTGGGTTTGGAAGCATTAAGGGCTCCATAGGTTTTTGGCCTGAAGCATCCTGTGAATGGGGGGAGGGAGGCTCAGGCATTTGTATTCTCTCCTGAGCAGTCTGTTCAGCCCAGTCGAGCACGCCTGCTTCTGATTAACATAAGGAGGAGAGCCCGGAGACCTGACTCCCTGCCTGGGCTGTCTGTGTCAGGAATCTGGACCTCTGTGCGCTGTCTGGGTCTCACTGTCATGAGAAAACAATGGGTGGAGGCATCGCACGAGTCTTCCTTGGTTGGCATTTCTCACCACCAGGCTCCTGTCCCAAGAAGGGTGGGATACATGGCTAGCTTTCACCATGGGAAGGGGGGTGGTGCGGAGGGGGGCTACAAGTAAACTTTTACCAGCCCTCTCATTTCCCAGACACATTCCCATCCTGTAATTTATTTGCTGTCGACCAGATCAATTATTGCACCATGAGCTACCAGCTATTAAAGAGCCAAACTCCTAAATAAAGAAACATGGAGATGGACATCTGCCCAGAGGGATGAAGAAAGAAAATAACAGCCATTGTAGCAGTAGCTAAAGAACATCCACTGGGCACTTTCTAAACAGTTTCCATGGAGTATCCCATTAAAGTCCCAGGAGAACAGCGTGGGGTAGTTCTATCCACCCTCCTTTCCCAGAGAAGAAAACTGAAGTTTGGATAATTTACAGAACGTGCCCAAGCTCACACCGTGAGTGAGCGCCAGGGCCAGGATCTGATCCCTGGCAGAATATATTCAGAGAGTGGTCGCCAAGTTGTCGTAAAAGGAGCTGAAGAAGGACAAAGTCACAGGGAGGTGAGAACTGGGCGAAAGACCGAGGGTGCTGGAGGTAGAAAAAATTACTTTCCACTGGGCCAGACGTAGGCAAACTTGTAAAGGGCCGGAGAGTAAATATTTTAAGTTTTGCCGGTTATCCAGTCTCTGCTGGAACTATCCGGCTCCACAGCTGTCGCGCAAAAGCAGCCACAGATGATGCGTAAAGGAATGAGTGACACGGTGTTGCACTAAATCTCCCATTTCCTCCTCCAGGGGATCTTTTCGACCCAGGGACCAACTATGTCTCTTGTGTCCCCCGCGCTGGCAGGCAGATTCTTTACCACTAGCGCCATCTGGGAAGCCCCACTAAATCTCCCCCTATAGAAATAGATGGCATGCACAACCACAGGATGTAGTCTGCCAATCCCAACTCCAGGCTGTCATCAGAAACTGAGACATGGAGGGGCTTTGAAAGAGAATATACATCAATATCTTCATTTACAGATTCATACATTGAGATTCCTAGACTCCAGGGACTGAGATCTCAGAACCAGTATTTTGTTCACTTCCTGATAAACTTGCCCAAGATCTCACAGTTGGCAAGAGGCAGTTTCTAGGGCTTGAACCTACATCAGTCTAACTATGAAAGTCATCATCGCCTGTTGGATTCTACTGACTCTGTTAATACCAAGTGAAATGAATGCCTGGATGGACCCTTTCCCAGCATGCTCCAAAGTTGAGCAGAGTTATCTATGGCGACCAACACCCCTGTCTTCTTCCCACTAACCTTACGACTGTGGACGAGAGACAATCTTCTTGGAGAGCCAACGTTATCCTTTACTACTAGGTGTGCTGGGAAGATCAGTAAGGTCTTGCAGATTAGTAAGGTCTGTCCAGACAGACCTTGTTCTGACTATCGGCTCTGAGATCTGAAGCTATGAGATCTGAAGCAACTGGCACATTCTCCCAGTGATGCTGGCCATTGCCGCCTACTCATGCCTCTCTAAGAGAACGCCAGCACACCCCACCAGCCACCCCACAGCTCGCACACACTGTAGAACAAGGTGCTTCACAGGAATCATTTCGTACAGCCCTCATCATAGTTCAATGGACTTGACCCAAGATAAACCATTTCACAGAATCAACTAAACTGATCAGTTTCTCTCTCATAAAAACTTGCATTAAGTGGGTATCTTGAGAGTTGGTAGCTGAATCTTCTTAACAGGGGAACAGGAGTGTAAGGACTTAGTAGTTCCTGCTCCTGAGGTCCCGGGAGGCACACCAGCCCCAACTTGTGCTAAGGATGCTTGTAGTTCAGTTTTTTAAACGTTTGTATTTTGGACCAGTTTGGTTCTATTGTTACTTTTTTAGGAGTAAATGTGTCCTAAGACTTCCATGTGTAGTACAGAGGCAACTGATACATACTTAGCGAAGTGAGTCCTGATGAGAGCTGATGCAAAGGGGCTGAGAGCATAGATCTGACACACGGCAGGCATGGGGAAAAAATGTCAGTTCACTCTTGCCAGTCACATTCTGAAATGATGATTCAAAGCCAGTTTCCAAGAAAGGAAATACAACGGCTATATTGGAATCACAGACCCGTGCACATTTAAGAGCAGGAAGGGAGCATGAAAGCTCTCCCGACCACCTGTGGACTTGATCTAGGAAGTTCCCGGCAGCCTTATTAAGACTCTCTTCCAGTTGATGCTGGAATAACCCCAGGGGAGAAGAGCTTTTCCGCAGCATGGTGTCTGGCTGCATTGTCAGATGGCTTTGATTCTGAGGACCCTGTTAATTGCAACGTGCAGCACACGTGGACCCTCTTATTAGTAATGTGCTACACACGGCCTCCCGGCAGTTCTCCCCGTGGCTCCTCAGAGTGAGAGCTGGAGCTACAAAGAAGGAAGTACATGTGGTTACAACGAAACAAACCACATGTGCCGGAGTACAAAGGGGATATGCAAAAGACACAAATAGGCCTCAGGATGGGATGCTGAAGCCATGAACACTCACCATCTCGCTTCTCAAATGCTTTTAAACTTGGTCAAGGAGTCTCTCATGCTTTGCAATGACAGAAATATTTTAAGACTGAAACATTTGAAGATAGGAGAGTTTGTACCCCATCTTTCTTAATCTATTTATTCCTCAGTCAAAACATCTCCAAGTCCTGCCATTGTCTCTCATGAGATAGAGTTTCCGTCTCTGGATTACATTCAGCTTATCAGCATCTTTTTAAAACATGGAATTCAGAATGAACACAACAGTGAATAGTGAACTGGCCAGGGTTATCACTTTATTTTTCTATCTACCTTGCGCTAAGTCCAGAGGACATGGGAAAGAGTCATTAATCCAGTGCAACACCCTCACCCTGTGATTCCAGTGGGTTGCACTGGTAGATACATAACAACTTGTGAAAAGAGTACAGTCTTTATTTTACCAAGCATCCAGGAACCAGGCCTAGGGCACAACTATAACTTCATCTCTTGTGACCATCTCCACAAGGCCTCACTGTCTTCATGGAATATCATCCTATAGTATCTCCTTATGTCTCAAACTGTGCAGTGACTCCATAACTTACATTTTCTCTGTAAGGATTTGGTTCCCACCATTGTTAGATACCAGCTAGTATCCTGGGACTGCCTGAGCTGTTTTTAACTCAAATTCCTGGTTTCTTAATTTTATGCTTTTTCTTTTTGCAACACTCAGGAAGAGATTTTGAACTTTTAAGCAACAAATATTCTATGTCTGGTTATGAAAATTGCCAACTTCCATGTCTCAGAGTTGGGTTTTTAAAAATTTGTTTATTTTTTGGCTGTGCTGTGTGACTTGTGGGATCTTAGTTCCCCAACCAGAGATTGAACCCAGACCCCAAGCACCAAGACCTAACCATTGGACCACAAGGGAATTCCCTAGAGTTGGGATTTTAATGAAGGCCTAAAATAGGTATAAGAAAGTAAGTTACTAATCAGAAGTGTACTTCCTGACTTTAGCTGGGTCCATCACCATGCTAAGAATGACCCATACCACTGGTCAGTGAATGCTTGCTTATTCACAGATTATGGTCCATGAGGGACAGCTTGCCTTTGGATGGCAAAAGATTATTGGTGGTTTGGTTTCCTTGAGATTCAAGCCCTAGGGTCATCCTTGGTGCCTGCCAAGAGGCCAGCTTAGTGCGTAAGGAACTCAGGAACCCGAGACCGGGTTTCAGTCCCCTGAGAGCATTTTGTGTTTCCGCTCCCTTGCCTATTTGCATCTCACCACCTGCAGTCATTGAACCAAATAAGTCAGGCTGAGCCATGCGAAACATTATTTCACTAGGATTTAATTTTCACTGAAGACAGCCCAATCTCACAATGCCTAGTCCGGAAGATTCCTTCAGGGTTGTTTCTCTGTTTCTAAAAACTATAGAGCTTTAATTGAAAGGGAATGGAAGAGACTACAAAATCTCTAGAGACCAGTATCAGGGACTCCTCCAAAAAACTGTAGCATGGTGTTGTTGGGGTCATGATTCTCAAACTTGAGTGTGAGTCCAAATCACCTACATGGCTCATGAAGCTCGGATCTTGGGGTATTTAGTACATCTGGAGTGAGGCCTGGGGATCTGCAAGTGTAACAGATTCTCAGGTGCTGCTGATACAGTTGATCCTGGGACCCGACTGAGAAGCAAGCAATCGTGTAAAGGGGAGAAATGGTTCAAAGTGAAGACTGCATGTGCGCAAGACCTATCAGGTGGCCTTGGCCAACTCACTTCACCTCTGTGAGTTGCAAGGAATTACTGTCGCTATTGCAGCAGCTGCTGCAGCTACTGTTAGCAAAGTGCTCAACAGTCCCGAGATCAGTATGTTGTCCTTGCATGCAGGCATGCTCAGTCACTCAGTTGTGTCTGACTCTTTGGGACCCCGTGGACTGTAGCCTGCCAGGCCCCTCTGTCCATGGGATTTCCCAAGCAAGAATACTGGAGTGGGTTGCCATGCCCTCCTCCAGAAGATCTTTAGAGCCAGGGATCGAACCATGTCTCTTAAGTCTCCGCCACTGGCAGGTGGGTTCTATACCACTAGTGCCACCTGGGAAGTCCATCTTGTCCCCAGGAATCAGTAAGATAACGGGTGTCAAAGCACGGTGGTGGACACAGTAGAGCTTCAAGCCTTGTTAGGTCCCTCTAGTTTCTCTGTGTCCCTTCACACCTGCATAGGTGGGACTCAAGGAAATGATGCTATTGTGAAGCTCACAGCCACTTCCCCTGACTTCTGATTCAACAGAACTTCTTAATGTGATTTTCACCCTATGAAGGAAGAAGAACACATTGTTCACCACAGCAAAGAGCAAGCAAAGCCGCCAGCCCGGCCAGTGGAGACAGGATGTCCCTGTTGTCCCCACATCTGGCTCTCCAGCACAAGCCTCTAATTTTCTGCGGCTCTCTGCTGGCCTCCCTCCACTGCAGGAGAGTGGTGTGGATAACCAGCCCCATCTGTGAGGCAGCTGGGTTCCAAGTCCCCCCTCCTCCAGGCCTTTGAAGAGTCTGTCCATGTTCTGTTGAGGTCCCTTATTGTGGCCAGCACCTCTGGTCTCTATTAGCAGTGGGGACAGCACTGATACTTTAAAAGGAGGAAGCAAATGAATATCCCGTCCTAAGATGTGCTGAAAAATGGAGGATGGAGGAAGCTGCCACAGATGAGAGTGTCTTGGACACAGATATTAGCTGAAGTTGGATCCAGAACGGCACTCGTTTCTCTCCAGTCAGTGCAGAGCAGGCCAGCGTGATGGATGAAAATCAAGTGGTTTAGAACTAAACACGGGGCTTGAATTCAAGCTCTGTTAAGTCATGGTGACTCAGCCTGAGGCCAGGTGGAGAAGTTGCAGAAAGGTCTACAGAGGCATTCGAGTAAGATCTTGGCCCTAAATTGCCCTATTATTTTTAAAAGTACAAATAATTAAGAAAACTTAACTAATCCAGTATACTGTAGGATATTAAAACCAATTGAGCATTGTAGACATACGGGCTCAAGCATTTCGAAGAAGAAGCACACAAGTTAATTTCTGTTTTTTTCCCCCATCTTTACATTCATCTGTAAAGTGACTGCCTCTAAAATCCCAAAGGGGCTCACCTGAACTCTTCTCTGAATCTATCTGCAGTATCCATGGAAAGGTTCTGAGTGGACTTTGCATGAAATCAAGAACCTTTCACTGCATTCTACACCTGTAGCATTTGCTGAATGGGGCAAAAGCAGTGCCAACCTTTCAGATCATTTTTGAGCAGTGAGGTTCTACCACTGACATTGCTAGGAGTTTGGGTAAGTTGATTCATCTTGTTGAGCCTCTATTTCCTCATATGTAAAATGGGAATAACACCTTCCTTTAAAGCTGCAGCAAGGGCTGCTTAAGAAAAAATATTCCTGGTACACAGAAAATGCTGAAAACCTATCCGTTAATCCCAATCCAACACACATACATCTTGCTTGAACATGAGTGTTATTCAAATATGGAGTTTTGGTGAGTTCTTTCAAAGCTGGATGATCAGACTTGTTTCCTTCATGGTTATTTTAACTAAGAGAAGGTTATTTATTCCAAGGCTCTGTTCAGAAAGTGGTCACAGCAGTGGTGTGCTGGAATTATTCAACAACTGACTCCTTGCAGATGGGGTGATTTGCCACCTTTGCTGAATTCCATAGTGTAAATATTCCCACTGTGGCCAATTTCAAGCTGCCAAGGAGACATCACTGACCACAGAGTTGAGAAGAGGTGAGCAAATTTGGCTTTTCCAAGCTGCTGACAGAGGACGAGATGGTTGGATGTCATCACCGACTCAATGGACATGAGATTGAGCAAGCTCTGGGAGATGGTGAAGGAGAGGGAACCTGGTGTGCTGTAGTCCATGCAGTCACGAAGAGTCAGACAGGATTGAACAACTGAACGCAACAACAAAGCTGGTAAGGGCTAGCTTCCATATACCAGGATGAGGATGTGATCATTTGAAGCCAGTTACAAGGGAAGGCAGGAAGTAGGAAAGGGTGAGACAAGATACCCATGAACGAACAAATGAACAAACAAACAAACAAAACATAAAAGAGGGAAGGAAAAAACAGAAAGGAAAAGAAAAGGGAGAAACACAGATCTTAGATATCATCCCTTCCGATTCTTCCATTATACAGAAAAGGAGACTGGCGGCCAGAGAGGAGAAATAAAGTCCCAGGGTCACCCTTAAAATCAATGGAGAACTTGGGACACCAGGCCAGGAGCTTAACATTTGTGATTAGAGACCAAACATCCCAGAGGGGAACTAGAATTAACATTTGTAACTGGGCAAATAACATGATGGTTTGAACCAAATAAAACACCGGCCCACAGTTAAATCTATAATGTTATAATGACCTCCCTAGGGAAACCCAATCACTCTGTCACTTCAAATTCCACTAGGCAAAAAGACGTGAAGACTGGCCCTCAAGAAGAGCCCATGTGGGTGGAGAATGGGCAGAATGACCTGGCGGGTATCTCCAGCCCCCGATGTCTGTAATTCTCTGATTGAAGGGCCTGCCATTTGGTGTTTAGCTGCCACACAGGAACTCGCAGTACTAACCTACAGCTATAAGCAATTAACATGCACAATCTTGTGAGAATTGCTAAGAAAATCTGGCGGAATGACTCTGTGATTTCTCCCTCTAGCATGCATTTTGCAAAGGGAATAATTTCTGTTGTGTTTCAGGTTTTATTCCTTGTGATGTCAACATGCATTTAGACCAGATGTTCTAACCGTCTTAGAAAATTCAGGGCTGCAGATCCCTCTTTCCCAAATTGAAAAGCTCAGCATTCCAGTTAATGACACCAGACTCCTGTCTGTCATGATGGTGTGCAATTATTCTGAGACTGAAAGAAAGAACATAGTTTTAGGGATCCTCAAGGGTCAGATCCCCTAGTTGGCCTCCGCTCTCACAGAATTCATGACTCTGTCACTTACAAGCAGTTTATTTTACACCTCTCCTAAATTATCTAAATTTTCTCCCACTCATTTATAAAATAATGATATTAAACTCATCAGAAAATTGTTTAAAATAAGAATCTCGAGATAAAAATATGAGAATTTGAATCCTGGCTCTGGCTGTAGATAATGGACTTAATATCTCTAAGCCTCAGTTTGTCATCTGCAAACAAAACAAAACAGCAACAAAAACAAAGGAAGGGGAAAGATACTATAAAAGAGGGTTTGTGTAAGTCACATAATAGCCACAAAGTACTGAACATCAGGCCCAGCACAGAGTGAGCGCTTAATAAATGCTGGCTTTTAAATCTTATCAATATATTTAATTAAACTAAGAATGTGTGATTTCATCATATGGATGAGAACACTGATGCTCCACAAGGAGAAGTGGCTTGCCCAAAGACATACAGCTAGGATTCAAGCTGGTCTCTCTTACTTCAAGTGTAGAACTTTGCAACGATTCTCTCACAGGAAATTGCAAGCACATATCCTTAATAATTATTACAACTATTCTTCTGCCAAACCTTTATAACTGGAAATTCCCTGTACCAGATTGTAAGTAGCAGAGCAAGAAGAACCTTGCAAGTTCTGAGACAAGCTCCTTAAACATATTCCAGGCAGCAAAACTTCAGGGAAGCTGGGAGCCAGTTTCATCACTGTTATTTTGTCTTTCTCAAAGAGAAAGGGCAAAAGCCAGGGACTGGGGAGAATTCTCAGGCTTAAACCGATTTCCAGCCATCAAATGACTGATCTCATATTACAGACAAGTAAAAAAAAATGGTAACAAGCACTTTGTGAAACCACTTGGACTTGTGTTTTCTCCCACAGCCTGTGAAGTTCTTGAACTGGTCTAAGCCATTTATTTATAGGGGAGAAAAAATATTCTGATGAGAACCATTTTCCAGTTTGACAATTTTATTTTAGTGTTACTTGATCTACTTGGAAGCCTCCTGGGAAATCAATGCTACATTTGACTTCTCTACATGTCATCTTGTGAGCTATTAGATGGCTAATTTGCTTCACAAGATATGCCAATATGAGAGGTACTCGGCTCATATTAGGAGTAGAATTTCACCACTCAATGGTCAGATCTTTTACGATTAAGACAGAAGAGCAATCCAAACACAGCGGCCAATGAAAATGCTCTCCAATCACCTGTAGTCACTGCTCTTGGGTTTCTAAATGGAAGTGGTCTCACTTAGCACTGATCATGCAGCTCTAATTTATCCTAAAAATAATAATGTGGTTTGATTTGGAAGTTGAGACTACGGGAAGCACACACACTTTCTCTCTTTCTCCTTCCCTCAATTTTTTCTATATTTTAAGTGCCATAAGGAAGACACAAAATTAAAGTAGACCGTGAAAATAGCAAAATGTGAAAATGAAAACACTATTTTCTAAGGAAGCTCAGTGAAGCATGCTAACTTTTGGGTCATATTGTCATCCTGGATTCTAAATTTTTTTTTTATTAGCCATGTCAGTAAATGTACCTAAGGCTTAGTGTCCTTATGTGTCAAATGAAGATACATCTTGAGAGTTTTTGCAGGGGACAACTGGAATGATGAGTGAATAGCATCACAAGCATGATAGGAATTGCTATCGAATCCCTAAGGGAATATACTGCCTTCACTATCCTGCAGTTAAACAGAACGATGTAGCAACCAGAACAAGGTGAAACTTAACTAAAAGTTCGTTTTCAGACTGTAAGATCTTGGGGACAGAACAACATGTATTTTTGAACTTCTCATCCCATTATTTAAGAATCAGGATTAGCAAGGGTGGGACAAACCTCAACTCTGTGGTCATAAAACACTCTTCCAGAGACTGAAATAGAGGAGAGTTCTGTGTTTGTGTGTGCGTGCGTGGATTTGACTCTACCACAGAGGAAGTATTTGAATAAATAATACTGGACTCCACTGTTGCCACAGGACAGAGAAAAAAAAAAAAAAGAGAGAGAAAGAAATCCAAAAAAGGGAGAAGTCCTCGTGTTCTTAAATTACCCAATTCTTATGGGACCAGAGATGAACTGTCTAACTTTAGTTGGCCTTTTGTATCCATTTCATAAAATCTTAAGAATCTCCCTGCGTCCTTCCCAACTGTCCAAATACTCGCTCTAGCTATCCTAGAAAAGGTGAGAAAAATGTACAGCAAGTATTACGCATCTTGAATACTTTTCAAAGCAAATTCCTTCAAGTCCCTGGTGAAGAATTCAAGGAGGCAAATTAGGATGATCCAGACCCTTCTCCCAAGTCTTTATCCTGTCTCCCCCAAGCTTTGCCTGGAGATAGTCTTTGGGGAGGAAAAAAATATCAAGTGACGGAGACTTTTGATGAACACAAAGAGGCCATCCCCATTAAAAAGGAAAAGATGGGTGTGTTTCACAGGTAGTCCAGTCTACAGTTTTTGAAAAGATTTAACCCTTCAAGTGTGAGTCAGGGCCCTGGGATACAGACATAAAATAAGACCCAGAGTGGCAATGGCAGAACAGAAGAGGGAGAGAAATCAGAAGGTTAAAAGGCATTTGGAATAGATGCCTAGGTGCACCTGTAGGGGCTAATTTAATTTATGGGAAACATATAAAAAAGGGCTTCCCTGGTGGCTCAGTGGTAAAGAATCTGCCTGCAATGCAGGAGACATAAGAGACTTGGGTTCAATCCCTGGGTTGGGAAGATCCCCTGGAGAAGGGAAGGGAAACCCACTCTAGTATTCTTGCCTGGAGAATCCAATGGACAGAGGAGCCTGGTGGGCTACAGTCCATGGCGTCACAGAGTCTGACACGACTGAGCGACTAACATGTTCACATTCATATTATAAAAGGGCATATTTTATCAACATTCTTCAGATACTTTGTGGATGAAAAATATATCTTCACTGTTACTAAGATTTTTACTCTGCTAATCAAACATAGCAGCAATGTCCACCCAAATGTTTGGCACCATGAAGGGATTTATCTGAATTTATCATGATAGCTGCTGGCTCAGACACCAAACAGGTAGGCAACTGGGAGAGGGGAGAGGCCAGGTGGGCAGAACTGAGCCAATGGTAAGGCAGACTCCTTAAAACATGACCAGCAGAAGCAAATGAAATATTGGTGGTTGGGAAGGTGCCTGTTCTCTGAGTGGGGTGTTCCAAGCAAAGCTGGATTTGTATTCACATGTTACAGTAGTATAACAGCTATCATTGGGCAGGCAATGTGGGTACGGTGGCATCCATCCGTGCCTCATCTATTAATCACTTACTCAATTTTCTACTAAATGAAATGGAGTACTTACAGTTAACCAGGATGTGGGATGGATGGAAGGGATATCAGAGTTTGGTAACTGCTAAGGAGTTTGAGCATCAACCCAGCAGCCCTGTATTCAGGGAGGGAGAAAACTGGGATTGTGAAAAAGCAGATGCAGATGAGTGCTGAAATGTGCTCCTATCCTGAAGTGGAGATACATACTCCAGGGTAGCAAGACTAATTCCAGATTCCCTTTGAAGGTGGCAATCAGTTTCATAGGACAGTCTCAGCCTTGATCAGCACTGGTATAAAAAGTGGGTGGGACAGGACTTCAGGGCAGACTGAAGGTGATGGTCTTCAGTCCTTGAACCTAGATGATCTTTGGCTGGGCCATGAAGTCAGTGACGAAATGATACACCCTGAAGCATAAGCCCTGTGAGAACATCCTCATGCCTCCAAACAACTACCAGAGCAGAGGCAGAAAAGAGAATAAAAAAGTGATGTGTTTACATCACAGAGTGATGTGTTTACAAAGGGAAGTTGTGTGATTAACTATGCTTGCACTTCATTTGCATGGCCTTTTGCTTACAGGGGGAAGAAATTGGCTGGTGGTCTAGAGCTGACTAGAGGAAGAAGCCTTGGTACCTAACTGGTGAGACGCTCCAAAGAAGCTGTGAGGCAGAAACAAAGTGGACTGACAGCATCCAGCCCACTCTGAGTGGTGAGGCTGTGAGGAGGAGGATAGACCGATTAGTGTCATTTGAGAGGTGTTCACTCTCTCCATTCAGCCGCATAATGCAATTATTTAGTAGTTCAGGATTCTTTTAATTCTGTTTGAAGAACTTAAGAGGTTAAGGGCTTGAAATGATAAATGCATTATTAATGTCGCCTCACAGAAACATCCAAGTCTATAATTTCTGAAGCAGAAAAAAAAGAAAAGACTAATAGGTTTTTACTCACTTTTTCCCCCCTGGTAAATTAACCTACAAGACCTGTGAGAAATGTATAAATTAGACATTATTAGAGAAAGTAATAATGGACCAAAAGCCATCAACTGAAGGTCTGATTCATTAGCAAGAGTGATGTACACAACTTAAGTGTTTGGCCCTCATCTTGTACCAAACTCTGCAGATCTGGGAAGAAAGGAACTATCGGCACAGGAAGTGGGTAAGTTCACACCTGGAAGGGTATCTTTGTCTTTATGACCTGATGTGGTCTCTATAAGACCATGTGATACTTAACGGAAGACAAAGGCTGTGGAAATAGAGGAAGGGTCTGCATTTCGGGAACCCAGAACACCTGGGTTCAACTATAAGCCCCACCAACAGTGAATCGTGTGGCCTGGTAAACCCAGATAGATTGAAAATAAAAAGATGCAGAGAAGACGTGTGAAAAAAATGCTAGTCATAAAAACAAAGCTGGATTGGCTGTGTTAATCCAGAAGTCAACTTCAAGACAAGGAGTATTACTAGGGATAAGATGTCTGAAAACCTGTTTGCAAGTCTTAGGTGCTGTTGCTTTGTTCAGTCTCACAACCTTAAAGTGTTCCCACATTTAGGATATCACATGTCTATGTAAAATCTGCATCTACTCTAAGCCACTCTGAATCTGATCGTTCATGGCGCAAGAGATTTGTATTAATAGCTGAGAATGAGCCCCGCATAGAATCGCCCTGAGCCCTCCACAGGTGAGAGGACCGAGAAACAACACTGATACAATTTCTCAGCGTGAAAGACAGCTTTGGTACAATTATGGGTCTTATGAATCATCTATGCAAATTTCCTTTATCTCAAATTCTTCAAGCACCATCTGTGTACCAGATATTGAGATAGATGCTATACACACAGAAGGGAATTTGGTCAAGATCACTGCCTTCAGAAAGTCTACGAGAGCCACCGTAAGGTGACACTGAAACATATTGTACACCAAACTTATGACAAATTTTGGGGAGATTTTACTTTGACTACTTCCAAAGGAAAACTTTCTCTAAATCAGTATGGGGAATGATACCTCTTTTAAGGTTTTAATGTCTGGGTATGAATCAAACTACCTTACAAGCTTTTTTTTTCTTGAGCTGTGCCCTTTACAGTTTGGTTTGGGCCACTCTTTTTTTTATATAAATTTATTTAATTGGAGGCTACTTACTTTACAATATTGTATTGGTTTTGCCATACACCACTAGGCCATTCTTATAGGATGATTCTCAGCTACTCTGACCGGTCAACTTCATAAGTAGCCCCATTAGGTACTTTTCGTGTTCTTATGTCTACATCTTTGTTCTTATTCTTTGATTCTTCATTCTGTTCTTTAATTATATCTTAGATTTCCACATCTGTGCCCATCACAATCCCATAAATTTACCAAGGCCTAAGGCGATTGCCACCACCTGACTCTAATACTTTCTGCTGCTGCTGCTGCTGGGTCGCTTTAGTCGTGTCCGACTCTGTGCGACCCCATTGACGGCAGCCCACCAGGCTCCCCCGTCCCTGGGATTCTCCAGGCAAGAACACTGGAGTGGGTTGCCATTTCCTTCTCCAGTGCGTGAAAGTGAAGTCGCTCAGTCGTGTTCGACTCTAGCAACCCCATGGTCTGCAGCCTACTAGGCTCCTCCGTCCATGGGATTTTCTAGGCAAAAGTACTGGAGTGGGGTGCCATTGCCTTCTCCGAATACTTTCTATACCCTGCCTATATCCTCTCAACACTCCCCATCTCCATGTGGATGGAGCCAACTACAAGCAGTTCCAAATCTTTGCCCAAAGATTTTCTCCAGTCAGCAGAGCATGCTTAGCAAGCCAGAAGTGTTGGGAAATTAACCACCTGAGGGAGAAACCCTAAACCATCAACGGACAGGAGATGGGGGGAAGTATCCCCCGTCTTGCTCCTTAGGAACATAACATAGAAGGCTATCTTACATGGTATCTGAGATTTCTCCAGGTAGAATGAGTACTGATTTCTCTCAGCAGCAAGTTGGGGAATAACACTATTGTATTCTTCCCCAACCCTGACTTATTTGCCTCTCCAACAGGGCTTCCTGAATCATCCTAAATTGATCCCTGGGCGGAGACAACATAAAGCTGGACTTAACTGCAGAAGAAGTGAAGAGGGTGACCAGAGGCTGACAACATCAAAATGAGAAAGCCAAGGCTGTGCCTTTCCCGTCTCACCCCAAAGCAAGATACTTGCAACAGAGATTCTCAGCAGTACCATCTCTCGAAGCCAAGGTCTGGGAGCGAAAGAGCTCCCAGACTCTATGAGAACCCGAGGGCAGCAGCGTCTCTGATGCGCCTGTGCACTGGGATAGTGACCCAGGCACCCAGGACAGTGCTGACCCAGGAGGAGATGGATGTAGAGCTGAGCACCTGTGAGTCTGTGTCAGAACCGTTGTCCACCACGCACGGAATGTGATCAGATCTTTACATCAGGGTTTGTTTCAGGAGTAACTCACCTAAGAGAATCCGCCTCTAGACACAGAAGCACTTGCTTTTTATCTGTTAGTTCACCTGAGAAAATTTGAGTCTTTGTGTCAAATGCATTTAGATTATGGTCCAGTCTCTAGAGACAGGTGACTTTCTACTGCAAGTGACTGCTATACAGCTCAATGCAGTTTCAACCCAAAGGGGGCATTTATTTACTCCCATTCTCAAGAAGTCACGGAATTTCATGTGGCTTCAGACAGGGCTTCAGAGGATGCTGTTTCTTACTCTTCTGTTGGTTCTGATATCCTCTTTGGTGGCTGCATTTCCACCTGGACTCTATAAAGTAGCCAAGATGGCATGTGGTTTAGCGATTATTTATGTGCCCAGACTCTGTAGAGGGTAGAGTGTCTCTTCTCTGTTTTAGCAATGTTTTGACTTATAGGGAGAAACCCTGAGTGAAATATCAAAACCAGGGTGATATTCTGTATTTTAGGCCATGACTGGATCATGCCTCTATTTCTGGTGTCTTCTGTGATGTCAGACCCACAGAAATAAGATAGACTAAGAATGAGGGAGAGGGTGTTCCAAATGCTAAGAAGGATCTCTGTAACCAGAAGAAAACAGACGGTGGTCAGAGCGAGTTCTACTGATGACAATATTATTTAGCCTTATTGCTTAATGCAAAGCAGAGAAAAATGGAGAAACACGAAGAAGTGACATGGGGCGTGGGGCTGACTTCTCACTGGGGCTACCTTTCAAATCTGATTTCAATGCCACATTACGTGACCACACAGTATTGTGTTTCACAAACTTCTCTGGTTAGAGAAGCACACATAAGTGTGATACAATTAAAGGTTTAGGAGCCAAACTAAAATAAGCACAAATTCATATTCCTGTGACAATAAAATATAAAATAATGAAACAGTAGCTGTTATGGACTGAATTGTGCCCCCCACTAAAAAAGTTAATATGCTGAAGACCTAAGCCCAGGACCTCAGAATGTGACTGGGTTTGGCGATAAGGCCTTTAGACAGACAGTTAAGTTAAAATGAGGCCCTAATCCAATCCGACCAATGCCCTTATAAGAACTGGAAATTTGGAAGCAAAAAAAGGACACCACAGGTGTGTGCACAGAGAGAGGACCATATGAAGATACAGAGAGAAGGTGGTCACCTGCAAGCCCAAGTAGAGAGGCCTCAAAAGAAACTAAACTTGCCGACACATTGATCCCAGATTTCTAGCCCCTACAGCCAGGAGAAAATAAACTTATGTTGTTTAATCCCAGTTTATGTTATAGCAGCAAACTAATACAATAGCTACTTGTATTATGAATATTATTGAGGATTTACAGGATTCTAGTCACTATATGCACACTTTTATAGCAAGAGTATTGAAGCCCAGCAGCAGTCTCAAGAAGTGTGATTAGTTTATGTATTTTATAGATGGAGAAATTGACTTTCAGGAATATTAAGGAACCTACCTGAGGTCATACTGGCTCTAATCAATGTCTACTTGAAACCTGCCCTTGATCGTTTAAACAATACTAAAACTAAACTCAAGGTCCATTCCCCAGATCCAGTTTTCCCATCTGGCATTTTTTTCCACCAAACATCTTGATTTATAAGCCAGGGTCTGAAGAATCATTTTTAACCAAACCCTGCCCTATCCTTCCAATTCATTACGCAGTCTTGTTTATTTGACTTCATCTTCCTACACTCTGGTACAGTAAACACCCAATAAGAAATTATTAACACCATGGGGGAGAACTGATATGCTTAGTAATGGAATAGATAAGCATCAGTGTACATCAGAAGAAAGATCAAAGATTATGCTAAGATTTGAATTGAAGGCACAAAAGGGAGTCTTGTTCAGTTAGGTCAGCCCTGTAGGAACTCACCCATCCCTACACTCTTTCTCCCTCTGCTCCCATCCAGGCCTGTCTCCTGTTCTCCATGCCCAGCGTGCCTGCCATGGTCCAGACCATTCTCTCTCACGTGGATTAGCTCAGCATCTCTCTGTGCACCTTTTCTCATTGTCTGCCCTAGTGTATCTTCCATCCTAGCCAATATAACAGACAAGTTTCCTTTAAATCCCTTAATGGGCTCCACCACTGAATAAATGTTAGGCTCATGACCCATGAAACTTTACTGACTCTCACTATGACCCTAAATAGTGCCTTGATGGGGACAATGGCCAAAGAACTAACATAGTCTGGCTAAAGCTGCAACCCAAATTATAGCCCAGTCACAAATCCATAGGCTCTTATTTTTCAGTCACACCAAATCACTTCTCAGGAAGCCTGGTTTACTCTAACAGTGATCTATAGAACAGACATCTCTTCATCTGGGCATGCAGAAAACAGCCTTCCCAGAGATCAAGTCCTGCCTCTGCTGTGAACTAAAGGGTCACTTTGCAGATAAGCCAGGCCTCCCTAACTGGGCAGCTTCATCTGTAAAACATTAGGCTTTGGGTACTGAACTCTGTGACCCTCTCACGTTTCACAAATAATTATAAAATCACAGGCCATGTTGTTGAGAAGAAACAAAAAGATCTCAAGATGAACTAGAGACAGAAGAAAACAACATGCACTCAATTTGAGAGAAACATTGGTCCTGACAAAGGAACACGTGGATGCGCTGCCTCAGGAACCAGTGATTAAACAAATCCTGGGTTTTCCCATGCCCTCTGAGTTCTCTCTATGCTTGCCCAAGGGAAGCAAAAAATAAGAGCTAGCTTTTCCCCAGAAACAAAAGGGGTAGAAACCAGGCCTCAGACACACCTCTCCCCACCCAGATTGAGCCTGGATCCACTCAGGAGGTTGTAACTATGAGGGTAGGAAGCTGGGGCCAGATTCTCTCCCTTTTTATGAACATGGCTGCCCTCTGAAATCACACTAGGCATGACTTGTAAGAAAAAAAAAATCAGTAACTAAAGTAAAAACAAAAAAAGAAAAAACTGGAATCAGATTATGAGCAACAAATTATCTTGGAAAGCACCTGCAACTACACACTTCTCAAATGAGAAAATTAAGGGGAAAGAAGTTCAGAGAACATAACCAGCTCACACAATCAGGAGAAGATATTCAAACCCTTGTCATTCTGACTCTAAAATCTGTGCTCTTACCATGATACACCTTCTTCCTAATCATGAATGCTGTGAGAATGTCTGACGGACATCTCTGGACTGCTTAGAGTGGAGACAGATCGTGTTTATTGTTGCCATAGATTTCCTCTTCAGGCAAAGGCAACTCTTGACCTCTTTGGTATTGAGATGCCATATGGAGAATTCCAGGATCTCTTGTTCTAGCATATGTGTGAGTTATTTTTGGTGTCCACATCTAATTCCCTATACTGCTTCAGTTCTTTCATCAGGATGCTGGGGTTCAAGATTAATCACCTCCTAGTTGGGAAGAGCCATTTTCTCATTCAGTAGCAGATATTGGTCACATCAGTAGGTAGGCATTTAGTTTGCAGCAGAAAAAAAATAACCAGGAAATAAAAAGTAAAAAAATAATAATTTAGCAATTGGATGTATGAACTCTATTCAGCATGTCTCCTCTCTGGGTGTCAGTTCACCCATCTGGAACTAGGACAAGTGTGACTGGATGATCCTTAAGGACCCTTCTGGCTCCAACCATCTTCAATCCTGTCTTTGACTGAGAACAGGAAAGGAAGAGTCTCATGGCAGCTTCGTGGGGCAGCCAGGAACCTAGATGGCCATGGACCCTGGGCAGCTCTGAGAATGAAGAGCCTGACCACTGCATTTCTAGAACATTTCCCTCTCCTCATTTACCCAAGCCATGTGCTGTCCCTCTAGCCTAAGGGACACAGCCAAGATTCTGGACCTGAGATGGAGAAGAAATCAATCCTTGACATTCTTGTCCAACAAGCTTAGGATAACAATGAAGTTACCCATTGTGACTTTGTAATGATCCACCAGTGAATAAATCAACCTTCCCAATCTACCCTTAGTGGGCACTGACACAATTCTTTACCAGTTATTAGGGATAAAGTTTCACCTTTCTCTGCTAAATAAAAAATTAAAACTTTATAAATATGAATACATTAATAATCAACACAGCTTGACAATCACTAACAGCTCAGTTATTGTAGTCTGTCATGGTCCTCTGTCCATGGAATTCTCCAGGCAAGAATACTGGAGTGGGTAGCCATTCCCTTCTCCAGGGGATCTTCCCAACCCAGGGATCAAACCCAGGTCTCCTGCATCTGAACCACCAGGGAAGCCCATCATAACAATAGCTGTAATTTATTAGGCACTTTACTAGACACAAAATACTTTGTCAGGTGCTTTGCATGTATTGTTTCATTGAGTCTGTTTCAACCTTATGAATTAGGTTCTTCTATGATTTCCATTTAACACATGAGGTAACTAAGGCTGAGAAAGGTTAAGTAATCGCCCACAGTAACACAACTAGGAGGTGATGGAGCCAATATTCAAACTTGAATTGACCTGACTTCAGAGACTATTGTCTAAACCACTCTGCCTTTTAAACTACCTTAAAGGTTGCAGGACTTTAGGATGAAAAGACAACTCTCCTCTTTGGTATGCCCAGGTTTGTTGGAATAAAATTATCTATTGAGTCTTTCCATTTGCTTTGACAAAGTTGGTAAGCCATTGCATTTCCTGATCTAGCTCTTCCACTAGTAACCATGCAAAAGAAATCCTTGCCATGTTACTCTCTCAGAGTTTGGGGTCAGGTCACACAGGATGACAACTCCAGCAGCTGGTAAGACAGGACCTCAGACCTTTAAGAGGCTGAATTCTAGCTGAAAGGCCAAGAAGTTCCCAAAGGCAGAGGAATGAGTCTGGAACACTCCAGGTCACAACATGGATTCCAGTTCTATAGATTTGATTCACTAATGGGTATAGGGCCACACCAATCTATGTAGTTCAGAGGAGAGGAAGCAGGAAGTGTGAAGGATTTCATTGGGCAGGACAGTGCTTCATTGGGCAGAGACTGGAAAATCTGTCTACACTAGATGAAGTCAAAATGGAGAAGGGAGCCACAAGGAAGGTTGAGGAAACCAACCTATCACTCCTGCCTCTCTCTCTGACAGTTACCCTGATAAGATCCTCAAATAATGAATGATATCATGCACATGTAAACATGCTCAACCCACAAAAAGTCAGGAAATGGGAGGGCTATGGGAATGTGGGAAGGTATGAGTTTATCATGATGACCAGGGTGTATCTGAGAATGACGCTACTGTGTTGGCGTACCCAAACCTTAATACCAGCTACAGGGAGAGTTGATCACTGGAAACAGCTGCCTAACTCAATCAATGACAATGAAAAGGGGCAGAAAACATTGACCTGGTTTATTCTATGTTGCAATGAAGGGATTCCCAGGGGGCTCAGTGGTAAAGAATCCACCTTCAAATGCAGGAGATGCAGGTTTGATATCTGGGTCAGGAAGACCCCCTGGAGGAAGAAATAGCAACCCACTCCTATATTCCCGTCTGGGGAGTCCCATGGATAGAGGAGCCTGGTGGGCTACAGTCCATGGGGTCACAAAATAGTCAGACATGACTTAGCGACTGAGCATGCACTGAATATAAAAAACTTCCATGTCCTGCAACAGAGATAACGTGGTCTATACCAGAGCAGAAAAGGGAGGCTAAAGGCCATTTATATAGCGAATCTCTTTCATGAAAGAGAATTTGGCCTGGAGGATGCTCCTCATCCCATCCTCTGAGAGGTACCCTCTGATGTGGTGGATGTCATCTCATCCACCTCTCATGATATCAGAGTTACCACAGTAAGCGAACTTCTGAGGTTCTAGCTGACTTCCCACATGCCTAGAATAGCACATAGATGTACTCTGGCAATGTAAAAAGAAGGTTCTACAGTTGAATGAACAAATTATGACCCCATACTGATATCCTGTAAACTTGGTTAGCATGAACTACTTTTCTAGGTCTGCTCAGCTCTGACTGCTATCACAAAGTAAACACAGTTCTTTGGGCCTTGCGGGTCCCATCATATGGGACGTCCCCTAAACACATGCACACACACGGTGGCTTTGCCTGTCTGGCCATCTGTAGCCTAGAGGTGCTAAGTCTATACACCTGTCACCTCACATTGCAGCAGAAGACAGATGCAGGTGTAGTAACAGAAGAAAGGCCTCTCTTACAGTCATAGTTTCCCCAAAGTGAAAAGCATGACCTTGTGGCACTGAGCCCTCCATCCCCTGACACAGACAAGCATGGTTGGAATACTGGAAAGAGTCTCAGCGTCAGAAGAGCAGTAGATCATAACTCTCTGTGGTCTCTAGGGTCCTCCAGTGCCCAGAAAAATTTTACCTGCATATCCTTTGGGTGCATGTAAACATGAGGAGCAATCAGAGGTGTGTGCTCATTCATTCATTGACTCCTTCACTTATTCTTTTATTTATTCTACTCATAAATCCACGCACATAACTCACCGTGGGCCCTGCCGTGTGACTGGGGCTGAGAACACAGAGAAAGAAAAAGAAGCACTCTCCCTCCATAAAAGAGGCCATGGGGGTCCCTGGTGCCATAAGGGCTCTGAGGGCTGAAAATCCACATACACAGACTCTGCCGGACTGAGAGAAAAGGTGCTAGAGGGAAAGCTTTAGAGAAATTTAGGCGAGAAAAAGCAGCTGTTATCTAATCTGAAACTCTCCAGGTATTTAGTAATGTTGATTGCTATTATGTTTTTACACAAAACTACTGTCAAGGTGCTTTAAGGGTCTGCACTGTTAAATCTACAAAGTAAGCCTAGAAGGTACGTATAATGGTCCTCATTTTACAAACGAGGAAACTTAAAGACCAAATAAGTTACTTTGTGAAAACACAGCTAGGAAGTGGCAGAGGCAGGATATGAACCCTAGGTCTGCCTGACTCTCAAAGCCCATAATCAGGCATTACAGCACATGACCTTGTCATCTGCTCTGATGGACTGCCAGTTGATTTTTCCTGGGCATCCAGGATCACAAGGAGTCAAACACAAGCCTTAGACCTCAGCTTACAGCAGGCTAATGTTTGCTCATGACGGCTCAGTGAGAGGGAAAGAAGGTTCAATGATACTCAGTAGCATTCCCATCCTCTTCACCCCAGTCCAGCCAACTGAAACAACACTGAGAAATGGAGCAGAGATAACTAATCTGGAGGCATGTCCCACCCCACTGAGATGTTCAGGCGTTGCCATAACAAGAGCAAGAGCTGTGATAAGGAGCTGGGAAAATCTGTTACAAAGAAGGCTACACCCAAATCAGGCAGTAGACACAAACCAGAATCAGCCCTGGGACTCTGCCAGCATGAAGAACCGGCACGGATCCCAGGGTGCAAATGGTGGTTCCCTTTCCAAAAGGCTCGTGAGTGCTGGCTGAGGCGTGGTCTTCGTAAAGCCAATCACTCATGGTTGCGAGGGCCAGTCTTCCTTTTGGATTTAGCCCCCAGCTCACTCTCTCACTATAGCTCCTGTTCCTCCAACCCCTGCATCCTAGCTGTCAGCCACAAAGAACTGTGTCTGCAGCTGCCAGGACACTCTATACTATTTCTGAGCTCTGGGCTATTGGTGTGCTTCCTTTTGCCACTTCCTTTCTCCTTACTTTGTTTAATTTGAGAATATCTATTCATTCTCCAAGATAGATTCAGTATGGCACCTTACCTGGAAAGTCCTCTATGTTCTGTGATCTATAACACCCCTCTCATTCAAATGAGAATAATTTAGTTCCTCTCTTGAAGGCAATCATTCTCCCTCAGGAATATCTATTTAAGAACATACCCAGACACCCAGGAGATGAAACCAGTCAATCCTAAAGGAAATCAACCCTGAACATTCATTGGAAGGACTGATGCTGGAGATGAAGCTCCAATACTTTGGCCACCTGATGCAAAGAGCAGGCTCATTGGAAAAGACCTTGATGCTGGGAAAGATTGAAGACAGGAGGAGAAGGGGACAACAGAGGATGAGATAGGTGGGTGGCATCACTGGCTCAACGGACATGAGTTTGAGCAAGCTCTGGGAGATGGTGAAGGACAGGGAAGCCTGGTGTGCTGCAGTCCATGGGGGTCACAAAGAGTCAGACATGACTGAGCGACTTTGCAACAACAACACACTACACTCAAGTTGTAGGTTCATATTTTTGTCTTCCTCCATAGAGTGCTGCCTTTTGCAGAGTAGGGACTGAGCTGTATTCCTCTTTGTATTTACAAGATGTAGTAAAATAAACACGACACTGCAGATTCTCAATAAATACTGCATGAATGAATGTGTGAATGTATAAATGAATAAACTGATGAGCTCAAATTAATTTCGTAAAAACAAACCCCAGTCTAGTAGATGGAGGCAGAAATAATTTATCTTTTACACCAAGAATAGTTCTTGAGTCATCTTGATTCAGAGATGAGGCAGAGGATCCACAGAGATGGTCCAACTCAACTCCACATGGTCCACATAGGAACTGAGGTTCCGATGACTCACCAACAGCCATCATCTTGGGGTGAAGACTTTCACATGGGCATCAGGCCCTTTCCCATCAGTCAGAGAGGCAGTGATGATGCAAGTCTGGGACTGAATATTTAGGATGGGCCAGGCTCTGTATTGGAGCTGGGGATCCAGTGGGAAATGCGACGAACAGGGTGCCTGCCCCACCATGTTCACAGCCTGGGCAGGAGGGCAGACGGATGAAGAAACACAGGTACAGCGTATATGAAGGAGGGACACTGAACCTGGAGCTGGAGAGCGTACGTTTCCCGCAGGAAGATCCAGGCTGGAATTCGGGGCATTCACAACTGGATCAGTGTGGCTCCTCCCGGATTTAGTAATGGCTCTTTTTATTATCAGTTCTTCCTAACCCATTTGTTGGGACCTACTAACTGCCAGGTCTGTACAGAGAGTTTTACAAACTTAGTCTTTTTAAATCCTCCAGTTTCTCCTAAAGTTAAGTTTACTCTTTCCATTTAACAGATGAGGAGACTGAGACTCCAAGCAGGTAAGTAGTGATAAAGTCCCCCTTCACCAGCTAGTAAGGGGCAGAGTCAGACTGTGGACTTGGAACAACTTAGACTAATTCTGCACCTCCCCGTCTAGGGATGGCTTGCTTTGACTATGCAAGCTAGGTGTTGAAAAGCCACAATTCCCACATTTCAGCAAAATCTCTGTCTTCCCAATAGTTACTGAATATCAACTAGGTCCTGAAATTGGTCCTGGACTCTAGGAAGAGATATGAGGGAGACCGAGAAGGACCAAGAAGGACTCTGCTAACAGCTGCCAGTCCTGAGTATTAAGGGGAAGGGAGGGAGGAGAGGAAGGAGGGGAAAAAGGAGGGCGATGATTAAAACGCAGAAATGCCAAGAGTGATATCCCAAGCACTGTGGGAAACAGAAAAGGAAGTGACTCACGCTTCCTAAAGATGTCAGAGAGGTGAATTCTATCACGATTGCTTATATGTTGATAGCCAACTTCTAGACGCTTAACTTCAGAGTAATAACCAAGTCCTCCTGGTGAGCGATGGTTTAGGAAGAATTATACACAACAGCATCCCACTGGTAAGTTTTAACAAGACTGATTGCTGGCAGCGTCTACGTTTCAAGATCCTGAGCAGCTAAACTATTTGAGAACTGGGTGATATGATCACCTACTGGCTGGTGGCTCTCAAGCTGCTCACTGGAAGCACCTTACAGGGGCTTTTAAAATATCACCAATACCCAGGCCACACATTTGACCAATCGAATCAGAATCATTGGGAGAGGAGTTACAAATTGGTAGCTTTACAACGGACACACACAGCCCTTGAATGCAGGCATGTTAAGGTGCTTCAGTCGTGTCTGATCCCTTGAAACTCTATGGACTGTAGCTCCTCTGTCCATGAGATTTCCCAGACAAGAATACTGGAGTGGGTTGCCATTTCCTCCTCTGGGGAATTTTCCAGACCCAGGGATCAAACCCAAGTCTCTTATGTCTCCTGTGCTGACAGGTGGGTCCTTTACCACTAGTGCCATCTGGGAAGCCCCCACATAGCCCTTACTGATTCTAATCTGCAGCCAGTTGGGGAATCCACTGCTATATGGGGGGGTAGTTTTGGCAGCACTAAGTGACAGACTTTCAAAAACCCCTGAGATAAACGAGGTAGCCCTCTCTGTCCCCACAGGGCTCTGCACACACTTTCCTTCTGGCTCTATTATCATTCCCCATTTCCACCACTCTTCCTCATTTAGCAAGCTGGCTCTCATTTCAGGGTCTCTTCTCCTATGGAAGCCACCACATTACGTTTCTTTGTCAGCTGTCCTCAAACAGCATGTTTCCTTACTCCACAGCCCTGACCTCAGCTTATAATTGTACAGGCAGGAGGGTAAAATACTGAGTGAGATTCATCTTGTCCACCAGACTGGAAGCAGAGACTCTAAAAATTGTGATTTCCTCCCTGTGATCAGGACTTAACTCAGTGACTAGCACAGAGGGAGAGCTCCATAGACACATGTTGTGTGAATGAACAGATGAATGAATAAGGAAAGGAAAGAACTCCCCTATATCCCAGGCCATAAAACCTGATCAAATCTAGTGTTTTTTGTTGTCCCTGTTACTGCTGCTGTTTTTCTCAGCATTTCAACCTTAACTAGCCTCTCCCATATCTGCATTTCAAACCCCACTCATCTTTCAGAGCCTCATTCCACACTCTTCTCCTGCATCCTGCCTTTCCAAATCACCAGCAGGAAGTGAATTTCCTCTTCTCTATACAACTCAGAATCCTAATTGGAATGTGCTACTCCATGTCATCCTGAACACACACATATCACCACTTTCAAGAGATTATAAGCAACTTGGAGGTGATAATTGCTTAATTCATTTCTGCCCTTTCCCCCTCGGTGCTGGCTAAAGCACCTTCCACATAGTAGGTATCCTGTAATTACTGGTTTCAATGCCTGTCTGAATGAATGAATATATATCATGGGTAAGTGGGAAACAGACTTCTGCATTCATTTTTCAAACATAAGCAAAGGGACAATCACATAGATTTTTAAGCTCATATGTATTCCAAGGATTGAGTCTAGAAAAAATTACTAATCAGGGTTCTTTTCTCTTTTCCTTTGTAGACCATACTCTAATTTTTTTTTTTTTTCAAACCGGAAGAGAGAATGAAGATAAGACAGTGATTCTGGTTGAGTTTGGATAATTATATTTTTCACACTGCTTAGCAGTTAAGATTGACAACTACTGATTATCTAAGACACTATGTATTTTTCAAAATAATTCACAAAACAAGAGTAATAATTGGATATAATTGCAAAACCAATGGACAGTTTCAGCACACTCCTGAATTTACAGACCTCAGTTTCCCCAACCATAAAATAAAAGGTATGGAATTGATCGGTGTTTCTCAGTGTTTGTTTCCTCAAGACATACAACATAATTCATACAGGGTTCATTCATTCACGAGGTCAAGCCCTCATCTCCCGCATTGTAGGCAGACGCTTTACTGTCTGAGCTACTAGGGAAGCCCAAATATATAGTGAGCATCTACTTCGGTAAACCAAAACCATGTTGAGTAAAGGAGATATGCATTCGTCAACAGTCATATATATAAATGTCTGCACCACTGCCATGCCTGGGGGGTAAAAGTATTTTAACTGAGTGCAGTGTGGAAGTTTGAGACAGTCATAGAGGTCAGAAATAAATAAGAAAATGGAAAAAGCTCCTCCTGGAGTATGGGTACATGTTAGGGATTTTCAGAGAAACAATGAATAAAAGAGATATATTTAAAGGAATTGACTCGCAAGATTGTAAGGGCTGATGATTCTGAAATCTGTAGGACAGGCTGATAGGCTGGAGACCTGGAAAGCGTTGATATTTCAGCTTGAGTTCAAAAGCAGTCTGGAGGGAGAACACCTCTTCCTCAGGGGACCTCAGTCTTTTCTCTTAAAGCCTTCAACTGATCAGATGAGGTCCACCCACATTATGGAGAGCAATCTGCTGCACTCAAGTCTACTGATTTAAGTGTAAATCTTATCTAGAAAAAAAAAAAAAACCTTTATAGCAACATTGAGACTGATATTGACCAAATACCTGAGTACTGTGGCCTATCCAAGTTGACATATAAAATTAACCATCACAGGGCACATATGAAGGACAAAAATAGGCCAGAGTGATGACAGGGGTGCCTGGGGAGAAGATGGTGGGAAAGAAGAGCAAGGGCAGGCAGCGGCACAGGCATGCTGGGCCTCATGGACCATATAATGGATGTGTGTCTTCTTCCCACAAGTAGTGTGAAGTCTCGCAGGTGTTTGAAGCAGAGGTCTGACATGATCAGACGTGCTCTCCCAAACCAGCAGTGCTGTGAAGTCACAAGCATAGATTATAGGGTTATGGAGACTAGTCTGTTAAGGAGAGCAGCAGAGAAGTGAGGGACTAAGATGGTGGCAGGGCAGATGGGAAATGCAACATAAAGTTTTTGCACTGGATGACAGATTCAACAAGTAGGATGACCAACCAACAGTCCCAGCTTTAGCACTGAGAGTCCTGCCTCCCAGGAAACTCCTCAGTCCTAGGAAACTTGTTTGCAAGGTCAACCTAGAGAAAATGTCAATGATGAGATTCATGTTTCTGGATACATAAGAATTATCCCAAATACTCTCTAATTTGCTAAGGTAAGTGTTTTATAAAGAAAAGCATGTATGATGAGCCCACAGAACGTGGAGGCAACATGTTGGGCAACATGTCCTCCAAGTCCCCATTTAGCTCTCATATGCTGGACTGCTCCTAATCCAGAGGAATGCCTGCAAAGGCAGCATCTCCAAAAATACCATTATTACACCTGGATCTTCACTCAACAAAGCTCCTCCATCTGAGATACAAATTACAAATGCCCCCTGATTTCATTAAACTCTTCAATAGCTGCCTCCACCCTGTCCTTAGCTAGTATCAGAAATGTGCATTTAATTAGTTTATTGTATACATAATTAGTGCTAGGGAAGTACCAATATATCTTTGTCTTCACTTAAGGAAGGATTTTCTTTACCTTACATGATCCCACTTGTACTCTGTCAGTTGGAGACAACTTGCTTCTTTACCCCTAGATCTTTGACATGTATTTCCTAAGGGCAAATAACATTCAAAATTGTCACAATACTACTGTCTAATCTATAGCCCACATTCAAATTCCCTCAGGGGTTCCAATAATGTCAAGTATGTGTCACCTCCCATCATGCCTGCCACTTCCTGGATCCATAAAACATAATTTATAAATTAATTGATATAGTTGTTCATTCTTTGTCAATTTCTCCTCTGAAGTAGTTTTTCATTATAAAGTAAATTATGCTCATAAGAGAATGAGAAAATAGAGATGGAAAAGAAGCATGAACTCACCACCTGAGCTCAAGAACAGCTCAGTTGCATTCATTTTTTAAGTATCATAATACATCACTACAAAGTCAATATAAAACAATACTACACATGTACAATACTGCATATATTGTTTAACTTCATATCTTAATTTTGTCTTTCAAAATGGGAACACTAATATTTCCTGTGTACTTCAAACTCTAAAACTTGATAACTGTATGACAGCTCAGCAAATAGGCATTCCACAATTTACATAACCATTGGCCACCGATGATCATTCACACTTTCAATTTTTTTGTATACAAATGAGAAAATTTAAATATTTGTGCATAAAGCTGTTTTGTATTTCTGCTGATTCCCTTATGCTGGATTCCTGAAAGTGGAATTTCTGGGTTCAAGAGCATTGGCAGTTTAACATCCCAGATACACATTGCAAAATTGCCTTCCAAAAGGGCTGTCGGTATTTCTACACCTGCCAGAGTTTAAGGAAATGCTTGTGGAACATGTAAGACATAGACTGGACAGCACTGTTGTTACAGGGAATTGCCTGAGGACCTCCTCACATGCCTTGGCCAAAACAGAGTTCTAGGATTTGCATTTTCCAGCGAGGTGGGTTCTCACCATTAAAGCATCCCTTTAGGACAATTCCTAAAATGGATATTTTATAACAGTAACTGAGATGTACAGACAAGTTTCATGGAGTCTTTGAATATTTGGTGTTTGGTTTTATGTTTGTGTATTTGCTTATTTTCTAAGGAAATACTAAATTCTTGGAAATATTTGTGGTTAAGCATGGCTGGATTTTTGCTGCCTGTAATTCAACATTCTTCTACTAAAAGAGTACCCAGAATTTTCTCTGGGAAACAACCATTCCCCACACTCAACCCCTTGGTTTGAATGGAGTTGACATTTTCTCCTGGGAACACCATGATTGGAAAAGGTTATTTTCCAGTTTTCAGTTTTCCTAGACCCAGTGATTGAATCAGACTAGCCATGTTACCCAATTCAAGACAATGAGATTCATTCACAGGGTGCTTGTTCAACTACTGACAGAGAGAAGCCCTTTTTCACAGATGGCAGCTCTGAATCTCACATACTTAACTGGCCCTCCCATGGCATTTACAGCAGAAGTGAAAGTCACTCAGTTGTGTCCTACTTTTGCGACGCTATGGGCTACATACTCCATGGAATTCTCCAGGCCAGAATACTGGAGTGGGTAGCCTTTCCCTTTTCCAAGGGATCTTCCCAACCCAGGGATCGAACCCAGGTCTCCCATATTGCAGGTGGATTCTTTACCAGCTGAGCCACAAGGGAAGCCCAAGAATACTGGAGTGGGTAGCCTATCCCTTCTCCAGTGGATCCTCCTGACCCAGAAATCGAACTGGGGTCTCCTGCATTGCAGGCAGATTCTTTACCAACTGAGCTATCAGGCAGCAGAAACCTATATATTAATAACTTACAGAAGGGCTTACAGATGGGTGGGAGACGCTACGCTCTGAGGACATCATCTTTGACCTCTAGACCAACCATGCCTGAAAGGGAATCTACCCATTGGCCAATGATCATTGGGTCAACTACTTTGTTTCACTTAGTAGCTTAGGTTGTGTCACTCACCAATGAAAGAGCCTTAACTAATCTAAGATATATGAAAGAAATAAAGTTCAGTTCGGTTCAGTTCAGTCGCTCAGTTGTGTCCAACTCTTTGCAACCTCATGAGTTGCAGCATGCCAAGCTTCCCTGTCCATCACCAACTCCTGGAGTTTACTCAAACTCATGTCCATCAAGTCAATGATGCCATCCAGCCACCTCATCCTCTGTCATCCCCTTTTCCTCCTGCCTCCAATCCCTCCCAGCATCAGAGTCTTTTCCAATGAGTCAACACTTTGCTTGAGGTGGCCAAAGTACTGGAGTTTCAGCTTTAGCATCATTCCTTCCAAAGAACACCCAGGACCAATCTCCTTTAGAATGGACTGGTTGGATCTCCTTGCAGTCCAAGGGACTCTCAAGACTCTTCTCCAACACCACAGTTCAAAAGCATCAGTTCTTTGGCACTCAGCTTTCTTCACAGTCCAACTTTCACATTCATACTTGACCACTGGAAAAACCATAGCCTTGACTAGATGGACCTTTGTTGGCAAAGTAATGACTCTGCTTTTGAATATGCTATCTAGGTTGGTCATAACTTTCCTTCTAAGGAGTAAGCATCTTTTAATTTCATGGCTGCAATCACCGTAAAGTTAAGACACACTGAATATCGATTTCTTCATTTTACATCTAGGGGTACGTAAAGAGTGTCACTGACTTTAGCCAAAGTCAGCCCAGAGACAGACTCAGGATGCGTAGTCTCCTCCTTTCCAGGATAATGCTCTTATCAAATACCTGATTCCTGCTGCATTTTAAGGAAAGATCAATAGTTATACAGGAACTTATTTCTGTCATCTACATTGTAGAGTGGTCACTGACTGAAGACTCTGGTAAGCCAGAAAACATTCTATGTGTACTACAATTATTAGAAATGCAGTATTTTTAATTTTTTGTGTCCTTTATATAATCATAAAGTTTTCTTTAAAAAAAAAGAAAGAAAGAAATTATTTCATCTGTTCCAGGAACCTAATTTAGGATACCTACCGTTATGGACTTATCTTGACCTGAAGAAAGATTTTTAAAGGGAAGCCCAGTATTTTCCTTATGTCTTTAGCAAGAACCAGGCATTTTCAGGCAGCTAGCTTGGTTAAGAATGGAGACAGTCCCTGGGGAATCCCAGGTCTGCCCCATTTCAGCTCATGTTAAACAGCTTCTAGCACATGATTGAAGTTTTAGGAGCTCTCCAGTATCTGGTGCCATGACTTAGAGCTTACTGACTGTGGGAACTTTAATTTTCAGTATAATCTGGAAAATCTCAGTAGCTGCATAACTCAGAATGACTTTTTAGAAGATATCCCTAGGGCAGAAAACTTGATCATACTTGTCCACACAGGTTTGCCTACACGCTCACAAACTGATAGAATTTTAGAGCTGGGAGGGCTGAGAAAATAGTATTAGTATAAGCCAGCAGTAGGAAGGGTTCCAAAATAAGAGACTGAGCTCCTCAAGGGCACCTTATGAGTCTGGGATAGAACTGGGGTGATGCCTTTTGTCTGACAGTCTTGTAAAAGAGAGACTCTCCATTGGCTTCCTAAGATGCAGTTACAGTGTTTACTGTCATTTTCTCCTATGTTATTGGTCTAAGAGTGTCATCCCTTCTTACTACAACTCTCTGAAACATGAGTTAGCCGTTGAAGATTATAACCACTGTTCCATCCTTTATTCCCAAGCCCGTGTGAGCACCATTTGAAATGGTGCTACCACGATCCTACACAGTCAGCCTACCATGATCCTCACTAGCCAACCCTTTGGAGGCAGACTTCTGCCAGCCTACACTTCTAGTCTGTTGTGATGATCAGACTGGAACATAGTAGGGCCTTTTGGCAATTGCTACTCACACTTAAGAGGCCCTTTGGGGATAGTCTCTGCTGCTGTTCCTGTTGCTTCTGCTTCAAATGCCAAGACTGAAAATATCAGTGCTACACCCCAATTGGTATAGCTATGCATCCTTCATTTGCCTAGATACAGTTGAGACTGGTTTAAAAACACAGAGCCAGAATTAGAGAAGTCACAGGTGAGAATTTGGCCTGCAAATTTTATTTATTTAACATTAAAATAGCTTTGCCTAGTGATGCTTTTTCAGTGATTCCTAAATCACTGGGGCTCCAGGATCCCCGAGGTCAAGACAACTGATAGGCCAGTGTCTACACCTCTTCATTCCTCTGAGCCTCCTCCATGCCTTTCTGACCAAGGCAGCTGCAGTGATGATGGTTCTCAGAACTTTAAACAGCTTCACCTAGACACCCTTTCTGAAAGTGCTGGTAGGAGACCAAACGACAGGAAGTGGAAGAGAAATACAAAATAGACTAATTTGTAAAAGCCCTTGCTGGACTGCAGAAGGCTTGAATTCATTTCCAGGTTTGTAGTGACTGAGATTTCATTGGGTAAAAACATTAGCCTCTCTGAGTTTTCCATTTCTCCATCTATATTGACAGGCTTTTGCTAAGGTTACGATAATTGGTTTTTTTGTTGTTATTTAATTTTTCCAGGAACAGTTAACATTTACTAGGCACCTAGTAGCCTCGGTTATTTGCACCTAAAGAGCAAAGCTAACTCACTCGTAGTCTGTGTTCTTTTGAATGGTTAGCCTTACTTCTTAGCTCTGTTAACCACTCTTCTACCATTAGCTTCAAGGTCAGTTTTAATAATCTAATCCATAATTGTCTACTGCTCCCTGCCACATGAATAATAACTGGGGGAGGGGGGCAAATAAGGCAAGCAGTTTACATTTTCTGTGGATAACTGATTTTTAAAGCTAGGAAGAACATTAAACTCTACTACCTCACTAAAACATAACCCTTAAAGTATCAGTATCATCAGTCTAATGCCAGAGTTTTGAGGCAATGTGTATCCCCAGAGGCCGGGGGGCTCGGAGTTGTCAGCAACAGGGGAAGACCAGCTCAGTCTTTGGGGGTTCAAAGCAGGGATGAGGCACTGGGCACCAGGATGCAATCTCAGTTGAAGAAGAGTAAGGATGGTGAAGATGGAAGATCTCAATCAAGGGAGGTGGGCATTCTGGTCTAGTCACTGCCCACTCAACTTTGGGGATATGGCTCCAGGCTTCTAGCCCCCTCAGCAAAACTCAGTCTCTCCCCAGACCTGGTCAGGCTCACATCTCATTTCTCTTCAGATACAGCTATGTTGGAGAAATTCAATATGGTTTACTGGAAGACACCTGTCCTCTGACATTGTGGGAGGTTGAGAGGATCCAGGTCTTAAGTTTGGTTGGAAAAGTGGAATCAAGTAATTCAGACCCAGTTTTTATACAGACCACTACAATCAAAACAGATAAGATAAAATGTAGATCTCAAAGGTCCAAAGTGTTAGTCACTCAGTGGTGTCTCACTCTCTGTGACCCCCTGGGGACTATAGCACTCACCAGGCTCCTCTGTCCATGGAATTGTCCAGGCAAGAATATTGGAGGCCATTCTCTTCTCCAGGGGATCTTCCTGACTCTGAATATTCATGGGAAGGATTGATACTGAAGCTCCAATACTTTGGCCACCTGATGAGAAGAGTCAACTCACTGGAAAAGACCCTGTTGCTGGGAAAGACTGAGAATAGGAGAAGGGGGAGACAGAGAATGAGATGGTTGGAGGGCATCACTGACTCAATGGACATGAGTTTGAGCAAACTCTGGGAGATGGTGAAGGACAGGGAAGCCTGGTGTGCTGCAGTCCAAGGGGTCACAAAGAGTCAGACATGATTTAGCCACTGAACAACAACAAAGGTTCAAGGTAGAGAGAGTGGGCATACCTATTCCTTATAGAAGGGGGCAGTCAACAGAACATTCCTGTAAGCCGGTGATGCTGTTTCTGCCCTAGTCACCATGTAGCAGATGTGTACAGGTCATTGAGTTCCCAACACCTCATATGGGAGAGTCACTGATCAGACTGTCTGGGACACTTGATAACTGAAACCTGGAAAACTCCATGAGAGATGTCATCAAGCAGAATCAGAGAATAAAATCTGCAACTCACTTGGGGGGAACAATCTGAGAGGGTGGAGAGAGATGAGTGTGTTAACCTGGTGTTGGTGAGCTCCAGCCACTGAAGGACAAGTCTGTTCCATTCTCCTAAATTTGCCATCAACTCAATACCAAGTCCCATTTGTGGTCTCCAGGCCAGTGTGAGACTCCCTCCCACTCCAGAGGAAGCCTCCTGTTCTTCCACCCTGATGCTCTGTGTGTCTGGCACCCCTGCCTCTCCCTCAGCACTTCCAGCCCTTTGGGGTTTGATTGCCCTGTGATTAAGGACGTCTGTTGGGGTCTAACATACTGAGAAAAGTTGGGGGGTGGAGAAGGCAATAAATATTTAATGAGAATTTTTGCTTCCAAGCCTTCCTCTTAGTGGGGGAAGTGGAAATCAAAAGTCTTCACAGGAACCCCTATGGTTGATGGACAAAGAAATGTTCTCCCACTGGCTGTGAAAATGAGCCGCTGGCACCTCAGCAAGAGGCAGCTCTGAGAGGGGAGTCTTAATGAATCACAGAGCAAAGAGCCCTTTCCTGGAAGGAATTATCCCTGGTGCTTTCTCTAATAACACTCACAGGCCTCAGCCTGATGGATGTGGAGTTATGGCTTAGAGTGGAGGCTCCGGCGGGTTATAAGGGTGAGATTTATGCAGCCTTCCCAATGAGTGCCCTTCACTGCATGGGAAAGCGGAGCCATAACACCAGACCCTGCAGCCGGCTGGGACCCCACAGAGGGGCTACCTGGGGCCTCAGACAGCGACAGCCAGAGGGACAAAACTTCCTCAGAGGAAGCCACAGAAACGGTGAGGAGCTGGGCATGTGACCTGGGATAAGGCAATGAGCCTCTCTGTTCCTTGAATTTCCAAACCATAGAAGAGAGGTAATACCTGCCTCACAGGACAATTTCTGAGAATTTCATGAGATGATACTTTTTAAGAGCCTTTAGAGTGACTGACATACAATAAGCATTCTATAAATGTCAGCTACCGACCAGCTTACTGCTGTCATTGTGGTGGTGATGACTTTAGAGGACCTTGGGGCTTAGAACCTACACGTGCTGGACAACAGCTGCCATATGAAGAGGCAGGAATGCAGTTGATCTAGGGAAGATTCCAGGTCTTCTTAGTAGTAACCGCTGACATTATTGACTGCTTACCAGGCTCAATGGATTCATTATGCATTATCTCACTTAACCCTCACAGTCACCAATGATAAAAACCTCACTAGTACCATCATTACCACCATCACCATCATCATGAGAGGTGGGAATGAAAACCACCTCTGACTGACATCAAAGCCTGTGTCTGGTCTTTGTCCCACAGTCATCTTTGCTGCCCACTCCAAGACCTCCTCTGACTTCAACACTGAGGCTTCTGTCTCTTATGCTGGCCTTCTTCCCACCACACCCCTGTTGGGCTTCCTCAACTGCCACCACTGATAAAACTGAACTGAAGCCTCAATTCTCCTCTTCTCTGGAGATCATCTGCCCTACTGTCCCGGCCCCACCAGCACATGTCTACTGCCGTAGGCCCCAGCTCTCCTAGGCCCTGGAAAAACACGGGACATCAAATCCTTGTCTTTACCCTTTCTCCTTAGAGCTAGCATCATCTTCAGTCTTCTGCCTCTGTTTCCCCTCTTAGTCTGTTCCTATTAGGACCTGGCCAAATCTTATCCTCTCAGCTAAGACCATATGTATCTTGACCTTATATACGAGAGCCAAATTTCTGCCTAGGATCCTATTCCCAACTATCTGCATTTATGGCGCTGCCATCTATCTTGCTATCTGCCCTTAGGTGCATGCCCAAGATCCTGACCTGGAGCCGCTGGATAATGGAATGGACTGGTAGAGCCTGAGGTCACTATTCATCAGGGACTACCAAGAGTGGGGCCTACTGTTGCCCCTCATTCATGGTTTCAGGCTTCCAAGCAAAGCTAGCTCCCAATAAAACACTTACTTCCTCTCTACCTCATTCAGATTTAGATAAGGAAGAGCTAATGCTTATCAAATGATAGGGTGGCCTTATCAAATTATGTCTGAGGCCTAACTTTCCTGTATCTAATTCTCATCTGACTTCCTTTACCCCAATTCAAGATGTGCTCCTGGGCTTCCCTGGTGGTCTAGTGGTTAAGAATCTTCCCGCCAATGCAAGGGATATGGGTTAGATCCCTGGTCCAGGAAAATCCCACATGCCACGGAGCAACTAAGCCGGTGCGCCACAGCTACTGAGCCTGTGTTCTGGAGACCAGGAGCCACAACTACTGAAGTCTGTGCACCTAGAACCCGTGCTATACACCAAGAGAAGCCACTGCAATGAGGAGCCCAAGCAACGTAACTAGGTAATAGCCCTCGCTCACTGCAACTAGAGAAATCCCATGTGCAGCAACAAAGACCCACAGCAGCCAAAAATAAAACAAAAAGTTAATCAAAGATATGATCCTGTGTTGCATGTCCATGTCCTCCTCATCTATCTGATTTTCTAAGATTTAATTGCCCAAAGTGGTCCTGCCCTTACTTGGTCATTTTTATGCTGGTAGAAATAACCTACTGCTCGGAGGAGATGCATTTGTACTTGGCCTCGGGTCAGTCCCTCCATGCTGTGTCTTTGCTGGTTCCCACCACTTCCCTCCTCAAATTCTGGGCTCTCGTTTGCTCCTCTTCCATGTTCAAAAGTTGATTTGATACGGGATGGCAGAATGCATTGATGGACGAAGAGTGTCTTCCTCCTCCATGTAGAAACCACTGCTCACAGAGCAGCATGTGTTGGACAGTGAACTAGTTAAGGACAAGGATTATTGATGGACTTCTCACTTCATCCCCAGCACCAAGGACAGTGCCTGTGGCTCACTGGGCTTCTGGTTCCTCATTTTTCCTTGGGTTCACCAATCTCTTTGGGAAGGGGCTGCCACCATATGCTGATAATCTGTTCCTAAGAGCCTGAGATAAATGAAAATTCCTGGCCATTTGGTCGCTGTCTGACTGCTCACAGGTAGCCTCCAACATTAAGACCCCTGATGAGGACTTCATCCCTAGTGATGTCCCTTTCCCTACAAAAATACCATGCTCACTGTAGATAAATGAATGAGCAAATGAATAAACCATAAGTAGAGGCCTGCATACAAAGTCTCTGATAGAATGGTCTGCTCAGTTCAGGGGTACCACTGAGTATCATCCTTTGGGGAGACATAACAGATTGAGGGTCTCACAAGTGAACAGATGGGAGATTTGGAGGAACAGATGCAAGGTCAGGAAGGTCAGAATTAAGAGGCTAAAGGCCTGTTGGCTGCTGGTGGCATTCAGGATGGTGGCAATCATCCTCCCTGGCCAGAAATTCTGTGAGGCCACAGGGCATGAATCTGAGTCCCCCTTCTCTTTTCCTTCTCACTGATTTCCAGTTCTCTGAAGGGACAGATGGACCTAGTTCAGGTGAGCCAGGAGCCCATATTGTACTCTCCTTTCTTTCTACTACAACAGCTGGCTGATTGCTCTGGGTTGAAGGGCTTTATGGGGACCGTGTTAACTGACACACAAAACAACCCATCAAAAGGTAAACTGACCTCATTGCTCCCTGAAACCTAGTCCCTGCAGCCCGCCTTCTGTTGCCTGTTCTACACCTGAGGTATTGATACTAATGCATCCTCCGTAAACACCAGCAGGGAAACAGTTAAGCACGGTGTGGTGTATTCCATTCCAGGAGGGCAGTTCTGTGTGTGATTGAACATTCCATCATCATTTGCCATCTTCAAATTGCCCATAAGAAACCCCAACATCTAGATGCAGTGTTAGAACAAAGAGGGCTGGTTACTTTGCATTGTAGGCAGTGGGCAGGAAAATTTGAGCTAGGATAAATGGATGATTGGAGAGATGAGAGAAGGAGATATTTTTCATAGCCTGCTTTTGTTGGTGATTTTTCTTTTTAATGTAGAAAGGTCATATTTTGTGGGGAAAAGAGCAAAGAGTCAAGAGATGTGGCTTTAAATCCCAATTTCCTTTGATGAATCCAGCATTTACTACCCCCCAAACAGCACCTTTCTGCATGTATATGATAATGTGTAATACATATAGATATTTAAGAAATGATCTTTTCTCTCCCTGATAAGTTGAAGACAAACCTTCCTTTAATGGGAGAGAGAAAGCATTTCCAGTGATTTTCTTTTTTCTTTTTTTAGTCATGCTATGCACATGACCCAGTGCTATGGATTTCATAGCCATTAGTTCCTCTGATCCTAGCAAGCAATAGCTCAAAATAAATACAATAATGTTCATTTTATAAATGAGGAAACCGAGGCTCAGAAACTGATACTGTTTGCACTGGTCATAAAATCAGTATCCTTTAGAGCTGGGCTTCCAGACTGTGCTTATTTAACTCAACAGTTTGGCGAGGCAGAATGGGAGAAGGATCAAGAGCACTGGATACCTGACCAGGTTGACTCTTGCTGCCACTCAGTACTAACTCACTCATGTTAGGCAATTTACTCAACCTCTCCAAGGCTTAATTCCCATATCTGTAAAATCAGGATATGAAAGAGCCCTCCCCACAGAGTTCTGTAAATATTAAACGGGTTATATATGAAACTGGGCTTTCCTGGTGACTCAGACTGTAAAAGAATCTGCCTGCAATACAAGAGACCTGGGTTTGATCTCTGGATCAGTAAGATGCCCTGGAGAAGGGAATGGCAATCCACTCCAGTGGTCTTGCCTGGAGAATCCCATGGACAGAGGAGCCTGGTGGGCCACATGGGGTCAGACACAATTGAGAGACTAGAGAGACAGATAGGATATTGGCAGCACACTAAGTAAAAGGCCTGGCACGGAGTAAACCCTAACGACTGGTAGTTACACTCAGTTCATCACACCGTGGGACACCCGGAGCTCATTATTAGAAGAATCCCCTTCTCCATGGACCTGGTGATGGAAACTCTAAGTACCGGTGACCTGTTAGGAGACACAGGTCAATTTTCCAAGAGATATGGTAGGTCCTTGGTTGTTAAGAAATGAGAGAAGGGGATGGTGTCCAAGGAAACTTAGGTGAAACATGGGAAAGAATTATGACCTTCCAAATGGGGCAATGTCTGGAAGAGAGAAGAGCCAAGGACAGCTCCTGGCTGGGTCAAGCCAGGCCCTTGGCTCATTTGTTATAAACAATGTGGCTAAAAGAGCTGGAGGGGAGAGCAGTAGCTACCTCGTATCTAGAAGGCATCTATCTAAGAACCACAGTTGTGTGGAAGTCCTCATCAATAACTCTATCCCTTGCTGAACTGATGCTTTATTATAAATAGAGAACCATTTGCATCTGGCATCCAGCTAGGGCAGAAATAGAACTAGAGACTCAGGAGAAAGCAGCCATGGCTGAAGGAGCTTACTCCACCACTCTCTCTCCTTGTTCCTGGAGCCTACAGACTCAGTGCTCTTATTTAACATGAACCACAATTCACCACAAAGTTCTTAGACACTAGTTTGCAAAAGCCTCCGTGTAATTAAATTAGATTTGCTTTTGCCCTGGAAATTCAAGTCAGAACGAGGTCGAGGTGTAAACTGGGGCTTGATCAGAGCCGCCTTCTAACGAAAGCAACAGTTGTGTCCCTGACTCCTTTGTGTGGTGGGGAACATGAATCAAAGTCTTTTCTTTCAACCTGAAGCTTAAAAATGATGCTGAAGTCTGAGCAGGCAGACAGGATGCACGAGGACCCACAGGGCCATTTTTTCAGATGGAGTGTATCTCAAGAGAGGGTTTTCTGAGGAGCCCCTGTCTCACACACTGTTCCAGAAACGCACTTGATCTGAATCTTTCAGGCAAACGTGCTGGCCTCTGAAATTCTTAATTTTCCTTGAGCAGTAAAAAATACTGCAGATGTCAGCACACTGAGGACCACAGGGCTTCAGGGCACAGGGATTCTACCGAAGGACGGTGGGCTGACAGGCAAGAAGCACTGAGCGTGTGCCAGGCAGGAGCAGCGCTGGGCTCACGGAGACTCGTGGACTCAGCACCTGATTATCAATCCTCTACCGCACGCCAGGCATCCATACCTGAGCTGGAAACAGGGTCCCTACTCTCATGAAACTTACACAGTGGGGAAACATACGAGTGCCTCAAATACTGGAGATGTGGAGATGTCAGACGAGAGTAGAGAGAGGCCAGCCACCCTGACTGAGGGCCCGGCTTTGGAGGTAGACACGGCTTGTGTTCCTGGCCTGTCAATGATTTGCTAACTGGTCTTGGGGAAATTTCCCTTAATTCTCTGAGTCTCAGAGCTCTCACAAAGGGCTATTAGAAATGCACATGAGAGGATCTAGGCAACAAGTTCATGCACAATATACATCACATATAATGCACTGCATAAATTAGAGATGTCATTATTATTAATGACATAGCCTCAAGGAAGTTATTTAACCTTTCTGAACCTCAGTCTTCTAATCTGTCAAGTGGGAATAATACCTGATGCAGGGTTGTGAGAAGAATTAAATTGGATATTTCCTGTAAAGCACCTCGCCAGCATCAGAGTTCAATAAGTAGTCAATATCATTGCAAGTATTAAATAAAGCATAAATGCCGTGAGCTAAATACTATGGATTCAGTGTTATTTTGTCCCTCTACTGACTGTGGAAAGTGTAGAAGATTTTTGAAACTCTGCAAACTGGCAAAGTTCTTTTGAAAATCATCTCCCAGGGTGTCATTAGAGATATATTTTGATGAGGACATAAACAATTCACAGAGCAAGAAATTGTATTTCCCTGGAGGTAAGGGTTATCCAAAAATCTAATGGGAAAAGGATTACTGCTGACATTCAGAACACGTCCACTCAGAGAGTAGCAAGTTGTAATAAAAAACACCATCTTAGGCTGGAAGCGTTTGGGGTTTTCTTTTCGAGAATACAAAGGACGACTCTGTGAAACATATACCTATTTCTCAGAAAAGCAATATTAAGTAACTCCCACTTTCATTTCCAAGAAAGAAAAAGAGGCCCTTTTAGGAGAAACCATTTAAGAGTTGGAGACTTTTCATTAAATGAACCCTGTTACTGCAAACCCACATTGGCCCATCTCTAGTCCTGAGAACTCAGGGTCTCAGTGGCTGCCCACCCAGAGCACCTCACGCCATCTCTGGTCCCCAGTCACCACAGGGGTGATCTGGGGCCTCTCTGAGTGTGCATCCCTTTCTCCCTGCATCTGCCTGCTTCTCTTTGCCTCTTTTCTCTTTGTATCTCTCTCCCTTTCTGTCCACGTCTGCCCTCCCTCTCTCCTTCTCTGCCTCAGCTTCTTCCTTTCCATCCCAGTCTCTCTGGGATGGAAAGAGCCAGAGAGAGAGAGAGAGAGCCTTGGGCTCTGTAGCTCTGACTGTAATTTTCTCTGTTTCTCTCTCTCTCTCTCTCTCTCTCTGAGGAGTTGTCTGTCCTTTTTTTCCCTCCTGTTTTCTTTCCTTCATTCTTTCTCTGCCTCTTTTTTTTTTCACTTTAGGTGCACTTTTTGGGGATCCCCAGCCCCATCTGCCTGTGTTCTTTCTATCTCCATCTCTACCTCTCCGTCTACACCTCCCCCAATGCCTGGCTCACTCTCTCCACCCTTCTCTTTCTGTGTCTCTATATCTATCTTTGTTTCAGACTCCTCTTCTTTTTCCAGTTGCTTTTTCTCTCTCTTCTCTTCATCCCATGCTCACTGTATAGTACTCTTTTTCTCTCTTCCCCTGACTCTCAGATTCCTCATGTTTCTCTCTCTGATTCCTTGTGCTTCTCACAGTTTTACCCTGCCTCACTGACTCTCCCCTCTTAGAAAACACACACACACACACCATGCTTTCCCTTCCTGCATCCTGACCTGGCACCCCCCTCTACAGAGAGCAGGCTGTAAATTTAAAGGACTCCATAACACCACTGGGCGTTGTTTGGTTTATGGTGCCTCCATGAAATCACAGACACATATATCATCCTAGCAGCAACTTCTTTCTGCTTGAGTCAGCATCGTGCTCAGCACCCGGACGTCTGCTCGGGGGCTGCTCCTCTCTGCCCCGCATGTTCCCACGACCCCCAGGCCCAGACGTCCTCAGTCGGCTCTGGAGGGCTTTCTTCTCCCACATTCCTGCACAAGCCCCAAATCTAACCCAGCTCAGAGGCCTTCAGAGCTGCCTGGACTTACTCAAATCAGATTCAATTTAGGTTGCAAGAAACAAAGAGCAGACATAAAAAGGCTTTATTGTGAAGGGGGAAGCTGTTGTATCTACTCCAAGAAGGTGAGCTGCCTTGGGAAATGGCAATCCTTGGGAGATGGCACTTGAAAATATGAAATTGGGGTGGTATCCCAGTCCTTCCTGCCCCTTTGCTTTGCAACTTTGCCTCTGTCAACCTGTGTGACACAGTCCCAGGCAAGTGGCTCTATGGCTCTTGTGGCAAGAAGGTAGGATTTGGCTTTAAAAGAACCGGTCTGGAACCCTTTATCCAACCCCTCTATGAGCAATGAAGCCTGGACAATTCTCTCAGTCAATTCAGAGTCTCAGCTGGATCAGCTGTAAAATAAATTTTAGATTCAAATCCCCATTTATCCAGAAGGCTCCACGAGTCAGGAAGGGTGCTAGAGACTGTTACTGCACAGAGTGCCTCCTGCTGTGGGCCTGCCAGCCAGCCAGGACCATCCGACATTCCCTGGCAGTCTCTGTTTCCTCCCTCGTGTCTCAGTTTTAATACTGCCCTCTATGCTGGGGTGGAGAAGGAAATGGCAACCCACTCCAGTGTTCTTGCCTGGAGAATTCCAGGGACGGGGGAGCCTGGTGGGCTGCAGGACAGGGTCGCACAGAGTTGGACACAACTGAAGCGACTTCGCAGCAGCAGCAGCTATGCTGGGAGGAGGGGGGTGTCCTGGTGGCTCAGACAGTAAAGAATCTGCCTGCAATGCAGGAGACCCCAGGTTCGATCCCTGGGTTGGGAAGATCCCCTGGAGAAGGGAGTGGAGACCCATTCCAGTTATGCTTGCCTGGGAAATCCCATGGACAGAGGAGCCTAATGGGCTACAGTCTCCATGGGGTCGCAAAGAGCTGGACACCACTGAGCAACTAAGCACACACAACTGAGTGACTAACACTCACTTTTTTCTGTGCCGGAAGACCTTAACAGAATAGATCCTTTCTCCTTTACACTCCACCGTAGCAATCTGTTTAAAGCCTTTTTAAGTACTTTGACAACTTACAGGTGCGTATGTATGCATGTCTACTTATTTAGGACTCGTCTGCCCTCCTGAGACTATTAGCTTCATGTGGGGAGAAGTGACACCTGTTTTCATTTTCCATCGCACGCCTGCCACCAGGTATGGAAGCCGAGGGGTGGGGTGAATTAATTCACCTGAGGCCACCCCGTGAGAGTGGTGGCACTGCAGCAGAGACACCCATCAGGAGCATTCAGGGCCCCTCCTCCCCTCCTTGCCTGATAGTATTGCCACTCAGAATCCGTATGAGGAAAAATTGAGATGTTACATATGTCAAGGGCTTTGCAAACTGTGAAGCGTTGGAAAATGGTATTCTCTGTCAAGCAGAGAAGGGTAAGCCAGACTTTATCTTGCAACATCTATGATCCTTTGAAATATGCAGGAGTTTCTTTGACTCTTAAGGGAAAGTGAATGGAGAAGTTAACAAAGGCAAATTAAATATGTTTCACCCTAAAAACTGATGAGCGGTCAAACCCCGAAGGGGCTCCGCACATGCTCAGAGAACCCGCTCCCCTGGGTCTGCAGCCCTGAATTCTCTGAAACTGCTGAAGGATTTCCTGCAGCCAATGAGCTTGCTTCATACAAGACCCTGCAGCCAGATAGCAGGGTCCTCTGCACCCCCACTGCCATTTTAGGATACTGGAGACTATCAGGGAAAAGTCCTTTGGTCTCCGTCGTCAACAGGGTTGAAATTATTGTTTGATTTCGGGAATCTAAACCCCACACCAATTGCCCTCTGTCTTTCCTCCAGATCTTACTTAACCCAGTTCTCTCTACATCTAATGAGTCATGAAGGGCCCATATCTTTATCTCTTTTTCTTTAGGCCTCAGGAGGTTCCTTCTGCCCCTATGTTTTGCTTAGGACAGAGAGTTTCCAATTAGGTGTACATGAAAGGCAACTGAAAGTCGCTCAGTCATGTCTGACTCTGCGACTCCATGGACTCTACAGTCCATGGAATTCTCCAGGCCAAAATACTGGAGTGGGTAGCCTTTCCCTTCTCCATGGGATCTTCCCAACCTAGGGATCAAACCCAGGTCTCCCACATTGCAGGCGGATTCTTTACCAGCTGAGCTACCCAGGAAGCCCAATTAGTTGTACTGTCTGGCTAATGAGGAATAACTCAAATCTCTCTTGGTTCAAACTTTGTTAGAAACAACACTACCAACTGTTATACTCCTGATGCAATGTATCTAATGATACTATGCTAGACATATTTATATTAGGTATAATATAGTATACTACTGGAGAAGGCAGTGGCACCCCACTCCAGTACTCTTGTCTGGAAAATCCCATGGATGGAGGAGCCTGGTGCGCTGCAGTCCATGGGGTCGCTAGGAGTCGGACACGACTGAGCGACTTCACTTTCACTTTTCACTTCCATGCATTGGAGAAGGAAATGGCAACCCACTCCAGTATTCTTGCCTGGAGAATCCCAGGGACGGGGGAGCCTGGTGGGCTGCCATCTATGGGGTCGCACAGATTCGGACATGACTGAAGCGACTTAGCAGCAGCAGTATACTACTATATAATATATACATACACTATATAAAATGCATACTAATTCAGCAGTAAAGAATCTGCCTGCCATTGGAGGAAACACAGATTAGATCCCTGGGTTGGGAAGATCCCCTGGAGAATGGAATGGTAACCCACTCCAGTATTCTTGCTTGGGCAATCACATGGTCAGAGGAACCTGGCAGGCTATAGTCCATGAAGTCAAAAAACAGTTGGACACGACTTTGTGATTAAACAACAACAACAACAATTAAATATATGTAATATAGCATAAGGCTATATAAAGATACATGTATATATACTATATTAGGTCTATTGAGTATAATTAGAATTATAAATGTTGACTTTACTGATTGTTGAATAGTTTGCTTGGGGTATTTTTTAAGGCTCCCAGCAGCCTCATGACACATGTGTCATTGTTAATCCCATTTTTGAAATGAGGAATCTGAGGCTTAAGGCGGTACAGTGACTCACCTAAGGTAACACACCTAATAGAAAGCAGGGAGGGACCCCAAGCCCTGGCTGATTTCCAGTTACCTTTTTTAACTTTTACTTACTGGCTTATAGCTGATTAACAGTGTTGAGACAGTTTCAGGCAAACAGCAAAGGGACTCAGCATACACACATGTGTATCCGTTCTACCCCAGACTCCCCTCTCATCCAGCCTGGAACATAACACTAAGCAGAGTTCCATGTGCTATACAGTAGGTCCTGGTTGGTTATTCGTTTTAAATATAGCAGTGTGTCCAGTTCATTATTATCTCAACAACAATCCATTCCCATTGTTCTTACTTTTTCCATTGGCACTCTAGGCCATACTGACATCCCAACTGGACCCCTGTCATACCCCTGAGGGGTCCCCACTTTCCTCCTCCAGTCTCTTGTGTTTCCTCAAAGGTTTGTTTCAGCTTCAAACTGCTGATTCTAAATGACGTTTCACAACTGTACCTGTGAGCATTAAGGGATGTTCTCTTTAATACGTGCCTGGTTTTCCTTTATGGGACTAGAGCCGCTAGCCAGACTCCTGGTCTTCAGCCATGCTCCAGCAGATCGGCCCTCTCTATTCTCTGCTAATCTCACTAAGTCTCACTCACCAACAAGAGATCATCCCTGCCAGGAGGCTGAGAGCAGCATCTCCCCTTCCTTCGTAAAATCAATGACTCTCAGATTGTATGAGGTTTAACATGGGTTGGGAAATACCATTAAGGATCTTCTCTATGACTTAACTCTAGTCTCTGCTTAAATAGCTGCATGGATAGCTTCCTGAATAGTACAATTATCTGGAGACTCCAATGTATATTAACACGAACACTTAGCTAGCAAATCTGTAATGTTCTCAGTGTGCTAGCTGCTCTCTGAATACTGTATTTCCTTTTGCCCTTCCCCAAGTCCAGCAAGTTACTGTAAATAAACCCATTTTACAGGTAAAGTGTGTGCTAGTCGCTCAGTCATATCCTAACTCTTTGGGATCCCATGGACTGTAGTCCACCAGGCTCCTCTGTCCATGGAATACTCCAGACAAGGACATGGAGTGGGTTGCCATTCCTTTCTCCAGGGTATCTTCCCAACCCAGGGATCAAATCCAGGTCTCCTGCATTGCGGGCAGATATTCACCACCCGAGTCATCAGGGAAGTCCATTTTACAGATAAGGAAATTGACATGCAGGCAAAGTAAGTTGGCCAAGGCCCCAGGGTTATTAAATGGGAGTCCTCGAACTCAAACCTGGGTCCAGCACAAGCCCTTTATTCTTAAAGACTATGCAAATGAACACTGACCTCTCGCTACAAGTGGCTCCCAGGAAGGGCTCTCCCTCTCTGTGCTTCCACAGCCCCTTCAGCTGACCTCCTCAGCAGTCACAGGGTCAGGTCTGCCTTCTCTTTAGCACAAGCATTCCCCAAGCAGAGTCTGATCAGACCTGTCCCCAGTAAGCAGAGGACATTCCCAGAGCAGGTAAAATATATACATGCTCACTGATACATGCTACACTAGCACTGAGGTCAGCTCGATCTAGTCCATGCGGATTATCTTCTTCAACCCTTGCAAGAGGTACGGAGACTGCCCTTAGCTTACAGATGATGAAACTGTGGCTCGGCATTCTGCCTATGGCAGTAAAACTGCACTTGCCTCCAGGAGTCAGATCACCACAGGACTTGCCTTGTAGGTCAGCAAAGAAGCAACGTGCCTCTTTTTTGCCTTTCACCGTCAACTCTAGCTGAGAATGGGGCCCAAGAAGACCTGGACTTGTTTGTACTGAGCAACACGACTCTGGGTTGTTGCTTTCTTCTCTCTGTCTGACGGTAGGTCACACCTGTACCTTTCCACTCCCACCCGCAACGTAACAGTTCCCATTATTTCTCCTGACTGTTGAGTTGGACTCATTCTACATTTGCCAAATGCTCAATCTCTACACATATTGTCACACTTAAAACCTGCGAAATTCCTGAAAGGCAAATGTTACAGTGACACTTTATGCATATGGAAACACAGGCTAAGACAAAACTCAGTTGTCCAAGGTCACACGGCTAATGCCAAATGAAACCTGAGTTGAACCAGGACATGTTGACTCCTGAGACTGTCAAACCCCCTGTGACTTTCTGTAAAACATCTCTTTTTCTGCTGTCCCTGCTGCCTTGTAGAAACACTCAAGTTGGCCCTGAGAAATCCCAAAAGGTATTTCAAACTCTGATTAGAAAAGTAGAACTCTGAAGACCTGAATTCAAGTCTGGATTCTGCCACTATTTGCAACATGAGATTTCAGTTCAGGTTGGCTTTCCAGGGTTCCGATCCCACAGACATATAACTGAACAGCTCATATATATTATAAATATCCCCATTCAATCCTTTCAACAGTCCTGTGAAATAGGGATTATTATTCCTATTATATAAATCAAATCAAATAAAAATAACTGGGTGACAGGCATGTGAGGAAAGACACCTCTCTCTCAGCATTGCTGTTTCTACTAATGAGATATTGAATAGGGATGCATTTCATACACAGAATGGGCAGTGCAGATGTTACTGTCATACAGAACCTGTAATTAGAAGAGTGGATGTTTGTGACCTTGGTCTCCCAATATTTTAATTAGAATTTAACCACTGTGGCTTTCTGAGATGTATTTGGATGCTGGAGTATGGGTCGGGGGTATGGACGTGTGTAGGCTTGGTTCCAGGGAAGCCATTCCAGGGCACAGGCTCCAGTCACCTGAGGCTATGAGCTGCCTGTCCTCCAACAATGAGGTGGGGACCCTGGGGTTTGAGCTGGAACCCCCATCTCCATCTGCTTTGCTCTAGTTTGGGCAGGGATCAAAGTAGCAGCTCCTGAAGCTCTCTGGAAGCCACTTGCCTCTCGCTTAATGCACGAGAAACCAATGAGCCTTCCCGGGGTGTTTTTCTTGCAGATTTCCAAGCCTGGCTATTGGCTTTCTGTCACTTCTTTCAGGCCTGATTAACACAGTATAAAATTGAGGGGGTTTCAGCTATTCTTCAAAGAGAAGCAGTAAGTTTTCTTCTCTCTCATTCTGAAATAAGCAACTGCATAACCTCCCTATGAATGGAGGCCAGGGAGGCAAGGAGATGGGATCAATGCACAGTGAGAGGAAGGCAGATGCTGAAACAGCAGTGGATGCGGGGCACTGCCCAGGCTGAGCCGCTGAGCCCCGGCATCCAGGGAAGATCAGAGGGGTAATGGGTGATCTGTTTCCCTGCCTGCAGGCAGAAAGCAAAGCGGTGACCCGGGCGCTACCGGATGGGGAGTGTGACAGCAGCGACTGTTAACATCTATTGGGCACTTACACCTGCTGTGCTAAGTCTGGCGTGAGCATTTCATTTGGTCCTCACAACATCCTTATGTGACAGGTCCTCTCATAGCCCCTACCTGACAGACGGTGGAAACTGAGGCTCTGAGGGGCTAGTGAGTTGCCTATGGTAGCACAGCTGGTGAGTGATGCCATGCCATGCCAAGTCGCTTCAGTCGTGTCTGACTCTTTGCAACCCTATGGACTGTAGCCTGACAGGCTCCTCTGTCCATGGGATTTTTTAGGCAAGAACACTGGAGTGGCTTGCTACGCCCTCCTCCAAGGGATTTTCCTAACCCAGGGGTTGACATCTCTTATGTCTGCTGCACAGGCAGGTGGGTTCTTTACCACTAGCACCACCTGGGAAGCCCCTGGTGAGTGAGGGAGGTGTATTAAATCCCAGACTAGCTCAGGTCAGAGCTTCTCTCTTGATCAGCATACTCTAATACACCCAGGGATGGAGCCAGAAGAGTCTCCTAATTGGGCCTATTAGCTCAGCCTATCCTTTGTGGGAGACAGATGGAGGAAGTTTCCAACACTCAATAAAAGTGGCTTCCTTTGGGGCCAAGAAGCATTCTGTCTTGCTGATGAAAGTCTAAATTTGGAAGGTCCCGCAGGGGTTGGCGCAATGTAGGAGAAACGGCTTAGAGAGATGGAGGACTCAATTGAACCCCAGCTCCATTCACTGCCTTGGGACTGTGAGTCAATAACTTGACCTCTCCCAGCCCGACTTTCCTGACACGTGGAATGAGGATGTTGATACCTATCTTTCAGCAAAGTGCCTGGCCCATTACTGATGATTCCTATCTCTTGGCTCTCTTCTCTCCTTCTGGGGGGCCGAATCCCCTGGGGTCTCCAAACACATCCACAAGTCCATCCCTCACTTTCCATTTTGCTGAGAGACTTGGCTGAAGGCATGCACCCGTGTGAACACCTGTGGCAGGTCAAACTCAAAGGTGAGGTTCTTTGCTTCGGGTTGTAATTATATCAGTTATGCCATCTTGCTAAAGAGACACTCCATGCTTAGCAGATAGAAAGGCTTCCAGTGAAATATTTTGGCATGAAAATGCGTTCATTTGGAAAGAAAAACTTCCAACATCAAATGTATGGGGCATATACTAGGGAAGAAAAAAAAAAAAAGATTCCTGGTGAAAAGTGAACTTTTAGACTGGAGATTTCTCAGCCTCTTCATGGACATCACAGATCAGCATCCTTCTGCTCTTCCCATGCTCCCCACTCCTTCTCCTCTGGCCATGTCTCCCTTCTGCAGAGCTGGACACAGGTTATAGACACGACACAGCTCTATCCACTCCTCCTGAGGGTAGCCATCCTGCCTCCCTACATTCTTCCCTGGACAAATTTACCTGTGAAGTAAGTAACTTGGGAAACCTTACCATCTCTGCAATTTAAATATAGATACATTGACCAGTTGGTCTTAAAAATGGTCAAAATGGGGACTTCCCTAATGCTCCCGTGGTTAAGATTTTTGCCTTCCAATGCAGGGACTATGGGTTCGATCCCTGGTCGAGGAGCTAAGATCACAAATGCCTCTCAGCCAAAAAACTAAAATATAAGAAGCAGTATTGTTAAAAAAAAAAAAATTCAGTTAAGACTTTAAAAATAGTCCACATAAAAAAAATCTTTAAAAAATGTTTAAGATATAAAAATAGACAAATGGTCAAAATGGTTTCACGAGAACAGATTATATAAGATCTGCCTGTTGACTGGTTGAATTAATCTTTTGTGAAGGCTGAGACGGCATGACTGACACGCAGCTCTAAAATATTTGACCTCTGCCCCACACCTAAGTTGTTCATCACTATCACGCCTCCCTCCAGAGACGCAGTTCTCAATACTGACAGGACATTAGGACCACCTGGGAAGCTCTGATGAATCCTCATGCTCAGGGTTCTCAGCACATCCCATAAATCACACCCTCCAGGGGTGGGACTCAGGCATCAGCATTTTCATTTAACTCCCCAAATGATACCGACATGTTGCCAAGGTTGAGAACTGCTGTTTTTATGGGGAAAGGACTAGAACAATTCAGGAGAAAGTCTGTCCTAAGCCCCACTATTTTCCCCTTCCCCACGGCTCTACAATCCTCTGCCAACACCAGCTTCCTGAGAACCTTTTCACGTGGCTTCGTGTCTGAGGTCCTGGGCATGTCAGGCTGAGGGCTGGCTGGCCAATGGTATGTGTGCTTGCTGACAATTCAACAGCTTTTCCTGGCATATTTGAGCTCAAAAAGCTGAAAGATAAACACCTCACGTTAGGCAAGGGGTCTTGCTCTCTCCTCCAATCTCCCCAGGCTGATAAATAATAGATAATGAAGAACAGTGCTATTGCATGCATTAAAGCACTTGGCATCTGCCTCCAAGATAGCACTTTCCATCTAATCGGAGGTCCAGTTCAGCATAAGATTGTTTGGTGGTAAGGCCAGGTCCTTTCAGAGGGTTCTTTGATGCTGCCAAGTTATTCAGTGGAAAAAGGAAATAATTCAACCCTAGAATCAATTGCAATGTCAGTTTCTAAAAGGGCTAGGTTAGTATGAATGAAATTTCTTTCTCTTTCAGAGCATAACATCCAGTATTTACCTATTTTGAGGGGCAGAGCCCCAAAGCTTCTCAGAGAGGTCCATCTAAAATTGAGCTCCTTAGTAGTCTTCTATTGTGTTTTCTTCTTTACAAAACACACCACAACCAGCAGAGCCCGCATGTGTACTTGTTGTTTGTTAGTGGAGTTCAAATTCCACACAAGTGACGCCATTTCTGTTTTGTATCTCTCCTGCCTAAAGCACAAGCTGACAAAGAGTCGGAACTCAAACGCTGTCAGCCGAATGGGTGCTGAAGGCGCAACGTGAAACACCTGCTTTGCAGAGCAATTCCGGGCATACTCTGCTTTATGAGGCAAATGCTCTTTATACCTTTTGGGGAAACTGAGGCCTATCAAACGGTGAAGAGGTGGCATGGAGTGAGAGGCCGTCTTTCCTCTTCATTGGGAATGCAAACAGTGGAACAGCCCAGCTCCCATTTGGGCATGTGGTTGTGCAGTCCTGGAGAAGTCACATCCTCAGCTTTGTCAGGAAAAGAGAGATTTCACTCCAAGCTCTCTGATCACACTGCCGTTTCAGGAAGACAATGTGCCAAGGGAGGCAGGCTCGCCAGTGAGCCTGGCATTTGGCAGTGGGCCTTCTCTGCGTGGTGGCACAGACTGATGTGAGAGAACTAAGGGTGCAAATTCCTAAACCTTCAAGTGCACTGTGGACATTTAGATCAATTACTTAACCTCCCTGGATCTTAGTTTCCTCATTTTAAAAAGTCTGTGTTTATACTAATATTTGCATGGCTCAGATGGTAGAGAATCTGCCTGCAATACAGGAGATCTGGGTTTGATCCTTGCTTCAGGAAGATGCCCTGGAATGGCAATTTACTCCAGTATTCTTGCCTGGAGAATCCCATGGACAGAGGAGCCTGGCCAGCCATAGTCCATGGTGGTCACAGAGCCAGATGCGACAGAGTGAAAGACGAACACTTTCACTTTCACTTCAAGATCATTATAATCACAGTGTTTCTTTCACAAAGTATGCTCCGGAGAACTAATCCTTCCAATGCCTTATAGATAAAGGATTCTATTTCAAAAGGAGCTTAAAGAACACCACACTCTATGCTTCCTGATCTAGTTAAGATTCAACAAGTATTTACTGAGCATATACTATATGTCATACACTGGATGCACCAGTGAACAGAAAAGACATAAATTCCTGCCGTCATAGAGTTTATATGTTACTGAGGGGAGACAAAAATTAAACAAAATAAACAAGAAAAAAGCATACTAAGGCTAGATGTTGGTAAATGTTACGGAGAAAAACACAGAAAGGAAAGAGGATGTAAAGGAGAGGAAGGGGATATTTCTTTCTCTCGTTACTTCTACAAAATCCCAGGGAAGGTTCTCATTGGCTGACATGATTCATAAGTCCACCCCTTGAACTAACTGCTGTTGAAGAAACTATTTCAAATCTGTCATTGGCCATGCAAGGTCATGTGTTCATTCCTATGGATCAGGAGTCAGAAGTGACTCCCCAAGAAGGAGAAAGACAAGAAAGTCAAAGTGAAAGTCACTCAGTCGTGTCTGACTCTTTGCAACCCCATGGACTATATAGTCCATGGAATTCTCCAGGTCAGAACACCAGAGTGGGTAGTCGTTCCCTTCTCCAGGGGATCTTCCCAACCCAGGGATCAAACTCAGGTCTCCCACATTGCAGGTGGATTCTTTACCAGCTGAGCCACCAGGGAAGCCCAAGAATACTGGGTAGGATAGCCTATCCCTTTTCCAGAGGATCTTCCTAACCCAGGAATTGAACCAGGGTCTCCTGCACTGAAAGCAGATTCTTTACCAGGTGAGCTACCAGGGAATCCCCAGGAAGACAAGAAGACAACATCAACTGTTATCACAGGACACAGAAGATCTGGAAGGCCAAACATCTTCTTTAAGGAATTAATGTCATTGTAGCATTATTTGCAATAGCCAAGACATAGAAATAACCTAAATGTCCATGGACAGAGGAATGGATAATGGATAAAGAAGATGTGTACATACACACATATACACAATTAAATATTACTCGGCCATAAAAAAAGAATGAAAATATGTCTTTTGCAGCAATATAAATGGACCTAGAAATCATCATACTAGTCAAATAGAGAAAGACAAATGTCATATCATGACAATCATATGTGGAATCTGATTTGTTTTTAATGGTACAAATGACCTTATTTACAAAACAGAACAGACTTACAGATATCAAAAACTTATTGCCAAAGGGGAGACATGGAGAGTGAACGATAAATCAGGAGCTTGGGATGAACATACTATATATAAGACAGATAACTTACAAGGGCCTAACGTATAGCACAGGGAATTCTACTCAATATACTGTGATAACCTATATGAGAAAAGAACCTGAAAAAGATTCTTTGCTGTATACCTGAAACTAACACAACATTGTAAATCAATTATAACCCAATAAAACAATTTTTTAAAAAATTAAAGAAAAAAAGAATTGTGAGAAAGCCTGCCTTGGTAAACATGCAAATCTTCACTTAACCCAGTAGTTCTCCAATGCTGTTAACCACATACCTTTGTTTGTGAATACCTACTAATACACTTTGATAAATGCCTAGTTGTAAACTTCTGATTTCATATAATCTCACTATCAGTAAATCTAGATTTTGAGCAGATTCTTAAATTTTTAAAAAATTTTCTAGGTTGAAGAATTTCATATTTCTTTGTGTTTTTTACTTTAATGAACATCCATCTTGGCTGAGTGTCTTTCATCAAATGTAATGAAAAATTTGAAGGAATAAGCTTTGGAGGCAGAGATGCCTCCACAGTTTAGCAAAGGATCTGCAAACAATAAATGAACAAATCCAAAGCTGGAGCACCTAGTTTTGATGCAAGAAGAAATCTTCCAAACCACCAACTGTCCTGGTCAACTCAGTCTAGTTTAATGAGAAACTTTCATGATGTTTTATAGAAATGTTTGCAAAATCACAACCCTGTAAAATGTCATGTCATATTCCTTGTGACTTTGTGAAATGTCATGAGGTAAGCTATATCAGTAGGGTTCTTATCTCAATGCTTCCCATAAAAGTCTGCCATGGAGAGGGAGGTAGATATTTACAATAGCTGTTGAGCCACAGGTCACAAAACATAATACAGTTGGTTGAATGACAGAAGCAGAAGACCCCAAACTATTCACAGCAGATGTCAGTATCTGTGGACAGATCCAGGACCAACCTCATCACTAAGTCACTGTTCATTCTAGCAAGTCATTTCAGCATCTAGGGAAACTGGATTCATTTTTAGTACATGCTGGAATAACAATAATAAACCCTGGAAGTTTAGGGAAAAAGGGCAGCACATTTGATGACTAAGGGACCACCTCGTATTCTTTTCCTTCAGACAAGCTTTTTTTGTTTGTTTTTAAATGGCTTTGATTTTCTTTCATTTTAAAATTCGGTGCATACCCATCTTAAAAATATTAAAACATATGAATTAAAAAGTGCCCATAATTTTTCAGCTCAAAATAATAACTTTTAAACTTTTGATGAAGTGTTAAGTTTTATGTTACTCTATTATGACTCCATTTATACAAGTATGCAAATAAGTGTACATGTATTTTGTGTATTGGTAAATATGTAGTTCTGTGTATTGATTTATCTTAGCTTTAGAATTAGAAACATTTCCTCATATCAGAAAGTCTTCATATATATCATTTTAATGTCTACATAATATTCCATATATTACATGCACTGTAATTTATTCCCTGCTCTATATTTGGAGTTATGCTACACACACATCTCCATGTTTTTGACACTATAAATAAAATTGATATAAAATTGGCATGTAAGACTTCGGTAATTATATGCTCAGTCCTCTCAGGAATGTAGAAATTTTAGAAGAACATGAGTTAATTGGTGATTTTTATAAGAGGATTAAAAGAGCAAGAGGACAGTGTTCCCCAAAGCTATGTCTATTGTTGATGCAACACAAATTTACTTTCATGCTGGGGAAGACAGTCTTCTTTAAATTGTTGGAGGGAGAAGATTTCAAGAGGATTCAAACTAAAAATTATTGTTTTCCTGCCAAAACACAAAGGAAAAAACCAACAGTCAGACAAAATCATTAGGAGGGATCAGACCAGAGGCATCATAAGAAAAAAAAAAAAAAATGACAGCATTTAGGGGGCTGACGAAGGCAACAGTAGCAGTCAACTACCGATGGTTTTGAAGGTCCTCTAATAAGAGAAAACAGTAGAGAAATGAGGAATAACCAGTCCCCAAACAACAGGCTTCTTCATATCTTTGATTTGTTTTTTTTCAATGATGCTAAAAATATAGCATATACACAATGATAATGGAGACTCTGTGACGCTTATCACATCAGAATACAATCATTCACATGTGTGCTGTACACAAGCACATATTCTCTTTTAAGTCATAGTTTTCCCTCAGTAAACTTCTAATGGGACTTTAGTAAAAACAGGAGAGTGCAGTTCCTTTGTCTACTCACAAGTGTAGCAACTTGGCTAATCCTGCCAGCAGCATGGTAGTGCAGTGGTAAAGAATCCGCCTGCCAATGCAGGAGGCGCAAGAGATGCAGGTTCCATCCCTGGGTCAGGAAGGTCCCTTGGAGGAGGAAGTGGCAACCCACTCCAGTATTCTTGCCTGGAGAATTCAATGGACAGAGGAGGCTGGTGGGCTACAGTCCATGGGGTCACAGAGTGGGATATGGATACGTAACTGAGTGACAGAACACACGCACACACCAGTAACATATGCTTATTTCCAAGACCAGGCTAAGCTAAGCTGTCGATCCTAAGGAAATTAAGCAAGGAACCTCATAGGAAAGGCACACTGGGTGGGTGGGGTGGGGGTGGCGGGGGACTCTGCACAGTAGGTCATTGAGTTGGCTTTGCAAGCAGATGAAACCTGTCCAATTAACTGTCTGGTTCTCTGGCATGTCCCATATCTTAGCATGGAAGCAACGGCCTTTTTAACCTCTGCATCTTCAATAAATTCTGCACAGCTCCTTTCATTCTGCATCATCCACCTGGTGTTTTTTATGGAGAATATGCCACCAGACTTTAAGGTCAGGACTTTTTGCCCACGATTTCCAATTTAGCCAGAGTGGAACCAGTTAATTATCATGGAGAAACAATTCCCAGATTTTTCTTTTTTCAGCAAAGATATTTTCTTCCCCTGGTGGAGGTGATTTTGATGGGTGGCCGCACATTTATGTGCACACTGCAATCTAATTTTAGTCCCTACTGTTGGGATAACGTAAGCTCATTTTCTCTGCACGGAGGATGGAAGGCGTCAGAGTGGCGACCTGGCTGGCTTCCCGTGGATCCCACCTTCGTCAGCAGGATGGAGTGGGGAGGCAGAACTGACCTCTGGAAGCCTTTGGCTTGGTGCCCTCAGAAGTCGGGGTGTCAGTTTTCAGGCTGTGCCAGACACCGTGGCCAAGGCCAAGGGTGCTCCGTCAAACCTATCCATTTCAATTAAAGGCGAGACAGTGGAGAAGTAAAATAATCAATTTTGCAAGCTGAACTCCATCATCCTGTCGACACTTTATCTTTGCTCCGGATATACTTGTGCAGGATATGTTTCCTACGACTCTCATGGCATTACTCACCGATGACACTTCTGGTTAGAGATGGATCAGAGCTACTTTGTAAAAAGTGATCAAGATAAGGGGAAAGTGGAAAGTTTCATATGTACTTTATAGGGCTGTGTGTGTGGGGTGCCCCAAACTTCTTTATGCCAAAATACTTCTTACTTACTGGAAGATCTCCATGATCCAATGCCAATTTCTACAGCCAAGCCAGCTAAATTGTTTGTTAACGTATAGTCAATGCTTCAATCGAATATGATGCCCAACACTCTCACATATCCTGCAAAGATACAGACCTTTGCTAATGCCCTTTCCTTCAACAGTGATGCTTTCAACCATTTATTACCTCTCAATTCGATGTGCTAGTCATTTATTGAACATTAGGGTACCGGGCAGTTCATTTAGAGATGTTCACACATTATTGGTTTGATCCTTAAATCTTTGGAATAAACATAAAATCTAATAGACAACTGTGCTCAACTTATCTGTTTATTTATCTCACTCTATTGTCATTACATCTTTTATCGTATTCATTGAGAAGTGAGCAATTCAGTGAAAGCAAGAACTGGATCTCTCTTCATCTCCACTCTCTCTTCAGCATCTAGTAGTGGATATGAAACTGAGTAACCACGCAATATTTTGAGTCAATTGGTGAATTATAATACCATTATCAACCCATCATAGGAATCAAGTCCCTAACCTTAATGAGTTTATGTAACTTGACCAAAAGTCACAGAGCTTGTCTGGGAGAGCTGGGACTTGAATCTGGCTTTGTCTGACCCCTCCCTTCTTCTACCTAAACCCATTACTGATTGAGATCTCCATGACCAGATTGTACCAAACAAGATCCACAGCCTGGTCTGCAATTGTTCTCTGCCCACTCTGAACACATGACTCAGATGATACAAACAAAACTGAGATTCTGACAATGAGGAAGAATGGAAGTAGAGAAACAGCTGTGGGTGGACAGCCAATAGTTCCTGCTACCAAAAAGGAATAGTAAAATAGTTCACGGGAGCTACACGGTGAGGGGTATTATTCAGTGTATAACCTCCCCTGACATGTTCATCTAACAATCCTGAAACTTTATTTCTAATCAATGCCTCTCTCTTCAGTTCTCCATCATAAGTAACCAACAGATACTACACACTTACAGGTATTCCACAGGGTTCTTCAGCTCAGTAAGTCTCAGATTGAATTAATCATCTTCTCCGCAACATGTATTCCCTATCCTGTGGTCCCTCTTCACTTCTCTTGGGCCTCTGCTGCCACTCTATCAGTTAACCCAAGGCTTAAACCTAAACGGCTTCTTAACATCTTCACTCCTACTGCCACCCCTCATGCAAACACATGGATTGTGCCATCGGGTTCTGCTACTGCCGAGCTCCAAATGAGATCAGTCCACTCAGCTGGAGGCACCATCATCGTCTAGGATTATATCCTCATAGAGTCTCATCTTGGCTATTTCCAGAACCTCTATTCTAGATTTCCAATATCTGGTTCCCCCAAAGACAGCATAGGCTTGACTACATCACTCTACCATATTTCTTAATTATAAATCTGCTCACAACTCATCATGATAGAAAGGACCTTTGTTGTACAACTTCTCTTCAGCTATCCAGACTTACCTCTTGTTCCTCCACCCTTTTCATTTTACCAGTGAGAAATCCTGAACTCTATGAATTCCAATAACACCCCATGGACAACTTGTGCTTCCAGCTTACTTTTTAGCAATTAACCAGACCAAGTATATATATATATATATATGGTTTCCCTGGTGGCTCAGTCAATAAAGAATCTGCCTGTAATGCAGGAGACCAGGGTTTGATCTCTGGGTTGGGAAGATCCCCTGGAGGAGAGCATGGCTACTCCCTCCACTATTCTTGCCTGGAGAATTCCATGGACAGAGGAGTCTTGGCGGGCTACAGTCCATAGTGTCACACAGAGTTGAACACAACTGAAGTGACTAAGCAGCATATATATATGCTTATATATGCTCCTTGAATATATACATATATATACACACACACACACACATATATATACACATTTAAAATAAAATTTGGCTGCACCCAGTCTTAGTTATGGCACACAGGATCTCCATTGCTGTATGCATGCTCTTAGTTGTAGCAATGGGATCTAGTTCCCTGACCAGGAATGGGGTCCCTGCATTGGGAGCAAACAGTCTTAATCACTGGACACCAGGGAAGTACCCAGACGCAAAATATTAAAAAATACTTCACAGACATTAGACAAAAGTTCAGGAAAGTGATGGCTGAGAAGACCACATCACCAAAGAAATAAGCCCTGCAACTGTGTGAAGTTTACTATCTGAAGGGCTTCCAGGCCACAGTGAAGGGAGGGAGATCAAATGGACTCCTGGCTTCCCTGGGTGGAGGAGTGTGGGGAGGAAAAGACAGTCAGAATTCACAGGGCTTTACCAAAGAACATGGAACAGGGCAATGAACACCTGGAAAGGAGAAAGTTGCACAAAGAGAGGTCTGGAGATGTGCTGAGATTTCTCCCAGAGCCTCCACCTCAGTCCTCATCAATGTATGAATGTGAGGAAACTGCAGGAGACTGGGGAAAGGATCCTCTGAAAGGAACATTTAGAACAATCCCTGGAGTCCACACAGGGCCAGAAATAGTGTCTGCTCCCACAAGCCAGAATAAAATAAATAAGTAAGTAAAAGTAAAACCTTGAGAATACACGTGATATCAGGTATGGTACACAGAAAGGATTTACCCCCAAAGTGGGATAAAATTAGTCCCACAGTCTAAACACTACTCTGAACCTAGATCAGATCAGATCAGTCGCTCAGTCCTGTCCAACTCTTTGCGACCCCATGAATCGCAGCATGCCAGGCCTCCCTGTCCATCACCAACTCCTGGAGTTCACTCAAACTCACGTCCATCAAGTCAGTGATGCCATCCAGCCATCTCATCCTCTGTCGTCCCCTTCTCCTCCTGCCCACAATCCCTCCCAGCATCAGAGTCTTTTCCAATGAGTCAACTCTTCACATGAGGTGGCCAAAGTACTGGAGTTTCAGCTTTACCATCATTCCTTCCAAAGAAATCCCAGGGCTTATCTCCTTCAGAATGCACTGGTTGGATCTCCTTGCAGTCCAAGGGACTCTCAAGAGTCTTCTCCAACACCACAGTTCAGAGGCATCAATTCTTCGGCGCTAAGCCTTCTTCACAGTCCAACTCTCACATCCATACATGATCACAGGAAAAACCACAGCCTTGACTAGACAGATCTTTGTTGGCAAAGTCATGTCTCTGCTTTTGAATATGCTATCTAGGTTGGTCATAACTTTCCTTCCAAGGAGTAAGCGTCTTTTAATTTCATGGCTGCAGTCACCATCTGCAGTGATTTTGGAGTCCAGAAAAATAAAGTCTGACACTGTTTCCACTGTTTCCCCATCTAATTGCCATGAAGTGATGGGACTGGATGCCATGATCTTCGTTTTCTGAATGTTGAGCTTTAAGCCAACTTTTTCACTCTCCTCTTTCACTTTCATCAAGAGGCTTTTTAGTTCCTCTTCACTTTCTGCTATAAGGGTGGTGTCATCTGCATATCTGAGGTTATTGATATTTCTCCCGGCAATCTTGATTCCAGCTTGTGTTTCTTCCAGTCCAGCGTTTCTCATGATGTACTCTGCATATAAGTTAAATAAACAGGGTGACAGTATACAGCCTTGACGTACTCCTTTTCCTATTTGGAACCAGTCTGTTGTTCTGAACCTAACAAAGCTAAAAAGCAAGCCTTGGAAGCATGAAATTGTTTTCAGGTAAATTATCTGTATTCCAGAACAAAGGTTAAATGTATTTGAAAGATAAAGTGTTAGTCACTCAGTTGTGTCCAATTCTTTTGCCACCCCAAGGACTGTAGCCCACCAGGCTCCTCTGTCCATGGGATTCTCCAGGCAAGAATACTGGAGTGGGTTGCCATGCCCTCCTCCAGGGGATCTTCCCTGGAGGGAGGATCCCTGGATTCAGGGACTGAACCCAGGTCTCCTGCATTGCAGGCAGATTCTTTCCTGTCTAAGCCACCAGAGAAACCCCTAAATAATATTTAAAGGAATACAAAAGTAGCCAGCACGCAACAAGTTAAAATTTGTGGTGACATTCTTCCAATAAATATTACTACACATTAAAAGAGGCAGGAAAGTGCCATCTGCAATGAGAAGCAAAATCAATGAACAGAAGTAGACCTAGATGCCATAATTAGTAGATAAGGTCATGAAAACAGATCATAAAAAATATATTTTGCATGTTCAAGAAGCTAAGGAGAGTATGCACATGTTAAGAAAAAAGTGTGGAAGATATAAAAAAAGAGACCCAAATGGAACTTTCACTGGGAAAAAACAACAAAACAGAATTTGAGATTAAGGGTACACTGAATGAGATGAACATCAATTAGACATTTAAGAAGAAAAGATTAGTACACTTAAAGATGTAGCCAACAGATATATCCAAAATGAAATAAAGAGAAAAATTACTGAGCAGAACAAAATACAGCTCTGCTGTATATCTGTATACAACAGAGCAGAAATAACAGAGCTGTGAGACTATTTTAAGTGGCATAATGTACATGTAATTGAAGTCTTTGTAAAGAGGGGACAGAGGGTCATATTTGCAGAAATAATTGCTAAAAAATTTCCAAATTTGATGAATATTTTAAAACTACACATTTAGGAAGCTCAACAAACCACAAGTATAAGAATCATAAAGAATATTACACTAAGGCCATCACAATCAGATTGCTTAAAGATGTAGAGAAAATCTGAAAGCATCCACAGGAGAAAAGAGCATGTACATAGAATTGAAAGTAAGAATGACATTGGAACAGTGCAAGCTAGAAGATACTGATGCAACACTGCTGAGTTACTTGGGGTGGGGGGAGGGCCATGTCAACCAAGAATGCTATACTTGGTGGAAATATCTTTCAAACATAAAGACAGAATGAAGCCTTTTTCAGAGAGACAAAAATCTGAAATAGTCCATCAACAGTGGATCTGCATTAGAAGAAATGTTAAAGGAATTCCTTCAAGCAGAAAGAATATGATATCAGAGGGAAAGTGAAATCTATACAGGGAATTAAAGAACCTCTGAAATGAATGGTATGTGTGTGTATATGTATATATGAGTGTGTATATATATGGTGTATATGTATGTATATATATGTAGGCTTTCTAGGTGATGCTAGTGGTAAAGAACCTGTTTGCCAATGCTGGAGACTGGGGTTCGATTTCTGGGTTGGCAAGATCCCCTGGAGAAAGGCATGGTAACCTACTCCAGTATTCTTGCCTGGAAATTCTCATGGACAGAGGAGCCTAGAGGGATACAGTCCATGGGGTCGCAAAGAGTCGGACATGGGTGAAGTGATTTAGCATGTGTGCACACTTATATGTGCGCACACACACACACACATATATATATATAATTTTTTTATTTAAAAATTCTCTTTAAAGTTTTTTTTTAATTTTAAAAGCAGAATTAAAAAAAAAACTTCTATGATTTATAAATAAACAGAATCAAAATGTATGGCAATCTTAACACAAAAGCCAGGGGAGGAAAATGGTAAAATACTTTTGTAAGGTAAAGACAACCAATGTAAACACTGAAGCAACCACAAAAGAAAATGAAAAGTGTTATTTCCCATAAGGAAGTAAAGGAGATCACTTGAAACTTTAAAAATAATTCAACAACACACTGTGTTCTCCGTTTCTGTGCCTATTAATACGTGGTGTCTCTGTTTATTTCTGCTCCAAAGTAACTGGCGGACACCTCATCTCTCAAGGATCAGTTCAACTAACACCTACTTTGCGGAGCTTCCTACAACACTCATAGTCATGTATACTTTTAGAAAAATAATTGTGATCTTATTATCATCTGCTACCATGGCTGACTCCTCACTGGACTTGAAGCTTTCAGCAAATAGTATATCACTGCTATACAGCACATCTTCAGTAAATATTTACTGAATGAATGAAGTGTCTATATTCAATGCTTTTCTTAATTCTCATCACTCTCTGGGCCATTTGATCCAGAGTAGATTTACCTTGCTAACACAGCAACATTCTTAAGTCTAATTTGTTGAAAGACTAACAACTTAGATTAAACAATATTTATCCTCATTACTCCTGAGGTCATTAAGTCCAAACAGTTCTATAGTAAAAATTATAAGACAAACTCCAAGCAGAGTCGATGATGTTATCTTGAATGAAAAAAACTCCAGAATATCTTTGAGAATTTCTACCATTAACATGATACATGAACTCCTTTCCTGTCAATAGTCTGTAGGGTTTCAATCAAATGATTCTTTTCCACAAAGTTTTCCCCATTTCCCCAAATGAGAATACGTTTTTACCTCTTCTGAATTCCCCTGGCCCTTTGCGTACCCGTTTGGCCATTGGGTATAGTTAGGACTGGTATTTTTGGATATGAACTAATTCTGTGTGTTTATTTCTCTTACTAGTCTATGAACTCCTTAATTTTACTCATCTGTTCATCCTTCCCTGGAGCATAATGATAGATTTAGCATACATTCAATTACTGTCTTAAAGAAATGAATGAAGAATTCACAATATAATATGGAAAATTTTGATAAAGACTGTCACAATTCTATGGAATGGAAGAGCAGGGATCCAGTGAACTATGATTCATGTAGGGGAAAACTGAGATTTACAGAACAGCAACAAAGTGTCTTTGCAAAAACAATTTTTTATCAATAATCTATAATTCCATATCTAAATTATGAAAGTTTACAAGGATATATTTCACTTGAGACTTCTCAGCAAGAGGGCAAAACTCTATTTTTACTTTTTGCTTTGTTTTCTTCTTGAAAAACATTTACAGAAATAATATTAGAGATATATAACCTGTATCAATCCAAAAATCATTTAGTTATGTATTTACTCATTTATTCTTTAAATAAGTTCATCGCAGGCTATATCCAGGTGCAAGGATGAATATACACAGATTGATAAAACCACCATCTCTGATCTAAATGGGCTTCCAGTAATGGAAAGACTGACATAAACAGAATATCAGCAACTCTAAGAACTGAAAGATAGAGACGTGCACAGCAAAAGGGCATCTTCCCAGAAAAAAGTGCGAGGCAGAAAAGGTGTGACACCTGAAATGAAACCTGCAGAAAGAGAAGACAAAGGCCAAGGCAGAGGAAAGTGCGGAGGAGAGCAGAGTGTTCGGCAGCAGAACAAGTAGATTTATAACAGGAGAACCTCAAGAGATGTCCCTGCAAAAGTAAGGACAAGACAAATAACAAAATCATCTTTATTCTGAAGACGGAGAATCACTGAAGTGTTTTAAGTGAATGACATGTTTGTATCTGCATTAAAATCAGTGGGTTGTAGGGAGAATGGGTTGGGTTGGATTCCAATGAGAAAGGTAGTCAGTTTACATTGAGTTTCATTTCCTTATCTAGAGAATGAGAGGAAAGGAAAAGACGATCCCCAATGCTAGTAATTTATGCTTTTCTAAATGTGGCATTTCCTCTTTGGCACTGTCTGAGGGATTGCAGGTATGGTACTTGGCTTCTCAGGGCTTCTAAATTTCACTATCTCTAAAATGAGGAATTTGGCCAAGGCCATCTCTGAGGTCTCCTTTCGTATGCACAATCCGTGGTCCTAAGACCATTTTCTCTCTCTCAGGTAATAACAAAAATGTCAGAGTGTGTAAAACAATGCCCAATAATTTCACAAGTAAAAAAAAATACTGGAATATTGCACTCAGATGGCTACTCATCTCCAGCAATTAGAAAGTAATTGTACTGCACGTTTTTAAAAAGTCTCCCCAAACTTGATGGCTCAGCAAAAATTATTAATTGAAACTAAAAATAAACATGCAACCCTCTTCACGTTCCCCTTCTCTTGCACCCCGGTGTGATAACCCCAGTGAGCCCCTCCCCATTTCAGCATATGAGAAAATACGCAGTGGCCTTTGTGTTATTGATTCTTTATTAGAATCATGTGTCTTATTTGAATATAAGACTCGGCGGGAGACTGAGGGCTTCTGGTGCCCACTGGGCAATTAAAGCCTGGGATTATGAAAGCTGGAATTGCTTACTACTGCCCTGGAGAACCTGGAAGACCACCACAGCTGATTCTAAATGCAGACAGTGTACACACACACACACACACACACATAATTTGGCAATGGGGCACACAAACTAGAACTTTCAGAAGTCCATGAAATTTAGAACTCTCTGCCATGAGACCACTCGGATTTGAATCCAGCTCCAACACTTACTACGAGTGTGACCCTGGTAAAACTCACAGACTTGTATAAAACTCAGTCTACTACTCTAATAAACAGGAATAATAACAATAAACCTATATGACTTGATGACTAGAAAATAAGGTATTTATTTTCCTATTTAATATTATAACCTTCACCATCAATTTTGATCATTTCACCTAGCTCAAGGTATTTTCTTTTTACTATGACACAGATCACCTTCTAACATACTCTATAATGCACTTATTTATTAGTTTTAGACATAGAAGTCATATTAAAAAGCAGAGACATCACTTGGCCAACAAAGTTCCCTCTAGTCAAAGCTATGGTTTTTCCTATAGTCATGTATGGATGTGAGAGATGGACCAGAAAGAAAGCTGAGTGCCAAAGAATTGATGCTTTCGAATTGTGGTGTTGGAGAAGACTGCTGGGAGTCCCCAGGACAGGAAGGAGATCACCAGTTAATCCTAAAGGAATTCAACTCCAAATATTCATTAGAAGTACTGATGCAGAAGCGCACATACTTTGGCCACCTGATGTGAAGGAAGAGCCGCCTCATTGGAAAAGACCCTGACACTGGGAAAGATTGAGGGCAGGAGGAGAAGAGGGCGACAGAGGATGAGATGGTTAGACGGCATCACTGACTCAATGGACATGAGTTTGAGCAAACTCTGGGATATAGTGAAGAACAGGGAAGCCTGGCATGCTGCAGTCCATGAGGTCACAAAGAGTCAGACACAACTTAGCTACTAAACAACAGCATTTTCTTAGCGACTGAACAACAACAACATTTCTCCACCACCCCAAAGAACATGACATCGATGAGGGCAGGACTCTTTGCACTGATTGATGCTCATCTCAAATGGTCAGAAATGTTTTGTGACATGTTGTAGGTACTCAATAAACAGTTATTGATTAAATATATTAATACTAAATTTTAAATTGGCTATTTGCACTCAATGAATGTTAGATGGAACTACTGTCATTCAAATCACTATCATCATCATCAAATTCCATGTAATTTGGTGTGATTTTTTTAAAGTTATCAAGTACTGCCTTATTGACTTTGATATTTCTTCACCATTGATAGCATCTAGGTTACATTTGTCAGAGATGATGAAGTCACATTCGGTTTAGTTTCCACTGGACAAAGCCTGGTTGACAACATGCTGTACCAGGCACTCTGCCACAGCCTAGGGAAACAAAGAGAAGAAAACCTAACTCCCAGCCTTAGAAGCTCACAAACACCATACTGCCATACTGATTATTATCTTGCCATTAATGAACTGATCCGAGGTCTCTAATGAGTGTATTCCTTATCTAATTATATCCCCTGTGATCCTCACAGGCGTGCATGCATACTAGGTTGCTTCAGTTGTGTCTGATTCTTTGTGACCCTGTGGACTGTAGCGTGTCAGGCTTCTCTGTCCATAGAATTCTCCAGACAAGAATACTGGAGTGGGTTGCCATGGCCTCCTCCAAGGGATCTTCCAGACGTAAGGACTGATCCCCATACTCCTACTTTCCAGGTGGGATTTTTACCACTGAGCCATCAACGAAGCCCATGATCCTCACACACACAGATAAAAGGTCTTTTCCTCCTTTGCTTTTCCAACCCTCAACTTGGGAACTTCAAGGAGACCAAAGACAATGGCCATGGCTTGGGAAGCAGGAATAAACAAGAGCTGTAAAAATCCTCTGGGGAACTTGTTAACTAGGAAGGGACCTGGCCTAAGAAATTCTGGCTCAGTAGGTCTGAATAAGGCCCTAAATTTTGCATTTTATTTGTTGAATATTTACTTGTTTGGCTGCACCAGGCTTTAGATGCAGCATGCAAGATCATCACTGCATCCATCCTGTGGGATATTTTGTGGTGCTGCAGGGACGCTCTGACTGTGATGTGCGGGCTCAGCTGCCCCATGGCGTGTAGGATCTTAGTTCCCCGAACAGGGATCAAACCCACAGTTCTTGCACTGCAAGGCAGATTCTTAACCACTGGACCACCAGGGAAGTCCCTGCATTTTGAAAAGCATCTCTGGGGATTTTGTCCCAAGTGGGTTACAGGTTACATGTGGAGAAACACTGACTTAGAGGGTGGACTTTATATGAGAAACAATTATAAGAGCGTATGATGCTTTGGGATTTTGTGTATGGTGCTGGGATCATGAGTAGTGTTTGCCAAGGGACAGCAAGGCTAAAACGTGAATCACTGGGTTGGTGGGTGCCGCGGCTAAAGAACTAACTGGGGAAAAGGCAGGGGACAGACCTGAGGGCAAGGCTCAGCGCAGGTGGAGGAAACCAAGCAGACGCAGCAGTGGTCTGGAGTCCAGGCTAGAAGGTCTTTTCCTTCCAACTCCAGTGCTCTTTCCAACCCATTTCAGGGTCCTCTTTTTCACTCCTCTTCTACCATCCCTATTAAATATAGGATAACCTACAGTCTGTCCTTTACCATCCCTATTAAGTATAGGATAACCTACAGTTCTGTCCTTTACCATCCCTATTAAATATAGGATAACCTACAGTTCTGTACTTTACCATCCCTATTAAATATAGGATAACCTACAGTTCTGTCCTTTGCCTCTTCACTTCCAGGCTGTTTCAACTCCACTGTAAAAACTCCTTCTGGGTTTCTCTGCTTTCCTCATGTTTGCTGTCGTGCATGCCCAGCCAGCCGCCAGAGGAGAATGAGACTCTCAGGACGCGGGACCATACTCTTAGGTCAACAAGCCTGCTCTGAACGCCAGCTCTGGAAATCCCGGGCTTGTGGCGGAGGTTGTCACGGGCTGCAGCCCCGTGCCCTCACTCGGTGCTCCCTGAGAAGCAGAGACATGGACTGGGGCAAACCTAGGTACCAAGGTAGGTGAAATGGCTTTCTGTTTGTTTCATTGATGACTGATTTTCGTCTACCTGTTTGAGAAGCTGCAGGCAGAAATGGGCCTTTCAGAGATAGACACTGGTAAGAATTAGACAGACTTTCTTCCTAAGAGACCTCATATGAAAATAGTATAGACTGATATTTCCTGAAAGATGCAGACATAAAGGCCTCCATTTACAAATGAGAAAGAAGCTACATCCAGGGAGACAAAGAGACAGTCCTGGGGGTGAGGGAGGGAAGGACTGAGAGTGTGGGATGAGCAGATGCAAACTATAGCATATAGAATGGATAAAGAACAAGGCCCCACTGTGTAGCACAGGGAACTGTCTTCAGCGTCTTGCGATAAACCATGATGGACAAGAATATTTATAAATAGAACATCTATATGTGTATAACAAGTCACTTTTCTATAGAGCAGAGCTACAACACTATAAATCAACTATAGTTCAATCAAAAAATAATAAAATTTAAAAAGAGAGAGAAACAGTCTCTATTTCTAGCAGATGGTCTCAGACCTTTGTCTTCTAATAAGGACCCTGGAATTTTTTCTCCCTCAGCCAGTCACAAAGAAAAAGATATTAAAAGAACATATTTAAATTATGGAAATATTAACTGTAAACTTGTAAGTTATCAACGTTTTGATCCTTTCAAATGTAAAAATATTCAGCTTTCAACACAGACCTGCAGTTTTCAGGGGGGAAAAAAAAACAACTCAGAGACACTCAAGTGGCCTCAAAAACTCTACCTGCTGGAGTCTATTTGACCAACAATTAAAGAGCAAACCTCTCATTCCAACCAGAAAAAGGGTACTACTGCTAGATTCATTTTCAATGATCATAATTATTATCATTTCTAAAATGCACAGATTAAAATATCAAATGTGTCATAAAATATTCTTGCTGTGCTGTGCTCAGTTGCTGCAGTTGTGTCCAACTCTCTGCTTCAGTTGTGTCCAGCCCTATGGACTGTAGCCCACCAGGCTCCTCCCCCATGGAGAGTGCATAGGATTCTCCAGGCGAGAAGCCTGGAGTGAGCTGCCATTTCCTCCTCCAGGGGATTTTCCTGACCCAGGGATAGTGTCTCCTGCATCTCCTGCATTGCAGGTGGATTCTCTATTGCTGAGCCACCGGGGAAGCCCCAAAATACGCTTGATAATTTAGTCCTTTCACTGTTCCTGGGACCAGCAGGGAAAGAGTAAGGGCATATTAAGAAAGAACATGACTCTCTCATAGGGAACCAAGCAGAAGGGTTCTGGACCAGGAGTACTGGATCAGGGCATGATAATTTTAAAATTCTCTGTGAACACACTACACAAATCAATCTATTTATTTGTTCTGTGTTTATTGAGTACATAATATTGAGTACTGAGTGGCAGAACTATTATAAACTCCAGGGACATAATCTTGAACAAGAAAGATAAAGTCTGGCTTCCAAGGCCTTCATTCTAGTGGAGAAGAGGGATAAAAAACAAGTAGAAAAATGAATAATGCCAGATGATGGTAAGCACTAAGAAAACACATGAAGCAAGTGAAGGCACTAAAGAGTGATGAAACGCTACTTTTTTATCCTTATTGAATTTGTTACAATATTTTTTCTTTTTTTTTTTTTTGGCTTCTGCTGCTGCTGCTGCTAAGTCACTTCAGTCATGTCCGACTCTGCGAGACCCCATAGATGGCAGCCTACCTCGCTCCCCCGTCCCTGGGATTCTCCAGGCAAGAACACTGGAGTGGGTTGCCATTTCCTTCTCCAATGCATGAAAATGAAAAGTGAAAGTGAAGTCGCTCAGTAGTGTCCAATTCTTCTTGACCCATAGACTGCAGCCTGCCAGGCTCCTCCGTCCATGGGATTTTCCAGGCAAGAGTACTGGAGTGGGGTGCCATTGCCTTCTCCGGCCATGTGGAATTCTTAGCTCAGTGACCAGGGATCGAAACCTGCACCCCCTGCTCTGGAAGGAGAAGTCTTAACTACTGAACCACCAAGGAAGTTCCTGAAGTGGTATTTTTCAATTTTATTTTATTTTAAACTTTACATAATTGTATTAGTTTTGCAAATATCAAAATGAATCTGCCACAGGTATACATGTGTTCCCCATCCCGCTGGGCCGTCCCAGTGCACCAGCCCCAAGCATCCAGCATCATGCATCGAACCTGGACTGGCAACTCGTTTCCTACATGATATTTTACATGTTTCATTGCCATTCTCCCACATCTTCCCACCCTCTCCCTCTCCCACAGAGTCCATAAGACTGTTCTATACATCAGTGTCTCTTTTGCTGAAGTGGTATTTTTTAAACAGGAGTTAAGGAAGGCCTCTGGGAGGATGCTGGTTGCTCAATACAGAGTCAACCGCAGGGAGGCAAGACTCAATGGGAGACTAGTTAGCTGTTTGTTTTTTGTAGCAATCCACAAGAGACACTGGTGGGTTGAAAGAAGGGAGGTGATGAGACATGGCCAAGAATGGGATGCATTTTGGGAGGCAGAGCTCACAGAGGCTTGTTGATAAATGGAATGCAAGGGTGAGGGAAACTCACAGATATCTGTACAGACCAAGGTGGTGGACTGCAGGGTCATTCACTGAGCTGAGGAAGTTGGGAAGGGAGGCCCAAGAATCATGTTTTAGATGTGAACGCTTTGCTGTTCACACCTTGACTTGACACCAATCAGGTACGTTTTACACACACATATCCACACCCCCCCACACAGAGGTCCTACCTGCAACATTCCTTCCCCAGCTTTTATTCCCTTATCATTATTTGCATGTTCACATTTGTACTATTCTATGGTTTTCACTCCAAATCTAACTCTAAAGATATGAGGGGCCCCAGAGCCTCAACATTCTTCTCTCTCATTTTTTTACCTTTTTAGTTTATATTGGAGTGTAGATGACTAAGAGTGTCGGGACAGTCTCAGGTGACCATGAAAGGACTCAGCCATACGCACACACGTATCCCTTGTCCCTCAGACTCCCCTCCCATCCAGGCCGCCACACAAGGCTGAGCAGTGTTCCCTATGCTACACAGTAGGTCCTTATCCACCTTAAGTAGAGCAGTGCAAACTCCCTAACTATCCCTTCTCTTATTTGCCTTTTTTTAAGAAGAGAGAGAAGTACGTCAGAGAGAATGATGCCTGTACCACGGGGGACCAGGAACACAGTGCCCATCAGGCAGGGAAAGAGCAAGGGCGTATTAAGAAAGAACATGACTCTTTCATAGGGAACCAAGCAGAAGGGTTCTGGACCAGGAGTACTGAATGAGGAGTCACCATTTCTCCATCCAAAATGAAATCTGCTATCCGCATTCTGCACGGTCTTGGGACATCTACCTATAATCCTATCACAGTCTTTATCCTCCCCATTTTCACAGGTGGAGTCCCGGAGTAGACTGCAGAGCTGTGTCAACCTACGTGATTACAGTGTTCAGCTAACATGTGAAGACACGGTGTGTATGCGATTTCTCCCTGGGACACATCGAACAAAGACAACTCCAGGTGTTCACATAAAGTTCAAATGTTTCATTTCTGAAAAGCTCTGTCAAACTCTCCACAGCCTGCCAGATCAGAGCGTGCTCACAGCTGTGAGATGGTTTCATTTCACTGTCTCTCACCCTCTGCTCCCCTTCCCCAGCCCACTCTGGGCCATGAGCGAACATGTCTTGCCATAACTTCCCTCATGCACAGATTTAAAAACTCCCGGGCCAAATGACATTTGGGGGACTGTGTTACCCTTCCTCAAGAAAGGGAAAGGAGTGGTGCTTCCATCTGCAGTGCTGACAGTGTTCAGCCAGACCCAAGGATGCTAATGGCGCAAGGGAGCAGGCCCCTTTCCAGCATTTTCTGTGTGACATCTACTGTGGTTGGCAGTTCTCTTGGAAGAATTCTGATGCAATGGGTTTTCATGGAGGCTTACAAAGGAGACATTTAGTGAAATCGATATGAACTACATTGTGTTCTTACTTTCCTGAAGCAAGGTGATGGCTAGCATATCCAGGCAAGTGTTTCTTTGTCCTATTGATCTTCAAGTGAGGATCTTGTACAACTTGCACGTCCTTCCATTTCCTAATTGGCGAAAAGACCACTCATGATAAACGCCATTCTCCTTTGTCTTACAACAGTTTGCCTTTCCCTTTCCTCCATTATATGTAGAAATTATATAACCAGAACAGATGTTTTGTTCAACTGATGTTGGCCAGTGGGAAGTCCATACAACAGGGATTTAAGCACGTCTTCCTTAGAGTCAAGGTTTCAGGATAACCTGCATTCACCTGAAAGGATTTCAGTGTTTCTGGGTCAGTGACTGCAGCCATGAAATTAAAAGACACTTGCTCCTTGGAAGAAAAGCTATGACAAACCTAGACAGCATGTTAAAAGCAGAGACATTACTTTGCTGACAAAGGTCCATCTAGTCAAATCTATGGTGTTTTTTTTTTCCAGTAGTCATGTATGGATGTGAGAGTTGGACCATAAAGAAAGTTGAGTGCCAAAGAATTGATGCTTTTGAATTGTGGTGTTGGAGAAAATTCTTGCGAGTCCCTTGGATAGCAAGGAGATCAAGCCAGTCCATCCTAAAGGAAATCAGTCCTGAATATTCATTGGAAGGACTGATGCTGCAGCTGAAGCTCCAATACTTTGGCCACCTGATGCGAAGAATTAACTCATTTGAAAAGACCCTGATGCTGGGAAAGACTGAAGGCAGGAGGAGAAGGGGACAACAGAGGATGAGATGGTTGGATGGCATCACCAACTTGATGACTGTAAGTTTGAAATAACTCCACAACTTGGTGATGGACAGAGAAGCCTGGGATGCTGCAGTCCATGGGGTTGCAAAAAGTCGGACATGATTGAGAGACTGAATTTAACTGGGTCAGTGCTGTACCAATCACAGGATTCATGAATTAATCATGCCACAGCAAGAAGATTAAATCACTGAGGACTGAGACCTCCAGATTGTGGATAAGGCTGCACTGGGTGCCTCTCCCACTTTCCTCAGGGTGGTCTGATTCCTTGGCACAGAAGTGAGATTACTATGTGTTGGATGGGAACCAGAATCAGAGAAATCTTATGCAAATCTTGCTTTGGGACAGAGGATATTGAAAAGTGTGCTCCTCTGAGTCCATGTTAGGGCACTGCATGGTCTGCTTCCATACCATCAGTGACACCCATGAGGCAAATATGTCTGAGATTCTATGAGCCAAATACATCTCTGTTTCAAAACCAAAAATGTGTTTAATCACTGCTATTGATGCTTTTTAGTGATATCCAGGAGTGTTCAATACTATGGTGGAAATAAAGGAAATTAATCTGTTAGTGATAAATTTGGGCTGGGCTTAGTTGCTCAGTTGTGTCTGACTCTTTGGGATCCTGTGGACTGTAGCCCACCAGGTTTCTCTGTCCACAGGGATTCTCCAAGCAAGAATAGTGGAGTGGGTTGCCATGCCCTCCTCTGAAAAATGATTATGTGATCTTAAATAACACACCTAATACACAACAGACTTTAGCTCACAGTAAATCTGGATCTCAACAGAAATGAGTCATTTTCTTCTTAAAGACACTGAGGCACAGACTACTTTGGGGAAGCAGAACAACATCGTAACTTGCTTATTACAAAGCCTGTCATCCGTCTCTGACGAATCGAGAGCTCATGGGAAAATTTCCATTAATACACAAGAGGGCAAATAACATCAATCATAACTGTCCCTCAGAGGAAATATTTAAATATAACAATTTCCAGGTAGAAACATTTGGGTTTGGTAAAACAATGACATTTTAAAATGACAGTGTGCCAGAATGCCAGCGGCCAAGAATTCTGAGCCAGTCCTCTCACTGTTGGACACAGAAATCCAAGAGAATCAAATTAGCTTTATTTTCAATCAAGGTGAATCAAGCTGTAGGAATATAAGGGTTGATCCAAAGGAGAGTTTTTGGAAGTGTTAACTGATTATGGAATAAAAACATGACTGATACAGAGATGTAGGGTTTTTCTTGTATTTAGGAAATAGCTCACCTCCTTCCCCAGGGCACAGGCTGCCTCTGATCTGCAGTTTTGAACCAGAGAATATACAGAAACACTCTTTGTAAGTGAAACCTGTATGCAAACATGAAGTGGTGTTTGTAGTGGTAGAAAGAGCTGCAGAAACAGTAGTAGTAGTAACAGTGCTGAGGGCAGTAGTGGCGGTCATATTAGTAGCAGTAACAACAGGAGTGAAGGTAAAAGCAGATGTAGCAGCTTGTATCACAGAACCATAGCTGGGAAGATTGGGAGGGACCTTCCAGTTTCGCCCTCCTACTGCACAGATTAAGAAACTAAAGTGTTAGGAGAGAACAAACGATTTATATAAGTAAACAGGACACCCAGGAACAGAACTCAGATTTTGAAATTCTCAGTCATATACAATAGAACATAAATATATAAATCTATGATTTTTGAAGCTGCTCAAGAGGTAGAAATCTGGGACTCCTGGTAGTCTTTGTAGAACCTCAAGATACATCACCACCGCTATGCCCACCCATACGCTAAGAATGTTGTTGTTGCTGCTCAGTTGCTCAGTCGTATCTGACTCTTTGCGACCCCATGGACTGTAACCCTCCAGGCTTCTCTGTCCATGGGATTTTCCAGGCAAGAATACTGGAGTGGGTTGCCATTTCCTATTCCAAGGCATCTTCCCATCCCAGGAATCAAACCTGTGACTCCTGTGGCTCCTGCACTGGCAGGTAGGTTCTTTACCGCTAAGTCAGGAGGGAAGCAAAAGAAAACCAAACAAACCAAGTTGTGCTCTTAGCCTACAATGCATTCATGAAAGGGAAGGAAAAGCTGCTAAAGTAAGCCTAATTAGGTTTTTGTGCTGTGTTAAGTCACTTCAGACCCTATGAATTGTAGCCCACTGGGCTCCTCTGTCCATGGGATTCTCCAGGCAAGAAAATTAGAGCAGGTTGCCATGCCCTTCTCCAGGGGAACTTAATATTTGTTTCATTAATGTGCCTTTATTTGGATATTTTTTAAAGAGTTCATGGGACAATGGGTTGTTGAATCGAAGACTATCTTGAGAGGTCACAGTTGGAAGGATTATTTGAGTCAAAAGTCATGTGTCCACTGGAAGATATATTTTCAGCTTGAATCCAATCTTAAAATTATTCTTTGGGTCAAAGTTTTGAGGTTGCCGCTGGAAGAAGAACCCAGAGGCCAGAGAATTCAGAGTTCTCTGATGTGAGACGGAACCCTCAAGACTGAAAGAATAGAGAAGAGATATCTCTTAAGAAGACGGGAAGGCAGCAGTCTCCTCTGCAAAGCATGTGAGACAAAGACACCTCAGCAGTGTAACTGACAAAAGAGGTGTTTTAAAATGAGTCCCTAAAAAAAATATAATAAAATAAAATGAGTCCTTAAACAGGGATTTAAAATATATATAATTATTATTATAATATATATAATTATATTATTATATATTTATTTTATATATATTATATATTATATATATTATTGTTTATTATTTATAATAATAATAAATATTTATTTATTAAACAATAAATAAATATTTATTAAATAATATTTATAATATATATAAATTATATATATTTTTATATAATTTATAAATTATATAAAATATAAATAAATAAATAAATATTTGTTAAATAATAAATAAATATATTATATATTATTTATAATAATAAATATTTATTTATTAAATAATAAATAAATATTTATTATTTATTTTATAATATATATATATATATATATATATATAAAAATAAAGTCAACCACTGCAACTCCAACAAACGTGGGAGGATCTGCCTGGAATACACAGGAAGGAATCCTCCAAAGATAGACAACAGAAGGAACTCAATCTTCAGACTTTTGCTTTAAGCAATTCCAGGGTGAAGAGGGATTTGAATTCAGTATGTAAAGAACCCAGAATGCAGTCTATAGCATGTGGTGTGTAATTCCGCTTCAGTTAACAGTGTGCTATGTGCTACATAATGTCTGGTTCTCATTCCAGAGTGTGTTTCAATCTTCCCTCAGCTAATCCTGCCATCTTTATGAGTCCTGAATTAAAGAATTCCTCCAGTGATGATCACAGACAGGGAGTTAGGAGTGGTGAACCTTCACTGACCCTCAGTGTTGATTCCCGTGTGCAGTCCGGTGAGCCCACGCTGACAGAATGTTTGGGATCTCCTTCCTAAATGTGTAATAATATAATAATACAGTATTATCAATAGATAAGCAATGGCAGGTGCAAACATTCAAGGGGAAAAAACGGAAGTAGGACAAGGAAAATAAATCTATTCTTTATCCTGGTAAGTTTGCAGTGGGAAAAAAAACACTTTTACTCCAAATTAGCTCTCAGATGCCAAGACCTGCGCATTACATGACCTGATCATTTGGAGAAACTTTCTCCAACTCTTCAAGTGATGGCTTCCTCCCTCTCCTCTCCACTGTTCCATATCCCACACTCCTTTCCACTTCTTCTTTTTCCTTTCTTCACCTCCCACTCATTCTATAACCCACTGTCTTATAGCTTGATTTGCTCACCAGGGTCCATGTCTCCACCAAGAATGAAAATACACTAGAGCAAGGTTGCTCCCAAGCTTTTGCAAAAAGCAGCACCAGAGAAATGATCACCTTGAAAGGTAAATCCAACATTTAAGCATTTGAATAAAGATCGCCTCTGCAGCCTTGCGAAATGAGGAGAGGTCACTTTTTGCCTTGTTTTAATGAGTGGGTCAGACAGAGAGGAGAGGGTTTGCCATCACCAAAGGTTGACAACAAAGGCTTTATCAGTAACCATTTGCAGCTGACAAACAACGGTATCAGAGACAATTTAGGGACTGTAGTTCTGCCCCAGGCTCTGCAGGAGGCTCCAGTAGAAGGCTCTTGCTCAGAGCGAACTCTACGTTTTTGGCCTCAGGAAAAGTTTCCCAGCCAAGTTTAAACCCCTGGAGATTAGGGGTGTATAATTTAAGCACCATTACAAGCTAAGAGGGAGAGCAACAATACTAGTGCTCCCATAATGGAAAGATCATTATTTTTAGGTTTGTATAGAAAGCAGAGCTGGCAGCTGTGAGGGAAAATGCACCCTTTGAAAAGAACCTACCATTGTTATATTTAAGCTGTTGGGATATAAGGCTTCTGACTCAGAAGCAATTGTAATATGCTCAGAATTACGCTATGAACAGTCACAGGCTTAATGATTTTGAAAGTAGCAATATACAAACAATGAAAGGTGAGGGTCCAGGGCGGATAAGTGTTTTATGGCCATTATTTCTTTTGCCAGCTAAAGAATTTGTAACCGTACTCAGAGCTGATGGAGAATGATAATGCTAAGGGCTCTTTTTTTTTTCCCTTTGCTCATAAATATTTACCTGTCTTTCTTTAGGCAGCATAACAGAGGTTAAGTACTTGGTCAAATGGAATTCATTTAAAACACGAGGCCTGCTACTTACTAACTATGAGACTATGAGTTAAGTTAGTAACCTCTCTCGATTTCCAGTTTTTCATTGAATAGATGCAAAAGAGATAATAAAAAGCATCTGTTTCAGATGCTGCATAATGTTTCTTTCATTCTACATGTACTTATTGGCAGCTACACTTCGTCTGGCAATATTTAGGTGCTAGGATGCCAATTATTTTTCTTCCTCTATGGGAGGGTCAGGCTGACCACAAAAGAATGACCTGGCCGGGGGTAAGGTAAGTTACCTCTTGGAGTTTGTTTTCTTGCTTGGAAATTGAAAGCAGTAACACCTACTTCCAAGGGTTGGGGTAAGGATGACATGAGATAACTCACAGTCCTGGCATTCAGGAGAGGTTTTGTGAATCAAGAACCCCTCAGACTGAGATATTGACAAGTTGACAATGGCAAGACAGAACCAAAAAACTGACCAGATCTGAAAGCCAAGTTAAACAGCTGGTCATTCTGGCCTGAGTCCCACGTCATTACCCTTTCTTAACATCTCCTATATTCCAGGTATCACACTGCAGGCTGTGGAGAAGTGAAAAGCACAGTTTCCCTGTCTGGGGGGTGAGGGGAGAGGCAGTTTCATAAGTTTCACCAGGCATGTGAGTCCACGACTGGGAGAATTCAGTAAGTGCTATGGGACAGACATAGATGAAGGGCTGTGAGGGGCCCTGTGGGAATGCAGTCAGGTCTGAGACCTGGGAAGAATGTCTGCCACACAGGCAACCGGACCTCTAGAGCACTGGCTGCATTGGGAACACAAGGTTTTGTCATTCTGCAATCACGGATGCCTACCTGGAGGCGACCATCACAGCTGCCTCTGAGTGCCACACTAAATGGGTGGTGGGAGGGGAAAGCAAGAAGAAGAGCATCTACAGAGAACCCACTGGGGCCCAAGCAGTGGATCAGGTATATTAAACATCATGTCTCTTGATCTTCCCAACCATTCTGTGAAAGATATGTGTTTGCACTCCTTCTAAAGGTGAGAAAACTAAATTTCAGAGGTTTTAACTCACTCGAGCAAGATGATACAATCCATAAGAGACAGTGCAATATGTGCATCCCTGGGTTTTATTGATTCAAGTCTTCTCTTTCCTGCCATACTATGATGCTCCTCAGTACTCATATACAGATCACAGTTTTCCTTAGGGGGAATAAAAGTAAGATCAGGAAGGTAGAAACAATTCAATGGATTGATTCAGCGTCATCCAAGCATAATTATTGTCAAAGGCCCAAAAGGAACTGGATTTACCCAGGCAGAGTAATTTTCCAAAGACAGTAAGGTCTGTTTAGGTCCAGCATTCAAGATATTTTTATCTGTTGATTTTGGCCTGATCTCTGGATAGGACATAATCTACTGTGATCACAGGCAGTGGACTTCTAAGGGCATGAATATACACCTTGAGTTAGGACGCCAAGACATGATCTTGAAGTCATTATGGTGGTTAATGAGCATGTTAAAATGCTTATATCATCTAGAACTATCCATGAACTATAATGTAATTGGGTCAGTTGGTAGACATTATAAGGAAATATGGATTTGGAGAGAGATTCAAGGTAACTAAGCAATGTATGATCAAGGATCAGAGTCCCCAAAAGTGGAGCTTTATTTGTCCTGTGAGAGGTCAACTTACAAATTCATGAGATTAGTCACTGAAGGAATTTTCTTTAGAGACCAGATTTATCCCAATTTGAAAGCAAGAACAGATGTGCTTAGAAATTCAGTCAAGGTTTGGAAGGATGTAAAAGAATTCTGTAGTCTAGTCATTTGGTTGTATTAAATCTGGTGGGAGAGTATATTTAAAAAAAAAGGAGGAGTAGGGTATTTCTGTGTCCAAGAAGAAAAATGGTAGAACAACACTTCATCAGAGTTGACTCAGAACTGTCCAGAGAAAGAGATACCAAACAGAGTACAGACCATATTCTGAACACTAAGGGACAGTCCACGAGCCATCCCCATACCTAATATACTGAGAATAGTAATATATACTGAGAATACACTTGTCACTATTATTCATTGCTTTTTGTCTAATTGCTGTTCAAATTCAAACAACTGAAAACTCTGACATGAATTACTTGGGATCTGATTATTTGCAAGGTGTAAACCACAAATACATAGTTGGGAACTAACACCTTGGCCTCTGAATTGCTACTCTCATCTCTTGTGATGTTGGCCAATGTGACTCAGTCCCAAGTAGCCACTTACCTTTGAACACCCTGACACTGTTTTTGAGCCTTGGTGCTGAGGCAACACCCTGGCTCTGGATGGTCATACCCAGGCTTACAGCCCAGAGACACCCTGTGTGGACATTTGATCATCACCTTCATTCACCTTCAACACCTTCACTCCCATTTCAGCACATCATGAGTACTGAATAATTCAGAATTATTATTTTTTTTTTATGTAGAAAGTTGTTCAACTAGGTCTCAAGCTGGAAGACAATAGTTGTAGCTTCTTTTTTTTTTTTCCAACAGTGTTTGGGTGACCGTGTCACATGTGACATTCCCATTTACTCATTACTGCCTTCACTGTGTTAGCAGGTACAAATACAAGTAAGACTGAGGCACTGCCTATCCAACACTAAGTCAGGTTGAGGAAACCATTCGTACATTCACACATGAATTCACTTATACTTGCAGTCATTCATTCATTCATAAACACTGCGTGCCTACTATATGCCAGGCTCTAAGGAACCAGCAGTGATTAAATTCTTTTACCTCATCAGTCAATAAAGAAAGAAATCTGTAGCATTTCAGATGATGATCACTGCTGTGGAAAATATTACATCAGGATAACTTGGAAAGAGAGTGCTAGGCTGAGGGCAGGGAGAGAAGTGGTCACTATTTTATATAGAGTGGTAATGGAAGGCTTCTACATTGAGGAAGCATTTGAGAAAAGACCTAAAGGAAGTGAAGGAATGAGGTAGGTATATAAATGGAGAACAGCATTCCTGGATGAAAGAAAAACTGAATGTAACGGGACATTCAGCACGACCAAGGAGCAACATGGAGTGAAGACATAAGAAACAATAGCAGGTATGGTTACCAAGATGGGAGGGAGGGGTGGACTGAGACACTCAATGGCACCCCACTCCAGTACTCTTGCCTGGAAAATCCCATGGGTGGAGGAGCCTGGTAGGTTGCAGTCCATGGGGTCACGAAGAGTCGGACACGACTGGGCGACTTGACTTTCATTTTTCACTTTCATGCATTGGAGAAGGAAATGGCAACCCACTCCAGTGTTCTTGCCTGGAGAATCCCAGGGACAGGGGAGCCTGGTGGGCTGCCGTCTATGGGGCTGCACAGAGTCGGACACGACTGAAGTGACTTAGCAGCATGTATAAAATGGACAACTAATAAGAACCTACTGTACAGCACAGGGAACTCAATACTCTGTAATGGCCTACATGAGAGAAGAAGGTAAAAAAGAGTAGATACATGTATATGTATAACTGATTCACTTTGCTGTATGGTAGAAACACTGTAAGTCAGCTATACTCTAGTAAAAATTAATTTAAAAAGAAAAAACAGTAAAGCCCTGTACCACCCTAAAAGAAAAAAGGAACAAGAGCAGGAGGTAATTTCAAAGAGTTAATGGGGACAACATTATGTAGGACTTTGTAGGTGGTGAGGAAGACTTTCACTTTTCCTTGAAGTGAAAGGAGAAGCTGGTGGAGGGGTTTCAGGAGAGGAGTGATGCAATCCGACATTTTGCAAAGATTACTCTAATTGCTGTGCAAAAAACATGTCATTGGAAAGCAAGGGTGAACATAAAGATATCACAGGAAAACTGCAGCCACTTTTATAAGCACTGACTCAGCAATTCAGGGATAATTAGTCCATGTAAAGAAATCTATACCTGTCTTCAGAGGCCACACCCGTGGGCCAGGGAATACAACCTTTCTGTGAGAGACTGGACTGTAAGAGGCTGAAAGAAAATATTACAACATGATCTATGGAAAGAGCACCATAGAGCGTTTGCCTGGAATTGACTTGAGGCTGAATAAATTCCCACTCATAAGCAAGGTAGAAATAAAAGAGTAAAGATTCTGTCTAATACACACAAGGAAACTCAAGTGACTTGTTTCTTACCCGATTCCTGATCCTACTCTAGTAGGGAACCCTATGAACACCCTCAAGTAGAAATAAAAAAGATGGGAACTCCCAAGATGCCTTTAATAGGCAAGAAACTGAGAAGGAGCAATAGGAAAGGAATGGCAAGAGTTTCTGGAGTGTCCCACATGCCGCCTCATTTTTAATCTTTCTCCAAAGATTGAAATGGAAGCATCAATACCACCTTTGGGAGAGAAAGGCATTGATGGTGACATTGGCAAAGGTGACTAGGCCAGCCCAGATGCCAACGTTTCTGAATACAGTGGCCTTGGGCACAGGCTAGGAGAAACTGTGATATGGTGGACACACGGTAAAAGCAGCTCAGTAGCAAAATAGTGACTCAGGGGAACACAAGTACAATCAAGAAAGAGACAAGTCAGCAAGACCCTGAGTGGGGGCCCTGAGGCCATTCCCTTCGGGTATCACTGCCAGACAGTGTGGCAGAAGCCATAATGGAGGTGACGAGATTGACAGATACACAGGCAGCAGGCAGGGTGACAAGCTGACCAGATACTGACGGGAGGTAACGGCAGCGGAATTTGGAACACAGCAGGAAACTGATGGCGGCTGACTCCATCCCCTCTCAGTGAGCACATCACACATTTGCATGTGTTGCTTCCTTCTGGCTTCACGTGGGAGACATCTAAATGGGTTTGCATGCATGTTAAGTCTGTTCAGTTGTGTTCAACTCTTTGAAACACTATGGGCTGCAACCTGCCAGGCTCCTCTGTCATGGGATTTTCCAGGCAAGAATACTGGAGTGGGTTGCCATGCCTTCCCCCACGGGATCTTCCTGACCTACAGATCGAACCCGAGTCTCACGTCTCCTGCAATGGCATGCAGATTCTTTACCACTAGCACTGCCTGGGAAGCTCCTAAATGGGTTTAGGGCTTACCTAAGTGTTAAACCAACAAAAAAGACACTTGCTCCACAATCTCCCCAAGGTTTATTTTTCCATTATAATTTATGGTGCACTAAAACAGATGCTAAAGCTGAAACTCCCATACTTTGGCCACCTCATGTGAATAGTTGACTCATTGGAAAAGACCCTGATGCTGGGAGGGATCAGGGGCAGGAGGAGAAGGGAATGACAGAGGATGAGATGGCTGGATGGCATCACCAACTCGATGGACGTGAGTCTGAGTGAACTCCGGGAGTTGGTGATGGACAGGGAGGCCTGGCGTGCTGCAATTCATGGGGTCGCAAAGAGTCGGACACGACTGAGCGACTGAACTGAACTGAAACAGATGCATAATAAGGTCTGCACAATAATAAACGCGGCAACTGTCAACTTCTAGAAGTGGAAAACAGGAAAGGGTACACTAAGGCACTATGAATAGCTCTGACCACAGGAGGATACATGGCCTCAAGTGGGACACAGGGATACAGAGAATGAACTGGGCTTCTTCTGACTGAAAAGCAAGTGAGAATGCGAGGTCTGCTGCTGGAGGAGAGCAGAAACCAAAATTCCTGGGACAGAAAAGGGTGGTGAAAGAGATACCTAGGAGAGGAAGGGCTTGGAGAAACTTCCTCATGTGTCAGGTGCTTGCCTAGTAGCTCAGACGGTAAAGAATCTGCTTGCAATGCAGGAAACCCAGGCTCAATCCCTGGGTCAGAAAGATCTTCTGGAGGAGGGCATGGCAAACCATTCCAGTATTCTTCTCTGGAGAATCCCATGGATACAGGAGCCTGGTGTCACAAAGAGTCAGACATGACTAAGCAACTAACACTTTTGCTTTTATATGTCAGGTAATAGAGAAGGTCAAGTTCATGTCCAGGGCTGAAAACATGCTCAGGGAAAGCCCAAGAAGACCTAAACTTTCTCCTCTAGCCGACCTCCAGACTCTGCACAGTAGGCAGTGAAGACTGACGTAGGGCTGTGTATGGACTGCCTAAGCCCTGAAGGGGTACTCCAGCACAAAGTCTATTGAAGAGGACTGCAAATGCGTCTTTTTCTTTTTTTTTCCCTTTTCTGTAGTGCCAGGTGTTTAAAGAAACTCTATCAAAACACTAGCTGACCAGTAAGCAAATGGAACCCAGACTTCAGTGTGCACACGTAAGAAATAATATAGAAGTTACAAAAATATAGTCTAGAAAATCACAAAACAACCACCATCCACAACAAAGTAGCTACAAGAAACTGCCATTGGAGGGGGAGTGTCTGATTCTAGAATGCCCATATTATACTATTCAAAACGCCCAGCCAGTTTTAACAAAATATATATACATATGAGGAATGTAAAGAAACAAGAAACTATTGTGCTCTTATACCCCGTGGTACCCTGCTGTTGTCCAGTCACAGTCGTGTCTGATTCCCAGTAACTCCACGGACTGCAGCACACCAGGATTCCCTGTCTGTCTCACTATCTCCCAAAATTTGCTTAAATTCATGTCCATTGAGTCAGTGATGCTATCTAACCATCCTCTGCCAACTCCTTCTCCTCCTGCCTTTAAACTTTCCCAGCATCAGGGTCTTTTCAAATGAGTCAGTTCTTCGCATCAGGTAGCTAAAGTGTTGGAGTTTCAGGTCAGCATCAGTCCTTCTAATGAATATTCAGGATTGATTTCCTTTAGGATTGACTGGTTTGATCTCCTTGCAGTCCAAGGGACTCTCAGGAGTCTTCTCCAGCAACACGGTTTCAAAGTGTCAATTCTTTGGCACTCAGCCTTCTTTATGGTCCAATTCTCATATTCATACATGACTACTGGAAAAACCATAGCTTTGACTATATGGACCTTTGTCGGTAAAGTGATGTCTCTTCTTTTTAACATGCTGTCTAGGTTTGTCATAGCTCTTCTTCCAAGGAGCAAGCATCTTTTAATTTCCTGGCTGCAGTCACCTTCCTCAGTGATTTTGGAGCCCTAGGAAAGAAAATCTGTCACTGTTTCCCCCTTTTCCCCTTTTATTTGCCATAAAGTAATGGAACTGGATGCCATGATCTTTGTTATTTTATTGTTGAGTTTTAAGCCAGCTTTTTCACTCTCCTCTTTTACCTTCATCAGGAGGCTCTTTTGTTCCTCTTTGCTTTCTGCCATTCAGTTCAGTTCAGTTCAGTCGCTCAGTCGTGTCCAACTCTTTGCGACCCCATGAACTGCAGCACACCAGGCCTCCCTGTCCATCATCAACTCCTGGAGTTTACTCAAACTCATGTTCATCTAGTCGGTGATGCCATCCAGCCATCTCATCCTCTGTCGTCCCCTTCTCCTCCTGCCGCCAATCCCTCCCAGCATCAGAGTCTTTTCCAATGAGTCAACTCTTCACATGAGGTGGCCAAAGTATTGGAGTTTCAGTCTCAGCATCAGTCCTTCCAATGAACACCCAGGACTGGTCTCCTTTAGGATGGACTGGTTGGATCTCCTTGCAGTCCAAGGGACTCTCAAGAGTCTTCTCCAACACCACAGTTCAAAAGCATCAATTCTTCGGTGCTCAGCTTTCTTTACAGTCCAACTCTCACATCCATACATGACCACTGGAAAAACCATAGCCTTGACTAGACGGACCTTTGTTGGCAAAGTAATATCTCTGTTTTTTAATATGCTATCTAGGTTGGTCATAACTTTCCTTCCAAGGAGTACAAGCGTCTTTTAATTTCTGCCATTAGAGTGGTATTATTTGCATATCTGAGGTTCTTAATCTTTCTCCCAGCTATCTTGATTCTAGCTTGTGATTCATCCAGTCTAGCATTTTGCATGATGTACTCTTCATAGAAAATAAATAAGCAAGATGACAATATACAACCTTGTCTTACCCCTTTCCCTATTTGGAACCAGTCCATTGTTTCATGTCTGGTTCTAACTGTTGCTTCTTTACCTGCATACAGCTTTCTCAGGACACAGGTAATGTGGTATAAAAAATAAATTAGTAGGGACTAGAGTGTGTGCCATTTCCTCAAAACCAGTATGCCCCTTAGTAGATAAATGGACAAAAACTTTAACTGTGGTAAATCCATACAATGTAATATTATTCCACATTAAAAGGAAATGAATTAAAAAGTTACAAAAATAGAAATGAATCTAAATACATATTGTTTGGTAAAAGAAGCTGGTCTAAAAGGGCTATATGCTGTATGAGTCCAAGTATACAATATTCTGTAAAAGGCAACACCATTGAAAAAGGACATAATCTGCGGTTGCCAGAGGTGTGGGTGAAAGGGATACTGTTGAGTAGGGGAAGAACAAGACTTCCTAAAGTGGTAAAATTCTTTTGTGTGATCCTGTAATGGTAGATACAAGATATGATGCATTTGTCAAAACCGAGAGAACTTTACAGCACAGAAATGAACTTTAGCATATGTGAATTTTTAAAATACCACTTAGGAGTTCAAGGGATCCTAGAATGAAATACATAATGAGCTAAAAAGAATCTAATCACTTTATAAATATATGAACTAACCTCATTTGACAGGGGTAGAGAAAAAGTGGGTGACCTAAGTAACTGAAAAGGAGTGGAGTCTGTAAGATAGAGATAAAAAGAGCTGTACACAAGCACTGTACTTTCTCATCAATAAAGCTATTTTTCATGGGGGAGAGGCTGATTGATCGCGTAGCATGATACATGTGAACTGAACAGTTAAGATGTCAGACGATGCCAACAGTTAAGATGGCAAACAACAGACAGGCTTCTCACTGTTGAGTGGGAGGTAACACAGAAGCAAAGGGAAGAGGCCAGAAGATCTATGGAGTGATGGATTACAGCCAGGGACGTAAGTGGGCATTCATGCTTAGCTTTACACGCAGGTAGTTATACAGAGAAATATGTATAGATACGTGTATACACACAGTTTTAGGATACTCGCGTATTTTCCCCTGCTCTGTTGGCTGAGAGCCTGGAAGCGATGACACCCTAGTGACAGTGAGAACACACCAAACCCCTAGATCTTAATTTCTGATACCATTTCCCAGTGAAAAGAAATAGGGCTTCTTGGTAAAATGAATGATTCTAGGGCAGCAACAGAAAATATTCAGGATACACTGGAAACTTCAGAAAGTAAAGGAGTGCTGAAAATAAATATCTGCAACAGGGGTGTGTCAAAGGGACACGGGGACCAACTGAAAGAGCTCCCAGCGACCAAAGCTGACACAGTCTGAGCACAAAACAATCTTGGATTAAAATTCTGAGTATGAAGGGAGCATTGATGAGTCCACAATGATACCAATAAGTCAATGGATACATACACCAGGGTGAGAAAACAGACACACCTCTCCATGTGTAAGAATCCCAGGCTGTTTACACAGCACTCCTCACTCCCGAAGTGTGGTCTGTGCACAGTGGCTTCCATCAGAAGGTTGTGATTTGGAAAGAAGGGTGCAAAGAATGACTTCACAGTAGAGAAACCCAACGAACACTATCTCAGCCAGGTGACCAGAGGTAATATCAACAGGGATAAGTCATCTGGAGAACATGCGGTCTCAATGTGGCGTGATGTGATGTGAGAAAAATGGTAACTTGTCTCTGAAGTCTTCCTTCCCCAAACACATAATGTCAATGTAATCTTGAGAAAAAAATATCAGATAATTCTCAACTGAGGAATATTTTTGAAAGCATCTAAATGGGACTTCTCCAAGATATGAAGATCATCAAAAATAAGAAAATTTTGAAAAATGGTCACTGCCAGGAGAAGCCAAGGAGAAGCAATAAGTAAATACAGTGTGGTATTCTAAGTGACCCTGGGACATGTGAAAGACTTATGTTTAAAAAAAATTAAGGAAATCGTAAAAAAACACGGACTTCAGTTAATAATATCATATCAATATTGCTTCCTTAATTCTCACACATGTACCACACCAATGTGAAATTTTCACATTTAGGAAAACCGGATAGGGGTATAGAAGTCAATATACTCAATAGGGCAGCAGAACTCAATACCACCCTAACAAAGTCTGAGTGAATATGAAACTGTTCTAAAGTGAAAATCTCATTTAGAAAAAGAACAATGGTTAAAATCATTTTATATTTTCCTCAAGATTGTTTTCCTATTTATTTTATATACATTTAAATTTATTTCATAAGTACTTATATAATCTGTATTTTTTCAATTATTTTAAACATATGCATTTACTCTTATTCATAAAAAAGCTTATTTAAAACATTTCAATTGCAGCAAAAATTATGTATGGACGTACCATAATTTACTCCAATTCTATTACTGAACACTTTGTGTCAAAAGTCTCTGTTTAAAAATATATGTCCCACATAGAAGAGTATTTTGAAGGACTAGATACAGGAATGGCAGCCCATTCCAGTATCCTTGCCTGGAAAATCCCATGGAGAGAGGAGCCTGGTGGGCTACAGTCCATGGGGTCGCAAAGAGTTGGACACAACTGAGTGACTAAACACACACACACACACACACACACACACACACACAGATACAGACGAGCTTTTTTCCCCTGGTTTTCAAAGTTGAGTATCAGTCTTGTGATCATTCCACGGGCACAGAGTAGGAAACAGAGCTATAAGCTAAACGCGATACTTCTCACACTCTCACATATTCAAGACTGGCCTGCAGATCCTGTTAGTAAAACCACAGATTTTGATTCAGTGGATCTGGAGTGTGGCTTGAGATTCTCCATCTCCAACAAGCTTCCAGGTGTGGTAGTGCTACTGAGCCATGGACCACACACTCGGAATGGCCAGGCTGTAAACAGCACTGTGCCTGGATCCAGGTCACCCGCATTTTCTGCTTTAGCATTTCTCTCTCTCCTGTGATCTTCAAGAAACCACCTACTATCTGAAAAACACACACCCACCACCCCCCCAACCTCATTCTGCTTTTCTCCATTGGCTGCTATGAATCAGATCATGGGTGTAACAGCTCCCCATGAACTATGAGACACCTAGGGTAAGGAAGAGCTCTCTCTTTCTCTCTCTTTCAATGGGAAGCTCACTGTACAAAGGCCCTCACACTGTACTTTTGTCAAAGTGTCTCAATCACAAAAATGGCAACATTAGCGACTAAGACATGCACGAAATGGCTGTAGCACCATTAAGGTTCCTACAGTCCTCGCTGCCAGGAGTCAGACCGTTTAATCCTCATTAGGACCGATATCATTAACGGAAGGAGTTAGGAGACATAAGTGGCAATAAAACCTGAGCCTTGTTTTCAAGGAAATTGACATTGTTAGCAGAGCTGGGCAGGGTATGGGTCGTTAGGAATGGTGGAATCATTATTAAGCAAGAGCAAGTCAATCGCACTTGCAGATGGCAGGCGAACCTCATGTTTTCCCAGAAACGGATGCACCCAGCAGCATGTTCCCATCAGGGCCCACGGCGACACTCTCACCAAAATAAACAGGCATGTGGGGGGTTGCATTCTGGTCCCTGGGATGTGATCACTAAGTTGTCAAGTAACATGAGATCCAAGAGACAGAAATTCAAGACAGACAGATCCAGGGTAATAATCTCACAATGAGAAAACTTACTTGATTTCATTTATTTAATTGACTGGAAATTAATCAAATAAATTAATAAGACTATCTCATTATCTTATTATGAAGGCTTTGTCGGCACTGATGGATGGATGGGTGGATGGATGGATGGGTGGATTGATGAATAGGTGGATGGGTGGATAGATGGATGATTAATAAATAAGTGAAAAAATAAGTGAACTATAAGTGAAAAAATGTGTGAATAAGGGTTTGACAGACCCAATCACTCTGAATTTGGTGAATAATGTAATTACATTTTTAACATGCCAGCAGGTCCCATTAAACATAAGGCTTCTAAAAAGTACGTGAAGAACTCTAAAGCTAACAAAAAGTAGGCAAATCAAATCTACTTACATGTGGAATGTGAAAATGGGAAAGGAAAGAGAAAAACAGCTAAAGACTAGATGAAAAAAGTCTGTGAGGGCAGGAACCAAGCCTATCTTATTTATGTCTATACATTCAGCACCAAGGACAATTCCTGACACACAATGGGTGCTGAGTAAATATTGCTAAATGAGGGGATGAGCAGGTGACTGAGGCAATTGTGCTAAGACATTTCAAGTGGGTGAGAATCACCTGCGGGGTACACATGACGCCTTCATTTCTAAAGATTCTGATTCTATATGTATGAGGTGAGTCCAGGATATTTACTTCTTCAATAACCATCCCTAGATGACTCAGACACAGGTGAACCTCTGAGAAACCCCAACCAATTCTTTAAAAAATTATTTCCAGGTGTCTAAAGAGGCACTAGACATGCCATATGACATCCTGATGTGAACAGTTTAATAGCACAGCAGTGAAACCAGAGCTTTGATTTCCAGTTCAAGACTTGGCGTCTGTAATGCTAAATTTGTCAGGCCGCTGGCTGAACATATAATTCTGCAAACATCTTTTTTCCAAGATACTGGCTGATGAACATTAGGAGCACCGAATGGAGAGATTCTAAAGAAGACGGATGCCTGAGGCATAGCGTAAGCCAGCAAATTCAGAGATCTGAAGACAAGGCTCAGGGATCAGTAGGTAGGACAGGTGTCCTCAATATAACCAGCTTGAAGACTTGGCCTCATCTGTACCCGCACCAGTTTCAATAAAACTTCACAGAACCCCTCTCACCTCCCTCCTCACCCCTGTCTACTTTATTTTCTGAAATATGCTGGACTCAAAACATTTTATGTCCCGATTTCTGGTTAAAATCAAGGGAAAAGTCCACTGCAGTAAAATAAACCAGAATAGAAACAAACCGGGAAAGAATCTGTTTTTGAAACTGTAGTTTCATGTCATTTACTTTTATTCAATAATTTAGCTTGGGAAGGCCATGGTATGTTTCGTCATTGTGTAGCTTGAACTTGGGAGGGGGAAAAGCTTTTGAAAATCCAGTAAGTGACCACTGTCTTAGTAGCTTGCCCTTGAGATGACCCTGCTGGCTGAGCTCATATCCTCAGGTGAGAGAGGCTCATTTCCAAATATATATTCCCTTTGTGAATTAAAAAAAAAATCTGTGTGCTTTATATATTGCCTATGCTTCAAAACAGATGAAGAAAAGGTCTTAAATGCAATTCTGCCTATGAGAGAAACATGCATTGGAAATAGGTGAAGACAACGAAACAAAGGGGAGCAAGGCTGCGGACATCAAGTGAAGCCAAGGATGAGTCTAGGTCATATCTTCTCTCCCCAGAACTCCCTGAGGCTCCCAGGGCCTCCTCAGCCTCCCCAGCACTATCAGCCTTGTGCTCTTCTCCTGAAGCTGACTTCATCATGCCCACGCCACCCCTCCCCACTGACTCCCCGAATCCAGGTTCCTGACTAGCGTTTCTGCCCTGGAGGTCTTTCTCCAGCTTTGGCATGCACAGAAATCTCCCAGAGAGCTTGTTCAAGATTGCTGGGTGCTTCTTCCCTAGTTTTTCATTCAGCAGGTCTGGAGTGGAGCCTGAGAAGTTGCCTTTCCCATGAGTTTGCAGGTAATGCAGAAGCTGCAGGTCTGGGACCACACTGTTGAGATCCACTGCTCTTGTGGTGTCCAACTAACACACGCTCTTTGGATAAAGACAAAGTACTACCCCTGAATTACAAGGCCATGCTGGCCTCTCCCTTCTTTTCTAGGTCTGTCTAACAACATTCTCTCTTGAGCCTCTAAGCTCCTACTACAAGGCGCTTCACCCAGCTTCTTTAAGGGAGCCATTCTTCCTGCTGCCACAGCCACCCATGCATGCAGTACCATCTGACCCCCATTTCCCACCTGCATCTCCAAAGTCCTCTTTGTCTAGTTAATTCACATGTCATTTCCACAGGGAATCCTGTCATTCAAAAATCAGGTTTTATTGTTCTCTACTCACACATAAGCCTGTTTCTTCCCTCCACAATATTTATCTCAATTGGTAACTATTCATTCATGAGTGTGATATGTAGATTAATGCCTTTTTCATCCTCTAGACTCAAAGCCCCATGAGATTGGGAGCCCTATTTGGTTTCATGCAGTTTCCTACACCAATTTATCCTGAGCTCCTAGTGTTACTGAGCTAGGTTCCTTTAGCCCCATGTTTTTGTTGTTGTTGTTTGGTTGCTCAGTCGTGTCTGACTCTTTGCAACCCCATGGACTGCAACATGTCAGGCTATCCTGTCCTTCACCATCTCCTGGAGCTTGCTCAAATTCATGTCCATTGAGTTGGTGATGCCATCCAACCATCTCATCCTTTGTCATCCCCTTCTCCTCCTGCTTTTAATCTTTCTCAGCATCAGGGTCTTCTTTAATGAGTTGGTTCTTTGCATCAGGTGGCCAAAGTATTGGAGCTTCAGCTTCAGCATCTGTCCTTGTAATGAATATTCAGGTTGATTTCCTTTAGGATTGATTAATTTGATCTCCTTGCTGTCCAAGGGACTCTCAAGAGTCTTCTCCAACATCACAGTTCAAAAACATGAATTTTTCTGTGTTCAGCCTTCTTTATGGTACAGCTCTCACACCCATACATAACTAATGGAAAAAACATAGCTTTGACTAGACAGACCTTTGTTGGCAAAGTATTGCCTCTACTTTTTAATATGCTGTCTCAGTTTGTCATGGCTTTTCTTCCAAGGAGCAATCACCATGTGCAACAAACCGAAACACTGAGATGCCAAAGTTTGTGGCAAAGAGAGGGCTAATTCACAAGGCAGCCAAAAGAGGAGATGGGGAACAAGTTTCAGCTCTGCCTCCCGGAAGGCAAGGGGCTCAGGATATTTCTGGGATAAAGAATAAAGAAGTGGGGGGGGGGGTCTGGGGTATGGGGAATCTGGGGAAAGATGGCTGGAAAAAGGTGTGGTAACTCTCATTCTTCACTGATGTAACTAAGCTATGGGTCCCTGCACATTCAAAAGCCGAGGTGCTTAGCACGATGTGAGGCTGGTGTTTTCAGCCTCTGACAGCATAAGGTCACACAAGAGACCTTGGCAAGCTCAGAAGGAGCTTGGTGGTCTTAACCAGTCTTTACCAACTCAGCTTTAACTAAACAGCCAACTCCCAAGTTTCTGGAAGACTTGGACAATCATCCTATTGTTTAGGCTACCTGCTGCTTGGAGGACATGCAAGTTTTACAGCAATGTTTTAAAAGGACCTTGATTAGTGAGAGCAGGTTAAAATCAAAATGGATTTAATTAATGATAGCCCACCATTTCATCAGCACACTATTTGGGACAGAGGAAAGCCATTTATTTTCAGTGGAATAAGACTGCATACATTTGCTAAAGTTGATCTCATATTTAGTTCTTTCTAGCCACAATATAAAAAAATTAATTACATAATTCACATTCCATATTACCCATAAGCTGTAAGGAAATTAACTGTTCAGAATTATTATAAATATCATCTCTGATTCTTACACTGGTGTGGGGGTTGTATGTAATCCAAGCCTGCTGGTCAGTCCAAAGTAACAAACATGCATTGCGGTCATCCCAGCTGCAAACTGCTAACCAGGGTCTTGGCTCCTGCCTCTCACTGAGTGCCCAGCGTGGGTCTGGGGATGACTTCCAGAACATACCATGGTGCTGATGGGTGGGCAGGAATTCTGCAGGTATACTACTGGTGCCTGAAGCCCTGGTTTAATCCAGAGTCCACAGAGTAATAGATGGATTCTACATACTCCAGGCTATAGCCCAAGAAGAATATTGTTTTTCTCGGCAAAACCTTTGAAAACTTGATATCACCAGTGTGCTTAAGGTTTCAATCCCTGACAAGGATAGTTTGGGTGGGTTTCTTTAAACAGTGAAACCTGATGCTTTATAAGCCTACCTAGATGAGGAGCCTGAACCCTGGACAAGCTGCCGGGCTTCTTGGGATAGCCAGGGTCACATTATTTAAATACTCATATTCTGGCCTCTGATCTGCAAGCCTAAAGCTTTCAGGCTCCAAATTTGCTACAGGAAACTTCAGTTTTGTGCAGATTTGTGCAGTGGGAACCATGTGGGCTGAACTTGGATCAACCTGGAGCAACCCTTGTTCAAACCCTGCCTGTGATGATGGCCAGCTATATACCCCAGAGTCAATTATGTAAACCTTCTCTAACCACCAGCTTCCTCCATTGAAAATGCTAATATTTTTAAAAGATTAGGGATAAATAAGATAACGTATGTAAAGTACCCAGCTTACAAGGCATAATAAATGCTACTTTTTTTGTCTTCTAATGAAGTATAAATAAATGCTAGTGCTTTTTCTTTTCTGGTCTTCTATGACTCATGATTTTAATCAGCTATTATTTTAAGAAACCCATCACCACAAAGTGATGTCACAGGAATTTTCATTTGTAAAGCAAAGCAGATTTGAGGTCGGGCTAAGCTGGGCCATCAGCCTTTATTCTCGTTCCCTCTAAGGCCTTGAGAAAGACCGAGTAGATGCTTTTTTTAAAACACTAAAATAGAAAAAAGTGACTCCCCAGGGCCCAGTGGATGACGGAGCCTAAAGGAATCAGTCTGCCTACTGCTCTCAGCCAGGTGGTGGCAAGGCAAGGGGCCCTAGAGCCACCCTCAGAGGCTTTTGTTCACATCTGAGTCCTGCAACCAAGGGTGCTCATGAACACCTTGTAACTCAGGTATTAACCTGGCATGCTCAGCTGCCAGATCCTCTCCCCAGAGGTTTCTGCAAAGAGTTTTAAGTTTGTCAGCTCATTTTTCACTTGCAGCATCTAACTCTGGAAATTGCAAATGGGCTTGGGCTGCCCCCAAACTCTGATTAGCACACAGAACATTTCTTAACAGAATCTTTCATTTTTAATACTGCCTGGAGCACCATAGTCAAGCAGCACTCACTTTGCATCAGGAGACATAGCTTGGTCCTGACTCTGCCCATAAAAGGGTATCCAAGGAGAGGGAATAGCAAAATTGCAGAGACAACCAAATGACCTGGGGTATGTTGAGAATATTTGGAAACCCAGTGTAGCTGGACTGTTCCAGTTCACGGGGTGGTGATAGAGAGTAAGGACAGACAGGGATGTTTGGAAGAGTCATTAAAGGCCCCTGTTGTTCCAGAGTTCTTCTTACTTTCATAAGCCACAAGAAATCAACATACGTAGGTTAGACACAGAGTTGTGGGTGCAATCAGATTATGAAATGCCACTATCATTCTGGCTGGCTTTGTGAAGGATGGAAAGAAGATAATGTATATATAAGAAAACAAAACACCAACTATGGAGTTGGTGAAATGATCCACACTTCTAATATATACACACACACAACCCCTGTATGAATATCTTAATCACCTCCTAACCATGCATGAACACACACACATTCACAGTTTAAGTAGAGAAAGTACAGTGAAGATAGATAGTAATCATTAAATTGAAGTGATTCTAAGGAAAAATCAACTGGATGTAGGAAGAAATGGGAAAAAGAGCAAGTTTTCAGTCTGCTGGCTTAATTAACCTGTCTAAGTGGATAAAGAGGTTATCATGAGGGAAGCTCTAAACAAATGCCTTCCCCTCCAGGTTCTGGTTTTGCCATTTGTAAGATTAGCAGACTGGAAGACAGAACCTTATTGAAACACAGGGGAAATGAGCAATCTTTGTTGGAACCACAGTCCTGTCCAAGGTGGCCTTCCGGTCAGTAAGCAGTGGCTCTATTTTTGGAAGGAAGCTGGTGATCTGAATCTGCAGCATCAAGATCCACATGCAAATAATTAACAACAGGGTTAATGGTTCAGGCCATACTGCACCTTTGAATTCTAGAATAAGAACTTGTACTTGATGAAATAATTCCGTAAACCGGAGGCAGATGAAAGTGGGCCTGGGCTAGTTCATTGAAAATTCAACCCAAGACAACATTTCTCAAAATGCTGAGTTCTCTGCAACAGGCATCCACGGGTAGGCTCTCTATTTTTAGATAATTTACATAAGTTGTTTCAGCCTTCACTGTGCTGTGCTGTGCTTAGTCTCTCAGTCATGTCTGACTCTTTGCAATCCCATGGACTGCAGCCCACCAGGCTCCTCTGTCCATTGGGATGCTCCAGGCAAGAATACGGGAGTGGGTTGCCATGCCCTCCTCCAGGCTCAGCCTTCACTATCTTAATTCTAAACAGGATAATTAGTACTGATTTCATCAGACTTTAGTGAGCTAGAATGAGAGAAAGTGGGCAGAATAACCACCACACCATTTGATATTCAGAAGGGCTCACTTGAAGTTATTCATTCCATCCTTCTGTTTAGAGGATGCAGCCTCATGTGATGGAGTATCTGATGATCTGTAAGCAAATAAACTTAGAGTCTGTCTTATGAATGTAAGTAATTTGACTTCCCTGAGTCTCAACTCTCTTGTCTGTAAAATGGAGATGGGAGTAGCTACTTTACATGCTTGATGAAATATAGCCAATGACGTGTTTCATCTAACACTGTTCAGTGTGTGGTAGCAATAAATTGTATCAGCTGTTACTGAATGAGCTTCAACAAGAAGCAGGGTGTGGTTATGACAGGTCTGCTCAGACAATTACAACCAATCCGGAAAAAGAACTGGAACATGCTCCCTTTTAAACCAAGTTTAATGGCGATGAAAATGTGAGAAAGATGAGCTTCGTAGGTGGCTCAGAGGTAAAGAATCCATCTGCCGGTGCAGGAGACACAGGAGACGTTGGTTTCAACCCCTGGGTTGGGAAGATCCCCTGGAGTAGAAAACAGCAACTCACTCCAGTATTCTTGCCTGGAGAATCCCATGGACAGAGGAGCCTGGCAGGCTACAGTCCATGGGGTCACAAAGAGTTGGACACAACTGAGCGACTAACACACACATGTGGGAAAGATGGAATCCTAAGCTCTAAGTAAGTCACTGAGAAAGAAGCAATGTCTAAATTTTGTTCTTTTTGCACAATTTATTATATAATAAGATAATTCAATTAGCAGCAAACAATTCATTTGAGCACTGATCAAATACTATGCGACAGACACAGTACTTGGTTTTGAAAGTAACAGCAAAAGAAGAAAGAAAATACAAGATCTCATCAGTTTCCCAGAGTGAGCCACAAGCAAATAAAAATAGGCTATGGAGTCAGTTTTTCAGGTAATAGTGGCCATATTTGCAGCAATTTACAGACTTATTTCTCAGCTTGTTTTCTTTTCCTTAGGCAACCAACGTTTTCCTTTGCAAGGAGTTAATTCCTCAATTAGGAATGCACCCAACTATTCTGACTGAAGGACCTCATCACTAAGGTAACGGAAGGTTGTACTCTCCAAGAGAGGCTCACACACAGACACCAAGAGACCTTTGTTGTTGGTTTTTAGTCACGAAAATCATCCTGACTCTGTTATGGCCCCATGGACAAGAGCCCACCAGGTTCCTCTGTTCATGGGATTTCCCAGGCAAGAAGACTAGAGTCGGTTGCCATTTCCTTCTCCAGAGAATCTTTCCTGACCCATGGATCTGCCTCTCCTGCATTGGTTTCAGAGCCACCAGAGAAGCCCAGCATATAAGAGAGACTCACATAGAGACATGAAGAGATTTTGAACATCCATAAAACATGGGCCCCCTTCAAGGGAAAGAGAATGTATTTTCTATTTCTAAACAAACTTAATATTTTTCATCTGGAGTTAGTCCTGTACTGTCAGCAGAAAAAAAAAAAAATCTTTGCATGTGGTTGTGTATTTATGAGTGAGTTTTATCTCTAAACAGATTTGTAACTAAAAACAGAAATATCTTTTTATGGGAGACAGCTGGTTGGGAGATTAAAGATAAACATGGAGAGAGAAAGGGGCTCAAATTAACAAACATTCCTAGACATAGAATGTCTGTGAGTATTAGGAATCTTTTAACTTGTGACCTAAAAAATATCTAATCCCTACCAGTTTCCCAGGATAGATGTCAGCCTCTTTGGCACTTAAAAGAAAAAAAAAAGTATCTTGGAAAGCCTTGTGCAGAGCTATAACTATCCAAAATCTCAAGGAATCATAGATAACCTATAAATATTTTGTGGGGCATAAAATTCCTAAATATTCAGTTCCATTTATGGGATTCAGGGAAAAAAAACAAAACAACTAACCAGTCAAATCAGGCCAATTCTGGGATTACTCCCTCCTTCCTGAAATACAGAAAAAGATGTGCTTCTGAAATTTTGGATTTGATCTCCAAATTTCAAGCATCTGCCACATGTTTGTTCTGGGAGTGTGCTGTAGTTGCAATAAAACTATTCTTGGGTTTATGTTTCAAAGGGCAGTTACAAACTTGAATTTTTAAACCTTTTTCTTGAGGCTGAGTGAAACACTCTGAATATGGTAAACTAATCCCCAAATTGGATTTATAAGATATCAATGATTAAAACATTTCTAGTTTTTTTTTTTTTTTCCTAGTCCAGCAATGGCTTTTAAAGTAAATGGCCAGAACTCGGGCTAAATTCTTTGGAGACTGTGGTCACTGCCGTGAGAATGTTGGTAAGAGATGGTTAGAGGAAAACCACTTTCATGTGATGAGCTCCATGCCTCAACTGAAGAATCATACGTGCTTTAAGTTGATTTAATTTTTGAAATCATCTGAATAAGACCAAGGCATAGAATTGGCTACTGTAACAGCAATCATCAGGGTTGGCTGATACAGAAGAAATTAAGCAAAATCTATTTCCCACATTCCTCTCAGTCTAGCTCCATGTTTCTCCAAATTCCATTTTTAAAATGGATTTACACATTTAACCTATTTGAAAAGAACATGTATGCCTTTCTCATATATGGAAAAACAATAGCAACTGTCATAAGTAGAGGTTATGTACAAATAAATACAATGAAAATAAAATAGTGCTGGGAACGGTTCTCCCTGTAGACTCTCAGCCCAATGCCTACTCTTTGGTGGTGGCAGTTGTTAAACAGGAGATTAAGCAAGTTTTAATAGATGTTAAAGATAAATTGGGCTTCCCAAGTGGCATTAGTGGTAAAGAACCTGCCTGCCAATGTAGGAGACATAAGAGACACGGGTTCGATCCCTGGGTTGGGAAGGTCCCCTCGAGGAAGGCGTGGCAACCCACTCCAGTATTCTTGCCTGGAGAATCCCATGGACAGAGGAGCCTGGAAGGCTAAAGACCATAGAGTTGCAAAAGAATCAGACACGACTTAATGACTGAACAAAAGCAGTATTTATTGTTGTGTGTTCATACTACCATGAACAGTCATCTGTGGTTTGTATTTCATGCCTCCAGAAACCCTTCTCTAGCGGACAGCTGCTGCTCTATTTAGAAGCCTTGTCACTTGGTAGTACACAACTCTTTAAGAGCTTACAAGTCATTAGCACCTGAGGGTGAATAAAGTTTAGATTCCCTCTTGATCTCCTTCCTGGTCATCAATCCTGCCTGCCTCATATTCCCCATTCTAGGGTTCAGACAGGGACTGAACCCTTCCTTTACTCATGCAGTTCTTCATGTAAATTTTACATGCACTGCTTCTAGGACCTAGAAAAGTTTCTTCAAGGTAGTCGTTCCTCTCACAAACACATCTTTCTCCACTTAGACAACTTTCACTCAACTACTAAGACTCAAAAGCCATTAGAGGACAAATGGATAATAAGTAATAAGTGCGCTACACTTTGAGGAATTAATCAGAAATATTTTCTTAAAGGTATAAGGATATGAGTACATGAGTGATTATTTTAGCACTGTTTGGAAAGACAAAAATAAAAGCTATAGTAATATCCATTATTATAAGACTGAATCAATAACCATGCTCCCTCCATAAAATATAATATTTTGAAGTGATTTTATTTTTAAAAATTTTGAGGCCTGAGAATTGATTTTCTTAATATTTATTTAGTTGGCTGCACTGGGTCTTAGTTGCTGCACACGGGATCTTCGATCTTCACTGTGGCATAAGGAATCTTTAGCTGTGGCATGTGGGATCTAGTTCCTGGACCAGGGATCAAACCCCAACCCCCTGACTGGGAGCACAAAGTCTTAGACACTGGACAACAAGGAAAGTCCCTGAAGTGGTGTTAAAAATGGGGTCATCTACATACTTACATGGGAAGAGAGCCCTTTTTTCTATATAATTTATTGAATGCCTCCTTGGTCCTTGTCTGGATTGATTAATTCATTTATTGACTCTTCACAGAATCATTTAGGGGTTGCAGTATTAGCCCATATTACAGCTGAGGAACTTGATATAGGAAGACGAGGTTGTTTGCCCAACATTACTCTGGTAGTGTAGAATCAAGATAACCCCAGGAATTTTAATGCCTTAGATAGTTCTTAAGTTTTAGACTGTATTGTAGGTCTTGAAGAATATGTGTTAAATTGTCAATTTCATTTAACCTTTGAAGGAAGTAGCAGATCCACAAGGGATGTCTCTGCATCCCTACCTGAGCTCATGGTGTTTGTTCTCATTGCCTAAAAGGCTGACACCTTTAAACCCTAGTTAGAAAATAGACACATGAGAGGAGACATTTCCATTTACGCTCTGGGTCCAATACCAGGCTCACAATATTACTCTCTGAGCTCCACTGTCTGGGTTAAAGACCTTCCAAAATGACTCGCCCTTACAGGACTGGTTTATTAGAACCATATCCCTATGAATCTCACTTGGGGTCACTAGTTGCCAGTCATAATTCCCCACCACTTCCCAGCTCCAAGACCTTTCAGTCTGCAAGTGCTCAGTTGTGTCCAGTTCTTTGTGACCCTGTGGACTGTAGACTGCCAGGCTCCTCGGTCCACAGGATTTTGTCCAGGCAAGAATTCTGAAGTGGGTTGCCATGCCCTCCTCCAAGGGATGTTCCCTGGGATCCAACCTGAATCTCTTATGTCTCCTGCATCGGCAAATGGGTTCTTTACCACTAGCGCCACCTGGGAAACCCTTAGTCTGGCAGTTCTTGTACCTTACTTGCCTAGTTCTCTTAAACTTCACCTCTTCTAAGATTTAAGATTCTTCTTAACGATTCCTGAATGTCAGAGATCAACTTATTCCCCCTTTTATGGTGGGGGGATCTTAATTTCCAGAGTAATGCCAAGCTGCAAATTGTCCCCACATTAGGATGGGTAGGGCTGAAGGTGTGCATAGGCTACGCTTGTCATCCTTGGATGCCATCCATCTTTTCAAGGTGAAGTACAAAGACACATTCTAGGGAGCTGTCGATGGAATCACTGAGGCAGAAGCTGGCTTGTTTCTAAGTACATTATAATCACTATTGGCAAATCTATTCTGATAATCTCTCTTTGAAAATGAAAGTTCTGGGCAGTATGACAAGTATTGTGAAGTACCACCTTGCTACTGACAACCACATAATTATTATTATCATTGTTATTATCCCACAGAGATTTATTTGCAAACTTTAAATGGCAAGTGTTTTTATCTGGTTTCCTGCCAGACACCAGGTGTCCCTCCCTGTCTTGGTTAATAATGCCTATAAACATCCACTGGAAATAAGCCTGCTCTTCTGTGAACATTTACGTGATACCAAGTGGAGGAGACAACTGAACGCTGGGGACTGAACTATGACAGCAAGATCATCATCTGGGTCTGGGATGGGACAGACACTATCAAGTTGTTCATATTCAGAATCTCTTATCTCGTCAAGATAACATCACGGTTACTTTATGACACCCTATTTCAGAGGCTGGGATATTGAGGATTTAAGAGGTCATGTGATTTGACCACAGTCATCAGTAAGTTGTAGTAGAACCGTGATTCAGATACACACCTTCCTGACCTAAAACCCCATCACATTGTCCAATTCCGGCTTCCATGGCCAAACCACAGACTTGCTTTAGTGATGCCCCATCTTTGAAAGGAGTTCCTTCCACAAATCTCAATGCCTAGGGAAGTCCTCTCTGACCTCTGGGTTGTGGCCACTGTGCGGGTGTGGGGACACATGGGCAGAGGCTGACTTTTCTCCTTCCTACCCAGAACTACACATTTTGGAAGCTCCCAACTCTTGGCACTGTGCTGCATCAGTACACAGCTGTGGGATGTCTTCCAGGGAAGATGTTTATTTTTGCTGACCCTTTTTCTCCCATGCTTTCGTTTTATTTATTTATTTTTCCCCCGTGGGTTTCAGTGTGAACATTCACCATCCACATGAGATCTTCCAGCTGCTTCGGAAGCTCTTTGGAGACTAAGGTCTGAAAGCCACAGTCTATGACCCTGCCCTGTGAGAGGTGCTCTGAGGGAAGAATGCTGGGACAGGGGTGAGGCTGGGAGGGAGCAGAGGACCGGGGAGACCCAAGCCAAGGATGCCTATGGTCCCTCAGTGGCTGAGGTGGGGTGGGCTTTTGGGATGACTGGCAGAAGTGGAAAATCCCTCCAGCACTGCCCTTTTTTCTTTGCCCACTGGTCCTTTTTGAGGATTTCAGGACTTGCTTCTAAGTAATTTTTATTTGGTCTAAAGCAAAAGGCCCTAAGCTTGCTGTCAGGATCTGTAACTTTTTCCAGATCAGAAGGTGATCTACCGGATCCATTCCAAGTATGTGATGTTGCATTTTGTTCTTGTTCAGTCACTTAGTTGTGACCGACTCTTTGCAACCTAATGGACCCCACGAACTGCCAGGCTTCCCTGTTTTTCACTATCTCCTGGAGATTGCTCAGACTCATGTCTGTTGATCCCGTGATGCTATCCAACCATCTCATCCTCTGTCTCCCCCTTCTCCTCATGCCCTCAATCTTTCCCAGCATCAGGGTCTTTTCCAATGAGTCAGTGCTTTGCATCAGTTGGCCAAAGTAATAGAGCTTTAGCTTTAGCATCAGTTCTTCCAATGAATATTGAGGACTAATCTCTTTTAGGATTGACTGGTTTGATCTCCTTGCTGTCCAAGGGACTCTCAAGAGTCTTCTCTAACATCACAGTTTGAAAGCATCAATTCTTTGGTGCTCAGTCTTTTTTATGGTTCACCTCTCACATCCATATATAACTATTGGAAAAACCATAGCTTTGACTAGATGAACCTTTGTTGGCAAAGTTGTATCTCTGCTTTTTAATATACTGTCTACATTTGTCACAGCTTTCCTCCCAAAGAACAAGCATCTTTTAATTTCATGGGGGTTCTGACTCACATATAAATAGAGCAGAGGGTATAAAAGAAAAAACAAACAACAAAACAATAAAAGTACGTATTTTCAACAAAAAGTTGTCCTTGAGTATCTGCAGGGGATTGTTTCCTGAACCACCCCCCACCCCCTGCACCTTGAATCTGCTGCTGCTGCTAAGTTGCTTCAGTTGTGTCCAACTCTGTGCGACCTCATGGACAGCAGCCCACCATGCTCCTCTGTCCATGGGATTCTCCAGGCAAGAACACTGGAGTGGGTTGCCATGTCCTTCTCCAATGCATGCATGCATGCTAAGTCACTTCAGTCATGTCCGACTCTGTTCAACCCCATGGACAGCAGCCCACAAGGCTCCTCTGTTCACAGGATTCTCTAAGCAAGAATACTGGAGTGGGTTACCATTTCCTGCTCCTATCTGCAGATGCTTAAGTCCCTTATATAAAATATCAAATAATCTAGACACATCCTCGTGTATCCTTTAAATCATCTCTAGGTTACTCTGATACCTAATACAATGGAAGCACCATGTAAATAGCCATAAATACAATGTAAATGCTATGTTAATAGCTGCTTGTGTATGGAAAATTCAAGTTCTACTTTTTGGAGATTTCTGGACGTTTTGATCTTCAGTTGGTTGAATATGCTAATGCAGAACCTGTGGCTACAGAGGGCCCATTGTATGTTGCGTCAGTATCTCCCTATTTCAGCCATGACAGGCACAACTCTTCAGCACGTTACTCTAATGAACGAAGGTATTCTTATCCAGCTATCAATAATTTAGGCAACAAGCCAAGCAGCTTGTGTAGGGCAGGACTGGGTTAGTTTAGATGGAAACTGTGACATAGGACAAACATGTACAAGACTGAGGAGAGGTCATGTCAGACACTTGATCACTCAGCACTGGGTGCAGATCAACTTGGGCAGGAAAGACAGCTGGATAGATGGTGCCAACCTGCATCAGAGAGGAAGGGCTTCAGACAGAATCCCAGAAGAGAAGGGATACAGAGCTGGTCCTGAGGCCACACCCAAAGCTTTCATTCCTCCATTAGGAGGCCTCCCTGTGGCTTTCTCTCTTCCCCTGTACCATTCTCTCTCTCAGAGATGCTATGGGTCCCCAGAGTAATCCTCATCTCCTCTTCTTGCTGGGCTGGAGGTGAAAACTGGATGCAGTCTTCCAGATGGATTTATGTCACCCTTTGATCTAGAGAACTAGATTTAAGGTTAGGGGTGTGGCTTCCTCCTTCTCACTGCTCATCACTGAAGAACTCTCTGGGGTTCTCTTTCCTCCAGTTTATGTTGGTTTGGGGATCTGTGGTTTGTAGTCAAGCCTTATTTTCTGAGCCCTGATCTTCAACTCTCTTTTTCCTCAATGACTCCACTTCAACATGATGCATCACCCCTTTTTAATTCCTTACCCTGAAATTGCTGAAAATTCCCTATTCAAAACACAATATTTAAAAGTATTCCCTTGAAGAGTCAGCACAGCAAAGAGGTCAGTCCTCTCCAAATTTATCCCTAAGTTCTGCTTATGAAATTCCTATCAAAATCCCAGCACGATTTCTTTGTAGACATAGAGAAACTTATTCTAATGTTTATATGAAAAAAGCAAAGGATGAGAACAAGTAAAGTATTTTGAAAAAGAAGAACAAAGGAGTCACTCTATCTGATGTTAAGGGTTACTATATAGATTCAGTAACTGAGACAGTGTGGTATTGGCAGAGGGAAAGACACAGAGCAATGGACAGAATAGAGAACCTAGATATAGACCCATGTAAATACACCCAACTGATTTTTGACAAAGACACAAAAGGACAGCCTTTTCAAAAAAATGGTACTGGGGCAACTGGACATCCATAGGCAAAATAAAAGGAAACTTGACCTAAAACTGAACTCAAAACTTACACAAAACTTAACTCAAAATAACTTGCAAACTTAAATATTTAAAACTATAAAATTTGTAGAAAAAAGTAAAGACAGGATAAAATCATCAGGATCAAGGGCTAGACAAAACAACTTTAGACTTGACATTAAAAGCATGAACCACAAAAGGAAAATACAATAAATTGGACCTCATCAAGATTTTCTAAATTTGCCCAATGAAAACTCTGATAGAAGGAAGAAAAGAGGAGCTCCAGGCCAGGAGAAAATATTTGCAAGCCACATATCTGGCAAAGGATTAATTTCTATTCGTAGAATATAAAAAGAACGCTTGATACTCGAGAGAAAAAACAACAAAGTATTCAGTTAGAAAATGTACAAAAGACATGGAAAGCTATTTCACCAAAGAGGATATATTCATGGCAAATAAATACATAAAAAGATGCTCAGCATCATTAGCTATTATGGAAATGCAAATTAAAACCACAATATCATTACATGTCTATCAAAACAACAAACAAAAAGTAGAGAAGACACCAAATACTGGCAACAATGAAGAGCAACTGAACCACTCACACATTTCTAATGGGAATGCAAAATAGTACCACCACTCTGGAAAAGAGTTTGGCAGCTTCCTATAAAACTGAGTATGCAACTATCATGTAACCCAGGAACTGCACTCTGGTATATATCCTAAGGCAAAGAAAACTGATGTTCACACACAGACCTGTATATAAGTGTTCACAGAAGCTTTATTTATTTATTTATTGACTATAGGCAAAACTTCTAAACAACTCAAATATTCTTCAACAGGTGAACTGGTAAGCTACCTGTGGTACATCTATACCACTAAATACTATGCAGCAATGAAAAAGACATGAAATACTGATACACACCCAACTGAATGGATCTCAAGGTAACTGTGCTGAGTGAAAATAAGACAGTCTCAAAACATCAAATACTGTACAATTCCATTTATATATTATTCTTGAAATAATCGAATTGGAGAGATAGAGAGCAGACAGTAGTTGCTAGACCTTACTGTGGTGGAGAATTGGTGGGTGTGGTCACAAAGATGAAAAGAAGCCTTGTGATGATTGAACAATTCTTCATCTTGACTTAATTGTGGTGGTGGTAATAAAATTAACATGGGACAAAATTGTATATAACTATAAACACATACCAGCATCCCCAGTGGTTCAGTGGTAAAGCAACCACCTGCCATGCAGGAGACAGGGGTTTGATCTTGGGAACCCCCTAGAGAAGGAAATGGCAACCTACTCCAGTATTCTTGCCTGGATAATCCCTTGGGCAGAGGAGCCTGGTGCTCTATAGTCTATGGGGTCCCAAAGAGTTGGACACAACTTGAAGACTAAATAACAACAACAACATATATTAATACAAATGAGTGCATATAATTAGCACAACCTGAATAAGCCCTGTGACTTGTACCAATGACAATTTCCTAGTATCACTGTTTTATATAGTTACAGAAGGTGTCATCACTGGGGGAAACTGTGCAAAGGATACGTGGGAACTTCCCAAACAATCTTTAAAACTTCCTGTTAGTCAATGACTACTTCAAAGTAAAAAGTGAAAACAAAAAAATTTACTTTAGCACAGTATGTCTACAAATTATCCCCCTTTTATTCCTCCAATTAAAAAAGCCTATATTTGCCTCTCATACTTCTCTTTCATTAACTCTATCACTCACGGTCTCATTGAACCTCCTACCAATTCATTCTAATTGCTTTCCTTGATGTCCCTGCCAATGCTTTGGTCTCTTCTCAGTCTCTTAGAGAGGTTTGATCATGCGGTGACTATTCACTAAACTCTGTCCTGAAGAACACTAATTTGATTAAAGATATTTGAGTAGGAAAATGCTAACTGAGTCTGTTATTCAAATACATTTCTGAAATGCTGAGCAAAATGACTTGCTTTACTGCTCAATTTCTAAGAGTCTTTAATGAAGTGATTTACTTTATGAACCTCTAAGAATCTGTCAGAGCTTGAAACAATCTCTTAAGTATCCTTCCACATAACCTTTCTTTCAGGGAGTGAATTCATGGGACTGGTGTTCCATGTGAGGCAGCTCTTGGAAATGCAATATGTAGCCCCACACCTCTATACTCCCACACACATTTACACATCATTCTTTTTATATATTCTTTCTCTGACCTGTGTGTTTCTTCGTGATTCATGTTGTCAGTTCTATTAATGTATCCCTGAAGACGCATTATATTCCTTTCTTGCACCTTCCCATCCAGTTTCCCAAACTATATTTATTGTCTCACAACATTCAGTATTTGGGACACATATCTTTTTATTCTGCCTCCCTACACTTGGTGTCAATTCTCATGGTTCCATTTATCTCTTTGGAGCATCTTCTTAATCTGTCTCATTAGTCAAATTGTTGCCTCTCTAATCCCTACACACATGCCCAATCTCTATCTGGGTACTGTGAGAGCAACTCTAAACCAATCTATCTGGAGCTGAATTGCAATTTCTCAATCCTGACTGTTATGAACTGAATGTCTGTGTCCGCCTACAATTCATCATTTGAAGCCCTAACCCTCGATGCGGTGGTATTTAGAGGTGGGGCCTCCGGGAAGTGATTAGGTTTAGATGAGGTCATGAGGGTAGAGGAGTCCCATGATGTGATTAGTGTCATTTATAAAGAGGAAAAGAGACTGGAGCTCTCACTCTCTCTGCGGTGGGAGGAAGGACACATCAAGGAAGCAGCACCTTCAAGCCAAGAAGAGGGAACTCACCAAGAACCACATCTGTAAGCACCTCAATCTAGAACTGCCTTGCCTCCAAAATCAAGAGAAATCAAAATTTGCTGCTGAAGACTGTTGTGGTATTTTATTAGGGCAGCCTGAGCTAACACACTGGTCTTCTTAGTCTCCTCATTTCAGGAAAAGCCACCTCCACAAACCCAATCAACTAAGGGAGAAAACTGGAAGTGGTCCTACCACTTCCCCTTCCAAACCATAGATTCAGAATTAGCACTTGCAGAGTACCAGAACCCACATATGAATTAGGTCATATGTACCCTTGCCTTAAGGAAAATGTGATTTAGATGTTAAGTTTATACCAAAAGTAATACACTTATGTCATAAACCCCCTATCTGCCAGACATCAAAATCCAGAATCTTCTCACTTAACCACTCCACCTCCGTTAAATTCAGTATTTCAACAGCCTTTAATATTCATTCTCCCTTTTCCATATTCTCTGCAGTTTGCCATGGCTTCTTTTCTAAACATTCTGACAGTCTCCTTAGCTGACTTTTCACCTCCAATCTTCCCTTTCTCTATTTAATATTTCATAGCACCATTATATTTTCAGAATCTTCAGTAATAATTGTTGGCTTACACTGGATGCTGAATGAAGTTTACAATTTTTAATCCCCAAAGTAATAATGACTTACAATATGTCTCATCTTCTATCTCCATCTGTATATAAAAAATTACACTATTTTAAACAAATCTAACCCTCCTCTTTTAAACTACTTATTTCTATTTCTGTCTTTGATTTAATGCATTTATTTACTGGTATCAGAACTTCTGGATTGGAAGCCCTGGATCCAGTCTCTATACTGTTAGTATCTGTCAGTAACTTATATAAAACAACCTAACGAACTTTGAGGAGAAAAGCATATGGGAAATGTGATAAAAAGAAAAGATAGATGTTAATTCAAGCCACTTCCCACCTTCATATCTAGACGACTTGAAAAATGGTAAGTGGAAGGATGGATACACAGATACAAGGCTACATGGATGAGCAGGTAGCAGATCACAGTGTGTGTTAGAGTATGACTTAAATATGTGGAAAAAATAGCTAACTTCCTACGTCACTCAGCTTACGACAACAATAGGGAGAACTGGCTTTGCTAATCCTCTATTGGTAAAAGCAGGGAGACCTCAGTGCCACTCAATTCTCAGACTCCCCCATATTCCTGTAATCCCAGTAGTCACTCTCCTACCTACTTACTCCCCAAGAAATGAAAAGATACATTGAAAGACCATGAAACCAACGGCAGGATACATTGTCCTGCCTGATCAGTGGATTTCCTATGGTCATGAGTTTGCTCATCAGTAAACTGAAGACACTGGGTAAAGTAATGTGGTAGGATCAGCCTAGCCTTGGTCATTCCTTGCAAATCAGCCATAAGTGAAGCTCTTTCCTAGTATGGCTTCCAGTATGGTGGCCTCAGAGAACCAAGAATCACTTCCTGCATGGGCAGGATGGGACTATGGGGTCTCAGTAGACCACCTGCCTCCGTCTGAGCTTCCCCTGGATAACTTGCCTGTCTGACTTCATTTCACTCTAGGCTTAGTTGCCTGAGATGAAGATTAATGCTGTAAGAATTTATTATGGAATATTCTTGGGATTAACAACTATGGAAAGATAGAGAAGGGAGTAGAATTGGGAGCAGATAGAGAAGTCAGGTGCAGTGTGGTCTCAAAAAGTTTTCAGTTGGCTTCATAAGGAACTCTGAAACCTGGATGCCTTAGAGTTATCCCCAGGTGTGATAGAGAGATGGGCTGTAACATCTCTGTGTCAACTAGACTTTGGAAACAGGATGCCTCAGTTGAGCAAAGCAGTTCTCTTTAGGCAAGGAATGTCTAGAAGGGGATTGACTGCCTGAGCACTATCTTCCAGCTGAACAATAGGCTCATTATTCCTATGATGGGTCTGGGGTCCATTTTAATGATGTGTTCTGTTCCTAGGTAAAATATGGTCTCTGAAAACCAGTATTTCCTGGACAAGAAGTAGGAAGACTATGTGTTGGCAGAGTTGTCTTCAGTTCAGTTCAGTTCAGTCGCTCAGTCGTGTCTGACTCTTTGCGACCCCATGAATCACAGCATGCCAGACCTCCCTGTTCATCACCAACTCCCGGAGTTCACTCAGACTCACGTCCATTGAGTCAGTGATGCCATCCAGCCATCTCATCTTCTGTCGTCCCCTTCTCTTCCTTCCCCCAATCCCTCCCAGCATCAGAGTCCTTTCTAATGAGTCAACTCCTCCCATGAGTACTGGAGTTTCAGCTTTAGCATCATTCCTTCCAAAGAAATCCCAGGGCTGATCTCCTTCAGAATGCACTGGTTGGATCTCCTTGCAGTCCAAGGGACTCTCAAGAGTCTTCTCCAACACCACAGTTCAAAGGCATCAATTCTTTGGCGCTCAGCCTTCTTCACAGTCCAACTCTCACATCCATACATGACCACAGGAAAAACCATAGCCTTGACTAGACAAACCTTTGTTGGCAAAGTAATGTCTATGCTTTTGAATATGCTATCTAGGTTGGTCATAACTTTCCTTCCAAGGAGTAAGCGTCTTTTAATTTCATGGCTGCAGTCACCATCTGCAGTGATTTTGGAGCCCCAAAAAATAAAGTCTGACACCGTTTCCACTGTTTCTCCATCTATTTCCCATGAAGTGATGGGACCGGATGCCATGATCTTCGTTTTCTGAATGTTGAGCCTTGATGTACTCCTTTTCCTATTTGGAACCAGTCTGTTGTCTTACAGAGCTGGAATTCTTGTGTCTTTCTCACTGTATGGAGGATAATCTGGAATGAGTTATAACTACCTACAAATTCCTCAACAGGCACACTGCCACTGATACTGGTAGAGTAATTTACTGCCTGGCTTGATCTCTTTCACCCAAACATTTATATCTGACTAATTTTACTCTCCCTTTCTCAATTCACCTTCTTGCCAGATGTCATTTTCAGTCCTTTCTGATAAGTCTCCGCTGTTCTTTTGGATGGGTTGCTTGGAATAGGTTTCTTCATATAAGGCTGACTAGATGGGTAAGTAATCTGATGGAAGTTTGAGGAAAATGGACGGATTAATGGATGAGTGGATGGGTATATTTGATGGAAATAGGTTCCCATTGGCCAGTTTATCTTAAATTCCTTCCTCTTTTCCTTGTTGCAGTATCAGAAGAGAAATGAATGAACTGGAACTCTGGGGACTTCCCTGGTGATCCAGTAGTTAAGAATCCACCTGTCAATGCAGGGAACATGGGTTTGATCCCTGGTCTGTGAAGATCCCCCCACATGCTGCAAGGCAACTAGCCTGTGCGCTACAGCTGCTGAGCCTCTGCTCTAGAGCCCATGAGCTGAAACTGCTGAAGCTCTCACCTTAAGCCCGTGCTCTGCAACAAGAGAAGCCACTATGATGAGAAGCCCACACACTGAAACTAGAGAAAGCTTGTGTGCAGCAAGGAAGACCCAGGACAGCCAAAAGTAAATAAAAATTAAAAACAAATAACCCAAACCTAGAACTTTGGTTGGAAAGAAAGGAAGAACGTAAAATAAAGTACAGCAGTGTCTGGAGGACATCAGTCTTACAGATCTCAAAGGCACCAGGCTCATGTCTGTCTCTGTTTCTTTGCCTATGTGCAATTCTCTCCATCTGTGATTTCCTGGCCTCAATTCTGGTTTCGTTCATCCTTCATGACCCCAAAGCATTCCTCCAGACAACTGTGTCTTCATCAACCTACCTCATTTTATGAATCAAATTAGATTGAATAACAGAACCCAAGGTAAGAAACATTCATTGATCACCTATTCTGTGTGGCGACTGTCTTATGACTTCAAGATTAAAGCAAAATGGAAAAAACTCAGTTCTTCTTTCAAAAAGCTTGTTTTCCTTTTATACATATTTTGTAGCAGCACAACAGTAGTCATTACCACAAGTAAGATGTGTTAAGAATAGAAGATGCATGATAAATGCTCCCTGATTTCTTTTTAAAGGAATGAATGAATGAATAGGTTTGCATTTTGGCAAATCATTCAGGTTGGATGGATAGTTATGATGCAGGAAGGCAAGGTATAGGGTGCTGCCTGAAAATGAGATCCTGAATGAGGACAGTGGCACAGAGGTCAGAAAATTAACTGGGTAGTCAAGAAAATGTTGCCTTGCTTAGGGACATACACACAGCCTTTCTTAGGGATCTATCAACAAAGCAAGTTGGGTCAATGAATAAATGATAATGAGGTTGGTACCCTGTCACATCCAAAGTCATAAATTCACTAAAGAGAGCTTATTTTCTTTTTCTTACTATTTTAAGTTTTTTCTTGAAAAGTCACATTTCTCCTTCTTCACCAGCTTGCAGCAAATTCATTTATAGTTCAATTTAACTAATGAAGCATTTTACATAGTGATCTTTTCACATTTAGAATAATCACTCAGTTGTTTTCCCCAAACATATTTATATTAAGGCATTTTGGAAGCTAATTTGTAGTCTGCCAGCCATCAAACATATATTAAAGCTGAATCTTAGCAGTTTACCAATGAAATAAAATAGACTAAAACCTGAGTTGTCACGTTGTCGCTTTGGGCTCGGGAGTGACCAAGTGAGGAAGTGCGGGCTTTCTCCTGAGCTCAGTGCATAGTACAAAGCACCCCATTTTTTTCTGATTTGTTTAATACATGTATTTTTGAATTTCTGACTCAAAAAAATTAGGCCTCTTATCCACCACCCTACCACATATGCATATACTGACTAGGCTCAAGCTATAAAAAGCAACTAATTTCCACCTGCCCTCCAAATATATTTTTTTTAATTTCTTGTGTTTTTGTTATGGGTTTCTTCACTGATAAATGTTGTCTGAAACTCTTCTCTCTCAGATTTCCATTGTGAGAATTAGCCACTGTCTTCTCTGTCTTGCATACATCATATTAATATGTGTCATTGTTGATGTTTGGCACAAGAAAGGCATGTTTGATAAACATCTATTGAATTAGATAAATGCCAGGACCACAAGAGAAAATAAAAGACCAAAAAGGAAACACATTTGTAAAATCTCAGTGAATACATACTTCAGATTTTTGCATTTCATTGTCTATAAACTATTACATTTAAAGAAAAAAATGGTAAATAAATATTAACTCTAGTTAGTAATGTGCCTACTGAAACAATCAGGAGGAGTGTACAGGTGTCTACCATCTACTTGGTGTAAAAAAACAGATGGATCAGTGATGGATAGAGGGACAGACAGACGGATAGATGTGTGATTTACAAAGAAAGTAAAATCTACATGGCAGAATTTAGATGGTAGGTATGTGGTGGGGCTTCCCTGGTGGCTCAGCTGTTAAAGAATCCACCTGCAACGTGGGAGACCTGAGTTCTATCCCTGGGCTGGGAAGATCCCCTGGAGAAGAGAAAAGCTACCCACTTCAGTATTCTGGCCTGAAGAATTCCATGGACAGTATAGTTTATGCGGTTGCAAAGAGTCGGACATGACTGAGCGGCTTTCACACATGTGGATGCTGACTGTAAAATTCTTTTGACTTTGCTCTATATTTGAAAATTTTTATAATAAAATTCTGAGGCTAGAAGATGAAAGAAAAGACTAACCAAGGAATATATAAATGCAACTAAAGTAATCAGCATGATCTCTCTTGACTCTGATAATCAGCATTATCTTAATTTTTTTTTCATTAACTTATATTTTAAGCACCTACTATGGTTCACATAACAATGCTTTAAGATAGGTAGGAAGGAACCTTTGCAAAATATTTCCATGGAAGGAAGAAACTGCCAAAGGTCACCCAGGGGGCCCCTCCTTTTCTGTATACTTACCCCCGAATTTATCCATCAGTCTGAGATGAAAATACAACTCCTAGGTTTCAAGATTAATGACGGTATATGTGTGGTTTTGAGGTATGGGCAGGGGCATTTTATGGAAACAGCCAACACAAGATTTGTAGAGGGGTCACAGGAGCTCTGGCCTGAAGCTATTACATCATTCACATACAATATTTTATTTACTTGGATTTCAAGGAAATAAATTAAGGACACATTTGAGGGGTGAGAATGACGCTTTGGAAATCACATATATCTTTCTTTAGAGTTTAGAGTAGACTAATAAATAAAGGCTGGGGTTGGCTGATTAGATCTAAGGAGGTTGGAGAAAACATTGCAGTAATGGGCACCCAGGTTAGCTGGTTCCTTGGGATGAGCACCTAATTCGTAAGTTAGTTCACCTACTTTATGACTGTCAGCGTTCTTCAAACTCTCCATACTTTAATTGCCTCATCTGTGAAATACAGCAAGAGTCTCTTCCTGGACATCCTGCTCAACATAGCAGACTGAACACATTGGTTTGTCTCTGATCCCTAAAGAGTTCACTAAAATGAGAGTAAAAGTCTAAAAGCACAGGAGAACAAAGGAGGAAATACAAGAAGAAAATGAATGAAACACAGAAAGCAGATGAATAAGTGAAAACTGACTTCGTTGAAGGGAAACAGCTGAGGCCGCCAACCAAGGCAGGCCACTCTGTGTCTGTTTTGAGAAATGATCTGAAATCAGACACTCCAGCTATCTCTGAAGGAAGAATGAGCTGGAAGACTGAACTCAAAGAGGGCTTCTTAAATGACTATATAAGGCTGCTTAGATGCTGAGGTCAGCTCCTCCATGCTATGGGATCAGGGTCACCACCATTTCCCAACTTCAGTAGAAGATTGTGAATGTAACACTTAGAGAAAGAGAACCAGAAACTCTAGCCCCAGATCATGAGGTATGGATGAAGGTTTAAACGAGACAACAAATCAAATAAAGAGAGATTAAGACTGAAAGATGTCTACAGACTGAAAGATGAGACTCCACCTGAAGCTTCCTTTCCTTTTTTTGGCTCCTGGAATTCTGGTGAGCAGACTTAGGAATTCTAGGAAATGTGAGGATTCATTACTGGGAAACCTGACCAACTCAACAAAAATTGAAAAAAAAAAATTAGACTAGGGGATGGATGGATAGAGGGAGATATTATATAAAGCTTTTTTGAAATAAAAAGAGAGAGGAAAAAGAAGATGAATTGTTTGACAAGAGGAAGTGGATATAAAAGAACTGAATCTCATCTTCATGCTAGGAAGTAATAGATGGTATCTAAAAATGAAAAAAAAAATATGACCTTGGGCATATTACTTAGAAACATGAATGTAAATACTTGATGATGACAACCAAAGGATTTGAGAGCAGTTGTTTTGGGGTAGAAGACATAAGGCCGAGCAAAGTTTGGGGGGGGAAGACGGCTGATTTTTGTTACCTGTTACAGAAGAATGTTATTACAAAAAAAAAAAAAAAAACTATGCTCATATTTCACCTCTACAAAAAACTAATTTACCTTTACAAAAGCTAGCTAACTTAGCCCTGGGGTAACGCAGGCTGCTGCACATGGTAGGTGGGTCCCAGAGGTTGAGATGTAAGCTCTGAGCTAAGTGGTCTAGTTTTCCTCTGGCTCCATGGCCTTACAAGCTGTGTGGCCTTGAGAAACTTATTTATGCTCTCATTGCCTTAATTCTTCTATCTGTAAATTGAAGACAATTTCATAATAAACATGAAGGACCTATTTCACAGCTTGCTATGGGGGTTAGAGGAATAGTAAATTTTTGGTGAGTTAGTTTTCAGCTAAGTAGGAAATGCTAAAAATGTATATTATCATTGTTATACACAGCTGATTATCATCATTATACAGTGACTGAATAATGATGTTCATATGCTATATATATATATATATGTAAAATATATAGCAAATAATAAAAAGATAGATCTCTATTGAGATGGATGTTTGGCATATTTTTAAAAATAGGAAAATCCTAGTAATATAAGCAACATATGAAGAGCAATTTCCTCTTAGTTGTGAACTTTTCTGCATTTTCAAATTTTTATACAGTAAACATATCTCATTTTTATAATCAGAAACCAAACCTTGATTTTAAAATGCAAATGAGCTTTGGAAGATAAATCTGGCTGTCTCAGGGAGAAATGATGTGAAGATTAAATGAGAAATGGTAACATCTGGTGCAGTCAGACAAGGTATTAGCTTTGTCCAAAGGTAATATTCCAAAAGGAGGTGATTTTACTAGTTTTGTCCCATCTGGGCTCCAGTTGTGACCTGGGGTCCTGGCAACACACATACCCATCTCCACCAGTATCTACAGAAGTTCTTTTAATCACATGCATGTGCAACAGTGATAAAATGTTAAATCAAAAATAACAAACTATTAGTCTTAAGAACTGCTATACATCAGTGTTTAACTGGCCTCTAAACACTTCAGTTCAGACGGTAAAGCGTCTGCCTCCAATGTGGGAGACCTGGGTTCAATCCCTGGGTCGAGAAGATCCCCTGGAGAAGGAAATGGCAACCCACTCCAGTATTCTTGCCTGGAGAATCCTATGGACGGAGGAGCCTGGGGGGCTACAGTCCATGAGGTCACAAAGAGTTGGACACAACTGAGTGACTTCACTCACTCACTCACTCAAACAATTTAAAATATTTATTGATTGAACGGATAAAATCTATTGGGATAAGAACTACATTCAGCTTACTGTGTCATTATCTCAACTGTAATATTGTAAAACAACCTACAAGGGTTGCTGACTGTATTCCTGATAAAAACTTTTAATTCCCTGTCCATCAGGAAACTATCCAACCCTGCTATCAATCACTGCTGTGGGGGCCAGCGTATTGATGAAGTTTCTTCTGGACTTTTCCCCAGTGCTGCCCACATTCTGTTGATTTGCTTCTATCTAGTCCTCTCTGTTCCTTTGCACATTTACTGCATTCCACTCTCTTTTATCCAAGTTCTTGCATAAAATCCCCAGCTTTTGTTGACATTCTCACTGATGTTCACTTTATGTAACAACACGGCAAAGGAAACTTGCTTCCCTCCAAAATGTGTGCCACATGCTTTCATTCATTCATTTGCTCATTCACTCATTCCTTCTGTCAACAAATGAGTATTGAGACGGTACTATGTTCCTGATGTGTGTTGAGCAAGACATAGTTCCAGAGCTTGAAACCTGGAAGTCTAGTGGAGGCAACACACATTTCACTTTATATCCACAAGGGAGGGCATGCATGCCTTCAGTAGAGGTAATCACAGGGTGCTAAAAGGCATGTATAAGGAAGCACCTGGTTCAGAGCAGGCGAGTCAGGCTGGACTTCTTGGGGCAGGGAAACTGTTAATTACCTCTGTTCCACTTCTCTATGGAAAGTTTTTCATTCTTCCCAACTGGTGCTCCATTACATTCTTCAGTTATTTCTGGGACAGGTACAGTTTCCTAATACTACAAATGGATCTCCAGTTAGTCTGAAAAATGACACATCAGTGTAATGTCATCAGATAAACCCCACATTGACAACAGCTCAGAGAACTCCTGCTTAACTTCTTCTCATCCTGCTACTCTAAGCAAAGTTCTGAGTTCCACAGAGCTTAGGAGCAAATCTGTCCTGCTCATGTTCTAACAAAAGTGTTCAGCACTGTTTCTCACATAGCAGGTGTTTCATGAGTAAATAAGTGAACGGACTGTAGGGGATAGTCAATGTCCATTCATCTTTCAAATTAAAGGGCTGGATGAGATGCTCACCAAGTCCTGTTTCAGCTCGGAAACGCTTTAGTTAATATGTCCACTGGATCTTTTCATAAGAATGTGGCTTCTCTGGGCTTGCTTTCAACTGCCTCAAAGAAAAAGACACAAACAGCAAACCAAGAGGCTTGGAATCAAATGCTTAGGGACCAAAGGTATGACATAATGGACTTAGACCCTGGAAAGAGACACTCCTGCATTCAGATCCTGGTGCTGCCAGTCATTAATTATGAATCCCAGGGTCGATTCAAACCCTTCTGTGGGTCTTGGCTTTTACCACCCTCAAAAGAGAAATGGCAGTGTGTGGGACATGCAGAAGATACTTAATACAAATTCGTTGAGTGAATGAACTCAACAGGAAACTAAATGAAATAACCTATCTGTATCACCTGGCATAGGCATTCAGGGGTTCATTTCCTCCTTCCACACACTTTACAGTCAAATGCAAGTAGACAGGAAGATGGCAGGAGTAATGATTCCTCTGGATTTGAAGGAAAGTATACATTATGTCAAATTAAAAAAAAATAAAACTGCACCATTTTCCTACTTTCCAATGGAATTTAAATAGAAAAGAACAAGTGAAATGAGACAAGCAATTTATTAATCCATTTCACCATAGGCCCCCTATTACATTATCTTTAAGGTCCTTTAACAAACAAAAATTAATTTTCAGACCCACAAGTTGTTGGCACATTGATAGACTCCTTAATTACAGGGTCTTTGGTTTAGAAAATAATGATTGATTACTTTAGACTGCATTTCACTTAGTTATGGATGAGACCCTGAATATTTGCACAGAGAAATTATTTCAAAGTTATTATGATTAATAAGTGTTATGGACAGGATGTCTGAGTTACTGCAAAATCTGAGACAATGAAAATATTTTCTAGGGTATCTGAAAGGATTGTTCTGAGGTAGATGACAGGAAATTGGGAAAATGAATTGTGCTTGTTTATGCAACAAATATTTATTTGCTTCTTTCTAAATACCAAATCCTGTGTTGGCCCTGGGAGGTCCAAAGTAGGACTAGACATGATTTCTGCCCCAAGAAGATAACAACATAATGGAGGAAACCAAATCTTACACAGATAGATTCAATGAGGTAATAGAAGTGTCATGATAGAGTTCAGAGAGGACTCTCAAATGTACACTTTTATCTGATGTGCTAGATAAACAAACACACAGCACCTCATACACAATAGGACCCGAGCTAAAGTTGCAGAGATGAGGAAGGGCTTCCTGGGTGGACAAGGGCAGGGAAGAAGTGCCCAGTAGTGGAACTAGCCTGAGCAAAGGCAGCACTGTGCTTCCAGGCCCCTTCCAGGAGCTTGACTGTGGAGTGGAAGGTATCACTACCTCATCCAAGCCAGGATGAGGTCAGGAAGGTGAACTGTCCATTGGAGGTTCGCAAACGAGTACGGAAAATGATGACAGCCACATTTTAAGGAGATTATTCTGGTGTTAACACGGAAGTCTGAAGATGGCTAAAACTGGCCCTCTGAGAAACAACATGGATAAAGAGGGGGAGGGCAATGCTGGAATCCAAAACGACTGTGGGATGCAGTAAAGGTTAAGGTGAGCCTCAGGTTTCTAACTCAGGGTACTAAGTTGTGAGGTAAAGAGTGAGGTCACTCAGGGAGGTAGGCAACTCAGACAGAGAAATAAAGTTTGATGGGCTGGATAGATTTTAAAAAAGAAATGTTTACAGAGATCTGAACTAGAGGTGTTTTTCATTCATTAGAGACATATTCTTAACTAGATATGATAAAGTATTTGACATAGTTAAGTCTTGGTTTTACAAGTAAGGATCCAAGCTCTTGTAACCCTCTAGCTACCATAACGCTGAACAATGTGGAATTGCTTTATGCTTTAGCCTTGCCAATGGAATCTAAGTGGAAACACCATTCATGGTCATTTTTGTGGCGGCTGTTCTTGGTTTGAGATTCATCGCCTGCTTGTAAAAATGGAAAAAAGACCCCTACTTGATTCACAAGGTTAGGATATTAGGTGAAGGTGTGGCTAAAGGTGATAAAAAATATAGAAATTCATAGCTTCTCTCAAGCCAGGTTCCAAGCCTATATCTGTGTGTTTAGTTACATAAGAATAAAAATTATAGGAGAATAAAATCTAACTTCAGGGCAACCTGAAGTGACTTCGATCTTTTTCCTGTGGGTAGTCCATGAGATGAGGTTCTGCTCCTAATTTGTCCCTTTTTGTTCCATCTGAATCATATCCCTTGGCAGGAGAGTTGAAGGAAACAGCAGTGTTGACAGACAGAAGATATCACTGGATCACCAGCTAAGGGGGAGCCAGGACCAACACACTGCAAACAAGTTTTATGTGTATGACGCTGCTGCTGCTGCTAATTCTCTTCAGTCATGTCCGACTCTGTGCAACCCCATAAACGGCAGCCCACCAGGCTCTGCCATCCCTGGGATTCTCCAGGCAAGAACACTGGAGTGGGTTGCCATTTCCTTCTCCAATGCATGAAAGTGAAAAGTGAAAGAGAAGTCGCTCAGTCATGTCCGACTCTTCATAACCCCATGGACTGTAGCCTACCAGGCTCCTCCGTCCATGGGATTTTCCAGGCAAGAGTACTGGAGTGGGGTGCCATTGCCTTCTCCATTCTATGTGTATAGACTGTGTGAAATAGGGATTGTTTCATGAATTATGAAAAAGCAAACATTCAGAGAAGGGAATATAAAGTCCTGAACAGGCAGAGATCTTTTCACGTCCAATCTTTTGATGTAACATCTCTTAGACCAAATCCCCACATAAGCAGGCAGTCTTATGTAATAGTGTTAGTCACTCAGTTGTGTTCGACTATTTGCGACCCCATGGATGGTAACCCACCAGGCTTCTCTGTCCATGGAATTCTCCAGGCAGGAATACTAGAGTGGGTATTCCCCATTCCCTTCTCCAGGGCGATCTTCCCAACCCAAGGATTGAACCCAGTCTCCTGCACTGCAGGCAGATTCTTTACCATCTGAGCCACCAGGGAAGCACTGTCCTATGTATAAGAACCTCCCAAAAAAAAAAAAAAATGGGTTGGAACTCTGACTCAGTCGCTCTGTATATGACCTGGGGGAAACCTGCTGAATCATGTATTTGGCAGTGATTATAAGAATATATAACAATTATAAGAATAATTCACATTTTACAGGTGAGGAAACTAAGGTGAAAAAAAAGAGGTTAGAGGAGGCTCATAAAGGAGCTCAGGCTTCATCCTGTCTCCTGATCACTATCATGAATATTTTCTATAGGAGATAGTAAAGGAGAACACTATTCTGCTAGAGATGGTAGCAAGACTATGAACTTGCATTGAGTTCTTCGGAATCGTATCAGTATTTTTCCTCTCTTCTCAAGTCTGTTTAGGGTTGTGGGGCTTCCAGGGTAATTTGGGCAAAAATATTTACATAATTTATCAATCCTGTGCTTTGCTTAGGCTGTTTAGCTCTGCCCTAAGGGCTCAAACCAGGAGCCTCACTTACCAGTAAAGGCTATCAATCATTCAATCCATCCTTGTCCCCAGCCCACTGAGAAGAGCTGGAATAGCTAAAGGGAAGTTTGCTATCACTTATGGAACAGCCAGCATATAAATATGGTCATTCAACATGCATGCCTTTTAAAAACAGAATTTTTTTTTTCTGTAATAAAGACAGGTAATGATTATCAGGGCAAGACCCACAAAATAGCAGATAAGAAATAAAATATGCTTTTATTAGGTCTCCATTTCTACATGGTGGAAAAGGAAACAAATAACAGAAGGCAGAGCTAGTTGCTGAGGAAATATTGCCAAGGGTGGAGTCTAAATACTTGACTATGAAGCAAAGAAGAATCAGTGAGTTAAATACGTTGGTGAAATCAGAATAAATTTTCAAGTTCTCCACTGACCTTATGTGCAGTGTTTCTTTGTTCCCATTTTAAGCTCAAGGTGGACCCTTTAAGTCCTTTTTTTTTTTTTGCTTTTTCTAATCTCTCTTGATTTCATTTTAAGAAGTATTTAGCCGTTGTTAGGCTCAAATAAATCCTCTGATTCATTAGGATTCATTGAGATTTTATAATATGCTATTTTAAATAATACTGTAATTAATATTCTTTGTGCTCTGTGTTTTTATTCTCTGGTAATCTCTCTTTTGTCTCACCTCTGTGTGCTGACTTAAAGCTATTATACTCAATTTCATATGCGTGTGTGTAGCTATAGATATACATAAAATTTCATGTGTGTGTGTGTGTGTGTGTATATAATGTTGCTGGTAGGTTGCCTAGGCTAGATTCTGATTGCTTTTATTTTGCAGGTCACTACAATGTCATATTCTTATTGAAGTCTTTAGTAAACTGCTCTCTGTTCTAGGAGGAAAGTAGAAACATGCTAATTTTCCTTCTCTTCTATCCTTAGGGGAAAAAAATCATTTTTTGGCAGCTTGATGAATTTAAAAATCAGGCTTTACAGTTTTATTAAGTTCAGGTAAGAGTAAATTAAAATCTCATTCACTGATGCCTCATTAATTTCACTTGTTACCAATAAATGCATCTACATTTCTTGATACATTTGAATGTGTCCTATAAATATATATTAATAATGAATTCCCAGCAAGAAATATAACACATTGTTGTGTAAAGCATATTATAATGGCAAGTATTTTTAAAGTATGTGTTTAATACATAATTCAAATGATCAAGATGTGGGTGTAATAAATCATAGCAGTTTAGAAATGAACTTTTCAAATTTGTATATGTAAATTTCTAGCAAGAATCTATTTCTTTCTCTTTTTTTGTGAATGTGTGGGTTTGAATAATTACTTGATAGGAATCCACACATATTAATGGTTTCTAAGCATGTCATAATTAATTTGTCCTCCTAAATGTAGTACAAAGGTAATTTTTTTCTTTAAATTACTTTAACTGAAACAGTAAAAATGCCATGGCTTATGTATACCACATAGAATATCTTAAATGCGGCTTTCCTCTTAGTTCAGTGAGTTCAGATACTGAATAGGATGGGTAACTTTTTTGACTTTTGTGTGGTTTAGAGTGAGAGCTGAGGAACTTGGAATGCAGACTGAAGAAAAAAGAGCCAGGAACATCCAAACTGTCTCCTCTCCCTGGCAACTGTAGCTTCAAATTTTCTCCTGTTGCTGTCAAAAATAAGGATCGTCGGCAGGAAAGGGGGCTCACACTGGCTTTAAGGGGATGACATTACTACCTCACTCTCATCACCAAGAATTAAATTAGAAACTATGCCTGAGCACAGTTGGTCCAACTTTAGAAAGCAGGTCTGATCATCCCCAAGTATCACACCATAAGGAAGACTGCCTTAGCGCTAGTGTGTCTCCGGCTGTGCTGCGCTCAGACACTCAGTTGTGTCCAACTCTCTGTGACCCAGTGGACTGCAGCCCACCAGGCTCCTCTGTCTATGGGATTCTCCTAGGAAGAATACTGGAGCAGGTTACCATTTCCTCCTCCAGGGAGCCTTCCCAAACCAGGGATTGAACCCATGTCTCTTAGGCCTCCTGCACCGAGAGGCAGATTCCTTACCACCATCTGCAAAGCTTGCATTTCTGGCTCCTGAAGGTGTCTCTGCAAACCAGAAAACCACTTGACAAGGAAGGTGGCTTCCTCTACATGACTGTGAAAGAAAGTGTCTTTCGACTCGGTTATTTTATGATTCTCTCTCTAGGTCAAAGTCTTGTGAGAGAAAACAACAGCTCTTGTGGATTCTTACCTCAGCAAGGCAAATACTTTCAGGCCACCTCGCTTGGTTTTCTCCTCCACGAGATTAATTCAGAGTCTGGTATCTCACAATCTTAGAGGGTTGAAACAGAGGCTGCTTCTTGACATTTTCCTGCAAAGAGATGTCAAGTTAAAGAAACCAGTGTTGAAGGACAGAAGAGTGAAATGCTCCAATTAAAATCATACAGCAAATTAAGTTAGGCCTTGTTATAGCTTGAATAGTGTCCCCAGAAATTCATATATTGATGTCCTAACCCTCTGTACCTCAGGATGTCACCTTATTTGGAAATATATCATTGTAGATACAATTAGTTATGATGAGTTCATTAGAGGGGGGCGCTAATACAGTATGACTGCATTTGTGCTCAGTCGCTCAGTTGTGTCTGACTCTTTGTGACCCCATACATTGTAGCCCACCAGGCTCCTCTGTCCATGGGATTATACCAGCAAGAATACTGGAGGGGGCTGCCATTTCCTCCCCCAGGGGATCTTCCTGACCTAGGGATCAAAGCGGTATCTCCTGAGGCTCCTGCACTGGCAGACAGATTCTTTACCACTGAGACACTTGGGAAGCCCCTACAGTATGACTGGTGTCTTTATAAAAAAAAGGAGAAATTTGGGGCACAGATAGAAATGCACACATGGAAAACACCATGTAAAGATTGGAGTTATGCTGCCACAAGTCAGGGAGCTACCTGAATCTAGGAGAAAGACCTGCAGCAGATCTTTCTCCTGCACCTTTAGAGGGAGCATGGCTCTGGGGACACTTTGATTTCACCTAGAGGTGAGATTTCTTTTCAACAATATGTCCAGTTCGTACCTGTGTCTGAAGATTGATCATAACAGAGAAGACTTCCTCTACATTTAAAGTGGTGTTGGACATCTCTTTAAAATCAATTCTGTAAACTAGAATTCTTCCATGATGAAGCAAATCTTCACTTATTTTCTTACTCTGTGCTACAGATATTGCCAGGTTATAGGACAGTGGGTCTCCCTGTCTAAGATAACTTCTGATCTGTGGGGGTGAATAAACACAGTGGCATCTGATACCCAGATCCCACTGAAATTTTATTTAGGTTTCACCTGATTTGCACAACACTTTGACACTTTTATTACCCTATCTCTTCCTACTATCAATTTCAGAAAGTAAGCAAAAATAAAACCCTAATATTCTGCTTTAAACTTTTAAATGTCCCCATTCATAGAAAGAGTATGTGGACTGTTTAGGACCACAGAGTAAATTAATGATAGGGTAGGGACCAGTGTATTGGTATTTTGTGCAAACTGCTTTTCATCTATTGGATGACTGCCTTTGTTTTATGTCCTTTGATATGGAGCTCTCACGTATCTACTTGGTAAGCATTAAATACTCTGGCTTCACTGCCTTTTGGTTGGCCATGTGATTTGCACAGTGAGTGCAATGTGAGTGAAAATGACATGTTTAAAATGAAGGAGAAATCTATACTTCATCATGTGGTCCCAAGATGCACAGTCCCTCTGGCATAAGACTGCCAACACTCCCAACAGAAACTCTTCTTTCAGCTTGAGTTTCGGCATAAAAGTGGCATAGTGCAGGCCACGTTGAACACATGATGACCATGTAAAATGAATGATAACAATCCTTGGTTGTAAACTGCTGAGGTTTGAGAGCACTTCCTCAGCATCACATCATGTAAGCTACCTGACCAACACAGACTTCATAGAAGTTATCTTCTCTATCCTGCCTCTGGAGGGAAGAAAAGGTTTTACAGTTTTTCAAAAACCAATACAATAAAAATAGATAGTAAATGTATTATTCAGATTTTAATTTGATACATTAATACAGATAAATTAGATACTTGTGTATAATAAAACCTAAAGCTTACTATCTAGTACGTTTTTAAGGCTTTTATACCTTATTTTCTCTAACTCTCTCACATCAAACCTGAGTTGTAATGTGGTAGATTATAGAAGTGTTGACAAAATTCCTTCCTGTAACACAGCAGGTCTGGAATGTAATATGAGAGCTGCTGCTGCTGCTGCTAAGTCACTTCAGTCATGTCTGACTCTGTGCGACCCCAGAGATGGCAGCCCACCAGGCTCCCCCATCCCTGTGATTCCCCGGGCAAGAACACTGGAGTGGGTTGCCATTTCCTTCTCCAATGCATGAAAGTGAAAAGTGAAAGTGAAGTCACTCAGTCATGTCTGACTCTTAGCGACCCCATGGACTGCAGCCTACCAGACTCCTCCGCCCATGGGATTTTCCAGGCAAGAGTACTGGAAATATTAAAAAAACAACAATAGCCACACCCCATTTCCTTTTAAAAAAAAATTTTTAAACATGCAAATTAAATCTCAAAGAAAGGAAGAAACATATTTAATACTTCTCAAGGTTTGTGAGAGAGGCAGTACTATGACCCAGTACACTCTATATCCTTGTTAGCATAATTGACTACCTCAAAAAAAAAGAATTTTCTCGAGAAGTATTGGGTTTCTGTTATTTCCCTTTAATCTATAACAACATTTATCTAGAGCTCCTCCCAGTCTAGAAGGTTGAACTGCTCCTGCTTGGCATAAACTTTTAATTTGGAATCATTTTCATGACTGGTATCAGCAGGGCTTAAATTCATACACCCACCATATGATATATGGACAAAAAGGGCCTAGCACCTCCAGGCATTCAAGTAAATTCTTAGCTGTAAGGGTATCTGTGAAGATCATAATCTACATGTGGGACTGACTATCACGATAGAAACCAAATATACTAGACCAGAGATCAAGGGTAGAAGTTAAAATCTGTTGGAGTTCCCTAAGGGTCAAGAGGGTCGTCATAGTGTACTGTTTTAAAAAGTCCTAATCTGTGAATGTGGCCATGGATGGAGCTGTTCCAGGGGTTGACTTGGCCTGCCCATCCAGAGGTGGAGGATGTGCCCGTCAGCAATTCAGGGGCGAAGAAAGTGCTAGATCCGGTGGATTCTTAGTGGCATCAATTAAAAAGTCACTATATAAGATGGTCTCATGCAATGGACATGCCCATAGAAGGTTGCAAAATAAACCAAGAAATGAATGTAGTATGTATCAACAACTCACCACCATACATTTGAGAGTGGAGAAGAGGCCAGAGGAAATAAGTGGTATATGTCCTCATGTCTTACAGAGGTAAAAGCAATACTTATGGAAAACAGGAGATAACTGTAAAAAGTTCTCAAGATCAACTACATATATTGCCAACATAAATCACTGTCAAATTGTTTTGGCATCAGTATAAGACTTAAATGGTCTTAACAAGAATGAAAAAGGGGGGAAAAAAATCTGTAATGGCCAGGAGACAGAAGAGTAGAGTAAGGGGGAAAAACATATATGTCTTAGGCTTAGGAACAACATGGAGGGATTTCTCTGGTAGGCCAGTGGTTAAGAATTCACCTGTCAATGCAGAGGACACAGGCTCAATCCCTGGTCTGGTAAGATTCCACACGCAGCAGAGCAGCTAAGCTGTTCACACGCCACAACTCCTGAAGCCCGTGCCCCTAGAGCCTGTGCTCGGGAACACGAGAAACCACCACAGTGAGAAGCCTGAGCACCACAACTAGACCAAGCTCTGCTCTCTGCAGCGAGAGAAAGCCCGCAGGCAGCAATGAAGACCCAGTTTAGCCAAACATAAATAAATAAACACCTTAAAATTATTTTAAAAAGAACAACCTGGACAAACATGTGAAAAAGTTGGCAACAGATGAACAAGAACGCTTGTGAGGGTGGGGTTTGCCAGGGGATGAGGAAGGCCTCGCAAATGTGTTAGCTCACTTAAGCCTATGACCTTTCATTATAACCACTTGCCCCTGCATCTCCTCTAGCCAAAGTCAGACTATTAACAGATAAGCCTCTAGGGAAGATCTGTGTGTTGTGATACAATGAGGAGGCACTGGCAGGAATGCTCTCTGCCCCCTGTGGTGTGCCTTGCAATGACGCTCACCCACATTCCCTAAGTAGACTCCTAATGACTCAGGCCTTTTGACTCTTTCTTTGAACATTTTAAAGCTTTGCTGAAGTGTTTGAAAACTCATTATACTTTATTTGACTTCCTTTTATCGTACAGAAATAAAAAGTCCCTGATGGAGTTCTGGAATCGTTTCAGATATTGCACCCAGCAAAGTAGAGGAAAATCTTAAAAAAAAAAAAAAAAGCACTCCCTGAAAGTCAATTAAGTATTAATGTACACATCTGTGTTCACACACACATGCAAGCATGTGGATTCACACCCTCACATGTGTATCACTCATGATACAGTCACACATTTCCTGTGAAGCCAACCCACCACCCCTTGAAAGTGAGGTCTACCCATCTCTGAAATAAAGTACACATGTGGCAAATTACATGGGAAAAGGAAAAAAAAAAAAAAGTAAAAAGGAAGGCAATTCAAAAGGGTAATAGAACAGAGAGTAGTAGTTAATTATGATTTATAAACTTATTAAGTTGCTAAGCATTGTAACGAACCAAAGAACAAATTTAATTTTAAATAACATTAAAGTAGCAAAGTTGCCTAGATGAAAACACAAGCTCAGGAAATGTATTTAAAGACTGAGAAATCACATTTTTTTAGGAAATGGCCCAAATGTCACCTTTTAATTCTGCTTTCATCCATTTAACATGAAGGCAAGTAGAACTAATACAGAATAACAACAACACAACATTTCCCAGATAATTGTTATTAAGTGAAATAATGTGTGCGTTTTTTCCTTCCCTTTACACAAGTTGTGTATTATTGGCAAAAACAAATCATCGTGGGTGTATAGTTTTGAACTCTGATGCTCTTTGTGTACCTACTCTGCAAATCACGGACTCAGAGTCTTGATAGTATGCATGTACAACTAAGAAGAAGAAAGCATCATATCCTCTACTTTAAAAGCAAAAAAAAAAAAAAATTAAAATGATGTAGAAATTTTGATATTACAGAAGTCACCTATACACCACATGATGACAAAGGTAACTTCGTTACATTTGATTACATAATATTATGTTGAATTGTAATTCTGAACTTCCCTGTTTTTGCCTTCTTAGCATGTGAAACAAAAGGAAAATTACTTAGTTGCTCAGATCAGATAAGTCTCTCAGTCGTGTCCGACTCTTTGTGACCCCATGAATTGCAGCACGCCAGGCCTCCCTGTCCATCACCAACTCCCAGAGTTCACTCAGACTCACTTCCATCGAGTCAGTGATCTCATCCAGCCATCTCATCCTCTGTCGTCCCCTTCTCCTCCTGCCCCCAATCCCTCCCAGCATCAGAGTCTTTTCCAATGAGTCAACTCTTCGCATGAGGTGGTCAAAGTACTGGAGTTTCAGCTTTAGCATCATTCCTTCCAAAGAAATCCCAGGGCTGATCTCCTTCAGAATGCACTGGTTGGATCTCCTTGCAGTCCAAGGGACTCTCAAGAGTCTTCTCCAACACCACAGTTGAAAAGCATCATTCTTCGGCGCTCAGCCTTCTTCACAGTCCAACTCTCACATCCATACACGATCACAGGAAAAACCATAGCCCTGACTAGATGAACCTTTGTTGGCAAAGTAATGTCTCTGCTTTTGAATATGCTATCTAGGTTGGTCATAACTTTCCTTCCAAGGAGTAAGCGTCTTTTAATTTCATGGCTGCAGTCACCATCTGTAGTGATTTTGGAGCCCAGAAAAATAAAGTCTGATACTGTTTCCACTGTTTCCCCACCTATTTCCCATGAAGTGGTGGGATCGGATGCCATGATCTTCATTTTCTGAATGTTGAGCTTTAAGCCAACTTTTTCACTCTCCACTTTCCCTTTCATCAAGAGGCTTTTGAGTTCCTCTTCACTTTCTGCCATAAGGGTGGGGTCATCTGTATATGTGAGGATATTGATATTTAGTTGCTCAGTCATGTCCAACTCTTTGCGACCCCACCAGGTTTTCTGTCCATGGAATTCTCCAGGTAAGAATATTGGAGTGGATAGCCATTTCCTTCTCCAGGGGAATCTTCCTGACCCAGGGATTAAACCTGGGTCTCCTGCATTGCAGGCAGATTCCTAACTGTTTGAGACACCAGGGAAGCCCCTGAAAAAATTACAGTAGAAAGTAAATGTAAATGTGCTTCTTTAAGCGTATCCCACTTGCTAGTTCTTTAGCACCTGGCAAGTGATTTTGTTCCTGTACCAATCACTTAAGTTTAACCTGGATTGATGATCAGAGATAAAGAGGAATAATGGTGTGTCTCCCTATACTAAAAAGTTTCAAGGGACTAAAAACTTAACATACTCACCCTTTTTAAAATGGGCATACATGACTACCAAGCTCCTGAGTTTTAGGTTCATATGCTCCTTGTTTTCCTGAACTGTTCACACAGAGCTCACCAGTGCCCCCACAGAATCTAGCTCTTTTTTCTATTTATAAAACTGCACATGTATCAAGCACTTATTCTACATCAAGCACTGTGTTAAGGATTTTACAGAGATTATTTAATTCCTCAAAAAAAAAAAAAAATCCATTCACATATGGGAAAACTGAGGATGAAAGAGTTTAATAATACACCCCAAAACATCAGGCTAAACTGGTGAGCTGGAAGGGGGTCTCAGGGAGCCAAGCTTTGCAGGATGTTCTTAAGACTCAAGCGGTGGGACCCATTTGGTGGATGGTTAGATGGCTGCTGTGTTCATCAGTTACTCAATTAGCCATCTGTTTTGCTGGTTTGCATGCCTTTTCCAATAAACAGGAAGCTTCTTGAAAATAAGGATTACAATTTACTTATTTATTCCTAAAGCATTGATTTTCTACCACAGACTAGATACTGTTCTGGGTAACTGGGATATAACAAGGAATAAATTAGAAGAAGAAGAAGAAGAAAAAAAGCAGCCTATTGGAGCTTACTTTCTGGAGGGGGAAGAAAGAAGAATATAACTTTACAAATACTGTGCCCCGTGCTGAAAAGTCCTTAGAGTCGGGGGTGGGGGGTGGGGAGGGGCTGGGGGGTTGCTAATTGACAAAATGGAAAAGGTTGTGTAAGTGTTTAGGAGGCAGGAGAGTGAAATTGTAAATGGAAGTCAAGGAAGGCTTCAAACTAAGGTGGTATTGATTCTAGACAAAAGATTGGTTACTACAAAGGCCACAGAGCATGACTACATGAACTGTGTAAAAGAAACACCAGTCGGAACAAGTGGTAGAAGATGAGATCAGAGAATTAGTAAGATGAGGGAGGGACCCATCAGATAGAACCTGAGACCATTTAAATTCTCTGCATACATAGAAGGATTCCCGTTCAATCAATTTGAATTAAAAGATAAACTTGACCTGACCTTGACCTTGCTCAAGTCACTCAGGGTATCACTGATGCAGAATCATCATCAGACATCCATGACCTCTTCAAATATGATTTTAAGTTTCACATGTAAATTTCCATCAGTATAAGGTCTATTTAATGACTTGATAAAATAATTAATTTGCAATCAAGATCAATAAAGTCCAAGATCAAAAAACCTAGAGATGACCCTAGACTAATCCTAGATGAACTACACTGTGCTCAGGCCATGTTTTTTTCAAAAATCTGGCCATCTACGGGATAATTTAAGGTACTTTGTGAGGAATTGCTACCTAACTGGCATTGGCTCCTGGACCACTCAGAACAAAAGTAGATGGGGTGGGAGGAGAAGGAGCGGAGTGAGAGAGAAAAAGGAGGAGGAAACAGAGGAGGAGGAAAAGACAAAAAGAAAGAGGTGGTGAAAGGGGAAAAGAAGGACAAGAAGAAAAAAAAAAGGAAAATGATAAGTAATTTTCTCAAGGACAGAAAATTGTGGACTCTTAAATCAGTCAAATCTAGGTTCCCAGCTCTTCCAGTTGGACATGAGAGATGACTAACTGCCCACCTGCAGACATTCCCATCTCCCTTCTTCCTTGATCACCTTGATCTTGTCTTCAGTATCCCCTACATGGCCATGTCACCAGAGTGACAGCCTACCTCAACCTCATGATCTGAATCTTTCTTGGTCTAAGGTCATATTATGGTAGTCTCATTTATCTTGCTAACTGAAAGATCTGGTGTATCTAGGTCCAACTACAGTCAGGCCCTGGGAGAACTTCTGGAAAAGCTCTGTTTGATCTTAAAGAGACACTAGACAGAAATGTTCCCTTAGTTGAGGCTCTAGCATTCCAGTTGCATGAGCCAACAGGCCTTATTCGGACAAGCTAAATTAAGGGTGGCAACATGTGGAGCTGTTGGAAACCTGATCCACTGGGATGATGTTGAGTGAATGAATTAAACTGTCTTGGACTTGAAACAGTAGTATCATTTAGGCCACTTTCAGACAGGTTTTCTGTTTGCTGTAACTCAACTGAAAGTCAGCGAAGTAATGAAATTCATAAGACAAGTGATCTCCTTTCATCTATCAAATATTTAGTGAGCCCTGTGAACCATGCTAGGAGCAAAAGGTAAAATGATGATGAAATTTCTTAATCTGGCTGAGTGGTGCTACTGATGCTGACCTTAATACTGATCTCCATAATCTTGCTATGAAAAATAGGTTATTATTATTATTAAGCTTTGGAAACTGTAGGAAATCAGTTAAAAGAGATAACTGTTGCATAATTAGAAAAGTTCAATGCATGCCTCTAGCCCATTAAAATGGTTCCAATATGAGCTTTGGTAATTGAATGATGACCTTTCTTTAGAATATTAACATTAAATGAGGATGTCTAAAACACAGGTAAGTTTTTGTTCCTTACTCTGAAAAAGGCTAGGTAATACCATTGTGGTGTCATGGAAAGAATAATTTAGAACTTGGCATCCAGACAGCTCTATGATTTATTGCTATTTGACTTGGGGAAAAAACATGATTTCTCTTGATTCACTGAAAACAAATAGAAGCTATATTCAGAAAAGAAGTTCTACTTGCACCCATCACCAAATATTCTGAAGTCTCTATCACTATTAGCAAAGGTGTGTCTTTGCTTCTGTATGGTGAGTGAAATCACAAGCTTTGCAGACCAGTTTTTCCTATATGACCTGGGCCCTCTCTCACCTAACTAAGGATCTCTCTTTTGCTGTTATCTTCTCTCTTTTTTGAATTATCAACTTTCCCCTATTTATTGCATTGTTGTCAGACTAGATCACTGTAACATTTCCCACTTCAACAAAAGCACTTCTTTTATCCCAGATCCTCCTTAAACTATTGTCCAATACCTCTGTTCCCCGTTGCAGAAGAACTCCTAGAACTAGATGTCCATTCACTGTCTTGACTTCTGTCCTTCCTGGTCCTCTTCCTTGCACCCATTCCAGTTTTTAATGTGACCACTCCCCTGGAACAACTGTCAATTACTTCTGTCACCAACACAATGGTCATTCATTAGTCCTCACTGCACTTAATCACATCAGTGCAACTGACAAACTCCCTTCATCTTTAAATATATAACTTCGTTTTGGAGAAAACCTTAATTTGAAAAGATACATGCATCCCAGTGTTCACTGCAGCACTATTTAATCCAAGACATGGAAGCAACCTAAGTGTTATCAACAGAAGAATGGATAAAGAAAATATGTTACATATATACTATGGAATATTACTCTGCCATAAAAAAGAACAAAACAATGCCATTTGCAGCAACATGGATAGACCTAGAGATTATCATACTAAGTGATGTAAGTCAGACAAAGGCAAACATCCTATGATATTGCTTGTATGTGGAATCTAAAAAAATAATACAAATGAATATATATATATATATATATATATATACACACACACAATAGAAATAGACATACACGCTGAAAACAAACTTTGGGTTACCAAGGTTACCTTTCCAGGAGGGAAGGGATAAATTAGGCATTTGGAATGAACATATATACACTACTCTATATAAAATAGATAACCAACAAGATCTACTGTATAACACAGGGAACCATACTCATTATTTTGTAATAACCTATAAAGAATCTGAAAAAGAATACATATGTAAGTATTCTTTTTCAGATTCCATACATATACATACATATACCTAAAATTAATCTAATATTATATTTCAATTATACTTCATTTTAAGTGTTTTTTTTTTTTTTTAATAAATACATAACTTGGCTTCTGGGATACCAGAAATTAGGTAAGGGAGCAGAGTGCTGTTGAATTGAGTTATTTTATATGTGTTGGTCATGAAAGGCCTGTTAAAAAAGATAAGGTTTGAGTAGAGGGATGTAGGAAGTGGGGCTGCAGGCAGATGACTGGAGAAAAGCATTCAGGCAGAGAACCCTAGATGCGAAGGCCTTCGGCGTACCTGGGGTCTTTAAGGAGAAAAGGAAGCACGTAAGAATTGAAATAAGTGAGGGAGGAGAAAAAGGTAGGAGAGGAGGTCAGAGCTTTGGTGGTTAGTGGCAGGGGAGTCTTGTGAACTTGGAAGACAATTTTCAGAACTGTGGCTTTTTTACTGTAAGAGCTCATGGACGTTTGGAAGATTCTGAGCTTAGGTGTGACATGATAGATCTTTAAAGGGTCATTCTGGCTGCTGTGATGGGGGAAGGGCTGGGAGCAGGTAGGCAAAACAGAGTCAGTTAAGAAATCAGTAGCCTGGACTCAAAGATAGCTGTGGGAACATGGAGAATGTTTGGATTTACAGTATTTCAGACATGACTCTGACAGCGTTTGCTTGTAAGTTGGAAATGTGAGGAGAGAAGAGGATTGGCTGAAAACAGAATGGGTGGGAGGGTGGTAAGTTCTCTGAGATTTGCAAGACTGTTTATACAGTCCCTGGAAAATCCATGGATGGAGGAGCCTGGTGGGCCACAGTACATGGGGTCGCTAAGAGTCGGACAAGACTCAGCGACTTCACTTTCACTTTTCACTTTCATGCATTGGAGAAGGCAATGGCAACCCACTCCAGTGTTCTTGCCTGGAGAATCCCAGGGACAGGGGAGCCTCGTGGGCTGCCGTCTATGGGGTCACACAGAGTCGGACACGACTGAAGCGACTTAGCAGCAGCAGCAGTAGTAGCAGCACAGAGGGGTTAAACCTAGCTGTACTCCAATACTGCATTTCCTTAGCCAGCCTTAACTTTAATATTTATGCGAAAGTATTATCTTCATAAACTCTTTTCTTGCACTATTAATAAATTTATTCTTATTAATTCTGTTACCATTTCTAGAAATACATGTTTTAGTCCTATGTCAAATACTCTAGAAATACAGTGATTTTTTAAAAAATTACTTTCCTTAAAGGAGTTGGATCACCCTTGTTTTGATGGTCAGTGAGGCCCAGATGTTTTTTTATATGGAAAATGCATGACATGGAGTAACTGCTATTTTTAATACCACTCTGCTTCCAGAATTTAATCTTTTCCACAAGTTTTTACAGGATATGCCTTCCATCTATTAATTTGAGTATTCATATTGGATTGCTTTAATAAAAAATGGTTTTCAAAATAGAGTTTCAGACGTCACTTTGTCCACACACAAGTGTGGGCTTCACTATGTTGTCTTTGGGAAGAGCATGGCCTTTGAGTTGGTTGGCCATGGATTCAAACACCAGCTCTAACTCATTCTAGCTCTAATGTGACCTGAAGCAGGTTGCCGAGTCAACCTGAACTCAGCTTTTTCACCTATAGGAACAACAGAAGGAACTCATATGGTTGTGGTCAAGCCTGAATGACAACTGAATGAGAACAGCATATAGAGTTCCTGGGAAACTATAGAGATATTAGCTCTCTTTTCCTTTGTTCAATCACCTGTAGATGATTCTTTTCTGCCATTTATGCCAGTAAATGTTGCTATGGTGTTGCTGCTGCAGGGACTGTCCCTAAAGGGAGATTACACAGGCCTACTCTGTTAAACTCTAAGGGCCATGTGAATTGTTTTGGCCAATGAACTGTGGAGAAAGCAACGTGTCACTTCTGAGCAGAAGCTTGGTCAGTCACACCATGTTGTCCTCGAAGTCATGACAACCAAAGGAAGACTGCTCTATTAGCCTGGGTCCCAGAGAAAAGATGACAGACAGCAGAGCTATAGCTGACCCTCAGTGGACTTGCAGCATATGAGAAAGCAGAATCTCCATGTTCTGAGTCACTAGCACTGGGGACATTTATTATCACTTTAATGTAGCCTACTCTGACAACACATCCCAACAATAAAAGAAACATCTAGAGTGTCTCTCCACCTCAACAACAAAAGCAGCAGCATCTAGTGTATCCAGGTGAAAAAAAAGTAAAGCAATCCAAAAACAAAAAACAAAAAAACAAAAAATGCCATGCTAAGTATGGCCAAGACTCTTTGTGAGTTGTTAAAATTATTTATAGATGATATTTGCCCTCAAAGAGATCACAGTACATTATTTCAGCATATGTTGTTATAAATTATCTCTCTTTTGTTCACACAAGGGAAGATGTTCTCTGACCTGGAAACATGAAGGAGATGTCAAAAAATGTCCTTCTGCCAAAAGGGTGTGGAGTGAAGAGACATTTTTCTTTTCTCATTGTATCCACGTCATATTCTACATATATCCCAAAGCGACGAGCTCACTGCGGTGTCTGTTATTGTAGAAGGACAAAAAGCAATTCCACGAGCTATTTTAGTTTTCCTAATGGAACAACTAGATGCTGCAGATGAAAGAGTTATTAGAAAAATAAGTCTTAGCTTTTCTATAAAAGCATCCAAAATGTGCTGCACATCCTGGCCAGTCCATCAGCACTGTGAAGGTGTACATTAACAGACAGGATCTCTATTTAGATCTTATATTTCAAGTCTTCTTTGCCCAAGACAGTTGCCAAAGAAGAAGAGCCAGAAAAAACACCTGAAGTTGAATGAATGTGCTTTGGTCCCATTTTTTATGCATATGTTTGATGCATTTGTTTCCAATGACAGACAGAAGCCCTTCGGCTGGTATTCATTCAGGCCACTCGCCCAACCTCTGTTTTCTTTCTTCCCTTTCCTGGCCTTATGGTTCCTTGTCCCCACTCTCAAGTTCAGCTTTTGATGACGTGGTTCTTCGCCCCTGACCTCTGCCATTTCTTCTTCTTTTGTTTAAATGTTCAACTGTGATAAAAACACACATAATATGAAATTTACCATTTTCACCATTTTTAGGTGTAAGATCAGTAATGTTAAGTATATTAATATTGCTGTCCAATCCATCTCCAGAACTTTTTAATTGTGCAAAACTGAAATTCTATACCCATTAAATAACAACTCCCAATTTCTCTTTCCCCAGTCCAGGCAATGACCGTGCTTAGCTTCTATTTCCATGAGTTTGACTACTCTTGACACCACATGGAAACGAAATCACATAGTATTTGTCTTCTCTGGGACTGATCATTTTACTTGGTATAATTATTTTACTTAGCTCAACTGTCCTCAATGGTATAGCATGTGAAAGAACTGCCTTCCTTTTTAAGGCTGAGTAATGTGGGCTACGGTAAATGGAGTCGCAAAGAGTCAGACATGACTGAAGCAACTTAGCACGCATGCACGCAATGTTCCCTTGTGTGTATATACGACATTTCACTTATCCATTCATCAGTTGATGGACACGTGGGTTCCTTGCACCTTCTGCCTATTGTAATTAGTGCTGCTGTGTACATGCATGTGCCACCCCTTCTTAATGCTGACCTTAAGAACCTCAACACAAGATAAAATGCTTTTGCTCTTCCATCCTTGGGTACATTGGGCAGGGATCAAACAGTGGAGCTGGAAGTGGAGCAAGGTGATGAGGCACTTGCCATTGGCATAAAGTCAAAAGGGCTCCCGAAAACTCAGCAATCAAGGCCTACAGTATTTCAACGCATGCAAAAAAACCCATGATAGACAAAACACCAAAATTTTAAGTGAAGAAAATAACAGTAATGGTACATACAGAGCCATATTAACACCAAAAGTAAAAGAAAAAAAATAATATTGATCCTGCCTTTATTTGAAATTTGCCACTCAGTCCATCACAGAATTTTTGCATTAAAAAAAAAATACTGCATTGAAATATGACCTGGATTACTGAGTTTTGTGGTACCTCCTTAAATGGTGGGATATCTACCTATGGCAAGGAGCTCTATTTCCTCACCCTAGTCCCAGCCCCGTCAACCAGATTAGAGTTACGTGTTTATGGTCCCCACTGGCTTTGGAAAATCAGATCAGACAAAGCAATAGCTTCTTTATTATTATCTTTTTAAACCTGAGAAACAGGCCAACTACCATAATTTATCAATCTTGCCCATAATCCTGCCAAATATCTTATTCTCTGAAACACCCCTTCTTGTGAAAATAAATTTTTCATGGCCAAATTAGTTTTGTAAGTGATCAGTTAAACACAGCTAAACAGATTATTACTTGAGAATGTCTAGGAATACATGCTGAATGTAACACTATATACTTCTTTGCCAATATATATATCATGAGCCTTTTGGATAGGTAGTGCTTGCATTATATTAGTATTTGAACAAGAAAGCACATTTTCAAGCACAAATCCAACCTGGACATCCAGGGAAATGCCTAGACAATCTTGGGGGAGAAATCTCAACCAACTGGAAGAAAATGCACACAGAGTGTGAAAAGGTAAATTGATAATAAGCATGCTGACACAATGTAAAAAATGGTGTCACAACAGAAAGATGAAAATAGCTCACTTGCTACTGGGGGAAGGAAGTTTACATTGTATGATTTAACATCCCCCTGTTGTTAGATAACACACAACTTCATGTAGGATGCGGTAGGAGAAATGTGAGTTATTGTTCATGCTTTTTCAGCTGACAGACTTTTCATTGACTGAAAAGTACCATTTTGCTAATTTCATTTTAACTTTTATAAAATCATCATTTTGAGTTGAAAGACAGGGCCAAAGCTGGCTTTACAAGAAGGTGGGGAAATGAACTGAAATTGATTAATCTGAAGGTATGTAAAAAGGCTTCTCTCTCAGCATAATAATGGTAAAATCCATTTCACTGGGTGAGGCAATGCAGAAGAGTTTTCTTTATTAGATATTGACAGATCGGCAGTCTTAAAGACATCCCATTACAAACAGTAGACAAAGCTTATTGGTTGCTCTCCACATGCCAGCTCCTGTGCTAAGTACTGAACATGGATTACATTTTTAGTACATATGATGGTCCCAAGAGGTAGATACTATACTTACCCTCATTTTACTGAAGATGGAAATTAGGTTCAAAGAGGTTAAGTCACTTACCTAACTGACATAGTACAGGATGGAGCTTGGAGCAGAAGCGAGGCAGTCTAACTCAACTCACCTCACAACCTCTAGAGGCTAGAACCTTAAAACCTTTGTCTTCTAAGTATCAGCAGGCATTAAGTTGGCCCCTAGCTGGGAATACAAACCATTCTGGCTATGAACAACATAAATAATGCTATCTTGAAGGAATTAAAGAGCAACGAAGGGAACTGGCAGCAGGACTGTCCGCAGTAATACAAGAGCTTCACATTTTCCATGAGTTCAACAGCCAAAGAGAAAACAAGAACAAGCACCCCGTGCCATAGTACAGCTGTCACAGTAAGGGTGTGACTTCCCAGGAAAATAGAAGATTAAATCTATCTATGTCACATCATAGCCACAAACTTCCAGAGAAAGAAACTTAGAGGTAAATGATTCTCAAAACCTGACCACTGGCAAAGACGTTCACTCTCGTCCCCAAACCTATGTCTCCATCCCTGATGCAGCCAAATAAATAAATAAATTTTAAAACATTTTAAAAAGGAAAATAGTAGCTATTATTATGTTTATATTACATGTTACATATTACTTATTATGAATCATTATCAGAATACCCTCTGAAGTTACACATAGCAAAAGCCATGGTAGATCTGAGAAGGTGAGAGAACTCAAGACTATTTTAAATTGTGAACTGTGTTCTTCTTACATGTATTTCTTCACATTTTAAGTGCATGAATTCTCTTTACCAAAAATATTTCAAAAGCAAATTTCATACTTGCTCTGTGAGCTTCTCACAGAACGTTTTGGATTCATACCTCAGCTTAACCATGACTTCTAATTCTGCAAATGGTACAATGTTCCAACACAATATATATATTTTGTTATGCCTCTGCTATAATTAATCAGGCAAAAAATGAGCATTATATTTCCTAATGACAACTTTGTGCCCGCAAAGCAAAACCCTGCCACAATGTTAATACATCTATATGGTCGCTTGCATCAAAATGCATGATCCTTAATTCTAATTTCAAGCTTTAATTGCTATAGGCCACACTAATAAAGGATTTTCAAATGAAAAAATACACTTTCTGTAGGCTTTTTCTTTAAGAAATGCTACATAGTATAATGATATATGACACCCAGAGAACAACTGGATAAAAAACACCAAGCATTACAAATGTGTTTGGAGAGAGAAAGATTAAGTTGCTACCAATTTTAATTTACTGGAACATAAGAAAATGCACCTAACAATAACAGATTTTAAGAATAAGGCAAAAGTTTTTGTAATAAGAAATGTGTGAAATGGAATACAGACTCTTCCTTCAAGCAGACTCCAGGAGATATTGGAGTGTTTACTGAGCTTCTCTTCTGTGCCTTGTTCTGCACCAGAAACTCCAGGGATAAAGACTATAAGGGAGGCAAGCTTCCTTTCCTAAGAACTTGAACTTCACATTGGGAAATTCACCCATCGTTGGGATTTTGGTAAGTTCCCACTATCCTGTCTTCAGAACTCAAAGCAGAAGCAACAAGGTTAAAAACCTTAAAACAAATGGTAGATGATCATCACAAAGGGATAAATGATTCTTGGGCAACAGAAAGGTTTGGCTGTAGCAGAACTGCTTATATTAATGTATTTGAAGACAAGTGTGGCTATCAAAAGAGAGAGGAGCAGGAAATGACAGACAGATTTACCATGTGTCTCAGCAAGGCCTGGAAGGTGAAACAGAGGCCAGACCTGCCCCCATGAACTGCCCTGCCCTTGGACAGGACCGACTGTATTGCAGGGAAGGTGCACAGGCTGTGAGTCTGAAGCCTGACAGCTTTGATCCTCCTGTGCTCTCCTTCTCCGTGTGTGTGTGTGTGTGCATGCTCAGCTGTGTCAAACTCTTGTGACCCCATGGATGGTAACTCATCAGGCTCCTTGAAATTTTCCAGGCAAGTATACTGGCTTGGGTTGCCATTCCCTCCTCCAGGGGATCCTTCCTACCCAGGGACTGAACCCATTTCCTGTACTAGTAGGTGGATTTTTTTTTTTTACCACAGAGTCAGCTAGGAAGTGACAATTATAACAGATCTTTTCATGCAATTCCCCCTTCCCTGAACACACATAAACACACACACACACACGCACACACATACTTCTTAGACTTCTCATTCTTATCAACTTCAATAACATGTTTAGTTTCTTATGAAGAGTGGCTATGAATTGGCTTTCCCATAAGAAGACAGTGGGTTTCCCTGATAGCTCAGTTGGTAAAGAATCCTCCTGCAATACAGGAGACCCCAGTTCAACCCCTGGGTTGGGAAGATCCCCTGGAGAAGGGAAAGGCTACCCACTCCAGTATTCTGGCCTGGAGAATTCCATGGACTAAACAGATCACGAAGAGTTGGACACGACTGAGCAACTTTCACTTTCACTTTTACTATAAGAAGATAGCAAACACATGTTGAGTATTTACTATTTTCGTACAATTTACATTTGCTTTTTGTTTAATCCCCTAAACAATCCTAACAGTTTGATGTCAGTATTCCACTGTTATCTGTAATCCAAATGTTTCCTCCACCTTTAGTTCATAAGCTACATGGAAAGTCATCTTTCTCTGTAGTGGGAACTTGCCAGGCTTCTCTACCAATGTCAACTCAGATCCTCAATCCTTTTCAATATCCTACTTCCCAAAACAACTCAGTGTCATAAAATCATTATCAAACATGACTTGGTAGGGGTGGCAGGTTTTGAAAGATGTCTGGAGAATATACGACATGTAAAGAGAACATCATACGTGAAAAAAAGGCATGAGAACTTCAGTTTACTTGCTCAGTCGTGTCCGACTCTTTGCAACCCCATGGACTGCAGCATGCCAGGCTTCCCTGTCCATCACCAACTCCTGGAGCTTGCTCAAACTCATGTCCGTTGGTTCAGTGATACATTTCCATATATTATTTCACTAAGGCTGGCATATGTGTCTGAATCAGCTCAACCAAATTGAGCTTCTAAGGTCCTTGGGAGAAGAGACTATTAAAATTTCTTAGAATTATGTTTTCAGATATCTGTTTAATTTTCCTATTCTTGAGGCACTGATATTATCTCCAAATCTTCTCACCATCTTTGACTTTCCAATTCCTATTCAAGTTCTTCTACCTGCCCTACCTAGAGAGAGAGAGAGATCAGTCGCTCAGTCATGTCCGACTCTCTGCGACCCCACGAATCGCAGCATGCCAGGCCTCCCTGTCCATCACCAACTCCTGGAGTTCCCTGAGACTCACGTCCATTGAGTCAGTGATGCCATCCAGCCATCTCATCCTCTGTCGTCCCCTTCTCCTCCTGCCCCCAATCCCTCCCAGCATCAGAGTCTTTTCCAATGAGTCAACTCTTCACATGAGGTGGCCAAAGTACTGGAGTTTCAGCTTTAGCATCATTCCTTCCAAAGAAATTCCAGGGCTGATCTCCTTCAGAATGCACTGGTTGGATCTCCTTGCAGTCCAAGGGACTCTCAAGAGTCTTCTCCAACACCACAGTTCAAAAGCATCAATTCTTCAGCGCTCAGCCTTCTTCACAGTCCAACTCTTACATCCACACATGTTCACAGGAAAAACCATAGCCTTGACTAGACGGACCTTTGTTGGCAAAGTAATGTCTTTGCTTTTGAATATGCTATCTAGGTTGGTCATAACTTTCCTTCCAAGGAGTAAGCGTCTTTTAATTTCATGGCTGCAGTCACCATCTGCAGTGATTTTGGAGCCCAGAAAAATAAAGTCTGACACTGTTTCTACTGTTTCTCCATCTATTTGCCATGAAGTGATGGGACCAGATGCCATGATCTTCGTTTTCTGAATGTTGAGCTTTAAGCCAAATTTTTGTAAGAGAAACCCAAGTAAGACGGTAGATGTTGCAAGAGGGCATCAGAGGGCAAACACATTGAAACCATACTCACAGAAAACTAGTCAATCTAATCACACAGCCTTGTCTAACTCAATGAAACTAAGCCATGCCCGTGGGGCAACCCAAGATGGGTGGGTCATGGTGGGGAGATCTGACAGAATGTGGTCCACTGGAGAAGGGAATGGCAAACCACTTCAGTATTCTTGCCTTGAGAACCCCATGAACAGTATGAAAAGGCAAAATGATAGCATACTGAAAGAGAAACTCCCCAGGTCAGTAGGTGCCCAATATGCTACTGGAGATCAGTGGAGAAATAACTCCAGAAAGAATGAAGGGATGGAGTCAAAGCAAAAACAATACCCAGCTGTGGATGTGACTGGTGATAGAAGCATGGTCCGATGCTGTAAAGAGTAATATTGCATAGGAACCTGGAATGTCAGGTCCATGAATCAAGGCAAATTGGAAGTGGTCAAACAAGAGATGGCAAGAATGAATGTCGACATTCTAGGAATCAGCGAACTGAAATGGACTGGAATGGGTGAATTTAACTCAAATGACCATTATATCTACTACTGTGGGCAGGAATCCCTCAGAAGAAATGGAGTGGCCATCATGGTCAACAAAAGAGTCTGAAATGCAGTACTTGGATGCAATCTCAAAAATGACAGAATGATCTCTGTTTGTTTCCAAGGCAAACCACTCAATATCACAGTAATCCAAGTCTATGCCCCAACCAGTAACGCTGAAGAAGCTGAAGTTGAACGGTTCTATGAAGACCTACAAGACCTTTTAGAACTAACACCCAAAAAAGATGTCCTTTTCATTATAGGGGACTGGAATGCAAAAGTAGGAAGTCAAGAAACACCTGGAGTAACAGGCAAATTTGGCCTTGGAATACGGAACGAAGCAGGGCAAAGACTAATAGAGTTTTGCCCTACCTAAGTCCCTTCTAATTCCTCCTTAGGAGAAGATGTGGATATGTCACACATGTAAATTGACCTTTCTCATACAATTATGAGCCAGTGCTTCCTTTGAAGGATGCAGTGGCCACAGAATTAAGTAGATTCATCACAGCAGGAATCAAACAAGCCTGTCTTTGATCATGGCAATGTACACAACCAGCAATATGCACTCAGACACTCGAGAAATTAGAACATTTTGGGAACAGAGTATCACCTTTTCCCAAATAAATCTGAGTGAAGGATAGGATTTTCATGTTATTCCTCTCCATTGACTTGCTCTTCTCACCTCTTCTTTCCTCCCTTTCCTTCTCCCCACCCTCTCTGTAAAGAAGAGAGGTAACTAATTTCACGGTAAGACATACATGGGCTGGAGCACTAGTATCTGGCTAAGCAGGAGTGGACTGTTCACTCTCCCAGGGCTTCAGTTCCTCACGACCGCAGAAGAGTTGAGAGCGTTGACCGTTCAGGACTGCTGTGCAGGTAAAAGAACATGGTGCATGCAACACTGAAAGTATCTAGCAAAGGAATATGTGCCTTTTACACAGTAGCTACCCTGCAAACAGCAGCTATTCTATGACAATTAATACTAATCATAATAGTGGTGGTAGCCGTAGTAGCAGAAAATAAAAAATAAAACTCTGTCTGAGGCATATGGGACTCCATATGGAGACTCTGTACAATTTCTATTAAAACTGGTATTTAGAGGAGATCATGGGGTTCCTGTAACATCCTCTCCTACCCACAGCAGAAGCCCCCTGTGCAATAATGACAGCACCTGTCAGAGAGATGTACAGTCTGAGTTCCTGCATCTGACACGGACTGAAGCTCTGTTCTGAGCATGAGATCCGCGACAGAGACTCTTTGGGCCACACATGTTTCCTTAGACGGAGCGGCACGCTCTCTCCCTCCCTGAGGTTTCTGTCCATTAGTCCCGGTTTTGTACCCCCTGGGGCCAACCAAGATGAATCCCATCACTCTTGTTCCTGACAGCGCTTTAGATATCTGAACAAAGTGGTCGTGTTCCCCCAGAGCATTCTCTTCTCCAAACAATCCGTGCTCAGATCATCTCTCCATGCGGTCTGCATCCTGGCTCTCCAGTGTCCTGACGGTAGTGTGACGCCCAATCTGATACAGTCTAGAGCAGAACAGAGAGAGCAGAGAGCCGCCTGTGATCCATACCGTGTGCACCAATACGGTAAACAAACTGGCGAGCTCTGTATGTGGAATCTCACCCAGTGTGTGATTAAGACATCCAGACCTGTGATATGTGTGTGTCTGTACTGGTAAGTTTATATGTGTATGTGCATTTATATGTATGTATATAATTTACATATGCATTTTTGTACATATTTCTTGCTCTCTCTCCCTCTCCTGCTAAGAATAATCCTAGTTAAACAGTTTTAGTCGCACATGCATATTATGACATTTAAATGAGTTTCCACATAACTGCTTCCATAGGTCAGGTGACTATAGGGGAATGACACCTATCCTTATTATATCTTCACATGTATAGATACAGACTACTTGCCAAAGTCTGTGACAGGTTCCAGGGATATGCATGTACCTGGGAATATGTATCCTTAAACTACATATAAAATATTGCCTCTGCCCTTTAAGAAATAAGAGCCTGGGAGAAATTATTTTTAATGATGGGTCAATTACTGAATACTGTCCCCAACTTACAATGTTTTGACTTTACAATGGTGCAAAAGTAATACACATCCAGTAGAAACTGTACCTGGAATTCTTAATTTTTGACATTTTCTAGGGTTAGTGATATATGGTCTGATAGTCCCCTGTGACACTGGGCAGGGCAGCAAGTCTCAGCTCGCAATCAGCCACCTGAAAGTAGCCTAAATGACCAATACACAACAACCATTCTGTGCTTCACTTTCAGAATAGCATTCAATAAATTAGGGATATTCAACACTTTATTATAAAATAAGTTTTGTGTTAAATGATTTTACCCAGCTGTAGGCTAAATGTGTAAGGTAGGGTAGGCTCAATTATTATGTTCTGTAGGTTAGGTTGAAGTGAAAGCGTTAGTCGCTCAGTTATGTCTGACTTTTGCAACCCCCATGGACGGTAGCCCACCAGGCTTCTCTGTCCATGGGATTTCCAAAGCAAGGATACTGGAGAGGGTTGCCATTCCCTTCTCTAGGGGATCTTCCTGACCCAGAGATTGAACCCAGGTCCCCTGCATTGCAGGCAAATTCTTTACCATCTGAGCCACCCAGGGAAGGTTATTTATTAAAAGCATTTTTGACCTAACACTACTTTCAAGTTAGGACAGGCTGTAGGCGACATAACCTCATTGTATGGTGAGGAAGATCTTGGGAATTAGGCACATGGCGGGTGCACAGGACACAAAGGAAGAATGCTGAGTTTATACTGGCAGCAGGGGAGAAAGGGGCAGTGAGGGGTATCAGGAAAATGTTTCTGGAGGGTAGGACACTTGAGCATGAAATTTTCAAAAAATAAACTGGAATTAAGAGTATGAAAGGGCACACGTGTTCTAAGCAGCGGGAGGAATACATGCAAAGCAGATGATGCTATGCGCATGCAGACATGGGCAGAGCTGAACAGGTTTCCATGCATTTGGCTTCAGGATACAGATACATTAGAAGATGTTCAATGTCCAGTTTACAGGAAGTTATCACCTCAGCAGACAGAAAGCTTGTCAGCTTACATCTGAGAGATACCAGGGTGTACTGGAACGAGAAGGCTCTAGGGACACACCCAAGCTCCACAATGTCTAAGCTGTACCAACTTGGACATACAGTTTACCACCTGGCATACGACTTCCTCATCCGTAAAATGAGTGTAATTATATTCAGTAATAATATAGGGAAGGCACCTCCCTTCTAGTAACTACTTAGGATGCTGCTGCTGCTTCTGCTCACTTATGACTTGATATTTAAGACAGACATGGGCCAAATGAAATGTATAACTATTCCAGAAGCCTCCCTGTTAACAAAAGGAAAGGAAAAGATGTTTATCGTGGAGAAGCAATTACTAGGTGGTGGGCATGGGGATGAGAAACAGGGTTATTAGGAAGGGGCTGGAAAGGACTGGCTGCTATTTTCAGTTGCCTTTCTGCTTTGAAATCCTACCTACTTAAAAGTGCTGGTCTGGCTACATCTCTATTTGTTCCACCAGACTTTTTTGTAAATATGCAAACTTTTAGCTAGAAAAAAGCTGCCACATCCCAAACTGCTTTTTCTGATGACTGAGTATTTTACAGCACATCTTCCGATGTCTGCTGCTGTGACTCAACTGACATAAAGAAATTAAGACTGTCTGGGTGCATTTCGCTATTTTTCCATAGATATAAGCAAAGCTACAGAAGGAGAGCAAATCAGACTGCAAATACGCACCATAAATTTTGCTTCTTCTGATAAACATTTCTTAGTCAATCAAGAATTGCTTGTACTGAAGACTACATGATGATTGTATGCCACATAACAGAGAACTACTAATGCAATTGGGGCCATTTAATGGATTCTGCTTTTACCCTATTTTCCCTTCATCAGTTCAGTTCAGTCGCTCAGTCGTGTCTGACTCTTTGCTAACCCATGAATCACAGCACGCCAGGCCTCCCTGCCCATCACCAACTCCCGGAGTTTACTCAGACTCACGTCTATCGAGTCAGTGATGCCATCCAGCCATCTCATCCTCTGTCGTCCCCTTCTCCTGCCCCCGATCCCCCCAACATCAGAGTCTTTTCCAATGAGTCAGCTTTTCGCATGAGATGGCCAAAGTACGGGAGTTTCAGCTTCAGCATCATTCCCTCCAAAGAAATCCCAGGGCTGATCTCCTTCAGAATGGACTGGTTGGATTTTCCCTTCATATTCTATGCCAAAATCTCTTTAGAGGAGCGGGCATAGGTGATTTTTTCTCTCCCTCCTCTTTGGTCATCATCTCTCTTTGAGGATGCCTTCCTTAAACATCCTCATTGGCAGTAAATGTTAGCAAACATTTATTGAACACCTACTGTATGCCTGTGTGCTTGAGAGACAATGATGAAGTATCAGTGGTTGTTGGTCTCTAGACCTCTCCTACAAAGGGACTGGGTGGGACAGGTGAGCTCGGGGGATATGATACACTGTGGCGAGAGCAAATTAGAGACAAGACTCTTTGTGGGAAAGGAAAGGTCAGGAAATACTTTCCTGAAATGTTTGATGTCTTAGTTCAATTCTGAGAAACGAAAGATAATGACAAGTAGGAGTGAGTTGAGGGGGGAAGGGAGGGGAAGGAAAAAACATTCACTGTGCATGTACTGTATTCCAGGCACTCTGATTTATCACCTTTCCAACTCAACAATTCTCCGCAGGAGGTACAGATGTTATTACCATTTTATAGATGAGGAAAATGAGGGTCATGGAGAAAAAGATCTGCCAACAGCGAGTAAGGGTTACAGCTAGGATTCAGACTAAGGCAGCTCCATGTCTAAGTGCATTGTCTGTGTCGTGGAATTCTGCTCCTCCCCTGCCAGCAACAGAGAAGGAGATGAGTAATGGCATGGACACTTCAGGTGAGAAAGTGAACAGGTAAAAATCTCTGGAGGCCATGAACAAGGGATTGTTGACAAACGGCCCTGAGTGGCAGCAGCAGGGGAGCTGGATGAGCTTTGCCCTGAGCTCTGGAGTGGACTGAATGCCCCTGAGTGTCCTCTAGCCATTACTGCTGCTCTGCGTCCTATATCACCTGTTTCTCAGGACAGGACTCTTGACTGACACAGAATTACTATAAAAATATTCTTTGGACATACTTTTGAAAAACCGTGCCTAGAGTGAACGTATTCAGAAATTATGGGCTTTTAGAGGGAAACATCCCAGGGACGGGGGAGCCTGGTGGGCTGCCTTCTATGGGGTCGCACAGAGTCGGACACGATTGAAGCGACTTAGCAGCAACAGCAGCAGCAGAGGGAAACAGAAATGTAGAAGTCTTTGGGCCAAACTCCTCCTTTGAGACAAGAAGTGGCTCAGAGCAGGGCAAGCATTTGTCCAAAGTCCGAGTCTGGTCAGAGCTAAGGAGTCTCTCTTTTTAACTGGTTAACCATCAGGTGACACTGTCTTCCTGACCCAGGAGGGTATTTATGGGTACTGGAAGGTGAGCAGCCTACTGTCCAAAATGGTCTCATAAAGCTGCAGCTTGGGGCACCTTACCTCCTACCTGTTCCCAAACTCACACACCTGGTCATTCTCCAGACTCTTTCTGGTCAATAATAAGCACCTTTATCCAACTGCTTGAGTTAGTCTCATGAGAATGACTCATGGGAGTTGTCTCACCCACCACAACCAATTCAACACAAAGCCCTGCTTCCAATCCAAAACACACCTAGAACTTGCACCATGGCCTTAGTCCAAGCCAGCAGCCCCTGTCTACAGGTAAACTGCAACAATCTGGATGCATCCATTCTTTATTTTTCTATACTGAAACATAGTTGACTTACAATATTATACTAGCTTCAGGTGTAACAACATAACAAGTCAGCATTTTTATAGATTATGTTTCATATAAAGTTATTATAAAACATTGGCTGTATTTGCTGTGTGGCACAGTATATTCTGGTACTTACTTAATTTAAACCTAGTAGTGTGTACTTCTAAATCCCCTCCTCTAGCTTGCCCCTTCCCCTACTCCTTTCTCCACTGATAACCACTAGTTTGCGCTCTGCATCTAGGAGTCTGTTTCTGTTTTGTTATGTTCATTTCTTTTCTTTTGTTTAAATTCCACATATAAGTAAAAACATACAGTACTTGTCTTCTCTAACTTATTTTACTAAGCATAATCATCTCTGGCCCATCCATGGGAAAGTGGCAAAATTTCATTATTTTTTATGGCTGAGTAATATTTCATGTGCATGTGTGTGTGTGTGTGTGTGTGTGTGTGTGGGTGGGTGTGGGTGTGTGTGCGTGCGTATACATCTCACATCTTCTTTATTCATTAACCTATCAATGGACACAAGTTGCTTCCATACCCTGGCTACTGTATGTAATGGTATGAACATGGGGGTTCACATGAAAAGAACCTCAACATTGCTAATCATCAGGGAAATGCAAATGAGATATCACCTCATATCTGTCAGAATGACTTTCAACAAAAAGACAGACACAAAAAGTGGTAACAAACATGTGGAGAAAAGGGAACCCTTGTGCACTGTGGTGGGAATGTGAACTGGAGCCCCCACCATGGAAAACAGTATGGCGCTTGCTCAAAATATTAACAATGGAATTATGATATGACCATCAGATCAGATCAGTCGCTCAGTTGTGTCCGACTCTTTGCGACCCCATGAATCGCAGCACGCCAGGCCTCCCCATCCATCACCAACTCCCGGAGTTCACTCAGACTCACGTCCATCGAGTCAGTGATGCCATCCAGCCATCTCATCCTCTGTCGTCCCCTTCTCCTCCTGCCCCCAATCCCTCCCAGCATCAGAGTCTTTTCCAATGAGTCAACTCTTCGCATGAGGTGGCCAAAGTACTGGAGTTTCAGCTTTAGCATCATTCTTTCCAAAGAAATTCCAGGGCTGATCTCCTTCAGAATGGACTGGTTGGATCTCCTTGCAGTCCAAGGGACTCTCAAGAGTCTTCTCCAACACCACAGTTCAAAAGCATCAATTCTTTGGCGCTCAGCTTTCTTCACAGTCCAACTCTCACATCCATACATGACCACAGGAAAAACCATAGCCTTGACTAGACGAACCTTTGTTGGCAAAGTAATGTCTCTGCTTTTCAATATGCTATCTAGGTTGGTCATAACTTTCCTTCCAAGGAGTAAGCGTCATTTAATTTCATGGCTGCAGTCACCATCTGCAATATGATCCAGCAATTCCACTCTTGGATATATATCCAAAGAAAATGAAAACATTCATTTGAAAAGACCCATGCATCCCCTCTGTCTCTCATCCACTAGCAGCCAAAATGCTCTTCATTAACTAATACAACAGATCACCTCTACTTAAGTAAAAACAAATCAACAACTGCCCAGTGCATTTGAGACACAATTCAGGATTCTTTCCCTGTCCTGCAACACCCTGGGTAATCTATCTCTTATTTCCTCAAATCTCATTAAACATCAGTTTTACAGATATTTTTTAGGTCCTCAAAACCTCCAAATTCCATCTTGTTTCAATGCCCTTCTGTAGTCTATGCCTTCCAGTAACAGTATCTCCCTACAATAATCCTAACTAGCCCATCTGCATATTTTAATTCTCAGCTTGAAAAGAATACCATTAAGAAGGCCTCCACTCACCTCTCTTTCCCACCTCTCCCATATAAATTAGTTCCCAGTTATATTCTCTTGTAGACTCTGAGCAATTAAATCACATTTAATTATTCATCTATTAAAAAACAATTTGACTTTGAGTAAGTGGTTCAATTTTCCAAGCTTCCCTGTTCTTACCTCTAAAATGGGCATAAGAATACTTACTCTGAAGAACAGTTGTAAAGACTGAAATTAAAGTACTTAATAAGCATTGAATGAATAGGAATGCAAACTAGTACAGCCACTACGGAGAACAGTGTAGAGATTCCTTAAAAAACTGGAAATAGAATTGCCATATGACCCAGCAATCCCACTGCTGGGCATACACACCAAGGAAACCAGAATTGAAAGAGACACGTGTACCCCAATGTTCATCGCAGCACTGCTTATAGTAGCCAGGACATGGAAGCAACCTAGATGTCCATCAGCAGACGAATGGATAAGAAAGCTGTGGTACATATACACAACGGAGTATTGCTGCTGCTGCTACTGCTAAGTCACTTCAGTCGTGTCCGACTCTGTGCGACCCCATAGACGGCAGCCAACCAGGCTCCCCCGTCCCTGGGATTCTCCAGGCAAGAACACTGGATTGGGTTGTCATTTCCTTCTCCAATGCATGAAAGTGAAAAGTGAAAGTGAAGTCACTCAGTTGTGTCCGACTCTAGCAAACCCATGGACTGCAGCCTACCAGGCTTCTCCGTCCATGGGATTTTCCAGGCAAGAGTACTGGAGTGGGGTGCCATTGCCTTCTCCACAATGGAGTATTACTCAGCCATTAAAAAGAATACATTTGAATCAGTTCTAACGAGGTGGATGAAACTGGAGCCTATTATACAGAGTGAAGTAAGCCAGAAAGAAAAACACCAATACAGTATACTAATACATATATGTGGAATTTAGAAAGATGGTAACGATACCCTGTATGAGAGACAGCAAAAGAGACACAGATGTATAGAACAGTCTTTTGGACTCTGTGGGAGGGAGGGGGGATGATTTGGGAGAATGGCATTGAAACATGTATAATATCATATACGAAACGAATTGCCAGTCCAGGTTCAATGCAGGATACAGGATGCTTGGGGCTGGTGCACTGGGATAACCCAGAGGGATGGTATGGGGAGGGAGGTGGGAGGGGGGTTCAGGATTGGGAACACGTGTACACCCGTGGCAGATTCATGGTGATGTATGGCAAAACCAATAAAATATGTAAAGTAATTAGCCTCTAATTAAAATAAATAAATTTAAATTTAAAAAAAAGTTTATTCTTTAATTCTACCCCTGCCCAGAACAATACTCTTTGCAATGGGGAATCCATCATGGCTTAAGACCCAGGACTAAAGTGACTGTCAATCAGAATAGAGAAACTTCTCTGATATAGTGTTTCCAAGAAGAAGGCTCTTGAGCCACCTGAATAAAATACTGCCTTCTATTGTGACCCACCTGTGCTCTACAGAAACATCACTATTATCTCTGAGCCACCAGAGGGGCAACTGAATAGGGAAGGGGAAACGCACACAACAAGGAGCTAAAGTACTGACATACTCACAGTCTGTGCTGCGTACATTCATCTATCTTAAGCCAAGGACACTCGAGAAGGTTTTTTTAAGCCTTCTCCATTCAAGGATCATTTCTGCCTTCCCCTTTGCAGCACTGATAGCCAACATTTCAACGTTCATGCAAATTGGAACCCAGAACTCTCAAATTTTGTAGCCTAAACCAACCTTAGACTGTTTGCAAAGCCAGCTGATTTGCAAAGTACCAATCTTAAGAACACTTCCAGGGATTCTCCAGGAGCACAAACTTATTTAAATGCACCTATTCACAAGCTGAAAAAGTAATGTAAATGTATGCACATACGAACATTGAAATAGCCCTCTGTGAGGAGTTTTAATAAACCACTCTCTTTGTCCACACAACAAACAAACCAGAATTAGAAATCAGAATCAGAACCATCATTATGCATACCTGCAATTCATTTTAAGAAATTCATATGTTCTAGAAAAGGTGTTTGCACACCACTATTTTGTACATTGGATTATATTTTTAAAATCACTAAATGAGGAAGCTATTTTAACTAGCTTTCAAATGAAACCTTTGGTAAACTGAAGAATCATTTTGTAGTGTGAATAATTGGCATCATTACATTCGTTTTGTAAATAAGGGACACTTGCACCACGTTTAGATTCAAGCAGATGATTCATTTGCTCTTGGTTTGGGGATTCATCCGTTCCGTTAGCATTTTTCATCCATACATTATTCATGTGTTCATTCTGCAAATATTTACTGAGTGCTTACCATATGTCTGGCACAGTATTAGATGCTCCAGATACAGGACTGAACAAGAGAGAACGAGAGAGGAGTGAACAAGTACTTTGCCCTTCCAAAGAAGTTTGTCTCCTAGTGGAGCAAGATAGCCAATAAAACAGGTAAATTAAAATGTGTCATATGATGTGAAGTAAATAAGTATGTTATAAACAAGAATAAAGCAGTCTAAAGGGATAAAATGTGGGTAGCCTACAATGGATTAGACTACAGAATGGGTGCTTCTGCTGATAAGACAGGCAGGTAAATCCTGAGTAAACAGGCAAAATGAGGGAGCAAACCATGGAAAGGGGCCAGGGTGCTTCAGGCAGAGGAAATGTAAGTGTCTTGAATCTGAAGTACAACTGACTTTGAACAAGAAAATGAGTGTGTCTTGATGATCAAGGCAGAGACTGGTAGATGAGCAAAATAGTTGAGGGCTGGCTCAGGCTGCACCCTCTAGGCTGCAGCATAGAGGCAGGAATGGGGCCACTATTCTCAGCATGAGTAGGGGCAGAGGACAAATGACACTCAGAATCCACAGATTTCTGCCCATGATGGAAAACTGTGGTTTTTCCAAATGGATCAACATACTTATATCATCTCTTATTCTCCTTCTTCCTCTTGTCTTTTCTCCACTTCTATTGACCTTCCCTTCCTCTTTCTCTTACTTCCTCTCACTCTTTCATCTTTTACCCTTTCATAAAAGTATTTTTTGTGCACCTATTGTCTTCCAGGCACTGTGCCTAGGGATCCAATGGATGTTCTCTGTCTCGGGTGTAGAGCCAAGATCGTCTCTCTCTTCCCCCAACCCCCTCAAAGATGTCAAGATTAGACTCTGCTGCCTGAGCTCCTCCACTGAAAGGGCAAGCCTGCGAGTCAAACATACAGAGGTTGGACTTCCAGCTCCATTACTTATCAGTTGCATTTATATTGAGCAATGTATGTAATTTCCTTGCCTCAATTCTCTCATCTGTAAAATAAGGATAATAATACATACTTTGAAGGAATGTTTTGAGAATTTCTAGTTTTATATATAAGTGGGTGATTAATATTTTACATTATTATTTCTGCTTGCTTTCTTCCTTTCCAACTTGAACCTCAGAATAAAGGGGACATAATCCCATGGATGGAGGAGCCTGGTAGGCTGAAGTCCATGGGATCTCTAAGAGTCAGACAGGACTGAGCAACTTCACTTTCACTTTTCACTTTCATGCATTGGAGAAGGAAATGGCAACCCACTCCAGTATTCTTGCCTGGAGAATCCCAGGGACCGAGCAGCTGGTGGGCTGCCGTCTATGGGGTAGCACAGAGTTGGACACGACTGAAGTGACTTAGCAGCAGCAGCAGTGACGACAGTTTGGTAGGATACTGCAATCTACTTCTGATTTTCTGTCTCCTCTAATGTTGTATTCTGTAGAGGAGATATTCTGTCTCCTCTAGACTACTGTATTCGTTATTATAGAATATAACCCACGGGCCCTGACAACCCAAGATGTCCCAGGATGGTGGCATGATGGAAATCTGGTTTTACTTACAGGAGAGGGCATTAATACTCCAACTCTTTACCTTTCTTTGAATTGAGACTCTTTTATGCAACTTCTCAAATTTCTTCCATTAAAAAATCAGATTATATTTCTCCACCCCTTTGCTTTCAGTGGGGCCAAATGGTGTGCTTAGGCCAACAAAATGAGACAGAAAAGATAGTTTCCAGTTTTAAGCCTATACCTCAAGACATTATGCATAATTCTGCTTGATGTCTTGTGCAGTTGCCATCGCCAGGAGAGTACGCCCAAGATAGCGCCAAGAAGGAGGATGAGAAACACAGGAAGCTGAGCAGAGTTGCCACAGCTCAGCCCAATCTAGACCAGGCAACCCCAGCCAACCCACAGATGTAAGAAAATATATAATTGTTATTTTAAGCCACTGAATGCTGGGGTCATTCATACTCTAATATTTGACTGATAGACTGGCCTTAGTAAACAATATTGCTTAACATTATCAATTAATCAAATATATTGATCGGATTTTTAATGCACTAGATGCTGGGGATATAAACAAAACCGAAAACTATCATACCTGCCCTGAAGGAACTTACAGTCTAGGTGAGAGGGAAAGAAAAAGAAGCACTGCTAACAGAGTTAAAGAGGGTCTGTTTGAGACAGAGAATGCCTGGTCAGGGCTTAGCCCGAGATGACTGTCTGACTGCTCCTAGTGGCAGAAAGGGGAATTGCATTTAAGAGATGTAGGCAGGTTCTTCACCATCTGTGGCTTCCCTGGCGCCACCAGGGAAGTGAAGTGAAGTGAAGTCGCTCAGTCATGTCCGACTCTTTGTGACCCCGTGGACTGTAGCCTATCAGGCTCCTCCGTCCATGGGATTTTCCAGGCAAGAGTGCTGGAGTAGATTGCCATTTCCTTCTCCAGAGGATCTTCCCGACCTAGGAATCGAACCCGGGTCTCCCACATTGCAGGCAGATGCTTTACTGTCTGAGCCACCAGGGAAGCCCCTTTTAATTTTCACGTGCTGTGCTCTGGTAAGCTGCTTAGTCTTGTCTAGGTCTTTGCAACCCCATGAGCTGAAGCCCACTAGGCTCCTCTGTCCATGGGGATTCTCAATAGTCTGACTTTCAGCACTGGGAGGGTCCTCCTCAGAACTTACTTTGGATAAGTTCTCATTTACATCTATGGAAACTAAAGCTCAGACTAAGAGAATGATTTACCCAAGGTAATTCAGTGAATTTGCAGATCTAGGACATGAATCCAGGGCCTGGCCCCCAAGGTTGGCACATCTGATCTATATGACCCATGACAGGCCTCACAGTGTCAGTTAATTCTGAACTGCTAAATATTCTTGACCAAAAGTTTTATTATTAGTATCATTTATGATAAGATGAAACTCCACATTGTTATAATTCATAACTATAACATGACTTCTTTCTTGCCCAGGTGATTTAAGGTGTGATAATAATCAGACCTCGTAATTAATAATAATAATTAATAACTTCCATCTATTGAGCCCCTGCTTGAAGCACAGTGCTCACTGCTGTAGGTATATGGGCACGTTTAATCCCTGCAACAATCCAGGCACAGATACCAAACCCTATTTTATGGAACTGTAAACTGAATCTCACAGAAACTTACTAGAAAGCAGCAAAACCAAGAATCAGACTCAGATACAAGGCCTGCAGTCTCCCCACCTATCTCTGTGGGCTCAGCTGTGAGAATCTCCATCTAAAACATCCGGTTCGGAAAAGGCATACCTGTTCAATCTTCCTCAGCATACTCCCTCTGCCTGGGGAAGGCATAATGGGAGCCTACCACAAGGTGATAACGCCATCTCCCTATTTGGATCTTGCCTCTCTTTTTATACCATTTACCAAAGGCTGTCTCTAGAGCAGGAAGCTTTGAGAAGGCCTGGGGTAGCCTAGGGCTTCTAAGTGAAAACAAGGAACTGACTCAGCAGGGTCTGGCTATCTTCAGAGTCTGAGGACAGACACATCAAAGGGACGACAGCCTGGTACCTTTGATGAAGGAACCAACAGGAAATTATCAGCTTCTTGCTGACAAGGACAAAGACAAGAAAAGGCCCATTTGAGCCTCATCTCTGTCTGGATTGGAAGAGTCAGGAAGCAGAGGGGACTGTTTAATCCTGCCTCCAGAGCAACTATGAACCCTGGCTTCCTCCCGTGAAGAACAAGGTGAAGGAAAGGTGAGGCAAGTTAAGATAAACACCCAAACTTTCGGCTGCCTGGATGAACCGAACCTTTTAATTTAAACTGTCAAAAAAGAGGTTGTTTTTTTTTTTTTCTCTTTTCCTTTTTTAATCCAAACTGTAATCACACAATACTCCACCCAAGAGCTTGATATGGATTTCTAAGACAGAACCTAACATAGTCATAAAAAAATCCCCTCGGAAATGTGCACTTTGTACTGTGCCTATGTGTAGGTGTGTTTAAAATGTCACGAACTGGAATGCCTAACTCTGGTTCTCAGGAATTAATCACTTAAGAGTGAAAGGGGGGAATTAACTTGCTTTAACACTTATAAAATTCTCCAAAGCATTTGCCAAAATAGAACTTGCTGAATAGAAGCATGGTTATCTTTCCACAAGAACTAACTTTTTTTTTTTTTTTTACATTTCTCTAGAAAACTGCCTTGCAAAAAGTTTCCCCCTGGGGCTCAGCTGCAGGTCATAGATACTCTGGGAATAAAGGTGTAAAATAAAATTTTTGCCTTTCTTTTTGATTGTGACTCAATGAATTTTAGTAAATGTATAGATTTGTGCAACCATCATCATCATCCAATTTTAGAACATTTTCATCATCCAACACAGTTCCCTCAAGCCCATTTTCATCAGTTTTTATTCACACCCTTGGGACAACCACTGATCTGTTTTCTGTCTCTATTATAAATTTTCCTTTTTGGAACATTTCATATAAATGGAATCAGAAAATATAGGGTTTCCGCCTCTGGCTCTTCACATGTTTTTTAGGTTCACTCATTGTAACATGCACCTGTATTTATTTTCTTTTTAATGCCAAATACTATTCCGTTATATGGATATACCACATTTTATTTATTCACTCACTAGTACATGGACACTTGGACAGTTTCCAGCTTTGGGCTATAATGGCTAATTCTGCTATTCAGGTACATGTGTGTGGACTGACATCAGTTTCTAGTTGTCTTAAGTAGATACCCAGGCATAAAACTGCTGGTTTGCGCAAAGGAATACTGACAGCCCTTATACACGGAGTTCCGTCTGATTCAGGTGTGCAATGTCAGTAAAAATCTACCAACCGATTTTTAACATACTTTTTAAAACCCAATATGTGATCATTCACAGAAGAGTCCGAAACCTCTGTGGCACCAGGGGCCGTTTTACGGAACACATATTTCCACGGCGGGGGGCGGGGTCAGCGAGAGCAGGGACTGGCTGGTTATGCCAGAGATGGGGAGCAACTGTGAAGTGGCAGGTGAAGCTTGGTTCTCTCCCCAGTCCCAGTCAGCTGCTCACCTCCTGTTCTGCTGCCTGGTTCCTAACAGGCCATGGACCATGGGACCCCTGGTCTAAAAAAAAAAATCTCACCACCACCACCACCAAACTGCTGTCGCTTGACGAATTCTGAAACAAAGGCAAAGGATATATTCTGGATAACGTCAGGTCACATGTGACGAGGCCCATCCTTGGTTGTACCTCCAAAATGGAAATAATGACTTTTCTCACGGATCAAGTCATATCCTAACCATCGTGAATGATCCTCGACATTTTTGTATACCTGCAATTAGACCGAAGAGTCCTTCACATTCCCTTCCTGTTCCCACTTACACTTGCGTGGAAAGCCTGAGAAAATTCAGACCACAGTCAGGAGACAAAGAGCTAAACGCACGTTATCTCTGAGGGAGAGCAGGCCCCCCTTCCCTCCTGCCCTGGAACTGAGAGCCCCCATCACCGTGCTCTGCCCCGTTAGAGGGTGGGGACCTTGGCCGAGGCCTGGGAGACATTCCAGGTTTTAGGGCTTAGAACGCAGAAGTGGAAGGTGAACAGACAGGACCAGAGACGCTAAGACGGGACGCAGGTAGGGTGTGGAAGGGGCTCCGTGGCGTAAGGGACCAACCTGAGGAGGGAGAAGAGACAGGCACCGCGGCCCGCTACTGCGCTCCCGGAAAGCGTTCCGCCTCCTCAGCCTCACGCGGGCCTCGCGTGGGCACCTGTGCGGCGAGAGTGGGTACCTGGCGCCCTGAGCCCTGTCTCCTTGCAACCTTCGGGAAGTAAAGGGGAGGGGGGTGCACTTAAGAGCAAAAGAAATGAGAAATGGCAAACTCAGCGGCCTCACCCCCAGCCCAGGAACCAGCAGTTTAAGGGCCACCGGGACACGGAGAGCGAAGGACTCGGCAGCTCTGCCCTGGACGCGGGCGGGGGCGGCCTCCGGCGCCTCGGGAATCCCGGAATCGCCGAGGAGCCCGCGGGCGCCCGGGGGGCGAGGGCGTGGTACCGGATGGCCCCGCCCCGCCGCCAGCCCCCGCGCGCATCCCGGGCGCCGCGTGCGAACGCTGAGGCTCCTTGTGCTACGCGGACTCGGGAGCCCAGGGCGAGGAGCCCGGGGGCGGGCTTTGGTCGCCCCCCTCGGTCCCGCCACCTCTCCAATTCAGTTCCCCGTTCGCGCGCTGTCCGAGGCGCTCTCTTCCTTTTTCGACCTCTTTTAATGTTAATTCCTCGGCCCGACTGCACGCCTCTCGCCCCCTCCCTCTTCTTGGAGAGCCCGTCACTCCTTTTCGGTCCTCATCGTTGTCCCTCCTGGGATTCCAGTTATCCTTTTGCTGCTTCATCTTCCCTCCACCTCAGCTTTTTCTGCCACCTCCCACTCGAGAAACTTGCTCCGGCCAGGGGTCCCCCTCCGGTCACAGTTGTCCCCCTTCCTCCCTAGGGACGGCAGCGTGTGCGGGTCCCAATACCGTTCCCCGAGGCACGAGCGCCCCGCCCAGTCCCTGGCGTGATTCCGAAGCCCAGGCCCGGCCAGCGTTTTCTCCCGGCGACTCCACAAGGGCAGGAAGCAGGCCCGGGGCCCCTTCTTCCAAGGCGTCTTCTTAGAGGGGTATAGGGCAGGACTCAGGAAGGATGCGGGCACTGAATCCTTAGGCCGGGTCTCCCGCAGAACCGCACTCTCTACGGAGCCTGGGGTGGGGGGCGCAGCGAAGGGGCCTGAGGCAACAAGTGACCCATCGTGCGGGCGGGGGCCGGGCCGACCCTGGTTAAGCGATCCTGGCCCCCTCCCCGGCCCCGTTACCCTTACGCACACTAGGCTTTGGAGATGGGTAGCGGGAGGGAGACCTGGGAGAGAAGGAGACGTGGCTCTTCCCGAGTCCAAAGTCTCCCTCCTCCAGGTTTCACCATCCTCACCCTTAGCAGAGTTTGCTAGGGATGGAGAGAGGGGGCAGGGCAGAAGCCGCCGACGTGGAGGGATCTTTGGAACGTGGGGTGGTGGAGAACGTGGGGTGGTGGAGTGAGGAGGAACAGTTCCCGATTGCCTACCCGACTTGGGCGATGCTTTTCCCCCTACCCACCACCCAAGCCTCCTGGGCCAGGGCCCAGCCTGACCAGCTGGAGCGGATTTGGGCGAAGGAGGAAAGAGGGGCCCCGGCGCCCTCCCCAGCTTTCCTCTGCCGCCCTCCCTGATTGGCTGTGCGTCCCTGGAGCCCAACTTCAGCCGCTCCAGACTCCATCTGAGACCCAGGGGATCCGGAGTGCGGCGACCCAGAGCGGGGTAGGGGGGTGGCCACGAATCCCCGGGCTGACATCCCGGGGGTCCCTGGGGGGAGGGGCGCGGACGGGCCGGCCCCCGCAGCCTCTGCGAGGCCGAGCTAGCCGCGTCTTGCGGCCTCAGCTCCTCTCCGCCCCCCCGCCCTTTCCTTCCCTCCCAGCGGCGGCCTCCCTCCTTCTCCGCCCCCCCCACCCCCCGCCCGCCCGCCACCTCCCCCCGGTTTCTCATTCCTGCCACTAGCGCGCTCGGCGGCTCATTCCGCGGCCGCCGCCAGCCGAGGGGAGCGTCGCGAGCAGATGCCGCGGGGGCCGCTCGCAGCCGCCGCCGACTTGTGAATGGGACCCGGACACGGGCCGGGGCTGACACCGCTGCGCTCGCCTTGCGCCAGGGACCGACGGCCGGCATCCCGCGCCCACCCTCCGGGGCCCCAGGTGAGGCGCGCCGCCAGTGCCTTCCTCTCGCCTGGATGGGGCTTCTTTGGGGTGGGTGCGGGGGGGGGGGGGGCTGATCTCTGGATGAGAATGTCTGGCGAGCGGGGTGGGGGGTGGAGGACTGACTCGACAAGGTTTCACAAATGCTAAGCGGACTGGGGAGGGCGGAGGTTAAGAGAAGATTTGTTTAAAAATCGAAAAGGAAGAAGGGAGCCAGTTGTGGGCGCGGGCAGCTCAGGGGACAGAGGCGCCAGATGTGCGCTCCAGTCTCTCCCCGCAGCTCCGGTCTCTGAGCGGGTCTGCGCCGAGGCCTCGAGAAAGGGGCTTTACACCCGGCTGGAGCTGGAAGCTGCAGAGCTGCGCCCCGGACGCGCCGACCGCCCCCGGTCAGGTCTCCCGGGGAAAGTCGCCCCCAGCGCGGTGCCCGCCCGCCCTCCCGCCGGCGCTGCGCCTCTTTCCGAAAGCGACGACGTGACCGTGCTCTGCAGGGTCCCTACCCCTTCCTCCTCTATCCCGACCGGGCGCTCCCGGGGACTCAGTTCCTCCATCGAGATCGCCGGGGAAGCCCCGGAAAACGGCAGGAACCCAGCTCGGGTCGGCGATTTCCCCGCACTTTCAGAGCGTGGGTTTGGGTCCGCTGACTGCGGCTCGGGGGGGCTGCTGACTGCGGTGCGCGCTCCAGCCTTCAAGCCAGAGTGTCTTCGGGGGTCTCCGGGGGAAGTGTGTCAGCTCCCGCCAGCTTCAGGGGCGATACGTGAGCGGCTCAGACTCGGGCTCGCTCTGGCTGAGGCTTGGCGCAGCCTGCCCAGGTCAACGTTAACTTTGCGAAGCGAGCCTTCCCCGCAGCCTGCGCCTCCTCCCGAAGTGCGCCGAGCCTTTCCAGCTCCGCGCGCATGGCCTCCCTCCCGCATCTTTGCCCCGAACCCTAGCGGCGAGTGAGGAGCCTGGAGAAACCCGCAGGATGTGGGGGCGGCGAGGAGACCAACCCTCTCCCCCTACACCCGGGTGTAGCTATAGGAGGCCCGCCTGGTGCTGTGAAGAAAAGAGTCCCCAGAGAAAGTGGGGTCAGAGAGCGTCACCTCCCCACCTCCCGGGTCGCGCTTCTTCATCCCTTTCTTGCCAAGGCCTTGTTCCTCGTTTTCTGGGGGTGAGGGTGGAAGTGGGGATGGGGTGGGGTAGGGAGCGGTGGTGTCCGCACGCCTTCTTCTCCCGCGTGAAAGGTTTTCTAAATGCTTGAAAAAGAAAAGCCCTGTTGCTTTGCTGATAATGCAGCAGGGATTTCACGGGCCATCGCACTGCTATTAAGAAATTGCATCTTCTCATCGTTTAATAACGCCACCTCTGCATGGCGACGGGTCGTTCCTAAGGGGTGGGGGTGGAAGGTTGTTTCTAAAACCCTGCTGCATGAAGGTATAGACATGCCTGTAAAGTCTTCCCTCCCTAAACAAATCTTTGTCGGGTGGCTCTGAAATCGTGCCTTGTTTTCCTCTTCCGATCATTCCTATCGTTTTTATATGAGGCAGAGTAAGTTTTCAGTTTAATCACTGGGAAGCCACAATGATTAATCTGGTGAGAGGACACGGGTCGATGTCTTTATCACTTGGGCTTGCGGCAGGCATCGATGATTTTGCGGGGTGTCTGGATTTCCCGGGGAAGGGGACGTAGAAGTGTTCTCAGGAGCGAGGATCCGCCAGCATCATCGCATCAGCACATTTGCCACGCGGGGCTCCGAGAGCTAGAGTCTAATACGATGAGAGAGAGGAGACGAGGCTGACCTTCATTTCATTAATCCTGGAATTCTTTTTCCTACAAATACAGAGATGCAGACAGCAGAATCCAGAAGTAATCTGCCCAAACCCCAGCTGCAGGAGAGCCTGGTCTTAGTCCAGCAGAACAAAGGAATAAAAGTTGCAAAACAAAGAGACAGAGGGTTGGGGCCAAGGCCTGTGGGACCCTGAAGCTCCTGCTCACTGAAGTTCCTTAGTCATGAGCTCTGATTCAAAGTTTCAGAGTTGGCCAGTGGGCCCTAAAATTCAAACCTTTCCGCAAGACTGAAATCCTGCCTAGTACAATGGAATGTGAGTAGTTTTCAAGTACAGACCAAGGAAAAGCATCTGAGAGGACAGGAAAGTTTCCTTGAGTGAGAATTAGCTCTACATGCTGTTTTTGAAACAATGCAAATTAATACATTTAAAATGTCTTGCAGTCACATTTTCTTATTCATAATTATTATTATGATCTTTTTTTCCATGTTGTTTTGGAGTCTGTATAAGTTGGTTATTTTATTACGTAGTTAGGGAAAAACAAAACAACACCCCCCCCAACCCTTGGGGGAGGGAACTGCATTGGGAGGACTGAGATAGGATAATCTGTTGAGGCCCAGGCATGTGGGTTTACTCAAACTGAGCTTACTGCTTACTAGAAAAATAGGCTTTGGAAGTAGCTCTAATTGAAGCAGTGGACCATCTTGATAGCACTTCAGAACTTTCATTATGTTCTGCATTCTTATCTGAAGGCTAGACAGTAAAATTACTAGAAATGCAAATTCTGTTTTCAATTAAGATGTAATCTTTTGTTAATTTGAGAATTTTTTTTTAAGTTACAACTGTTTTTTTTTTTTTTTTTGACCCAGAACTCAAGGTTCCTCTTTGCAGTGGTGGCTGTGGATGTGTGTGTATGTTTGTTCTTGAAAAGGGGTGGGGGCAGGGTTGGAGAGCCATGCCGTGATTTGGGGGAATACGGATCAATTTCATGCTCCTTTAATGCACTTGTCTTCATAATTCATGGTTTTTCTTCCACTTTGAATAGAATTACACGGCTGCTTTGTAAAGATTCTGGTTTGGGGATCCTCATATGGGAAATGCCATGACTTTGACCTCAAAGCTTGATTTACAATGCCAGAGCTACACTCCCTTGAGCCTAGTGTGTCTCAGAACCTTGCCTGTGAACGTCTGTGACTTATGAAGTTGACAGTTAACATAAACTTTGGTCTGTGATATTCAAAGCTATTTTCGGAACCATCTAAAGGAGATCTGCAAATCTGATTTTACTCTGCCTTCATTTTCTACACATTTATGTAGGCAGATGTTCCAGAAACATGATCATTTTTGTTTATTTTCAATATTGATTTCTTTCACTTTGATCATAGGAATACTTTATCATTAAATAATAATGATAAGACAGTGGTCTAAAGAGTTTAAAAGAGGGTAACCAACCTTTTTTTTTTTTTTTAACTGTCAAATTTGCAGAATAACTACTATCTTGTACATTTTTTTTCCTCACTAGAAAATCTCACTATTGTGTAAATTCACCAGCCAGTGATTAAAGAGACTGAAATGTGCTTGGGATATTTCCCCCCTTATGCAATTGGTCATTGTTTCATACAAAGTTACCTGATACGTCAGGAACCCCTGTCCTAGATTTACCAGCCACTGTAGTTGTCAGTCTTTTTGGTTCAAAGTTATTGTCCCTGAAATATGTAAATGTATTTGGTCCTGTGTGTGTGTGTGTGTGTGTGTGTGTGTGTGTGTGATTCAAGGGACTAGGGGAAAAACATCAACAGGTCTGGTTAAAAAAAAAGATTTTTTTTAAAAGCTGGAGAAAGTTGGACAAATTCTGTTGTACCAGTATGAGTAACAGTGAGGTTTCCATCAGTATTACTATGATAGCCATCCACAGCCTCCTCTATGGGCAAAGAAGAACTAAAGAAAACACTTGAGGAGGATAATTAGACATCTTCTGCTATAATTTTACCCTGACATTGAGAGCCTTGTGCGTCTCTGGAAATGGGTTCCTTCGCGGAAGATTGCATGTCTGGCCACTAGAGGGCAATGGCGCCCTGCTCCAGCTGTGTGCCTGGGGCCCATCTGCTTTTGAGGGCACCATGAAAAGCAGTTTTGTTACCACCGGCCTTGTCTGCACCTCTCAGGAGAGACCGAATTCAATCTAGCTGTGGTTCAGGCTACTGCTTCAGCAGTTTGTCAGGATTAACATCTTTCTAGTCCGTGGATCCCGTTACCTTCAGTCTCTTCTTCCCACCTTGGAGTTTACTAGAAAGTTGCAAAATCTGAATCTTGAAATCCTCTGAGCAGGAGATGAGGGGGGCTGGACTGTATAATAAACAAGGTCAGTTCTCACTGAGGCAGTGATCTGGAGGGTTTTCTGGTTCTTTTTTTTTTTTCCTGCAAAAAAAGCATCATTTCAGACTCCGAGGGGGGAGGGAAGGAGTATAAGAAGGGAAATATTAGTGAGATTGCTGTGATAACATTGCCTATTCTTTCAAGAGGTTTTGAAGATGTCTGCAAGGCATTTTTAATTTGCAAAAAAGAACAGCAGTTTGATCTTTGGTAAATACTTTGGGGCATGGAGTTTTAATATAACAGTCAATGTTTTACTATTACCTTTAAACCATTCCTGATATTGCTGTACAAAACCTAACTTTAGCAGAGTAAAATTTAATTCAAGATTGGTCCTCATGCACTGGAGTTTAATCATCTGACTTTTTTTTCCCTCCTCTGTGATATGGAAATTACTGCTTATGATTAAATTGCATATTCCAGGCTGCACAAATTTATATTTGTTACTGTTTGATAGTATCATTATGAATTTAGAAGAAGAATGAGACAAAAAAAAACCCTGATGCTATATTATAATTAAGAGGAAAGCTCTATTTTAAAAAAATTACTGGCTTAAGTGGATTCTTATTTGTATCTTTCTTTTTTTCTTTAAAACTGAATATAGTCGCCTCCCTGGTGAATCAGCAGTGGAGTTCTTTGCAGCTCTGAGTATGTTGGAATGCATGAGCAGTTGATGAAGGAGGAATCAATGGAAATGGATCATGGGAGGGAGTATTAAGTAACTCAGTTGAAAGTAAGACAAAGTGTTTTGTAAACCAAAGCTCACTTACCGCCCGGACAGTTTATTTAACTTTAAAAAGGAAGGCACTTTTACATTCTAAGTGCTTGTGAATAATGCACGTTTGTTAGAACTGGAGGCAAAATTTCACTGTTATTTGGTTTAATTAGTCGTCTGACTGTTGCAGAGTTCTGAGATGCTTATTGAGATAAAGCATTGTTCTCAGAGTTTCTATGGTCAAGGTTTTTGCTCAGGCGAGAAGCTAGTACGAAGGATGTTAAATGAGATGGGAGTTTAAGAGAGAAGAAAGGAAGAAAGAGGAGGGGGGAGAAAAGAGTGTGGGAGAGACTACGGATGCCCTTTCTCATGGCAGGTCAGGCTCTGGTGTCTCTCTCTTCTTTCCTCTCTTTTTTCACTCATTTAGACCATGCGAGGTGCCGAATCCAGAAAGCTGGCATAAACAGCCCCACAGGCCACGGTAAACAGTGGCCAGAGCCTTATTCTCTTGCCTTCTGGCACTGAATACTTGTCAAAGGATCCTGTGAATAAGCACTGCCTTTTCCTGCCTTTCCCCTGGTTGTTCCAGTTGAAGAAAAACCCTCACTTCCTCCATGAACTTCTTTATTTGCCAGAAATCCTCCTGACACGGTCCTCTGTGCTGGCATGATTTCACAAATTAAGATTACTTCTCCACGTTCACTTTTCCCTGAAGAAAATGTCTTCGGATGCAGCGTCTTCTCCACCACGATGACCACCTGACTCGGAAACTGGAGCAGTGGAAGCCCTGCCCTGGATTTAGTTTAAGACACACAGAGATCTCTTCTCAGCCGTCATTAGGCTCCACCGGTGGGAGGAGTGGGAGTTCAGAGCAACATCCTGGCCATGGATTCTCAGGAAGAACAAGCACGGATGAAGGCCGGGACAGACAGAGCGTATCTAATTACAGTGCATTCACCCCCACCGTGATCTCTGGGTGTGTGTTACCAATTGTCACATACCGAACAGTCAGCCCTATTTCCATCATTCCTGAGGCCTGGACCACCTATTCAGACTCAGAGTTGGTATTGCTGAGCAATCAGGCCAAGATCAGGGTGAGGAGAGTGAGGTAAAGACAGGCAAGTGCAGACTTAGATCCCGACTGTATTTAAAATGTTGGTATTTTGCTCATCATAGAGTTTTTTCCCCTAGTGATCTTGATTTTTGAAATGTTTCCTAAAAATACTATTTATCTTGATTTACTGAGTTTTGGGGGTTTCCCAGGTGGTGCAAGTGGTAAAGAACCTGCCTGCTAAAGCAGGAGACATCAGAGACGCAGGTTTGATCCCTGAATCTGGAAGATGCCCTGGAGGAGGGCATGGTAAGCCACTCCAGTATTCTTGCCTAGAGAATCCCATGGACAGAGGAGCCTGGTGGGCTACAGTCCATGGGGTTGAAAAGAGTCGGACACGATGAAGTGACTTAGCAGTAACTGCAACTGAGTTTATTGGCACCCCCTTACATTTGGTGCTCACGGACGGAGCCCCACCTGACTCACCCTGGTTCCAGCCATGCCCAGCAGTCTGATTCTTCTCAGTTCCAGCTCCACCGCTTGCAAAGTAGGAACCCAAGACTGAGCTAAGTAACTTCTTTCAGACTCAGCTACCTCATCTGTAAAAATGGACCTAGTCATAATATCCATGTCCTGGCATTGCTATAAAATAACAGAAGAATTGGGTACAATGTCTGGTTCATGAGTTCTCAGTAACTGCTTGAGACTTTTTGTCCTCTGAGAAAGAGACCTGGGCTTCACTTTTATAGACTAACCATAGCAGGTAGAAGTTCTTCCCCATGATTATTTGGCCAAAATCCTGCACTAAACTTTCCCTTTGGCTTGAGGGCCCTCCCAATTAGTGATGAATTGTTTATTAGAACCTGCCTTTTTAAAAAAATATATATTTCAGAAGTTTAAGTGATACATCCCTCTTCCATTTAAAATATTCAAGAGGCAGTCAAGATTTTAGAGATAATTATGGCTTTTGAAAAGTGCCTGCCTCCTCGATACCTTTGCATTTTCCCCTGCTAATTTTTACATACGGGCTGCTGTGGAAAGTTGCCCTGAAGTTATATCTTACTGGGAAAGTTGGCTAAGCCTGTGATGTTGAGATATTCATCACAAGGTCTGCCTCTTTTTAAAAGGGACTCATTACTATTCCAGACTAGCTGAAATGATAATTAGTCTCTTGATAAATTGTCACCATTTTCCAGAATATTCCTGTTTGTTTTTCAGGTAAATGTAGTTTGGGGTTTTCAGGAGGATGAGCTGTGACAGTCTTGACTCCTGGAAAGACTGCGGCTTGAAGAAGCGCTTGCCCTGTCTGTGGTCTTCCTCAGGCCCAGGCAGAAGCACAGTGATTTGGCACTGGATTAAAGATAACAGGAATCCCTGCCCCCATGTAGCCCTCCATGGCATTCCAGCTGTTCTCACCCCAGTGTCACCATCAGGCTGCAGCTTCCAAAGCTCCTAGTCCTTCCAGGTTGCCCTGCTGTGCTCCATCTGCAGCTTTCCTGTGTCATCTGTCCCTACCCCAGGCCCTCCTGCCTTCCCTCCTGAGTACGTGGCACCATGAGAGCGAGGCACTCGCTGCCTGTGTTTGCCTGGAAAGGGCCAGGGGAGAGGGCCACCTTGATGAGATAGGACCGTGCTCCAGGTACCTCCTGTATTGTGTGCAGTCGCCCTGTGAGGAAGGTACTGTCATCTCCACTTTACAAATCGGGAGAATGACCCCCAGGAGGATTTGAGACACTCGTCCTAGCTCCGCAGGCTGGAGGAAGCAAAGGCAGGTGTCCAAGCCCGTTCTGACCCCAAGGCCAGCAGCTCCCTGTCATGTGTGACGTGTGTTGCAATCCCGGCCTCCTCGGCTTCCTGGAGAAGAGCAGCGGGACAGAGCTGAGTTGACGGCTCGACCCTGTGCCCCTACAAGCTCCCAGATGTTGTCCATTAAAGGAGCCTCTGAGATCTTACGGTCCAACTCGCCTCTCTGCAGGGTTTCTGCTTGTCATTGATCCTGCAGCTTCCTAAATGTCCTGATGACAGCCCGCTAACGACATCTCAGGAAACCCATGACACCAGAGGCGACTCATTAACTCTGTTCATTAAAATATCCCATCATATAAGGAGCTAAGATATCTTCTGCTGTAACTTTCTCCCAGTAGTCTCTTTGCCCTGCTCCCTGGCACTTTTTCCTTCTGAAAGCCCTACAAATACTGGAAAATGGCATCTGATAACAGTTAAAATCCATCATGTATTGAGCACTAAGCTAGACTCAGGCACTATGCTAAGGACATTCTATAACGTGAGAATTATCTGCAGCAACCTATGAGCTGGTTAAGATTATTGCTAGCATCTTATAGAGGAAAAAAAAACCCCAGAAATTTCCAGGGTTCCATCACTGTTAATTGGCAAAGCTGAGATTAAAAGCCAGGCATCCGACAGCCAGCTTAACCTGCGTCAGGGTGCTCTGCCATTCAGGGCTTCAGCTAACCTGATGAGATTACAGACCTCTCACCATCCTCATCTCTCATGTTTGCTTCCATTCTGTTTCATCATTGTCCCCCCTAAACATGTGGCATTTTAAATCAGAGTCCCTATTGTGGTCTAACCACTGTAGAGTGACTGGACCTCCTGTTTCCTGTAATGAAAATTGGACATTTCACTTTAAAGCAGAATTCTCAGGAATCAGGTGTCTGAAGTCACTTAACTGAGCTGTTGGCTACTGTCATCAACAGTCTTTCAGAGATGAGGGTCCAGGGGCCCATAGAAGAACCACGACTCGCCTAATATCACATGCTGATCTAGCAGCAGGTGGAATAAGAAGTGGGTGGTCTTGGCTCTTAATCCTATCTCTTACCACTATCTAAAAGCAAAAGCCTTTTTATTTATTTTTTTAGAGTTGATATACCTGTGGCCTGATTGTGATTTAAAACATATCACTAGTTCAAGTATATATATATAAAAGATTCACCCTATAATATTATTTGGCAGTTAAGTTGTAACATCTAAATACGGAACTTTGTATGAATCTTTAATATTTTGAAGTCATGGTTAGCCAATCCAGTGTCATTTGGTAATATTTTGCAGTATGTACCATTTGATTTCACCCTTCAGCTCTGTCCTACTTTATAGATATCTACCACTAATATCTCTATTCCGAGTTTCCATAACTAACAGTAAGAATGGCATCACCACTTTGCCACCCCTAAGCTTTCACAGGGCCCGCTGGCAGGGTTTGGTTTGCACTCCATCTGAAACTCATTTCATTGTCCCCTACTTTAATGAAAGGCCTGGGCTGGGAACACTGAAATGCTCAAATCACAGGGCCTTTCCTCAGAGAGCTGACAACATCGCTGGTGAAGAACATACTCAAATCTCAAGGCTGCGTACAGTCAGTGCCCAAAGGAAGTAGAAGCAAGGAGGACCACAGTAAAGACAAGCCACATGCAGTTCAGTGATCAAGGATGGTTTGGGGAAGGGGAAAAAAAACATTGCACTCCTGCACGGGGGGAAGGGACCCAAGAGACCAACTGGAGGAACACATCATGCCACCAGGCCCTCCAGTCCTGGCTCCGTGTGCCAGTGATAGCCAGGGCGTCACTAGTCACAGGGAGCTCCTCACCCCTGGGCACAGACCACCAAGGCGTTAGGGACTTCCACATTTAGAAACACTTCCTTTGGGTTGATCCAAACTCTGTGTCCCCAGAGGTTGTACTCTTGGGTATGAGCCTTTGATGTCAACGAGGGATAGACAGAATTCTCCCTCCCCGTTGCAGCTGTTCAGTATCTGAGTGGTCTTCCAGGATGCCGTCTCTGTCTCCCATCTCCAGAATGGACACTTGTCTCCTTTTTGCCCTCCTCGGACAGCGGGACTGAGCACAGAAATCTAGAGGCAGCTTAGACTGTCAACTCCCTCTGCGCTTCTTTTATTGCAGCCCGAGGCTACATTAGCTTTTATTGCCAGCCACATCACCCAGAGGACTTATGCTCCACAGTTTATTTCTTTGTTTTTCCTGGTGTGCTGCTGTTAAGCCCCATTTTCCCACCTGTCCCTGTATACAGAAGACATAATACGGCACCTTCAGCAGTGTGAGGGCGTCAGGCTGCCTGGCTTCAAAGCTTGGCCCTGCTGCTTCCCGGCTGTGCAAGCCACCGTATCTGTCTCTCGATGTCCTCATCGGTAACACTGGGTTAATAATACCAACCTTGCAGGTGTGGTTCTGATATTAAATGATATTAATATATGAAAGTGTTTAAAGAGTACACTGAATGAGGTTGCTGTTTTTATTATCTCTGTTACATTACATACCAATAGTCTGGATCCACTGATTCCCAAAATGTTTTTAAATTTAAACCTTTAGTCTCTTGTGCAGAATATCTGTCATCCCTCTAACCATGCAATAGTTTGGTTTACTTACATACCTACCTTTCTTATGAAAAACAGCAAAAACAGCAAAACTGATAGACGCAGGGACAGCACCTTGTTAACCACAGAAGACACTCCTTTTGAGTGATTCTACCCAGGTGGTGCTAGTGGGTAAAGAACCCGCCCACCAGTGCAGGAGACATACGACATGTGGGTTCGATCCTTGGGTTGGGAAATCCCTGGGAGGAGGGCATGGCAACCCACTCCAGTATTCTTGCCTGGAGAATCCCAAGGACAGAGGAGCCTGGTGGGCATAGTCATAGGGTTGTGAAGAGTCAAACACAACTGAAGTGACTTGGCACGCACACGTGCCCTGGAATACAATATTCTTCATGTTACTCATTCCTGGTGATGCATAGTTGCCATTTTGTTTGCTTGTTTGTGTGGCTTCATAGCACCCGCATCACCTTCCTAAGTTTGGAGATAACCCACAATAAGACTCTCTGTAGAAAGACTGCCTTCTTTCTACTCCACAGGCTTCAAGGGCCAGAGTCTCTGTCCTCTCTTTCCTGGAAGGTGGAAGGATGACTCAGCACCTACTTCCCAGTGTGTTTTAAACTTGGAATCAGTATCTTACACTTATGTGCCTGTGTGTGTGTGCACACCCACACAAGCACACACAGAAGCCCTGGCCATGAAGTAGCCCATGGATGCTGACCATAAAGAATCCACTCTGGTCACTGTGGAGTGGCTGCTGCATCATCCAACATCCAGGAGTAACCAGAGTGGAAGGGAAAGCTGTCACTACCCATGTTCAGTGGGGACCGTGGCAGTGCCCTCTGTGCTGTGTGCTGTGCTTAGTCACTCGTTGTATCTGACTCTTTGCAACCCCATGGACCAACCATGGACCTGCCAGGCTCCTCTGTCCATGGAATTCTCCAGGCAAGAATACTGGAATGGGTTTCCATGCTCTCCTCCAGGTTTGTGGCAGGATCTGGTCTGCGGTTCTGACTGTCGGGGCACCTGACGTTCCTGACCACTTCTCTAGTCTTCCTGCAAGCCATGTGCTACTCAGAGTTGCTTTGAACTAATAAACCCAAAAAGGCTTCATAGCCCTGGATATCCTTGCAAGACTGCTGCAAGAAAACTTATGCACTGCAATGGTGAGGGGAGATCTGGCTTTTGGGTTCCTCTCAAATGCTGAATAGAACGTGGATAGATGGTTAGATGTTCAGGTGTGAGGAGAGAGCAGAGGAAACCTTTATTAAACATTGGATGGTCCGATTTGGGTTGAGCAAGAACTGGGCAGGATATCAGAACCTGGGTGGAAGCTAAGTGATACGGCTCAGTAGATGAAGTGGAATTTACACAGGCAGCTATGGCAAACGGCACAACTGTTAGGCATGTGGATGGCAAACGGTCTCTTGGAAAGAACAGGGCAGGTTGTGTGGGAAAGTGGCCCATGGATGCTGGCTCTGGAGCCAATGCAAAATTCCCCCCAAAAGTATTATGCAGAGGAGACTAAGGCCAGATTCAGGGACGAGAGTCCAAATTGTATTCCTAATCTAAGGGCAGCCAGATAGAAAAGACTAGTCTGAATTCAGAGCCAAACATCTTGGAGAAGCCAGGATCAAATACATGCAGGCTTTCCAGGCATTGATGGGAGCACAAAGGATGCCCCTCCTCACCACAAATGACTTCATCACATCCCAGGTTCTAGGGGTAGGGGGCAGCTCCCACACCCTCCCAGCTCCCTGGCCCCGGTGTTGGCCCCAGGATTGGATGGCAGTGCTTAAAGCAGGGAGAGTTGGGGATGGGGCAGCAAAGAAAGAAAAGTTTCCTCTGCTGTTGGTCCCTTGTCATCCCAGGGCAGTCCAACCCTTGTTGAAAGGAATCTGAATCACACTTCTAGGGAGTGGAGCCTTCAGGGCAAGGTCAGGGTTTCTAAGCATCTAAGACTTGCTGGCCTGTCTGCTGGGCCTGGTAGTTAAACCACTGAATGGCTTGATTTTGTGTTGATGGTGCCCCTTGCCCAGACCTGACCCAGGCATCACTGTGCCATGCAGAGCTCTTGGAGCCATGCCTCTCAATTTCTATGTGGCACTCCCCAACTGGTCACCATGGACATAAATCCAGACCACAAACCAAGAAGGACTAACCAAATACAGGTGAGGCTGGTTGGGCAGCTGTATCAATACTTAGCATCTTTCCAGTGTCTAACTTATGGAAGCATGAATGTTTAAAGGTTTTAAATATTTAACAACATATTTAAAGGTTTTTAAAACAATATTTCTTTGACAATAGCAGCAAAACTGTGTTTAAATTCCAAATCCAAATTGAAAATTAGGAGTACCTTATGCAAACAATTCCAGTCCACAACACTTTGTCCTAAAGTAACCCAATAGGGAAGGGAGTTGGCTCTTGAACTGTCTCACTCCAGTATATGTTTCATATATAGACATAGCTGTAGTATAAGATGTAGTTTTCATTTTCATTATTATTCTCGGGAACTTAAGAAGCACTATATAAATGAAGTGTCACTATTAGTATTATTATCTTAGAGTGGAAATTGCAATTTAGCAGTTAGAACTGGGCACACTCGCCTTCGAAGTAATGCATTGGCGATTCTTGTGTTTTATTCATCACCGTTCCTCCTTGCAAACCTCAGAGAATCTTCAGCTTCAGCAAATCTCCATGGTGCGTTTGGGAGCATTAGTCAGGAGACTAATACAGCCTGAGAGAACATGTCTTTGAAGTGAGGGATGGAGCCTGCCGAATAATCTCAGCTGCCCTCATCCCAGCAACCCCCTCCTGCCGTGCCCGCATCGCAAGCCCGGGAGGGACCTGGCTTTCACTTAGAGAGAGGCATACCTTGTGTGCTTTTCTTATTGGCGCTTAGCTTCTGTCTCATTTCTCATGAATGGAGAAAGATCTCCATTCCTGCCTCCATTCCGCAGGCAAGCCTGCGGCCAATTGCCGACAGATTTTTCCCTAATAGGCTGTCCTGTGGTTCCCTCCTTCCAGGCAGACCAGCCTGGTGAAACCCTGGCATTCTGATAAATAGCTGTGTGGCCTTGGGCAAGCCACTTAACCTCAGTTTCCTCATCTGTAAAGTGGCCTGTTGGGTACTTTCCAGCTCTAAAATGGTCTGGCTCTCAAACCTTCTTCCACAAATCACCTGGCGTTGTGCCTTCTGACCATTGAATCTCAGCATTCTGGAAAAGGTGCCCTCCATGTGGACAAAAATGCCAGGGTGGAAATGCACAGATGATTTGTGTGAGCAGAGTGCACACGCAGGGTGGTGAGTTTGGGACTCTGTGAAGTATGTTGCGTATCAAATTTAGGACTTTGGACTTCATTCCCCAGGTCCTAAGGAGCCTTTGCCAGTTTAGAGCGGTGGTGGTGGGGAGGCTGTGTTCAATACTTTATTAAATGATATCTGGACCAACATTGAGAAGAACTGATAGTAGCAAGGGGCAAAGACTCTAAACAGGAAGACTGGCAGGAAGCTGGGACTAGGCGGCAGCATTTTTATTAGTAGAATCGCAGATATGTACTGAGTCTTTACTGGCTGCACACACAGTGCTCAGCCTTTCCTACAAATTATCTCAATCCATCCTCCCTACAACCTTAATGAGTTGGAAGCTATAATTATCCCCATTTATAAAACATGGACACCAAGACTCAGGGTAGTCGAACAACTTTCCCCAGCGTTATACATCTGGTAAGGGGGCAACTGGGGATTCAAACAGGAAGATTTTGCATTCTTCACTGCTCTGTTATCACAGGACCGATTTAAGAGGCTTCCAGGATAGGTTCATGAAACTTGCTCCTGGCTGTCAGTGAGGAATGGGGGTGGATGCTCTGTGAAGTGCTTACTGAGTGCCTGGGACTGAGCCTTCTAGAGATTATCTCGTTGAATCTTAGCAATAAACTCCATGAATAGAAGCCCCAACTTCACACTGATAGGCAGTTGCAAAGCATTTGAACTCAGGACATGAAAGAACCAGAAAGCTTTTCCTGAGACTTTTCTAATGTATCCCAAATTGCCGGGTTCTTGGCTTTTTCTCCGCCCAGGCTGATTTAAAGATGACACCGAATATTATGTCTAATGTCATGTGCTCATGACTTAGATATTTTAAAAGATGTGTTAAGCATGGAACAACAGACTGGTTCCAAATAGGAAAAGGAGTACGTCAAGGCTGTATATTGTCACCCTGCTTATTTAACTTATATGCAGAGTACATCATGAGAAATGCTGGACTGGAAGAAGCACAAGCTGGAATCAAGATTGCTGAGAGAAATATCAATAACCTCAGATATGCAGATGACACCACCCTTATGGCAGAAAGTGAAGAGGAACTAAAAAGCCTCTTGATGAAAGTAAAAGTGGAGAGTGAAAAAGTTGGCTTAAAGCTCAACATTCAGAAAACGAAGATCACGGCATCCGGTCCCATCACTTCATGGGAAATAGATGGGGAAACAGTGCAAACAGTGTCAGACTTTACTTTTTTGGTTTCCAAAATCACTGCAGATGGTGACTGCAGCCATGAAATTAAAAGACACTTACTCCTTGGAAGGAAAGTTATGACCAACCTAGATAGCATATTCAAAAGCAGAGACATTACTTTGCCAACAAAGGTTTGTCTAGTCAAGGCTATGGTTTTTCCTGTGGTCATGTATGGATGTGAGAGTTGGACTGTGCAGAAGGCTGAGGGCCGAAGAATTGATGCTTTTGAACTGTGGTGTTGGAGAAGACTCTTGAGAGTCCCTTGGACTGCAAGGAGATCCAACCAGTCCATTCTGAAGGAGATCAGCCCTGGAATTTCTTTGGAAGGAATGATGCTAAAGCTGAAACTCCAGTACTTTGGCCACCTCATGTGAAGAGTTGACTCATTGGAAAAGACTCTGATGCTGGGAGGGATTGGGGGCAGGAGGAGAAGGGGACGACAGAGGATGAGATGGCTGGATGGCATCACTGACTCGATGGACATGAGTCTCAGTGAACTCCAGGAGTTGGTGATGGACAGGGAGGCCTGGTGTGCTGTGATTCATGGGGTCGCAAAGAGTCAGATATGACTGAGCGACTGAACTGAACTGAAGCAGGAAAGAAGCTGTGATTCCACGATCCACGTTCTCTCTTGATATTTTGGTTCCCGTCCAGCCCTGGCATAGCTGAAGGGAAGATGCCACCAAGGGTGTCACATCAGAACATTTATTTGACACTCAGGGTTCACAGTGTATTTCTAGGAGGTGTTGAGAGAAGACGTGTAAGCCCATCAATGGGCCCGCTCCGCTTTCTGATAGCAAAGGTGGGAGAAGATAGCAAAGTCAAATTGCAGCTGCCATCATGCATATTAATAAGGACCCAGGTTTCTGAGAGATAAAAGAATCATCTACACAGGATTTGAAGAGGACTCAAAGAGGCATCAGATTTGACACTCCAAGCTAGGATGGGAAAACAAATGCAATCGCAAACACCAACCTGGCAAAATCTTGTTCAAAGAGACGAAGTCCACAGGGTCTCTGTGTTTTGTATTTCTTTATCTGTTCTCATATCCTTGGAGCATTCTCATCTGTATTCCCCTTGACCCATCTTTTTTTCTAGTCCGTAATTTGTTCGTCAACTCACCTTTGGACAAGAGGGAACGTGCTTCCTTTGTCTGGATTTGTTTCCTCTTATGTAGAGTAAGAAGGTTCCAATGGAAAATTGCTTCCCACACAGGAGGGATCTGGGAGACCAGCTGAGATCTGTTTGAAAAGTTAAAAAAAAAAAAAAGTCAGTCACTCTACTTGACCCAGAGAATACTTGTATTTTTCTCCTCTGAACCCAGCTCCTGGACTTAAGATTTTCACTGGGACAATTAATACCAAATGGGTGGTGGGCTACTGGGGACTCAGAATTTAGTTCTCAGCTAAATGGCAGCCCACTCCAGTATTTTTGCCTGGAAAATCCCATGGATCACGGAGCCTGGTAGGCTCCATGGAGTCGCAAAGAGTTGGACAGGACTGAGGGACTTCACTTTCACTTTCACTTTCTGGCAAAGAGCCGCCAAAACGTGTCTCCTGCCTCATTTAAAGCAATGCTTCCAAAAAAAAAAAAAAAAAATGAAGTAAGAAAAGCTTTTTGGGCAAGAATATGAATTAATTTCATGAAAATGGCATCCCTTTTCAAAGATTGCCTATCTTTGCCTAAGTTGAAGATATTGATACTACCTCTGGTATTGTTTCCCCTGTTTTTGTATTTGCATGGGAAATGATTTGATGAATATTTCTTCTGAAGATGGTTTTCCTTCTCTGAGAAAGTTACATTCATCATATTGGCTTGGTCCACTGATCACACGTCCCCATGAGGGGCCTATTTGGATGGAAAAGAGAGCTGTTTTGGAAACAGTAACTTTACCTGCTTTGATGTGCCTCCTTTCAGGGCTCTGTTGGGCTTGCTACAGGAGATTGTTGAGAATGCTGTTCACATGCTGTCAAATGCAAGAAATTGTGCTAATACGACTTTAATTTTCATATCAAATTGAACAAGAAATGAGTTTGTCGGAAATAATCATGACTCTTGCAGAGGTGCCAGGTTGGCTAGTTACTGAGGTGTGACCGTTCCTCCGTGTCTGTCCGAGCGGTGACATGTGGGTGTGTAGATGGAGGTCATCCAGTGTGCTGGAGCCAGCTACACCCTCGGGGGACCTCCTCAGGACCATTCCTGGCAGTGGCTCACTCCAGCTACGAGTATTCCCTCATCTCCCACTGTACTTGGCTCCCCCTCAGCCTTATTCCCAGTGCCCTGGTGGGTCTCTTACAAAAAACAAGACAAAACAAAGCAACCCTTGATGTAAATAGTTCAGTCTCTGTGACATTCGTGGTGGTAGTTCAGTGGCTAAGTCCTGTTCAACTCTTACAATCCCTGTTTCTTCACCTTGAATAAAGATAGTGATGGGATGCTGTACTTACAAAGGTGAGCCTGGGGGTGCAGTGCAGTTCAGGAAAGAACTGGGAAGACGCACTTATTGCATTGAACATGTAGAGACGGGTTTTAAATCTTTTATCTGTGGGGCCACAAATCTTCTGGCTTCATATTTCATAGGTTAACTTCTGAATGTTATTTATCCAAAGCACTCAATAATTTTTGCAGCATACTTCTGAGTTTCTCCAGTCAACGTAGGTTCCGCCTCTTTTTGGGTCTCTTTTGGGTTCAATCCCTGGGTCAGGAACAGCCCCTGGAGAATGAAATGGCAGCCCACTCCAGTATATATATATGTCTCTGAGCTAATGGGCACAGAGTGATTTACATGCAGTATCCTCTCCGTGCTCTGTCATGCCTTCACAACAATGAAAACATGCCCCCTTCCTTGCTGGTCTTGACAGTGTAAGTCCACTGTCTGCCTCAGTTCTCATGACAACAGTGAAAGTCTGATCTGGGTTTAGAGGAGTGAGTAAAAGCTCACATGTGGAGGGGGTTCAGACTAAGAAGGTTGAGATTTCGCTGCTACTATTTTTTATTTTTTAGCTATCTGGCCATGGGTATATACCTTATGAATTTGTGTGTTTGTCGGTTTCCTCATCTGCACCATTGCATTGATCAGAGTATCTACAGAGATCCAAATGAGCACTTAGTCCTTGGTAGCTGATAAGCCTATGAATGAGAAGTGTATTATTATTTCCGTTCTGCAGAGAGGCAGCGGAGGCACTGCGAGTTTACACACTCTTGCCTTGGGTTATATGGCAAGTGAGTGACACTGTGGAATTTGCATCCAAGTTCAAGTACTTAAAATCCATTTGTTCCTTTCCATTCTTCTACTAAAGTTCGCTAAGTGTTATTGTTTCTCTCTTCCGCACCAAACTCTAATCGGAATTTGATGGGAACTAGTTTTCTATTGTCTATGAAGGTTTCATGCTGTACTTTCTTTAAAAAAAATTGACATAATGCTCTCTTTCTCAGTATGAATCATATTTGCATAGCTCTGAGGATGTTAAGAACTCAATTTTCTCCCGGAAATCCTTTGTTTTTGAGCTTTTGTATGTTTATCATTGAAATTTCAGGAATGATAGTTCTATCCATGCCCATGCTCTTCAATAGACGAGTAACACAGGCCACCAGTGTTAGCCACAGATGAAATTAAAAATGTTCTAGAAGTCCAATTAAAACAGTGAAAAGGAAATATGTGGCAATTTTAATAATGTATTTTATTTAAGCCAACGTAGCCAAAATATTATGGTGTTTAATTAATATAAAATGACTGATATGATATTTCTCATTCTTTTTTTCACACTGAATCTTTGAAACCTCCTGAGTATTATATCGGAGAAGGCGATGGCACCCCACTCCAGTACTCTTGCCTGGAAAATCCCATGGATGGAGGAGCCTGGTAGGCTGCAGTCCATGGGGTCTCGAAGAGTTGGACACGACTGAGCGACTTCACTTTCACTTTTCACTTTCATGTATTGGAGAAGGAAATGGCAACCCACTCCAGTGTTCTTGCCTGGAGAATCCCAGGGACGGGGGAGCCTAGTGGGCTGCCATCTATGGGATCGCACAGAGTCGGACACGACTGAAGCAACTTAGCAGCAGCAGCAGAGTATTATATATACAAAACACATCTCAGTTGGAACTAGACACATTTTAAGAGCTCAGTAGTCACTTGTAGCTAATGGATACTGTGTAGATAGAACAGGTCTTAATTTTTCAAAGGATAATGTATACAACAAAAAATGTTAAACACCTGTGGGTGAGGGAGGTACTCTGTAAGGTATGTTATTATGTTATCTGATTTTATTCCCAAAACAACCTTGTGCTTTCACCCTTATTTTCAGGCTAAGAAACTAAAGGCTGAGATTACATAACATGCTTATCATTGCACAGCTGGCAAGATGCAGAACTTGAATTTAGACTTCACAGATTTTGTCTCCTTCTCCAGGGCTCTTCCTACAATACTGTAACCACATGATGGTGATGATACGATGGTGAAATGTTAATAATATCAGCATAAGGATCCTGATAACCCCTGGTACTGGTGAATTTATAACTTTAACTTAAGGTTGTGTTTATTCACCTTTGATACACAGTCCTTTAAAATAAGTATTTACATCCTAAATAAGCCCTGAGCAGGTTGCAGACAGACAGGTCCAAAGCTAACCCAAAAGATGTGATAACTCAGCAAACCCAGTTGCTTCCAATGCCAAGTTTATCCAGGAAATCACATTCATGTGAGGATTAGAGAGGGTTTCATGTAAAGTATGAACTGCAGGGAGATGCAGTGTGGTGCTTGAGCCACGTGGTCACACACATATGTGAACATGCTTGTGCAAGACCCAGGCAGAGGGAGACAAGAGAGGCCCAGGAGATGGGCTCATGGCCACGTGTCTGTCTTGGCACCTTTTGAACCACAACTTCCTGAGACCCCTTCTTTAACAATTCCTGCCTCCACTGTAGCTCTCCCAAGTTTCCACCCCAGAGCTGGGTCTAACAGAGGTATCCATAGAAAGGGGCTGGCCAAGACAGAGCCATTTTACCTCCAACCAGAGGTAATCCTGGCTTCCCGAAGTACAAGCGAGCTAATGTTGATGCACGCTTCAGACCTTGCATTGTGGGCTACCTGTGAGTAAAAGCAAAATACATTAGATTAAAGATGTGTCACCCATCAGTTCCATACATTTAGCAAGTATTCATGATACAGTGATAGTCAGGCTGGAGATAAAAGAAAGGATGGACAAAACAGGCATAGTTTCTACTCTAATGGGCCTTATATTTTAGTTTGAGGGAAAAGACAATAAAATATAAACAAGTAAACAGTATTTTCAGTAGTGATGAGTGCCATCAGTAAACATATCTGTGGGATGGGTTAAGAAGTGACTGACGTTTGAGAATGACAGCCACTCTCTGCCCATCCGGCTGAGGACTGCAGCTGATGAAAATGAGGAAGATGATTGCCAGGTTAGTTACCATTATTGGAGGCCTGCAAAGCAATGAGTAGAAGGGAAGAAGGAAAACAGATAAAAGAAGAAGAAAAGTGAAAAGGAGGGGAGGGAGAAGAGGAGGACAAGACATCAGTATCATGGCTGAGATTTTTCATGAATGATTACTGGGAATCCTGACACTTGTCCTGAGATTTGGGTCCCCTTCATGTTGAAGGACAGCCCCAGAGAGGTAAAGGAGCTTGATCAGCAACACAGGTGAGGTCAGGGCTCGGCCGGGAGTGGACTCTGGGCCTCTTTGTCACAGCACATGAATCCATGCCTGCCTCTCCTCATCTCTACGCCTTCTCCCTGGCTTTCATGCCCGGGATGGTCTGTCTTAGCAGTGATGTGTTGGGAAGGTGGTACACATCTCTTTGGGGTTCTGAGAGGTGGATGAATGGGTAGAACAAGTTTGCTCAAGTAAATGGTTGAAATGGATACATTTATTAGAATATAGTTCCTCTGAGTAATGGAAAGAAGCTTTGAGATGATGCCTGGAAGAATATAGCCCACGCACATTTGCAGGATTGCTTTGAGGGAGAAAGTTATTAGATTTTCACTGCTGACAACATAAAAAAAGCAACTAAATATCCATGTTACCAAAATACATTTACATTAAATTTGAACTTCTGCCTTCATAAGAGGGGTTAACTGTTAGTGGAAGTACAGGGGATTGTTCACTCAAAGGGCATTAAACACAGCACTTGTCCACCCATCTTGGCTATCACCAATAAATGCCATTCTGCTGGAGACACCCTGGTTGCTCCTTTAATCCAGCTTCCTTAAATTCAGTGTTTCTTAGGTTTTCTTAAGGAATCTGAAATTTGGCCTTTGGATACGGGTAAGGCAACAGCTGTCTTTCGGGGGAGTTAAAATGTGTCCTTGGCTGTTGCATAATGGAGATTGCATAACCCTCTCCATTTCTTTGCATCTGAAATCTTCTGTAGTTTCCCATCTGTAAATATTGATGTACACATAGAGCCTCAGCCAGGATTCTATGAGGGGAACAGAATCAATAGGATATACATATATTAAGAGATTTATTGAGAGGAATTGACTTAAGCTATTGTGAAGGTTGGCGAAGCGTGTCTGAAACCCACAGGGCAGGTGGGCAGGACGGGCAGACAGGTGCTGTAGGGTGTGAGCACACACTGTGCTTCTCTTCATCAGGAAGCTTCCATTCTCCTCTTAAAGCCTTTCAACTGGTCGAATCAAGCCCATCCAGATTATCTAGGATAATCTTCCTTACTTATAGAAAATTAATTCTAGACTTTAATTACATCAACTAAATGCCTTATAGCCACTATGGAGAACAGTATGGAGGGTCCTTAAAAAACTAAAAAAATAGAGCTACCATATGACCCTGCAGTCCCACTCCTGGGCTTATATCTGGAGAAAAACATGATCCGAAAGTATGCATGCACCCCAATGTTCACTACAGCTCTGTTTACAATAGCCAAGATATGGAAGCAACCTAAATGTCCATGGACAGAGGAATGGATAAAGAAGATGTGGTACATATATACACAAAGGAATATTGCTCAGCTATTAAAAAGAATGAAATAATGCCATTTGTAGCACCATAGACGGACCTAGAGAATGTCATACTGAATGAAGTAAGTCAGAGAAGGAAATATCATATAATATCCGTTATATGTGAAATCTGAAAATAAATGATGCAAATGAACTTACTTACAAAATAGAGACTCACAGACTTAGAAAATGAACTTATGGTTCCCAGAGGAAAGGGATAGTTAGGGAGTCTGGGAAGGTCATGTACACACTACTATATTCAAAATGGATAACCAACAGGGACCTCTTGTATAGCACATGGGACTCTACTCAATCGTATGTGCCAGCCTGGATGGGAGGGGTGTTTGAAGGATAATGGATATATGTATATGTATGGTGAGTCCCTTTGCTCCTCCCTGAAATTACCAGATTATTAACTGGCTATACCCCAATACAAAATAAAAAGCTTAAAGTTTGAAAAAAAAAGCCACAAAATACCTTTACTGCAATACCTCAATTAGTGTTTGACACATAGCTGGAAACTACAACCTAGCCAAGCTGACACATAAAACTGACCATCACATGTAGTAACTACATATTTTTTTTCTAAAACCTATATTTTAGCTGGTGCAGTCTAGTTATAAAAATGCATAATAAGTGTGAAGGAATGTAAAATGCGGTATTTTTCCTAACAGCATGAGAGTACGGTTAGCCATGCCCAGCTACCTAGAGCTCATCAGTCTTCCATGTTTGGAGATACCTTTGTATACAACACACTAGTTGTGATTCCGCCTTGCAACTCACTGTGATGTCACACGGAGAAGCAGTGCAGCAGGCTGTCAGAGCTAGGAGTAAAGCCAGCCTGGACTCAGAGCCTGACTGTGCTGTGTAAGAGCCACGTGAGTGCCTCTGTGACTTAACTGCACAAGAGGTAAAAACACACTGCCTCGTAGGTTCTGGTGAGATTAGCTTGAGAGACGCTTGTGCAGTGGAAGGCAATACAGATACATTCATGCAGAGATATGTGCATGTATGTGGACAAACACACGTGCACACATAAGCTATTTTAACAAGCATCCATTTATATACAAAAAGATTCATAGCCACAGTGCTTAGTACTAGGCACACCGAGGTAAAGCTATCATAGTCTCATATCAAAGTGCTGGTAGTCTGGAGGAGGAAGCTGTCATTAAATTGGTAATTTCAGTGTGTTCTATACAGGCTGTAATGCAACACGTTTAAAACCATAAAAAGGTCTCCTAAATGTTGAGTAACTGAAAGCAATATTAATTAGCTAGAAGTCTGTTCTTTGAGTATATGCTCCTTGGATGACCGTGAGGACCAACTCTGCTTTCATAAGGAATTACTGTGTGTTAGGGTTTAAAGCTCTGGGCAGGCAGCCAGGAGAAAGGTGATCGGATTCCTGGAGGTTGGTCAGGTGAAGAGCTCAGACAGTATGGTTTATTTACTTTTTCTATTTATTTATGGCTGTTCCTGTTCTTAAGACAAGTTGAAATGGCCTTTATAAACACCAGCTCTGCAATAAAATTTCAAAAAAATTAAGTTTAAAAGAAATGAGGATGAGGGGAGAGAAAAAGTAAGGTTATAAAGTGGAGCAAGGAACTTCACTGGGAAACACACTGTAATTTATGAAGTATGGCATTGTTTCCTGGTAACCAAAGCAGCTGGAGAAACACCAAGAGTTAGACAACCACCACAAAGGAAAAATGCATTTGTTTCCAGGTGAGACAAAATTTTCCTTGGAACTGATGCCAGTAGAATTTCTTTCAAAGAGCCCTGTGAAGAGACCAGTGCCTTTAACAGTACAACAGTAAGCCCAAGCACAAACAGAAAGCTGCATGCACAGCACATATGCATTTACATATCGATGTGTACACGCACACACACACATACTCACACACGTACAGTGAGGAAGACATCTCTGAGGAAAAGACATGTTCTGACGCTCCTCTTCCTCCTTGCAAACCGAACAGTTAAAATGACATTTGAAAGAATAGCATTGTCCTTTGCAAATTCATCTCAGCAGTAGCATAAGATGACAGAACTGATTTAGAGAGAGGTCTCCTGCCCTAAATTCTCTGTGGAATGCGCCAGGATATAAATAAAGGAAAAAATAAGTAGAAAAAGATCTTTGTATCTTGGGCAAGAGATGCTTTGATAGCTGTGGGACAAGGATGGGACTCCATAAGTAATTTTCAAGGTGCATTAATTTAGTGAATGTTTATTGGACAACTACTATGCGCCTGACTTTAAGCAAGGGACTGGGGCTAGGATGCCTAGTCATCTAGAATCTTCCTGCAGAAGGCTTAGTCTTGAGGAGGAGGAGGTATATAGAAATAAAAATCTCTCTTGCACTGTAACATTGGTAGAGGGAAGGGATATGGGACACTTAGGACATTGGTAATGGTGCTGGTTAGCTGAGATAGGATCAAAACAGATCACAGAAAATGCTCAGAAGGAGTGTTTAAGTGGGAAAAAAAATAAGCTGCTACAGTTATTTTGGAGTAATGATATTATTTCTGCTGAGATTTTTACAATATTCATTTCACATTTTGGGGAATTAATACTAAAGTAGCTTAAAGTGCTAACAGTTAGATGCACAAAATATTCATCATAGCAACAACAGCAAAAAAAAAAAAAAAAAGGAAAACAGTGCTTAAATATCTACAAAAGAGGCGATCTGTAAAATGATGGTGTATTTTTATGGTGGGCTGTAATTGTCACTGGAAGCGTTCACAAAGAAGACGTAACTACATGGACATATGCTTAGAATCAAATGTTAAGAAGAGCAAAGTATGCCATTGAATTATCGGCTCAGTGTGATTTCAACTTCCTACACGCACACGCTGGAGGATGGAAAGGTATCATCCTGAAATACCAGTGGCCGTTATATAGGGGAGGTGTGATGAATTACTTTATTTTCTTTTAAAGTTTTACCATGTTCAGTTTTTCATTACCATACATTAGTACTTGAGAAAGAAATACATTGAAAGCCACTCCAAACCTGGGGTGTTTGGAGAAGGATGGAAGAGTGGTTCCTTCAAGTTCAGTCTGTTTCTGATGAATTAGTCATTATTCCTCTGGAACAGAAGCTGAACCTTGAATTTAAAAATAAACTTTACATTTTGTTTTAAATTCTAAGCTTTTGCAATCTCACAGTTCATTTCTACTGTCCACATCCTGCCCCGCCCCACTGCAAATTTAAATGAAGCGAGAGTAGAAAGCATATGAGTTTAGAAAATCTGGTTTTATTATCTGTTTCTGTTGGCACTCAGGGAAGAGCTGAGAGAAAGGGCAGATCTTATTGGAGATAAAAAGGACCTCAGCATAGCCATTTTAGAGCTGAGAGCGCTAAGGCTTAGTTAGGAGGGGTGGTTTGTCTGTGGTCATGTGGCTAGTTTATAGGGTCATTAGACATCATCATGGTACAAGTGGGGAGAGTAAGGCAGAAAGGATATGGCCCAGGATTCAGTATTGTTTTGGTGCTGATGGTGGTGGTGTTTATAGTGATAATCATGCTCAATTAGAAGCTCAGTGTACATAAGAGAGTAACTTCAGGATGCTTTCTTTTAAAACCAGAAGCACAATGTCACAAAGGGATTTATAAACTCAATACTAAATCAGATGGAACTTAAGGTCTAGATTTAAGCATTGCTGTTCCATGAAAACTCAGAACATGTCAATTTTCAGAATAGAAATGTTTATCTCCATATCTGAATTTTAAAATTCATTGTGCATATGTTCTGTGATTTAAAAGTAACAGTCTCTTCCATTTTTCTTATTCTATTGCAAATTGCAATTGCACCATGCCATCAAAAAGTTATTTAGTGACAACTTCTGGGGAGCCAAAAAGTTTCCTATAATTTGCATATATTTTCCACATTTGGAATGTTGGTGATTACGTTTTTTTTGTGTGTGTTCACTTAAAATAATATATTATTATTGAAAATAAATATAATAATAAATGCAAAATGTTGGCTCTAACGACATATGCTAAACATTTTCACAGTGCAGCACAGCATATGCTTAGTTCTTCATTAAGAGATTTTAAAATAACTCGTATTTAGCAAGAATACATTATCTTTTATTCAGAATTAATTATATGCTGTTTTGTGTACCATAATTTAAAGTGCTACCCACTTCTAATATGTAATATGCAAAGGAAACTATGGTTACAATTCATTAGAATTGGCTTCTTTCCTTTGCAATTTAGTGGCATAATGAATACATAGAGCTGAAATGCTATTTGTTACTTGAATCAAAAGTTACATGAAATGCTGATAACTAACAGTTACAAATTCTTCATTTTTTTAATCACAGCATGCCTCAAGAGAATGGAATAAGTCATGAGAGTAATTCAGGAATAATTAGTTATTTTGCCATTCTTTGATAGTTTTAAGAACAAAATTTTAGCAGGGCTAGAAGAACATTTAGAAATCATTTTGTATTCTTCAGACACAGAGTATTATTAATGTTTGGCATGCCCAGGCAGACACTTTTGAAAGCAAACTATGACTTTTATAAAGAATTTGATTCTAGGTATATATTAAATAAATGTAACATATCTTCTTAAAAATGAGACTCCTTGTCCCAGGCAATGACTTGGAGATGTTTTAGTTGTCTGGTTAAGTGTCTGCAAACTTCGTTTGATCATCTTCTGTTTTCTAGTAGTAAGGAAGATGATGCTGAGAGGTTAAATCCTTAGTGAGGGTAATACAGCTCATGACTGGGATCCCAGAGATGGAGTTGATGTCTCTTTGCTTAGGTAAAGTTGCTACCTGGGTTGCATGCAACTTACTCTTATTATCACTCAGCATTAATTATTACCAAGAAGTTCAATAAGCGAAGCCCATATGAATACCATGTTACAGAAAACTAGCTAAAGGATAGCTAAAGAGAACCTACTGTAGAGGACAGGAAACTCTACTTAGTGTTCTGTGGGGAACCGAATGGAAGAAAATCTATAAAAGGGGGGATGTATACTTCCCAGGTGGCTCAGTGGATAAAGAATCTGCCTACAGTGCAGGAAATACAGGAGATGCGGGTTCAATCCTAGGTTGGAAAGATCCCCTGGAGGAGGGCATGGCAAGCCACACCAGTATTCTTGCCTGGATAATTCCATGGACAGGTGGGCTACAGTCCATTGGGTCGCAAAGAGTTGGACTCAACTGAAGTGACTGAGCACACACACATATACGTGTAACTGACTGACTTCACTGCAGAAACTAACACAGCATTGTAACGCAACTATACTTCCCCAAAAAATTAACTAAAAAAAAACTAAACAGACTAGGACAAAAGCAAAGTATATCAAAAGTGAAAATGAAAATTCCTAAATGCATTTTCCATTTTTGAACTATATGATGACATCCTGACTTTTTCATTAAAAGTGACAGGACCTTAAATAATACTACTACTGCACATGCTGACCAGGGTAGAATAAGATGAGCACTCTAATAATTTGCTGATGGGAGTATCAGTTAATACTGGAGGGCATTTGGCAAAGTGTTTCTTGAGCTTAAACATATACTGACCCTTTGTCTTAACTGTTTTACTTCTGGATATCTAGACATATGAAACACTCTGAAACACAAAAGATTGAGTCACACAGAAAGGTTCTTGCAGATGATTTCTTAAGGTCTGTAAATCATACCTCAATAAAGCTGTTAAAAATTGCTCACTACATTTTTTTTTATTGGAGTCAAAAGTGAAAACATGCTAAATGACTAGCCCTAGGAGGAAATCTTTAAATAGTAACAGTTCATACAATTTAGATTTGAGAAGTCATTTGTTACATATATGAGGATATTTTTAATAATATGGGAAATACTATGGAAATGTGATATAGTTTTATCAGAAGATGAGTAATAAAAATTGCATGCAAACTGCAATCTCTACTTTGAAAACTAAATTTTAAAAAGCATGGCTAAAATAATTAGGTATCAATAATAAACTGGATGAAAGTAATAATGATTATCATTGGGTGATAAAATTATCAGTAGTTCATTTTTCAGTCATTTGTTTGTTTATTCAGTCAACTTGAATTTGTTTTAAACCTCTGCATTTTAAAAATGTCCTTCCATGAAAATGCATTACTGTTAAAAATTAGTAAAAGGATGGTTTGAAAAGATCAAAGTGAGTTGGCCTCACACAGAGGCATCTTGGTGCTATCAAAGGATACATGTGTGGCATACTTTAGAATAGATTCAGCTGTGATCCAAAGATAGTCCTTACCTGTGAGGAGGACCCAGTTAAACAGGATCGGCAAAATCCATTATCATTTCACTTTTTCAGTCATTGTAATAGCGTATCATCCCTGAGATATCACTTGGGACATGTTATATCACAATCAATTCACTGAATGCAATCAATTTAAATAAATCCTCCCTTTTACCTTTAGCCAACAGTGGGGTTTTTAATTTCCATTCTTTGTATAAGTTATAATCAAAAGTGTTAAGAGCCTGGAATTCAGAATTTGCTCACTACAGCAGCGTATGGTGAATGATTGGCATTAATACGCCAGCCCGTGCTGCTTGATACCTTCTCCTGGTCAGGCCATCGGTTCCAGTCCAGGATGTAAACGTATTTCTTGCAACTTGTTAACTCAATTACACAGTCCTCTGAATTGCTGCAAACATTTCTTATACAAAGCCACTTGCAGAGTCTCTATGGTAGCTGACACTTCGTAACTCCTAAGGGAAGGTATGAAGAATTACACTAAATTCCCTGGATTCTGAAAGAAAGGGAAAGTGATTAACATGTTGAAATTGCTTGGGCTGCACCGCTGTCATTGTTGGAGGAAGCGATCCTGTGTCAGGTGCAAAATGTAATAGCTCTGATTACCCCATACCTATCTTCCAGGACATTTCCAATTCACACCTAACTCTGAAGCCTGCTCTCAGTCAAAAGATTCCAGAGTGTGCTGGTCTAGAGCTTCCTTTCATCTCAAATGATACCATATTTTTCTCATTCAAAATTCACTCTGAAGGTCCTAAAGTCAAATATTTGACTTAGAAGTTTTCACACACACACACACACAAATTAAATGGACTTTCTCTTTCTCTCTGTCATGGAATATCTAAGAGCATATAGTTCTGTGGGATGCCCAATATCGAGGCCAAACCCTGGCCTTCAGAGTGAAAAGTCTTAGGACCTATTTCCTTAAAAGCCCTGGGACTTGTCTATTTTACAAGAGTTTGCACACCCTCTCCTTCTACGTTTCTGGGAACCTTGTTTCAAAAGAAGCTTCTAGGGCTCTAAGCCAGGCCTTGTGTGGCTGGATGGGGTGTAGGCTCTGAGAAGCTCTATTTTTAATAAGTCTCCAGATGATGGTGAAGCTTTAGAAAATTTGAGAAGACCTGCATTAGCGCTTGTCCATTTTCAGAAAGCACCCACCCCCACTATCTCATTCTTTACTTCTAAAGGCTATCTTGACAGAGGCACATGGATACTCAGAAAGGGAGAATAAGCATTCTAGTATTCCCACACCAGCAGGAATGAGTCTAAGACTTGACTTTCAAAATGTGCTCCCTGGGGGACTTCCTTGGTGATCTCGTGGTTAAGACTACTCCTCCACTGCAAGAGGCATGGGCTCGATCCCTGGTTGGGGAACTAAGATCCCATATACTGCACAGTGCGGCTCAAAAATTTAAAAAAATAAAATTAAAGAAAATGTGCAGCATCCATATCACTGGGGTGGTATTAGAAATGCATTTAGGATGATCCACTTGGGGACTTTCTGAGTCAGGAATACGTGTGCGGTGGGGGTGCATTCTGAAGATTCATAAGGTTTGAGAACCACCGGTCTAGAGTGTGGGTTCCCAGGCTCCTTGCACTAGCTGCATGCTTCATTTATGAAAAGTGTTCACCTTTGTGATTTTTGTAAAGCATGAGACAGGGCTTTCCTTCAGAACACAGTTTCTTTTAGAGAAGCTCACAGACTTAAAGATGCAGAAGAGATTTTAGAATCAATGTCTAGGCAAATGATGTGATGCCTTTAAAACAGAGAATGGTCCTACCAAGAAGGGAATAGTTTGATCTTTTAAAAGTAGCCCCCAGCTAGTCTGACAAGACCCACTGGGTTTGAAATTAAAAGACGGGCTCCTAAGTTGAAGCTGGTTCAGCTGAATCTGGGTATTGACATGTACCAGCTGTGCAGCTTTTGGGAACACTCAAGATTATCTGGCAGCCTTACTTTTTCATATCTGAAAAAGATATAATGAGAGTTCCTTTCTTTCACATGGCGATTCCGAGCATTAACTCAGGCAGCAAGTGAAAAGGGCTTTGCTGAGGGCCCGGTAATCAGCAAGTGCCCAAAGAATGTTAGAAGACCTGTAACCATGGATATGCATTGCAGTTTTCTGACCTTTTCTTCCCTCATTTTAAATTGGAAGTAATTGTAGGACCTAAAAGTGGTGAGTTTCAGTAATAAAACGGAACTGAGTGAATCTTTGCAGCAATGGAATCTCAGGTCTTCCTATGAAAGATGAAGGGCAGAGACTGGACCTGTCTGTGTCCTCAGCCTCAGAGGGTTTCAGCACATGTTCAGCACTCGCTGAATAGACATGTATATGATTAATCAAGGCTCAGTTTTTAAAGAGCTAAATATTTTCAGAATCTAGTTATATACTGTAAGTTATTTTGTCTACGATAATATTGTTTATGGTAATTATGCTTATTATCATGAACAAAATCCTTCCTCTGATGCTCCCAACAACTCCATGAAGAAGGTAGAGTTACTTACCTTGTTTTACAGAGAAGGGACCCAAGTCAGAGAGCTTGGGTAAACTATGGTGGAATGGAGTGACAGTTTGGGTTATCTGACCTCAGGGCTGCTGCTGTTGAGTCACTTCAGTCGTGTCCGACTCTGTGCAACCCCATAGACGGCAGCCTACCACGCTCCCCCGTCCCTGGGATTCTCCAGGCAAGAACACTGGAGTGGGTTGCCATTTCCTTCTCCAGCGCATGAAAGTGAAAAGTCAAAGTGAAGTCACTCAGTCATGTCTGACCCTCAGCAACCTCATGGACTGCAGCCTTCCAGGCTCCTCCACCCATGGGGTTTTCCAGGCAAGAGTACTGGAGTGGGGTGCCATTGCCTTCTCCGGACCTCAGGGCACCCATGCTTGATTATTCTACTTGCTGCTTCAGCCTGCTGTGCGACTTTGGTGTTCTCTAGAAATAAGCAACAGGGGTGGGCAAGGTTAGAAACAAGGTTTTCAGTACCTGTGGGAAACATGGAGAAAGAAATTATGCACTTGGATGAATAAGTGATGCTTTAAAAAAAAAATTCTGTAGCTATAAGCCAATTAACTCCTAGCCAAAGTGAGAAAAGAAAAGCTTTTTAATTTTGTTGTTAATATAATTTTAAACTCTGTTCCTGTTAGCTATAATAGATAAAACACAAAGACAGCTGTGCAGCTGAGTGTACTGTCCAAAGAGAGGACCTCTAAACCATCACTCCCCAGGGGGAGGGAGAAACTTAACTGGCAGTCCCTCTGCAGAAGTGTGACTGCTTTTCTGACTTGTATGGTGATCGCCATCTCATCTCCAGACACTGCAATTTAGTTTTGCCTGTTTTCCTTGTTTTATCTTTAGATAGTCCTTCTCCATTTACTTCCGTCTGTAGGTGCTTCCATCATTCCCTGTCACTGAAGAAATGGAATCATTTATCCTATGATACAGGGTTTCTCAGCCTCAGCATTATTGATATGTGGAGAAGGATAATTTTTTTCTTGGGGGTGTTGTCCTGTGCATCCTAGGATGTTTAGTAGCTTCCCTCTACTCATTAGATGCCCACAGCAGCCCCTTGCCAGTTGTAACAACCAAAGATGTCTCTAGATACTGCTCAGTGTCCCTTGGGGCTAAAACTGCTACCAGTTGAGAACCATTGCTCTGGAGTTTGGCTCTGTCCTCTTAATCTTCTGAAAACTGGATCTTGGATGAATCTTAATCACACCCATATTCAATTTTTGTGTTTATTTTGTTCATTGCTAAGACTACTTTCTAGGTGTGAAACTCCCCCCCGGAGGCACACAGAGTCTGTAATTTCTTTCCATGATGCTAGTGACCACTGGCACCCAGTGCCTAAGGGGGCTGAGGGTGTTGATATTCCAGTTCTGTCATCGCCTTGCCATTGATTTACGGGAATCTTTGTATGAAGAGAAGCCTGCCTCAGCTACAATTCAGTTGCCATTATGGCTTGCGTGGGAAAGGTGTGGGATTTCCATTGTCCTGGATTTTCCATTGTCCTGGGATGTCTTTCACCATTAGCCAGCCTTTACCATTCTTACCATTTAGACATACCCATCTCAGCTTTTCAGTTCCATTCAGTTCAGTCCCTCAGTCGTGTCCGACTCTTTGTGACCCCAAGGACTACAGTACACCAGGCATCCCTGTCCATCTCCAACTCCCAGAGCTTGCTCAAACTCATGTTCATTGAGTTGGTGATGCCAACGACTCAGCTTTTAAGGCCCAACTTATCAAATGAGTCAGGACTTAGAGTGACCCCTGGCCTGGCCTGTAAGATCAGCTGGTGCCACTGTGATGCTTGGGCTCAGTGTCAGACACACCATGTTGGGCGTGATCATTGGTCACGATTGGTCCCTATGTCCTCTCTCTCTTTCTGCATCTCGCTGCCAAGATTTGAACCACGAAGCCAGGTACGTTGGAAAGAGCACAGGCTTGGCAGTGAGACAAACCTGGACCCAAACTCCAATTATGAGAAGTTGCTGCTGGGTGATTCAAGTGGATCCTCAAAGTTCAGAGGCTTTGGTGTCTTACTTGTCAAAATAGAAACAGTAAGCTCTCAGGGACCTGTTTTTAAGGATCAAGTCATTTGGAGCAGTGCTCATGAGAGACACGTTCAAAACACATGTATGGTGTTCTTTCCTGTTAAAAGAGGATCTTCTAGGGACTTCTCTAGCACTCCAGTGGTTAAGACTTCCAAGGCGGGGGGCACAGATTTGATCCCTGGTCGGGGAACTAAGATCCCACATGCCGCATGATGCGGCCAAAAAAATGTAAAAAGAAAAAAATTTTAAAAAGTACCTCCTGTTTAGGGAGCAGTCGTCTGGGCCATGCTTACTACATGTGCCCTTGTGTGCCCTCTCATTTGACCCCCCTGCAGTGCTCCTACCCTGTGTGGCAGGGAAGAGGAGGTTTACAGCAGTTAAGGGGCCTGCCCAAACCTTCAAGCCGACATGGTTGACTCTTGACTAAATTCAGACCTCCCTAGTGCCAAAATCCATTCTAATATCCCCTGTACAGCCTGCTTTTAATTGGGTGCTTAAGTTTTGAATGAATGGATGGATAAATGATTGACTAAATAAATGGTTATAAGAAGGTGATGCTAGAAGTTTATTATCAAATGGTTCTTTCCTCCCAGAGGGCCTGTTTTTCCTGGAATTTAGTTGAATCTGGACTTTTTATTTCACATTTGGATTGAGGCAAGAAAAAGAAGGCGGCTTGTCTTGTGGCTCAGGCAGTAAAGAATCCGACTGCAGTACAGAAGATCTAGTTCGATCCCTGGGTCTGGAAGATCCCCTGGAAAAGAGGATGGCTATCCACTCCAGTATTCTTGCCTGGAGAATTCCACGGACAGGGAGCCAAGCAGGTTGCAGTTCATGGGGTCTGAAAGAGTCGGACATGACGGAGCAACTGGCATGGATGCACACAAGGAAAAACGCGGGTTTTGGATGTGGATGTTGGGGCAAAGGGGAAGCCAGTGTGGCTCTGTGACTGTCCAGTGCTGCAGTCTGCATGCTCCTCACCTCTGCTCAGACACTGCCTGGGACTTGTTTCTAGCTGTTCCCCCTTTTATGATGAGGGGCTCACTGGTCTACACCATCCTACTGGCAGCAGAGCACACTGGGAGAGGCCCGCGTTCCTGCCTATTCCTGTCTACATAGCTATTACCTACTAAAGGGTGAGTTTCCTAGCTGTCACCCAGAGCTCAGTGCAGCTGGGAACCGGGCCAGATGTCTGGATGCCACTGGGAGGCATGTAAGCTGGCACAGCCCAGGAAGCTGAACCTTCCTGAAAAGGATGTGGGTGGACAAGCAGCCCTGTGGTTTCCTGCAGGGGGTGGGGACCTCCTGTCCACAGCCTCTGAGTGGAATGTTGCCCAGGTGGGAAGGGAAGGGGAGAGTCTGGGAGCTGAACTCAGACTGAAATGAGCAGCAGCACTGAGGAAGCCCTGGGTGTGGTGCGTGGACCAGAGTGGGTCACCAGCACCACCATCTCCTTTGCTCCCCTCACTCTCGGGAATGCTATGTAGGCTTTCTGTGACATTTATTTGAACTTATTTTGTATTCACACTACAAGTCACATCTACGTTTTCAACACGAATTGATTTTAGGTTTTATTTACGAATATATTCAGGGTGAAGATATTTGAGTGATAAGATTGTGTGATTTAGAGAATCCAAAATACATGCCCAGGCTCCCTTTGGGGACGTTCTGGGGTTTTATCTGGCAAACACCAGTCTACTCCGATAGACAAAGTCATCCACAATTTAAATCGGCTCTATTATATTGCAGTCGATAGTGGACACTCACCCTCCCTATCTTGTGTGACCCATCCTAGCACTACCGTTACACTGAGTGCTCATCCTTGCAATGCCATTAAATTTTCATACCAATTTTAAGTATTTAAGAGAAATAATAGAGAAGTGAATATAGAGAGGTGCATATATGTGCAGTATTATCCAATATGATATATATTCAGTATAAATTATATATGTATATTCAATATGAAATATACTCAGTATATATAAATTGTAAACATGTGCACTTTCCTATATAATAGCAAATCATTTGAGGGACGAGTTTTACTAAGAAAATACAATTCTATCTGGCAATGATTTATGGGTTGATTATGTCCTGGACTCTGTCATTCCATAAAATGCTGGAGACAAAAAGATGCATAAAGTAGGACACTTGTCCTAATGGAGGTCATGGTACATCAGGGAGCAAGGCATGTGAAGAAACAATCGTAAAGGAAAAAATCACAGGGTAAAGAATGGACAGGTTAAACTGCCAACTTTTGTACATCAAAGATATCACAAGCAAAATTTTGACCCAAGAGCAAATCTGGGAAATACTCAAAATTGATATGATCTAAAGAAGTATTTTAATATTTGAATGAATAACTCTTGCAAAGGGATAAGAAAAAAATACCATCACCCCTAATCATACAACTCCCAGAATTGTACGTGTGATGGTACACACACATACACACAAACTCTCACATGAAAAATTCAACTGTGTTTGCTATTTAAAGAAAGAGAAACTCAAGCAACATTGCATTTGCACCTTTTAAAAAATATATATGGGTGGAGCAGTTGCTACCAAGAAGGGACAGGGGAGTGTAATGGGCATTTCCACCCTACTTGTGGTGTGTTAATTGAAACATCTTTTCTGGAGAATAATCCACAGTGTGTACATAGAGCTTTAAAATAGAACCTCTTTTGTACCAGTAATGTTACTTGTAAGCATTTCTTCTAATAGAATACACAGGTATATAGACAGAGATTAATGCACAATTGTTTGCTGCCTTGTTATTTATAATAAGAAAAAATTAAAACTACCAAATAGTCCACGAGTAGGATGTTGAATGGTTACATAGTTTGTTGAACATCCTAACTGGCAATAGCAGTTACCTTTAATAGCAGAGTTCCTGAAGAATCTTTAGAAGTGCTGAGGTCAGGTGCAGTAGAAGAAAGCTTTCACTTGTGTTTAATAAGGGGGGGATAGTGGAAGGAAATATTTATTTTCTCATTTATACATTTTATTTCTCAAAATTTTGACACTAAATATGCATTCTCTGGTGGGTTTCCCAGGTGGTGCTAGTGGTAATGAACCTTGCCAATGCAGGAGACATAAGAAACGCAGGTTCGATCCCCGGGTTGATCCCCAGGGATCGAACCCACGGGTTGATCCCCTGGAGAAGGCAATGGCAACCCACTCCAGTATTCTTGCCTGGAGAATTCCATGGACAGAGGAACCTGGCGGGCTACAGTCCAGAGTGTTGCCAAGAGTTGGACATGACTAAAGTGACTTCACAGGCACGTGTTATTTGGTAATTACAAAAATATCAATAAATAAAACCTAAGAAATGAATTGATAATCATAATGCAATGTGAGTCGAGAATTACACAAAGGAAAGAGAGGTTTACAGGAGATTGATAAATTAATTCCACTTGATGAGTCGGGCAGCGAAAGCTGGAGAAAAGAGGTGGATTTTAAAGACTGAGACATAATTTGCCCTGTGGAAAAGGGAAAGGTTGTTTCAGGCCCTTCAGGAGTGCGTGTTGTGCAGATGACAGAAGCATAAACACACCTGGAAGGCTGAAGGGATGGAGGTGATCTGGTGTGACGGGACCACGCACTCTGCAGGGCACAGGACTCAGCTGAATCAAGAAAGGTGAGAGATGCCAGGCTGTGAAAGGCTTTCCACTTTCAGACCATGCACAAAGGAGTTTAAGCGTCAGAATGTAATCGCCGAGTCTGGAAGACTTGGAGCTGAATGCCGTTTGGGGAAGACACGCATGCATACACAGAGTAAGATACATTTCATAACACAAAGTAAAAGCATGTACAATTACTTTTCAGAAAACATCTTGGAGAGGACTAAAAAAAAATGGTAGTTCAAAAAATTACCATACTTAAAAATACTCTTCTCCCCACCACTACCACGGTTAACTCTTCTCGTCCTTCAAGTCTTCCTCGTCTTTAATAAATATGTTGGGGAGGCTATTCCTGACCAACTGTTCCTACAGCAGCAGTTCTTTCCTCCTGGTTATCTATTAATGATCACTAATTATTAATAGACTGTAGACTTTGTGCAGACAGTGAAGAGACCTATTGTATACGCCTCGGTACCCCCAGCAACTAGTAAATAAATCATGCTCAGTTGGAGTGTCTACCTGAATGACGTTACCATCCCTCTGCAAGTGAAAGGCTCTGTCAGAATTCATGCAGTGGCCTACTTTTGTAACTTTGCATGACTCAGACCACGCCTAGTTTAGGAATAATGTAGGCATATTGGGCTGGAGTAATGTCACTTTTAACACACATGTGGGTGTTCGTTTTGAAACTGTTGTTCAGCTTGGAGACAAAAAATGGCTGAATAACACATTGTTTGAGGTCAGGCAGTCAGCTGCCACAGATTTCCCAAATGTTAGTTTGGCTTTATTCCTTCAGTTTCTGCCCTGTGCTAAGAGGCTCTGAACTCTTCTGAGTGACTGATTTCTGGATCCCATCATGGAAGCATCTGCTGTTACCTGCCTCATGATCACCAGTGCAAAGTCCTAGAGGAAGCAGCACCTGATAAATGCCTGATGGGCTGTTCATCAAAATGATTATTAGACTAGAATTCTGTACGTTTTCAGACTGATAACACCATCCTATAAAGTTTCTGGGAAGTTCTGGAAGAAAATATCCATTTCTTACAGTGTGACAGGGCATTTTTTAAACTGTATTTTAATCGGAGAGTCCATGGTTTCCTTTGGGGACTCTCAATGCCTTTATTACAGTCATAGTATAATATGAAATACAGTTAGCCCTCTGTATCCACAGGTTCTGCATCCATGGATTCAAACAACTGCAGATCAAAAATACTTGGAGGAAAATTCCAGAAACTTCCAAAAAGCAAAACTTGAATTTGCTGCATGCCAGCCACTATTTACATAGCATTTACATTATATTATTATAAATAATCTAGAGATGATTTGAAGTATATAGAAGGATGTATGTAGATTATATGTCAAGATTGCACCATTTTATGTAAGGAACTGGAGTATCCATGGATTTTGGTATCTGTAGGCCAGGGGACGGAGAAGGCGATGGCACCCCACTCCAGTACTCTTGCCTGGAAAATCCCATGGACGGAGGAGCCTGGTAGGTTGCAGTCCATGGGGTCGCTAAGAGTAGGACACGACTGAGCGACTTCACTTTCACTTTTCACTTTCATGCGCTGGAGAAGGAAATGGCAACCCACTCCAGTGTTCTTGCCTGGAGAATCCCAGGGACGGGGGAGCCTGGTGGGCTGCCGTCTATGGGGTCGCAGAGTTCGACACGACTGAAGTGACTTAGCAGCAGCAGCAGCAGGCCAGGGGAATCAATCCCCCTCGGATACTAAGGGACAGTGTTGTTGCTGATGCTAATACTAAAGATATTCTGTCCCTGGTGGCTCAGATGGTTAAGTGTCTGCCTGCAGTGTGGGAGACCCAGGTTTGATCCCTGGGTTGGGACGATCCCCTGGAGAAGGAAATGGCAACCCACTCCAGTAGTCTTGCCTGGAAAATTCCATGGACAGAGGAGCCTGGTAGGCTACAGTCCATGGAGTCACAAAGAGTTGGACACAACTGAGTGACTTCACTTTCACTTTCTTTCACATTCTGTCCCACTGCTATCGTAAATGCTCCTGTTCCCATCAGGAAAGCTAATGTATCACATGTCTCAAGCAGAAGGCAGAGGTTTTGAGCTCAATAAATACATGTGTATTTACTCCCTAGTAGGGATCTGTGAATTGTTTTTCTACACATGGAAACAGCAGAGTGAGGGCAAGAAACTGCAAAGTCTTGTAGACAAACACCATCACACAATTTAGCTCTCTTGATTTCACTCTCAGTGTTGGGGACGTTTCTTTGACTTTTATATTTTGTCGGAATATATATCTGTATTTATATCTAGATATAGATATGGACGAGATTTCCAGAAGAATGAACAGACGATGCCATGATTTTGCCTTCAGTGATGATGTATCTCCTGGGGGAGGGGTGGGGTTTTCTCAAGCCAGTGATCATAGTCCGAGAATCAGAGGATCAACATAATTGCCACCTTCTGCTTCAGAAGCACTTGAACTAAATGTCTCTGTGTTTCCATGTCTGTGAATGGTGTGAATGTGGGTGTTAAGCACACAGAGAACGTACAGATGCATTTCTGGCTAACATGAATTGAAGCGAAAATATTTGGAAAGAGTCGGCTTTATCCTTGATACGAAGAGGTAAGATGCTGCAAAGTCTTGAAGATGAACAGAATAGTGAATGATATAATGTTAAAGCCGTTTTATCAATCGATCCCATCAAATGCTTGGGAAACTTGATATTGCTGAGTTTTATAGCTGTGCAATGACTTAATATTTAAAAGGATTTCCCCCTTTAAGCACACTGTGTTGATTGCAAAAACCTGTACAGTTCCTTTTATGGTACCTCATAATTCACTTTTTCATTGTCTTGACTGTGAGAAACGTGTTAGGATATGTTGGGCATGAGATGGAGCATTTGCTAATTTTATTTTTCCTTTCTTTTCTCTGTTGGCATTGTGTTTCTGCATTCGAGTACCATGTGTATAATTAGCCTATGCGATAGCTTCAGTTTCATTGTTATTAATTATCCTTTTTACATTAAATTTTCACGTTTCTGCCACAGGCACCTTATGGTAACAAATATTTTCTTCTGGAGCCAAGGAAGAAAGTACACACATGTAATGAGCTTCTATATCATGCCAGGCTCTTTGCCCCATCACCTCATTTTACCCCTGTGTAACCATCAACAAAAGTGCTTATACACATTTTTTCTTAAACTGACATTTAAAGAGATTAAGTGATTTTCAGGTTTTCATATATTGGGATGGTAGAGTCAGAAGTTACACCTGCTGGTGTCTTGGCTTCATCATGACCTTTGCATAGGGTGTTTGCTGAGGAATAAGAACCTTGGGGATATTTTTTCCACTTAGAAATAACCTGGAATTATGGAAAGTGCATGGAATGTGCAGTCAGGCAGGTCTGCGTCACATTTATGCTCCTGATACCACTTAGATGCCTGTTGGAGATTGATTAGACTCTCTTGAGGCTTAGTTGCCCCTTAAGAAACAGGGTTGACCAGACTTCTCTTCCCAAGTGTCTGCAGGATTAGAAATACCATGCTCTCCCAGAATGAGCTGGATCACAGGGAGCTAGTAGTCTCCCTTTCTTATTTCTCCTCCCATCCTTCATTTTCCCAGGCTGTGAGCCACTGACGGAGGTTATTGATGGCTTCTGCAGGTGGAAAAACAGCTCAGTGAGCCCCAGAGAAGGACAGTTCTCTTTTTCGGTCTGTTTGCATCACCCTGTAAAAAGAGAAAAGAACAAGTGAAGACAGCCATGCCTTTCAAGCTGGGATGCAGGAGTTGGAAGAGGGGTTTGTAGGAGATAAATCAAAGAAAATTGTCTAGAATTGGTACAAACGAAATTTGAGCTTAATAAGTGCTGGAGTGGTGAGGCAGGATTTGTGCTCCTCTATCTGAAAGACAATTTACCGCACCTCCAGGGGAAGGCATCTTGTTGGCAAATGCTCGGAGGCACAGGAGCACTAATCTCATCCTGCTGAGGACCTGAGACTCACAGCCTTTCTCAAAGGCAGAGCTCTAGGCAGTCAGTCAATGCCCCTTCTTTCTTGGCATACCTCCTTTACTGAAAATATTAGGTACTGCTGCCCTGGTGACTCAGTGGTAAAGAATCCACCTGCCAATGCAGGAGATGCAGGGTTCAATCCCTGGGTCAGGAAGATCCTGGAGAGGAGGAAATAGCAACCCACTCCAATATTCTTGCCTGGAAAATCCCATGGACAGAAGTGCCTTGTGGGCTACAGTCCGTAGGGTCTCATAGGGTCAGAACTGAGCACACACACATACACACATTCAAAGCTCCCTCCCCGCCCCCACCATGAACTAGGTGTGGGGTAAACCAAGTGCTCAATTACACCAGGAGAAAATGACAAATATGTGTATATCCAGCGAGTTTCTTATTCATGTTCAACTTCTTGGGTGCTTTTTTTTTGGACTTTGGGAAAGATAATGTTATTGTTCATGTGTCATATTAAAGTATGTGTTTATGAATGATCTCACTGCCACAATTTAACCTTGGTGACAGCTCTGTGAAGAAGACCTAACCATTTCCATTTTACAGACAAGACTGCTTGTTCAGAGAAGTTCAGTGGCTGCCTCGGGGTCACACAGCTATTTGGGACAGAGCTGTTCCATTCGATGCCATGTGGTTTCACTGGCTTTTCAGTAGCACCTTGTCCAGGGACAGTATCATGGGAGGATACGGCTGTGCCTGTTCCATCAAAAGAGATAAATCTGTAGGGCTATATTTCTTGTTAGAGGTAGATTCTCCTGAAATACCCTTTTGGCTATACTGTGAAAGCCAGTGATTCAAAGATCCTTGCCAAAGGATCACCATAAATCCTGTTTAGACACAGAAATCCCTGAAGGAAGAAAGGTTCTTTGCAGTGGCCCACAGCCTGGAGCAAGTGTCCAGAAGAGGGAAATTTGCAGCCACGCTTGAATGAGAGCTGAGGGGCTTGTTTACATGGGCAGGGACACAGATGGTCCCATAAGTAGGATTTGATGAAGAGTCCCCCTCCCCCGACATGGAGAGCGGGTGAGGGCTTTTGGACAGTGTTGTCTGAGTGGCCACTGTCACATGTGGATTCTTATAATCCCCATCCTGAGTTGTTACGTCTCATTCAGAGACAAGCAAGCTTGTCTGATATTCTGTTCCAGACCTTGGTGAAAACTGAAGGCATGGCTGACAGCCATTTCTTCCAGTCCTCTCTCCCTCCATCCCTTTAGTCAAGTCAGGTTGGCAGACCAGTCTGGCAGTACACACCCCCAAATGGTGGAGAGAGGAGCAGATCACCAGGCAGGCAAGCTTATCCTTCTGTCGAGTCAGTCTGCTCATGTTTGCCAGGATCCACCATGTGTAGGACACAGTGCTCTGTGTTCGAGGGTGTGAGATGTGAGGGAGGAGAATGGTAAGTGTGTGTGTGTGGTTAGGGGTGCTTTCTTCCTTTTGAAAGGATATTCCCAGGCATCAGCATTTTAATAAAGAATATTAACCGTTTCTTCCACCCCAGGATGGAAGGCACTTTAATATCACCACAATAAGTTCTGCATTATTTTGTATAACAGTTAGGAAGAATATTATTTGGAACACACACACTCTGAGGAAGGCTTGGGCTTGGAAACAGAGGTGAAAATTACAAGGGTATGTCCATGGGAGCGTCTTACTAATGTTTATGTGCTTGGGTGCTTTTTTTTGGACTTCAGGAAAGGTAATGTTATTCTTCATGTATCATGCATAAATCTATATGAATTATCTCACTGCAACAATCCTGTAAGGTAGACACTGTTAGGATCACTTTCCAAATAAAAAAGAAGGTTCAGAGAGGTTAAGTCACATGCCCGAGGTCACAGGGCTAACATGTGAGGGGACGGTCCTCTGAACCCAGGTTGTTGTTCATTCAGCACTCAGTCATGTCCGACTCTGCGACCCCAGGGACTGCAGCATGCCAGGCTTTCCTGAACCCCAGGTTACTAAGTCCAAACCAGCTGTATTCCTGTCCCTCCCTGGAGTTTTACTGCAGGGCATTGAAAGACAGTTAATGTGGGTATGTTGAACAAGCGCTGTTTTATTACGCTTATCACAGCTTAATCCCTTTGGAGCCTTGGTGTTTTTGCAGTGCTAACTGATGCACAGCCCTGTCCTGTCCTCAGTGACATTCCTGTCCCTGCTTCCACATCCAGGCAGAGGAACCAGGGGAAGAGAAACTTAAATGAACGCCCCAAAGGGCAGTCACTGGGAGTCAGTGTGTATTTGCTTTATTCTGTTTGTTTGATTTAGAACAAAACAACGAGTGTTCCCTGCCTCTGGGTCCAAGGACTTAGCTTCAGATTTTACAACAGTGGTTCCTATGAATAATGCAAGAATTTCCAAGTTGTCTGAAAATAACCATGGCATCGAAGAGACACACGGAAATGAAGCTCAGGTGTTTACTTCCTCTTCCCCATGTCCCAAGCTCAGCAGCCTCAGGAGGCCTCAGTCCTCTCCCCACACCTACTGGAGGAGAATCTGCATTTTAATAATATCCCTTGTTCCTATAATTAATGTGACTTCCCCAGTACCTCCCAGCCAAGACCAGGGCCAGGATGAAGTGAGTGAGTCACTCAGCAGGGTCTAAAGTTTGCTCCAAATGCAGTGATCAATGTGAGCAATATTTAATACAATATTTTAAATATATATACATATTTAAATTAAAGGTACCTGGACATCCTCAGTCTTCTCCCTTCTAGATCCTTGGGAGAGAGGGTGGGAGAAAAGGCTAGAGAAGTTCTGGGAGCTTTGATTTATTGTGAAATTGCATTGAGTTGTTTCTATTTTGGTCTGCATACCTCTATATTATTGGATTTTCCATAACTGTGATTATACACAAAGAATGGACTATTATAACCCAAACATTTAAACTCCGAGTTCAGTTTGACTCCTGAACATGGATCATACTAATGATGCTGATAACGATCAAAGTAGTAGGTAAGGTTCATCTAGGGCTTGCAGTATGCTAAATGCTTTACATGAATGAACTTATTTCATCTATACAGGAACCCTATGAGAGAGGTTCCATTTTTATTTCCACTTTAGAGATGAAGAGATGGAGGGGTACAGAGGATAAGGCAGCTTGTCTGAGGTTGTCCAGTTAGTAGTAACTAGCAGGGGTTGAATTCAGATCCAGACAACTTGCTCCAGAGCTTGCTCTCCTGCTGCTGCTGCTGCTAAGTCGCTTCAGTTGTGTCAGACTCTTCGACCCCATAGACGGCAGCCCCCTGGCTCCCCCGTCCCTGGGATTCTCCAGGCAAGAACACTAGTGTGGGTTGCCATTTCCTTCTCCAATGCATGAAAGTGAAAAGTGAAAGTGAAGTCGCTCAGTCGTGTCTGACTCTTAGTGACCCCATGGACTGCAGCCCACCAGGCTCCTCAGTCCATGGGATTTTCCAGGCAAGAGTACTGGAGTGGGGTGCCATTGCCTTCTCCTTGCTCTCCTTACTACTTAACAAATCTACAAAGAAAATAGTGGCAGGGTGGGGGGGGAGGGAGATGAATTTACATGGTATTCAAAGTTCTAAAGCAAATTTATGCAGGTTTCTTTTCCTTCAGTGTTCAACTATTAGATTGCCAAGTGTCTTTTTAGCCTGGAAAATCTGTCCCTTTTTACATTTTTTATGTTAAAACGCTCTTTAAAACAATGAAACAAGAGCAATAGACGATAGTAGTTGCCTTTCAAAAATGTGCCTAAAATTTTGGCTGCCATTTTCTTTTTAATTAGGCCAGGAGTGGGGCGGGGCAAAGATGCTTTTCCTTGGAGGGGAGGACACGTGTTTCAGTCTCCCCTGCCATGCTGGCCGCACCTGTGAGCCCAGGTGGGCCCCCCGGTGGCCCTGCCCCGCCCCTGTCTTTGCTTGCTCCGGCCTCCCTGGCTGGTGTCTGTGTGGGACTCATTAGCAGTGGGTGTGTGTCTCGCCACAGTGGTTTATTCACAAGGCTGCCGGCGGTGCCAGGGATAGTGGCCGCCTCTCTGGCTGCCCGGGCCAGCCGCCGCTCCCCACTGTCCAGTACAGAGCTGGGCCGCACCCTCTCACGGCCCTTCAGCCTCTGGAGTCCCCGTGGGAGGTGCCCTGGGATCGAGGAGGGAAGGTACCTTGGAGATGGACTGTTGCGGCCGGCTCCTGCCTCTCAAGGAAGACTCTAGGCGGCCAGCGCCTGCGCGGTGACCTCTGCGATGGTGCAGTGAGTAGGCACTGAATTTAACGCGCCTGGCCTCTCCATCAGCCAGCTCCCGTGCAGGTGCCGGCCGCAGTGGCTGGCCCGGACGTGGGACGGGAATGATGGCACAGGGATCCCGGCAAAGGGAACAGGCTCTGGCGGACACAAGCTTAGTGCGGGTTTTATTTACGCCCCGCCCGGGCTATCGCAGCTGTCCCCTCCGGACCGCTCTGTACGATGTGCGCTTTTTCTGTACCTGCTACTCCCGACCTCCAGCTGATTTGAGGTTGGTTTTTAATTCCGGCTTGGGCGCTCCTGCTGTCAGAGCCAGGGCCCGAGGCTCAGCCTGAACTGATGATCCTATTTTAGGAGTTTAGGGAAGTTTGTTCTGGCCCATCGGTGAGAGAGCTGGTGTGAGCTGGGACCCGTTGCCAGATTGTGGTGCCTGGGGACATGCACTTGGGGCACTCCTTCCATCTTTGTCTTTGTCTGGTCTCCTGCTCATTAAACCTTCCTGGGCCTGTGGAGTTGACTACCAATTGGTGCCTGACCTACTTACAGGGAGCCACTACATTCGCCCTCGCTCATCATAATAAATGGATCATAAAGGCTGGTTCACTGTGATTCAAAGTGGACTCATTTTAGAATCCTTTCTACTTCCTGAGGTGTGTATTTGTGCATGTGGATACATGTGTGATGCATGTGTGTGGATTCATGTACGCCTGTGTGTGTGTGTGTGTGTGTTGTGCAGCTACCTGAATGCAGGCTGGCATGTTCCTCGTTGCTATGCTGGTGCTTTGCTTATGGGAGCAGTCCTGTGCTGTGTATCAGGGTATTGTTAACAGGCTTGCTGTTTTCCCTGCATCCATCTCCTTTCATTTTCTACTTGGAGCACTTTCTCGTGAGCAAGGGTGCTCACATTTTCTGCTCTTGGTGCCAGCTCTGTTTGCCTCTCTTCTGCCAAAGGGCACCATGGCATTACTCAAAGGACCTTTTGAACTGTGTGTTCAAATGAGTGAAGAGCTCATTCGGGACGGTTACTGGGACAGCACACGCTTCCAGCGGGTCCCGGTTGCCTCATTGCTGGGCCGTGACTCATGCCTTTGGCGTCTGCCTCTGCTGATCTCAGAAGCCATGTGGGAGGTTGGTTTTGTTGGTGCATCCCGGGGTCTGTGACCTTTTCAGCACCGTTTTATCTCACATTTTGAAAGATACTCCCCCCCCCACCCGCCCAACAAACTGCAGTTATAAAGTAATAACCGATCTGTGTTCTCATTTTTAATTAATCATATATACATAATTGCCAATCAGAGTTTCCAATCAGTATGAGTTAATCAGCCTTAACATTTATTTATTCACCCAGCACCTTCTCTGTGGCTGACCTATGCCAGGTGCTGGGAATAGAAAAGGGAACACAAATCAGTCTTAGTGGGAGTTTCCAGTATATTCTGTTCTTGTTAACTCATCATTTTAACTTGGGGTAGAGTTGATTGAGCTCCCTCTGTGTGTCCAGAGTGGCACCAGTTTCCTTGAGTATACCACCCCGTTTCCTGCTCAGAGCACTCCAGTGAGGTAGGCATTCGACACACCACTTTTCACATCAGGCAACTGACAGAGTTACAGAGTTGAGTCATTCACTCCAAGTCACATTTAATCACAAAGCAGAGGATTTGAACTCAGGATTGCAATACTCCAAAACTTTTCCATGGATATTACAATCACTAACTCCCTGAATTCCTTCCTTCTCTTCCCTACTGGGTAGGTGTTTGCTTTCATGGGCACGAGAGTGCCGTATGTTTTCTCCATGTTCTAGTGTTTCTGGCTTAGGGTTCTCCCTCCCCCTTTTTCTGAGATATAATTGAAATATAACGCTGTCCTAGCCCAGGGTGCACCATATAATGATTTGATATATAGATACACCACAAAATGATCACCACACTCAGTTAACATGGATCGCTTCACATAGTTACATATTTTGTTCTTGTGATAAGAACTTTTAAGATCTACTCTCTTGGCAACTTTCAAATATATAAAACATGATTGTTTGAAGTCTTTGTTTGTAGTTAAGTTTGAGGTCTCTGAAAACCCTAAGTACAGATGAGTGTGTTGCCTCATAGAATAAATGGAGCTGCAGGCTTCCTAAGACATTCAGCTTACTCACCTCCTGCTTAGATGAGGAAACAGAGTAGCAAAGGGGTTTGCCCGTGGTCACACAGCCTCAGAGTCTGGACATGTACTCAGGACCCCTGACGTGTTGCTCACAGCACATTTCCTTGTTACTGGCTCATCTGTTCTCTCAAGAGGTCTTCTGGGTAATTCTCTCCAGGCTGGCGGTAAGAGCAGCCAGCATTAGAGGAGGACATGGGCTCATTAAGGGTGGAGTCTAAGTTTGTCCGCCCCTCTGTTCCCAGTCTCCAACACAGCCCCACATCCACCTAGGTGGTCAGTAGGTGCGTGTTGGATGAAGGAACTGGATGAAATGAAGGGGGGCCTCCAGGGATAATCCTCTAATCCAATCGTGCTACCTTTTTGGTACTTGTTGAACTCCCTTCTTGCATCCTCCCACACCAAAGGGTACTTTAGAACCAAATTGGTGATATCAATATTTAATTGGACACTTTGATGATTCAGTCATTTAGCATCATAAACTATTTTCCTGTTTCTATTTTGGAATAAATTGGCTGGTTCTTTTGGTATCTCTTGGCAGAATTTTTTTTTTTTTTTTGGCTGTACGGGAAATTGATGGAGGGATTTCAGTATCAGACTCCTGGTTCCCTTTGGGTGTGGCCACCTCATGTATCTTCTGTGCAAGAGAGATGCTGCCAGTTGCCTAATGAGACTTTATACAATTGCAAATTTATGTCTAAGACAGATAATATCTTTTTTTTTTACATTATATAAGAAGTGAGGAAGAAGAGAGGGGAAAAACCACCCACGGTTCCTCCACTCTGACTCATAAATTGTCCTTATTTTTCTCCTCCTTTCCAGTACTCAAGAATATTTTTACATCATCGTAATTGGAGTGAAGATTTTGTTTCATAATGAACCACGTTGAGAAATTCCAACATGTTCTTCCACATTGCTTTACAATTCGCATAATTTCAGTTTGGGGAAGGACTGCAATTTCATGCAGGGTGTGTACTGTGTCTTACTTTAAAATCGTCCTATTACAACAAGGCAATTTTGGCTTTAGGTGAGCAGAAAGATATAGTTATTATTGAGAATCTGGGTGAAATAGAATAGGATTAGAAAAGATTTGCCATACCTAGAAGGTCCTGTACTTCAAGTCAGTTATTCCATATCAGCCAGCTTGTTAAAAGCTCAAGTGCTCTGTTTCCTTAATGAAAAAAGGAACACTTGAAACATGCACAGAGAAGCCGAGAACTGGCCAATATCAGAATTTTTTGGTCCTTTTCTCTATTTTTAATAATTTAGAATGTTAAAATGCCATTAGAAGCAAGCATCATTCCTAATTGCCAGAAGCATTTTCCTCATTTCTGAAAATGGGTAGCATTTTAACTGGCAGCCAAAACAACCAAAGCAATAAACAGTGAAAGCTGAGTACTTAGGAAAGCCAACTTGGTCTTCAAACTTCTTCAGGAGAAACAATTAGAAAGGCAGAAAATGGCTGAAATAAATCCATCCACTCACATTCAGTTCAAACGTGTTAGAATTTGTCCTTGTAGGAGGCTATGGGGTTTGAGGGGATGTGGCTGCAGAAGTGACCTGGTGATGAGCTGACCTGGAAGAGAAGGTCGGGAGGCTAATTCTGTTTGCATTGTAATCCAGCGGGGTCGTGGAGGGGATCTTCTTTAGGCCACTAAAAATAGACAGTCTAGTAGATCCAAGTAAGCTGCCATTTCTCCTTTCTTTTCGTCCTATCTTATTTTGGGAGCTGTCTCCCTTCTCGCCCTCCCGCCTCCCCTGTAACTCGGTGTTTGCTTTGGATAAGCCATGGGTGTCTGTGTGCTGGGGACGAGAGGGAGGGCAGGAGATGTCAGGACCCCCACTCACCCTGCAGTTACCATACCATCCACATTTGCTTCCTCCTTTCCTTCTTCCCCCTCCCTCCCCGTTCCTTTCTGTCCCACCTTAACTTGGTCCTCAGTACTAGTGTTTATGTCTGCAAAAAGACTGGCACATAGAACTACTTGACACGTTATTATTGAATAAGTGAAGGAATGAATGGTGAGAGCTGTAGAGAAGAAAGCCTTGTAGTGAGGGGATCGTGGGTCTAGGAAGACGTCTGCCTCCCTTGAATGCACACCCATTACTGTTGTGATACCCTCCTGTTTCCTCTTCCTGCGTGTACCCGCTGCGTCCTATGTAATATCTAACCTGTTCACATATATGTTCTCTCTGGCTGCCTGGATGCCTCTCTCATCTGTCTGTTGTATGCTCTAATGAGCATACAAATAGAAATAATTTTCTATTTTCCCCCTTGTGATTCTGTGAATTTCCTGCAGATTTTTGTGAATAAAACCTTACTCTCTTGTACACCCATAGCTGATTCATGTCAAGATATAGCAAAAACCACCACAATATTGTAAAGTAATTAGCCTCCAATTAAATAAATTAATTTAAAAAAACCCCTTACTCTCACCCCTGCTATGTATAAAATGGACAAAACAGAGCTCCCGTGGATTAAACAGAGAAGAGGAAGATGTGGGGATCCCAGAACCCCACCCACCCACGCTGCCCTCACCCACCACAGCCCCGTCAGTAGCCTCTGGGGAATCTGGGAATTTCCTAGTCTCTGCTAAACACAGTTAGAAGAATCGCTGGATTAGAGCACCACTGAGTTTCCAGTTGGCTCTTACATCCTGAGATTTGTGATGACCTTCAACCTTCAAGTCTGCATCTCTATGCTTAAAGTTTATAACAAATGCAGATAATTATACACTAGGTGCTACAGGAGATTTAAGGGATGCAGAGCTTCTGCTCTCTGTAAGTTCACAGAGATGGGGGGTGGCAGGTAAATGTAATGGTTCCCTAAAACAACGAGGTACCCTAGGGCGTAAGGCCAGAATGGCTGAGCAGTCGATATTGCCCCGTGCCTGCATGCTAAGTCATTTCAGTTGTGTCTGAAATGTGACCTAATGGACTGTAGCCCACCAGGATTCTCTGTAGCCCATGGGATTCTCCAGGCAAGAATACTGGAGAGGATTGTCATGCCCTCCTGCAGGGAATCTTCCCAACCCAGGGATCGAACCCGTGTCTCTTATGTCTTCTGCATTGAGAGGCGGGTCCTTTACCACTAGCACCACCTGAGAAGCCCTCGATATTGCCTCTCATTCCATCAAATACTGGTTGAGCATCACAGTTGATTTAAAGGGGTCCCAAGAAAAAGACGTGATCCATTCTGTTTCATTAACCATTTAAAATTTTCTATGTCACTCATCATTAATTGTTTGCTGCTTATTTTTTATGCTCGCTTCCTAACTCTGCCACTGGATATAAGCTCTGCAGAGATAGCAGCCCTGATGTTTGGACTATAGTGTCCTGAGCAGGATCTGACACATAGTAGATGCTCAAGAAGCAGTGGGGGTCGGGTTGAATGGTTGGTAGTGATGATGCCCTAAGGAGCTGGTGTGTATGTGTGTGTGTAGAGGTGGGAAAGGAAGGTGAATTATCATGAGGTCATCATTTTGTTAGGGCCTTGGAGGACAAAGAAAAGTTTAAAAAGATGAAAAGAGTTTAATGCATTCTATGAGAGACAAAAGTGGGATCGAAGGTCGAGAAGGGTGAGATCATATGGTAGGTGGGGCCAAAAACGATCATTTCCTGGAAGGAGCTGCCCCTAGTGAGGCCGAAAGTTGGCTGAGCTCGCTCATGCAGGGCGTTCTGTGGGGGTCAGAGTGGGGTGAGAATGAAAGTCAGATCGCCAGGGTTTGAAGCCCTATAAGTTAGGGGCCGGGGTGCATTAACTCAGCCTCTCTGGGGTACATTTCTCCATTTTCTAATTCATGTGGTGATCCATGTAAGCACAGGCCCTCGAAGAAAGCCATCTTGCTTGCGACAGCCAGAAGAGGCCAACCCAAGGAGGACTTCTATTCTTTGAAACCAGGAGCGGCAGAAGCCGACTCACAGTGCAGAGTAGGACTGTACCAGCCTGTGCAGGATGGACGGGCCCTCACATCCTCCAGGGAGAGAGGTGCTGCCGGCATCCTCCCACAACCCCTTCCTTCCCTCACCTGCTAGAGACTCTGCGTGTCCTCCACACCCGCTCTGCTCTAAGCTGCCAAATAATTCCAGCTCCACTGTGTTTACTCTCAGGATGTTGCTCGTTGCCTGAGGCAGGGTCGTCCATGTGAGAACCAATGGGGTAAATAACTGTCTGGCCTCAGTGTCTGGAATGACTGTGATCTGAGGACGGGCTCTCCTTTCGTGGGCTCGTGGCCCTGCACCTGAACGTGGTTTCCGTCCCCACGTGTGGTGCAGCCTGGGCGAGTGTATGAGTTCTTAGCCAGAGCTCTGCCTGTGAACCTTCGTTCAAATTATTCTGTGCTGCCATTTCTCCTCTTCTCGCTTTTATCGTGTGAAGCAATACTACATGTTTTCTGTGCTGTAGGCCTCCTCGCAGGCAGCCTTAGGTCCCCTTTGGGATAAAACAGGGTGTACATAAGATGTGTGACATGAATTCTAAAGAGAGGCAGGGTGGATTCTGTGTCCAGTGAGTTTACAACCTAGTTTCTTCTCCAGGAAGACCTATGTTCCTGGAGATTTCTGGACTCTAGCTCTCGCCTCCACCACCAGGTAGGGACTGAGGTTTGTCTCTTCCTTGTCATTCTGTCTCTACTCTTGCAAGGGAGCCATGGTCATTCCTTGCAGTCCCCTCATGCACAGGATCTGAGGGGTCACTCTGGTCACTCTGAGGCTCCTGCAGAGAAACCATGGGATGCTGGGGGCAGGGTCTTCGTGAGCCCTGCGCCTTACCACCTCCTACTTGGGGCCTCGGTCTCTCCTTCTAGGGCCCCCCACCACCAATTTCAGTCAGTCATTCATGCTGGTCTTCACAAATCTGGTGTGAATATCTGGTCTTCACCCTCATTGCTATTTACTTCATATTTTCTTTTGGCTCATTCTGCTTTTCTTCAATATTTTTGAAGAAAATTATGTCATTTATCATCAATGGCAAACTAGTACCTCATCATGAATAGAAAGTGTTAAATGCTCAGTCCTGTCCCACTCTTTGGGATCCCATAGACTATAGCCCACCAGGCTCCTCTTGTCCATAGGATTTTCCAGGCGAAAGTACTGCAGTGGGTTGCTCTGCCCTTCTACAGGGGACCTTTCTGACCCAGTGATTAAACCTGGGTTCCCTGCATTGCAGATTCTTTACTATCTGAGCCACAAGGGAAGCCGCCATCCTAAATAGAAATGCTGAGTGCTGCTGAGTGCTAGGTCGCTTCATTCATGTCCAGTTCTTTGCGACCCTATGGACTGTAGCCCGCCAGGCTCCTCTGTCCATGGGATTCTCCAGGCAGTATTCTGGAGTGGGTTGCCATGCCCTCCTCCAGGGGATCTTCCCAACCCAGGGATTGAACCCATGTCTCTTGTCTCCTGCATTGGCAGCCAGGTTCTTTACCATGATCACCACCTAGGAAGCCCTCCTAAATAGAAGGTAGCCTTCAACTAAATAAAATAAAAAGGAAACAATATAGTCAGTCTACTCTGAACCTGAGACTACCTTCTCAGTTAAAAGAGATATTTGTTCAGGGATCACCGCAAGTAGAGACATTACTTTTGCTGAGATCAGGACAGAAAGATAATTGAAAAGGTACTTCTCCACTTCCTGATTCATTGTCATTTAATGGCAATAATAATAACAGTAATTTGTTGGGCCCCTATTGTGTCAGGCATTGCACTAATTGTTCATCTTTACATAGAGTCGGTGTAACAGAAATGTGATAGATTTTTGATCATGATGATGTGGACTAACATTTAGTGAACAATTAATTTGTCCCAGAAAATAATAGTGTACTTTGCATGTATTAACTCATTTGCCCTCACCACCAGAGGTTCCGAAGGGTGTTGAGATGCCTGTTTTACAGATAAGGAAACAACCCTTAGTCATGGAGCTGGTGAGGAGTCAAGTCCCAAATGCCAACAGGCAGGGCCGCTATTTCCTACCCTAGCAGGGGCTGCGCTTCTTTCCAAGGTCTGTCTAATCCACAGCATGGCCTCCCTACCCTCTTGCTGCTTGCTGGGTGACACGCCTACTTGGTCTGGTTCCTGGCTGTCCCTGAGGTAACCAGACCATCTTGTCAGGGGCTGTGAAATCTGGCTGTGTTTACATGTCTCCCCGAGAACTAAAGGAAGACTTTGTTTGCCCTCACGGTCTCCTGCATATGCAGTGTCCTCTTAAAGATGGCTTCATCCTGGTATCAGGTTTGCCCCATGAAATCAAAGACTCAGAGTGACTATCAGGGAGGGAAAGAGCCTAGAGATCTTCTAGCTCAGTATTTTCCCAACTGTGGTCAGAACTCTGTTGGAAGGAGCTGGGCTGCTGTTAGCTGGGGAACTGATTGCTTCAACTGCAGAATTTTGTAGACTCAGAACAAGAAAGAACCTTACTGACCATCAAATCCAGTCCAGTGCCCCGGGTCAAAATGTATAAGTTGCTGGATATGGAATGTGGTTTAAATATTTTAAGAAGTAAGAAATCAGCATGTTCATAGTGTGTGTGTGTGTGTAACTCACACACTTACAGTATCAGATAACTGAAGATATCAAAGCCTGGAAAGCATACAGAAACCCTGTTTCAAAATTCAGCCTGATTTTCCCGGCTGAAACCTTAAGATGGCGATTTAGCTAGTGAACATTACGGTGGAAGGGGCTTCCCAGGTGGCAATAGTGATAAAGAACTAGCCTGCCCATGCAGGAGACACAAGAGATGTGGGTTTGATCCCTGAGTTGGAAAGATCCCCTGGGGGAGGGCATGGCCATCTACTCCAGTATTCTTGCTTGCAGAATCCAGTGGACAGAGGAGGCTGACAGATTATGTTCCATAGAATCACAAAGACTCAGACACAACGGAAGTGACTTAGCACGCACCCAGCACAGTGGAAGACCTCACAGAGCCTCTGATTTGAGTACAGAAAGGCCATTTGCCTGTCACTTCCACATTAATGATCTAAGCTCAGTCTAATAAGATGACCCAACTCTACACAACTGTGATCAATGCCATTTTATCTTCAGTTTCAGTTCTTATCATTGAAGTTGGTAAAAGTAGCCTTCACTTGTTATTTGAAGAATTTCTTTTTAAAGATGAAAAGAAAGAAATGGACGATGGTGTGTGTGTGTGTGTGTGTGTATGTGTGTGTACTTCTGCCTGGGAGGGAAGTCCAGGGGGAACAGCCTAGAAAATGCTTCTTATGAGGATATTAGATTCTTGATATTGGCATGCCATTCTTTAAGAATCTCAAAATTGATGCACACAGTGGAGAATATTATTCTACCAATAAAGTGCAGCAAAGTATAGCTGAAACCTTTTAATGGCCTACTTCCCCTGCCGACCCTGAATGAATCCAGCATACTTAGTGAGGTGTGATAAGGATGCAGAGTGCCCACTAGACCAGCCTGCTGTCTCATATAGTCTCTCTGTGGCCAAATTCATATTTATTCCTAAAGAAAAACTGCAAGTCACCACCCACAGTGGGCCTTCTTTGTACCTGTGCACAGGTGGGACTTTGGTGTTAGGGACTTACTTCTTTATTTATTTTTGATCATTTGTTCAGAAATCACTTGGGAGCATTAGTTTATGCCTCTGTCCACCTGATTTACAATAAAGAAGAAAACATTCATGATTCCTGACCTTGTGGAGCTTGTCGACACTTTGAATTTGTGCAGCTTGTATCTTCAGAGTAAGTGTCTAAGAAGAGATGAATAACAAAATGGCATTTTCTTTTTCTTAATTTTACATTGCAGAAGGACACTCCTATTTACTTTTGAGAAGCCTTGGGCTCAAGAGAGAACCCTCTCCTACTACATCATATATCAGCCATATTGCTATGGCCAGTGCAGTTTGCTCTTCTTCCTAAGAGAAGTCTGAGACTGTGACTGTTTCTGCTGCTGCTGCTGCTAAGTTGCTTCAGTTGCATCCGACTCTGTGCGACCCCATAGACGGCAGCCCACCAGGCTCCTCCGTCCCTGGGATTCTCCAGGCAAGAACACTGGAGTGGGTTGCCATTGCCTTCTCCAATGCAGGAAAGTGAGAAGTGCACGTAGCAAAAACTCTCAGAGAGTGTGTATGGCCATGTATGTGTGTGTGTGTAAAGACCAAGACATTTGCAAATAAGTGGCTTTCTTGGCTGTATGGAGGCTGCTCAGATTTGATGAAACTACTGTTTCAGGCCTCGGGTCATGGTCAGAGGTCTTTGCTGTTCATCATTTCATTTGGGGGGTGGTGCTTCATCAATGTCTGTTCTCTCTCTCTCTCTCTGGATACTTCAGTAGCCTAGTAAGGTGATGTAGTAGTCCTTGATCTTTTTATTTTTTATTTTTTCAATCACTGCATTATTTCCCTAAATCAGTGCCCTAATTTATGTCTGAAGAAAATAGTTGAATGTCGTGGTTGGATGGATTGCCATAGGTTCAAACTGCTTGTGTCCCAATCATGGCTTTGTTGTTTAGTGACTTTTTGAATAAGGGGCAACTTTATTCAGCCTTTCTGTGCCTCGATTCCTGGTTATGAAATAAAATAGCACCTGACATATAGGACGGTTATGGGATTAAATTCTACATGATAGCCCAGGGCCTGGCACTTTGTGAGCTCTCAGTAACTGTTAGAAATCGTCTTAGCTGTTTTGATTACGGTGTGTCTGGGTGCCCCCCAGCTCCAGGGGGTGCGGGAGAGCTGAAAGAGCTAGCATCACGTGTACGTGACTGTAACCATACCCTCGAGTCCTCGGAGATGATTAAGTGCTTCACTTGGCTTTGAAAGTATTTGGGAAGTATTGATCACACTTTTTCAAACTCAGTACTTGTACAAACACATGGATTTACTGTCAGTCACTAAGGAAGTACCTATTGGTTACCCAGTGTTGTTAATAGCCAATTGCTTACAAAATGATAGTCCATTTTACTGATCTTAACTATTTTAGAAAACAAACTGAACAGCTCCACATAGCTGTTATCAAGGCTCAGTAATTTGGGCCAAGGGAGTGTCTTATTATTGTCCTTAAAAGATTATGAATTTTACCATCAGGTAGGTAAGAAAGCAATAGGTTTTCAGTGGTCTAAAATTTAAAAACTAAACACTTTTATGGTGGTTCTCTATTTCACCTCTACATTTTCTGCATTTCTTCCATAGGCCAAGCCCTTTAGAGGGTTAGCAGGCTGACCCAGGACAGACAGAAAATGAGTGTAAGACTTGATTTCTGTCTTCTAGGATCTCAAAGCTTTCTTGGATGCAATGTTGGAAGAGGCAGACAGCCATAATAACAAAGAACTCTACCCGTGGGAGAAATCAAGACGTAATAGGGTATACCAAGGGAATCTGCACGCCCAAGTCTGCAACAGGGAGCAGGGAAAGTTCCACCACAGTTATACCAGCAATGAATGGGAGGGGAATTCAGCTGAGGGAACAGTATGTGCGGGGAGGAATGGAGGTGCATAGCCTGCTGGGAATAGCAGGCCCTACCTGGGCAGGAGGTGAAGCTGGGACAGACCAGGGAGAATTGTGTCAGCTGTGTTGCACAGTGTGGATGTTTCTTCACCTGGTAGGGAACTGTTTACAGTTTAAATATTCTCAGAATCATTACGTAAAGATTGCTCTTCAGGCTTCCCTAGTGGTTCAGTGGTTCAGAATCCACCTGCCAATGCAGGGGACACGGGTTCCATCCCTGGTCTGGGATGATCCCCATGCCTTAAGGCAAGTAAACTCGTGCACCACAACTCCTAAGGCTGTGCTTAGAGCCTGGGAACCACAGTTAATGAAGCACACTCGCCCTAGAGCCTGCACTGCGCAAGAGAAGCTACCACAAGGAGAAGCCTATGAACCACAGCTAGAGAGCAGCTGCTGCTTGCCACAACTAGAGAAAGCCCTCCAAGCAGCAATGAAGACCCAGTGCAACCAAAAATAAAATACTAAGATTGCTGTCCAAGGAGGTTTCTGTTTTGTCATGTGCATTACTGTCAAATGTTGGATGTTTGTTCATTCACGACAAGGAGACAAGCTAAATAAACTTCAGAAGAAGGAGCAGATATTGTTCTGAGGCAGGTGTGATCACGTGTGCCCGGCTTGCTTTGTTTACCCCAGCAATGCTTTCTACAACTTTTCCAGTTGATCTGATGGACATCCCCAAGATTCTCCTGAGGCTGCTGCTGCTGCTGCTAAGTTGCTTCAGTCGTGTCCGACTCTGTGCGACCCCATAGAGGGCAGCCCACCAGGCTCCCCCGTCTCTGGGATTCTCCAGGCAAAAACACTGGAGTGGGTTGCCATTTCCTTCTCCAATGCATGAAAGTGGAAAGTGAAAGTGAAGTCGCTCAGTCGTGTCTGACTCCTAAGGACCTCATGGACTGCAGACCACCAGGCTCCTCTGTCTATGGGATTTTCCAGGCAAGAGTACTGAAGCTAGATTATATTTATTTTTATTTGCTTTCCATCTCCTCTTCACCATGGCCCCCCAAAACTTAAAAATAAACTTGCTGCTATTTTAGGGCAAAATATATATGTATGTATTCTCTTGGAGAAAGGCTTTTCATTTTCTTTCTAAGTGCTCCCAGGTTCTATAACAAT